>NC_087278.1:10721094-11971094 GCF_015220805.1 Pogoniulus pusillus
GGTTAGAACAAATGAGCTGATGGAAGAACCCACCATCCTCTACAAGTCCCAGCTGCTCACGGTCTTCTTTCTGTCTGGTTTCTGAGCAGTAAAAGTAAACACAGTAAAAATCAGCAGCTGGGACCTTTTTTTTTTGCAAGGCAACAGCATCGAGTAGAATTCCTCCCTCCATATTTTATAATTTATCTGAAGGCTACAGACATCTGTTCAGATGGCCAAGGGGAAAAAAAGCATGAGGGATTTGGGCTAAATTCAGCGCCGCTTAGGAAAGATGCACCTGGTCTGCCATTTGTTATGTTCTCTCCTCTCTGCTTTATGATTTATATTTTATAAACCCTTTCCATTGTGGCTTCCTCTGCTTCCCTCCTTCTGTTCCAGTTTGATCAGATTGTAAAGGTTCAAAGTGTACTCCTGTTACTTTAATTAAAGTAATTTCCCTCTACCTTCCGTGTTGGAACAGATGTATAGGAAATCCCCAGGCACCTTCTCCTTGGGCAAAATTGGACATTAAAAAGTAAAATGGCACTGAGGCAAATTCCCTGTGCTAGCTGCTTTTCTCTGCAGCAGGGATATGCAGGAGACAAGATTTCTCTGTGCTAGCAGGTCTATTTTACCCTTTGTAATGAGTTTATGGTGGCTAGCAGAATTACTTATAGAATTGTAGAATCATAGAATGGTTTAGATTGGAAGGGACCTCAAAGATCATCCAGTTCCAACCCCCTCACCATAGGCAGGGACACTTCCCACTGGTGATCACTCAAGGCCTCATCCAAACTGGTCTTGAACACCTCCAGAGAGGGAGCATCCACAGCCTCCCTGGGCAAACTGTGCCAGTGTCTCACCACCCTCACTGGAAAGAACTTCTTCCTAACATCTAGTTTAAATCTCCCCTCTGACAGTTTAAACCCATTACCCCTCATCCTGTCATTAGAAGCCCTTGTAAATAGTCCCTCCCCAGCCACCCCTAGGCCCCTTTCAGATACTGGAAGGCTTCTCTCACCATCTCCCCATTTGCCAAACAGGCTTAATATAACAGAAGCTACAAGACATATCTGACACGGTTTGGTATCTTTCCTGCTTCTCCCACTCACATCCTGGGGATCCCATGCCACTGGCCGGTTTCTGAATTTACCATTCCATTTTTAGTGGAGAACCATGCCTGGCACATGGACATTATTTAGGAACCCTTAGCACTCAACTAGGTTTAAGGCTGAGAGTTGCAGAATATTGCCTAAGGTAAAACAAGACTTGCAGTATTAAGTCATGAGATAAAGAACGAAAATACATTATATGTATCATGCTCAAGAGAAAAGTGCCAACTCTTGCATTTAGCCAGCTTGTGTGGTAGTTAATTAGCCTATATGAGCCTGTCCTGGAGAGCATTTAGAGCTATATATTTCCTGCTATTAGACTTATCTGCCCTCTTAGCTTTTCCCTCCTCCTTGGCCTTGCTTAATGGAGATTTATTCTCCATATGTTGTTTATAGTCCCATGTTCAGTCCTGATGCTAATTTCCTTCTCTCACAGCATCTTTAAAACACTGCAGATATTAGGCTGGATGCATCTTTCCCATCTGCTCTAAAAGGAGCCCTTACACGGGAAAAATTCCACATCTCTACAGAGAGCCAATTCAACCCAAGTAGAAGATACCAGGAGGCCTCAGTACAAACACCAACTGACCCAGCCAACAAAGAAAGGAAAGGTTAGTTCAGCCAGTCAAAGCATCATTGGTAGGCTGTGGAGGACCCCAAAGAGCTGTGTGGCACGGACCATAAGGCTCTGCTGGTTTTAAGGGAATGACTTGTGCAAAGGTTAAAAGGGAAGTACAAGATTATATAGTTTGTCCTTACTTGCAGATGTATAATGTCTATACTGACCTGTCCTGGAGCACTTTTTATGCTCCCCAGGTGATACTCTCAACCTGAGCAGACTCAGTAATTCTGCATGTGTGCCAGACTGTACGTTAGTGAAACCTCAAACCCACCCAACCCTAACAGCATTCTCCTGCAAACGTTGTGCTTTATGGGTGAGTAGAGCTGCTTCTGGTTCACAGCCAAGTACCACTCTATAAAGGTTCATCCTTTTTAGCATTATTGGATCCCAGAGTCAAACTTCTTCTGCATGCTCCACCTCATCAGAAATGCAGAGCAGTGCAAGTCCATCTCCTCCCCTAGAAATTGAGACAGATTTACAGCAAAAAGAAGTACAATATTAACAAAGACCTTTCTCCCTTCTCTGCACATTCTATTCTAGAGACAGTTTTCCTCTCTAATTTTACATGGCATGCTAGGGCTTACCATCTGTTTCAGAGAGCCCTCAGATGAGTGAAAACCAGGCCATGTCTTATAGCAGGAAGATGAAGCCTTTGAGCACCACACAGACTTGTGACAGAGCAAAGTTTTGGAAAACATTTTAATTTAGCATTATAAACACTTCTGTCCCTTCCTAAGTGCTTCCCACAGAACAGGCAAATTCTGCACTGTCAGTTCCCAGTCCCAGCTCTTGCTCCCTGAAGGATGACAGAAAGTGGAAAAACTCCCATTTCTCTCTCCCTCACAGCTTTTCTGATGGAAATATTCATTACACACCAGTTTCCTACCCACCTTCACACTGCATTCACACAGTCACTTACACCTAGATTCCCAGCTCTCCTATGGCACCTTTGGTCAATGTATCATTTCTCAGAGATGCTAAAAATGTCAAGATTATGTCTAAATCCTTTTAAAGTATTTCCATTCTCTTATTAAAAAGAGATCAGACCAGGTTGGTCTACGGTCCCTAAGCCAAAGTCAAGATGCTCAGTAGTCAGTCTGTACATTTGGAAATGTAAGGATATTCAGACTGTCCATCTATCTTACATATTTTGTATTTAAAACATCTGGGATTGCAAGCAAGTATTAAAGACAGCACAGAAAACATTTTTTAATGGAGACTCATAAATTAATAATATCAATAAAATAAAATATTGAAATCCCATAGCCTGAAGATGGCTGCAATGATAATGCATAAATAAACTGGAAAATCCAGTCATATATGGTACAAGAAAATTTACTCAGTTGGAAAAGGTAGTGAACAGGCAAAGATAATGACCATCCAATGGACAGATATAATATGGGGTTCCAACAAGAAGCACAAGATATGCCATCTAAAAGAGTGTAAAGACACCTGGCCTGTATCAGGAACAGTGTGGCCAGAAGGACAAGGGAGGTTATTCTTCCCCTGTACTCAGCACTGGTCAGACCACACCTTGAGTACTGTGTTCAGTTCTGGGCTCCTGAATTCAAGAGAGATGTTGAGGTGCTGGAACATGTCCAGAGAAGAGTGACAAAGCTGGTGAGAGGCCTGGAACACAGCCCTGTGAGGAGAGACTGAGGGAACTGGGATTATTTAGCCTGGAGAAGAAGAGGCTCAGAGGTGACCTCATTGCTATCTACGACTGCCTGAAGGAAGGCTGTAGCCAGGTGGGGGTTGGTCTCTTCTGCAAGGCAACCAGCAACAGAATAACGGGACACAGTCTCAAGTTGTGCTGGGGGAGGTCTAGGCTGGATGTTAGGAGGAAGTTGTTGCCAGAGAGAGTGATTGGCATTGGAATGGGCTGCCCAGGGAGGTGGTGGAGTCACCGTCCCTGGGGGTGTTCAAGAAAAGCCTGGATGAGGCACTTGGTGCCATGGTCTAGTTGACTGGCTAGGGCTGGGTGCTAGGTTGGACTGGCTGATCTTGGAGGTCTCTTCCAACCTGGTTGATTCTATGATTCTATGAAAATAAGGAAGAATATTTTTGGTGCAAATTTTTCATTAGAAATCCCTTGCTAAACATTTCCCTGCTGCCAAAAATTTTGGAACCCTGCTGTGCTACAGTATTGACTCCAGGTCAGTAACATCAGGTCACAAAACCTCTGTGTTGCAGATGGGTAGGTCTCTGAATGCTACTTTTAAATCTGGAAAGTATCTGCAGGCAAATTTTTGTTGTTGTTCAAGCCAGTTGTCATTCTTGAAGTAGAACAGCACATTCAAGAGCCTGTGTTTAACAGAGAAGAAAATGCAGATGGGGCATGCTCTGGAGCAAGCCCCATTGACAAGATAACTGATGAGGTTTTGGAAAGCAGGTTGCAGAGGGTACAAAGGACACCTTGTGCCTGTGAGGGCCGTGAGCACCGATGCGTGTGCTGACAAGGTTTGCTCAGCTTGCTTCTGTGTACATTTGCCTTTGCACACTCTATTGGAGGTGAGAAGAGCCTGAGCTGGCATAAAGACATGCAGTTTAAACATGACAGAAAAGAGAGTTAGTGGTCAGCTGTTTGCTGGAGGATGCTACAAGCATTAGGCTTTTCTGGGGCTGTGCAAGCTGATTTAATTGTTACTTATGAATTAGCTTCTTGCATTTTTTTTCCTTTGGTTTAGTTTCATGCTTGGTGAGAGATGTATTTGTTTTTTTAAGCTAAAAACAACCTCTCAGAGTAATTGTGGCCCTATAGTTCCCAACCTGTGAAATCAGTTAAGGTGTCTAGGGGCTATATTTGATGAAAAGGAAAGAAAGTCCTAGAGGGAAGAGGAAAAAAAACACTGAAGTGTGTAGGTATGCAGGGAAGTCACCATTTTGGGTCTACTCTTAGAGATGTGCAACCCACTTGCTATTTGTTTTGTGCCAAGGAAAGGACTGTGTGCCTTACTGGCTCTGCCCGCCTGACATTGTATAGGTAAAGATCATAAAGAGTCACTGAAAACTCTGCTTTTTGCTTTAATGCAAACATCAGAAGACTGAATGAGGCTTCTGAAAAGCCCAGCTCCCTGGGCTGAGAGACTTTCTCATCAGTGAGGAAGCCAGACAGAAAGGAGTCACTTGGGTTATTTAAGCTGTGCTGCACGCTGCATTCATCACTGGCAAATGGGCTGTAATTTCCTTTTGTAGACTGAATGATCAAGTAACAACTTGGTTAAGGGTTAAGTTTCCTTTCCCCATCACAGATGGACTAGGGAACATCCGCTAAATCCACTTGGTCTTGCATTGACATCCTTTATGTTAGGCAGACAACAGATACATACAATGTCTGTCCACATGGTGTTTTTCTAAACAGACACCACATCTCTATCAGTCCTTAATAAGAGATAAATAAGCCAAACTTTAATCCTGTCTTATCCAGGGGAAAGCTTTGCATTTTCCCTCATGTTTTAACAATCCAATTCTCTGCCTATTCCAATGTAAATTATTCCAGAACTGGACACTCTGCCAAGCTAGTCCTTGGTATTAAACTGCTGCCCAGGGAGGTGGTGGAGTCACCATCTCTGGAGGTGTGCAAGAAAAGCCTGGATGGGGCAGTTAGTGCCACGGTCTAGTTGACTGGCTAGGGCTGGGTGCTAGGTTGGACTGGATGATCTTGGAGGTCTCTTCCAACCTGGTTGATTCTATGATTCTATGATCTTTATAACCTTCCTTCCTGGTGGGTCATAGACTTTAGAATCAAAGAATCAAAGAATCAAAGAATCAACCAGGTTGGAAGAGACCTCCAAGATCATCCAGGCCAACCTAGCACCCAGCCCTAGACAATCAACCAGACCATGGCACTAAGTGCCTCAGCCAGTCTTTGCTTCAACACCTCCAGGGACAGTGACTCCACCACCTCCCTGGGCAGCCCATTCCAATGCCAATCACTCTCTCTGACAACAACTTCCTCCTAACATCCAGCATAGACCTCCCCTGGCACAACTTGAGACTGTGTCCCCTTGTTCTATTGCTGGTTGCCTGGCAGAAGAGCCCAACCCCACCTGGCTACAGCCTCCCTTCAGGTAGCTGCAGACAGCAATGAGGTCACCCCTGAGCCCCCTCTTCTGCAGGCTGCACACCCCCAGCTCCCTCAGCCTCTCCTCATAAGGTTTGTGTTCCAGGCCCCTCACCAGCTTCATTGCCCTTCTCTGCACATGTTCCAGTATCTCATCATCTCTCTTGAATTGAGATGCCCAGAACTGGACACAGTAATGAAGGTGTGGCCTGAGCAGTGCTGAGTACACTGGCTTGTGTACTTAGGAGTCAGTGTAGTGATCCTAGGAGGTGGCACAGTGAGAAAAGAAAATTATTTTCTCATAGCAGTTTGAAGAAAGACGAGCAGAACAATTTTCATGACCAAGAAAATTATTACTGTGTTAGGAGTGTTAAAAGCTGTATCAAGAATTTCAGTATCCTAGACAAAAAAGCTAAATACTTTGTAAGTACATGTTCTGCATGCTATCTAGATGTTGATCAGGTTCATTGATTTATTCATGTGGAAGAGCTTGCTGTCTGGACTCCAACCTGTAGGAGCATCCAGGAGTATAAAGGAATGGTTTCATTTAAAAAAAAAAGAAGTACAAAGTGACTCTTTCTTATTGTGCTGGTTTGAAGCTAGCTGGAATATTTTGGTGAGAAGAATTAGATGATAGGCTGTGAAAAGGAACCAGTGGTGTTGTCTGCTGCACTCATAGGCTTGATGAGATGTGTAAAAATACAAATATAGATAACAGAGTTGCTCTCTGGCTCTGGGTGCCTGCACTTCTCTCCCTAACTTGCTGTCTGTGTAAATAATCCATCTGCTTCCTAACCCCCCCTGGCCAATTCTCCAAACTCACCTTGAACATAAGGCAAAGTCTGGGATAAGGTAGAGGAGTAGAAGGGAGATGGAAGGATGGTTGGGAGCCCCTCCTGGGGACTCTGGTTTCTATGAGGGCTGTTGTGTTTCTGTATTACCTTTTTAACTTGTCTATTTCTGTGTATATTTTAAATACCTGCTTGTATATTGTGCTAAGCTGTAAGTACAAAGCTTGATTCTAATTTCCAGCTCAGCTGAGTCTAGTTTGGGTGATTTTCTTAAGTGGGGGGGGCAAGGTAACACCCAAACCATCACACTTGTCATGAAGTCTAACCTGCATCCTATCCTAGGAGAGAGTTTTGAAGTAACATCTGCAGAATGTAGTGTTTAGTCAAATATCTTTTTTTTAATATGAATCTTGTACATGTTACACAGAATCACAGAATCACAGAATGAACCAGGTTGGAAAAGACCTCCAGGATCATCAAGTCCAACCTATCACCCAACCCTTCTAATTAACTAACCCACGGCACTAAGTGCCTCATCCAGCCTCCTCCTAAACACCTCCAGGGATGGAGACTCCACCACCTCCCTGGGCAGCCCATTCCAATGCCAATCACCCTTTCTGTGAAGAATATAATCTTTGCTCCTTTCCCACCTCACATTTCCCCCTTTTTTCCCCCAAACCCACAGCACCTGGCTGCTGTTGCAGTCTCCTCCCACCCCAGGTGTGACCACTTTGCCCTCCCTGCTCACTCCCCTTTATAATTGGCCCCAGAAGAGACGCTGGCCCCAAGTTTGCCCAACTGGGCAGAGGATCCTCCTCCCATCACCACTGGTGAGTCTCTGACCTTGGTGTGTGCACATTGGGTGAGTGGTGGAGGGGATCAAAAAGGCCGGGGGGCCTAGTGGCCCCCCGGCTCTGTAGGACTAGGCTCAATGGTTGCTCTAACAGCAGTTGTGAGTCATTCACAAGATTTGCCTCATTTTGAACTGATTACTTCAGTGTGCAACTTTATATCTTACAATATTCTTGGTGTATTCAAGTTTAACTTGTTCTATTTCAACCATACTCTCCTGCTTATCCTTTAAGTTTATTGCATGCAGTGCTTCTCCACCTTCCTTTCTATATGTATCTGTACTACACAAAATATGGCCCTCAGGACTAGCAGCATTGAGGAGCTTTTGGATGGAGATAATAAAATCAAGAGAAAGACCCTTTGGGCTGCTTAAGAGTTACAGAAGATCTATATCCTCCCCTGGAAGACAAATCAGAGCCGATCTGTTGGCTTTACTAACTCTCATTTGTTTCAACACATGATTTATCACCGAGGTCTCCTTTCACATCTCTGAAACAAATGCCAGATACTTTCCACGCTTGCTTGTTTCTCCAGCCACTTCAAATTCAGCCAGCATCAATTCCAGGAACTCAGGGAGGGTCCTGTTTGTGCAGTCTGACAACAAAATCTGTATCTTTATTGATAGCGTTTAGTGAATTCATAAAATGAGGTCAATGGCATCCTAATAGCTATTTCATCTTCGGGTCACTTGTGAGCAGATCCTCAGAATACAGATGGATGCATGCCCTGGGGAAGCCATGACCCCTGTCACTGTGGTGGTGCAGTGAAGAAGTGGCATGCAAATTAGCAAACTGGGCAAGAAAGCTGATCTGTAAGCAGATGGTGTACAAGCACCAATTCTGACTTTCCTCTACAAAGAGGTGGAAAGAAGAAAAAGGTCTCAGCAGCCTCTTTCTCTGAGTTTTCCCCCCTTCTAGGTAGAAGGGTGGGAATGAAGTGCTGGAGCAGACTGGGATGGGGCTGAGAGGTGCAGTAATTTTTAACTTCTTCAGATGGTGCAGACACAGCTATGATTTTGTCTATGAATTTTCCCTCCCCTCCCATGGCTAAAACATAGTAAAATGTGCACCCTTTAGAAGGAAGGATTGGGAAGATTTCTGGGGGTAACAGTAAGGACTGGGAGCCTGTAGCTCATTTTGAGTGTTGTGTACTCTATTCAGAACATGTCATGCAGGTGTGCCTGTGATGCTGTGCAGTCAAGCCGAGTCTGAAAGCATTCCATGATGGTTGATGGAGTACAACTACTACAGGGGCAGCCTCTTTTCCACAGATACCTCTTCAGTAGCTGTGGATGTTACAGCCTCTCTCAGATCTCCTCGCCTCTCTTGCACTGAAAGATGCAGTTTTGAGATGCAAGGAAAGAAAGGAACCTAAGGGAAAAAGAAAGCTTCTGAGGGTGTGAGGGCACATAAAGGTGGTTTCAGTTGTATAGTGACTCCTCATGACTATTCCTACATGCTTACTTTGTACTATTGATCTGCTGGCACATTCTATATGTGTGTGTTTTAATAAATTAAAGAACCATCACACACAACATTGATTTTTTTTTTTGAGAGAAAATAGGAAGAAAAAGCAAAAGGCATTATATCAAAACAGTCACTCCTGAAGGAAGGTCCTCTAGAAGGCAAGTGTCAGACAAGCTTCCACTTTGCTAAGTTGAGTGAAGGAAACCCTGTAATGTCATCATTAATTTACCAGGCCCAGTGCACCAAGGTAGAGGCTATGAAAACATACAAGGTGCAAGGCACCAAGTGAGGGAGCTGGAGCTGTTTAGCCTGGAGAAGAGGAGGCTCAGGGCAGACCTCATTGCTGTCTACAACTGCCTGAGGGGAGGCTGTAGCCAGATATGGGTCAGTCTCTTCTCCCAAGCAGCCAGAAATAGAACAAGGGGACACAGTCTCAAGTTGTGCCAGGGGAAGTCTAGGCTGGATGCTAGGAGGAAGTTCTTCACAGAGAGGGAGATTTGCCATTGGAATGGGCTGCCCAGGGAGGTGGTGAAGGCACCATCTCTGGAGGTGTTTAAAAAATGACTGGATGAGGCACTTAGTGCCATGGTCTAGTTGATTGGCTAGGGCTGGGTGCTAGATTGGACTGGCTGATCTTGGAGGTCTCTTCCAAACTGGTTGATTCTATGATCAAATACAGTCACTGCTGCTCCCTGGCTCTTCAGCTGCTCTGCTGGCTTCTCAATGCCACTTTTCCTCTGTTCCCTTGCTTGTCCACTGTCATTCCACTAGGAATACTTCTTTTCACAGTGTCTAATAAGAATTTCCTTTATGGCTTCAGAAATAGTGAGCAAAATGGAAAAATATCCTCCCTTGACCTGCAGGCTACACTCTTGCTCGTGTAGTCCAGCATCAGATTGGCTTTTTTCATAAGGAAACACAACTGATCTGTGCCCAGCTTGTCCAATGAGATGCTTACATCTCACTCCTTATGCTAGGAGGTACCATTTGGGGTACTCATCTCTGTAAAATGAACAAGAAAAGGTTAAGCAGGTGATAAGCACCTCTTTCATGTGTATCCTGTGAATTTGAACCCAGGCTCTCTGAAAGAGAGGAAAATTCTCTTGTCCCTCTGTATGCTCTGTGAAAATCTCCCAAGAAACTTTGTTATGTTGCTTTCTTTACAGATCTGGAGGATTTATACCTTTAAATGCCTTTGTATAGGGGAAAAGAAAAGGAAGCAGAATTAGCATATTTTTAGACATTGGAGTGCTTTTTCATCTCCATTACTGAGAAATTGAGTCATCTTTACTCTGTGTAAACTCTGTCTCTGAGAGCTTTTGTTCAAATGATATTTGCTACTTAGCACAATTTGATTTAGTGAGGAAGTATGCATGGAAGAGATAGAAGGGAAATATTAGCATTTTATTGGAAATTTTAATATAGACATTAAATGGCACCAAAATGAAGACAAGTTGGTGGTTTTATTAACTTAGACTCCTAGACATTAAATGTTTTTCTTCTACCATTGCTCCTTCTTTTCCTGCTTTCTTATTACTCTAGTTCTGCGCATCACAAGCATTTTCTTCTATGTGGGATCTCTAAATGGTATCATGCATCATTTTTTCCACAGTATGTATACTGGATTCATGGGCAGTGTGGTGCCTATGAAAAAAATGAAAGACAAATAGCAATGAGTACCTCCAGGCAGAAAGCAGATGAGGCTTTCCCACATGGCTGCAGTAGGACAATGCATATCATACTGATGAGACATGAGACTATGACAAGCCTCAGTCAAGGCAAACTCTGTTACTTGTTCCTCGTCTCTCAGACCTTTGTCCAGCCCTGCTGGTCTCAGTTTGCAGTAGAAATCCCACTTAAAGACTTCTTTTCATCTGCATATGTTGTAAGGGTCACCTAAGAACATGTCTTTGCAAAGAGCACAATGAATTGTAAAGTCAAAGGTTATTCATCTGAATGGGTTTGGGAATGTCACCAAAGTAATGCATAATAATGATGACGTACATTTTATTCCCTCTCCTGATCATCCCCTTTAATATTGGTGACCATAAATTGCTTTTATCCTGAAAGAATATAAAAATGTGAGTTTTTATAAAGCGAAGTAGCAAAACCAGGCCAATACCAATAGGGAAAGTGCTCATGGATCACACATCCATATGAGACTATTAGGAGTCACCAAATTTGACTGGAGATGTGGAACTTCTCTGAGCAATCCTGGCTTGAACTGAGGAAATAAAAAATTGAACTTCACTTTAAAAATGGCAGAAAAGAAGAAATGACCATCAATCTTGGCCACTATTCCCAGCTGATAACAATTCTCAGTTTTCCAAACTATCATCTTATTTTCAACCTGACTGTATTCATTCCTTCCTTCCCAGCCATCACAATCCAGGTTGAGGAATCCCTGTGCACGTATTTTCCTTTTCTCTCAAAACTGAATCCATTGCTTCTCTGTTTCAAGCTTCTAGGGAGAAAAATATCTTTTGACTCAAATGAAAAAAAAAAATGCCCTCTATTCTTTGTTTGTCCTTTTTGAATTATTTCTTGCTGCTCTGTCAGGACTCAAGATAAATTCTCCATTGACTGAGCCCCCGAGTCATTGATCTTTACAGCAGTCTCACCCAGAACCTGTTGTTGTCACTGAAACACTTTTACAGCACTGGTGAAACTCAGCTCAGTAACTACTCCTGAGGGAGTCAATGATTCAAGGTGTGATACAATGGAAGAGATGCTGCTTTCAAGCAGTTTCCAGCTGTTCATTTAGATGTATATGCTAAGCAGTACTAAAATTGAAAAGATGGTGAAATGCAAAAGACAAAAATACAAAAAATAAAAGTACTGAAAGAAAAAAAGAGAACACACATTCCTTCAGAAGAGGGGAAAAAATGACACAGAACACCAGAAAAACAGCACAAAAGCAAAATATGAAGTTAGAAAGCAGGAATTAACAAGTTCAGATTAGTTCTCCAGTGCTGTATAGTTCTCCATCGCTCACTATCACTTTATTCACACCTCCCACACTGCCTTTCCTTTGCCTCTTGTTTTGTGCTGAAGTGGAAATGCACTGTTGGATTTCCACTGTTGACTTTTTATGTTGTTTATTAAGTGTGCAGAACATATTTTGAAAGAAACATATCCCAGGGTACATCAAGCTATGTCAAAGTGTGATAGGCTTTCTCGTAGCGTGCTAAGCTGGTGAAGCAGAAGTATTTGCTTATGGAGGAGGCTAAAATGATTGATCTGTTTGGTGGCTTGAAAAGTGTTGATTATAGGGTGTTGTAGGCTTGTGTAGGTGTATGGGCAAGTTTCTACTTAGCATTTCACCATATTGTATAAGCTTATAGCATAAGCAACAGGAGTATTTTTAGCTTGTACAATTATGCCTGCTTGAACTTCAGCACATTAAAATCCCCTATTTCCTGTTTAAGGGATCTATTTCTAATCACCTACTAACAGCCTCTTTTGATATCCACACAGCATTCAGAAGAAATTTGAGAATTAATACATAATAATTGTACTTCTGAAGTGAAATAAAAATCAGACTGGAAAGGATATTCTTAAGGCATTGTGAAATGAAAGTGATTAACCCTTAACCACTTTCCACTTAACTAATTAATTGCTTACCCCTAAAGTATTTGTCAAAGAAGTATGGAGGTCTCTGATGATCTGCAGACTTTAAGTTGCTTTTGAAAGCCTTTCTAAGAAGCCCCCTTCAGGTAATCAAGTAGCTGTGGACTTGCTGGAGGAAGTGCAATGACAATTGCAATAGTTAAGCAGGAGATTAGGGAATAAAATAATATTCCCTGAAATTCTATCATTCAGCACTTTCAGAGAATCAGAGAGCTTCCTTTTCTTCTGCAACTCTTCAAGCACTTAAAAGATGAATACATTAAGCTTAACCATGGACACATCATCCTTCCTTTTCTCAGCTAGGCAAACTGAGTCACAGTGAAATTACAGGGCTGTTTATAGGAGTATGTTGGAATGCTGGGTGCTGTCTCTTCATTGCTCAGATCTTGATGCATAAATGAGGATTAGGCATTCCATAGTGGTGCAGTGGAAGAATATATGACAGCAGAAAACTGGTGTTCTCACATCATTCTTTTCCTTTTTATTCTTCTCCTACAGTGATACACAAAGCTTAGCACGTTGCTCCATGTGCTGGAAACTGTGATTCCAGATGACTGAGTGGATATGCCAGTGTGCTTCTCAGCCTACTGAAAAATGAGACTCTGTGCTCGATGGGTGGATCAAAGTCCACCCAGTAGACTGAGGAAAGCCAAAGAGAGTGAAGAAAAGTAGGAGTGAATTGTGATATGCCAAAGATATTGCTTCTGCTGCCAAAACCTAAGGTAATCTTCCCCTTTTCCCCCTGCCTTTGAGCCAATGGCAATTCACATATCCATAACACATGAGGCTGTGTCAATCATTAACCACCAACCCCCAGAAACACAGAAAAAAAGGAAAAGTGCAATGACCTGGAGGCCTGTGTAGTCCTGTGCTTTGACCTCTTAGCCTGCCTCACAGTGCTGTCCCCAAGCAGAGACAGATGTAGGCTGCCTGCATGACATTTTTGGCTGTCTCCCCTGAGTAGCTGCTCTGGCCAAGTTTTTTTCATCAATGATCACCAGACCAGCAAATGGGACATAGGCACCCAGCAGCAGATGGCAGTGACTGTACTCAAGTGTGACAGCTCTTTGCATGCAGAACTGCCTGCACAGGGAAGCAGACTGTTTAGGCCACCTAGAGACAACTCTCCCTCTGCTCTGAGCCTCAAGTAGAAGGCACTTTACTACCTGCTAAGACACCTCAACGCCCCACTGAAGGTCTGGAGCATTCCTTGCTGTATGCTAGAAACGTACCTGGGAAGTCAGAAGAGTTTCTCTGGATTTTTTTCATAGATGGCCCTTCAGTTGAGTGAATCCATAGTGTCCAGTGCCTGTGAGCAGGAAAAATGAGCAGCCTGGCTTCTGTAGAACTATAGCCTATTCAGCACATGGATACAGTGTCAGGAGAAGTAGTCATACCTGTGATCCTAGAGGAAGCACTATCCTTTAAAGGACCTTACAGAGGAGAGCTGCAAAAGGCTGTTTATGTGCTCTGTAATCTTCTATTTGTCCATATATCCTAATTCCAAAACCTCTTGGAAATTCTTAAGAGCTGTCTTCATCATCTGCTTCCATGTTTCTCTGAAGCTCACTACTAAGGGAACTGTTCTTTGTCTTCATATCGGGACATTCTGAGATGCATCCAGCCCCATTTCATCTAATCATACTCCTCTTGAACGTGGTAAATAATTCCTCCTCTGCTAGTGCTTAATAGCTGTGAGTATAGTGGAAGCATTTTGTTTGTTTTATATTGGGTAGCAGCTTCAGTCACAGCCTAATGTCCTGTTGTGCAGGGAGTTGTAAAAATGGCATTCACAATAAGCTTGTAGAAGGTTACCACAGAATCACAGAAACAGAATAGAAGAGTTGGAAATGATGATCTGGAGATCATATAGCCCAGTCCCCCTGCCAAAGCAGGATCACCTAGGGCAGGTCACACAGGAACATGTCTTGAAGGGCTTTGAAAGTCTCCAGAAAAGGAGACTTCACAACCTCTCTAGGCAATCTGTTCCAGTGCTCCATCATCCTCATAAATAAGAAGTTTGTCCTCATGTTGAGGTGGAACTTCCTCTGTTCTAGTTTGCCCTTTGTCCTATCACTGGGCACCAGTGAAAAGAGATTGGCCCCATCTTCTTGACACCCACCCTTTATTTGTAAACATTGCCCACATCCCCTCTCAGCCTTCTCTTCTCCGGGTTAAACAGCCCCAGGTCCCTTATCCTTTCCTCTTGAGAAAGCTGTTCTAGTCCCCTAATCATCCTCACAGCCATCCTCCAGTCCAACAGGAATCTCCCTGTTTCTCTCAAACTGAGGAGCCAAGAACTGGACATGATAATCCAGATGAGGAGGCCTCACTGGAGCATCCTGCAGGTTATCATATCCCTCAGGCACTTGGCATGTTGTTCTTTCAAGAGAGGGAGTTTCAAAGCAGGCCAAACAATCTACTCCATAGATCACCTCCCAGCCTGTACTCGTGCAGTTTGTTATTCCTCCCCAGATGCAGGACTCTGCACTTGTCCTTGTTGAACTTCATCTGGTTCCTCTGTGCCCAGCTCTCCAGTCTGTCCAGGTCTCTCTGGGCCTTCAGCTGTATCAGCCAAGCATTTGGGCACTGTTTGGGACTGTGGCTAGCGCCCATGAGTCGGGTAATAGTAATAATTTGTGAGTAAATACTTAAAAGCCTCTTTGTAATTCTCCATTGCCTTCTGCCATAAGCAGAAAGAACTCCTCGAGTCCATCTAGTGGGCAAGCAGCATATTGACTGCAAGTGGCATTTGACTGTGGGAATCTTCACTTCCAGTTCAATTAATGTTTATATATTTTGGTGGTTATTACTAGCTCTAGATGTTATCCATAGAATGTTTCCATGACCATGTAAGAACCTAAATATTATTAAAATTAGTGGTCAAGGGTGGCAAGAGCTCTGAATAGCAAAATTAATAAACAATATTATTTTTGGAAAAAAAATCACTTCACATTAATTAATTTCCCCTTTGTAACACCTTCACCACGACAAAGAAACTGGTGAGGTGCTTACAGCATAGTAATTGAGAGCACTGTGGGGAGTGGGTAGGATTATGGTGAAATATCAGGGATTTGCAGTAGCCTGATGCTTTCCACATGACCAAGAGGAATGAAGGATCCTGCTGCCCAGGGAGGTGGTGGAGTCACCATCCCTGGAGGTGTTCAAAAGAAGACTGAATAAGGCACTTAGTGCCATGGTCTGGTTGAATGGACAGGGCTGGGTGCTAGGTTGGACTGGATGATCATGAGGTTTCTCCCAACCTGGTTGATTCTATGATTCTATCCTGATTTGTTGAAGATGAGTGGGAGGTAAACTGTGAGGCAGTTCTTGTCTCATAGGACAGTAAGTAGATCAGAGACATGTATTCTACCTTGAGTTTAGTTTCTGCTTTCCAAAAGGTTTGGTTTTTTTTTTAAAGATACACATTTACCTCATATAGCAACTCCTATGACAGAGAGATCATCTGTCAGAACTCACTGCAACAGAAGTAATCTTCCATCTGCAAAACAGGAGCATAATATAAAATAGACTGAGAGTCCCTGCTGTAGAACTGGATGCAAACTGGTTTTTGAGGTATTTTTTCTGCCTGTATAAAGCAGTCAGGGTTTTTTTTTGTGATCCATCTGTATTATCTGTAGTGATAGCTTGCTATCCAAAGGAAGATTAACTTAAACTTCTCCTCCTCCCAAGTGGCCGTTCCTTATATAACTAGAGAACAATCCCAAAGTTAAGAGAACTGAATATAAGATTTACTACTCACATTTGGACCATATTTTTAACTTTTGTACAAGCAATAATGGAGAACAATTCATCTAGAGAACTGAAATGTGCATTTAGAGCAGAGAGACACACTTCCATTTTAGAGGAGAGAAAATGTCTTGAAAAATAACATTTAAAACACATCTTATTGGTCCAGATGTAAAATAGATTGCAAAAACCAATTCTAAACAGCAATAACATAGTTTTTTTTCCCGAGTATGTAAGTAGAAATTCTGTGTAAGAGGTCAAGTTGTGCCTACAATCCTGTTCCACTTGATGTGGTAAAAGCAAACAACAGAGATCCTCTCTTTCCAAAATCTGCAGTTTAGTGGCATTCTCTGATGGAGGGCATAGTTAATGATTTGAGACACCACAAAATTACCTGGTCAGTCTCTTAAGCTAGAGAAAATTAAGTGGTTTAATATTCTTGCATGATTGCCCTAGATCTTATCCCAGCATGAAACCCCAGACACAGATTCCTACTGTTTCCACCAGGAGGAAGAGGGAGATGATCTATACTTCTTGGCAGAAGGTCCACCTACTTATCAAAACAAGGGCAATATGCAGGAGATGAAAAAAGCAAAGGCATCAGTCAATGTCTTATCTCAGTCATAAAACTGCTTTTGCAATTTGCATTTTTGGTCTTACAGAAATATTTACAGGGTGGACAGGAGAAAAGAAAAAATGAAGTCAAAACGTCTATCCTACCAGCTTCCAGAGCCTGGGAAAATGTACTTCACAGTCAGAGTAAAACATTTCACCACTCTCTCAAAAACTGCCTTTCTCAACGTGTTTCTACTCATACCATAACAGGGTTTCAGTTCTAAGACAGGGTCCTGTTATCTTGTCCTTTTGGAAAGCTACTGTGTTAAATATTTACCTCCAAATAGTTGACATTTCTTTTAGCTTTTTCTCACCAAACTACTCCTGTGTCACCCTCCTCATTTTGGCTTTATAGAAGCAGTATGTACAGCTTTACCTGGCTTGCTTGTTTGAGGCCTAGGTCACTTTTGCTGTCAGAATCTATTTATTGAATAAAAATGATTTTTGAGGGTTTTTTTTGCCTTCTCCAAATACAGTGAAAAATGTGCAAGAGCTCCCAGTACAGGGATGCTGGTTACTAGGAAACAGTCTCCAGAGAGCAGAGTAGGGCCACAAGCCTTAGACTACAAAGATTTGTTTTGGGGAGGATTCTACAACAAGGGTTGGAATTAAAATAATAGTTATCTAAAGAGTGTCTTTGCTGAAGGGCAAGATTAAAGACAGAAATGGGTGTCTGTAAGAGTCTTACAGCAATCTTTTCCTCTTGTTCTAAGAAGATGCTTGATGTAATAGTCCAAAATTCTGCACTTGTCTCAAGAAAGAAATTGAAAACAGTCTTGAGTGTGTGTGAGGGGGATATCTGGAGATTCCACTGAGGGTTTTTCTGTTCCTTGGCAGGACCATCTCTGCCTCTCAGATCTGTGCACAGCCATGACAAATACAAGAGCTTTTTTTCCTTACAGGCTCATGCTGGTTAATACCTTCAACCTGAAATGGTGACTTTAGACCTTTGTCAATATTGTCAATATTTGTGATTTTTTTTTTTTTTTTTTTTTTTTTAGTCATTGTGCTAGTTTGAAGCAGGCTAGAATGTTTTGGTGAAAAGAACTAGATAATTGGCTGAAAAAGGAAAACATGGTTGTGTCTCCTTCCCTCATCAGTCTCACTGAGAGCTCTGGGAACAAGAAGGGTAAACATTAGATAACATTTGCCATTTTCTCTCTCTGCTTTTGCCCTCAGACCGAGCCACATCTCCTTAACCTCACTGCCACTAACCTTGCTCCTTAACCTCTTGGCTGCACCTCTATTCTTTCTCAAGATTGGGATAAGGTTGAGAGGGGCAGGGGGAGGTGTTGGGGTGGTTTGAGAACCCCTCCTGGGGACTCAGGTTTCTGGGAGGGGAGTTGTGCTTCTGTATTGTTTTTACCTTGTATATTTCTGTATATAACTGTATATACTGTAAATATCTGCTTGTATATTGTGCTGCTGTAAATAAATAGCTTCATTTATAGTCCTGGAGCCCGTCTGAGTTAGCTGGGACAAATTTTAAAGTGTGGGGGGGTGGGTTACAGCCTAAACCACCACAGTCATTGTCAGCTAATTGGCAAAATAAAATCCCTAGTATAGGGTTAAATTAAACAAATAAATGAAAGAATCAGAAGCAAAACACAACCCAAAAGAGAAAACCCATCCAAGAATGGTAACAGTATTTTATACGGTTTGTCCAGTTTGTGATTTATGCCCACTCAAAAAAATGGCAATAGAAGTTAAGTGGAGCCCCCTGGGAGAACAGACAGCATCCCTTGTGGAAGGCATAGTCTAGATTAGGGTGTATGGCAGAAAAAAGAAATTAAGACTCACAAGAAAGAGCTCATGGAGAGACAATGAGACAGCTGAGAGGAACGCAGGAAAGAGCCACAGACAAGCTTTAGACATGATAGAAAGAGACACTTCTCAGGCACCAGAAAATACTGCAGACTCAGCTGTAAATACAGAGTTATTGCATAGATTGAAACCAAGCACTGAAGGGCTGGGTGCTAGGTTGGA
This sequence comes from Pogoniulus pusillus, assembly GCF_015220805.1. Classification (NCBI taxonomy): domain Eukaryota; kingdom Metazoa; phylum Chordata; class Aves; order Piciformes; family Lybiidae; genus Pogoniulus; species Pogoniulus pusillus. The sequence goes on from NC_087278.1 coordinate 10,739,961, forward strand.
CTGGATGATCTTGGAGGTCTCTTCCAACCTTGTTGATTCTGTGATTCTATGAAGTTAGTCCCTGCCCTGCGAACCCCCAATGATCAGAGAGGTGATTTTGTCTCAGCATTTCTAGGATGCTTTTCCTTGTCACTGAGTTAACAATGTAACTGGTTTAATTAATAGCCTAATAAAACCCAGCTTCCTTGAGTTCAAAAGGTGTTTGGTTTTCCTTGGGATGGCTTCTTACAAGGGGAAGTTCTGACCACAATTACACCTGCCTGACTAGGAACCCTCTCACGATTATACATTTGAGATACATTAGGGAAAGCTTTTCCCAAATGACTCTTGGCTCTCACATGAGAAAGCCCACAGTGGGTTATAAGACTGAAATGCCTCAATAAGCAAAATAAAAACCAAACCAGCCAGGAGTCACAGAAGACAAACTTAACAAAAAAATATTTACTGTACTGGAGCATGGTACAAAGAATTGATGCTTCTGTATTACTTACTTAGATCAACATATTTTATAATGAGAGCTGCAGGTGGAAGGCTTCTCTTTTGGCTCTTGTAGATTCACCCATTTATCACCAAACAGCATGGGCCATGTCCCAAGGGGATCTGAACTGAATGAATAGTGCCCTATTCAAGTGCTCTGAATGCAATCACAGTAATAAGTAAACTCCTACTGGACTATTCCTAGAGAGACTGTTGGTAGACAATCTATTATGGCTGGTCTGCAAGGACCATGTAAGAAAGCACTGCCTCTGGCTAGTTGTCTTAGATGTAATTAGTGTGGGGGGGACGTTTTCATGTTCCAAAACACAGAGCAGAGGTAACTGCAAGAGCCAGCTGGAGCCTGGCCTGGCAAGGTTGGTGCCAGGCAGTTTGAAACAAGCACTGTTTTTTCCACCCGGCAGTTTGCAGTGCTAAACACATCAAAGACAGGCAGGCAGCCAGAATCAGACTCTCAGAGGTAGACACATATGATGATATGATGTGCTAGATACCAGAAAATGAGCTAATCTTGACAAGCAGTTCTGAGGTAAACAGAAGAATAGCAAGCTCTCCTACTCCTGATTCACACAAAAAAATACAAAGAAAGTAATGCAAAAAAAAAAAAAAAAAAGCAAAACAGAACCAAAGCTTTTGAGTCTGTGAGCACCAAGATAGGAGCTTTGAAAATATCCATGAACTCATTTGGGAATAGAGCTTTGAAGACTATACCCTATGAAAGCCTTTGTGCACCCTTTGTGCTTAGGAGATTGAAATGCCTCTAGAATGACAAGACGGTTTTTTGGACTATGACCTCAAAAGAGAATGTATGGAGGAGTCACAAGAAAGATGAGTTTCTACATAGAACTGAAGACTGGTGATGCACTGCCATAGGAAAGAAAAACCCACAGTGGCCCCATGAAAATTAAGGGACATCAGTAGAGCAATTATGCCTGGGTCTGTTGTGGTGTAGTTTATCTCATGGATACTTGTAAATGTTCTTTCTTAGTTTAGTCAAAGTAGCAAACTGTGCAGGAAATCTGAAGGATCTGCAGCTCAACATAGAGGTGAGGAAAGAAAATATCCTCATGAGAGAGATTGATGAGTATGCACAGATAGTCAGTGTCCCATGTGCACTGCTCATCTCCTAGGGTCTCCACAGGAATGACCTAAGTTAGTACACACCCAAAAGCTACAGAAGCATGTGATCAACTTGCTACATTTCAGCTTTGATATCAAAAGTGAAGTGCTCCTTTTCTAAGCCTTCAATCTGACATTTCATTCATCAGTTTCCAAGCTTGAATTCGGAGAGGACTACCGATTTAGGGGAGAGCAAAATCACTGGATTTGAATGTTGCTGATTATTTGACTCTGTTGAATAGCTCTTGGTACAATAAATCAAGAACATCAGCATTGTAGAATAATTTTTCAAACTCTTCTGTCTATGGGAGCAAACCATATGTTAGGCCCTCAACACAAGAAGGACCAAAGGATGGCTACAGAAATGATCAGAAGGCTGGAGCACCTCTCCTAGGAAGACAGGATGAAAGAGTTGGAGTTGCTCATCCTGGAGAAGAGAAGGCGCTGGGGAGACCTTAGTGTACCTTATAGTGAACATACCGGAATGTGAAAAGCTTCTTTTAGATGACTGAGAGCTTGAGCTGCTTCCTGCATCCATCAGTCATGGAGTCATGTATCTGGCAGAGCTCATAAATGTGAAAATAAAATCTGAGGTGCTAAAATACAAAGAGAGATCAAGAGATGGCTTTACCGGCTCGCACTTGTGACAGCTTACTGCATTCAATGGCCATGCACGGTGCATTTTGAGTAGCACATTTGCTGGGCACTGCAAGGAGCTGGCATTTACATGGTGTTGTGGGTGGGACTCTAAGCACACACACAGCTACAGCAGACAGAAAAAAAAACCAGAAAGGAGGTGAGAAGACTTGTGGATCAAGTGAAAGGTAGTTTAGCAGGTGAAGCAAAAGTGCAAGAACATGCAAAGCAAGGGAGGAATTGGTTCACTACTTCCTAGCAGCAGGCAGATGTTTAGCTACTTTCCTGAAACCAGAGCCTCTGCAAGCTAGCAGTTACTTTGGAGGATAAACATAACAGAAACATTCTTCCCTTTGCCCCCTTCTCTTCGAGCTTTGATTACTGAATATGGCCTAATGGGTGTCCCCTCTCAATTTATTAACCACCCCAGGCTGCCCATTGCAGCAACTGGAGTGGGAAAAAGATAAAGTATTTGATATTGTGCAAGCACTGCAACAACAGCTAAACACTGGTATGTTATCACCACTGTTTTAATCACTAATCCAAAACACAGCACCATACAGGCTATTATGAGGAAAATTAACTCCATCCCAGCCAGATTCAATACACAGAGATTCATAAGATTACACTGAGCAGCAAAAAGAACGACAGAAACTGTTGTCAAAAGGAGCTAGTGAAGAGCCCTAAACCAAACACTGTAGTGTTAAGCCCAGTAAAGAAAACTGGGTGATAGTTAATTACAAGATATGGACTTCAGACCTTGAAATGAATGGAATATCACCACATCCAATCAGTGCAACAAGCTACAGAATCAGGGATCTGCATTAACTGCAGTAAGTGAATGTTTAAACATCATCTGCCGATGGCATTCTAATTTTGTGCTTGTTTCTATCCTGGGAGAAATCTCCAGATCAGGGACAAGAAATCATTGCAGATATCATCCACCAGAGCACAAGATCTGCTCATTTGGTGGAGGTTCTTGCCCAAAGATACAAGTTACTGTATCTGCTGATGTATCAGTGTCAACAGATCTTCCTCTAACTTCATCAGTTAGGTCTAGACGTTATTCTGTGAGTCTTGTCTTAGTGATAGCATCAAGACATTCAAAAAGCCTAACAAATTATTGTTAACAATGTAAAGGCTCAGTGGTTGACTCAGCAGCTCAATGTGAGAATAAACACAGTGCTGTACTACCAGGAAAAGCTAGGAAATTGCAAGGATTTTACATCAAACTCTTATCAACCTTGTCAGTCATTTGCTTTGTCCTCCCAGAAGGAATCAAAGTGGCGTGAGTCCAAAACCAAACTACTTTTGAAACTTCTGCCTGTCCTAGACAAGGACAAGTTGCCAGATTGTTCAGCTGGAGGTCTGCTGTACCACACAGGCATTTGACATGTCCTCAAGTGTGGTAGAAGTAAAAATAATGTGTACTACTTTATCTAACACACCAACTTCCTTGGCTTTTAGTTTTCTTTTTCCTACATCACCTAACTTTTCTGTATTCAAGTTATCCACAGCTTTATTGCTTTGCTGCCTTCCTTTCATGGGATGTTTCTGCTGCTTAAATAGCCTAATAAAAAAGCCCAATAAAAGTTGCCAGTTTTGGCAGATCAGGGAATTTATTCCTACAGTCCCACATGGAGTTTATGAACAACTTGAGTGACTCTCTCAATAGAATTCTCCCTGTCAGCCACTTGTGGACTATCAAGTGGTTTTGCCCCCTTGATTTGTCCTTCATGCACCAGATCAACTTTGGCTTAGTTCCTTAAGACTCACGTTTTTATTTTTTTCCCCTCTTCAGCACCTTCTTTTTCTTTGCACACCCAAAAGATCCCCAGGAAAACTTTACACAACCTCAGAAACTCAGACAGATCCATTTCTGAGAGCTTTACCTAAGCTCTGCCATTCAGAATGTTGGTGCTGTTTTAATATTTAACTACCTGTGATAGTTTGGGTGTTACCCACCCCCCACTCTTATGAAATCACCCAGACTAGACTCAGTGGAGCTGGAAGTTAAGGAAAGAAGCTGTATTTACAGCTTAGCACAATATACAAGCAGATACTTACAACATATCACAAATATATACAGCTGTAAACAGAAATATACAAGTTAAAGGTAATACAGAAATACAACAGCCCTCCCAGAATTCAGAGTCTCCAGGAGGGGCTCCCAACCACCCTTCCACCTTCTTTCCACCCCTCTTCCTTATCCCAGAGTTTGCCTTACGTGCAAGGTGAGTTTGGAGGATCAGCAAGAGAGGTTAGAAAGCAGAAGGATTAGTTGCACAGAAAGCAGCCCAGGGAGAAAGCACAGGCTCTGACAGAGACCCGCACCAACTATTTTATCTGTGTTTTGTGTTCTTGTTTTTATACATCTCAGCAAGCCTATGAGTGAAGTAGACATCACCACTGTTTCCTTTTCATGGCCTATAACCTATTTTTTCTCACCAAAATATTCCAATTAGTCTCAAGCTAGCACATTACCAAATTTTGCAGGGAAATCTTTGATGAGCCTCGGAGAAGCCACTACTTGTTGTTAGGAGGAGGAATATCTTGAAAAAGAGATGCTGAAGACTGCTTCAAATTAATTCAGCAAAGTTCAGAGGAAGTGGCCTTAACAGGTTGGACATAACCATAGAAATCAAGAACCCAGGGGAAGATTCTAACATAGAGATGCAAAGTAGATACAGATAAGTGACCAACAAAGGCTTAGGCCAGTTATGCGTGATCAAGACCTGAATCCAAGAGAAGGGGAGCCATTTGGGGTGCCTGTCAGGAGCCTCCTTTTCTAAATGTGCTGTATTCCTTGCCTGGGCTTTTAAAAGGTGGCTGAGCTGTTCATTAGCTGTGTCATGGTAATCATCCTGGCATATTCCTGCCCTGTGTCAAATGCAAGTCAATGTACAATCTCTCAGCCTTCACGTTTTGAAGCAAAGCTCAACTCCTCTTTCATGAGCTGAAGGCTAACCATGCACACAGACTATGGCAAGGGATCATCTAGTGCTATTACCTTGCTCATGAGCCTGAAAGCTTCCACTCAGGCACTTAAAAATAAAGGCAAGGTGACAACTGTCAATAGGTATTAGCAGCTGCTTTTTCAGGGATAATGATGAGGTGCAGAAGTCAGATGTCACAGTACTAAAACCTCAAGTGAGCCACAGGTTTGGATAAATCATCAAAAATAGATCAAACCCACCCATTTCAAAGGGAGCCATTTACAGACAACTGCTTCTATGAAACTCATCGTAAGTACCCAGATTGAAAGTCCTTTGGACTTTGAAAAAGGCTATTGATTTTTCCACATGGCTCCAAACCTCTCAAACAATAGATCAACTCAATCTCCTCCAGTACCCTTGACACGCCAAGAAAAGGCAAGGGCTCAGAAAATGTTACCTAGGTAAATGCTTACTGAACTGGATGAGCTCTTAGTGAGCCCAGGATGGACTGAGGCACTGCTCCCATAGATCTCTTACAGGGTAATGATTTTGCATCATTAAACAGTGACAGACAGAGCATGCCCTGAAGATCACTCTAAACATGGCCTGATGAGACCATTAGCAAACACCAGCTGAGTCCTTAAGCTGTACCATTAGCTTCTCCTTCTAGAGAGTGAGTGTGGATGATGCTCTGCCAAATAGTGTTAACTCCTCTTTGATTGGTGTCCTGAGAATCTTGAACATCCCTAAGCCAGGCTGAAGGATGTTTTGCATGAAACCATCATTGTAGAGAAGCATCCACACTGTTTCATTTGCTATGCTAGTTCTACTGCAGGGAAGGGGGATATTTTGGTGGGGCTGAAGGGAAGAGCTATGTTTATTGTTTATCTGAACTTCTGTAAGGCCTCAGTCACTGTTCCCTACAACACCCTTCTCTCCAGTTTCTCCATAGATAATTTCTCTATCTATCCATAGAAAAATATGGGCTTCATGAATGGACTGCCAGATGGATGAGGAATTACTTGAATGGTTGCATCCAGAGGGTACTGTTCTATGGCTCAACATATAAGATGGAGATGGGTGACAAGTGGTAACCCTCAGGGGTCCTACTGGGATCAGTGCTGTTTAATACCTTCATCAGTGACACAGGCAATGGGATTGGGTTCACCTCCAGCAAGTCTGCAGATGACACCATGCTGAGTGGTGAGGTTAATGCTCCTGAGGAACAAGATGCCATCCAGAGAGACCTGGGCAACTTCATGAGGCTCAACACGGAAAAGTATAAGGTCCTGCATCTGGATTAGGGAAACACCCAGTATCTATGCAGGCTGGGGGATAAAGGGATTGAGAACAGCCCTGTGGAGAAGGACTTGGAAGTACTGGTGAATGAAAAGCTGGACATGAACCAGTAAAGTTGGCTTGCAGCCCAGAAAGCCAATCATATCCTAGGCTGCTTCCAAAGAAGCATGGCAGCAGGTCAAAGGACATGATTCTGCTCCTCTACTCTGCTCTGGTGAGAACTCACCTGGAGTACTGCATCCATCTCTGCAGCCCTCAGTAAAGGAAATATATGTCCCTGTCAGAGAGAGTCCAGAGGGGGACCACAAAAATGAGGAGACCCCTTCTAACCTAAACTATTCTATGATTTTAAGAGAAGTTTTTCAGCTGAGATCTCACTTGTATCAGAGAGCATGAACTAGATATTTGTTGTGAGGGTTCTTCTAGGTGAGGAACTTGGAGCTCAGTAGACAGTCCAAGGACTGCTGTGTTAGAAACAACAGCTGTCAGTTGCATCTCTTTTGGAAATGGGAACGAGTTGATACAGCTTTAAAGGAAGACATCATGCAAGATCAGGCACTCAAAGAGCTTTAAGATTGCCTCTCTTATTTCAGTTGACTGAGATGATGTTCAAACAAAGTCCAATTCAAAGCCATTTTAAACTCCTTCAGACTTCTTTCACACTATTTCTTGCCCAAATTACCTGGGAGAAGAGAGTCAGCAGCAGTTTGTGTTTGTGAGGTTTTTTAAATGCAAATGGATTTCTTTACTGAGTCCTTGGAGGATCCTAACCCTTTGTGACAATTATTCTGAAAACTTTTATTTTCTTATAAGAAAATCATATGCTCAGGTGGCAAAATGATTATGAAAAAAAACCATTGACTTATTACTATGGTCAAGCAGCTTTAGCATGATATTATGTCATTCATCTAAATCCTTCCCCCAAAACATCAGAGTAAATAAGGGTTCACCAACGTCAAGCATTTCTTTTCGATCTACAAGAGCAAGTCATTCCTGTGTGCTTACCTATGACACCAATAATCTAAAGCAATTCGTTTCTGTGAATTTCAGCTTTCCTTCAGACTTTATCACCAAAGATTGAGATTGACTGCACGAAGGCATTTAAAGGATGCAATCAGCCTCCTTTTTCTCAAGGGCACCGTGCAGCAATAGCTCAGACACCAATGGTTGCACCGCACACAACTGCAAAGCAAAGCCCATGCTAAGCTGCATACCTGATAACAGCAGCATGGCACAAACAAGTAGAAATGGTGGGTTTTTTTTCTGGCAGCTAAAGAGTAATCTTACCTATCAGTACAAAGCCAGTGAAGGGAGTGAGTGGCTGAGAAATGAGTTTTAATGCAAACTTGACAAATGTCTGAGACTTTTTACCATTAATACTCTTTAGCACTAATACTTTTTATCACTCAAACTCATAATGCATTAGGTAGCTCATCACATCAATGCCAGAAAGCCCTAACCAGTTTACTGAGTCTTTTACTCAACAGAAACAGTTTGATGCCTGTGTTGTGGGGCAAAGCTAATCTGAAGACAGACTATGAATCTTTTTTTGGATGGTTGTGATGGTTTGGAAGTTACCCACCCCCACACACACTTAAGAAAACCACCCAGAAGTGTTCAAGAAAAGCCTGGATGAGGCACTTAGTGCCATGGTCTAGTTGATTGGATAGGACTGGGTGATAGGTTGGACTGGATGATCTTGGAGGTCTCTTCCAACCTGGTTGATTCTATGACTAGACTCAGACAGCTGGAAATTAAGGAATGAAGCTATATTTACAGATTATCACAATATACAATCACATATATACAAATATATACAGTCATATACAAATTAAAAGTAACACAATACCCCTCCCAGAAGCAGAGTCCCCGACCCAAACCCCCTTCCCCCTCCCTCTTTCCTTCCCTTCAGAGATAACCAGATTGACCCACATATATCTCACATGATAAATCTGGAGATCTGAGGTGAGATGTCAAAAAAAAGATGACAAAGAGGTTAAGAGGAAAAAGGGGTTAGGTGGATTAGAGAGTTAAGGCAGAGTCAACCACAGAGAGCAGACTGCCAGAAAGAAGGCACAGCCTGAAGGAGTGAGAGCTGAGTGGTGTGTGTGTGAAGTGCTCATCTTATCTATAGTTTGACTAGTTGTGTTTCTCAGCAGAGGAATGGTGATATAGGGCACATGTTGTTTGGTTTTTTTCTTTCTTCACACAGCTAAGGATTTAATTTCTCTCAGTAAAAAATTAGCCTCAAACCAGCACAACAGTGAATCTTTTATACACATGGAAAAAGGCTATAGTATTTATGGTCTGCCCAGAGCATCCATGCCAGGGACATGGCTGGACAAACAGCTGAGCCATCATTGTACTGAAGGCTCCCTTAGCTGCTGGGAAGGACAGCTGCAGCAGTTTTGCTGAGTGGGATGAAAGCTGCCGGTTGCTCCAAAGCTGATCCAAGCCACAGGGTCACTTTTCCTCTCTATTCCCTGATGACAGAGCAAGAGAGTTCGCAAATCTTTTAAAACACTAGAAGCTGGCAGCTGCTTTAGTATGTCAGCAAGTCTCCCACCTGGAGGGACAAGTCACACCAAGGATGGGCATCTGCTGCACAGCAGGTAGGTGGAGTTTTGTCTCCCTGAGCCACCTCTGTGCTTCAGAAGAAGGGACTGTGTCAAAAAAAATGAAGCAGCGTCTGCTCAGTATCAAAGCAGGACTCTCTGAAAGAGAATACCTATCCATTAAAGGAAATATGGACATCTTCTGAAACAAGCAAGATCCAAACCAAAGAGTCTAAATTCACAAACAAAACATGAGAGTGAAGTTCATTTTCAGCAAAGGAAACTTATCCCCCACCTTAGCTGTGTATTAATTAACCAGGCTTTTTGCTTTAGGGAAGGAAATATTGCCCTTTGCTGGCTGCAGCACTTTCTGTTAACCCAGTCTCTTTGTATATCCTGAACCTGTTGAGCAACTAAAGCTTTAAATTGACTGCTAATTTTGTGTTGGGTCAAGTTAATTTTGAAACCAGATTAATTAAAGCAGATGAAGCTTTGTTTATCCATTATTCATGAAGCTCATTGGAACAGGAGAGAGCGCATTAGCTTTATTTAGGATATTGCTTTGCCTTAGTGAACTCTCTCTTTTTTTCCCCCCTCCCCCTCCAAATGCTCTTATGAGCAGGAGCTCAGCTTTGTATTCTTGGCTGTTTGGGTTTTTTTTTATGTTGGTTTGTTGGCTTTTTTTTACTTTCTTTGGTGGTGTAGTGCAAACAACATAATTAGCATATTTTCTTGCTCAAAAACAAAAAAAGCTGGAGCTGACAATCTCTCATCCTCTCATGCTGCTGCAGTTGGAGGCTGCAGAGAGGGGTGAGTATGCTCACTCAGCCTCAGAAACAGAAAATCCACTGGTCAGAAGAAGGTGCTGTATAAATGAACTAGAACCACTTAACTGCGAGCATCTGAACATCACTGTGGATAGTCCAGTGAAGAATTCTTTTCCCCACTGAGCAGTGATCTATAAAAGCCAAGCTAGACATGAAGGAGTGTGAAGCATGGAGTAGATAATATTACTGAAGTTATTATAGTGCTCTTTGCACAGATTGTGTATCCCCTCTAGGTACAGTTTAGTTCCAGTAGCTCTGTCTAAAACAATGTACTGAGACCTGAGATACTACTTGTCTCAGAAACTAATGACATCTATGAATAAGTGGGAGACTGGAACTCCTCAGAGAATAAAAACAGAGGTTTGCTCAAAACCTGTGGTAGTATCATATTTGTAAACAAATGCAACTAAGCAAATCTAAGCTCAAACAAAGGAAAGACAGTCCTCACAAAGACTAAACTAAATTGGACTAAATGAAACAAAATACTGTGGTGCCAATTAAACAAGACACAGAGATACATCTACATACAAAGATAAAAGGATAGCTTGCAAATTCAGAAGGCAAAACCTTTAAAGCTGCAGAAAAAAACAAACCCAAATACCCAAATCTTTTTCCTGCAAACCAGCAAACAAACTAACAGATCTCATTGCTGCAGTATATTAATGGAAACTGATTAAAGACAGAAGTGGTTTACTCGTATGACTGCAGAAAACATCCAAGTACAATAGCAACACTATATAAGGGATCCAGGCTTCTATTTCAGCTTGTGAAACAATAATAAAAAAATTAAGATGAAGGAAAAGAAACCCAAAACTATTTTCCTCTTACATAGCTTGCCTGAAGCGTGATACCAGCTACAGCAAAACAACCCAAGATAATAAATCACACACTGCAGTCTCTTGATCCTCTTAACTGCAGTACCTGACTATCTCATCATTTCCATGTATTTATCCTCACAATCCACTAACAGATGGAGAAAACTATTTGTCTTTTTAAAATGAGGAAATGAGTGGAAAGAAAGTAAAGCTGTGATCCTCAGAGCTGTTTAGGTATCTAGCTCCTGTGGTTTCACAAGTATAAGGAACTGATACCTATGTACTACTTTGTGCTCTTTTTCAAACTAGGTGATCCAAAGTGATAATCACAGCAATTACTTTTTTTTTTGTCTATCACCAAGAAGAGTATTTTCCATTTGCTTCTGAAGAAAAGGATGGTTGCTAAGCAAAAGAGTATTCGGCAATGGAAATGTGAAGTGGTTAGAGAGATCAAGGCAAGAAACCAGAATGATGAAGTGAGAGTTTATGTTCCCTTTATTCATAGCACTTTTATTAGTGCTGTATTTTTAGATAGCTAAAGTGCTGTTGTAACATCACCACAGAAAGCACCAGGACCTGAAGAAGAAGCAGGAAAGAACAAAAGGCTGTAAAGTACTGAAGAGAGGGGATAAAACTTGCACTAAAGCTGCTAGATAGACTGGTGAATGTTGAAGACTAAACCTCATTTAATGGGACTATATATCTGGTTTAGTTATTGTTATGGTCAATGCTATCCAATAAACTTTTATTAAGTAGCTCAGCACCAGAGGGTATACTTCCTGTTTATGAGCTGGTAATTACCACATCTTAGGCTAAATAAACGTGGGAGCTGAAGGCTGAAGTTTTTATAGGAAATAAATTCCTTCAGCCTCGGTGTTTGTTAGCTCAGAACGCGCTGAAACCAGGCTAAACAGGGAACACCACAGTATGCAAAGGTCCTCACCTGGCAGCTCTGGCAGGGCTCTGCTTGCTCTCACACTGTTTCCAAACACTGGCACAGCTAATTTTATTTGGGAAGTGTTTTGGCCTTCCCCCTGCGCAAGTTGTAACCATTTCCATCTCCTTGAGCAAGACGTGAATGCAGCCCTCATCATAACAAGCTGTCCATCCGTACTGCTTGAAGTCAAGAAAGGGTGAGGAAGCTGATGGCTGTTGGACTGCCCAAAGAATTTTGTAGCAAGCTCTAAGGCTGGTTAAACAGAATTCACTTTGAAATGAGCCAGAGCCAGTACATGGGTTCAATAAAAGTCAGTCAAAGCCATTGCCTAAGAGTTCACCTTTTATTTATCTCATAGCTCATTTTGGTCAAATCATCTCCTATCACCTAAGAACGGGGTGACACCTGTGGTGAAGTGTTGGCTTTTCTGAATTCAAAAGGAGTTTTGCTGCTGATTTCAATAGATGTGAGAGTTAAATCTGTGAGTCTAGCTGCAAGAATTTTGAGCAAGCAGTGGTTTGGCTGGCACGGGCAGTATGCAGGACCAGAATAAATAGATTCCCCACAACAGTGGCAAATACCTGCACTATTTCTATGTAAATCTCAGCACTTTGATTGGCTGATGCTTGTAAATAGCTAATTAGGCTGTGGCATGTTTTGTGATGGTTTGGGCGTTCACCGCCCCCCCCCCCCCCCCCCCCACTTTGGAAATCACCCAGTCTAGACTCAGCCAGCTCTGGGAATTGAATGAAGCCTTTTATTTACAGCTTAGCACAATATACAAGCAGATATTTACAGTAGATACAGTTATATACAGACATATACAAGGTAAAAGGTAATACAGAAACACAACAGCCCTCCCAACAACCTGAGTCCTCAAGAGGGGCTCCCAACCACCCTTCCACCTTCTCCCACCCCTCTCTACCTTACCCCAGATGTTGCATTGTTCCCAAGGAAGATTGGAGGGTAGGCCAGACAGGTTAGGAAGCAGGTGGATTAATCAGAGAGACGGCAGATTAGGTTAGAGAGAGAGAAATGCAGCCCACAGCATGGACAGAGAACATCTCTCTTATCTATGTTTGGATTCTTGTTCTTATTCCTCTCAGCAAGCTTATGAGTGAAATAAACATCACCATTGTTTCCCTTTCTCAGCCTGTAATCTAGTTCATCTCACCAAAACATTCTAGCTAGCTTCAAACTGGCACATGCTTTCAGATTAATGAATGGCCATTCCATTGTGGATAAGCTGCATAGCAATCCTCAGTGTGGCTTGCTGAGAACATTTCACCACTGCTGACTTTAATTGTTATTAGTTTGCACTATATGTTAAATAGGGGACTATTTTAATTTAATAGCTGTAAATGCAAAAACTGAGTGAATAATTCATAGCAGATTATTTAGGCAATAAATTTAGCCTCTTCTACTCTTCATTTTTTTCAGGAGGACATTTATTATTTTCTCAAAAGGAGTGGTTATTATTCAGAATTACTTTCTAATCAGAATTTTTCTTGTTCTGCAGATCTCTTGAGTGAGCTTCTTTTAATATAAAACTAAATCTGTAAGCCACACAATATCATTGTCTTCCCTGTTGTGATGTTTGTTACCCTTTAGCAGAATTCTCCAGTGGGGACTTAGGTTTAACCAAAAGCAGCTTGGCTCCTTTTGTTCCCAGTATCCCTGAGAGAAGGTATGTGTCCTGTCACAACACTTTCACTTTCTATGAAGGATGGCCCAGGGATGTGGTCAATGTTCTAGAGGTTGTAGCAATATTAGAACTGAGGATTTCTACATTACTGTGATGAAGCATATGAAGAATTGTCCTGTCCTCCTCTGCTTCCAAACAGTGGGTGCAGAGCACCAGAGGTGCAGTGTGAACCACTTCATGTCCAGGTATGAAAAAGCTATTATAAAGTGTCCACCAATAACTGGCACCTGTCTCACTAAGTGTCAGAGGACCTCAAAACATATGCTGTTGTTATATATATACACATATATATATATGATGTTGTTATATATATATATATTTATATATATACACACACACGTATTTGTGCTGGTTTGAAGCAGGCTAGAATGTTTTGGTGAGAAGGACTAGATCATAGACTGTGAAATCAAAAACCTCACCCTCCACTTTGGACTAATCCACTTTGCTTCCTAACCCCCTGTCTGAACCTCCATTCTTCCTTGGGGCTGGGGTAGGGTTGAGAGGGGCAGGGGGAAGGTGAAGGGGTGGTTGAGAGCCCCTCCTGGGGACTCAGGTTTTTGGGAGGGGAGTTGTGTTTCTGTATTACCTTTTACCTTGTATATTTCTGTCTATAACTGTATATACTGTAAATATCTGCTTGTATATTGTGCTAGCTGCAAATATAAACTTCATTCATACTTCCAGAGTTGGCTGAGTCTAGTCTGGGTGATTTCTAAAGTGTGTGTGTGGGGGGGGGGGGGGGGCAGGGAACACCCAAACCATCACATCTTTTAAATAGTTCACAGCTAAAGGAAAGCAGATGAAGAGAAACACAAACAGGAGGAAATAACCTCAGCTGCTACATCAAGCTACTCTCTGCATACCTCTCCGGGCTTTGCCCTTCAGAGGTGAGCAGGTTATAGCTCTTCTTTTTCCTCTCAGCTGGCATCCCTTGAGCCTATTTGCAGCAATGCTTAGATAGTTTAGTGGCAGCCATTTGTGCCTCAGATCTGCACCTCATGCCAGGTGTCTGCCTCAGGTATTTACATGTATACATGAGATCTGAGAAAAGCAGAGGTAATCAGTGAGCCTTGATAATTAATAAGCCTTGCTATCTCACAGCATTTCACAGTATCACAGTGTCACCAAGGTTGGAAGAGACCTCACAGATCATCAAGTCCAACCCTTTACCACAGAGCTCAAGGCTAGACCATGGCACCAAGTGCCACGTCCAATCCTGCCTTGAACAGCTCCAGGGACGGCGACTCCACCACCTCCCCGGGCAGCCCATTCCAGTGTCCAATGACTCTCTCAGTGAAGAACTTTCTCCTCACCTCCAGCCTAAATCTCCCCTGGCATGGCTTGAGGCTGTGTCCTCTTGTTCTGGTGCTGGCCACCTGAGAGAAGAGAGCAACCTCCTCCTGGCCACAACCACCCCTCAGGTAGTTGTAGACAGCAATGAGGTCTCCCCTGAGCCTCCTCTTCTCCAGGCTAACCAATCCCAGCTCCCTCAGCCTCTCCTCGTAGGGCTGTGCTCAAGGCCTCTCCCCAGCCTCATCGCCCTTCTCTGGACATGCTCAAGCATCTCAATGTCCCTCATAAACTGGGGGGCCCAGAACTGAACACAGTACTCAAGGTGTGGTCTAACCAGTGCAGAGTACAGGGGCAGAATGACCTCCCTGCTCCTGCTGACCACACCATTCCTGATGCAGGAATGCTCCTCCTGCATTCCTGATTTCAGATTGCTCCTGTGCTTTCACCCAGGTTTCTCAGGGATTGCTCCTGGTGAAATGTGCTCCCCCTCAAGGGCTCTGGCTCAGAGTAGCCACTTTGTTCCTCACAAATCTGTGAGGCAACAGTTCATCCCTCCTCTTTCCAATTCCTGGGTGGTCATCAGCATAATGGTGTTTGTCATCAGCACAGGAGGGTCTACTGTTTACTGAAGACCAAGTGTGAAAGCAAATAGTTTGTGTAAGCTCTCCTGACTGTAGATTACAGCTTTATTTAGTAGAATTTGTTTCACACAAGCACTATCCCAAGGTACTTATCAAAGTTAAATAAATCATAATAGCAGAGGGATAGAGAAATTAAGAGGCACAGGCATGAGAGCAGAGATGTGTTCAGATGAGATTTGAAAATAGATGGAGAAGCAATGAGGCAGAAAGAAACAACAGAAAAAGTCTGTTCCAGATGGTGGGAGATACAAGGGGAAAACAGCTTTTGCAACAGCCATGGTTTGAGCATAATTAGACACAGAAAGATGACCAGTGCCATTTGGAGAGAAAAATAGGAAGAGAGGAGAAGGAAGAGGAGTTCCAGGAGATAGAGTGGGAGAAGGTCAGAGAAGACACATAATGAGGTGAATGGGGAGCCATGGGAGCTTCCTCTGTAAATGCCATGACGATGATGATTTGGAAAGCCAATGAACTCACAAAAAGAGAGGTGCATCCAGGATGGCTGGAAGATGCTGACATGGAGAATTTGAACAGAGAGGCACTAACATACCCAGAGAAGAATTTCCTCCAAAGAGCTTTTGTCTAACCTTCTGCAGTGGTTGCAGACAGAGGTAAAATCCCAGAATCTCTTGCCTTCCCTACTCCTCCTTGCCAAAGACTATGTGACTTTCTCCTTCCTCAGTTGCAAGCAGAAATTCCATTGCAGAGTTGCTGCATGGGTTGTTTTCTTTTTTGGACAGAACTAATTTCTTTTTATCCAATTACCTAAGAGAAGGAGCCAAGCTGTTGCCACAGATATGGTGGATTAAGGTAAAGGCATGAGATATTTTCTATACCCTATGACCTGGAGTTATCTCCATTTTGCTGTGTGGAAGAAATAGCAAGTCAGGGTAAATATCTCTAATAACATTAGGGGAAAAAAAGAAGAATGCTGCAGAAGGACACTCTGGTGACCAGAGTGCTTCTGCCTAACAGTGCATGAGACAAGGCAATACTATGACTGGGTTGAGTTGTGAAGCAAGACATGAAGTGCAGATATCCCCTTATGGCAGCTCCTGTGTTTCTGACCCATGAACTCTCCTATGCCAGATGTGTCATGCTGTTCACATGGAGACTGAGGACACCAGTGAGTTGCCCTTCAGAGAAACAAGATCAGATTACCCAGTGTTTTATGGATTGCCTGAACCTCCTGTGAATAGCTGTGCAGACTCTGCTGTATACTTCAGGACTGCTCATGTTTATATTGCAGTGGAAGGAACATTTTCACTACTGAGGAGTCCTGAGTGTGTGTGTGTACAGAATCATAGAATGATTTTGGGTTAAAAGGAATCGTTAAAGGTCATGTAGTCCAACAGTTCTGCAGTGACCAAGAACATCTTTAATTAGATCAGGTTGCTCAGAGCTCCCCCTAACTTGACCTTGAACGTTTTCAAGGATGGAGGTCTACATAGCTGCTTCCCTTTGTATTTTGAATATATAGGGAAATGCTATCTCATTCCTGTCCTTTTGTCTCCAGCTTCTCAATAAGAGGAGTTTGGCTCTCTGGTTTAGAATGCTCTGTGCCTCTTGGATTTGAAAAAAAATAATGGCATACTCTTGGTACAAAAGATTTATGAGCCAATAAGCCAACCTCTGCCATTATTAGGGCAGCTCACATTGCTAGGAGGTATTCATATTTTATTTAAAACTCTTTACTGCATTGTGTTTACCATATTAAATGACATCTATTGATAGTGTTTCTAAATGCCAGCAGCTCTAGCAGGATGATTATCTCAAGAGTGGGAGAGACTTGTAGTACTACTGAATGGGTGCATTTGTTTCTGCAATCTTTAGCTGGAAGGGTTCAGACAGTAACATTTAGGGTGGAAAAAAAGAAGGGTGGGGGAAAAAAGAAAGAAGGGTGGGGAAAAAAGAAAAAGGGTGGGGAAAAAAGAAAGAAGGGTGGGGAAAAAAGAAAAAGGGTGGGGAAAAAAGAAAGAAGGGCGGGAAAAAAGAAAAAAAGGAGGGTGGGAAAAAAAGGCAGGGCTTTGCTTAGCTTTTCATGAGACTGACATGAACATACCTAAGACTGGGAAGAGGTAAGATTGCCTGCTGGGCTTCTGCCTGCCGTCTGAAGACAGAGAACTGGAAATGTGCATGTTCAGAGTGAGTGAGTTGCCAACCCAGTTTTATCTAGGCCTCAGCAGTCCTAGAGATCAGTAAAAATTAAATCTATAGCTGGACCAGCACCCATAAACCACAAGCAGACTGAGGAAGCCTGGTGCAAATAACTCAGTTGAGGCTTTTGTTTCAGAGCTAATTGTGATGAGGAGCGAGGTCCTGTGAGGGAAAATAGTCTTACTACATGTTTGTATACTGTTGAGCTCTGATGCTGGCTGGAACTTCCAGGAATGCTGATAAACATGATGACAAGTTCCTTCCAGATGTAGTTGCACTGCACAGTGTGTGCTTGTAAGCTGTTCTGCAGAGAAAACCTTATAGATCTCTGCCAGTATGGAAGGAGGAATGGAAGATGTCTTGAGTCTCTTTAACTTTAGATTAGGGTAAACAGAAAAGCTTACAAATGTCTATTTTTCAAAATTCAATTTAGCTAGATTGTTGTGCTAAAAACTCATCTTGGGGGAAGGGAAGGGATGAGAACAGGACATACCCTGTTTTCTGACTGGAATTGCTAATCTGATGGGAACTTCTGAGAGATAGCAATGTAATGGAGAAAAGAAATGTGCTGAAACTTTTTAGTCCATGGACATCAATCATGTGGACTCTGTGAATATCTGTCCTGACAAGTGAGACGTTTATTGTCAATCATGAGGGGTCATGCAGTGGAACAGCATTGTAATGGGGTAGTGCTTGGTCCACTCTCAGGTTGTGCTGAGATCTGGGAATCAGACAAGGAAGCAGACTCCTTGTCAGGTTTGTTATGAAAAGCCCTCCTCTATCCCCAAAGGCTGCCATGAAATGACCTTGCATCCTGCTATCAGAGAACAGATTATATACAAAGTTGTGTAGAATTTCTCTTTCTTATTTAAGGAATGATAGAAGTACTTTAATGATTCAATGCATGGTGACAATGGCTGAGACTGGAGGTTAACCATTCAACAGAGCAGAGAGAGTGGGACAAGTCCAGTGTTTGTGTACAGACTACTTTCACTTGCATCACAGTCTGTTTGGCCATATGCAATTCCCAGCTCTAGGGAACACAAGTAAGACTGGAAGGCATACACACAAGGCTTCAGGGCACTCTGTCTTGCAGGCTGCCATATTTGGGCAGTTGGACTAGATGTGTGTCTAAGATTACCGTGCAACTGCTAAATAAATAGTTCAGGCATGTCAACATAGAGATATTAATATCATATTAACATCATCAAAGTATAAAGCATATTAGCCAAGCACACACATGCCCAAAACAACACCACAATGGTTATTGCAGACAACACAACTCACAGATGAGAGAAAACTATTGCCAAGAATGACCCTTGACCCAGAGATGCTGCAGGGAAAGGAGACCTACAAGGCTGTAAGGGTGAAGCAAGGAGGAGGCTCAGGGAGCCCTAGAAAAGAAGCAAGTCCAATGATCCATGACAAGAGGTTACTGTCAAAAATGAGATGGTGGCTGTACAAGAAGCCTGGCTTCAAGACCTAAGAAACTAAGGATGCAAGGAAGGACTCTCAGTCTATGATAACAGATGGGTAAAGAACCATGCTGCTGGTGACACAAGACCTCTCAAATGTCCAAACAAATGTGCAAGAAAAGAGGTACCCAACTGGCACTACGTTAAGAACTATAGGTATTTTGGCATTTCATTTCTTACATGATCTTGCACATTGCTTGACTTGTACCAGAACTCCGTTCCTGGTAGGACTGAATGACAAAGCCCAGTGAGATCCTGTAAGAAACCCTTCTCACAAATATCAATGAATGCTAAGTAAATTGTTTTCTGTAAATCATGGATGACACAGTGTTACCTTGAAGGGTTCTGCAAATGTCTGCCTTAACATAACTAGGTAAGTGTTTAAAGTAAACACCAAAATCCCTATGGAAATTCATGAAATGTATTAAACTGTTTGCAATAAACTGATTAACATTAAAGTAGCTAGAGCAAAAAAAGTGTGAGACACAAACCCACTGTCACACAAGATCTGTTATTAGTGATAGGTGAAGGCTATCATCCTCTCTGAAACACACCAGACAAGACATGAGGCAAAACCAGATGTCTCTGGGTACCAGATACCAAATAGAACCACATCATAAGACAGAAAACAGACCACTCTGGAGTGCAACAATGGCTTTGGAAAAAGGTTCCAATAAAATGAGAGGCACCATCACAGGGATTAGAGAGGTCCCAAAGGGGCTGGAGATGCCAAAGAAGTCTCAGGGAAACTTAGAAGGAAATTAGACAAAGTACAAATGCCTCTCAGGAAACCAAATGACAGCACTGGTTAAGGTACAGGGGGAGGTAAGAGAGTTCAGAGGTAAAGAAAAAGCCCGAGGAAGACTTGCCCCTGAATATAAAAGACACAAAGCCTGCTGCAGAGTTTAAGGATGGCTGTGGGACACAGGAGTGCAGCAGGAAGCATTGTGCAGGAAGCAGGAGTGCTGAAGTGGCCTGGGGCAGAAAAGGACTCATGTTCATTCCTATCTTTTTGTATCTGTTTTTGTCTTTTCTCATTCATCCTTATTTTCTCCTCAGATTTAAGATCCATTCTTAAAATGGATGCATGGTTAAACATTTCCTAAAGGTTGTGCTGAAGAGGTCTGTAGGTATATAATCCAAATCTAGTCTTAATGTTTTGAGTTTTGGTGAAAGTGTGAGATCACTGTTACACCTGAAGGGTAATTTGAAATGTATTTTAGCCTACTGGTGCAATTTTGCTCTGAACTACAGGTTCCACTTTATCAATTCATTTTCCCCAGCATTTGAGACTAAGTTTGTTGTTTACTCCCAGCAGTACTGAGCTCAGCTTGCAGACCTGCATTCAAAACATCAGAAAACACTGACTTATGGAAAATAAGACCTCACAACACACAGAGTGTTATCAGGAAAGATATGTTTAATCAGCTCTGGGTGACAAGGGGAGGTCATCCTCCAAAGCCCTTGCACCACTTCACCTTGTTCAGGTAAAATATGTGTGCTACAAAATCATACATATTCAATACAGGGGGAGGGTTATTACAAATAGCTATGGGAATAGGTGGAGTTATTAGAATCAGTTCCTGGAACTCATTTCCATAATATCCCATCTCTTTACACATGCTCACTGCCATCTGGTGGTCACCTTTTGGGGTCTTTGGGAGGAAGGCTGACATCTTCCTCAGTCTGACTTCTCTACCTTTCATCCACCTGGCATCAGTTGTGGGTCACATTCTTGGCTGGAGTCTCCAAAGTTCTCATCTTTGAATACAGTATTCTTCTTCTCCATGAGAGTGTTTCAAGACCTTCTCAAGCTTAACTCACCTCCTTTGTGTTTATCTGATTGATGATGCTTTATATCAGTGCTCACACATTTAATGATTTAACTAGGTTCCTACACTCTGTGTTCCCTACCTCTTTTCCCATATCAACACTAGTTTACCGTGAGAACTTTTTCTTTGATCCAAGCCATATTATTTTCATCTGAGGTTTGCTTTCAGATTTGGATTTGTTTGGAACAAATGCTAGAACCAGGAATTCAGTCAGACTACTTTTGAGAAAACTGCTCCAAATGTGAGGAAAGTAGCTGAGAAACAAAGGAAAAGCTGCCCAAGGTGTGAAATGTTTTCTAAACACCCTCCAAGTGTGACATTTATCCTGGAGAAAACACAAAACCCAAACCCCTTGTAAATTTAATAAGTCATACTCAGAATATGCTTCAAATTGGTTTTAATTATATCTGTATTTATACAGATATTCAAATGTATTATTAGTATTTGCTATAATCCACAGATTTTTGCCACTAAGAAGGAAGCCCAAAATATAAATGACTGTGATCATTAAATAATTAAATGTAATTTTGAGTTGTTTCCAGATGCAAGTTCAGTTGAGGAACACTTCAAATAAGGAGTTTGGTTTTTTGTTTTGAGGTGGCTTTGTTTGTTTGTTTTGGGTGAAAGAACTGGCTCCTGAGATGGTGCTGCTCTAACAAGAGAAAGACACTGTCTCAAATTGTGCAGAGGGAGGTCTAGGATGGATGTTCAGAGGGAGTTCTTCACAGAGAGAGTGATTTGCATTGGAATGGGCTGCCCAGGGAGGTGGTGGAGTCACTGTCCCTGGAGGTGTTGAAGAAAAGCCTGGATGAGGCACTTAGTGTCATGGTCTAGTTGATCGGATAGGGCTGGGTGCTAGGTTGGACTGGCTGATCTTGGAGGTCTCTTCCAACCTGGTTGATTCTATGATAAGGTGAGCCTAGACAGAAGCCAAGGCTATTGTAGCACATGGAATAAATGGCAGATCCAGAGTGCAGTCCTGCTTCACAATGGCAGTTCTCCTTCTTCTCTTCACAATGCCAGTGTGTCACAAGCACAACTGGCATCTCTGGACCAAGGGTTTCTTACTTCAGGAGAGATGACTGTACTCATCTCCTCTTCCCATGTAGTGACTCCTGCTAGCCTATTGTTTTTGGGTTGGTTTGAGTTCCTCTGCCCTCCCTAACCTGTGACTAAGCATCTAATTTGAATCATCTGTGGGAGAAGAGAGGATGAAGGTAAAGTAGCACTTTTTATTATTCAGGTGGTCGTTAATTGCTGTTCTCAGCTTGCAATATTCAAATTAAATATTCATGCAATTGGGCCAGTTGTAATTCAATAAAAATCCCATCCAACTACCCTGAGAGATCCCACTGAGACTCCTTAGGCAGCAGGAAAGAATGCTAATTAGAAATCTGAAATAAGCTTTCCTCCAGTTTTGCCAGGAACCAAATGGGCCCATGCTTGGTGCCTCTGTAGGGGGAATTAAAAGCCTTTTGAGGAAAAAAAAACAACCAGCATTTAAAAGAAACATCTAGAGTTTAAGAATGTGATAAATGAGTCTATATTTATACTTTCTGCTAAGTCCCAGCAAAGAGCCTGAATGTTTTGCAAACACATTGCAGGGTGCAAAGTACACTGCTGCAACTATCTGTATTTGAAAGTAGTGATTCACCCAGCTGAATGCAAAACTATCCTTCAGGATTAGCTAACAGGAAAATGGAAGGTAGAGAGCAGTTGGAAAATTACTATTTAGGCATTTAAAAGAGTTCTCCTGGTATTAGCCCCGAGAGGTACTTTGAACAGTTTGAAGAATTCTGGTAAGACACTTGCAAGGGCAAGAGCTTGCAGCATCAGGGTCAGTTCCCATCATTCAGAAATCATGAGTCTGAAACCAGGCACTGATTTTGAGGTGTGTGACTGAACTTAATAAACTGGAGGAGGATAGCAGTGGGAAGTTACTTGACTCTGCATTAAGTTGCTGTAGAGTAAGTGAATCTGGCTTTCTGTTCTTTAACAACTTTGATAGCTGGAAACTTCCTGAACAAACCCAATTCTGATACCGCTGCAGCATGAGGCATCTGCTGTGAATCCAAGTATGGGACAAGGACTGACTTAAAGGCAGCAGCATCTGGTATCCCAGCTCCTGAGCCACAGCAACCCAGTCCTGGGGTGGTAGGTAAATAACAAGGCATGGCATTTTGGGTTTTGGGGAAAAGGGAGTAGTGTTAGGTATGTGTTTTAGATGTTTGGATTTTATTTGTTGTTGATCTGGGATTTCTGGTTTAGAGTGTTTTTTTTTCTTCTCACTTAACTGTTTAAAGGGAACTTGGAAGGAAATTAGCTTCTTCACCTTAGAATACTTCTCATTTTGCCTTCTGACTTTTGCACTCACTACTTGTTCTCCCTCTGTTAATCCCTTCCTATAAAACTTCCAAAGAATACAGAGAATATTACAGAAGTTTTCCCTCTATCTTAAAGTATAATGGCTGAAGGTTGACATTTGCAGACCTCAGTTCAGATCATTTTGCCATGTTTCTTCTTGCTTTGTTACCTTCAGAACCTAGTGCTTCAAATCTGTGCCATTTGCATTTAGCTGGAGTGATGTGCACAGTGAAGTATCATTTTGGATCACACCCCAGACCTTTTGCAAGAGGCTGCTCAGCTGGTTGGTGAGATACAGGGCTGTGCCTCACGGTTCTTCTTCTTTACAAAGCACACAACTGTGCCAGGCTCTCCAAAAGGCCAGGTGGGAAAGGAAAACAGAACTGTAGGAGGGATCCTTAACTTACCTAAACTGGCAGCAGATCTGCTGCCCAGACTTATGCAGCCAGCAAATGATCTATGATGTTTAGATACTGGCCTGATGAGCAGCACACAGATATCAAAGCCTTACCCCTAAGAAGAGCACCTTTCTCTGTGCGCCAAATGAATTCACTATGAATTCACCCAGACTAAACTCAGCCAGCTGGAAGTTAAGGTATGAAGCTTTGTATTCACAGCTTAGCACAATATATAAGCAGATATTTACCATATATTAGAAATATTTACAGCTATATACAGAAATATACAAGTTAAAAGTAATACAGAAACACAGCACTTGCCCCAGAAATCAGAGTCCCCAGGAGGGACTCCCAACCATCCTTACACCTTCTTTTTGCCCCCCTCTCTTATCCCAGAATCTGCCTTGCATGCAAGGTGAGTTGCTAGGATCAGCAAGGGAGAATTAGAAGCAGAATGATTAGTTGGGTTACACAGATCCAAGCAGTTAATACAGCAGGAGAGGGAGATACACAGACACCAACAGACTGTCTTATCTATGTTCATATCCTTGTTTTGATACATCTCAGCAAACCTATGAGTGAAGTAGACAGCATCATTGTTTCCTTTTCACAGCTTATAATCTAATCTAATATTTCAGTTAGCCTCAAACCAGCACAGCTTATGAAACAGATTCTGCATTAAACATTTTTCTCTTTCTGCTTAGAATCCTTCTGGTTCAACTAGGGCTGAGTCCAATTATACGCAGGGCAAGTCTGAACACACCACTAAAGCAAAAGGCTGGAGAGAAGGGCAACAAGGCTGGTGAAGGGCCTGGAACACAAACCCTATGAGGAGAGGCTGAGGGAGCTGGGGGTGTTTAACCTGGAGAAAAGGATGCTCAAGGGTGACCTTGTTGCTGTCAACAACTACCTGAAGGGAGGCTGCAGCCAGGTGGGGTTGGTCTCTTCTCCCAGACAACCAGCAACCGAACAAGGGGACACAGTCTCAAGTTGTGCTGGGGGAAGTATAGGCTGGATGTTAGGAGGAAGTTCTTGCCAGAGAGAGTGATTGGCATTGGAATGGGCTGCCCAGGGAGGTGGTGGAGTCGCCATCCCTGGGGGTGTTCAAGAAAAGACTGGATGAAGCACTTGGTGTCATGGTCTAGTTGACTGGATAGGGCTGGGTGCTAGGTTGGACTGGCTGATCTTGGAGGTCTCTTCCAATCTGGTTGATTCTATGACTCTATAATTTGGCTTGGTGTAAGTAAAGGCTCACTCAGAAATTATTTCTGGTGGATCTTTGGTGTGGAGTTCTCCCCATGCATTGTAAGACATGCTGGTAGTCCTGCTTCAGACACACCCTGGTTTGATGGATGTTGGGAGCAAGGGTTTGTATTAAAGCATGAGTTATGGTATTTAAGGTTTGTTTTCATGTTTATAGAGAGGACTTTCAAGTACAGCAAGAGACTTGCGGCATGCATTTAAAGAACAAACCTGCTTTATGTAACATGTGGCTCAATTATTTTTACAAGGATAATGCAGCTTGGTTTTACATTAAAACAATATTGGCTAGAAAGCAGTTAATTTCTTGACAGAGGAAATTAATGCATTTGTATGGCAACTGCATCTACTGACAGAAGAAATTTTCCTCCAGGGCCTTCTCACTGATTTTCCAACTGGTTTCACATTTGATTCAAGCCTTTTGGAGCCTTATACCTCAGCTATTTCATGGAACTGTCTATAAAATGTTTAGCAAGTTGTGCTTGAAAATCCAAATGTTTAGCTCTTGCTCTTTCCAAAGACTTAAGATTGCACTGAAATAGTAGTTAAATATAACATTCTTTACAGTGTTCTGCAGTTCAGTATGCAGAACAGAAGGTCTGGATGTAATCACTATTTTATTCTAAAAGTTAGTTTTAATTAATGACAGCAAAGTGGTTGTAATGGAAAGGGAATGGTTTATTTAACCAAAAGCTCTTTATCCAAAAAGACTTCAGACCTTATAATCCCAAGATTATTTCTTAAGGGAATAATGAAGAGAACAAAAGTTTGAGAGCTTAAGGAAATCTATGAAGGACAGCACTCAGTAGAAAAGAAGTGACAGTCACAAAAGGGAAAGCTCTTTACCCATTCTTCCTTGACTGAAAGTCTCTTCTGCTGTTCTGTCTACCAACTGCTGGTGTTTCCTGTGGGGGCTCTCTGAATTGGGTGGAATAGGAATGTGTTTATCATGATCTGCCATCACAATGGTCAGTCCAAGGTGATTACACTAATGATTTAAAGAATAAAGTAATCCTTACAAAGGATCTCAGGCTGAAGGAATTAAATGCCTAAACCACAGATACTCACGTTTAACTAAAAGTGGAGGTTTGGTCTGTTATTTCCTTACTCTTTTTATCTGTAATATGAAATGGGAATAGACACAATTCTAGAGCAAGACATGCTGTCCCTCCCACAGGTGTTGGATCCATTTTCTCTCCACCTTCAGACATTGCTGGCTTTTCTATCCTGCTAAAGCAAACAACTTTTATGCAGTCCCCCCCCTTCAACCTTATGTCTAGGCATGTTTGATTTGCCTTCTGACTTCACTAAACTCGTCTTTAAACAGTGTACAACGAGCGCAGTGTGGTTCTGCTGTCTTGTGATGCACAGTTAGTTTGCTAACAACTTCTTTGTGTGGGCATGTGTGTTGCCTCATGTCTTTAAGATTATGCCTGAGCAGGCATAATTAAAAAAAATTGAAAATCCCTCCTACTCCAGCCTTGCTCTGGAGCATTCTCTCTCTCTCATGTCTGTCTTAATTAGATCATGCCAGTCCTAATAGTGCAAGTTTTAAGCAGGGAGAGAGGAAAGAGGCACACAGACAATATACTAATTTTAGACACAGACAAATGTGTCTTTTTCCATTAGGAAGGAAGGAAAGCAAAGCAAAAAAAAAGCCCCAAACCAAACAAACAGCAGAAGAAAGCCTGTAGATGAGGATTATACATTGTATCTGTAGTGGTGACTCTACTGAGGAGCTCTAGGAGAGAAGTCTACAGCTGTGTCAGAACTCTGTTACAAACCCTAATGGCCCTCTGGCTCTTCTTGCTGAAGGTACACTACAGAGTAGCATTGCACATTTCCATTCCAATACACTCCAAAGAGTTTTACAGCACTCAGAATCTGTGGGAGAAAGAAAACAGCATTCACTTAGAGCCTGTACCTCCTCCCCTGCCCATTCATACTAAAGCTCAACATTACCTGTGGCTACTGTCCTCTAAAGGATTTCTCCAGTGTGACTAGCTGTATGTGTGTGTTTGGGATCAAGCTCAGGGTTCCAGACTGTGGAGATTCTTTTGTGTAAGCACAGATTTCAAGGATGATGACTAGCACATGCTGGATGTAAACGACAGCTCCCCACCAAGCAGACTTTTCTTACAGCCTGGGGGGGGGGGGGGGGGAGGGGGAGGGGGAGCCCTCAGGATGATAAATAAGAATTTGTGCTAGGCCTTGAATAAGTTTTGAATAAATTCATTCTCTGGCTGTGTGTATGAGGAAGGATATTTAAGACATGCAATGATTGTTGTTTATTGTTGTAAATTATTTATGTCTTCCTTTCTTTGACTCCCCCAATATATTGGCATGAATTATGTACATGTGGATTTTGGATCTGAGAAATACACAAACAAAGGGATTGTAGTTTAGCCCCCAGAATGATTCATCCTTTGGGTTCACCTGTTCATTTTTCTGCCTCACCACTCATCACAGAATGATCAGCTCTGAGCCAGGGTATTCCATGCAGACAAACCTAGGTAAATGTCTGGAGATGGAGTTGTGGTACAACTTATTGTGGATAAAAAACTGAACTGAATTAGTGGGAGTAGCAAATGAGGCTGTATATAATTTAGTGATTTTTTTTTTACATCCCCTGTTTCTGATGGAAGTCTTGTCCTTGTCTGCAAACAAATTATTCAGCTACCTAGAGTGATGCATTGAGCAGGTGTTGTCTACTTTTGCCCCAGTCAAAGAAGAAGCCACACAAGACAGTGTATCTGGTCCAAAGAGCAAATACAGCACTGGTAGAAGCACCAGAAGCACAAGTGGGTAGTGCCTTGTCATGGGAGTGATACAACGTGCAGGTCTTTTATAAAACATTATATATTACATGCCAGCACAGGCAGACAAGAGGTACATGGCCTAGAGAGAAGTGCTGTGAAGTGTAGAGATGGCCACATGGTCATCACCTAGTTTGGATTTAAGCTAGGAATCCTTCTTTGCAGTGGACACAAATGAAAGGCAGGATGTAATTTAATAAGAGAAGGGATAAGTTAAGGTAGAAATAGTATCACAGTATCATCAAGGTTGGAAGAGACCTCACAGATCATCAAGTCCAACCCTTTACCACAGAGCTCAAGGCTAGACCATGACACCAAGTGCCACGTCCAATCCTGCCTTGAACAGCTCCAGGGACGGCGACTCCACCACCTCCCCAGGCAGCCCATTCCAGTGTCCAATGACTCTCTCAGGGAAGAACTTTCTCCTCACCTCCAGCCTAAATCTCCCCTGGCGCAGCCTGAGGCTGTGTCCTCTTGTTCTGGTGCTGGCCACCTGAGAGAAGAGAGCAACCTCCTCCTGGCCACAACCACCCCTCAGGTAGTTGTAGACATCAATAAGGTCTCCCCTGAGCCTCTTCTTCTCCAGGCTAAACAATCCCAGCTCCCTCAGCCTCTCCTCATAGGGCTGTGCTCAAGGCCTCTCCCCAGCCTCATCGCCCTTCTCTGGACACACTCAAGCATCTCAGTGTCCCTTCTAAACTGGGGGGCCCAGAACTGAACACAGTGCTCAAGGTGTGGTCTAACTAGTGCAGAGTACAGGGGCAGAATGACCTCCCTGCTCCTGCTGACCACACCATTCCTGATGCAGGCCAGGATGCCACTGGCTCTCTTGGCCACCTGGGCACACTGCTGGCTCATGTTCTGGCAGGTATCGATCAGCACCCCCAGATCCCTCTCTGTCTGACTGCTCTCCAGCCACTCTGACCCCTTTGGTAGACCAACAGGTCCTTGATTTCTGTATTCAGTTCTTTTCTGCTCAAGGGGCTGTATTCCCTGCCCACCACTGAGCTCATGAGTGGAGAAGCAACGTGAATTTCAGCAGCTTACATGCTAATGTGCAAAAGCTCAGCCTGTGGTTAAAGCACCCTGCCAGGGACTCTGGAGGATGTTGCACAGCCAGGAGTAGCTGGGTCACAGCAGACCCTGCAGTGCTGGCAATTCTTTTCTTCTTTAGGGAAGTAGTTCAATTAGGCTTGGTTACAACTGCTGGAGGTTTGTAAAGGGGGCTAGAGTGGAGACCTGCTCAAGGCTTTCAGCTGGCTTTTCTCAGGCTGCAGTTCATAGTGTAGCAGACCTGACGGATTCGCAGGTAGCAGGGATTTCTCGTGCTGCCGGTAAGGAACGAGTGACATTTCCTCTGTGCTGCCAACCTCACTGCAGTCCCTCACACCCTTCTCACACCCCAAGAACAAACCAAAAAAAAAACCACTGTTTGCATGGAACTTCACCTCTGAGGTCACTCCCAAACAGGAGTTGTCTGCTTATTAAATAAAGGTCTCCACAAATGACATATTACAGCAAAAACAGAGGTCAGAACTTCAAATGTAAAGGCAAGCCCCAACAACCCCTCAGTTTCCCGTGGGTTTTGCTATCTTTTCTGTGGGAAGGTTGTTATATGTCAAGCAAGGTATAAGAACAACCTTAACATTCTCAGCAAAGTTCATAATAAAAGCTATCTTTACACCAGGCAATCCAAAGGAAGGAAGGGAGAAGGGGAGGTAGAAGAGAGCAAGGGAAGGAGTGCATAAAGGGAAAGACAAGATTTAATTTTCCCTTGCTTTCCTTTGTAAGTTTTCAGCAACTTATCTGGAAACTCCTGCAATTTTTCCTATACCCAGACACCAATTTGCTTCCTGCTCTGATGGCAGTGCTTTTGAAACAGAACATTTTCCCTCACTCTGACAGAACAGCAGTCAGGAACTGTTTCCTTAAAACAGCATAGAGAGCTTTAACTAAACAAATAAGGTTTGTGTAATATCTTTCATGTGTTCAAGGTCAGAAGAAAGAGGCTCAGAATCAAACTGGTAGAAGACATTAGAAAGCAGTATGATGTGATGAGTTCTAGGCTGTGGTGTTATAGACCCTGACAAAAAAAAAGAACATTACAGAGAACAGGCATGGCCTGTATTGACCTGATGTCCCAGCCTATATCTTGTCAGTTTCACTGTATGGATTGCTCTGCACAAGTTCCTAGCTATGCCCATAGAAACAATTCTGAGCTGGCTTCTAAGAAGTAGTGTAAATTATCTGGCATGGATGCCAGGTTCCTGCTCTCTAAGAGCTGAAGGACTACTTCTTTGATAATTTTTTCTGACCTACAAAATATTCAGAAATGTGTTTTTTTTTTCCTTCCATCAACACTGGAAAAAAATACAAACGTGTTGCAGGAGTGATCAAGCATTGGAACAAGCTGTCCAGGGGGATGTGTTCATGTAATGTGCAGTCACTGGCCAGGCTGCACCTAGAGTCCTGTGTCCAGTTCTGGGCTCCTCAATTCAAGAGAGATGTTGAGATACTGGAACATGTCCAGAGAAGGGAGGCAAAGCTGGTGAGAGGCCTGGAACACAGCCCTCTAAAGAGAGACTGAGAGAGCTGGGGTTGTTTAACCTGGAGGAGGCTCAGGGGTGACCTCATTGCTGTCTACAACTACCTTAAGGGAGGCTGTAGCCAGGTGGGAGTTGGTCTCTTCTGCCAGGCAACCAGCAACAGAACAAGGGGACATAGCCTCCAGTTGTGCCAGGGGGAGGTATAGGCTGGATATTAGGAGGAATTTCTTCACAAAGAGAGTGATTTGCCATTGGAATGGGCTGCCTAGGGAGGTGGTGGAGTCACTGTCCCTGGAGGTGTTGAAGAAAAGCCTGGCTGAGGCACTTAGTGCCATGGTCTAGTTGACTGTGTAGCGCTGGTTGATAGGTTGGACTGAAAGATCTTGGAGATATCTTCCAACTTGGCTGATTCTATGATTTGATAACGATGGTGATGTTGGGATGAAGGTTGGGCTTGATGAACTTAGAGAGCTTTCCCAACCAAAACAGTTCTATAACAACACAACACTACTCCCCTATGATCTTCCAGTTCAGCCAAGTACTTAAGCTTATCATAAGTGAGCAGAAAGAAGCAGCTAAATATAGAGGAGCTCAGTTTGAGTAAGGAGGTCCAGCCAACACCCACAGGTTATGTTAGAGTGACTATCAAGCCTCTATCCTATCTAACTTGGAAGCAACCAGCCCCTTCTCCCCCCCCAGCTTTTGATCCTCTTCCCACTCACCCAGTGTGCACCATGGGGATACATGAGTGATGACAGGAGGAGGATCCCTCTGACTAGTTGGGCACACCTTAGGTCTTCTGCCTTTCCTGAGGTGGATTAAAAAGGGGAGTGGACAGGGAGGACAAAGTGGCCACATTTGGGGTGGGAGAAGATTCCAACAGAACCCAGGTGCTCTGGGTTTGGGGGGTAAAAGGGGAAAATGCATTGTGGGGTGGGAAAGTGGAAGTGGTGCTGAAAGGAGGGACATGGAGCTGAAAAGAGGAAAATAAGGGAAAAGAAAGGAGATGGAGAGGAAAGAAACGAAATGGAAATAAAAGAAAGAAGATGGGGAGAAATAGGAGATGGAGAAGAAAGGAGAGAGACATGGGAGAAGTGGGATTTAAAAGAAAGGAAAAAAAGAAAACTGGACTGTAAAAAACCAAAAACGAAACAAAGGGTGGTCCTACTCTGGCAGGGGTATTGGACTGGATGATCTTTTGAGGTCCCTTCCAGCTCCAACATTCTGTGTGATATAACAACAGCTTCCTAAAATGTACTGAATCTGACTTGAAAGAGCCCAAGCTGAATGAGACCAAATTCTTCCCCCAGTAAGGAACTTTTATATTTAGCTGAACTCATTGCTAGAAAACGCTAAGCTTACTTTCAATCTTTGAAGTTAATCTATTCCAGATGGTAGTTTTTATTTAGCTCCATCACGAGAACATTTTACATGTAAACACTGAAATGATCCTAAGAACATGTCATTGTTTAATCTACAGTGACACACTATCACCCCTGAGTATGTGAAAGAAAGAGTGGAGTAACTGGATAAACCATTATCCTTCTGTCCTGGAGTCCTGGATTCCCCAAAATTCCTCTCTGTGGTTTGAGTGGGAGAGGAAAGGCGTGAAAACCTTGTTCCCCTCCCCTGCCCTGCAGGCTTGAAGCAGGGGGAGCAAAGATTCCTTCTGGCAAGAGGGATGCCCCGTGCAGTGCCTGTGCTGGAATCGGGCTGGGGATTGGCTGTGGCCTTGGTGCCTAGGAAGTGGTAAATTGACTCTTTGTCTAGGAAAGGTATAAATATTGGGGGACTTCCCACCTTGGGGTTCCCACCTTAAAGTTCTCCCTCCCCTGGATAGCTCCTGCAGAAAGAGTCCCCTGGTGCTGCAAAGGACAAGCTCCTGAGGGACTGGACCACCTCTGCTTTGGACAGATTCCCACCATAAGCACCCTTTGTGCAAGCTTAATAGGCCTAAGGAGCCTGGGATGTCTTTTGAAAGAGAGAGAGCTGACACCATCTGGGCTACCCTTTCTCTCAGACAGCCTTGCTCACCTGTGAGCAAACTTTCTCCTCAGCCTGATTGATAGTGGGGAAAGCTGTGTTTATAGCTTAGCCTTTTCCATTTCCTGACTTCTAAAATAGCCAAATTTATCTCTAGCATCCTTTGTAAGATATTCTCAATGAACTGAGTCTGCTAATTAAACTAAATTAATTTCTGTATGTAGTTTTGGGGGCAGGGTTTCAGGAAAATGAAATAATTCTATTTTTATATATATTCCCGACTCTGCCACGTTAATTCCCTGCCTCCACAACACCTTCCTCTAGTGTATCACCTTAGTTTTCTGCAGCAAGCTATGCAAGGGTTTCCCAGGTGGGAAGTTACTTCTGGATCTTTGCCTTCTCTGGTGAAACAGAGATGTTATCTTCCTTAAGATTGTCATTATGAAAACTTGCTTTTCCCTCCCACTGGGTAATTTCTGTGACTTTCTTCAGGTGCCTTTTGCCATTTGTGGCATCCTATAATGAAGAATGTGCACAAAGTGCAGAAGGAGGCTCTGTGATATACTGCAAAAACATTGCCTCTCTGCCTGAAGCTAAAAGTGCATCAATGATGGGATGCTGGGACTCAAGCTCCCCTGAGCAAAGATGAAAAGTAAAGCTATTTTCCTGGGGATTTCCTCAAACACACAGTGAAATATGTTTTATTTTGGGCCTATCAATTCCTTTGTTGGGAGTATGCAAGCACTGTGAAAGACCTGGTGACTTCTGCCAATTTCATTTCTGACAGGTAGCTTCTGTAAGAGAATTGGAATCACAGGGGGGGTTTATTCTTACTTCTGTTTTGGGTGCTATAACATGGGCTGTGTTCCACCACGACTCAGCTGAGGCCCCATTTTACAGCTGTTAAAACTGGTTATCTTACTTGTGCTGTTAATTGTAGTGTGTACTTGTGCCTTAAAGCACACTATATTAAATCAAAAGAAACAAAACACCTGGCAAGGCTGCACTATTGTCTTTGTTTTGCTCCAAAGCTGAAAGCTGTCCTTACATTGTATGTGCTTTGCCCTACTCTATCTTCTTTCTAAGGAACGAGCTGCAGATGAACTTCAGCCTCTGATTCTGTGAGCTGAGTTGAAACTTGCCTCTCTTAACGAGCAGCCTTTTGATTCTTCTAAACACATCACAGCTTGGCCCCTGTTTTCCTTGACACTTTGCCAAGCCTATTACACATGTCTGAGCAGCCAGGGAAATAGAAGAATTACGATTTCCATTTGGCTTCTACTACTGCTTAGGCTAATTTTCACTCACTCTGAGATACAGCAATTGCTTTTCTTTTACTTTATTTTTTCCCCTTCTCTTTTTCTGTCAGAAAAACCAAACAGCAGCAGTACTGCTAAAATGAAATCCCCTTCCCTTACACTGTTTTTTCATAAAATGAGGACTTACTTGCTCCAGAATAAGATTTCATTATCTGAAGAAGGGATTTTTTTTGTTTTTGCAGGAAGAAGTGTGCTAATGAGGTACTATGTAATCAGAACATATGGAATTGCCTTACCATTATCTCTGTTTCAACTGCTTTGGAAGAAGGATGACGGTAGGATACGTGCACGTGTGAAGGGAGGCAGCAGCTAGCAGAGCATTGCTGCACCACAGGAGTAGGAAAGCACTTACCTCTGAAGGAGGGGATATTAAGGGCAGCTTTGTTGGATCTGAGGCAGCATTTTACATCTTTGGCAACTCTGTTTTCATTAGCAGGGGAGGAGTGAAATTCTCAATACACTCTTTCAGACTCTTCATCAAGCAGAGCTACCTTCTTTTCCAGGTCCTTAAAGACTCCTTTGCCTGTTACACAGAAACATTATGTCCTGCAGTGTCTTTGAGGGCCTGTACCACCAAGACATAATACAGTGCTATAACACCACATGATAAAATAAAAAGGATAAAAAATATCTAGGTGGATGGTAGGATAATCTAGCCTCAAGCTCTGTGGTAAAGGGTTGGACTTGATGACCTGTGAGGTCTCTTCCAACCCTGGTGATACTGTGATACTGTGATACTGTGTGATACTGTGATAAAGAAAGCAGTAAGGGAGAGGGAACAACCACACAGGCAACTTCTGCTAGAGAGTAATCAAGTAGGTCACCTATTAGCCAGCATCACTGCTTCTGGTTTATTTGCATTATATCTGTGTTGGGCTGGTGAGTGTTTTGTGTGTGAAAATATTGTTGTGCAACTGCAAAAACCTGCCACAAATTAAGATTCATAAAACTTGTATGAAAAGAAGAATGATAAAGCAACCTGTTATCAGGAAGAACTTTTTCAGCTGACTTCATTCTAGGCAATTAACTTCTTTTAAGAAGAGACCTGTTATGCTCCACAGGGGAGGAAAAAATCATCCATGCCATAAACTATGGTGAAGGCTGAAGGAAATTGAGCTGAATTTACAAAACAGTCAAGCAAAAGGGTCAAGTGAAATTGCTCCATGAAGTGTTCATTTCTAGCCTTTCTGCAGAGCTTCAACCAGCACAGCAAAAGCTGTGGAGTCCCATTACCCTTATTTCAAATTTTCTCTTCTCAGCAGCTCTGTTCCCACCAGGGTGACAGGAAGCTTTCCTCAACAATTAACAAAAGAAAGGGGGGGGGGGGGGGGGAGGAAATAAAAAATACCAAATCATGAAACTTGTCCAATTTAATCCACCCTATTTGAGTGCAAATAAGCCTGATTTTTTTCCTGTTTCTGCCTTGCAGGGAGTACTGTCTCAGGACTAAACATTTTCTGCTGAAAACCAAACCAAACCAAACCAAGGAGTGTATTTGTATATTTGATGCTCCATTTTCTATCTTTTCCTTTCCCCTTTTTTTAAAAGCAAAATCAGATCAACACAGCTGATACCATAAACATACCCTGCCAAGATAAGCAGCCCTTTTCATGTCTGAGCAAATACCATTTAAGTCCTTACAATCCAAACAACAGAATAAAGGATGGAACTGCAAATAAGAACTTGAAATCCTTTTTGCCCCATAATAGGGGTCATTTGTAGACTGTGGAAGTGGAGTTCCTGTGCCCACTATGTAGAGCCGTTAAAGATTAGAAGATGTCACCCTGAACTGCATCTTCAACAGCTCTCTACATAGCAAGCTGAGGACTTAGCAATTTCTTCCAGCAGCAATCTAGCTGCAAAAACTGACAGTCATCTGGTAATTGATTTTCAAAGAATGCCTCTAACAGTCTTAGCCAATTGGATTAAAGTCAACAAAATACCATAGTTCATGGCCAGGTCTAAGGATATTCACTTTTCTCACAAGGCTCCCTTTGTAACACAGAACAAATTTATCAGCAAGCACAAACGAGCTAATCATGCAGAAAATGCTAGGGACAACAGGCTCAGTGCAGCCTAGGAAAGCTATCTTTCAGGGTTAGTAATTCAGGAAAAAGCTGTGAGACAGGGATGAGCTGCCTGCAACAGAAGAGATTAGAGCTAGCTGGAGTAACTTTCTTTTTAGACCTCTGAGGGTGAAAACCTTAAGCAAAAGAAGTCTTTAGACACAGCATTAGATTTTAACCACAGCAGGTTTGTTTCTTGTTTTGGATATGACCAGAGGGCCATCTGGTATATGTATTTCTATTTATTCCAAGCTCTGTGTTGTGAAGAACTGTTGGTTAGTTCTGTTATTTGGTTGCATCAGGGAACAAATGCATGTGCTTGCACATTATTACTAGTGCTTTAATTCAGAATGTACATTCACATGGGTTTGACCTGTACCAACAAGCGTTGTAAGAGAAGACCAGGTCACATTTCAAGGGAGACCACAGACTGCAGGCTTTTTTATCACCTTTCCTGTCTCTGTTGTACATACAGAAGTGTGCATGGCAGTGTCCAGTGATGAAAAGAACATGAGGAATATGGGAGCAGAGGTGCTCTTGCTGAACTGGTATAATTAACAGCAGGGGCTACTTGGTAAATCCAAATCACTGTATCTTAACATTTGACTTACATAAGCTCATGATCACTGGAGTTTAAGAGCTAGGTTTTATTTGTGGACTTAGGGAGATAGTGTAAGAGCTGATGTTCAAAGTTGCAATGTTTGCATTTAAGGGCCAGGTCTGGAAGGTGGAAGCTGGCCTGTGGCATGCAGACCTTGACTCAGATTTCTTGCAAGGCCTATAGGTGTTAGTTAAGCTACTCTAAAGACCAAATGGCAGATTAATACTGTTTGTAGAATAATTGAATAAATTATATTCAAAAGTACTTCTGGAATTCATATGGTCCAAGCCCATTTAAAGCAGGTTGAAGTTCAGGTTGCTCAAGACCTGGCTCAGGCTAGGGCAAAGCAGCTGTAAGAGAGTGTGAGAAACGGAAAGGATACGAAGTACTTCAGAAATTGTTTGGGAGAGCAAGGGAACAGAGGGTAGGAGCAAGAGGAAAAAAAATAAAATGCTTTTGATAAAAGAATTGCTTGATAGATGTGAAAGGTGCAGTTGATTTTATTTGTTCACTGGGGATGTAGCTTTTTCAGATTTGGGAAACGATTTTTGTGGCAAACAGCACATCGCTAAGCACAAACAAAGCCTCAGGCTAGCACAGAGCCTTCTCTTTTGCCATCTTCCTAACTCCACTGTTTCAGGGAAAGGATGAAAAAGACACTTTAATAAAAGAATAGATTTTAAGTTCTTTTTATTTTTCACCCTTTTGAGTAATTTCTTTTATTGGGGCCATGGGAGGTTGGTGAAAAGTGGTGTTTTCAAATGTTTTCTCCCAGAGAAGTCTAAACTAAGAGTAAAAAGACTGTCATACATCACAAGAATAATGGTCCTGTAATGTTTTTCTCAGGACCTCAGTGCTCATCTCATAGTTGTTGGTGACACTGATGAGTCCAGTATTTTAGTGGTGCCCCCTTGCAAGAATCATTAAACAGGATTCTGAATTATGATTACCATAAAATCTCAAATGACAGGTAGTACCTGAAGAACGGTGGAGAATCTGTCTAGAGGTGTGACAAAAAAAATCATATAAGTTGTTTCACTCAGCAAGCAACAACTTTTTCTACTGACATCACTGTGAATTAGATTGTCCTACATTTTAGCTCATTTATAGTGCAGTGGGGGATTCAAGGAACCTTCTAAGCTTTTCAGGGTTAGACACAAGGATGAGCATGGCAACTGTATCTACAGAACAAAGAGTATTCAGCAAAAGACTCAATTCAGATGAGCTCGTGCTATGTAACAGGGGCTTTGTTATGCAAGTGCTCTGAAGCATTACCAGTAGAAACATCAGTTCTACCTGTCCAACTTTCAATACAAGAAGAGGTTTAAATCATCACCACAACTTGTCTCATGGTATGCAGATCTCTCCCTTCTGCTCCTCTAACCATATTTTAGCATAATTGAAAGAATAACTCCAAAATAGTGAACTTGTTTCTTTGCAGAATGTCAGAGAAGCTGAAAGAACTGTGAATTTATACTCAGCAGTAAGCTCTCCAACCTCCTCTTAAGTCATTCATCTCCAGTCTATTGCTGCAGCAAGTGTTAACTAAACAGATGATCCACGTATGCCACTGTGCTCATTGCTATGTGCCTTGTAAGGCATTTATCTCTGCCTGCTAACAACATCTTTCAGCATTTCAAAGAAAAGACATGAAGAAAACTGAGGGCAGAGGCTAAGACTATGACCATCCAATTCATCACTTGGGAGCTTAAAACTGAAAATATAACCCTCATGCCATGAAAGTGATCCTTAACAAAAATAGAACAAAAAAACCCCAGCAGTTCCAAGTTCCAAACATTTGCTTAAAAACTCAGATCTACACCAACATTCTGCTTTCAAGGTTTTCTTCCAAACAGAATATCATAAGTACCTAGCAAGTATTGAAAACTGCCTTCAACTTTATTTCCACCCTAAGCCATTTGTGTACTGGGCCATATTTCTATCAGTAGCTACTTGTAAACCATCCACAATGTAAGGACTACAAAGAAGAAGCAGGTAAAAAAAAAAGAGAAGGCTTAATGGTCAAAAACTTACTTGGCCTATCATGGATTTAGAAATTAAATTTACCCTAATCATATCATGCAGTGAAGTCACTGTTTTCTTATTCCAGCTGCACAACCAGAGGGATTGCATAGCTTTATCCAGACCTTGTTTATATCCAGTGGTTGCGGTGGATTTGTGGTTTCGATTATGTATGTTCTTAGAGTAGAAAGCTGAATTTATAATGAACTTTCAATGGCATCAAGGAGAAAAGCAGCATCATTTGCTGAAGTAATCTATAGAGCATTTTTGTCTTATGTCTGTCTACAAAACTATTTCTAAAGACAGCAGGAGAGAAATAAGTCTCACATATATAGAAAACAACAATACACTTACTGTGTCTCTCATACTCATCCTCTGTTGTACACTGACTCTATAAAACTCCCTCCTCTACCTCACTCAGTAGCCAACTCAACCTTCACTTCCTTCTCACTGGGTAACCTAACCAGCTGCCTGACTTCTTCACCTTTCATCAGTAGCTCTCAAGTGCACTCTATGGACATCCATCACTTCCAGAGTGTGAGCAGAGAAATGAATTTTAGCCTCCAAATAAGACTGACAGATTTTAAATGTTGGAAAAGAGTCACCTTATGCTTATACTTCCTCATCTCAAAGCCCCACTTTGCATATGGTATGGTTCCCTTTGCTCTTTTTCACATACACCAGCAAGTATAATCACGGTTACTCTATTGCAGTAGAACTGGCTGAACGGCAGACAAGTACTAAGTAACTTGTGATGTTTTGGGTGTTACTCACCCCTCACACTTGAGAAAATCACCCAGATGAGACTCAGCAACTGCAAATTAAAGAATGAAGCTACATTTTTATGGCTCAGCACACTATACAAGCAGGTATTTACAATATATACAGAAATATACAAGTTAAAAAGGTAATACAGAAACACAACAGCCCTTCAAGAAACCAGAGTCCCCAAGAGGGGCTCTCCACCACCCTTCCATCTCCTTTCTACCCCTCTACCATATCCCAGACTTTACCTTACGTTCAAGATGAGTTTGGAGATTTGGCCAGGGGGTTAGGAAGTAGACAGATTAGTTAGACAGCAAGTTAGGGAGAGGAGGGAGGCAGCCAAAGCAACTGTGTATACCTATGTTTGTGTTCTTGTTTTTATACATCTCAGCAAGCCTATGAGTGAAGTGGACATCACCATTGTTGCCTTTTCACAGCCTATAATCTAATTCCTCTCACTAAAATATCCCAGCTAGGCTCAAACTAGCACATAACTGCATCAAGTCAAAGCAAGATCTGAGATTATTTTACTTTCCAGACAAAAATCCATTT
Organism: Pogoniulus pusillus; assembly: GCF_015220805.1. Taxonomy (NCBI): domain Eukaryota; kingdom Metazoa; phylum Chordata; class Aves; order Piciformes; family Lybiidae; genus Pogoniulus; species Pogoniulus pusillus. The sequence continues at coordinate 10,779,375 of NC_087278.1, forward strand.
TCATGACAGGCTACTGACAGCACACAGGATCTACTAAAGAAATTAGTGTAGATCCCAAAATACGCTAGATAAATTTTTGCAGCCACATCTCTTCTACTAGCCTGATTTGAGATATAAGCTTGACCAAAACTACTGTCATGTGTTCAAAATGTGTTCCACATATATCTCTGAGTTTGTTTATTAAGGGAGATGGGAAAGGGCAAAAAAGCACTTTCAAAATGCTTTCCGTTCGTGAAGACACCTCTCATACTGTTATCCACACAGCAAGACTTGCTGTGCTTTTGGCTTTTTTAACCTAATGAAAACAAACTCATCACTTCTCGTTTTTCTCCAAAGTTTTTGTTGACCAGAAAGGTGACAGTTTTAAAAGGTATTTTGGACAACCATTGTGATGCTGACAGGTGAAAGTAATAACAGTACCTTATAGAAGTGAAGTACCAAAATAATGTGCATTAATTAGCGAGCTTTGATTCTCACTATGCACTGCTTATTTGTTGAGTATCCCCTTATCTCCCATCTTACAGAAGAAAGAACAGCAGCACAAAGTCATAACAAGCTTGAAATACAGCTTGAATTTGAACCAGGACTCTAATGTGACCACAGCCAGGCTTCTAAATATACGATTTCCCTAGGAGAAAGAAGAAAAAATTAAAGCAGCCCAAGGCTCTTAGTCACTCTGAAATCAGGTAAAAGTCTTCCTGGAACCATAAGGAGAGGACTGAATAGCAATGTGTCCATAAAGCCTTCTGTTTGTAGGCTTTGATTCTCAGCTTGGTCAATCTGATGGCAAGCAAAAGACCATTTTTCTTTAACTACTGCCTGGTGGTCTGCACAAAAAAAATTGGTTGTTATCTAGATCTCACAGAATGGAAATTGAACAAGATAACCATTACAGCTGTGAGAATAACTTACAGCAATTTATACACCCAGTGAACCAAAGCATTTTTCTCCTTGCAAAAAAGTCAGGGGGGATCCATTGGAATGAGATATGCATCATTCTTTCCCAAATGCAGATCTTTTGCTTAGGTGGGTGAAGATTTATGCCTACATGGCGCAGTATAATCATAAACAAAGCAAGTTTCATCTGTCATTGCCAATGAATTTGATAGCCACTTTAAAGGGGAATAATAAGCTTGTATTAATTTCAATAGACCTTGGAATTAGGCATCCAACAAGAATTATTCTGATGGTGCTGATATTCAGTACTTCATGACTGATCAAAGATGTTAAAAGGATAAAGGGAGTTTCCCTCTGAAGATCTGTGGGTAAGGTTTGTTCCTTCAAGAGAATAATATTAAAGCATCAAGATTAAAGTGGCAGATATTTACTTTTTACTCAGAAGTTCTGCAAAGCACCTTGAAATATTTGTGCTTCCTTCCTGTAGCTTGGAACTGAGACAAGATTTCAAGTCTTGAAATTGAATTTCCATCCTCTGGAGCACCATCCATTTTTCACACTGTACAGAGAGGGTGCCTGAGTCAATTAATTTTTAATAGTTCTGATTAGTTGTGTTTCTTGATTCAACAAGTGTAACTCGTTTAATTTAGAAGAAAGGAGAAAGAAAGAGTAAAGGAAATGTGTTAAGAACCTTTGAGCCTTCCGTGGACTACAGGAAACTTGCCTCAGCATGGCTTTCAGTCTCCCAGTATCTTAATGTTCTACAGGTGGAAGGAAGGTGTGCAATACTTTAGCATCCTCCTTCCTGGAGGAGGAACTACATGCTTCAACATGCAAGAAATGCCAATTTTCCTTTCCTTTTTTTTTTTTTTTTTTTTTGTCTGCCTGACCCTGAATTCTGTTCAAGAAATCCTACCTACTGCTACATTAGGGCTACGTCTGTAACAGTGTGTTCAAATGAGCCCAGAACTGTTCAAGGTCTGAACCTTGGCTGTCTGTGACAAGAAGTGGTCAAGCAGGCTGTTCCCTGGCAAGTCTTGTCCTGTGGAAGTAGCATCCTGGCGTGGTTACCTTGATTCTATCCAGGTCCCTCTGAGAATGCAAAGCTGGAAGCACTTTTAGGATAGTTTATTGCCTCTTCTCTTGGTGATCCCCTTGTCAAGTAAGAACAGCCACTTAAGGAATGACTACAGAGCACTGGAGGTGGGACTGAGTGGCATGTGAACCTAACTGATGTTTCCCTCAATCCTGCTGATGAAGGAGAAAGATAAATGATGAAATGAGTATTTTGCAAGACAATAGCTGGTAATAGAGCTGGTGTTGCAAACAGTGTCTCAGCTTTTTTGAGTACAAGACTCTCTTCTAAAGAACAAGGACTACACAGAAGACATGGGATCAACCTGATAAATCAGGATGAGAACATCTTTGACAAAATGCTTTCTAACTTAGCAGGGAACTTTACATGAAGGGATGAAGTGCAAAGAGAAGCAAGATCACAGGTAAGTGTCTATAAAGGATTATCCAAGGGACTGTTTGATTGAGGGAGGGAGATCTTTTTCAAGAGAAATTAGTATGACCCCGTGGGGGACAATGGAAGTGTCCTTGCACAAGAGCACATGATGTGGAACAAAGACTTTGCTTGTATAATGGAAAAGTGCCATGCCATACCCAAAATGGCCTTGGGTTTTAATGACTAACTGTTCTGTGTGGGTCCTTGCTGAGGGAAGAAACTTTGTGTGAATGTCTTTGCCTATGTGAGTATCATTTACTGCAGTTATGAGATGAAAGTGTGTAGAGAGAACCATGGGGAGGGCAGGCAAGAAGCATATTTGCTGTTTACATTGAGTTGTCCATTCTGTGCAAGTTACCCTGCTGAAAGCATCTTTGAACCAAATCTCTAAGTACACATGTATTTGGCCCTCATACAATACCTCCTTTAGAGCAACTGGGAGATGAAAGCTTCAGGCTTCTGCTTTTGGAAGATACACTGCTAATATATGTAACTTCAGGCTAGATGACTCACGCCTGTGAAAATACATAGCTGAAAGGCAGATGCAGAGAAATTGAATCCAAACTAGAACAGAATTACTTGCTCTGATAAGCTTTCATGGTAAGAGTGGCAATACCTCTTATAGGCTTCTGGTTTTGCCAGTGTTTAAGCAATTACCTTATGTGAATATGATATACCAACACATAATAAGCACAAGGTTATCTTAAAGAGGGAAGTATTACTGCCTTTCATTCCCAGCTGTTTAGAGGCAGGAACTTCCAAACTGCAATTGTCCTGGCATTACTACTGTCAGTGATGAATACAGCAACTCAGCTGGCCATGTACATATATGGGAAGGTGTCAGGAAAATTATTCAGACAACATCTGTGTCCTACTTTGAAGTAGTTTGCATGCAGCTTTGCACACATCTGTTTAGGAACCTCATCTAAAGGCATTTCCATCTTTTTCCATCTATTAGAAAAAGAAAAAGCTCTCCTTAGATGCATTATTCCTTCAGTGTTCTTTTAGCTTCCTCTTTCTCGTACTGTTAAGAAGCCAAATGACTATGGGAGGAGAAATACATGCATTGTTAAGTGCAATATCACCTCTTCCATCAGCAGTCATCCTGAATCACCTACTTTGATAAAAATGTCACAATTTAGAAACATCAATTGCCTCTTAAGCATTTAGTTTGACTGTGACACTGATATGGCTATTCAACTGCTGGAAAATTTAGGTGGAATTAAGCTATCAGTCACAGATTGAGATAGAAGGATTAGTTTCCTATTTTCTTCTCAGTTAAAACCCTCCAATTCCTGCAAAGGGCTGTGTATTACGACGAACAAAAAACCTGCAGCGTCAAGGGGGGGAAAAATAAACAAGGGTAAAACAGATTGCGTTTAACATCAACACAAACTCAAGGGCTACTGCACATTGTGGATGATTTATTTTCATACCTAAGTCATTGAACTTCATCTCTTTTAAATTTAAATAGAATGTACACTATCTATTTTGCCTAGTGGCCCGGAGCATTGCAGGTATTGCAGATGCCTCAGAAAGCTTACGTGCGTCTGCTGCTCCGTACGCAGGCCTTTGGAACACCGCACACGGTTGCACACACACGGAGGCATGAAATATGCATATTTTCATGCATTTTAGAGAAAGTGATGGAAAAGTACTGTCCCTTTATTACCTCTAATATTGCTTTTCTCATTTTATTTCTCCTTTTTTCCCCCCAGACTTTATTTGCTACAGCCATCTGCTATATACCTCCTCAGTTTTCACCGCAATCCTTCTCTCCTTTGTATTGTTCTGTACTTACTATTTTCAAGGGCCTGGAGAGCCATATCTCCTCCAGAAAAATAACTGCTCCATCCTACAGTCCCTAAGGATTCTGCCTCCTTGATTTTCTTCCTCCTGTTTCATAAACTGTTCCCTGAATTTCCCTCTTTGCTTCTTCCTCGCTACCACTGTCCTTGGTTCTTCATCAGTTTAAATCTCTAAGCCTCTACCAGTGCAGTGAAATAAGAAAAACAAAAACTAGAAAGCATCTGCTATGATTAGCTCAGTATATAAGGTGTCCCTGCTAAAAATAGCATTATTGGATTAAAAAAAGATAACTGAGATGCCTGGAACACAAACCCTATGAGGAGAGGCTGCGGTTGTTTAGCTTGGAGAAGAGGAGGCTCAGGGGTCATCTCATTGCTGTCTACAACTACCTGAAGGGAGGCTGTAGCCAAGTGGGGGTTGGTCTCTTCTCCCAGGCAACCAGCAACAGAACAAGGGGACACAGTCTCAAGATGTGCTGGGGGAAGTCTAGGCTGGATGTTAGGAGGAAGTTCTTCACAGTGACAGTGATTTGCCATTGGAATGGGCTGCCCAGGGAGGTGGTGGAGTCACTGTCCCTGGAGGTGTTGAAGAAAAGCCTGGATGAGGCACTTAGTGCCATGGTCTGGTTGACTGGATAGGGCTAGGGGATAGGTTGGAATGGCTGATCTTGGAGGTCTCTTCCAACCTGGTTGATTCTATGATTCTATAATCATCCATAGGATTAGTGCCTGAAGAGTAGGCAGGATTGACATAAGGTAGACAATAATCCATCCCTGAGTTTCAGTATTACTGCTGCAGAAAATGTGAAGAAGGGAGAATTTGTTAAGTTCCTTGTGAGAATACAATCAAAAAGGAGAAAGATCTTTGAGGGGAGCGGGCATCTTGGAAGGCAAGGTACACAAGCTGTATTTCATCCCTAGCACATGGACTGAAAGAGATACAATGCTTCAAATTTAACTTTGCAAATCTTTTTAGAGAGATGAACACCCACACAGATTCACTCATCCTGTCTCTTTCCAGCCTGTGCTGGGAAAGGCAAATCTCTACTAACACAATGAAAAGCTGGGAAAATGCTGAACACATCCTTGGTGCCAGGTTCAAATCCATGATATAGTTCAGCATTTCCTAGAGGATTTCTTACAATGTTTTCTGTAGTGTGGCTTCCCCCACATAGCAGGCTATACAACCCAGGTCTTCTCATCTCATCTCATCTCATCTGCAAAATTACAACACAGCTTTCTCCTCTCTTTCAGAAGTAGTTTAACAATGTTTATTTCAACTGCACTCCCTGGTTACAGTGAAAAACACAAGTCAAGAACCCTTACAGTTCTAAAGCGAGTTAATGATGTGTGAGCAGAGGGCTGTCCACTGAACCCCAAGGAGCCAGCAGACTAGACATGAAACACTGTCCTCTTTAGGAAGTTATCTGATTGTTTCAGCAGCCATCACCAAGAAGAGACAAGACAGGCTACAAGGATGAGGACAGTCCTTCTCTACACAGAATCATAGAATCATAGAATCATAGAATCAACCAGGCTGGAAGAGACCTCCAAGATCATCCAGTCCAATCTATCCCCCAGCCCTAGCCAGTCAACTAGACCATGGCACAGGACCCATTTAGTAAGGCATCAGGATGAGTTTGTATCCATAGATCTCTTTCTTCGCCACCAACAAACTGCTCTAGCTCTGAAGCTGTTAGGAAGCCACTTATTATGTGGGTAAGCTAACCCTTTAACATCTTTGTAAGCAATATGGACAGAGGACTCGAGTGCACTGTAATGGAGGGGTAATTAATTAATATGAGATGGTATTGTTTTCAAAATTAATAGTGTTTACTAGCTCTCAATATTCAGGACTCCTGCCACCCTGACCACTAATTTTTAATAATAATTATCAGGTTCTTTGCAATGGTTATGAAAAACATAGCAGAAAGGAATAACTGGATCTAGAATAGATAGCTAGCAATAATACAACCTTAATTGAGCTGGAAGAGGTTCTTGCAGTCAATTATACTGCTTACAGTTAATCTGCTTGCTGGAGGAAAGAAGGCTCCAAGGTGACCTTATTGTGGCCTTCCAGTATTTGAAGGAGGCCTACAAAAAAGCTGGTGAGGGACTTCTTAGGATATCAGGGGGTGACAAGACTAGAGAGAATGGAGCAAAGCTGGAAGTGGGGAGATTCAGACTGGACTTGAGGAGGAAGTTCTTCAGCATGAGAGTGGTGAGAGCCTGGATGGGTTGCCCAGGGAAGTGGTTGAAGCCTCTTCCCTGGAGATGCTTAAGGCCAGGCTGGATGGGGCTCTGGCCAGCCTGATCTAGGGTAGGGTGTCTCTGGCCGCGGCAGGGGTGTTGGAACTAGATGATCCTTGTGGTGCTTTCCAACCCTGACTGATTCTATGATTCTAATCTTACCACTTGTCCACTAAATGGACTCAGGAACTTCTTTCTGTGTATGGCAGAAGGCAATTGGTGAACTACAAGAGGCTTTAAGTATTTACTCACAAATATTATTTCCCTATAGCAGAAGGAGGGAGAACTGAAAAAGATGTCTGAGCAAGCCAGGACATGTTCAGGTCTATTTTGGCCTATTCAGGCCTACCATGACAGGACCTTCATCAAGTTTGCAGATGACACCAAGCTGTGTGGCACAGTCAACTTGCTAGAGGCAAAATGGATCCATCCAGAGGAACCTGGACAGGCTGGAAAGGTGCATCCAAGCCAACCTCATGAAATTCAACAAGGCTACGTATAAGGCCCTGCATCTGCATCCACACAGTCCCAAGCACAAATCCAGGCTGGGTGGAGAATGGCTGAGAGCAGCCCTGAGGAAAAGGACCTGGGGGTCTGGGGTGATGAAAAGCTCAACATGAGGCTGCAGTGTGAGTGCAGCCCAGACAGCAACTGTGTGCTGGGCTGCAGCAAGAGCAGTGTGGGCAGCAGGGCAAGGGAGGGGATTCTGCCCCTTTGCTCTGCTCTCGTCAGACCCCACCTGGAGTAGTGTGAGCAGTTCTGGAGCCCCCAACACAGGAAGGACATGGAACTGCTGGAGTGAGTCCAGAGGAGGCCATGAAGATGATTAGACGGGGCTGGAGCAGCTCTGCTATGAGGACAGGCTATGAGAGCTGGGGCTCTTCAGCCTGGAGAATATAAGGCTTTGAGAAGACCTTGTAGAAGTCTTCAAGTATCTGAATGGGGCCTACAGGAGGGCTGGAGAGGGATTATTTACAAGGTCTTGTTATGACAGGATGAGGGGTAATGGGTTCAAACTGGCAGAAGGGAGATTTAAACTGGATGTTAGGAAGAAGTTCTTTCCAGTGCAGGTGGTGAGACACTGGCACAGGTTGCCCAGGAAGCTGTGGATGCTCCCTCCTTGGAACAGTTCAAGGCCAGGTTGGATGAGGCCTTGGGACACCTGTTCTAGTGAAAGGTGTCCCTGCCTATGGCAGGGGGTTGGAACTGGATGATCTTTGAGGTCCCTTCCAACCTAAGCCATTCTATGATTCTCTGGAGCAAGGACTGTGAATTGACTCAGCTTCATGACATTGTTACTACACTGCATGCCAAACAATAGCTTTCCCCATTGCCATTAGAGAAGAAGTTCAATAACCTTAATTTCCAGACCAATGCTGCAGACTCCTTGGTTGTGCAGCAGGGCTATTTTGTGTGTGTGTGTGTGTGTGTGTGTTTGTTTGTGGGATTTTTTATTCATTGCAGCTCTATAGAAGACTAAACTGCAGACCCAAGGTGACTCAGAGAAGAAAGAGAGCAGAAAAGTCAAGAACACACTTGCAAGAACAGATTTGGAAGCAGGTAGCAAGGATACAAACATTTTCATCCCTCAATATGTCATGCAGAAAGTTACAGAGGGGTTTAAGTAAAACTGCCTGACACAGAATGCTTCCTCCTTGCTTCCTCGATGGCATTGGTTGAGCGAAGCAGGTGCTTACAGTGCCCAATATAGGGAAGCACTGGATTGAAAAGTGTGCTCTCATATGGAAAAGGGGAAAAGCAGTTTTTCAATCACAGAAAATACCACACTGAATGAAGCTTTTCAGCTAGCTTTCAGATTCAGTCACCCATGGAAACAGCCATAAGCAGAGTTTGGCTAATACCATCCAAATAAACACAGTGATTGGTGACCTTTGCCAGGTGTTTCTCAATTTTCTGACCCTTCAGCAATGACATCCAGGTCTTGCAACGAGCCAGACATTTTTTGTTGTAGCATCCATTGTAATACAAATATATACTTTAAAAAGACCTGCCAAAGAAATCAGTGCCCACAAGCACCAAAAGAATGTGCTGGGAGCTAACAATAAGGAGAAGCCATAAGTCACAAGGAGTGAGTTAGAACAGCAGTATACTTCACCAGATCTTTGTATTCTATTTGCTCTTGTGGCTTTGGAAAATTCTAGACAGGAGGTCTCAGAAAGACAGTCAAACTGATTTTGTAACAGGTATGGAAGTACAAGAACCCTCTTTCTCTTCTCTTCATACAAGCCTCTCTTATCAAGACCTTCTCTTTAGTAAGGAAAAGGGAAACATTGTCATTCCACAAGTACAGAATTTATCATCATCTCTTTTTTTGCCTTCGAGTTTATAACTCACAGCAACAAAACTATGAACTGTGACACATTTTGCACTTGGGACATTAAGATCTGCCCCACAGCATTTCTCAGGCAAAGTTATGCCTGGTCTCCTGGCCTTTCTGCAGTCAGGGAGCTTCCAAGATTTGCTAGCAAGCAAGTTTGCTTTCAAAAGCTGTCATGGATGTCTGGACCTGCAGAAGCTGAAGAGACCTGTCAACATGTTACCAGAATTATTATGTAGGAAAATACCTGAAGGCATATCCTACTTGAGCTTCCAAATCTAATCCCAGGAACAAACCAGGCTTAAAAACAACCCAAAGAAGAGAATAATCAAACAGCTCTAATCTCTACCTTTCATGTTTTACTTGTTCCCTTCTTCACTCCACCACAAATCCCTCTGATTTATTTCCTATACCTTATTCAATTTACTTATTATCTATGGACTAATGGAGATCAAGAGCTGAATGCCACCCACAGACCTGAACTCAAGCATCTCTTGTTTATCAGCAGAAAACTGTTGCAAGGATCTCTCATCTCAGCTATTTCAGTACTATAGTTATCTAGAGCAGCATGTGTTGCACCTTTCACTTTGCCATAACTCGCCTAGATTGCATTGTAGTGAACTAAAGGATTGGCAATCACATTTGTTTTCATTCATTTCTCTGTTCACACACGGGGAGAGGACCACCATGCTGAAGTTCATACTGTCTCTTCAAAGGGCTAGGAAAGCAGAGCACTGAGAGAGATTCTAGAATACACATTCAATGACAATTTAGGAGGGTTTCTCTTGCTCTACCAGAGAGTTATTGTAGCTCAGGCTCTCTTTTTAGCCATAAAGAAAATTCATCCTTATGACTGCCCACACCAGTTTTCTTTTCAGCTACCTGTCAACTTTTGGAAGTTGTCTAAAAAGAATCCCTAAACTGCAACCAATCAACTAACGAAAACCCAAAACCCCATGACAAATACAATGTTCTCTGACAGCTTGTTTTCTCCTATCCACAGCCTAACCTACAGTCCCTCATGCATCACATCATCCCTCTGCCCATAAAATGTGCTTGAGGGCCTGCTTTTATGGTGTGTCTTAGTATTCCTGATTAGACCTTCAAACCTGAGCTGGTTTGAGACTCAAAGAGCTATGGTTGCAGGAGACATCAGCAGGGACTTAAACCTTTGTCTGCTGGAGATGGTTTTTTTTTTGTCTTGAAATAGACATTTTTCATTGTGATTGATTTTTAATTTATTTTTTTAACTATGTTTTTGTCTTTAGTATGCTCATAAATGTCTCCTCAAAAGATGGAAACCTGAGCAAAAAAGTATTTTTGGAAAACGTTTGTTTTTTTTAAAAGAGTTGTGAGGGTTTGGGTGTTCCCCAACTTAAGAAAATCACTCAGACTAGACTCAGCCAAGCTGGAAATTCAATGAAGCTTATATTTACAGCTTAGCACAATATACAAGCAGATATTTACAATAGATACAGCTATAGACAGAAAGATGTAAGATAAAAAGGTAATACAGGAACACAACAGCCCTCCCACAAACCAGAGTCCCCAGGAGGGGCTCTCCATCACCCTTCCACCTTCTCCCCACCCCTCTACCTTACCCCAGACTTTGCCTTATGTTCAAGGTGAGTTTGGAGGATTGGTCAGGGGGGTTAGGAAGAAGAAGGATTAGTTACACAGACAGCAGGCTAGAGAGAGAAGTGCAGCCCCAAAGACAGAGAGCAAAACTCTGTTATCCATGTTTGTGTTCTTGTTTTTATACATCTCAGCAAGCCTATGAGTGAAGTAGACATCACCACTGTTTCCTTTTCACAGCCTATAATCTAATTCCTCTCACCAAAATATCCCAGCTAGGTTCAAACTAGCGCAACAGTGTATGTCTGTGACACAGACTACTTCTATCAGACTACCTGATGAATGTAGTGACATTAATGTAAATTAGGTTTAATTAATGTAAATTAAATAAGGGCACTGGAATGGAAATACAAAGCATTTTTTTTTCAGTTTTGGCCAGATAAATCAAATTTTACATGTTGCTGCTGCCTCTGTGCCTCAGTTTCCCCATTTATAAGAGAGTAACGAGCTATTAAGCTCACTTAGAAATGCTTTGCAATCATTAGGGAAGAAATCTACCATGTAAAAAACTTGGCTTTTTTAAAGCAGGAGGAAGTTTTAAAATCAAGAGGCCTATCTTTAAAAAACTTGTAAAGAATTAAAAGATTCTGAAATTCCTTCCATTTGTGTGGATCGCATTTGCTGTAAAATGAAGACTAGGAGGGCTTGTAGGAATAGGATGAGGAGCAATGGTTTTACACTGGAGCATGGTAGATTTAGGTTAAACATGAAGAGAAAGTTCTTCACAGTGAGAGTGGAAACACTGGAACAGATTGCTCAGGGATGTGGTTAAGGCCCCATCCCTGGAGACATTTGAGAGCAGGCTCAATGTGGCCCTGAGCAGCCTGATGTAGTTGAAGGTGTCCCTGCTGACTGCAGGAGGGTTGGACAAGATGGCCTTGGAGAGTCACTTCCAACCTGATGCAATCTGTGAACCTGTGAAAATGAAAGAGAAAAAAAGAATAAATGGGTATATAGAGTAGGATGGTCTGAGGAAGTGGTGGGGGCCAGGTGCCTGCCTTGCTTTTCCAAATGCATGAGGATTATGAGCAAACTTTGATGTGCATGAGGTTTTCTAAGCAGAGGAAAATACAGTGAATTTCTCACAGCTGACATGATCTCCCATCTCCCTCATGTGCCCCATTGCATTCCAAACCCAAATTCCCATAGTATTTGTGCACCATTACCTGCTGCTGCCTAGTGGTGTTCCCAAAAGTGCAGATAAAGTACTTGTACCCCTCTGAAATCACCCTCTATTTAGGTGCCGTACAGAAACCTAGTAAGTACCTCCCTCCACCTGCAGGCACCACAACTGGCTAAAAAATAAGGTGTTGAGTGAGTGAAGAGTTTAAATCACATCAAATCATCAGGCATATAGGAGTCATCTTCAGAGTGCCTACATTAATGATCAAAGCGAGATTGAGATGCCTGCTCTGTTGACTTAGCTTGAAGCAGGAGAGGAACAGGGACTATTTCCACACTTCGTGCTGCAAAGTCCTCATGTTATGGCTGTGACTGTTGCTGTTCTTCCAGCACATCCAGGGGGCTCATAGCTTTGAATAGCTTGGGTCTGTTTCACTAATCACCTACTTCGGGTTAGCAGTAGGTTGGGTTTGCAGCAGGAAAACCAGCCTTCACTGGACATGCAATCACAGCTGTGAGCACAGAACATGGGCTTTGTATATCTGTACACATTTCTTGGGGCAGAAAAGAGAGTCAAAGAGGAAGAAATGGTTCAGTGGGAAAATATCCTGATCTAGCTCAGCGTGGAAATGTTCCTGTGGAAGTTGAGTGATTCTCTGTTACCAGTCATTTAGACACTTTTGAAGGTGCTGTACAGAATGCTCTTGGGCTGGCTGGCTTCTCTTTAGCTGCCTTTTCACAGAAAGCCTTGTCCTTTCCAACCCTCACCACCCTCCCATCAGCTTTCATTTCTCTTCACTAGTCCTGCTGATTGCTTTGTGGGATTTATGAACTTGCTAGAAAGAAAAAGCTGGGTTTATATTAAATTCTAGTGCTGTATGCAGCTGAAATCAGTGTCCATTCAGAGGTAGTTTATGGAGAATTTTGGTTTGATTTGCAGCTTATGTAAGCATACATCAGCCTTGCAAAATAGAAAAGATTGCTTATTGTTCTACATGCATAGAGCAAGCCTGCAAGACAACTTCATCCTGTGTATGTACGAAAAAAATATATGGGCTCAATTAATTTTATTTCATCCTGTATTATTATACAGTCTTTGTGTTACTCTAGTTTGGAAAATAAAGGCCCCTTCCAGAAGATGTAATATTTTTTTTCCAGCTTATTTGTGTGATTTGTTTATTTTTTGACAGTTTTCTCTGGCGGGACAATGAAAATACACTTGGTAGTTTCAAGTTTAATTTATAAATCATTATGGAGCTTTCTTATAAAGCCTAACAGGAAATGGTAATTTTCCTCTTTGTCTTGGGATCACCCTGTAGAAGATGCTAATGCACAGTTGCTCTGCTGTGATAGATTTAATCTGTTGGATGACTGAAGCAACCTGCATAAATACAAGTCTGTGTCTTTGATGTAGCTACTGAATAAATGCAAAGAGAGCAATTTTGCAGCTTCCTGGTTCTTGAGGCATTCAGTTACTGGGAAAATTCCCATTGGAATGTTAAAATTGCAAATGACCAACCTAATCACAACAAACTCCTATCTTCTCTTTCTGTGGGGTGAAAAATGAAAATTGCAAATGAAGTGTGTGTGGCTCCTCACAGAAAGGGTTGTGCTCGTTTGAGCCTAGCTGGGATGTTTTGGGGAAAAGAATTAGATTATAGGTTGTGAAAAGGAAACAGTGGTGATGTCCACTTCACTCATAGGCTTGCTGAGATGTATAAAAACAAGACCATAAACATAGATAAAACAGAATCTGTCTCTGTCTTTGGGGCTGCACTTCTCTCTCTAGCCTGCTGTCTGTGTAACTAATCCTTCTTCTTCCTAACCCCCCTGACCAATCCTCCAAACTCACCTTGAACATAAGGCAAAGTCTGGGGTAAGGTAGAGGGGTGAGGAGAAGGTGGAAGGGTGGTTGGGAGTCCCTCCTGGGGACTCTGGTTTGTGGGAGGGCTGTTGTGTTTCTGTATTAGTTTTTAACTTGTGTATTTCTGTATCTATTGTAAATATCTGCTTGTATATTGTGCTAAGCTGTAAATATAGCTTCATTCATTCAATTTCCAGCTTGGCTGAGTCTAGTCTGGGTGATTCACTTAAATGTGGGGGGGCAGGTAACCCCCAAACCATCACAAGTGTAAAGCAAGCAGTAGAGTTCTTTGTGGGAATTGACATTAACACAGGCTGGGAAAGCAAGAAGATCCTGGGAACTGGGACCATATTCTGAGGATGTGCCTTTGGGTGATTGTTAAAATCTCCCCTTGGGATCAGCTATTGACTCCTCTCAGTGGCAACATAGCATGTGATCTGACCTGGCATGGATGTTCTTAAGAAGAAAAACTTCTAGAAGAAATTCTGACAGACTTGCAGAAGGACCTATAAGCTTTTGTGAGTTCAATACAGCAGAGCCCAGTGGGAGGGAATATGGCATCTTCATAGAATCATAGAATTGTCAGGGCTGGAAGGGACCTCAAGGATCATCTTGTTCCAGCACCCTTGCCATAGGGAGGAACAGAGAATCACACAAAAACACAGAATGTTAGGGGCTGAAAGGGACCTTGAAAGATCATCTAGTACAATACCTCTGCCAGAGCAGGAACACTTCTTTTTATATATATATATATATAAGCACAATCCTCCTTTTCTTTCCATTGCCCTCCTTTCCTCTCCATCTTCCTCTTTTCCCCCGATTTCTTTCTTTCTCCTCCATCTCCTTTCTTTTCTCCATCTTCCTCTTTTCTTCTCTATTTCCCTCCTTTCAGCACCACCTCCCCTTTTCCATCATATCTGCCCCTTTCCCACCCCACACTGCATTTTGCTTTTTTATCTCCCAAGCCCAGAGCACCTGGGTTCTGTTGGAATCTCCTCCCACCCTAGATGTGACTGCTTTTGCCCTCCCTGCCCACTCCCCTTTTAAATCTGCCCTAGAAAAGGCAGAAACCCCAAGTTGTGCCCAACTAGACAGAGGGATCCTCCTCCTGTCATCACTGGTGAATTCCCATGGTGCACACTGGGTGAATGGGAAGAGGATCAAAGGCCAGGAGGCCTGGTGGTCCCCTGGTTAGGTACGATAGAGGCTTGGTGGACACCTCACACTAGATCAGGTTGCTCAGAGCCCAGTCCAACCTGGCCTTAAAGACCTCCAGGGAGAAGGCTTCCACCACCTCCTTGAGTTAATTAATGGTATGAATTGTCAGGGATCTTTAAGCTCTCAATGGGCTAGTCAACTTCATTAATCAGCTCAACCCTGTATCAGTCTTCTCTAATACTGCTGTTAGTGTCACATTTTATTAGTAATCAAAATCCATTTAAATGATGCTTTGCAAGTCCCTCTTTCCCACATGCAAATGAAACTTCAAGTCCCAGTGGCTGTCTCACTTTCATAGGGTTTTGTGGTTACTGTTCTTTAACACCTGTTTTGGACTGGAGTTTGCTCGCTCAAAATCCCATTGTAATCCACATCATGCAGGAAACACCACTTTGCAGTTCATAGAATCATAGAATCAACCAGCTTCGAAGAGATCTCCAAGATCATCCAGTCCAACTATCACCCAGCCCTGTCCAATCAACTAGACCATGGCACTAAGTGCCTCATCCAGGCTTTTTCTTGAGCACCTCCAAGGACAGCAACTCCACCGCTTCCCTGGGCAGCCCATTCCAATGGCAAATCACTCTCTCTGGGAAGAACTTAATTTTAATATACTTTTATAACTAATAGTACAACTAAAAATACACTATTTTGATGAGCACCTAGGCCTCTCTGAATACCCATGGATTTATTTCCAGGTGTTGACACAGTCTATTTTGTAAGAACAAGTCCACCATTTTTGTTCTTTTTGATTCACTCGAAAACCTGAAACTCAAACTGATGCTCACTTGAGAACAGCACAGTCAGCCTGGTTAGTGAACTGTGCAATCTGCTTTCAGGAGGCAGAGAAAACAAAGAGGAAGAGAGGCAGAAAAGCCTACTCCCACAGGAAAAAATAAGGTAGGCTTTGGTCATTTGCAAACTGCACGCAGATCTGAAGATACCAGCTGAAACCTGGTCAATGCCTAAGAATCCAGAGCACACCATAAATTTCTAGTTTATTTGCTCTAGGGGTGAGATTTTGCAAGGAATATCTTAACCAGAGCCCTTTGACAGCATGTCCTTCAGGAATGGTTAATTGGTAGTTGAAATCTGAGCCTCTCAATCTTTGACTCCATACGGACATCTATTAAGAGAATTGAACTGCCTTATGCCACCCCAAAATCCATAAGGACATCTATTAAGAGACTTGTGCTGCCTTATGTCACCCCAAAATCTTTGTGACAGTACTTCTGTTCATAGAGCCACATCTTGGCAGAGGGCAGCAAGACATTTGTGTCTTAGACTATTCCTCTCGATATCTTTCTTCTAATATTCATAGATTAACTACTGCATATTAAAATGTTATCTTAATTATGAGTTTTGGCTCAGGCTACTCAGGAACTAATTTTTATGATGTTGGATATAAGAAATATAGTAATTGTCTCTTACTGAGACTAAAAATGATAGTTGTCATTGATTTTTGTTCATTAAAATGTCCTCATGCTCTTTCACTGGCTCTGATTTGTCATGTGCGTTCTCTAGCTGTGAGCTGCCTGGGACTGAGAATGTGTTTTGTTATTTCTGTCCAATCAGTTCTCCACTTAGTACCCTGTCTGTACTATAGTGAAAATGGGGTATATGTCTATGAAAACTCTAGGGAACTTAATATAGAGATTGTCTCCCTCTTGGAACTGCTGCTTCTTTTGTGGTCATGTAACTGGTGGCTTACCTGGCTGGGGTCATGTTCTCAGTCAGCAGAGGTCTCCAAAGGTGGTGAGCTGGGACAGAGAGCACTGTGTCCAGTCTTTGCCAGGCACCTGCCTCCTGTTGTGGAAACCACCCAATTAACAGAGAAGTATCCCCCTGGGTTCAGAACTTCCCACTGCACTAGAGGAAATGCTTTTACCAAGCAAGAGGAGAAAAAGAATGATCCTTGGGTTAGTCTGACTGGTTCTGTGCTATGGTCAAGTCATGTAAGTCCTGCTGGTTCCAGAAGCACAGAATGCATTCCTAAGGCAATTCAAGGTCCTTGGCTATGGTTGACTTGATAAGGAGAGGCAAAATCGGAAGCCATTGTTTGTCCACCGCATTGATCTCCACAGTGGCAAGATGTTTGTGCTAGCATTGCAGTCAGTCCTCCTCTGTGGCCCTTGACATATCAACCCTAGTATGAGTCCAAAGCAGTTGCCAAGTTCACCTATCACCCACGTTGTCTGGTTACAAGCTTGTCCTCTGGCACATCCTCTGGTCAAGTTACAATTCGAGGTAGGAGGCAGATTCAGGAGTTTCTGCTGAAATCTATGACTTCTCACAGGACAAAATCTTCTATAACCTACCACTAAGTTTCTGTTGTTTGCATTTCTGAAGTACAGTGTGGCTTTGAGATCAGACTTCAGCCAGGCTGCTACTGGCAGCACAACCAGAAAGTAGATTAACCATGGGTTACTAGTCAGATCACTCCTGATGCAGAGGTGAGCAAGCAACAAGTGGTACAGTGAGTGTTGCTACATCCTAGAGACTGCAGAAAAGAAGAAGGACACCCTTGAAGAACATCCCACAGAAATACCCACAAGGAAGCACTGTTTTGCCCTGTGATAGTCTGGCTCAATGCACAGCCTCCAAACTGCAGCTAGCCTCTGCAATCATCTTGTCCATTGAGTGTCTGCAAATCACTTTTCAGAAAGTAAACATGGCTTGGAACTACAGATACATCCTTCTGTCCTGACAAATCACCTAAAAACCCAAGTCTTAATCTGTGCCCTGCCCCCTCTGCTTTTGCAGTACCAGTCTCCTTCTCACTCAGAGTTTCTGCTGTTGCTACTACTGTGCTGGCTTTTCCCTCAGGAGGCCCTCTCACTTGCAGTGCAGTCCCCACAGTTGCTAAGGCTGCATCACCCTGCCAAACTAGATCATCCCACTAAAATAAGGGTCTTAGCTAAACCCATTGATATCAATGGAAAGAAAGACTTCCTGGCTTGTGTAATCTTTGAGAACAGTCTGTTGCTCAAATATCTTCACTTATTGGAAGGTGAAAGAAAATAGAATCTGATCCAGCCTCCTAATATGCCATGAATTAATTCATGTCTGAGCTCAAGCACATCTTTAAGAAGACAGTAGTTTTGATTCAGAAATGGAATCCTACCAGTTGACAACCTTCAAGGAGTCACAGGAGAATATTTGCTCCAAAGGGAGAAAAGAGCTATGAAGTGGAATAATAAAGTTCACATGTGATGTGTCACCAAAGGAGCTATACTGATTTGCTCCATTGTAGGAGTGTGGGTTCAGATTTTTTCTTTCCTTGGTTTTATGGGAAGCTTTGATTTCATTGTAATGCTACTGTTGAAAAAACAGGCTGAGGGGTTACATTTGTGGAGCTATGATGAAGTGTGCTATACTTTGTACCTGATAAGAATAATGCAGTTATTTATTATGTGGGTAGAAGAGAAGATTTATTTCCTTAATGATACATTTCCCCTGCTTATATATTTGGTGTTTTTCAAATGACAACTTTGTAACTAATGTAACTTTGCTTAATTACAGCCCAAATCCAGTAGGGACATGCATTTTTCCAGGGGACCTGCCTTCATGAAAAACCTGAAGGGATAAAAATTAACTGCTGCATAACTAAAAAGGCAAAGAAATTGCAGTAAAAAGCAAATTGGAAAAATCTTAGATGTCAAGTCAGATGCTGGTTTTGCCATAGAAAGACCAATTCCATTCAATGATTTTGAAGGAGAACTTCAAAGAAGTTCTTTGGTACAAGGGTGGTGGGGCTCTGGAATAGAATGCCCAGGAAGCTTGTGTCTCAGTTCTAATTTAAATTCCAAGGCACTCAAATATATATATTTGATAGAACCAATTAACAATTTATAGAGTGCCCTTCCCTCTTCCCCCTTCTTTCCAAAAGAAAGAAAATTAGATGTAGTGAGAGAGGAAGGTAAGCACATCCAAATAAGTAAATCTCACTCGATTTGGAAGCTAAAAAAAGGGAAAGTTTAACAATAAACTAAGAAGTTATCTGAGGTGGGGAAGTTACAAAGGTATAGGGAAGGGAAAACAAATACAAAATGAGTAAATACAGCCTGATTTTGACAGCAATGGCTTTGTCTGCCTCGTGGGTGATGGCCACGTGGTAAAAACCAGCAACAGGATGGTGATGCAGGGAGGCAGGGAGTGCAGAGAGACAGAACATGAAGTCCCCCTGCTTTTATGGATCTTTAGACAGGAAGGGGGCGTGGGCTAACCATCACCTGGCAGTGTTCAGACCCACCCTTGGGGAGAGGTCAAGACCACCTAGGGTCAGGTTCAAGGTTACTCCCCCTGGAGGGTTAACCCTATACAGCTTGTGAATGCCTCCTCCCTGGGGGTGTTCAAGGCCAGATTGGATGAAGTCTTGAGCAGCAGTGGAGTTGAGAGGTGTCCTTGCCTATTGCAGAGAGGTTGGAGTAGATGATCTTTTAAGGTCTCTTCCAACTAAGCCTGTCTACAATTCTATTAATTAACACTTCTTTTTTATTTTTCCATTTCAAAATCCAGTTAATCATCCAAAGACATTAGACATGGTACACTTTATGAGTTTCGATTAGTATGTGTTTTCTGTGGGATCTGCAGTGTGACAAATACATTAGAACAGAAATGGACCAAGCAGAAGCACTAAACAAAAGAAGTGATTGGGTACAGTTAGCAAGCCAAATACATTGGCACAGGTGACCTAGGAATACCCAGAATACAAAATAATGTCTAGTGGCTGAGAAACAAACTTTACTGCCGAGATACCTAAAGTAGTTAATTAAAAGTAAGCCTAGTGGTCTTCACAGCAGTGGCTTTGAACTGCACAGAAAACATCCTTCATAAGGTGCAGACATTCCAAGTATGTAAAGGGAAAATATGCAAGGGCACATAAGAGGAATCTGAGATATGCTCAGTAAATTGTAAATGCCACTAGAGATGAAGCTTTTCAGAAGCTCTGTCCTGAAGTCCTGGGTACCCCAAAGTCAGCTCCCTCTGTGGTTTGAATGGGAAAGAAAAGGCATGAAAAACCTGTTTCCCCACCCCTTGCCCTGCAGGCTTGACCTGGGGTGGGGGGAGCAAAGAGTCCTTCCTGCACAAGAGGCTGGAATCAGGCTGGTGATTGACTGTGGTCTTCACACCTAGGAAATGGTAAATCGACTCCTTGTCTAGGAAAGGTTGGGTTACTTCCTGCCTTGGAGCTCTCCCTCACCTGGATAGTTCCTGCAGAGAGTCCCCTGGTGCTGCCAAGGACAGGCTCCTGAGGGACAGGACTGTCCCTGCTTTGGAGGGCTCCCCACCATAAGCACCCTTTGTGCAAACTTAATAGGTCTAACAAGCCTGGGATGTCTTTTGAAAGAGAGAGAGCTGACACCATCTGGACTGCCTTTTCTCTCAGACAGCCTTGCTCACATGCAAGTAAACTTTCTGCTCAGGCTGATTGATTGGGGGAAAGCTGTGGGGAAAGCTGTGTTTATAGCTTAGCCTTTTCCATTTTCTGACTTCTGAAATAGCCAAATTTATCTCTAGTATCCTTTGTAAGATATTCTCAATGAAACTGAGTCTGCTAATTAAACTAAATTAATTTCTGTATGTAGTTTTGGGGGCAGGGTTTCAGGAAAATAAAACAACTCTATTTTTGTATATATTCCTGACTCAGCCAGGTTAATTCTCTGCCTCCACAATAAGCTCACAAGACTTGGTACACAAGTTCTGTGCAAGCAGGACACACCATCTGAAGAAACCTATTGTGATGATTTCAAGTGGTATTCACTTCAGACCAGTGGGTGAGGTGCCGGACAAACAAAGGTCATGCAGGTTTCTTATAGAAGAGGAGTTGCTTTCGTGTTGCACAGCCTACTTGGAGCATGAATGTCATCCATAAAGGCACAGAGAGCATGTGTGAGTGTAGGTTCTTTTGTTCTCTTTCACTCTTTTGACAGAAACAGAAGGCATTTTCCTTGACATTACTCTTTGTCGAGAATAACAAAGTCCTATGGAAAACACTCTGTATCATTTTGGAGACTGAAATACAGCAACAAGCCTTGATAGACAGAAAAACAACAACTGGTACATCATTAAATTATTACAATCAATCATGTTAAGGGATCTGAGACAGTGCTGGCTAACTCTTATCTGATGCGTGTCAATACAGCTCTGTTTGAGTTGGGATTTTATTAACACAAAAATCCTCCTTCTGCCTCCTGACAGCATCAAACAACACAGCATTTCCATCTCTGGAACTTCCATCCCTACAAGTTTTTAAGGCCAGGCTGGATGTGGCTCTGAGCAACCTGGTCTAGTGTGAGGTGGCCCTGCCCACGGCAGGGAGGGATGAAATCTTTGAGGTCACTTCCAACCCTGACACTTGGGTGTGATTCTGTGAGTATTGTCAGTGTAGGGGTCTGCACAGACTCTGGGGGTCTGTCACTCTGTCTGTGGTGCTCTGCTGCTGCTGGTCAGTGGGGCTTGTAAACTTCTTGCCATGTCTTCTATGAAACTCTCCTGGTTTCATGTAATTGTGTTCTTCAAATCCACTTGTCACTCTAAGTTTTCCATGCTTTGTCTCTGACCAAAGCTAAATCTTTATCTGATGTCTAAACTCTATTACAGTTTAGTGTATCTACAGCTCATTTAATCAACATTAAAGATATATCTGGTTATTTTAATTAAAAAATGTTGTTATGTAGCACTCAGGCACTTAGCTAGAGAACTTTGCTTCAATCATGCTGGAGTGATTACTCAAAGTTTTTATCCAGGGTGTCTAGGATAGGTATTGTATTATTCATATCATAGATAATCACTTTCTGACAAGTATAAAGCCTCACATTTGCTAGCACTGTGATGCTAACACTCATTCCACAGGAAGTTTCTACTAGACACTCTCCTTGTGACTACACAACTCTCAGGGGTCATAAGGGAAAAAACAGGAGTGAGGTTTTGTCTAGGCTATTGTAAGCAGACACAGGCATTGCCTATACACTGAACTGGGTTCTTGAACTCCAAGTGTGAAACCATGCCCCCAGACATGATGTGATATTGCAAGCCTCATGCAAAAATGTATTAGCTGGAGGGCAGCAGCCTACTAAGGAGCGGTGGCTATTGGTAATGTAATCCTACATCACCTCTGAGTGGTAAGGCCACTCTGATCCCTCAAAGAGGAATGCTGTGGTCTCTGGAGCAGCCTGGGTTCCTTAGGTAAAACAGCTGAACTCTGAGCTTGCAAATTTTCTTATCAGACACAAGTGAAGGAAGGTATGAAGAATACCAAGAAGTTGATGTCACCTATCCATGAACCTTCTCTGACACCAAGGGAATTGTTTAAATCCTGGGAAGCCACCCACCAGACTTACAACTCTGATTAGCAGCCAGGCACTGCTGCCCAAGAATGAAAAATCCATGCAAGGCACAGAGAAGAAAAGTTAATGTAATATTAAAACTAGAAATATCCATTCTGTCAAATGAAATGCCCTGCTGTTTGATCTCATTTAATGGTGTAAGGCTTTATATCAAGGCATCTTGGATTTTAAATTATATGTCAGATATAATTTTTCACTGTGGACATGAAATGTAGGAATGTCCTTTAAGTGAAGAAAAGAGCAGCTCAGCTTGAAGTAGCTGACTAATAGTAAGTTCACTGGCATAGTGGTCCCAAATATGTCAGCTGGCCACAGATGTGAATGAGGGTTTGGAAAGTGACCACAGAATGCCATTTCTGACTTGACATTCTTCACCTCCCATGGAAGGCATCCCTACATTGTGGAGGCTCCTAGCAGGACACAGAAAAGAGAGCACCTCAGTGCTTCCTTTAGGATTCTGTGATGGCACCAGCAGCGAGCTCATTTCAGGGAGAAGTCACAGTGTTTGTGCAGGAAAGAACCTCTCTGCTTTTCAGGCAGAGGAATAGGAATCAAGTGACACATTTCCTTGTGAGATTTCTGAGATACTTCAAAAGTCAACACCCTGTGAGCATAGCAGCACAAAGCCACATTTCCTTTCCTTTCTTGTGTGCATTTCTGAAGACGTATTCAAACTTACTTCAAGAGGTTTTATTCCTCTTATAAGGTCTTTGTCTACCTTATTTTATTATCCAGTCTTATTGTATCCTTGCTGACAGTCTGTTGGGACGTGGAGGCAGCATTAGAGCCTGTGTTTCTATTGTACTTTCTGTCTCTCTCTGCCAGAATTTTCATGCTAGAAGACATTTTAAGGGTGATTATCTACCTTGCTGATGTGATGGGAAGACTCAATCATTCTGTTCTTTAAATTAAAAGCCTCAAATGGCTAGCATAGAAGGCAGTCCCCACAGGCAATTTTTAATTAAGTTTTCTCTCACTGATTATCATCCAGACCACTCTAATGTATGGAGGTCTCAATGCAGATCTGGGCTGCATTGTGCAAGGTGCTGTGTGGATCTGGGGAAAGGGATTAATCTCAGCTGATTTTAGCCATCTGATAGTGAAGCACATTTTGAAGTATAGAACTCACACCTCTTGTCATCTTAGTGCCAGTCACCAACTCGAATGGAAATTCAAATAACATCACCCTGGCTCAATGAAGATGAAAGCTGGTTCACCCAGACCGAGATGGGATCTCAAAGGCCAATATTTGCATAGGTTTCTATGCAGTCATGTCTTATTTTCCCCATGAAGGATGCAGAGCTTGAGGAAGCCTCGCAGATCTTTGCTATGATCTCCTATTCTCTACCTACAGAAAGCTCATCACATCAAAAGTATTTTTTGGCTTGTTGCTATCCATGTGACTGCCCAAATGAAGACTTTGATTTTGTCACAGTTTGATATCTGCATCAAGTACTCCATCCTCAAAAGCCTGTTCTTGACAGCTTTTTAATCAGATGAATGGCCAATTACAGAGTTGGATTGAGTGAGTTAAGCACAATGGATCATTTTTTTTTTTTTCATTTTAACTCTATTTTTCTATTTACAGATTGTCTGGGAATAGATGAGGATTTCCTCAAATGTATTTGTTATTTGAAGTGATTCATGCATTTTTCTAGCAAATAATTCTTAGCCTGGAGATTGTTCACCAGCAATTTGTTGAGGATATTGGAATGCATACGGTGTTGGCTGGATACATAATTCACTTCAAATTGTTACTGTGCCCTGATTGTATAATTTATATAACAAAATACAGGGTAAATTATGAATTTTACAATTGCTTGCACAATGAGAAATTTACTCTCAGTGAATATTTGCAGAGTCAGTCTCAACATTCATTTTTCATGAGCATTCATTTTGGCAAAGCTGCTTTGCTAAAACGTTTCTGGAAAGCAAACACCAAAAGGATCTTAAATGCAGACAAAAGAGTTGGGTGAAACAAACAAGTATTGAATGAAAAACACTTGCTGGGTTCATCCAGGACTTCTGCTGTCTTGTTTTTCCCAGTCCTTCATTCCATTGAAAGTGGCCACCAGTGGAAATGGGAGAGTGAGAAAATTTGAATGACAATGTGAGTCCATCACTAGCTCAGTGATTCAGGACTCCACGTCATGTACAGGATTGGTGAAACAAAGACTGTCCCCAGCTATCTCCTCTGCCTTTGTGAAAGGTCTCCCCTTCACACTAACCTTGCTTTTCTATTCACTTATCCAACATGAGAGTTCAATAACACTTGTTCTTTTTTAACTTATGTATTCTTTTGTACCTTGTAGCAGCAACAGCTGAGCCCAGGCCACCGAAGGACTCCACAGCTGACTTTGGTCTCTGTAAGGATGCAGGTGGTAGTTCTCTGCCTGCACAGACCCCATGCTCAGGAAGTCTTCAAGAAAGAAAAGTGGCTTCCCACTGTTACTAAGTGAACCTCTAACCATGATGGAACAGTCAGCAAATCAGACTTACACTATGCTGCCAAATGTAGTGTAGTGCTGACAGGTTTGGAGCAATCCCTTAAGAAATTGGAGGTTGCTAGCTTGAGATTTGTGAGTTTTAATTCCCACAAAGTTGATCTCTACTGAGTCACTCAAGCAAAGTATGCAAAGCTGGAAAGCCCTGAAGACATTATTTATTTGCTTTCACAAATCCTGCAATAACTTAGTTGTTTTGAGGTGGTTTTATAATCTCAGAGGAATGTTTTGCTGTTTTCTTCCACTTTTTTTTAACTGGAGAATCCATTAGTTCTAAGCTACAGAGTAGCCTGGGTAAGACAGTGCCTTAAGAACAAGGCATTCACTTGAAGTACTAAGTTCTTTCACCTGCTGCTGGTCACCTGCTAACCCATGAAGAGGCAAGCTGGAAAGGCCAGAAGAACTCTTACATTGCTCCATCAGTAAACTAGGGCCAAGAGTATCAGTCAAACTTTGTCATTAGCCTATGTGTGTCCATGAAGAGCACTGGCTCAATGTGGAGCTATGAGTGAAAATAAGCCCCTATCCTCCACCTAGAATGAAACCCCAGTCTTGCCAATTTTGGGCACAATTTTACCATCCACCCACTAATGCCTGAGAAACCCAGTCCTGCCCTGCTGCTTCCTTCAGTTCTGGAGGGTTTAATCCTTCTGGACTCTTTTTTCTTCTGCAGAGCTGATGGTATAAATACAATCAGTGTTTCTAGAGAGCAATGGAGAGCCTTATTTGACCTTTTCTTCTTAGAGTGCAGATATTCTGGACTTAATTGTCCCCTAGTGTAACAGTACTGAAACATGTGCCCTTATGAGCTTCGGTCCACACACAAGGTTTCATATTTACATCACATGTGCCCTTCCAACAGCAGTACTCCCTCTGTGGCTGAATGCATGGCATGGCACACCCCACCAGTGACAAGGTGGTTGGTGCAGAAACTGAATTCTACCTCCTTAATGGAGGTATATAGAATCATAGAATCAGTCAGGGTTGGAAGGCATCACAAGGAGCACCTAGTTACAATTCCCTTGCCATGGGCAGGGACAACCTACCCTAGATCAGCCTGGCCAGAGCCTCATCCAGCCTGGCCTGAAACACCTCCAGGGATGGGGCTTCAACAACCTCCTTGGGCAACCCATTCCAGGCTCTCACCACTCTCATGCTGAACAACTTCCTCCTCACGTCCAGTCTGAATCTCCCCACCTCCAGCTTTGCTCCATCCCCCTAGTCCTGTCACTCCCTGAGAGCCTAAAAAGTCTCTCCCCAGCTTTTTTGTAGGCCCCCTTCAGATACTGGAAGGCCATAATAAGGTCACCTCAGAGCCTCCTCTTCCCCAGACTGAACAGCCCCAACTCTTTCAGTCTGTCCTCACAGGAGAGCTGCTCCAGCCCTCTGATCATCCTCGTGGCCCTTCTCTGGACACGCTCCAGCATCTCCACATCCCTCTTGTAATGGGGGCTCCAGAACTGGGTGCATATCAACATGTCTGCTTCAGACTTGGAAACAAAAGAGGACAAAATATATTTTGTGTGCTTGTATGGAGCAGCAGCAGCCTCCTCATGCTGTGGCTGCTCTCTCTGTACACACCCGGCTGCAGACTTTAATTAACTTCCCTGACTGAGCAGAGTCGTTGCTAATGAAGCAGCTAATTCTGAGGGCAGGGGGCATGTTCCATCATTTAGTGTAGTCGTGTGATTCCAGCATCCCATAATACCCTGTTTTCCTCCTCAGTTCTTGTTCTATTTTTTATATTTAGAACTACAGCTCCCTGCTTTCCCACATGGATGTCTGTTTTCTGGCTTCAATCACATTTCCACAAAGATCTCTCTGAGCTGGATACAAAGCTCTAGTTCAAGATTTACTAATATCTAATCTCAGGAGGAAAGTGTCATCTGAAGTAGAAAACCCCAAACTGAATTTATGTGCTCACTTGGAATTAAGACAGGCCTCTGAATGAGATTTCTCTCCTTCCTCAGAATGGATTCTGTCCATAACTACCCTGACAAAAATAAAATAAACTAGTTTTTATTTCTTATTGTTCACCATTTGCTATTGTCAAGATGCTGCTGTTTTTGCCAGGAAGCAAAGGTGGCGAATCCGACTGGAGGTTTAATATGTGCTACAGCCTCTGGCTGGGTCTCCAAATAGATGTAAGCCTCACCAATGTGGCATCTTGAGTTTTTTTTTCTTCTATTGCTTTCTGAGTTGTTTTTTTTTAACTGCATCTTATCCTCAAGCCAGTTTGTCCTAGAAACTTCAGATGAAGTTTAGTTGAAAGGTCTTGGTCAATTTTGAGAGAACAAAATGCTCAGAGGGAATGTACTTCTTGGAAACTCAAAAACTTCAAATGATGCTCCAGAAGATATTGAAAAAGTGAGAAATGGCTGAAGGAAGCCTACAGTGCCAGCTGAAAAAAAAATTAGTTAAGGTGTTGTCTCACTCAGAGAGGAACAAACTTCTTCCCAGGCAATTTCTGCTTATTGAACTCTGTCAAGCCATTCCCTCTCTCAGGCAGCTCAGCAAAGTCCCTAGCTGATGGTGTGGGAACATCCAGTGCAATGTCTGGGTTTTGGAAGCTTGGGCAAAAAGGAGGACCTAGCCACTCCAATTGGGTGTCAGAGACAAAAAGAAGAGAGCAGGGGCCAAGTCAGGAGACCTGATTATGTGTCTCAGCACCCAGCAACATGACTGTGAAACCTCTTGTGGGAACTTTATGGGCCATGGCCTGGAGGAAAAGTTCTCAGACTCTTCACCCTTCCTTATCAACATATTCCATTTCAGCCAGGGAGGAAAGCAGGGAGAAGAAAGCTGATGCTCAGTGAAGGGGATAGAAAACATTTGGGCCAGCAAGGGAAGAGACTGAAAAAAGCTGCAGCTGGTTGTGGGGAACGCTCAGGATCTCAAGGCAAGGAAGGAGGGGAAGCCTGAGTTGGAGGAGGTCCTCAGGCAGCAGGGAGGCAGTAATGGAGCTAGCTATTTGCTCAGTTAGTTATCATGCATTTCATTTGTAATTTAGAAATTAAATGATTTTTCGTGATCCATTCAGGAGAAATTTCCTGAGGTGCTGAGTGCAGTTTGCTAAAATGAAAGATGATATCCTGCGATTAGAAGGATTATTACTGCACTCTGGGCTGAGGGGGTTGTGATGACACAGCACAGCCTAGCACTGCATCTCTCTGGTCTTAAACCTCACCTTCTGAGCTGCCAGCATTACACATGCTGCTAGCAGGCGGCTGGCTGGGGTTGTTCCCCTGCTGTGCTGTTTGGCATCTCGCTCGAGGACAACATCTCCATGATTTCTCCCTTCCATAGGGTTGTGACTCTTTGCATCTGACTTCTGAAGGTGGACACACAGTGTGAGAGGGCACCGAAGACAGGAAAACTGGGAAGTGTGGAGCAGCTTAAAAAAGGGAGAAGGTGGCAAAATGAAGGCGAAGTAGCCAAGGCTATGGCAAGGAAGAAGTCTGTGCTGGAAGCAGAGCAGGGGACAACCACTGTGTCATAGAATCATAGAATTCCACTGTGTCCATCATAGCTGTTAGGCAGACATGAAGGCTTTAAGGTATTTCAAGGGGCTGATGACTGTTTGCAATCTGGAATCATCCTTCAGATAAAGAATCAATAGGGGAATAGGACAAGGATGTACAAAAATATTATTTGGAGAATGTCTTTCATATGTTGGGGTTTAGGGCTCAATCCCATTATTACTGCTGTTGATTTTGATGCTATTGTTATTATTAAGAAAGGAGAATGACCTAACTCAGTAGAATTTAATGATCTTTTGTCAGGAATTGAGGAGAAAAAAAACCTACACAACAGCTAAAACACTCAGACCTTGTTACTGGACTTGGTTTAAAGCTGAGTGATGCTAAAGAAATAAAAACACAAGTGCCAATAATGAAGTGCAAATGAACATGAAATGCAGTGTCATCTTATTAGGCTAAACCTGCAATGTTTTACTTTTAACTGTGTATTGACCTTATTGATTCCAGCCTTCTTTAAAGTAGTCCTCTGCTCAAAGACACTTATGCAATTCTCCAACTTTTCATTAGAGGAGCAACATACTGAAAGCAAATATTGCCTTTGGTAGATGGAAGTTAAAATGTGTATTGCAAGCTTGTGACTTTGTCCTGCACATTTTAAAGCAGAGGGAGAAGCGTTGCTGCTAAGCCAGAAGCAGGAGGTATTTTTAGCTGCTGAATATTAATAAATCAGCCAGTTCCCTGACTTTCATGAAAGTGTGGAGAATATAGTTATATTAGGCTGTATTTTAAAGGAGATAGCTATTAAAAACTGTTGTAGGAATAGAAAACACTAACAGATGCTAAACCACTTGAGCTTTAGCTTTACCTCACTTGTAGACCAGATATGCTTGGGAGCTGGATCGCAGAGAGTCCTCTAGTGACAGAATAACATACTGCAAGCTCATGTAGGAGCCCAGAGGATTTCAAAACCATTCATGATTAGAAAAAAGCGAGATCATGATTATTACAGAAGAGAGAGGTTTGTCAGTAATTCCCAGAAATGGCCTGACATCCTTAGGCACAATTTTGAGTGCCTGTTTTCTACCTGGGATAAAGAATCATTTGGTGGCAATAGTCCTGCCCTCCATGTATCAGAACATCATTTGCACCTGGACAGCACAATGTTTTACTCCTATTTTAAGTGAATTTAGCACAGGACCAGAAACTACATAGGGGAAAGGCAGAGACAAGCTGAATCCATTATTATTTACTATTTACATCATTATGCTTCAATGCTGAAGCAAACTGAGAGATCAGGGTTTCCTCTGGCTAGGCACTGAACAAGCACAGAGGAAAAGGCAGTACATCTTTTCCCTTTTTCTTTTGTTCCCCCCCCTTAATGCTCCTTCTGGGAAACACACAGGCTAATAACCAAAAGCCTTATCTCTAACCTCTCTGAGGCCAGGATTTTTTTCATCTTACATAATGCCAGTTGTGCTTGGAAACGTGAAGCTCTGGATTTCATCAAATGGATTGAGCTAAAAGAGTCTGTGCATAGATTACCCACAGAATGGGCAAAACGGTGGTAGGTTGGTGAAGATATGTGTGTCTACCTGTGCCACTGAATTCTGTTTGGAAGACATGAACACTACAGCTACTGCCGCCCACTTGAAACTACAGCTCCCAGTTTTAAGAGCGCTGATGCTTCTCATTCTGAGGCATTTTCTCAGTCACTCCCCACACTCAAGGAAGATACAAATTGCTTTTCAAAGTAACTGTAGGTGACATAGGAAAGACAGTTAGAGACCAAATACATACTTCATACAATGTAGGAATGTTTCAGAATAATGAAAGAAGAGCTGGGCTGTGTCAGAGCAATGCTGAGCCCAACTGAACCTCCTTTATATGATGTGGCCCATAGGGGATGCACAGGATAAAAGAAACAGGACCAGCATACTGAGATGTTCACATTTGCCAATTAATGTCTTGAGACTTACTCAGGCAGAAGCTGCACACAGGTCATTGTCTTAACCATTAGTACACCTGCACTATGCAGAGAGTGCGTGGACTTCTCTTTGTACAAATTCTAGCTCTTCTACTAGCAGTTTCCACTCTTTGGTTGTGCTTATTGCCTCTGAAAACTTCTCTTAACACCCAAGACAAATGGGAGACAATAAAGCTCAGCTTTTATAGCACTTCTCATGCAAAATACATCCTTAAGCACTTTAGTGAGTTACAGGATTAAATAATGTAAATGTAATTTTTTTCAGCTTTAATGTATTACTCCTTGTTTTATTGCTACTGTCCAATTTGAAGAATTCTTTCCCTTCTCACTTAGTGCTATTATTTAATATTTATATAACAGAGGTCTCAAAGAGAGCTATACAGGTGATGTAGAGACAGAGTAATCACCTGTTATGTGTCTCAAAAGCAGATGCCTCAGAGACAAATTGTGCTTTTACTGAGGACTATAGCAAAACTTCAATCAGTTTCACAAAAGTCCTTACAGAGACCTCATCCAAATACGGATATGTGATGATCCTGTCATCTCTAGTCTGACTCCAGGTTGGACTCTTGCAGTGTTAAAGAGCCCAAGAGGATTTTCTGGGAGTTATAGCAACTCTTGACTTGTCTTCAAGGCACAAGAATATCGGTTAGGTCTCTGGTGTGCATCATGCCAACAAACTGAGATCTGGTGAAAACCTGGTGAGGGGACAGAGGTAAGCTCTCTAAAAGTGTGATCAGCATGATGTATGTGAAGGAAAATTGGGGTCTCAGTGACTGCAAAGCCCTGGCAGTACCTGCCAGGAGCAAATAGTGAGCACCGAAATGCCCAGGCTGTCTGCAGCTAAGTGGCCAGAGGCATAGGGAAACGTAGAGATCTGCCCGTAGGAGATTGTGTACCAGTATGTACTGGAGAAGAATGACTAGCTCTGCTTCAGACATGAGGCTTGCTGGGGCTACAGGGCACACATGCAGTGCTTGAGTTGAGCTTGTGCTTTAATTCCATGATTATTTTTGGAGTGGTAACTTTCAACTTGCTTTATTTTGCTAGCAGAGCTGCAAACTCCTGAAAAATTGCTTGAAGACCTTTCTATTCTGAGCCAGCTTTCACCAGTCCCTTAGAAATAGTAGAGAGACCCAGGGGACCACAGCCTGCAGGCTGCAAACCACTGTCCTAGATACTCCTTGGGCTGCTCTGAAGTGCCAGCTTCCCCAAAGAAGCAGAAAACCTGACCTTAGCATAACCTTTCTGTAGAGGCAGACTCAGACAGAAAAGAAGCATTTAGGACAGCTTCAGTGAGGTAATCTCTCATGGACAGTCATCTGCAGCCAAGAGACCATATACTGAACATCAGACTCACATGCTTGCAGTAGAAGCTCCTCTCTTTATTTCATCACATGCTAGGTAATGGCCAAGTCTCATGCCCAGTGGCCTTTAACAGACCTCATCTGCCTCTTGCTTATGCCCACCACCAAAATCTGGCCAGAAGTTTCTTAACAGCAGATTTTTTTTTCCCTTTTTGTCAATCCAATGAAATAAAAACGTGTCAGGAGATTGTATTGATTTTCTAACACAGCTTGAGAGAACACAGTTTTTCTGTCAGCTTCCTTTTCTGCTGCCCACCCATCCATGAAATGCTACAAAATCAAGTATCTGCTAGCTCTAGGGATTTCAAAGGGAAAGTGCTCAGACCAGGCAGAGCTGTCCAGAACAGGCACTTCCAAACCCTGATGTTCAAATGACTTGGGAAGCACTACTGATTGTACTAAGAAAAATCATAATACAGCAAATAACCTCTAAATAACAACACCCTAACATAGGTACAAAGTTTGACCTGAATGACTTGTTCTCCACAAGGTGCTTGCATGGTGTCTGTGACACAACTGCACTCATTTTTGCTGTTCTTCCATAGCTTCCTCCCATTTTCTTTGATAGGAAAATCTCCTTCTTCTCCACCGTTGTCCTTCCCGGGCAGCATTACACCAAAGCCCACTCAGGTAACTAGTTTGTTCTTTCTGAACACTCTTCTCTAAAAGATTTCTGCCAGAATAATACTTTCCAAAAATCTCATTTCCTTATTTTGCTCCAGACAAACCTTTGAAACTCACCAAGATGCTGTAGAAAAGCAGAGAGCAGAATGAATATGCTTTTTCCTGTGAAAGCTCTTGCCCTTGTCACTCTCTGCAGATCCTCTATTGCTGTCTCCAGCATTTCCCTGGAGGCTGCCCTGTGAATGACAAACAAGAATAAGGGAAAAGATGCATTTGAAAAGAACAAAAGCTCCCAGAAAGCCCTGGAGGTCCTTTCTACTGCTGCAGAGAAGTAGCCTCCAGGATTCAAAAGGAAACCTCTGAACATCCAAACAGAAGTGTCCTCTGAAGCTTTCAAACCAAGCAAGGTTTCCCTTAAATTTAAGGCTCCCTTTAGCCCTGCTTGATTTAGTGTTACAAGCCCCAGAGCTCTTTGTGCTCCAGATATCAGAAGACAATTCAGAGGCGTGTAATCCAGAGCAGCCTCCACTCCCACTAGTAAGGGGAATACAGGGGTGTTCTTTCCTAGGGTTTGCCAAGCAGTTTTGTCCAGCTGGCTTTGATTGCTTCAGAGTCAAACTCAAAGCAATACTCAAACAGGGTACCAAAACTTTGTGTGTGTGTGTGCATTGGACATTCTACTGAACTTCAAAGAACGACAGCAGTCACTCGGCTAGGACAATTGTGGCTCTGTGGCATGTGGTTTGATGTGACTGGTTTTGCAGAGGACCATTATTTGCAGACTTTGAGACCAGGCTGAGTTTCTCAGAAATTAAAGTTCTGTATACTTTGGCTTTTTAAATGAAAATTCGAACTCCAGCAAGTAAATGAAAGAGATGGTGTAAAGGCTGTGCTGCACTGGCTTGTCTTGCTTGAGCAAATGACTAGGACACTGTTCCTCCTCACTGCTTTTACTTAAGCAGTTAGTTTCCCACCTGTTCTCCAGGAAAATATTGTACAGCATTGCTGCAGCTTAATAAATCTTGCTGTTGGGGCATAGGTTTCCTAATAACCCAGGTTTGGGGGTTGGGGTTTTCTGTTCCCCCTTTGTGTTTTCTGTTCTCATCCCACTTTTCTTAACAATGTTATTGTCTCTCTGAGACACTGTGAAAAACACATTTCTGACTGGCTGAAGCTGAAGAAGGAGAGTGAGACAGAAATGGATCCTGTGCTATGGTGCAGGCACTGTGGGAAAGATTCAGTAAGGGGAAATCCCTCAGACTGCTCTGCCATACATGGAGGACTGAACCTGACTTCTTACAAATGAGAATGTTCACACATTTAGACTTACAGTGAGCTAAGCAGTGTTGCTCATGTCTGAGGGTCACATGTCTGAGGGTAGTCCATACCATCATGCCACCACTGCTCAGAATGTCCTTCAGCAAGGAGCCTTCAAAGATGCTGCCCCTCAGGGTGACACAGACCCATGGTAGTGCAGTGCCACAGCCTCTCTCTAACTGCATGATGATGCAGATCCTGGCTGTATGTGGGAGTCCTGGAGGGAGAAAGAGGCCAAAATACTGTGAGAGACAAATCACCACACTGTACATGTGGCTTGTCAGTGCAGAAGAGTGCAGGAAACACCTAGACGGCAGCAAACACCAGCTGGTCTTTGTGGCCTTTTCCAAAGATGTGTGACCACATCTTTGTTTCAAACTCCTCAGGAAACCAGAATAGAGTCAGATGTGTTATTTGTAGTACTTCAGGCTCTCCAGTTCACGGTGTTGTTGCTCTGATTGTTAAGCCAAGCAATGTCTTTAATCTAATTTCCTTTCCATTATAACCTATAATGGGACAATATCATCGTTCCTTCTGCCACACGCTCAGGCTTTGATAGGATCTGGTATGTGGGAAATAAAGACATAATGTCATCTCTGACTTGGTTGTCTTCTCTCCTTAATACTTTAATAGATGTCTAATGTAGCTTTTATGTTCGAAAAGAGTTCATTAGTATACAAATTAGCAGCCTGAAGTGAATTTCGCTACCACTGAGTGACTTTCCATTTCTAGCAATATGTCTGTCTGGAGTTCTGGTGGGTTGTTTTTTTTCCCCAAGATTAGTGTTTCTGAAATATAAGTGAGATGAATCACTCAACTACATAAACTTTTGAGGCATCTATGTTCATTTCTTCCTTTTGCAATTTTTTTTTCCACCCACATCTCCCACCACTTTGAAACTGAAAATCAGCCCCACCATTTTCCTTTCAGCCAGAAGAAAATGTATCTTCTCCTCTAGGAAATCACCTGGGCTTGGGAGGACAAACTGATGGTGACACTGAAAACTTTACTTTGAGAGGAGCCTAATAGCTGCATCTAGAGTCTGTATAATTGCCAGCACCACTAAGTCACTTGCAAGGTGTGAGGCTAAAAGAGGTGTATCCAACCTCCTCATCTATGAAAAGGTACTCTAAAATCTAAATGCCTAGGAGGAACATAAAGGAAATAGATTAAAAAAGACTATTGAGACACATTTATTCATTGTCTTGGGATTATAGACACCAGTGTCATACACTGGCAGCCCATCTTCAGGTTCTGTGTGTGTCCTGAGAGTATACTGTTATGAACTCTAATACTATCCACATGATAAGCTCCTGAGCAAGGCTGTCAAAGTACAGAGAAGTGATCTGTGAAAGGAAATAGGAAAGTTTCATTGAGTTTCAGGAATTCTACCATAATGACTTTAGGGTAATTATTTTGTCTAGGTAATAAAATGGAGAAAATGAAGCAGAAGAACTACCCAAGACAGCAAAAAGATTAAGACCAAAAGATGCATTGTTTGGTCAAGTGTGTTCTCAGCCCAGACCTGCCGCAGTGACACTCAGTCAGCAGTTTGCCATGAATCCCCAGTACATCAGTACTGCATCTCCCTTTGAAACGTGGAAGGTGCCAGATGCCAATCTTGTGTAAGTACTGGCATTGGAAATGTTTGAGGGAGACACAGTGCAAAAATCTCCCAGAGGTTTTTGCCTAATTAAAATTACTGCTCTCTTACACCTGCCAAACATATTTTTTCTGCTGGTCTCAGTGGATCAGATTGTCTCTCAGACAGCTTCTGTAACACAGCTGCCTCTAGCTATTTTTGGCTTGAATGGTAGCACCTTCCTTTCCAAGCTCTAGAGAAACAGCAAGTAATAGTGTCCCTGTGATGGGGGGAAACGAGCCTTCATGGCACAAAGCCTCCATCCTGGAAGGCTGGTGGTATGTGTTTCCAGCTCCATAGAATGTGCTTTGGCAGTCCTGGGAAACAGAAGACAGTAAGGGATCATTTGTGATGCCTAGGGTTTGATGTTTATGTTTGACCATCTGAAAAGCACCAGGTGTAAGAATCAATCTTTCTGTAGTCAGGAAATAGTGATCAGCACCTCCTGTCACCTGCCAAGTCCTCATTTGTGCCCTCCACTGCTGCTGTGGCCAGGAATTAATGGTCTTCAGAAAGTGAGAGCACTATGGTCAAAATATATATGAAGATACTGCAGTCATTTGGGTGCCAAAAGAACCCAGTCTAGAAATCCATGGTGAAGTGTGGCTCCAGTTTTAGTCTTTGTAACTATATTGATGTCACTGAAGCCAGAGTCTTGGGCAACTTTAAAACTTCAGTATCTGAAGGAAGCCTATTAAAAAAAAAAAAAGCTGGGGAGGGACTTTTCAGGCTATCAGGTAGTGACAGGACTAGGGGGAATGGAGCAAAGCCGGAGATGGGTAGGTTCAATTTAAATATGAAAAGATAACTGTGTATAAGGAAGATGACTCATTTCAATGGCTGAAACTAGTGGTCAGAAATTGGTTTTTTTTTCAGGAAAAATTGCTTTTTACAGTCTGGATGTGAGGAAGAAGTTCTTCAGCATGAGAGTGGTGAGACCCTGGTATGGGTTGCCCAGGGAGGTGGTTGAAGCCCTATCCCTGGAGGTGTTTCAGGCCAGGATGGATGAGGCTGTGGCCAGCCTGATCTATGGTAGGGTGTCCCTGCCCATGGCAGGGAGGCTGGAACTAGATGATTCTCATCCAACCCTGGTCTCTTCCAACCCTGACTGGTTCTATGACTCTATGATTCTAAGATCTTGAGTGGTTGCTGGTTGCTTGTTATGATTTGTTGTTTGGGATTTTTTTTCCAATAAAACTGCTGCCCCTGAGAAAAATTCCAAAGTGATATGTCTCAAAGTTATAAAAAAAAGAATATTCCTCTTTAAAATATTTAGAGGATCTACCCCAGCATCTGCTGGAGCATGCATGAGTCTGACTGTGTAGCTCTGTATGCCTCAGGGATGTTGCAGGCAGGAAAGAGAAGACTATTTATTAATCCTTCTTTCTCAAGATGAGCAAAAGAGGAGTTGTTTATTTGCTTGCTCTTTCCACTCAAAAGTCAAAGTGTAGATTTGGGGCAGTCAGATACAACTCAGTTCTCTGTGGTAGGCATTTCTATGGGCATTCCCTGAGTTTGAAAGAGTTAGCAGCTGGAGTGATAGTAAGTAAAGCACAAATCATAGAATTACAGAATCATAGAATGGTTTGGGTTGGAGATCTCCAAAAGTCGTCTAGTCCAACTCCCCTGCAGCAAGCAGGGGCATCTTCAACTAGGCTAGCTCTTAAAGTTCTTAAGGCCTCAGTGATACTTGCTGCTAAGCATTGTCACAAGCAGTATACACATGAAACAATCAATCCCAGGATCCTACAGGTACAGCTGTGTTTAAATGCAGATACATCTAACAGTTAGTGAATGACTGCATATTGACTGCAAATAACCAAATAAAAGTAATTTCTGGCCAGAGTATATCACCATCTCTCAGCAAAGCATCAAGCCTTGGATGTTACACCTCATTAATATGGCTCTACATCTCTTTAATTAGGCCTGGTTTTCATCCAGCCAAACAAAAAGCAACAAACCTGTGACTACTCACACTGCTGAAAGCATGCCTCATAGAAATCAGCAGCAACATTCCTGAGCTGCTTTTACCTAGGAATTTTGCTGAAAATGGAACATGACAAACTAAAGAAATGTAATGTACACTAAATACTAGGAAACATTTTCTTATAGTAAACCCAAGCAGGAATGTAGTGCTGGGCAGTGGGGGGATAGAAACCCAGATACTGCCTTTTGAGGCTGTGTCGTGCTCAGCAACAAGCATTTTGAAAGCAGACTACATATCATCCATCAGAAATGGCTTAAATCCTAGAAGCAGGACCTGAATGGTCAAGACAGCTTTTAGAGGGTCCTTCTAAGCTTGCTTTCTTTGGACATGTTGTAAATTATTGTTTTTAAATTCTATCATTGTTATAGAATTGCTGAGTGTGTCTACTGCATGGAAGAGTATCTACTACTGGAAGAGTATCAGGCACCCTGATTGACACTGATGCCATTATAAGAATGATGACAAACTTAAGAGCTGATATGAAATCAGCAATCACAAGTCAGTAAAGACGCAGGAAAGGAAGGCTAATGGGTGGCAAAACAAAACAGGGAATAATTGAGTAGGTAGCAGGACAGAGGGGAGGTAGAAACACTTTTTAGTGACTCTTAAACTAACTCTAAGTACAGCATCTGATGCATTTTATCATGGGATAGGCTTTCTCTTTGAAAGAAGCACTAAGAAGGGCCTGAAAGATATTTGAACTAGGGGCTGGAGGAGGGAACAAGCTGGAACATTCACAGAAGCTACTTGGATGAGAATAACAAGAAACAGACAATATGTGGCAAGCCTTGAAAGCAAGGAAGAGCTGATGTAGTCAGGGGTGGGGAGATGCAAAAATCCTTCAGTGTGCAGAAAGCTTTTAAAAAGTGATGTGAGAGAGGGACACCTGAAAAAATTACCAGAGAGTGAAGGACTCTGTCCTTTGGCAGAGTTTAGGAACATGGACCTGGCTTGGAGTTAATGTAGTTCCTACACAACCACAATGCATGTTTTTCTACTCCAGATTTTGAGCTATGTGCTGTCATATGTGCATTGCTAGCAACAACTGACTTGGGTTTTAGCTGGCTCTAGCACAAACCAAACTCCTTGTGTGTGCCTCTTTTCTCTGATGCAGAGAGCAGGCTGCCGATGGAGGGAAAGTGGAAGTTTCTACTTCAGCTGTCTTAAGTGAAGGTAAGTGATTGAAGCTGTCTCTCCTGCACAAGACTTGTGCCAGTCAACTCACTTGCTATGTGTAGGTCTGTCTCTCATGGGGAGGTCTAATGAGGATCAGGACCCCAGCATGCACTGAAGAAATCCTTGCTCTCCCAGCTCCAAAAGAATACCTGATTTATAATAAGGAATATTAAAATGTGCCATTTTAAGGGCATTAAACTCTTAATTAATCTTCTTTAAGTTTATTCCCATTAAACCCATGATAGAAAGATGAATATTTTAGCTGGCAGATTTTATGGCTTGAGGACATTCCATCAGCAGATGATCTCAGAGCTGAGGCTGAAGGTGCAGGCAGTTAAATTGTTTTGACTGTACGACCTGGGTAACTCAGCACATAGCACTCAACATTCAGCCTGGGGATAGGAAGTCACTTCAGACTGGAAATGCTGTTCTTAGGAAGATGAAGCCTGGAGAAGCAAAGAACTGAACACAGGAATTCCGTGTGGCTTGTAAGAGAAAATATAGTTGCATGTGTACTGGAAATGGTGGACATCTTCCTTTCACGCTCAGGACATCCAGGGGCCGATGTAGCATACCTTAACAACTTCCATTTTGTGGGCCAAGCAAACACTCTCTGTGTTTGCTGCCAGAGTGCAGAAATACCCAGTGTGGCAGAGGGTTATCACTGCTCAAAGCTGCAGGCCATCCATAGAGCCTCCTACCACCTTGCTACCTGAAGGGGCTTGGAAGGCTTCTCACCAGTCTGATCAGAGTGCGCTGGGGCCAAGTCCAGTGTGACATTGCATCAAAGTCAGTCTCCAGCTTGTGGTCCAAAGACAGTGGGCTGTGTTAGCTGCTTCAGAGCACAGCTAGCTATCTCTGCTGAGCGTGGCATCATGTCAAGTAGGCTTACCTAAGGCAGGATGATTTAATTCTCAGTCAACTGTAGCTGTGTTTGAAGTCACCTCTGTGTCAAAGGCTGGATTGTGGTAGCCATTAACACTTCCTGCAAATACAGTAACACCTTCTGCTTTTTAAACTGCACCTTTCTGACACAGATCTTAATTTGCTCATGACAGGGTGAAAATTCCCATCCCTCTGTCAGGCAGACAGCATTAGTTCTGCTGCAGGGAGAAGCCAGAGCAAAGGAAAATGAAAAAAAAAAAAAAAAGAAAAGCAGGTTTTCAAAGGCATTAGGATGTCTAAAGAGCACTTAAGCACTGTCATGCACTGCAGTTGGAGATAGGTGTGAAAATCTCAGTGCCTATTGATTCCTCTTAGATATCTTGACACCCTTGAAAGTCTGGCTCTTGACTTCCAAGTGACTTTACAAATTCACATGTAATGTAAGTGGCAACTCCAGGCACAAAACCCAGGTGACAGAGTGACTCATTCTGTGCTTCAGGCCTCTGCAGAACTCTCTCCTAAAAGATATGGATGGCAATTTACCCACAACAACGGTGTTCATTAGGCCTGGTGTCCTGTCAGAGGTTCACCTTGGGAAATTATGCCCTGGATAGTCCAAATACCCTCCCTCTTCTTTAACAAATGGATGCAGCATTGTTATGCTGTTATTACACACTGATTTATAAACCACCTCTCACATACATCACGGTGCTGTATGATCCAATTATGAAATACCTGAGACCCAATAAGTATCTGGGCAAGAAAATTGCTTGAAGCCTGACCTTTAATGCACTAAAAGAAGAAGAGGTTTGGAGTGAGCGGGA
The DNA here is from genome assembly GCF_015220805.1 of Pogoniulus pusillus. Lineage (NCBI taxonomy): Eukaryota > Metazoa > Chordata > Aves > Piciformes > Lybiidae > Pogoniulus > Pogoniulus pusillus. Next base: position 10,819,155 of record NC_087278.1, read on the forward strand.
GACCTGAGATGAAGAAATCCATCAATTCTGACTACATATAGGAGCAAGAACCTAGGTGCTAGCAAAACTGTATGATTAGGAAATGGCCAAGTGAAAGAATTATAAGTAAAATGGAGAAGGATTCATTAGTCACTGCCTAGCCCATACCTCAACGCCCATGGATATCAAGGGGAACTCTGTGCTTGACTTTATTAAGCCCTCTGATGTCTTCGGGTTGAATAGCAGGGATTGTGGTTACCAAAGTACTGCTATGTCACATCCCAAACTCAGTGTGTGTCTAATGATTGCTGTCCTTATACTCTGGCAAGCAGTGTGAGGGAAAATATCATGTAGAATTTAGTCGCCGTCCCTGGGGCAGTTCAAGGCAAGGTTGGACGTGGCACTTGGTGCCATGGTCTAGCCTTGAGCTCTGTGGCAAAGGGTTGGACTTGATGATCTGTGAGGTCTCTTCCAACCCTGATGATACTGTGATACTGTGACTTTTTTTTTGATTGTTGGTTTGTTGTTGGTTTTTTTATTATTTATTTAATTGTGGCTGGATTTTTATTCCTGTCTTAACTCTAAAAAAGAATTTTCACTTTCCTGAAGTAATCTTCTCAATCTTTATAGTTAAATCTTGTTTAAATAATTTGGTCACTGCTATGAACTAATTACAGTGACTTATGATGGAGAAAGTACTTCACCTTAAGCCTCTGTTTGGAGATGCTTACAACTTTAAGAAAATCTTATTCTTTGTGCTTGAAACTTATATTTGCAGATATCAAAGCCATCTTGAGGATGGAAAACAATTGTGCATGAAGCCTTTACACTCTTTTCTGACATGCAAGAAGATATGAAATAGTAATTTTCATCCTACTTCTTTCTTTATTATCATCAAAATGATTTTCACTTTATTCTATTGTTGTTTAGGAGAGGCTTCTCAAAAGACTAAAGAGGTGAGGAATAATAAATCTTCTGTACATTTTGTCTTTTTAGTGCAGGTATTTTTTTTTCCTCACAGTTTGAGGCATTTAAACAATAACAAACCTGTAGAAACCTCAAGAAGATAATTCGTACAGAAGGACTGGAAGGGTTCCCCTCATCACCACTACAAAAGTTTCATCATTTTTGGCTTGAACCAGGCTGCTAACTCTGTGGACTCTTTTCTTCAGTTGATTTCAGCAATCCTATGTCATGAATAGCTTGCTTAACCTCAGTTTTTTATCAGTCAAAAGAGATTAAATTACCTGTCCTTGTAGGTCATAATGAAGGCTTCAACCCTGTGAAGGGCCTTCTTTGTATTAGTTCTCCATACTGTAGAGTGGTCTCCAGCAAAAGCAAGGAGGTTCAGGATGGGTACTTCTAAGGATAAAGACCAAATGAAGTCCAAAGATCCTCCAAAGATAGCTGGCATCCCATCTTTCTTTGAGATTGTAGTGGAGGGCCACATGGGCTCAAATAGGCTTACATATGTCTGTGCTTGCCTGGACATGTTTTCCCACCCAGGAGTGTTTTTCTGCCCCAAACCAGAGGTAAACATATTAAACAGACAAAAGAGGCACAATAGGCCTGGTGCCACAAAGTCTGGCCTGCCCAGGTTATAGAACGTGGTTGTAAACAGGTTGCATAGGCCCACGCGCTTAATGCGTGGCCCACCTATGCTCTTCCCATATTTGGGGGACTAGACCTGTGGACCCTTCCTAATTTGGTGTGTTTTGGCTGACTGCCAGAAGCCTATTGGATGATATCGTGGCCAAAGGACCATCAATCTCGCCCACATCAGATAAATAGGGTGATCCAGGTAAACAAGGGGCTCTTGCCTCTCTCTCCGCTCACCTCTCCCTGCCTGCCTGCTGCCTGGGGCCGCTACCTCTGTTCACTTTGCTCCACGGCACTCTGCACCGACTCAGTGGATGATGGAACGAGGCGTTCCCGGCCGGACGCCGCTCCAGCCTGCCTCATCAGCCTGGTCGTGTCCATGGAACCTTCTCAGACAGCCTGCCCCAAATTCGAATTGAACTATCAGCTCCACGTGAAATCAACCACGTGGCTTTCGCTATAGATATTTTGGGACCACAGATACTGAGGCTTCCAACTAGTGAACTGTTGGAGAAATTCTTGTTAGCAGAAACACAGAAATGGTAAACATGAGCAACTGTGCTGAGAAACGTCCTTGGGACGCTGCTAGCTCAGGAAATCAATCTGTAAACAACTGAGCAACCCACACGCAGCTGCAGGTGGGCAGAGTTTAGCCAGCCCCAGAGGCTGACCCTCAGATTGTTATGGTATGCTGACCTATTGATGCCTTACAAGTAACTCCGGACCCTCTGACTTTAACCAATCTCGGTGGAGCACGCCTCTTGCTAGAATGCATATAAGTCACTGCATCACAGAAATAAAGTGGATTTGACCATCTAACCATATTGGTGAACAAAGAGTCATCTTCCCATAGCGCTCCACCGGTTTAAACTCCAACAGTGAACTCTCTTGATTCAAGTTTCTAGAGAATTTGACTAACTTCACCAGTGGCACTTTATGTCACAAGGCTCTCTGAACAGAACATTTCTAAAACCTCTACCAAGTTGTTTAATTCAGCTGTAAATAGACATTCTGTGAAATAGTTTTGCCAACTGCATACAAAGAATTTGTGTGGGTTTGCTGTACATAAGTTTGGGGCAAATCCTCTTTGTATATATTAATAAATTATTTAATAACCTTCAAATCAACCTCATATCTCACCCCAAACACAGACTCAAACCCCCCTATAACAGAAATCTAATGATGTTCAGCACAAGGAACTGTCCCATTGCCTTTATATTACTGCATCTAGAAAATGCCTCAATGCATGCAGCAGATGAAAGCTGCCAGAAAACTAATGACTATGCACATGGTTTCACTTTCAAGAAGGTTCAAAAGGTACTTTTAGGTCAGTGAAACAGAACTGCAGCCTATGTTCAGGACCTTTCAATAGCCTCTGCCCAAATCCAGAGCTGCAGCCTAAGACTGGGTGTGCTAGTTTGAAGCTAGCTAGAATGTTTTGCTGAAAAGAACTAGATCACAGGCTGTGAAAAAGAAAACAAGAGCAATGTCTACTTCACTTATAGGCAGGCTGAGAGGTATAAGAACAAGAATCTAAACATAGGTAAGGGAGTTACACTTCTGCTTGGGAGCTGAGCTGCGTTTCTCTCTCTAGCCTCTCTGCTGACTCTCTGATTAATCCACTTTGCTTCCTAACCCCCTGGCCGAACCTCTATTCTTCCTTGGGACTGGGGTAAGGTTGAGATGGGTGGGAGAAGGTGGAAGAGCAGTTGGGAGCCCCTCCTGGGGACTCAGGTTTCTGGGAGGGCTGTTGTGTTTCTGTATTACCTTTTACCTTATATATTTCTGTATATAACTGCATCTATTGTAAATATCTGTTTGTATATCATGCTAAGCTGTAAATATAAGTTTCATTCAATTTCCAGAGCTGCCTGAGTCTAGTCTGGGTGATTTCCAAAGTTGGGGGGGGGAGGGTAACACCCAAACCATCACATTGTGTTATGCCAGATGCCCATCATTTTCCTTCACTCCTCAGGAAGAGTGGCTTTTTGAACAACAGGTGATTTATTGTAGTGCCTCTCCTGGACTCCACACTTTATAGCATCTCAACTAAAATGAGGAACTGTCTTGCTCCCGAGCTGCCTGACCTACCCTTACATGTCCCTTTTAATTGAATAACACTTGACTTGGTTTACTAGAGATAACAAAAGATGATGAGGATAGTACAAGGTATCTTTACCTTGCCAGGCTGATTCAGGAAAGCTGCAAATCCAATCTGTGTCTAAAAACCACTTTCCTTTATGGGCTGGAGGGGGAAAAAACATCTTTGTCTTTCCTAACATTCTCCCCTAGGGAAAATTAAGGGAGTCTAGGGTTTTCTTTTTTTCTCCCTCTGCCACCCCATCTTTCACTTTCTGGTTTCTTTAACTTCCAATCTTCTTTAAATTGCATTAAAGGAATAGGAGAAACCATTGCCTTTCTCTTTTCACCTTGGAGCTAAAAGCTTTCTCTTTTCTTCACAGTGCTTGTTAAATGCAATAGAGTGAAAGCTTCATAAATCATAAACAAGCAGAAGACCTCACTAAAAGTCACAGCAAACTGAGGAAAAGAGGGGGCCTGGCATGTGCATTAGGGCTAGCATCGAGCACACAGTGCTTATTTTAAGCGACACTAGCAGGAGGCAGAGGGCATGCTTGGTTTGTCTCTGAGCCAGGAATGAAAACAAAAGTGAGTTCTGGGCATGAAAATCAGCTAAGAATTAGCTCTGCAGCAATATGGCAACAGATAGATGTAGTTTCTACTCTCCAGTTTTGCTCATCCTTTCCCAACAACGACCTCCTTTGCTCTCTGGTTCTCCTTATGGCATGGAAAGGCTTAATTTTCCTCCATTTTTCAAGTGGTAACTTACTCTAAGCTATGCTGAGTGCAGCACTGCCAACGTCTAGAAGACTCCAGTAGTGAGAAACACTGAATGGTGAGACTAGTGATCAGACTGTGCTCAGGTTAGGGTAAGGACTTTGGGACTCTGGCAGGGGAAAAGTTTGGTTTAGATCATTATTATTCTCCTCATACTTGCTTACAAAGCTATGAAGTGTATGAGTGGGTGACACAGCAGAAAAACCTGCCCAAGCAGTTTCCATGTTCCCTCAAATGAAAGCAATGAGAGTTAACCCAAGAATCAGGAAATTCACTCCTGCCTGCCCTGTTGGTGGGACCCATTCTTCCCATCGACAATCTCTGCTCTATAGGAATTAAGTTGGGCTCTATTCCTCCATCTTCCAGGCTGAGGCAAGTGCTAGCCTCTGCTCCTCACAGCTGAGATAGGACTGGCACATCTTGTCAGTCTAGAACACATGTGACAAACAGGTTGGTGTCCTCATCTTTATCTTGAGGGTGCAGGTGCCAATAGCCATGTCTGTCACAAATAAAAGAAACTCTTTCTTGACATCAATGGAGCATATCCCTTCCCTGATGCAGAAAGATTCAGTCCAGATTTGTGCTTATGATGCTTCACTCCTCCTTCCTCTGAAGTAAGATTTAACTTTTTCATTCGTGGCACTCTTTGGGCAGCTTTCCAGACTTGAATCTATGAAGGAGGCACTACACCAGTCTCAGCAGTAATACAGTTCTGCCTATTTGTTCCATTTTTGCCCTTCATAATTAGACCTTCAGTCTATGATTTCTCTTTACAGTGTGGTTGTCAAACTTCTTGAATTACCCTCCCCTGAGTAGTTTTATAATTTTATGGGTAAATTTTATTCTTTTTGAATCAATCTACCATTCACCATGGTGTTGTTGACTCTTATCCAATATTATAGTAAGTTAAACAAGATGGATTTATGGATTTACATTGACAGAAGTCATTGCTTTGCTCCTATTTTCCTCATCTAGATTTATTTCTATTTTTAGCTTTAATAATTTAACTATTATCTTCTGCATTAAGGCACATCTGCCTAAAATTTCTTGATCCCATTGAGATGTTTCTAAGAAGGCAAAACCAAAATGTGAGGTCATAGAATCATAGAATCACAGAGTCAACCAGGTTGGAAGAGACCTCCAAGATCAGCCACTCCAACCTATCACCCAGCCCTATCTAGTCAACTAAACCATGGCAGTAAGTGCCTCATCCAGGCTTTTATTCGACACCTCCACCACCTCCCTGGGCAGCCCATTCCAATGCCAATCACTCTCTCTGCCAAGAACTTTCTCCTAACATCCAGCCTAGACCTCCCCTGGCACAACTTGAGACTGTCCCCTTGTTCTGTTGCTGGTTGCCTGGCAGAAGAGATCAACCCCACCTAGCTACAACCAACCTTTAGGTAGTTGTAGACAGCAATGAGGTCTGCCCTGAGCCTCATCTTCTCCAGGCTGCACACTCCCAGCTCCCTCAGCTTCTCCTCACAGGGTTATGTTCCAGGCCTCTCACAGCTTTGTCACCCTTCTCTACACATGTTCCAGTATCTCATCATCTCTCTTGAATTGAGGATCCTAGAACTGGACACAGTGCCCAAGGGTGATTTTCCTGGATCTCAGGAAGATATTGTTTTAAAGAAATAGTACTCCTCTTTAGCACACAAATGGACATCATTTTTCTGTTCCTTTATCAGTGCCTGAAAGATATCCCACTAAGTTAATTTGGTACAATTTAAAATCTTGAGCTAACCAGTAGGAACATTTGGGTTTTTTTACTTTCTTTTTCCTGACAACTTTTTCTGCTTTTACCACCTAAAAGCCCAGACCACAGGGCAGGTTTGGTTTTTTCCCTCCCCAACACATCTCAGAGCAGCCTTGGCCAAAGAGACATTTAGTCCTTTGCAGTCACTTTCCTGCTTTGTTCCCTCCTCATCCTTTTGTAAGTTTAACAAACACTGCTTTCTCCCCCACGGACTGCCTATTCCAGATACTCTCTGGAAATTGCATGTCTCAGTTTTGCTCCTAGAAATCTTGGTTTGACAAATGCTGCTCCTTCCTGGCATCCAATACATCCTTTAATAACTGACGAGAGGGGTTAACCTTTGGTTTGGGGAGAATTAATCAATTGTCATTTCGAAGGGCTGAGTCTGCATCAGGTATTTCAGTATTCTCCTTTAAATAGGCAAACAAACAACCAAGCCAAACCAAACAACCCACAAAACCAGAACAGATAATCTAAAACACCTATGGCTGGGAGGAAACAAGACATTTGTAACAGCTTTTAAAGCATTAAAAAGGAAGCATGCTAAGAACAAATACTGTGCTTGTGTTCTGAGGCTAAAACATGACAGCTCTGAAAGATGAGGTTTACTGAATCAGGTTTGATGCCTGAAAATAATGAGAGGGTAGGAACTTTCTGGGGAGGAGGGGGAACAAAGTTAGGGTATGTGGCCTCATTTGGAGAAAACATGAATATGCACAGAGCAGAAAGGAATTGAACCTTTAAGCCTTGGCTTATTTTCATGATGGGAAAAAGCTTTGTAATGTTAAACACTTATCAAGAAGACTCTTACTGAAGCAATCATGCTGAGCCTAGAAGTGGCTTGGATTCAGAGGTTTTAGTCACGACAGCAGGGTGCTGAGTTGCTCCCTGTAGGAAGAAAAGGCAAAGCCTCCTGAGTAAGGGATAGACGGATGGATAGCAACACTGGGAGGAAGAGGACAGCAGCTGTATGGTCAGTGACAGCAGAGGCAGAGCTTCTAGCTGTGCTAAAACCATTTATCTGCCTTAGATCACACAATGCAGCCAGGCTAGGCAAAGACTCTGCCCAAGCAGACTGTGCAGCCCCTTCTGTTTGAAAGATTTGATAAATGTCCATCGACCAGTAGTGTCCCTGGCTTCCTAGAGATCTGGGGACCAAAAGCAGACATGTCATTGTGTGAGTGAATCTACATCTGGAAATCAAATAAACCTTGATATTTTATTTAATTTAGGTTTTGGGGGGTTTCTTAGAGAGGTTTGGATTTGACATTGGAATGGGCTGCCCAGGGAGGTGGTGGAGTCACCATCCCTGGAGGTGTTCAAGAAAAGCCTGGCTGAGGCACTTAGTGCCGTGGTCTAGTTGACTGGGTAGGGCTGGGTGCTAGGTTGGACTGGATGATCTTGGAGATCTCTTCCAACCTGCTTGATTCTATGATTTCTGAACGTGTCCTTTACATTGATCTGCACTGATGGCTCTACACAGAAGTTGTGATATGTATTCACTTTTCTTTTATAGCATTGATAATCTTGACCATTATCTCCTTTTGTGCTATCCCATCAACATGAACATTGTTTTGCCTTTGGTGGCCAGGATACCTGAGGGAGGGGAGGCAAACAGTCTGCTGAGGCTGTCATTGAGATGTCCCAAGTCAGTCATGGCACACACAACATTTTCACATCTTTCAAAAGGTCAGAAAATACCTGTGGTTTGGTAGGAAAGAGAAATTGCTAAAAGGAATGGTGGATTAACACTGACAGACTAAGGTTTTCCAGAAGCAGAGAGTGGTTCAACCGTGGCTAATGACCACGGCACAGACAACAAGATAAACAGACTATATGAGATTGGAAGAGACACACAGCATTTAAAAACACCATCCCAACAATGCTAGCTGCTACATTCATTCATTAAACAGTGACACAAATGTTATTTAAGGAGGGTAAAAAGAAACTGGATTTAAACAGACACTTACAACTGCCTCATGCATCCACGTGCAGCCACATGTGCCACTACAGTCATACCCATTATCAAACATGATATTCACTGCCCTACTCTTCTTCTCCTACTGAACTTAAGTCAGTGCAGTTATGTGCAGCACACTTTTATGATAAACACACAGAGGCTATAATCTTGACAGTTCTGGGTGAAGTTGGGGCAGCAGGAACTAAACTCACAAGGGTAAACTACTTACACACAATGAATAGTTAATGCAAATTATATTCCTAGAGCAAGGGATGAGCTAACTAATCCAAGGAAATCCTGTGATGACAGAAACTTCAGGTTTCCTATCAACTACCAACTCAGTGTTCACTGAGATGATGAAAAATATCCTGGAGGAGTTGTGTTCCACTTCTATTTTGGAAGGAAGTAGCCAGCTTGTTTTCATATAAATGTTTGTCACCCTTGGCCCAGTCATACAATCCATACACAGCCTCTGAAGCAGATAATTTTCATTCTTTTGGAGGGATGATACCAAGATAACCCATGCTAAGGGTATCCCTTAGTACTCCTTGCAAAAATATGGGGTACACCAGTCTGAAAGGAGTAAAAAGAGCTTCACAGAGGAATTAGCAGGGGTCATTGAAATACATTCAAACTTGATGTGAATGGTACAAAGCATAAAACTTGTTTTACTAGATGTAAACTTAGATGTGGCATGGCAATGTTTGGGGGACAGTGTGCAAGCAAGGCTCTTTGATCTGCTGTCTTAGGATCATAGGATAGGATCACAGGATGTTAGAGATTGGAAGGGACCCAAAGAGATCATTGAGTCCAACCCCCCTGCCAGAGCAGGACAATCCTATCTAACACAGATCACAGAGGAACACATCCAGACAGGCCTTGAAAGTCTCAGAGAAGGAGACTCCACCACCTCCCTGGGGAGCCTGTTCCAGCACTCTGTGACCCTTACAATAAAGAAGTTCCCCCTTGTGTTGAGGCAGAACCTCTTTTGCTGCAACTTACACCCATTGCTCCTTGTCCTATTTCAGGGAGCAAGTGAGCAGAGCCTGTCCCCCTCCTGCCCAGCCTTCAGATACTTGTAAACATTTATCAAATCCCCTCTAAGTCTTCTCTTTTCCAGACTAAAAAGCCCCAGGTCCCTCAGCCTCTCCTCATCAGCCATGCCCTCCAGTCCCCTCATCATCCTCATAGCACTCCGCTGGACCCTCTCCAGCAGATCCCTGTCCCTCTTAAACTGGGGAGACTAAAACTGAACACAGCATTCAAGATGAGGTCTCACCAGGGCAGAGTAGAGGGGGAGTAGAACCTCCCTTGATCTGCTGGACACATAATACACACCAGGATCCCATTGGCTGTATGCATTCAGGCCTTCAGAACTTCCAGCAATGGAGAACTGGAGGCACAGTCCCTTGGAATGGCTAGCCTGCTCCACTGCTTAACTGTCCTCAATGTCAAAAGTTTTTCACTGTGATCTGAACTTCTCTTGTCAGTTTATGTCTCCTCCTTCAATGCACCACTGTGAAAAGTCTGATTTTGTCTTGATATGTAGGACTGCTGCTGAAGAAAACTTGCCTGTATTTTATTTTCATGGTGGATATAAATAAGCAGAGAATGAAGCTGAGCTGTGGAAAATGCAATCAAAAAGCTCTGGTGCCTTCTGTATTGATTGCAGATGATGTGAGTGTCTGTAAGCATAAGAAGGCTTTCAGCTGCTGTTTCTTAGTAAAACAATATATGCTTATCTTGCCCATCAAAAGCATACCATGAGCTTGGTGCAGTGTAACAGGGATGATGTATTCCAGGACATAATGACAATACATACTATATTTAAAGACAATGCTGCTGCATCCCTGCAGTGGTATCAATCAAGAAGAAACCACAGCATGCTTTACTCTGTCTTTTTTAGGACAATGTGGGTACCTCAGAGTTTTGGCTTGCATCGCAAGCTGTCCTGACAAGGACAGTTGTGTTCAGTATTGACTTAATAGGAAGCAGAGTTGGATATCTCATCATTTGTGTAATGATTCTAAGGGTAGGAGGTACACACAATATTTGTAAGATGCCCTGGACAGTGAATACATTGTATGTTGTGGGGCACTCCAAAACCCTTCTTCCCCCGAACCCTCCATCTCCAGTTTTGAATGGGGGAAGAAAAAGGTGCAGAAACTGCTTCCTCCCCTGCCTTGTGGGCTTGAAGGGGAACAGCAAAAGGCACCCTTTCCACGTGTGTACTGACTCATGGGAAAGCCCATGTTGGAATCAGATGGTGATTGGCTGGACTCTCCATGCCCAGTATGTACGGAAAGTGGCTGCTCTGTCTAGGAAAAATTATAACTACAGTAAGGAAGACAGCACATGGGGTACCTGCTTTCACACCACTCCTGCCTTTGCATGCTTCCTGGTTTTGCACTGTTCTGTACAGTTAGGTTCCAGTCCTGCTCTTGCACAGTTCCTTCTGCTCCCCCACAAGGCTGTAAGTTCAGCAAGTCCTCAGATCCAATTGAGAGAGAGCTGCCAGCGACACCCAGACCTGGCTTCTCTCAGCCCACCCCACATCCTGTCTTCCTGCTTGCTACCCTGAGTTGGGCAGCATGCCAGTAGTTTGGCTTTTCCCTCTGCTGCTAAGCAGTGCTGCTCCAGGATCTTTTGCCTCGTGGAAGATGTGGTGGGTTTTATTCATCTTGGACTTTGCTGTGTGGATCTGCAATGTGGATATAGCTTACAGCTTCAGAGGCTGCCACAGAGAAATTCAACAGGGATCATCTCCAATTTCCTACCTCACCTCTGTGAGTAAAATCTGCCATTCTCTAGGTTCTCTGCTCAGCCTAATTTCTAAGTGGGGTAAAGCTGTCTTGGAGCTTAGACTTTTCCATTTTCTGCCATTCCCTAGGTTCTCTGCTCAGCCTGATTTCCAAGTGAGGTAAAACTGTCTTGGAGCTTAGACTTTTCCATTTTCTGCCTTTCCTGAATTAGTAAACTTGTCCATAATCATCCCTGTGAAGATTTCCCAACCAAATTAGAACCCATAAATAAACCTTAACTAGTTCTGTATATAGTTTGGGGGTGGGGGAAAATAAAAATAACTCTATTTTTGTAATTCCTGCCTCAGCAAATTAATCCCCAACCAAATCATTGTAATCTAGCTCTGACAAGTACTGCAACTTAGTACTACTTCAAGATCAAAACTGGCCTAAGTCTTCCTAGTCAATGGAATTGGTTTTGGAGTTTTTTTCACTGTCTCAGTTCTAATTTAAATTCCCAGAGACTCAAATATATTTGGTAGAACCAAATAACAATTTATAGAGTGCCCTTCCCTCTTCCCCCTTCTTTCCCAAAAGAAAGATGTAGAGAGAGGAAAAGGTAAGCACACTCAAATAAATAGTCTCACTCTGATTTGGAAGTTAAAAAAGGAGAAGTTTAACAATAAATTTAAAGGGTATCTGAGGTAGGGAAGTCACAAAGGTATAGGGAAGGGAAAGCAAATACAAAATGTGTAAATACAACCAGATTTTTGGTGGTAAGGGGTTTGTCTGCCTCATGGGTGATGGCCAGGTGGTAAGAACCAGGAATGGGATGGTGATGCTGGTAAGCAGGGAGGCAGGGAGCACAGAGAGAGAGAGAAACATGAAGTCCCCCTGCTTTTATAGACCTTCAGACAGGAAGGGGAGAGGGCTAACAATCACCTGGTGGTGTTCAGACCCAACTCTGGGGAGGGGTCAAGACCTCCTAGGTCTTGTTTCAAGGTCCCCCCTGGAGGGTTAACTCTGTACATTCACTATTTCTGAAGCAAGTACATCTTTGAGAGAATTACCTAGACTCTTTCACTGGAGAAAGGCTTTTTGCCTCTGAGAAGATCTAAGGAAGACATTGGGTGGAAAGCAGCCTAAAGGAAGTCAAACAAAGCACTAGTTGCAGGAGTGGGTGAGCACACTAGGGCATCAGCAAGGAGCCTTCAATCTATATTTGCCCACTCAAATGAGTGGCTTGTGGACTCAATTATTTTCTGTATGAACAATATTTATGCTCAGAAGAGAAAAAGGAGTCCCAAGGCAAAGTGCATACCTTGATCACAGAGTGTTTTGCACCAGCTAGAAAGCAAATAAGGAGAGGGATACACACATTGTCTTTTGGATCTGTGCTTGATAGACAAGTTCCTTGTCCTCTAATTACTCTTTGCAGCAGCACAGACACCTGAGGCAGCTGTGGAAAATCACAAGGATGAGAAAAGCTTTTATGTTGTACAAGGGTATTTAGAAAAACGTTCAACTTGTGTTTTTAGGTGCAAAGTCTAAAATAATGAAGCAGCTTCTTTTGAACACGTTAATGTGGGCAGCTTGAGTTCAAAGAGATAGTTGTCATTTCCAGTCTGTCTGTGACTGGCAGGTGTGGTGGGAGCCAAAGGAACAGCCCAGGCAAGTGTTGTCCACGTACTGATCTAACACAGAGAATATTTTCAGCATCCATGACAAAGGCAACGTATGCTTGCTCTACTTTCCCTTTAAGCCAATCCAAACAACTGCTATGGCAGCTTAAGGAAAGAGAATAGAATAGAATAGAATAGAATAGAATAGAATAGAATAGAATAGAATAGAATAGAATCAACCAGGTTGGAAGAGACAGCATTTTTTTTTTTTCACTTTGACCAGTTGCTAGATTAGGGGCAAGACAAATGAAATTTAATTCCTTTGTCTAGGTAGAAGTGTGCCAAACAACTAAACTGCTCTGCACCTCCCTTTCTCAGTCCATACAATGGACCCCTTCAACAGTCTGCAGTCTGATGAAGTTTTAAGCTGATTCCTTAATCAACTGTGAAAGCTTCAGTTTTTGTCCTGGTTTTGCTGGGACAGAATCACAGGGCAGCCATGGGCTGCAGGGCGTTAGCAGTTCCGACTTAGCCAAGACAGCTGACTCAAGTTGGCTCACAGGTGCACCCCATACTGTGAGTGCCACACTCATTATAAAGGAGGAATTTTGTTCAGGAAAGGGGAGCTTTCTGCTAGAGGTTGCTGCTTTGGTTCATCCTTACCCTGCTTCTCTTACTTTTGAGGTCTGCTTTCATGCTTACTGTGATTGTTGAACTTTTGCTGGGCATGTGTATACCTTGCTTTTGCACTTGTATTAATTTGACTATTTTCATTTCAACCTGTAGGTCTTCTTTTCCTCATTCCCTTTCTCTGCTGGGAGAGTGATCATTGGATAACAGAATATGGTCCCAAATATGGACTAAGCAGAGGCAGCTTTGTGTATATCATTTTCCTACGTGATTTTTTTCTTACACCACTTCTCTTCCCTTCAGTAGTAGAAAAATAACATAGTGAAGATAAAAGGGTTCTTGTACGCAAAGCTTTTGTACTTAAGGGCTTAACTGAGGTCTTCATGTTATGACAGCCAGAAACTTGGAGCCAAAGAAACAATAAAATTAGGAAAGCCACATGTGTATTTTAACAGAGTATATTAAAGTACATGCGGCTTGGACTTAATCAGGAAATTCATTTAATCGGGACATCTCTTGAAGCAAACCTAATTTAAGCTTAATGACATTTAATAGTGATAGCTATGGCTTGATGGGGATGGTAATTCCATTTAATTGGGATGCCTCCAGGTGATGCAATGGTGCTTGTGTATATGTGACAACTGCAGGCTGGTTCTGTTTACCCAGCAGCAGCCTTCAGCCTGTCTTGCTGCCAAGCACCAACGCAGAGCAAGAAAAAGGGTTTGAAAGTCACTCATTGCAGCTTGAATTTGGCAGAAAGTGTGATATTCACTCTGCATTAGCAATGATGGTTGGTCTCTTGGCTTCTGGCTACATAGCTGTGCTTCTCCAGGAGGGCTCTATTCTCTTTCACCTTCACAACATCTTTCCCTAGCTTCCCAGGACCCATCCCATGCAGATAAGCTTGCTGAACAGCTTCCTAAAGAGTGACATGAATATTGCAATGGCACCTGGTGTCAGATGAAAATTCAAGCTCGTCAGGACGAAGGCCACCCATAGGGGTGTCCCAGGGAAGCGATGTCTAAGGCAGGTTGCCAGCACTCTCCCTTTCAGTAATAGAGACTTTAACCTCCATAGCTCTTTTGGAGCTATTGCTGATGAATTAACATTCTCTGTGTTTGTCTGTGCAGTCTCTGTAGCACCAGCATCCAGCTTGTTACTGAAAAGCTCTTTGGAATACCTTGAATAGGAAAGTGTCCAGGAAAGCCAAATTTCAACCTTTTAAAACTCCTTTCTCAGTCTCAGCGGGATGTGATTGTGAGAAAAAATTGGCCATTTCAGTTTCCTCTGTAGAACTCACTACATCCACAAAGTATAACACTTAGATCTTGTCTGCACACAAAAGTGGCATTGATTTAAATAATCAGGTTTAAAATAAATTTAAGGGAACTGGTGCAACCTTTTATGTGGACTTTAAGTCAATTTAAAAGAGCCTTTTATCCTTATTGCTCAAGGGTAAAGTCAGATAATCATAAGTGATTGAGTTAAAACTTGTCAAGAAGTTATTGTCTCTTCAGATGAAGGCCATTTCTGAAATTCATACCCCATGCCCCCTGGCAGCAGCTGGAATTGAGATTCTCACCCCATTGCACCCCATGACTTTGCAGGTGTTTCAGTTCACTGCATTGCAATTAAAAAGGAGAATTGATGGCTCTTCCACCACTGAATCTGTGGCTTGGTAGTGTCCACAGTGAAGCAGCATCAAAAAGGGCAGGCAGAAGAGTTTCAGCCCAGGAAGTCTGGAGGGCAGCAGCAGGCAGAGACACCCTTTAAAAAAACCATAAAGCAGAGCAGGTTCTCTACTGATATAAAGAATTTCATATCCTGACTATAATTAACTTTAAGGGATTTATATCAGTATGGCAATCAATGTTGAAACCTTTGACACAACGTCCATGAAGTAGGGAGAGGAGAGCATCACTGGAAAAAGACTGGCCCTGACACCCATCCTTAAAGTATTTAAAGCATTGATCAGATCCCCCCCTCAGTCTTCTCTTTTCCAGGCTAAAAAGTCCAAAGTTCTTTAGCCTTTCTTACAAGATAAATGTTCTAGTACCCTAATCATTTTTGTAGCCATTTACTCTACTGTCTCAAGAAGTTCCACTTCGTTCTTGAACTGGGAAGCCCAGAACTGGACACAGTATTCCAAATGAGGCCTCACCAGAGCAGAACAGTGGTGTGGGGAGAACCTCCCTCTATCTGCTTACCACACTCTTCTTGATACATCTCAGGATGCCATCGGTCTTCTTGGCCACAAGGGCACGTTGCTGGCTGGTGGTCATCCTGTCATCCAGCAAGACTCCCAGGTCTTTTTCCACAGAGCTGCTCTCCAGCTGGTCAGCCACCTGTACTGATACATGGGATTATTCCTCCCCAGGTGTAGTATCCTACACTTGCCCCTGTTAAATTTCATAGAGTTAGTCTCTGTCCAACTCTGCAGCCTCTCCAGGTCACTCTGGCTGGCAGTACAACCTTCAGGTGTGTCAGCTATTGCTGACAGTTTAATGCCATCAGCAAACTTGCTGAGGGTACTTTCTAGCCCTTCATTCCTCCAACCCTGCAAATATACACACACATATATATATATATACATGCACAGTGAGTATGTGTGTACATGTGTCTATGTGGGTATATATGGATGGTCTGAGCTGCCTCTGGATTCACAATCTTAACAAGAATTATCATAGAATCATAGAATCAACCTTGGAAAAGACCTCCAAGATCATCCAGTCCAACCTAGCACCCAGCCATAGACAATCAGCTAGACCATGGCACTAAGTGCCTCATCCAGGTTTTTCTTGAACACCTCCAGGGACAGTGACTCCACCACCTCCCTGGGCAGCCCATTCCAATGCCAATCACTCTCTCTGGGAAAAACTTCTAACATCCAACCTATACCTTCCCTGGCACCATTTCAGACTGTGTCCCCTTGTTCTGTTGCTGGTTGACTGGGAGAAGAGACCAACCCCCACCTGGCTACAGCCTCCCTTCGGGTAATTGTAGACAGCAGTGAGGTCAGCTCTGAGCCTCCTCTTCTCCAGGCTGCACACCCTCAGCTCCCTCAGCCTCTCCTCACAGGGCTGTGCTCCAAGCCTGTTCCTTTTTTCTCTAACTTACCTGAAGAAAAAGAACATCTCCATTCCTACCAGAGCCAGAACTCCTGAAGGCTGTTTCTCTCAGCCTTTAAAGAAGAGCCTGCTTACACTGAGGAATTTTTCAGAGGATGTGGTCTCCCCTACACTCAGCAGCTCTGTCAGAACAGTATTTCATTGCTACATTACTATGCACAGAAGTGCACACTCAAGCCATTTCTGTTTACTCAGAACAGTGTTTACTGATATATGTCCTGCAGTTTACTGTTTCTTATGGAAGATGATATTGTATATACAAGAGTAAATAGAATATATGTAGCACAGTAATTGCCATCATGCCCAACAAGTTGACGTGTTTGAATATTCAAGATAGATGAGATTTCTCTAAGGATTACCCCTCAGCACATTCACCAAATTTAATTTTGTATTGTTACTTAAAATTCCTTCTAGCATATTGCTCAGAATAAGAGGGGGGAGGGTGGGGGGGTGGGAAAGAGCTGTGAATCCTTTCTTTGAGAAAACATTGCCCATGCTTCCCATAGCTTCCACCCTTGGGATCTTTGGAAAGCAGTTTTATTTTCCCTCCATGCAATAAAGGGCTCCATCACTGAAGATCAGTCCAGGGCCATTATTCTAGAATGGAGTTTGGGGAAATTGAATGCTGACTGTGCAAATCCATACCCCTTGTACCTTAAATACCCTGATGTAATTGCTCAGTATTTCATAACACAATTACATGCTGAAAACCTGACCTAGTTATTGGATGCTGTTGGGAAGGAGTTTGAAGAGCAGTCAGTGTTTAAATGAAGACATTTAAATGATGAGAAAGTAAAGGTTCAGGAAAAAAAGGAGACAGGATTTCTCCTTTTGTGTCAGGAAGCACAGACTGGAGGAATACATAATTTAAAGAAATAAAATAGGGAAGCCTGTCCAGGCAGGAGTCATATTCTAGCTCTGGTGTGAGAACACTTGCTATGCATGCACACGTACAGGCTCCCTCCAGCATCACTCACTGTTACCCCATGGTCCTATATGTACTTCTCTCTCAATATTCTTCACCCTTTGTTGGAAGCTGCTTCAGTTCTGTTGCTTCCTCCTCTTCATGCTGCCTTCCATCTCTCTGGCTCCTCGTCCTGAATCCTCAATTTAGCCAGAGGAGTTAGCACTATGAACAAGTGCCTGATATAGAATAGAATCACAAATTCACTTTGCTGCAAAAGACCTTTAAGATCGTTGAGTCCAACCATCAGCTAACACTACTAAGTCTGTCGTTAAACCATGTCCCTCAGCACCACATCTATGCATCTTTCAAACACCTTCAGGGGTGGGAATACAACTGTCTCCCTGGGGAGCCTATTCTAGTGTTTGACAACCCTTTTAGTGAAGAAATTTCTCCTATCATCCAGCCTAAACCTCTCCTGGTGCAACTCAGGGTAATTTCTCCACACCCTATAAGCTGCTACTAGGGAGAAGCCTCCAAAGCAGGCCAGAGACTGCCTGCTGGAAGTCCAAGGTGGCAGTTCTACTGATCCCCTCTTTACTCCTCCAGCAATTGAGAACTCTTATCATTTTGTGCCCAAGACAGCCTCCAAAACATTAGATCACTCACAAGTTCTTCTGTGTTCAGAAACAGCAGGTCCAGTAAGGTGCCTTCCTTACTTGGCTGCCTTGCCAGCTCTGCCTGGAAGCTCTCCACACGCTCTAGGAATCTCCAGGACTACTTCTTCTCTGCTGTATTGTATTTCCAGCAGATGTCATGGCTGTTGAAGTCTCCCATGAGATGTCTAAAGAATATTTTATCTGTCACTCCATCCTGATTGGGTGGGCTGTAAAGGACTCACACCACAGTATCTGCCTTGTTGACCTTCCTCCTGGTTCTTACCCAGAAACACTCAAGCCTACTACCACCATCATTTAGCTCAAGACAATAAAAACTATCCCTGGCACATGGTGCCACCCCACCAGCTCTTCTTATTTGCCTATCCCTTCTGAAGAGTTTGTAGCCATTGACTGCAACACTCCATGTGTGGACCATGTTTCTGTGATAGCCTCTGTATCATAGTCTTCCTGATGCACAATGGCTTACAGTTCCTCCTGTTTGTTTCCTGTGCTATGTGCATCAGTGTAAATGTGCTTGAGCTGGTCTAATGGTCTTGCCACCTTCTTGCAGGGAGAGGTCTGTATTCCTACATGGCTGTTGTCACACATGCATCTGTGGTTACTAGAGTGGATCTCCATTCCCTACCTCCACTGAAATGGCAGTCCAGAGGACCTCACTGGCACAGCATTCTTCAAACATTTTAATGTGCTGGCCTTGGGCTTACTTCTAGCAAGCTTGGTTTTGTGTCTTTCTCTCTTCAGGTTTATAGAGAATAGGAGAAGAAGAAAATAGATAGCAACTGTACCTCATGTCACCTGAGGGACCACAAGGAAGGATTCATATATTATTATTCAGATGGAGGTAAGAACTTTATCAATGGGAAAGCAAGGGGGAAATAGCACTTGCTTGGTTTTCAGGAGTTTCTGTGTCCTTCAAGTTTTGACCTTGGTGATATGCACTGTTCTTGCACAGTGATTCATTATTAGAAATTCCTGCTTGAGCTTTCTTCACCCAGGATGTTAAAACAGCAAGTAAACTTCTCTCCCTTGCCCTCCCTTCCCTTCCTGATTCAAGCAAATCTACTCTCTTGTTCCCTCTGGTTCTGATTACTTGCCTTAAAGCCCCCTTCTCTCTTTTCCTCCCTCCCCTCTCCCTCCTCCTGAGTCTTCCTGACAAGAAGAAAAGAAGAGAAGAGGGATTTTGGAGTAAACAGCAAGAGAGTTTTGTGGCACTAATCAGCATTTGCAAATGAAGATTAACAAAAGTGCAAACAAGCCTATATGATAACTCCACAGCCTGACCTAATCTTAATGAAATCTACAAGATCTATTTATATAAATAATAATGAATTTTCTTGCTTTCAACATGGTGCAATTTGCTCATGGAGATTATAATGGACATGCACAATTGTTTAGCTTGCATAAGTTCCCCAGCTTGCTGACAGCTCCCTGCAAAGTGAAGACATGCAACTGACAGAGTTGTCTCAACTTTATTCAGCTCCAGCAGGAGGGTTCTCTTGCTTTTCTTTTAAAAATGCATTCCTTACTTCCCCGAGGACATCAGGCAAGACTGACTGTGAGAGGAGGAAGATCTCTGAAAGCTGCCCTGATGGCATCTGGTGGGATAAGGGCAGATAGATTTTTTTCTGAAAATCATTGGGATTCTCCATTGGGAAGTATGGCTCAGGCTCACAGTTTTCTTGCAGAACACCAGTAGGGGCTGAGCACAGCGAACATGGAAGTGTATATCTAACTTCGAAACATTCACATGGGGCAGTCCAGCCAAGCACTGAATTACCAGCCACACATGAAGTAGAAGGACCATGGGGAAGGAGTTCATAGCTGAATCAGAAGACATCAGCTCTAGGGCAGGTTCAGCTGTCTTCTGGATGTGATTTTTCCCATCTCATTGTATAGGAAACCTGCACATTCCAGGTGTCCATCTACCCAAACCAATATGCAGTCACTCTTCCTCACTCCTCCATGTGATAGCCAGACTTATGTGGGTATCATAGAATCATAGAATCAAGCAGGTTGGAAGAGACCTCCAAGATCAGCCAGTCCAACCTAGCACCCAGCCCTATTCAGTCAACTAGACCATGGCACTAAGTGCCTCATCCAGGCTTTTCATTAACACCTCCAGGGACGGTGACTTCACCACCTCCCTGGGCAGCCCATTCCAATGGCAAATCACTCTCTCTGTCAAGAACATTCTGCATGTTGTTGCATCTTCAACTAAGGTCTGCTTATCAGGTACCAGTCATAGTGATTAAGAGTGTTCTTTAAAACCTATTGAGAATAAAAGGTCCTAACCTTTCCTTGAGCATATCATAACTGTCAGGTACCAGAAAATTAAGTGGGGAGAAGACTGAGAAGTAAATAAGGCTTTTGTAACTTCCCCCAGCAGGTGCTTTTGGCTGCTGACACCTTAATATCTTATGAACTAGTAAATGGAGGTCAAGAGGAAGAAGAGGGTTGTAAAAATACCATGGAAGGCAACGATTTCACTGCAGACATTTTAGCATCTCGCCTGCTGTTCTGCCTGCTCATACGTGCCAGACTGCTGCTAATTTGGTTTGACAATAAACTTTGAGAGCTGTCAAGTGCTGAGATATCTCTGTGTATCTGCATTCATGTTTGCTTATTGTAACTCCTCAGATAACTTTCCATCCCACAGGTTAAGAAGAAAAGAAGTAGTGCTGGATAGTTTTCCACCAGCTATTGCCCTTGCATCATTTATGATGGACTTTCATGGCAAATTAAATTTTGAAGAGTCACAAGTCATTTACCACTGCATTTACCTATCTTTCATAGGCAACTACTGCTTATTGCTGTGGGCTATCCATCTGTTTCTCTAGAGATCTGCCTCCCATATATTTTTGCCATATCTGCATCTGCAATATTTATGTTCACCATTTTTTGTGCATTTGTTTATCTGTTTCTATTCTCTCTGCCTTTTTTTGTGTGTGTTTATGTAAGGAAGGAGCAGCATGCTGCTACCTGTCTCCATGCATCAATGAAACCAGCTCAATTACTTGAGATTAGAAACAACAGCACATGAAGCCTCAAAAATCATAGGTACAAACCAGTCATACAGCATATTCAAACACTTATTGCTGAGACCAGCTGTGGTCCTCAAAGGAAACCAGGTGTCCAGGTGGCATTGTAGACACCAGGGGTCTTAAAGCTTCTGTCAGTAAAGAGAAATTGGAGCACATGCCTCTGCTGCTCCATGGGAAGATTGAATCAAAAGAGACAGTTGGACAGGGCTACCCTAGAACACAAAAGTGTGCAGGAAACTCTTAGATTCAGGTCCTTTGTGAGGGATTCTTCCTATACCTTTTGCCTACAGAAAATACAAAGCAAGCAAAAAGCTAATTTGGGTGCTGACATGAGCTGTCCCCCAAAATTGAAGGTCAATGCTAAGACTTCAAGTCAACAGCAAGAACAAAACCAAAACAAGCCACTGGCAAGGACTGAGCTGGTCACTAGTAATATGAAGGAGCTCTCTTTTCAACACCTCTGACAAGCCCTTTTATTTCATATTTAATTGTTGCAGTGGATTTAATCATGTCCTGGCCTGTTTCCAGATATAGTGTGGTTGTTATTTTTGCCTGGAAATGGATAGCAAAAAAATCAAGGGAAAGGAGAAAATGTGAGATATTTATTTAAACATATCCCACAACAGATGATGACTTTCATAAGAAGGCTTAGAAAGGTGAGGCCAAGGTCATTCAGAAGATATAAAAGACATTTTTTGGTTGCATTGGGCTCTTGGTAGGAAAGTAGAGAAGGAGGTACACTGATGTGTAGCAGAATTAAAGGGAGGATGCATGACCTTTCACTTTGGTTTTTAGTTGCATTGTGGGGCAATTTATATGAAGCCATTAAGACCTACAGGTGGTGCCTTCTACTCATTTCCCCCCTCAGACATTATGGTTTTCAAACTATGGACTACAGATTGAGAGCTACTGTGTAAATATGTACTTAGGTGTAATATTCACCACCACTAGTTTGTAGAAAGAGCCTGTTATGTCAACCTGTCCCCACCCAACAGCTCTCAAAGTTCAGCGAAATCATGCAATTCTCACTTCCAAGTTTGCAAGAAATGGAACAGAGATTTAAAAGACATAGTAAGCAGCTATTTCAATGCAAAGCCAGAAGAAATCTGCTACAAGAAAATTGCAAGGTACCACCTAGGGCTCAAGAATCTGATGTGACAGTCTGCAGAGATAAAACCACGCTGCTGAGGATTCAAGCTTTCCCTGAATCATAAGGAGTGAGGGCTAGGGTTACCAACATTTTATTAGGATTAATGCTTACCATAAATAATCACTTGCCTTACAAAGAGAATTTACACTAATTTAGTACCAGGTCACTTCTCACTAATTCACAGCCATGGATTCCATTTTGTATCAGTTGACACTAAATGGAATAAAAATAGGTAACATCGATGTAAAATTAGTGATTAACTGCTCCAAACAGCACTTACTGCCAATTTCTGTGCTGAGTATTGGCTATCCTTTCACTGAAAAATTGGTGTGCAATTTCAGGCTTTCAAAACATACCTCTGCACCAGTAGATTTTCAGGACCATTAAATGGAACAGAAACAGACAATAACCTCCTTTTTTTTTTTCCTCACTGAGAGTAGAAAAAAAAACAAACCTCTAATTTGGTTCACTTACTGACCATTTTCAATGGCTGGAGGATGCTGGATAGAAGCATAAAAATGACTAAGACATTTGATGAGGTTTTGTCTTCTGTTCAAAACTCACATCAAATGAAAGGCATTGGAAAACTTCTTTCTGCCTCCCACATTTGCATCCTTATCTTCTGGCTAGCAAAGATGCCTATGCCTTTTATTAGGGTGAAAAAAAAAAACCAAAAGCCAAAGTAGATTGCATAAAAGCAAACAATGTGATTCACTAACACTACTTTTACCAAGCCACCAGAGAGTTAGTTTAGATCCCTGATGTCTAGTTTAGATCCCTGATGTCTCCAGCTCCTCTGTGGTAAGTTCTGTATTTGGATAAAAGCTCTTAACATCTACTTAGTGTAGTTGTGGAAGTGAGTGAGCTCTGCTTTTCTGCAAATTCCTTTTAGGAACAAGATGATAACAAAAGGAAACCAACTACAGGATGAAATATCACAGCAGACTGCTCAAGCGAAAGATGAGAGAAAGGTATTTCACGCAGACACCTGGCAGGCTCCCAGAAGCAGGGACAGACATTCTTACAACTGAAGCTCCTGTTTTTCTTGTAGAATCAGTCAGGGTTGGAAGGGACCACAAGGATCATCTAGTTCCAACCTCCCCTGCCATAGACAGGGACAGCCTACCATAGATCAGGCTGGCCACAGCCTCATCCAGCCTGGCCTGAAACACCTCCAAGGATGGGACCTCAACCACCTCCCTGGGCAACCCATTCCAGGCTCTCACCACTCTCATGCTGAAGAACTTCATCCTCATGTCTAGTCTGAAAAAAATAATTTCTCCTGAAAAGACAGTTTCTGACCACTAGTTTCAGCCATTGAAATGAGTCATCTTCCTCATACACAATTACCTTTTCATATTTAAATTGATGGAAGGATAATTTGAAATGTTAATGAGCTGGGATACATGCAATAAGCTTGTCTTTAGTTTTAGAGGAGAGTGTAGAGGATAGAAGAGCTATAGAGACAAAAGCATTGTTATCTGGGAGCCTTCATTTTATGCTTTCACATTCTCCTTTATTTTTTGAGTGATGAAGTAGTAAATTTTGTATATTCAGAAATGTAAGAAAATAAGGTTTCCTCTTGTAATGCACTTAATTTTTAGTACACATCATATGGGATTCACATGTGCAAGCAGCTTGCAGCATAGAGCTCTGTGATTACAGCTACTTTTCAGATTTCATGGTGACTTCATGCTAAAGCTGCAATTGCTTATTATGACTGCCATACTGCTTGCTTTGTTGCAGTGAGTTTTTCAACCCTGGATGGTATCAGCATCAACATAGTGATGGTAAATCATACACCACAAGTAAAAACTCCTTCACTCTTAAGTATTTCTTGATTGCTTGCATAATTATATGAGACCACTCTGGCAGGGATGTTGGATTAAATGATCTTTTGAGGTCCCTTCCAGCCCCTAACATTCTGTGGTTCTGTTGCAAAATTATTCTTTGTCAGAGTGTGGCATTTTCTAGAGCTAGCATAAGGGTCAGAGGATTAGAAGCTCAATGAGAGGGTGCAGTTTGTGTGGGATGGTGGTAACGCTTTTAACAGTCCCTGTATATTAGACTTGCTGCTGGCATGTGACTAAAGGAGCAGCTGGTTGCAAGGAGGCTGAACCTCCCTCTCCAACAGCAACACAGACTGCTGCTGTCTGTTCTCCTATTTTGTGACTTCAGAAGCCTATAGTATCAGTGACAAACTCAATAAGCTATTTCAGATCTCATCAGGCTGCTTTGCTGATTCCATTTTTCCAGGGGATAGCTTCCAAGTTCACCATTCCTCTCCTCCTCTTTTTATGCAAACTGGGAGGGATAAGGACCTTTTGAATAAATCACATTTGAAGTTTCTAGGCCAAACCATTCATGAGCTATTGCATGACAGTAGAGAAAGAATCATTTTAAATTGTTCCAGATATGATTTACACCAAATTTTTTAAGCTCCAGATCTTACAAGCTGCTTCTCTGCTTTTCCCATAGTGTACTCCCAAATAAATTATCCCTCTTTTGCAGACTGCATATGACAAACTTTTTCAGCATGTGGAATGGGTGAAACAAACTATAAATTCTCAGATATTCTGTCAGTGAGAGCTGTGGAGGTGCCTTCATCTTTTATCTAATTAACAGACTTTTAAATTAGACTGGCTCAGAATAAATAAATTCTGTCTACAATCTTAATTATGCAGAGGTTACTTCTTCCCACTAATCAAAATCTTGACTGAAGCCCAAGTATTCACAATAGGTCATCATGATTTGAATCAGTGAGCTGTCACAGGTGGGATGCTAAATTGTCATTCCTTCATTACATTTAATGGAAATGTGTATGCCAAGGAAATTGCTTTGAATAGAGATGAACAATTAAGAAGAGATCAACAATTAAGAGAAGCAAATGTATATAGGGAAGGGGGAAGGAAAAAGTGTTCCTACTGAATGTGCTGGATGTGTTTAGGCAAGCTTCTCATTTCAAAGCAAAATTGGTCTGTTGCCTTGTTTTCTACATTTTAACCCCAGAGCAAAAGCAATTCTGCTGAGCTGTGAACCTCCAAGGAGGAAAAAATAAAAGAGACACCCCCAAGAGAAAAGCAGGAGTAGGAACAGAGACAAAGTGATGCATCCAATGAGCTGCTGTAAAAACATAAGAATCATGAGATGATGAACTAGGTGAGAGAAAGAACGAAGGAAGGAATTTGGAAGGAAGGAAGGAATTTGGACTTTCAGAATTCGGAAGGAAGGAAGAAAGAAAGATATTTATTGTATTCATTTTCCTTATGTACACATTATACATGCATTCAGTCTGCCCATGTGACTGAATGCCTTCACTTAAATCACTGATGAACATGCTGCCAAATTTGAATCCAATTGAAATTTGAAAGGAGAGAGACATAGAAGGTAATTAATCTCAAAAAAACAAAACAAAACAAAACAAAAACTTGCAAGAGAAAACTGCCTTTTACTCAAGACTAGGGAATCCATGCAGAATTCTTCCTGGATTGATGCCTCAAACACAGGCAATGTTTTGATTGCAAGTTCTATTCCCCTGGAAATCACAGTTGAGCACAACACACAAATCTATAGAAATCTGGACCTCACTGATTCTGGTGTTCAGTTCATCTTCACTTCTTATCCTCAATGAAAGCTCAAGTAACTTCACTGTGATTCTGAAATTATGTTACTAGAAGGACTATGTTTTGTGGAGTCACCATCCCTGGAGGTGTTCAACAAAAGCCTGGATGAGGCACTTAGTGCCATGGTCTAGTTGACTGGCGAGGGCTGGATGCTAGGTTGTGCTGGATGATCTTGGAGGTCTCTTCCAACCTGGTTGATTCTATGGTGCTATGATTCAGTGTCACAGGCCTTATGATAAGTCTGAGGAATTCTCCCTCAGACACCAAAACGACTTTTGTACCTTTTGACCTTGGTTATGAATGGCAATGCCCGAAGACTTTCCACATAGCTGTGTTTAAGACTGCCAAAGCAAATAGCTACCAAAAATAACAAAATGTGTAGACAGTAAAATAGCCCCTGAAGTAGCTGACATTTACATGGCTAGATATAGAGGAATATCAAGCTTCCAGAGCCAAGCCTTTCCCTTGTCCTTATATGTACGTATTCCCTGTTAATTCCACCCAAGTTACATGGTAAATACTTGCAATGTGGCTGGTGAATTTCAGCTGACTGCTACCTGATCATAATACAGCATGAAACTTGCACTGATTTGTTTTATGTTGTTAAAAGATATTTAAGCACTCAGGTAGTGAAAACCACTGATTTTTCTGTTGATTTTCATTAATCACAGAATTAAAAGTATTAGAGGAGTTTCTTCCTTGAGCCAATTCTCTCTGTGCAGATAAGAGATTTCATTATCCTTCATCACAGTTCCTGGTACGGATAAGCCTATTCAATAATACTTAGCTCGTATAAAACAACATGAAGAAATCCACACACCTACCAGTTGCATTTCTTTCCCTCTGCCTCCTATCCAATTTTACTTTTCCAAAAAGGAAATTCAGTCTCAAGACTTGAACAGAATTAGAGCTTTCTGCAAAGAAAACACTGCTGCAAGCATACTGTGCAATTGCTAGATAATTCATATAAACTTTAAAGGCCACAAAAGTATATTGGTCCTGTAGCTCTGAAAAAAAAGTAGTTCATCATTCTCTCCTTCTTCAATTTACAATGCCCTTAATCCATTTCTTTCCCTCTATGGCTTTCAAAATATGCTTGTAATTACTATTCAAGTCCCTTTCCTATTTCTAGTATATTGTGTCTAGGGTTTCAAAGACATAAGGGAGTCAGATACATGACTCTATTAGGCTGCTTTGAAACTTCAGCTCATAGCACTAGGAGATTATTTATTATGCAGTGTGTGCATTCATCCCATATAGGCTCATAAACCATGTAGTTAAACACTAACTTCCATACAGGAGCTCTCCCTAGATTGTACAATCTACATATTTCATAACAAAAATGGATTGATCACTCTGATTCTAATAGCCATAGTGTTCCTCTGCTTTGTCATATAATACTGGTACAAGGTTTTACCATCCTCTCCCACAAACAAAATAATCCTGGGATTGTAGTCTTTTCAAAGCCCTTTACAACACATTTGAGAAGACCATGTTTAAACCTGCAATATAGATATAGATATAGATATATATCCAATTGTGTGTTTCCATCAGAATCAAAGAAAGAGCAAAAGAAAGTTTATAATAGGAAAGTAAACTGAGAAACTCTGGTGGTGGATGATGCTAAGTTATACAGCCATGGTGAATGTGCTAACAGACTTTTAACTGTAAGAAACTCTGGTGGTGGATGATGGAGGTTATGCAGCCATGGTGAATGTGCTAACAGACTTAAGTGTTAGAAACTCTGGTGGTGAACTATGGTAGGTTATGCAGCCATGGTGAATGTGCTAGCAGACTTTTAACTGTAAGAAACTCTGGTGGTGGATGATGGTAGGTTATGCAGCCATGGTGAATGTGCTAGCAGACTTTTAACTGTAAGAAACTCTGGTGGTGGATGATGGAGGTTATGCAGCCATGGTGAATATGCTAACAGACTTAACTGTAAGAAACTCTAGTGGTGGATGATGGAGGTTATGCAGCCATGGTGAATGTGATAGCAGACTTTTAACTGTTTCTCTCCAGCAGTTCAAACTTTAAGAGTAGTAGAACTTTGTAAAGGAAGTAGAATAATTGTTTTCTGATCATTAGCTGGACTGTAACAAAATGCATTTCAGCCATAACTCTCCTCTAACGAACCTTTTTGTTTGGAAATAATTCAAATTATCCTCATTACAATCAGATGAGATGGTTGTTAATAACTTTGCATAATTAGAAGCTATTCTTTCTAAATGCAGTTTATGCATGAACTTTCCAAGGAGATCTATCTGCTGGGATAAGAGTGAGTCATTTTCATTTGGAGTGACACACTGAAAGTTACATAAAGCAGCATTTTAAATGAATTTTAAAGGTATACCAACTCACACCCTGTATTTGGTAGGAATTCTGGTGTCCATTGAGGTGTCTGGTAAGGGAGCTTTGCTAAACTCAAGTGTGTGAATGGTTCCAGGAACATGACCCTTCACTGCAATATCAAACTTTCCTAGGTAAATGGTCTCTTCCAACCTGGTTGATTCTATGATTCTGTGATTCTCTAACTTAGTGTCCTTATTCTGCTCTTGACCAAGACCTAGGAGCAGAATTTGCATATGTCAATTCTCTGCCTCTCTTGGCTTTAACCAGTTACTCTGAGTTTTGAGCAGAACACCGTTTTGCCTGGAACCTCACAAATGCCAAGTCCCAGAGAGAGGGTCTGCACCCGTGCAATCAGTGATTCTTCTAGATTTAAGACTGGAAGAGGAACAAAGCTTTTAGATTGAAATGGGGTTAGTGTAAATCAACAAATCCCTCAGCACAGGCTAGATGGAAAGATAAGCTTTTAAAGCAAATGCATGCTCTGTGCAGAAAGGCAAGCTGTGACAACAGCCAAAGCTGGGGATAAATTACAATTTTCCTACAATCAGGTTTAAATTATGAAAGTAACATTTCTCAGCCATATTAGCGAGTCCCTTCACAGCCAGGACCAGTGTGTTTTTCATTGGTTTTGATTTTGCTGGTTTTTCTTTTTTCCCTTTCTTGTACAAATGCTTTCAGCTTTCCATCAGACTGTGATTATTGTTATTTTTTGGATCCACACACAGCTTGTGCCTAAGTACTTTTAAGGACAAAAGAATGTCTACCATAAGGCAGGAAGATAAAACAAAATGCTGTTCACTGATCTATAAAATAAAATAGAAAGAGCTTGAAAGAAGGTTTGAGATCTGATGTGAAAGCAGCCACCTAAACTGTGAACCCTGTGATGCAGTGCACTTGGTAAGGGCAGCTAGCACAACGTATGGCTGTAAAGGAGGGACAGGCTGCTTGCTTCCCTTCCTGCCTTAGGTGGGTGAACAAGCTGCTGCAGGCAAGTACCAAATGCTGTTTGAAAGGAGACAACTGGCCATTTCTGGGAAGTAAAATGCCTCACCTTGAGCCCCAAAGGAAATGCTTTCCCTTTGTATTGAACCAAAAGCAGGCAGAGAAACTCAACCAAGACAGCAGTTTTTGGCCCTTTACAATGAACCCTACCAAGAGAAAAAATAATGCTCTTCTTTCCCCTATATTTTAAACTATTTTTTGCTTTTTCAAAAGTTGAAAAATGTAAAAATAGAGAAAAAACAGCAGTCAAAAAGGTCATACTACTTCAGGAATGTAGAGGGAGAGGAATATCAATACAAAGAAAACTAACTGAAGGGGTGTAGGTGACTCCTGTGAGATCCTCAGTGTAGTACCTACCTTGCAGACCTAGAGCCAGCTGTTAAGACTCTGTTTTCCTAGTCATCTTCTAGAGCTCACTAATGCCCCTAGACTTGGTGGCATAGTGCCAAGTGAAATATGTGATCCTTTCATTTCAGGGAACAAGAAATTTGGCCACTGTATCTGTTGCTTGAGGGAGGTGAGCTTTGTTGCTGGCAATTTCCCCACAAGGGTCTTAGCAGGAGGACTGTGATGTGGAGATTTCAGCCAGAGGGAGTATGTCATGCTCCATCCCTTCCTTTGCAGGTGGAGATGAGACATTTCTTGGGATTGAGAGCCTCTAATGGTATGACAAAACTACTAAAAGCTCTAGATGCTCTTGCCTTTAAATTGGTGAAGGCACAAAGAAGGCATACAGAGATGGAAGAGGAAAGGATCCCTCTCACAGAGTTCACAAGGTGCAGTTGTTACAGTGGTCCTAAAGAGAAGTTTGAACCTCTGAGCTGGAGCATTAATTGCCAGAGCTGAGGCTGGATAAGATGAAGTGTCACTGTATATTAAAGCCTATCTTTTCACATCTCTCTGAACATAATGTGACTTGACATCACATCATCATCCAACAGAGCATCCTGAGATGGTGATGAAAATAGCTTGCACAAGCACACGGAGATGCTGAAACCCCTAAGTACTTCAGGGGCTCTGCAAGCAAAGGGACAGCTCAAGATCTCAGCACAAATGACGCTCTCTGCTGAGATGAAGAGGCTGCCTTATGGGAATGTCTGCCAGGGTCACAGAATGTCATTCACAGAGAAATCAAGAGGCCTTAAAGAACCTTTCTATTGTGACCAAAAGCATTGGATGGAGCTCTGATCCTTTAAGAGTCACAGAATCACAGATGGTAGGAGCTGGAAGGGACACTGAAAGATCATCTAGTCCAAACCCCCCATCAGAGCAGGACCACCTATAGCAGATCACACTGGAATGCCATATCTGTCCCTTTTTCACCTTATCTGCCCCATTTTGCCCCTTTTTTCTCCCAAATCCCTGAGCACCTGGGTGCTGTTGGAGTCTCCTCCCACTCCAGGTGTGGCCACTTTGCTTTTCCTGTCCACTCCCCTTTTTAATCAGCCCCAGGAAAGGCAGAAACTCCAAGCTGTGCCCAACTGGGCAGAGGGATCCTCCTCCTGTCATCATTGGTGAGTCCTCATGGTGCACACTGGGTGAAGGGGAGTGTGACAAAGGCCGGGGGGCCTGGTGGCCCCCCGGTTAGGCAGGACTAGGCTTGATGCTCACTCTAATATAGTTGCTTGGGTCCTTTTGGGACTCAGGTTGTCTAAAGTTGCTGGCATCTGCCAACGTGCCTGTGTATAGCAGGAGCTGAATCTGGAGGCAGATAACATGGGCATGCCCATGCAGAGTTCATGTTGCTGCTTTGACACCTGCCACCACATCTCCAGTCCATCTGATTCTGGTGGGGTGTCAGACAGCCTAGCATAGTCTCGTTGTTACTACTGAAAAGAGTATCAGGTGCTATGAAATCTCTCAAAAAAGAGGAGAAAAAACCATTGTGTCCCAGCCATAGGAATTAGGAAGGCAATTGGGGGATTACGCTGTTGTGGGTTTATCTCTCATTACTGTGCCTGTGTAATTAGTTTACTCTGTGAGGTGTAGTATGTGGCTATGGCCTCTATGTGTCTGCAGTAATGGGTATTGAGAGCAAAACCAGTTCATGTTGTTTAGCCTAGATCAGTGCTGAAGCGGTCTATCATTTTACTTAGTGACATCTAATTAACTGCCCATCAGTTGATAATACATTCAGGATGACTATCAGCAATATGATGGATAAGTCACTTAAAAAATGTTACTAGACACAAACAGATTTTGCAACATCTTTCTACAGCTAGCCCAGGTTTTATAATCCCACATTCACAAGTAGCATCACACATGGGATGTGCAAGTTTCTCTTTTCCTGTAGGAGCTGCAAGTGTGGGATTTAGGTATAGCTTTAACCTTCCCTACAATTCTTCCATGCCCTTGGAAAGCCCCTCATGAGGCCATGCATCTATGCACCCCATATCAGGCTGCTCGGCATGGGACACCTGCTCACAGACTCAGTTTAAGTTGTTTTCATACCAACTTGTGCTAGTTTGAAGCAAGCTAGAATGTTTTGGTAACAGAACTAGATAACGGGCAGTGAAATGAAAACAATTGATGTCAACTTCTCTCACAGTCTCACTGAGAACTCTGGGAAGAAGAAAGACTTCTTCTCCATTTTGTCTCTCACTCTTGCTTTTGCCTTAGACCTGGTCACATCTCATTAACCCTGCTCCTATTAACCCTGCTCCCTAACCTCTTGGCTGCACCTCTCTTCTTCCTGAGAACTGGGGTAAGGTTGAGAGGGCCGGGGGGAGGTGTTGGGGTGGTTTGAGAGCCCCTCCTGGGGACTCAGGTTTCTGGGAGGGGAGTTGTGCTTTTGTATTGTTTATCCTTTGTATATTTCTGTATATAATTGTATATAACTGTATATATTGTAAATAGCTGCTTGTAAATTCTGCTAGCTGTAAATAAATTGCTTCATCTATATTCCCAGGGTCCGTCTGAGTTAGCTGGGGCAAATTCAAAAGTGTGGGAGGGGCGGGGTAACCCCCAAACCATCACACAACTGCACATGGTATTAGCTGTTTTAGTATGGTTGATGTGTAAACAGGCTAAAGTGCTTTATTTGATGACTTGTTTCTTTCAGATAGTCAATAAGCATTTGTGCTGTACTGGAACATTGTGTTGAACGCTGAGCTTCCCAATTCAACAGCAACAGGAACTACTGGAAAGAGACCAACAGAGGCCTAAGAGGATGATTAAGAGAATAGAACATCTCTCCTATAAAAAAAGGTTGAGAGACCTTAAGCTGTTTAGCCTGGAGAAAAGAAGGTTGAGAGAGATGAGTATGAATAAATTAAGGGTAGGTGTTTTCACTGATGGTCAGCGATAAGACAAGGGCCAACAGATGAAATCTGGAACAGAAGTTCCTCCTCAACATGAGAAGACTCTTCTTTACTTTGAGGATGACAGAGCACTGGAACAGGTTGTCCAGGGAGGTTGTGGGGTCTTCTTCTCTGGAGGCTTTCAAATCCCACCTGGATGCCTCCCTGCATGACTTACTCTAGGTGACCCTGCTTTGGCAGGGCAGCTGGACTATGTGATCCTCAGGGGTCCCTTCCAACCCTACCATTCTGTGATTCTAAGCTGTTTTTCAGGGCAAATTTAACAGGCAAAAGTTTGCTTGCCTAGTGGTTGGTTGTGGTCTCTCCTTGTCTCTGGTTAAGAGTGCCATGTATGTGTTTGAGATGATGAATTCACATGGGGGAGAGAGATAAGAACACACTTCTTTTACAGTGAAGAAGGGACATACTAAATCATAGTGGTGTTTTCAGTGCCTGGAAGAAAGGATACTTTCTGTTTCAATTCTTCTTTCATATGAGTGTAAATACTTAATTCCTCAAACTCAGTACCTGTTTCTTAGCTGCTACCTTAATAAAAAGATATTTTCCTCCAAGTGAGTTGTTTAATCTTTAGTGGGAAATTGAATGAATGAGATACAGAACTTAGTGGGTAATGATTTTAAAATAGCCCCATCAAACCAGTTATTGCCCTGAGGTGTTCTAAATAATCATTACACAGTCAGACCATTTTCATTTATGTTTCCTCTCATCTTACTCTAACTACTAAAGGTTCTTCTGACTTGGAATTTCCCTTGAATTTCCCTGTGCTCCTTTATACAGCTTCTTTGGCCCCTGACTTAAAAAGGCAAATAAAGGCTCACTTACAGCAAAGAAGGCACTTAAGCCCAAATCAAGGAAGTTTTATGAACAGGATGGAAACCAGAAAAGACTCAACTGACACTAGATAGAAAGGGCTTGTGAGACAAGGACCACTGCTAGAAGTACCACGTTTCCCAAGTCATTAAGCCAAAACTGCCTTTTGTCTATTGGAGGTGATAGAGATGGTGGTGTTCTGCTGCTAGTGTGGGCATTTGTTGAATAGAGCTTGCAATAGGCACCTCTGAAAGCCAAGATGCAATCACTTTGTTGCATTTAAAGCTATTTTCCTCTACTGTTAAAGACAAGATACATGATCACTGCCACCAAGTGACGATATTTAAAGTGAAAGGATGCAGAGGGAATGCCAATTCTGTTGTCTATATTCAGGCACAGCTGTGAAGGTTTTAGGGTTGTTTAAAACTGTTAAAAGCCTGCCAAACGTTGCCAGTGGTTACAGCCAGTAGATGCTTACTATTGCAGATGTGGGTTTTGAGGTGTTGGAACAATACAGCCACAGGTGACCACAATGCTCACATAAAAGGAGTATGTGTGAAGTTCTGCCTCTACTTCCAGTATGTTATTTGCTGGAAGCCTTTTAACTTGTATCTTCAAGCATCTCTACCGAAGTAAATTTCAAACCAAATCAGCCAGCTGCTAGACTCAGTAATCCTGTCAAACCTTAGAATTCAATCTGGAGAAATCTACAGAGAGAGAGTGCAGAGCAGACATTAGGTTTCCTTTCCCTTCACTCCTACATATGTATGTGTATGCATCGGGCTGCAGTGTTGTCATATTTCCTTCAGAACTCACTTTCCAAAATACACAATTTTTGAGTAAACCATCACTGTTCTTTGCAAAACTATGCTTCAGTGCTTGAAGTTGTTATGTTTATGCTTTTTTTCTTTTTCAGCAAGAGGAAGTGAAATTTGGTAGGTTTTGCAAAGTAGATTAGCGATGTAAAGGTAAACAGCACAGGAGCAGTTGGGTCCACTGGGGAGAAATTACAGAGTCCACCTGAAGTCAAGCAGCAGACTTCTGGATTCAGAAGATTTTCTATTTCACTCTTCTCTTTTCACCTGGTTAGCACTTTCCATGACAACCTGGATTTTCAGGTGAAGACACTTTTCAGCTTCGTTGTTAGCTGACAGGAGTGGTTTTGTGAGAAGGGCAGAGGAAAATCTGTTCCATTTTCTGTGCTGTGGGCGCAGAGTCCTCTTCACTCATCTTGCTTGGGCTTGTGTCATTTCCAGCAGCAGGCTGAAAAGAACTCCCCTCACCATGAGAAGAAAATCATCACAGGTTTTTTCACCCTCTCTACACAAAGATAATTAAAAAATTCCTGCATCTGCATGCAACTTGGGGTATCTGTTTTGAGGCTGCGTAAGCCACAAGTCCATGCTCAGCCTGCAGAGAATGGGTTAGATAATGAAGTTTGAAAGACTTAAATGTCGCTCACAGTCAATCAGCATCAACTAGGAGTTTCAGCAGACCTAATCGACCTTTTGTGACACCACAATGAATATATGCTCTGCCCAAAATAGCTGCCTGTGGGACAATTTGCATGAGAGATATGGATGCATTCACATCAATCTGAGCAGCTTCAGGCAGAGAAGCTTAAAAGCTCAAGTGGTGAAACTTAATAACTCATCTCAGCTCCCTGCCCCCAACTTCTCCATTAATATTCCCACATTCTTTCCCCTTTAAATAGGAACATTAAGTGCAGATAAATAAAACATTAGGTTGATAAAATTACTTATATTGTGGTAGCAGCTGGAGGGGCTGATAAATACCTCGTGATTGTAGGTCCTGTATGAATGGGCAGCACAGAGTCTGTGCCAGCTCCAGAAACACAAAGCCTAAATGTTTGACAAGATGCAAGCAGACAATGGGAGTGAGGTGTAGAAGAGATAACAAAATACATAGTTGTACTTGCTTCAATTAGCAACCATCAAACACTTGAAGAGTTTTCACTTCATATTCTTTATTTGTATAAGTAGACATAAACTATTATTTATTGCACTCTCCATTATAATTGAAGGTTGCTGAAGTGTGTTTGGTGTTAGGAAAAATGACTTTGCAAAGTTACACTGTGGGCACCAGAAACTTGTAACTACTTCAGACTCCTATTTATTATGTATGGAGGGGAGTACTTATATTTTATTATCTGTGTAATAGGGGAAGGTAACAAGCATGGCTATTCAGAAAGTCTGTTAACATAACCTTTGGGTTGGCAGGGGTTTTTTAAGTTGTCTGAGCAGCATTTCCATGAACAAGCTGGAGAGTCAGTGAAAGACTTGTCATGGTAGTGTGAGTCACAACACTGAAATGAGAGGTGATGCTAAAGGTCCCACGATCCTGGGATCACACAGGCGCTGCTGGTCACAAGCTTTGCCAAGCTGTAGGCATGCTCTCAGGTTCTGTTAGAAAACAGAGGGAAAAGACAATACATAAATGTTTGGGGTTTTTTTGTATGGTGCTTAATGCTCCTGGATGGAGTATTTCAGTCTTGGTGACCTCTCAATTGCACAAGCTAAGCCTTTCATGATACAGCCACTGAGAAAAAGAGTTATGGGCTGATGATTGGAGCTGAGGAGAAGGTGTAATAGAGACATTTCTAGAGATGCACTAAATGGACTAATCTATTGCAGTTGCTGATACTTGACATAT
Source organism: Pogoniulus pusillus (assembly GCF_015220805.1). Lineage (NCBI taxonomy): Eukaryota > Metazoa > Chordata > Aves > Piciformes > Lybiidae > Pogoniulus > Pogoniulus pusillus. Next base: position 10,854,984 of record NC_087278.1, read on the forward strand.
AATACTCTTATTTGTCCAATACTAACTTGAATGAAAGGAATGTCTCCGATCACTCTGATAGTCTGTTCATTTCCAAGAGTTTCAGAGTTGTTTTTCTCTCAATGCACCCAACTTTGAAAGAAAAGAGAGGTCTCAGATATGCTTTGTTCCTGCAGGCTTCGTGAAGACACAGGCCCAAAAAAGGACTTTTTAGAGCCACCTATGAGCAAATCTGCTGTGTGAGTCCTCTGCACAGGAGTGCACCCTTCTCTCTCCAGGGCAACGAAGGCTTCAGCTAGAGCTTTCATCTTGTTAAATGGCTAGAAAATCGGCCACAAATCAATGGAAACCCAGGCTTTGTCAGCCCTACTGTTCAGGAGGGCAACTTGATTTTTAATATGAGGATCAAAAAAAGCTATTTAAAGCATAACTTTATACTCTGAAATGGATTCTTTTCTGTGCTGTGTGAAAATTTGCGTGTGGTTATGCTAATCTGGACTTCCCAGTATGGGAGCTGAATATCCTGCTTAATGGTAACCATACTTAAGAAGGAGGCTCTGAATGGGATCTCCTTAGTGCTGAACTCTTTTGAAAAAATACAGACATTTATTCTGGGAACCTGATGTAAAGACTTAGAAGCCAAACTACAGGCACTTCTTTGTGCAGATCTTTGTCTGTCCTGTCAGTTATATGCGCACTGAGGGGCTCAGTGCCTGTGCTGTCAGGGTATTGTACGTAGGCACCGCATGTGGCTTTTCATGCGTGGTCCCCTTGATGTGATTTCTCCAGAAGGAACTTCAGGGCTTGGTTATAAGGATATACAGGTTCTCTAGAGCAACATGTCTGCCCCAGGGCAGTCTGCTGTACTGTGGCTCCTTGGACCTTAAAGAGCTGCATCTGCAGGGACCTTGTTCTGTGACTCCTCAGCCTGGCACATAGGGCACAACATGAACTCACTCAACCCTTTTGGGTGCCCTTTGGGCACTTCTGGGCTGATCTTTCTGCATTGCCATGCTCCAAACAAAGAGTGGCAGCTGGGCTACTGAGCTGCTACAAAGGACCTCTTAGGGAAAGCAACCTCTTTCCCTGTGCCTCTTTCTGACCACAGAGACACTCATTAGTTCAAGTGATACTGTGAAGTTTGTCACTTTAATGTATCACCTCCTCTTTAAGTTGCAGTAAGAGAATATGATGCTATTATTATAAACCCATCCATTAAAAAAGGAGTCGAAGAATCACTCTGAAGAACTGAAAAAAGGAGAATTTGTTTTTTTTTCCTTTTCAAGTGAGTTACATTGTGATTCTGAAATATCAATAGAAATTTGAGACACAGACAAAGCACTAGAACAGGTTCATTCCCTCAGTTCATTACTGAGGCTGGAAACAATTCTTCAGGGCACAAAACCTTTTATAGCCTGGATCCCTTTTCTGTCTGCAAAACTAATCCCCTCTTTTTACTCAGTGCATGTTCCAATGGCATTTCTTGTTCATGGGGTGGTAGAACAGCTAGCCAGCTGATTTCTAAATATCTTATTGGCCCCTTATAACATTGCTCACAAGTGAGTGTTTTGGGCCTCATATGGTTTGCAAACTCTCCCATTTAATAAGTGATGGTTTGGGTGTTACTCATCCCCCTACTCTTATGAAGTCACCCAGACTAGACTCAGCCAGGTGGAAATTAAGGAATGAAGCTTTATATTTATAGCTTAGCATGATACACAAGCATATAGAGGCTAAGGGAGCTGGGGTTGTTTAGCCTGGAGAAGAGGAGGTTCAGGGGTGACCTCATTGCTGTCTACAACTACCTGAAGGGACACTGTAGCCAGGTGGGGGGTGGCCTCTTCTGCCAGGCAACCACCAACAGAACAAGAGGACACAGTCTCAAATTGTGCCGTGGAAACTATAGGCTGGATGTTAGGAGGAAGCTGTTGGCAGAGAGAGTGATTGGCATTGGAATGGGCTGCCTAGGTAGGTGGTGGAGGCACCGTCCCTGGAGGTGTTGAAGCAAAGCCTGGATGAGGCACTTAGTGCCATGGTCTATTTGACTGGCGAGGGCTGGGTGCTAGGTTGGAGTGGATGATCTTGGAGGTCTCTTCCAACCTGGTTGATTCTATATACAGAAATATGAAAGTTAAAGGTAATACAGAAACACAACAGTTCTCCCAGAAACCAGAGTTCCCAGGAGAGGCTACCAACCCAAACCTGCTTCCCCCTCCCTCTTTCCTGCCCTTCAGAAATAACCAGATCAACCCACAAATATCTCATGTGAGAAATCTGGAGATCTGAGGTGAGATGTCAAAAAGATGACAAGGAGGTTAGAGGAAAAAGGATTAGGTTGGCTTAGAGTTAAGGCAGAGGTAACCATAGAGACCAGATGGCCAGAAAGAAGGAACAGAACAAAAGCAAGAGCAGAGAAGTGTATGAGGATGTCTCACCTATACTTTGATTAGTTGCATTTCTCAGCAGAAGAATGAGTGATACAGGGTACTGTTGTTTTTAATCTCCTTTCTCACAGCTAAGGATTTAATTTCTCTCAGTAAAATATTCCAATTAGCTTCAAACCAGCACACAAGGGGTAAGAAATTGCCATCTCCAGCTCTCAGGGTAGTTTTCTGAAAGGTCACCTCACAAAGGTAAGGCACTGGAATGAGCTGCCCAGGGAGGTGGTTGAGTCACTAACCCTGGATGTGTTTTAAGGGTCCTTTGGATGTGGTGCTTAGGGATATGGTTTAAGGTGAATCTTGTAGAGTAGGGTTATAGGTTGGACTTGGTGATCCTTAGGGTCTTTTCCAATCTGGATGTTTCTGTGATTCTGTGGAAGTAAGGAGCAGCCTGAATGCTCTGTGAATGAATTTTGCAGGAATCCAACAGTGGAGCAGAACAGCACAAGGATTTGTTGCACAGCAGCAGATACTGAGAAGAATCATTTTAGAGGTGTTGCTCCCAAAACTGCCAAGGACTGCTACCCCAAAGGAGGACAGCTCTGTTTGTAAACCCGTATCAGGAAGCTTGAACAGCCTTGAAAGACAGCTGCATTAGAGAGAGCAATAAGCTTGGAGAGAGGACAGAAAATCTGCTGCTTGCAATTGTCTTATAAATAATAGGGAACAGGGAGAGTGAAGTCCTACCCTGGCAATAAATCTTGAGTTGTGGATGAGTGAAAAAAAGTTGAAAATAATAACTAAAAATAAATATTTGCAAGTACAACATATTAAATAGGGAGGGAAAGGAAAGTGGTACATGAAAGGAGAGAAAAAAAGTAGTTTTATGACAAGATTAACTCCCCAGTTTTGGCCTGGTGGGTTTTAAGTTCCTAATATGCCAAGACATGGTCTTTCTTGACTGTGAGTTTAGAAAGCACCTCCTTCGTTATGTCTTGCTTAGGTATCCAGGCCAAATGGCAGTCATGCTCCTTAAAAATATTCTCCAGTGTCTATCTTTCAGTGATGTACTGCTAACAAACTAACATAAAGGCAGGTTCAACAATTAGTTTCATCTTCCTATAGGGTTCTCTGGAACCTACTTTAACAGAAAAGTAATACTTTGAATCAGTGCTGACCACAAATCAAGAGCAAGGAGTGGGGGCTGGAAGCAGTAAAACTAGGAAGGGTAGGCAACAGAAATTACAAGATGTGACTCAAGAAATTCATGAAGGAGGTTATATAACATTGTGCTTGTAATAACAGGCATTGGGGCTCTTGGTGATCCTCTGCTAAGGTCCAAATACCCTGAAGGCAGTACCTCTTTCTCTTCATTCTCTCCCTCTCAGTATTTAGAAAAACAGGAGCCATAGCAGCTCACAAGAACACTTGCAAGAGAAATTTCCCCTGAAACAGAGCTTCTGCCTAAAAAGACACAGTGGAATATGGCTGTCACCAGAGAGCACTTTGTACTGAAAAAGATGCTGGATTTCCAACGTATCTTCCTGGTGGATGGAAGCTGTAGCTCAGCTAACACACAACAGATTACAATATGTTGTTCCAGACTTTTCCAGCACAAAATTACTGTCTACAACTACCTGAAGGGGCATTGTAGCCAGGTGGGGGGTGGCCTCTTCTCCCAGGCAACCAGCAATAGAACAAGGGGACAGTCTCAAGTTGTGCCAGGGTAGGTATAGGCTGGATATTAGGAAGAAGTTCTTCACAGAGAGAGTGATTTCCCATTGGAATGGGCTGCCCAGGGAGGTGGTGGAGGCACCTTCCCTGGGGGTCTTCAAGAAAAGACTGGATGAGGCACTTAGTGCCATGGTCTAGTTGATTGGATAGGGCAGGGTGATAGGTTGGACTGGATGGTGTTGGAGGTCTCTTCCAACCTGGTTGATTCTATGATTCTATGAAAATGAGCTCTGTCTTTCAAAGTAATTAATTACTCTCATACAGCTGAAGCAACTTTGTCACTTGGTTTTAAGTTCTATCAGATGTACTTTTCTCCATCACTGTCTACATGGCAAGAACTGAGCTGTTCTTTAGTTATTCTGTTGAGCAGGATATGCCTTGAAGTCTCTTCTCCATCACAGTCTCAGTGAACCTGGCAAATGAAGGCAGTTGAGGCAACAACTGCAAGTATTCAAAGCTAAGTCTTTTAGCTTAGCACACTTTTTCTTCCCCTGCTCATCATTCATGTGAATGACTGTTTTTAGAAGTCAGAGAGGAAAAATAAATGATGCAAAGGCTGAGAATGAATCGGAGGAGTAAACAGACCAAGATTTAAAAGTTGGAAGGGAGATAGTTGTTATTCAAAGCAGATGACTAGTTGAAAACTCCTCTCTGCCACATTTCACCCTCATCTGCTGCTTTAGGGAAAGATATAAAGAGCATTTAAGCTGTTTTATGAGCACTAAGCTGACAGCACTGGAAACCAGAGCCTTCTCTTTAACCGCTCAGCACAGAACAGGCTATGACTCTGAAATCTTGTTCTGCCAAATCATCTTTCCAGGTCCATCTTTCCTGTACCCCAGGTATCACCCGTAACATTTAGTGATAGCTTGAAAATGTAAGCTTTGGCTGCTGTGGAATTTGTGTCTAGTCATCAACTTCTCTTTTCCCTAGCCTTTTCTGTTGCAGCAATATCTGTTATGGCCATTTGTGCTCAATTATAAAGCCCCCCAAAAAAGGAGAGTTAGGTCTTTTTCTGGTAGTTTTTCAATGAAAAATTTGGTATCCAAAACTTAGCATACTAACTTTTGTGGTGTGTCTTCTGGATAGGAGGAGAAGGGAATGTATTGGCATTCCAAATATTTCAGTTAAACCCAGACTTTTTCAGCTCCAAAGCATCTGTATGGTGCGTTGAAGCAGACACAGTTCATTAGTCCATAGTCTACATTTGTCCTCTAGGCTGGGCTTAGGGTTAGGGTGTTTTTATTCCATTTTCTACTAGGATGATGCAACTGTCTTAAGCATCACCAGCTCCTGCTAAAACTGAGATCATGATGCATTGTGTGAGATATAATTCCTGTAGAAAACTCAAGCTAAAGTGAGAACGAGGGAGCGTGAGGCATCTGAACTACAACTTCAGCAGCATTCCATAAAGAAAATGCTTGACTTTTCAAACCAAATGCTTCATGTCTTGATTTATTGGAGTGTGTAGCACTAAATCTTGGTGTTTTTTGACAAAGCAGACTTGCTTGCATTCGTGTCAAAGTTTTCTGTGCTATGTTTCCTACTCAGGCCTGACAAAAAGCAGGCTGTGAGCTCTTTTCATGTAAGCTAGCAAAATCACAAAACCACTCAAGAAACAGCTAGGAGGTCAAAGTGGCCAAAGCAGACAGATGATTTTCACTGTTCTTAAGGAAGCTGCCGTTGTAATTGGTATGATATAATTAGCACTGTGCTAGTTTGAAGCAGGCTAGAACGTTTTGGTGAGAAGAACTAGATTACAGGCTGTGAAAGGAAAACAATGGTGATGTCTACTTCACTCATAGGCTTGCTGAGATGTATAGGAACAAGAAATAAAGACATAGATAACCACTGTCACTTGGGCTGCTGGCTGAGCTGCATCTTACTCTCTAACCTCACCCTCCATTTTGGACTAATCCACTTTGCTTCCTAACCCCCTGGCCAAACCTCCATTTTTCCTTGGGACTGGGGTAAGGTTGAGAGGTGTAGGGGGAAGGTGCAGGGGTGGTTGGGAGCCCCTCCTGGGGACTCAGGTTTCTGGGAGGGGAGTTCTACATTACCTTTTACCTTGTATATTTCTGTATATGACTGTATATACTGTACATATCTGCTTGTATAATGTGCTAAGCTGTAAATATAAGCTTCATTCATATTTCCAGAGTTGGCTGAGTTTAGTCTGGGTGATTTCTGAAGTGTGGGGGGTGGGGAACACCCAAACCATCACAAGCACACTCAAAAGGATATTTTTTTTTCAAAAGAATACCTGTCATGGAACAGATGCAGAAGATTTTGTCTAGGAGTATCTATTTGGGCAGTTTGCAGAGAACTTCTCAAGCAGAGAATGGTAATTTAAACCACTCCACTTTTGACTTTTCCTTATCCTTCACACTTAGTCCTTACCCACATGTGCACACTCACATACACACTCACTCTCTTCAACTTTCCTCAGATGTGACTGTGCTTTAATCTTGGGCCTGATTCACTTCCCAGCAGGAAACTGATTTATAAAATCAGGGATGTGGAGACCATGAGCAGCACAAGTGAGTCAGGCTTTTCTCATTATTAAGATGTCTTGGCTTCTCTCTGTGACAAGTCTTTGCTTTTAGAAAGCAGTGCTCAAGCCAGGAGCTCTGAAGCAGAGTTTCATTATCCAATGATCATGGAACACAAGTGGTAAGCTTGATCTGCCTCAGGTTTCAGGAAGGATTAGGATCTCCCTCTGAAGTTAAAATTGGTCAGAGCTCTCAGCTATCCCTGCAGTGCTCTCTCTCGTGGGCATGGTACCATCACGCACATGGCTAAGGGCAAGAGGACCCTTGGGACTCATGTTCAGAATGATCTGGTCCTTCACATGTTCGGCGACTGTGCAAAACCTTCCCTGCTTTCCCCAAGTCTGAGCTCAGTGAAGGATCACACAAGAATGAACACAACAATTTTCAGGATCAGGATCTGTGATAAAAGGTCAGATCCCAAAGTCTCATAGCCCAGAGCGGTTTGGAAAATTGCTAAGACAGAAAATGCCTGCCTCTGGAGCAGAGACTGGTGCATGGGGTATCCCCTGCCCTAAGCATGCCAGAATCATTGGATTAGCATGTCTGCTTTTCCTTCCTTACTACCTTTGGGTACAGTGAGCCTCTGGACTGCACATTGACTTGGCATCAGTGGAAGAAGTAATGATTATCATTTCTCTATCCATCTCAATCCAGAACAGCCAATAGACTGATAGTGAGATATGCCTCAGTTTTCCATCTCTGTTTTTCTCATTCTAAAAAATCCAATGAGATTGAAAAGGACATCTGCCACAGAACAGATACAAAGAAAGGGGAAAACTTTAGGATGCATCTGTCCCCAGTGTCACCTGTGACCTAAATCTAAGTCTGAGCAGTCTGTGTTTAGCTGACATCATGGCCAGCAAAGTAATTCTTCTATTTTTAATGCTCTTTCTTCTCTGTGTGCTGTTTCTAATGAGAGCATCAGACACCTAAATGTTAGTCTTTTCAAGATTCTGGGTCCAGATCTGTGTCCCTGAAGCATTCCTCACAAAGCATGAGGAATAACATTTTGGGTTTTTTTACCCACTACACAATAAAATCTTGGTTTAGCACTTATTTTGATGACCTTGAACAAAGTGGAACATTATGAATCATGAAAATCCCAATTCAGATGAAGGCTTTTTCAGCTTCATAACTGCACAGGCAGGCAGCGAGTAGGCACTTGGGCAAAAGGATCTCTACATATCGTGCCTTTGTTCTTTTGTTTCCATGAACCAGTAATTAGGATCCTCAAATAAATGGCACCAGAATTATGAGTCACCAGTGTAGCATGACAATGCAGACATTGTCTGTGAGAAACTTGCTAGCTGTCTTGCAACCTGAATTAAACAACATGAAGCATTGGGGAGGCATTCTTGTTTTGTGGCTTTTGTTTAGAGTGAGGTTATGCTGAGGGAAGTGGTCATAAAAATGGCATTTCATGTACTAGATCTTCCTGCCTTAACAGGAGCCTTTATTTTTAGTGACACAAATAAAATCCTAGTAGTGTCAGCACTGTAGTCAAGCAAAAGTGAGCTTTGTTCTGCATTGCCACATCCATCATGAAAACACTCCTCCCTTCTCCTTTCTGACCCCAGAATCATTGTTGTTAGTGATGATGTATGAAACAGAAAGAACATAACTTGATCATGAGAAATTGCTTTGAACTTGTGTTTGCTGGCAGGTGAAAGCCTTACTTGAAAGCTTTAAATGAAGCAGGTTTGGTATGGACATCACTGAGAGGGAATAAATAGGGACATTCTGAGCACTCATTTTACAGACTCTCTTTTCAAACCATAACCATATTTTTAAAAGGAAAGTGGGATGAATGTAAATGATGATGAAAGGCCCTGGGCTGACAATCCTGTGGAATAATATTCTCAAGACACTGTATATATAAATTCTGTTACAGGGAGTGTTTCTTGTTAATTAGCAGTCAATCTGAAGGCTACACTTCTCTTCAAGATTCTAGCTCCTGTTAGAATGGCATCCTCAGCACCATGAAGTCCAGAAGTGGAGGTAGGCAGGACCAAATGACTGTAAATGAGCATGTTAACTTATCTGTCATGTGCACTTGTGGTGCAATGACTTCAGGTAATAACAACTGCAATCTGTGCCTCTCCAAAATGGCTCTTCGAGCTGACAAATACTCTTAGTGATAATGCAAGCAGTTGCCTGGTTCTGATCAGCAACCTCTTCCCAGGATGTTAGAGGTTGGAAGGGACCCAAGGAGATCATCGAGTCCAACCCTGCCAGAGCAGCACAATACTATCTAACACAGATCACAGAGGAACACATCCACGCAGGCCTTGAAAGTCTCCAGGGAAGGAGACCCCACAACCTCTCTGGGGAACCTGTTCCAGTGCTCTGTGCTCTTGCTGATTAGCTTATTGGTCCAGCAACTATATGCTGCAAGAAGCTGAGCCATCAATGCATTTTCATCCCATCTTACCTTTTTGTCTTGCTTCTTGAAAGGAAACCGGAGAAGCTGATTTCCAGGTGAATTTGTTTTCATTGAAGATTATTATTTTTGGATGAATTTTCTATTACCTCCATGTAAACTCTCTTAGATCTCCTTAGATCTCCTGTCCCACTGAAATGTTGATGTCACCACAGTGTGATCCCAAACTGAACTGTAGAGAACAAGAGTTTAAAAGAAAAATGTTTGCTTGGATCTCATTCTCTTTTCTCACTACTTATTTATTCTGAAACTTGGAAGTGCTCTTTTTGAAACCTCTGCCACTCTCTCAAATGCAGTCAAGTCCAGCGGTGGGTCCAAAGTTCCAGGGGAGAAGCAGCACCAGCAGCACAAGGGCACACACCCATAAACCAAGTGATCACATTAGCATTTTTTCAATGGCAAAACATGCTAAAAAGTGCTTCTAATTTGCCATTTGCTTACTCCTCTCCCTAACAGTTGCATGGAGAAGAAAAATTAAAATTCAGGGGTTGAGATAAGGGTAGTTTAGTAGGACAGAAAAGAGAAAATAGTAATATGTCCTGGTTTGAGCTAGAACAGAACCAATTCCATTCAGCAATTTTACTTATGGGCTGTCATCTAAGTAACTGCACTTTCTGAAGTTAAGAGCACATTTTCACAGGCAGTGTTTGCTACAGAAGTGATAATGCTTGATATCTATAGTTAGTACTAAGAAGTGGTATGCAGAAATGCTCTTGTTCATATTTGCTTCTATGGAGACCAAGGTTACTGCTTAAACTTACGTATGGAGTTGGAGTTGCAGTAAGTATGCAGGTGCAGGCTTCACCTGCAGGGAGTGGAATGGACAGAACAGGTGACCCTAAACTGACTGTCAAGGTATTCTAATACAAATATGTCATAGTCAGTATAAATCTGAGGGATTGCAGGATTCTGCTCTCTTCTTCAATGGCCACTGTGCAAGGACTCTGTCCATTGTGCCTTGAATCATAGAATTGTTTTTGTTGGAAGGGACCTCAAAGATCATCCAGTTCCAACCCCCTGTCATGGGGGGGACACCTCCCACTAGAATAGGTTGTATAAGGCCTCATCCAACTTGGCCTTGAATACTTCCACGGAGAGAGCATTCACATCCTCCATGGGCAACCTGTGCCAGAGTCTCAACACTCTCACTGTAAGGAACCCTTTCCTAACATCTAGTTTGAATCTCCCCTCTGCCAGTTTAAACCCATTACTCCTTGTCCTGCCATTATAAGACCTTGTAAATAATCCTTCCCCAGCCTTCCTGTAGCCCCCCCTTCAGATACTGGAAGGTCACTATAAGGTCTCTTTGAAGCCTTCTCTTCTCTAGGCTGAAGAGCCCCAACTCTTGTAGCCTGTCCTCATAGCAGAGCTGGTCCAGCCCTCAGATCATCTTTGTGGCCTCCTCTGGACTTGCTCTAATAGTTACATGTCCTTCTTGGGTTGGGGGCATTCCTGAATCCAGTTGCAGAATCCAGCTCCCATCTGCCACTGAGTCCAGTTTGGGACTTCGCCCAAGCCTGCTTACAGTACCAGTAGTGATGGTGATGCAGTGGCTATCAGGTGGCTTGGATTTGATACTGAGTTTGTGTGTATTTGTACATATTTAATGTCATTGTTATTTGAATTAAAGCTGGTTTATTTTTCTTTTCCAATTCACAAGTCTCACTCCCTTATTCCCTTTCTCTTTCCCATATGGGAAGGGAGAGGGATCTGTTATTTGTCTAGAGGCTTACCTGTCTCTAACCCTTGACATAATAAGAATAATAGAATTAGAATATACAGAGCAGGTGATGCACAAAGCATTTACTCACCACCTGCCAACATATGCCCAATCAGTTGAGGAGTAGCAGTTCCTAGCCAGGTATTTCCCCAGTTTATATACTGAGCATGATGCCATATGGTATGGAATACTCCTTTGGCCAGTTTGGGTCAGCTGTCATGGTTTTGCCTTCTCTCAACCTCTTGTGCCTCCCAGCCTGCTCACTGACAAGGCAGTATGAAAAGCTGAAGAGTCCTTGATCACTGCTTAGCAACAAACATCAGTGCCTTATCAACATTATGCTCATCCTAAATCCAAACCACAGCACTATGCTAGCTGCTAGGAAGAAAATTAACTCTATCCTTGCCAAAACTAGCACAACAGTATAGGGCATTCCCTCTACCCTGTGAACCACAAGTCACCAACAGATGAAAGAATGACCCACAGAGAGAAACATGCCCAGAATTCCACCAGGTCCATTTTGGCTTCACTGTTCTGACTGCTGTCAAGAGAAACGATGGTGATACCGTGCTCTCATATATATGCACACACTGTTATCAAAGCCCAAAAGGGAGCAGGCTCCTGAGAGATCTATCAAAGATGTGTAGTTCTTCCAAGCCATCCAGCCCATCTGGGACTTATTCCTTCCAATCCTTCTGACGTAATTAGATGTTGATACACAGAATTGTCTTTTTTACCTTCTTTCTGCTTTCCCTGAGACTTAACAAGTGCTCTTTGTGACTTTTGGAAGATAGGTGTCTCACTTTTTCTCTGCTAGCCTGAGGAAGCATAATTTTCATGCATTTTTATGTTTTGTTTATTGGCAGAGGAAAAGAACCTCGACAACTTCTTCCTTCGCCCCCCATAATTTATATGGCTTGTCTCCTCTGAATTTTAGTTGTGCAGAATGCCTCTCATTTTCCACCTCTAGTTTATGACCACTGAGTCTGTTTGGCAAGCCTACACCTCACATTTGTATATTACAGCACAGAGGCCTTCTGCTCTTATGAATTTGCATGGGGGGGGATCTGTGGCATCCTACAGTCTTTTTCAGTGTTTAATGGGCTCTTGCATTTTTGCCCTGCTGTCTGGGCATACAAGTGTTTTCCAGATTTTTTGATATTCTGACCCACTGTAAAACATTGCCATGGAATTGGGTAGGCAATGTCTCATTTAGATGTGACCCTTGTTACCGTAGCACAATGATCCCCAAAGATCAATCGCTGTGAGACTTTACATGTGGCATTGAAAGGTGAAAAACTGAGGCTAATAGGGAGGAACAAAGTAGAGCATTGTCTAGGGCATGCATAGAGTCAGTGTAGCACCACTGGACGGTGGGTTCTGCCCTGGAGCTTTGACATAAGGAGAACACCTGCTGCTCCCCTTGATGTGGGAGCCTGAATGCTTTTTTTCCTTCAATATATTCAGTATCTCAGGAGACTGAATCAGTTCAAAAGTGCAAGTGTTTCAGCAATTTAACACTGGCCTGAAATTTCCTGGTGTTTTCACTAGAGGCTTAAGAATATACAAGTTGTTTTCCCCATAAAACCACAAAGGCAAAAGCTTGGTCTCATTTGTAAACAATGCTGAACTATCCTGGTTTTCAACCCTCTCAGAATCAGATAATTGCCCGGTTAGAAAAGACCTTAGGATCCAACGATAACCTAAGATATCTTTGTACACAACTCTGTGCACCCAGACATCTCTTAAATATCTCCAGGGATGGTGACTCCACCAATTCCCTGGGCAGTCTTCTCCAGTGCTCAAAAGATGGTAGTACCTAAGAGCAAATGGCAGAGATTTTGGGGTTAGGGCAAGAGCTGCTTCAGGTTAGCTAGCACATTTTTCATAGTTAGATCAAAGAGTGAGTTGTCACCTGGAAGTGCTGAGATTATGGCTGGGCTGGATGATCTTGGTGATCTCTTCCAACTAAAACTGTTCTGTAATCTTGTGAAACTACATCTTGGTCTTGATTTTTCAATAAGCTTTTGGATTTATGTTTTTATCCTATTTGTGTTGTCTACTATTGCATTTGACTACCTTCACAGCTCTACCAACTTGACTTTTTAGCATAAAGAAGTACCAGAGAGAGCCTATTTAAGTCTGTGAAGGAGAAAATAACTTCTTCATTTTGTGGCAAGCTAGAGAAGGTTAAAGCTTTTGTTAGCAGTATCTGTAAGGTGAAGATGTTGTTCATGGTTCATTTTTCAGGAAGGAAACTTATTTGGCTTTTACTAATTATATTGTGAGTGGCCACAGCCAATTTCATTCTTTTTTTGGAGTAATGGTCATGGGGAACAGGTTTTGAAGGAAAAGAACAGGGTAGTTTGCTCCTGTAGCTATTAATACACATATTTGTGCAATTACTTTTCTTGAGGGTGTCTCTGCTTGCATATATTGGGCAAATTAGTCTGCTGCACTGTGTTTCTGTAACATGTTAGGGATGAATGTTTAGGATAAATAAATCTCATGTTTATTTGCACCCATGTTTCAAAAGCTCGTTTGAGGTGCTGCCAATATCACATAATTTTCAGAGGTTTAATTTGTAGAAGATGCCCTTTCGTTCCTGTAACGCATCAGCAGTGTCAAAGCAGGCATGGCAGTCACTACTGGTCTTTTCAAGCTTGCTGTGCTAGTTTGAAGCAGGGTAGAAAGTTTTGGTGAGAAAAAGTAGATCATAGGCTGTGAAAGGAAAACACTGGTGATGTCCACTTCCCTCAGAGTCTTGCTGAAGAAGAAAGGAAAACATTAGATAACACTCGCCATTTTGTGGCACTCTGCTTTGGGCTTTTGACTGAGCTGCAGCTCCCTAACCTCACCTTCCACTAACTTTGCTTCTTAACCTCTTGGCTGAACCTCCATTCTTCCTTGGGACTGAGGTAAGGTTGAGAGGTGTAGGGGGAAGGTGCAGGGGTGGTTGAGAGTCCTTCCTGGGGACTCAGGTTTCTGGGAGGGGAGTTGTGTTTCTGTATTACTTTTTACCTTGTATATTTCCATCTATAACTGTATATACTGTAAGTATCTGCTTGTATATTGTGCTAGCTGTAACTAAATAGCTTCATTTATATTCCCAGAGCTGGCTGAGTCTAGTTGGGTATTTTTAAAAGGCGGGGGGGGAACACCCAAACCATCACACTTGCTTTTTTCCTAATGAAGCTAAGTATTCTTCTTTCGTGTCTGAATTCTTGTGTCACAGAGCTCCTTCAGGTATTCTGTCCAGATACAACTATTTTCGATCTTCATTTAAACTCTTCACAGCTCATGCCAATTTCTGCTGCTGCAGCATGTTCAGTCTTGGTTGTTTGATAATACAGGGTTCTATCTAATTACACTTGTGGAAGAAAACTATTCAGACAGAATATTATTGCTCAAATTGGATCTGGGGCACCATGTTAAGCTATTTCTTTTCAATCATAAAGCGAGTATTCTCAATGACAATGTATTTCTTCCTTCAGAACACAAGACTCAGTGGTTACTACAGAGCGAGATACAGCATAAAAACAGCTGCAAAACCTATTTTTACACTTCCACGTAGTGAGTTTTAAAGTTCCTGTTATGAACAAGATTAAAAGGGTGAGTGAGATTTTCAAAAGTCACAAGAGATTTTTCAGATGGGTGTGCAGTACTTCTGCCTGCTGTTTAAATTGACAGATTGTTTTTAGTTCTGAATGCATTTTTACTTCTTAAGAACTCAGCTTAACAGAGAAAAGTCAGAATAATGTGCATCATCTGCTTTGTGCCATCTCTCAGACTGGTTTCTCTCTTTTGCTAGGAAGTTTCTGATAGCTCACTCTCTTCCTAATTTTTCCATTTATAAAGTTGTGCTATGAGAAAAAACAAGTGTCAGGAAAATACATTAAGGAATGACAGAAGTGCAAACAAGTGGCAAAGCAACATGTTGTGAGATGCTCTGACAGCTGCCTTCAACAGGTATTTGGGAAAGAGATTTACAGCTTAGAATAGTGATCAGGCAGTGGATGAAAGTTGAAATCTGGTGCTAAATAGTTCTTTCTGGGTCATCATCTTTATCTTCCTCCGTCTTGCACTGCTGTGCCAAGCCAAAGGCAAGGGGGTGGTCTGCCTTCATGTGGTTCCTAAATTGCCAGAAGGCATAAAACTTTGTAAGGGACAAATCACAGGCAACTTGAGCATACAAATCAAGGAAATGGTGCCTGTGTTCTTGGAGAAATCTAAGGGAGATTTATACTGGCAGTAGGAATAGTTGTGAGCTTTTGCTGACTTGCATGCTACTTTGGGAAACAGTAAAGATTTATTGTTCTGTCCATCTGTAGGAATAGGCATGGGCCCATTTCTAGATTTGCCAAGAAATTCCAGAAGACCAGAGCACAAAAGACTTCAGGAAATGGACATTTAAATGCTGTCCATCTTGTCTGAGTGCCTGTGTGCTCAGAACTGACAGAATAACCAGTTACTGCTTCTCGTAGACATGATGATGTCTACAACTACCTGAGGGGTGGTTGTGGCCAGGAGGAGGTTGCTCTCTTCTCTCAGGTGGCCAGCACCAGAACGAGAGGACACAGCCTCAGGCTGCACCAGGGGAAATTTAGGCTGGAGGTGAGGAGAAAGTTCTTCACTGAGAGAGTCATTGGACACTGGAATGGGCTGCCCGGGGAGGTGGTGGAGTCACCGTCCCTGGAGCTGTTCAAGGCAGGATTGGACGTGGCACTTGGTGCCATGGTCTAGCCTTGAGCTCTGTGGTAAAGGGTTGGACTTGATGATCTGTGAGGTCTCTTCCAAACTTGATGGTACTGTGATACTGTGATGATGCAAACTCAGATTCTTGTAGTGTCTGAAAGGGCTCCCGTCTGTGATGAGGTGGTGCATTTGCTGAGGTGGCAGTTCACTTACAGGCTGAAAAGAGCCTCAAGAGCATCAAGAAAATAAAACTAAAATCGACATTTTCCTGCTGGGACCATTTGCTACCCCTTAGGGCTGCTGAACTCCAGGAGCTATTTCTCTCTGATCCTGCAATAGCCATCTGTTAATAGCGAGTTTAGCACATTGCAGTGGGAACAAAAGGGTGACTGGGTGGTAGTTGAACTGCATATATGAGGACCACAGCAGAAACGTGTGCTTCCTGCTCTCCAGAGCCTGATAACAAAACAAAACAAAAATGCCATTGAGAGCGGTTGTTGCAGCGGAACAAAGCGTAATAAAAGCTCTTCAAAGAGCCATCTGGACTGTGCTAAGGATGCTGCTCCATGCTAAATACGCATCCTTTGGCAAGCCTGCGTTATAATCAACATCAACGGCTCTTCCATCTATTCCGGCAGTCTCAGGCTGGAGAGCTGCACGAGTTGACAATAACTGATGTCCTTGGAGGTTTAATGGCAGAGCAAGCTGACAGGTCTGCTGCTAGAAGGAAAAAAAAAAGAAAAGGAAGGAATGTTCTTCATGCCTTTTTACCTATTTATTTTTGCTTTTCTTGGCAGACAAACTCTAATCTTTTCTGTTTGTTGGTTGGTTTGTTTTTCTATCCAGATAACTGGGTTTGGAAGTCAGATATGGTCTTGAGGAGAGTTTTGCTATCTCCATTGGATGAAAGACTACTTCTATTCAGCATGACAGTGAAGGTCGTACTGATTGCAGCAAAGAAAAGGTTTTACTTCTATTTTTAAAGGTCATCAGAAAGACCAATAACAACAGAAAATAACTCATCCTATGTTTTTGTCTTTCTTCCAGTGATGAAATCTAGTTACTCTATAATCCACGTCTTCTGAAAAGTGATGTTTACAACATCATTGTTCTTTCTCTTTCTTTAAACCAATTGTCTTAAACATTTGTTGATGGTTCCAATTGCCAACAGCAAAAATTAGATGTTAAATGATGTTCAAAGTTACCTTAGGTTAACCCATCTTCCCCTGTGTTTGCTTGCTAGCATTCAATGCTGTGGATCCAGTCCTCAGTGCTGTAGAGTGAACTCTCATTCCTGCAGCATGCCTCCTCACCTCGAAGACCATGAAGCCAAAAGAACTGAAGCAGGTCTTCTACGCACAGTTTGTTGGAGCTGCTGATATATGCTGTAAGGCTGTCCTAGACTCTCTAAGGGAAGCTGGATCCAGGGCAAAGAAATCTCAAGATAAAGATTTAAGGAAATGCTTGTGTCTTTGAACATCTGATTACTCAAATGGTTCCTGTCTGTCAGATGGAGTTCAATGGTAGTCCAATCAAAACTACATTGCCTGTGAGGCAAGAGAAAACCTTGGGAATGGTTGGCAGTAAGTATCCTGGATGTGTGCATTCTCAATTGCCAAGTATGGGGAAAAGAGGATGCAGGTTGTCTCTAAGATCTCATTCTAGAGTTTGTGACATCAATAGAAAGAAAAGTAATTTCTCTTTTTTGTTGTTTAAACTAAATTAAGCTGATCTACAAATCATACAGTTACTGTTTTGGGTTTTCTCAGGCCCCCCCCCCCCAAAACAATTCCCATAAAGGGAGACATTATATTTGCAGCTTAGAAAGCCAAATATTAGTTATGAAAAGAATACAAGAAACTAAAAACATTATTACTATGAAAATTAATGAACCTAGAATCTTTATTAGGTCTGTTTGACATCCAGAAACCCAAAGGGTGTTTGCACTGACAGGAGTCAGTGACCTGAAAAGATTAAGCATTTCCAGATAATTAGAGTCTTAAACTGGCTTGGGCTGCAAGAGACCTTAAAGATCATCTAGTGCAATCCCCCTGCACTGGGCAGGGCCATCTTTAACTACATCAAATTGTGCAAAGCTTCATCCAAACTGTTTTTTAACACTTCTGGTAATGGAACATCCTCAAGTTTTCTGAACAATCTGTTCCAGTATCTCACTGCCTCAAAAAAAAAAATCATAACTACATTCTTCCTCATATCTAGTCTGAATCCACCCTCTGTCAGTGTAAAAGTGTTGCCCCTTATTCTCTTGCTAGAAATTTGATCTGATGTCAGAGAGAGCCCCAGGCTACTGAGACCTTCTCCTGGGACACCTTGTGCTTTCTACCAAAGGAATTCGATCCAGATAGAACCATAAGATCATAGAATCAACCAGCTTGGAAGAGACCTCCAAGATCAGCCAGTCCAACCTATCCCCCAGCCCGATCCAATCAACTAGACCATGGCACTAAGTGCCTCATCCAGTCTTTTCTTGAACAGATGTCCTTATAGCAGGGATTTTTGCATTAATACTGAGACTTTTTGTCTTGGGTTCAAATGCAAGTTCCCAGAGACTCTTATAAATTTGGTAGACCCAATGACAATTTATAGAATTTATAGAGTTTATAGAGTGCCCTCCCCTCCTCCCCCTCCTTTCCCCAAAAGACAGGGAGAGAGATAAAAGGTAGGGACACCCCAATAAATCAATCTCACTCGATTTGGAAGTAAAAAAGGAAAAGTTTAACAATAACTTAGAAAAAAGGGATTGGAGGTAGGGGAGTTTACAAAGGATGAGGAAGGGAAAACAGCAAAATACAAAACAGGGATGGATACAACCCGAGTAGTGTGATGGTGTCTCTGCCTCGTGGCTGGTATACAGTATCAGTGTGTGTGTGCGGTCATGAACGCAGGTAGTGAGCAAGAGGGCGAAAAGAGGAAGAGACAGGAGAACTCCTGTCTTTTATACCACAGGAAGTGGGGGGAGTGGGCTAACCATCACCTGGAGTGTGGCCCACCCCTGAGGAGGGGCCAAGACCCCTAGGGTCAGGTTCAGGGTCACTCCCCCAGGAGTGTTAACCCTATACATTCCACCCCTTGGTTAGACCACTTCCACCTTCCTAAGAACAGTCTTCTTCTTCAAAGATGGGAAAAAAGTTGTCCATGGGTTAAGAGTTCTTTTTAGTCCTTCTCAGTCCCCGGCTGTATCTCAAGGCGATGTGCTCCTCTGGTCCGGTGCAGGTTGCTGAGATGTGAGCAGGGCAGGAACGGAAGAAAAGTCAGTGAAAACAGGAACAGTTCTTGTTGGAACTCAGGAAAGTCTTTTTCCTCTGTGAAGAAAAAACATCAGGAACAGTCTCTCTTGGTGTCTGGCATCAGGGGAACAGGTGTAGATGAGATGGCTGTAGACATCCTCTGGAGGGAAATCAGGAACAGTCTCTCACTGCAGGGCATCAGTGACGAATCAGATGCAGGGTTCTGGTTGGACGCCGTGGTGTGATGCGATGTTGTAGGACTCTGGATAGCTGCTGCTGTCATGTAGGTTCTGTTGGACGCCGTGTAGTGGTGAGGGTATAACTACAAAAACAACTTGTAACCCCTTATGAACTATAATACAAGTATTGCACAACTATGATACAAGTATTGCACAACTATGATACAACTATTATACAACTATAATACAAGATAACCTGAAAGTATCTGGAACACATGGAATCAACTCTGAGATTTCAAAACCTTTTCAGCTAAAGAGAGGTTTCTCTGAGGGACACACTCGATAACACCAGTTTCCATCATCACCCAGTATGTGTGACCAGGACCCTCTGCAGATACCACCCCTTTGATAGGTTTTCCCCCACCAGAGGCAGGAGCAACCCACACAGTCTTTCCCAGTAGATTCCTTTCACAGACCACAGGAACTCCATCTCCCTCAACTGTGGGCAGTAGGGCAGACTGAGCAGGACCAGCTCTGTTAACTGATCCCCTGCTGTTCACCAGCCAAGTGGCTTCTGCAAGGTGCTTCTCCCAGTTTCTGAGAGTTCCACCTCCCATAGCCTTCAGGGTGGTTTTCAGCAGACCATTGTGTCGCTCAATCTTTCCTGCAGCTTGTGGGTAGTATGGGATGTGATAAACCCATTCTATCCCATGCTCTTTTGCCCAGTTGCTTACAAGGTGGTTCTTGAAATGGGTCCCATTGTCTGACTCAATTCTCTCTGGGGTACCGTGTCTCCACAGGATGTGGCTCTGCAGACCCAGAATGGTGTTACGGGCAGTAGCATGAGGTACTGGGTAGGTTTCCAGCCACCCCGTGCTTCCCTCCACCATGGTTAACACATACTGCTTGCCACTACGAGACCGAGGCAGAGTGATGTAATCAATCTGCCAGGCCTCCCCATACCTGTACTTTGACCACCTTCCCCCGTACCACAAAGGCTTCATGCGCTTGGCTTGCTTTATGGTGGCACAGATGTCACATTCATGGATAACCTGAGTTATGGCCTCCATGGATATGTCCACGGACCTGTCTCGGGCCCATTGGTATGTGGCATCTCTTCCTTGGTGACCAGAAGAGTCATGTGCCCACCGAGCTAAGAACAGTTCACCTTTGTGTTTCCAGTCCAGGTCAATCTGGCAGATGTGGGCAGCCTGGTCAGCTTGGTGGTTATGCTGCTGTTCTTCAGTGGCTCTACTCTTTGGGATGTGAGCACTGATGTGTCGGATTTTAACTGGCAGTTTGTCCAGGCGTGCAGAAATGTCTTGCCAGAGATCAGCAGCCCAAATAGGCTTCCCTTTTCTCTGCCAATCATTTCTCTTCCACTCCTTCAGCCACCCCCATAAGGCATTTGCTACCATCCATGAGTCGGTGTAGATGTATAGCATTGGCCACTGCTCTCGTTCTGCAATGTCCAGGGCCAGCTGGATGGCTTTCACCTCAGCATACTGGCTGGATTCGCCTTCTCCATCTCTTGCCTCTGCAACCCTGCGTGTGGGGTTCCAGACGGCAGCCTTCCATCTCCGCTTGCTGCCTACCAGGCGGCAGGATCCATCTGTGAAGAGAGCATATGCCTTTTCCTCCTCAGGGAGGTCACTGTATGGGGGGGCTTCCTCGGCACGGGTCACTGCCTTCTCTTCTGCTGGCTTTCCAAAGTCAGTGCCCTCTGGCCAGTTGGTGATGACCTCCACAATGCCTGGACGCTCGAGAGTCCCCATCCTAGCCCTCTGAGTTATCAGAGCCATCCACTTACTCCAAGTGGCATCTGTGGCATGGTGCGGAGTCGAACCCTTCCCTTTAAACATCCAAGTCAGGACCGGAAGCCTTGGAGCTAAAAGGAGTGGTGACTCCGTCCCAATCACCTCAGAGGCAGCTCTGACTCCCTCATAGGCAGCTAGGATTTCTTTCTCTGTGGGGGTATACTTGGTCTCTGAGCCTTTGTACGCCTTGCTCCAGAACCCGAGTGGGCGGCCTCTTGTCTCATCAGGAGCTTTCTGCCATAGGCTCCAGCTAGGACCATTCTCACTGGCTGCTGTGTAGAGAATGTTCTTAATCTCTGGGCCGGTTCGAACTGGTCCCAAGGCCATGGCATGGACCACCTCTCGTTTGATCTGGTCAAATGCCACCTGCTGCTCAGGTCCCCACTCAAAGTTATTCCTCTTTCTTGTAACGTCAAAGAGGGGTTTCACAATTTGACTGTACCCGGGAATGTGCATCTTCCAAAAGCCCACAAACCCCAGGAAGGATTGTGTCTCCTTCCGGTTAGTGGGTTCCACCATAGTGGCCACTTTATTCACCACATCCATAGGGATGTGGCGTCGGCCATCCTGCCATCGAACTCCCAGGAACTGGATCTCTCTGGCAGGCCCTTTCACTTTGCTTCTCTTAATGGCAAAACCTGCATCCAACAGGATATTAATGATCTTCTCACCCTTCTGGAAGACCTCCTCTGCTGTCTCACCCCATACAATGATGTCATCGATGTACTGCAGATGTTCCGGAGCTCCACCCTTCTCCAGTGCAGTCTGGATGATGCTGTGGCAGATTGTAGGGCTGTGCTTCCACCCTTGAGGCAGTCTGTTCCAGTGGTACTGGACTCCTCTCCAGGTGAAGGCAAACTGCGGCCTACATTCTTCTGCAATGGGGATGGAGAAAAAAGCATTAGCAATGTCAATTGTGGCATACCATTTGGCCTCCTTCGTTTCCAGTTCATACTGCAGCTCCAACATGTCAGGCACGGCTGCGCTGATTGGAGGAGTCACTTCGTTCAGGCCTCGGAAATCCACCGTGAGTCTCCACTCCCCTGTCTCCTTTCGCACTGGCCATATCGGGCTGTTGAAGGGCGAGTGGCTCTTGCTGATGACAAGCTGCTGCTCCAGGCGGCGAATCAGCTGCTGTATGGGTAGCAGGGAGTCTCTGTTGGTGCGGTATTGCCTGCGATGAACTACACGAGAAGCAATAGGTAACTTGACATCTTCCACCTTGTGGGTACCAACCACGGAAGGGTCATCTGACAAGCCAGGCATGATAGACAGCTGCTCTTTGTCTGCAGTCTCTACAGCTGCTATGCCAAAAGCCCACTTGTTTCCCTTCGGATCTTTAAAGTACCCTTCCCGGAGAAAGTCGATCCCCAGGATGCAAGGTGCATCAGGGCCAGTTACTATGGAGTGCTTCTCCCACACATTCCCGGTGAGGCTTATCTCAGCCTGCAGCACAGTCAACTCCTGAGACCCCCCTGTGACTCCTGCAATTGTAACAGTATCTGTCCCCCTGTGGCTGGAGGGGATCAGAGTGCATTGGGCACCGGTGTCTACCAACGCTCTGTACTTCTCGGCTTCAGAAGTGCCAGGCCATTTCACAAACACGTCCCAATATACTCTGTTATCCCTGGCCTCCGCCTGGCTGGAGACAGGGCACCTCTAATTCTGAGCAGTGTGGCTGCATGAGGCACATGGACCTGAGTTACTGGCTTCACCACCCCTTGAGCGTGAGCGCTGCCTGCGGGACACTGGGGCAACCCCTCTTCTGGAGGAGTTATTCCCTGTGTTTGTCCCCTGCAGTTCCCTTACCCTGGCCGATAGAGCTGAGGTGGGCTGGCCATGCCATCTATCCATGTTTTCCCCATGGTCACACAGTGTTCTCCAGAGTGACCCCCTGTGTGTACCCTGTCTGCTCTGGGCTGGTCTCCTGCGGGGAGGAGGAGGAGCACGGCGGCGTGTGTTCCTTACAGCTGAGACTTGCACCCATTCTGAAGGTGAGGAGCAGTCATCCTCTGCCTTCTGCATTTCAGAGAAAGAGGCTTTCAGCTCGTTCATTTCTTGGGTGAGGGTCTCTACAGTGGCAATTAAGGTTTTCCTCGACAAACTGTCTTCAAACTGTCTTAGGTCATTCACAAACTCCCTGATTGTGGGAAGGTTGTTGGGGTCTCTGCCCAGCAGCAGTGCTCCCAATGTGGGGGCATATGTGGAAGGGGCACACTGAGTCAGTTTCTTTAAGAGGGCTGGCTTCATGCGGACATCATCAGGGTCCGAGGGCCTCTGGTCGGCTCCATAAATTATCTCTTGAACCGCCATTTGCCTCAGGTATGAGATCCCCTGTTCCATATCTGTCCATCTAAGGGGATGGAAAATCATGTCATCCTTAGTCGGGTACCTGTACCTCACAGCTATCAGAAGCCTGGCCCAAAGTGAGTGGGTACCATCGAGCCTTCCCAGCTCCTTATCCACACCTCCATCCCTCGACAAGGATCCCAGCTGTTTCGCCTCCCTGTGATCTAGGTCCACTGTTTCTGCTCCTGCATCCCAGCATTTCAAAAGCCAGGCTAAAAGGGACTGTCCGTTTGCCCTTGCATACTCCTGCCTTATGTGCCTGATTTCCTTTCTGGGCGTGGAGCTGATAAGGATCACTCCATTATCAGGTCCATTTCCAGCTGGTTGCTGTTGCTGGGGGGTGCTGGTTCCCGAAGAGGTCCCTTGCCCTGGATCGGCATCTGCGGGAGGGTTTTGATTTGATCTTGCTGGCCGCGTGGTTATTGGCGCTAGGTGAAGGGGGCTGGGCTGAGGGGGCAGGGTCCGGGGGGCTGCCCTGGGCGGGACCGGAGGCGGAGTTCGGGGCGGAGCCGCGCTAGGGGCGGTCTGCCCTGTCGCCCATCCCCCGCAGTTGCAGCTGGGGCAGTGAGGACCACCCCTCCCCCTAAGCACCCTAATGGCGGCGCCCACTCGATATTTCCACGTGTCCCAGTTCACCGCTATCTTATTAATTCCCAAACCCACATTTACACACAGTGAAATAACAGCTATCCAGTACCATTTCTCGCCCAAAATATCTGGAGCTTCTGTGCTCCAATGCATATACTCAGATTGATTCCATGTTCCAGAAACATTTCTAAACACAGTGATATTACTAACAGAATTCAGGAAATAGGCATAGACTCGGGCAGGCAAATGCTTAGAATATTCCCAGAGCATATCAATGACAATCCAGAAGACATGGTAACTTATAAACTTTAACAGCCAGCCCCACAACAGCCATGCAAAAGCGTTAATGATTAAGACTTTCAGAATATCCATTTTTTAACTTCCAAATCTTCTCTGAAAGAATTCTTTCTACCTAGCCCCACGTTGAGACGCCAAATAAATTGTCTTGGGTTCAAATGCAAGTTCCCAGAGACTCTTATAAATTTGGTAGACCCAATGACAATTTATAGAATTTATAGAGTTTATAGAGTGCCCTCCCCTCCTCCCCCTCCTTTCCCCAAAAGACAGGGAGAGAGATAAAAGGTAGGGACACCCCAATAAATCAATCTCACTCGATTTGGAAGTAAAAAAGGAAAAGTTTAACAATAACTTAGAAAAAAGGGATTGGAGGTAGGGGAGTTTACAAAGGATGAGGAAGGGAAAACAGCAAAATACAAAACAGGGATGGATACAACCCGAGTAGTGTGATGGTGTCTCTGCCTCGTGGCTGGTATACAGTATCAGTGTGTGTGTGCGGTCATGAACGCAGGTAGTGAGCAAGAGGGCGAAAAGAGGAAGAGACAGGAGAACTCCTGTCTTTTATACCACAGGAAGTGGGGGGAGTGGGCTAACCATCACCTGGAGTGTGGCCCACCCCTGAGGAGGGGCCAAGACCCCTAGGGTCAGGTTCAGGGTCACTCCCCCAGGAGTGTTAACCCTATACACTTTTTTCAGCATAGAGCTTTTGTGGGCCACCAGTACCACAATCTGCAAGTGTGTAGCTAGTGTCTCTTCTATTCACTGAAGTATATCACACTCCTGCGCCAATGATAGTAGTTGCCTGTATGGGAAAGTACCATTGCTAGGGCATTTAAATGTATTTGTAACTATTTCTACCTCATCTGTAGCTGCTGGAAATGAAAAGAAGGAGCCAGAACCATGCGAGGAGGCAGCTGCTGTTGGCAACCACTACCACGTGCTCTATAGGACACAAGTCTGAGATCCTCTGTGTCGGAGCAGGAGGCTAGGTCACAGCTGCAGTCTGTGTTAAAAGAAATTGCCAGCAGAGCTTTGCCTGCTGAGGTGGTGAGAGAGGAAGGTCACAAAAAGCTTTATTACTTTTTATTTTTATTATTATTCTTATTTAATTGTGCACCTTCAGGTGTCTCGAAGTCATAGCTCAGATTTTTCTTTTCATCACAATTGATATTTTCTAAGTCCACTGTACTGAATCCTTGCTGGGACAGCTGGTAAATTTCATAATTAAAAGAACTGCTATGTTGGAACAGATCAATTGAAGAATTCTCTGGCACAGGATCCTACCTCCAGTGTTGGCCTGTGGTAGCTAGAGAGACTATGAGAAACAGGACACACACAAAGTGATCCTTCCTCCTGACATACTTCTTGCAGAGAAAGGGATTTTGGGAGCCTGAGTGAAGAGATGTTAAAATCCACTATGAATACACCTTTAGGATTGGGTTTCATTCCACTGCTGGCAGCAGCAACTGCCCTTGTTGTCATGCACTTATGCTGGACAATATCAATTTTGATTAAATCTCTTGTTGCATTCTGCAACATCTGCTGGGATGGGGGTACAGTGAGAAAAATAATTTTCCTAGAGCTCTACCAGACAGACTTGAGAGGAGATGGGAACACTAACTGAGTAGAACAAGGTTATAGATCAGTTGTCATATTTGCAAAGTAATCTTTCCTTATTTGGACAGATTGCTTGCTGAGGATCATTAACCATTTGGGACATTTTTTTCCTTTTTCTTCTCTCTCTCTCTTTTTTTCCCTTCTTTTTCAATTCTGCTCAGCTCTAGTGATATAAATGTGAAACATCATTATGACAAAATAATATCCTATTTGTTTTCTGAAGCCAGTCTTTCAGTTCAGATTAGAGAGAAGGAGTATCTTGTTGGCATTTAATGTATTCAGTGGCTCTGAGGTCTGAGAGTAGACTGCTCTGCCAGAGGTACTTCAAGATCTCAGTAAACAAACAGAAATGTAAGCAGTGGTTCTAGCACTTAAACTTTAAGCTAGCCTTTCATTTGCATGTAAGAGCATGCTGAAGCTTAGCAAAGGAATGAAAAGGAGAGAATGACCCCTCTCTTCTCCAAGTTCTAGATCTAGGCTCACTGTGGTGAGTGTGCTTGCCTGCTCATTTTCTACTTGGTGCAGGTGGATGCCAAGTGATCAAGACATGTCTATCATTTCCACCACCTCTAATGATGAGTCTTATGTTCAATGTCAATAACGATTTAGCTACTTGTGATTGTGGAGTTCATTTGTTCTTATGCAATTGTGAGAGTAACACAGACCCTATAATGAATGAGCCCATAGCAAAGCTCTGAAATGGGGCAGGCTTGTTCCCATCTGGATGAAGGATGGACATGAAATGCATATATCTGTATCTCCATAAGGGAAGTGATACCATTGTGCTGATTTTGAGAAGGGTTTAAATTGCACAAATGTGGGCATCTGATGCTCTCAGGAATCTAAAAACATATCCAGTTTCCTTGTAAGAGGCTGAAAAATATGTTAGCATTTCTCCCAAGAGATTCTGAAGTCATGGCTGGAGAGCAGTTGGGCTTCATCAGCTTTGGAAACTTGAACAAGAGAAAGTTTCCCCACCAAATGAGGGGACTAAAGGAAATGTTGGGTGACAAAGGAAAAATGAGAGGATGAGGATCCTCTTCAGCTCCTCTCTTCACCAGCTGCCACCTCCCTCAGGAGAGTACCCTGTTCTATTGCCAAAGCAAGAAGAAAAGCTGCAGCTTTGAAGCAAGCATCTACCTGCTGAGGAAGAATAATCAGTTTTCTGATACATCAATAGGAAGCAGAAGTTGAATCACAGAATTGTAGGACTGTCAGGGTTGGAAGAGATCTTTGTCTTAGCTAAAAGCAAGAGAAAAAGAGGGCATTGCTTAGCTGTGACTGGGTCATACAGCCTGCAAACGTCACTGGTGCACTGAACAGAGCATGAATGGGAACAACCCTTTGTGCTCCACTCACTCCTAGCACATCTGTGCCCATCAGGCATGTGAAGCAAGAGAAGACACTGGGCACTAATTTCCCTCTCATAGCCATTTTACAGGATGATGAAGTTATTCTTGGTTACAGTAAGCAAAAAATGTATTGGTCCTCCGGCTCGTTAGTGAGGGGCACTCTGCAAGGTGGTGGCTTGGTTTTTTTGTTTTTACCATTTTATTGTTAATGGGAAGTTTCCAGATTATTCTTGTATGCAGTGTCTGAAGTTTCACTATGTATTTAAGTGCAATTAATGCTTGGTTCCATTTTCAAACACTATCTCCCCTCAGCACTATGTTTCCCCGTTCTATTTTCTTGTGTTTTCAAAGCACAATCAGCAGAGGCCAAATTTGTTAATAGATATATGATGATCCTTTAGAGGTCAAGATTAGTGTAAATTTACCTTCACCCCTGTCAGGCACAAAATCACTTGTTATTTCAGGCTGAGTATGAGTCTAGGAGAATGAAGGTTAAAGAGAAGCAACCAAGAGAAGAAGAAAATAATGAAAGAAAATAATGAGGGGAAAAAAACGATTGGTACTTGGAGGTAGTTAAAAGAAGACCTAGGAAGAAATATATATATATATATATATATATATAAACATATATATACATTCCTTTCCAGAGGAATCTGGTAATAGAGACTGCATGTGAGTGTGTTTCCAAAAGACTGATATGGAGGAAAAACAAAAAGGCAGTTTGAAAATATTGCCAGTATTAAAGAACAGCAACCTTGTGAACTGACAAGACCAAGATAAACCCCTAATTTTGGCTCTGTGTTTACTGATTGTCTTATGTAAGACCCTGTAATTCCAAGGGAGTTAAACTCTGAGCAATATACAGAACATAATGTAACACAATTTTCTCTAGCACACAATTGGAAAGGAGACCCCCACGATGCCTGGGAGCAAACTCTCAGCAATGCTTACCATGCATGTAATTCTAACCTCTTTGGAATGAAAAGGTTTCTATAACAACATGATGCATTTATTCTTACAGTGTTTCCCATTTGCTTGTTTTTTATCATCACTTTTTAGAATGTCAGTTGCCATGACAACAGGACATAGTATCTTAAGTGCCACTTTTCATGTATATTTATGCAATATAATTAAAGGTATGGGACCGAGGCAAGCTTTGGGTTGGATTAATTCACATCTCTCTCATGAAACATTCCATTGCTGCCACTGAGAGTGAATTCAGACAGTACTGGCTTTGTGGTGACACTGCCTTTGGCAGCTGCAAACATACTTAACTTTGCAATGCTTCTATTATTAATTAAGTGTTGCTTAGTCTTCTAAGTTATAAGCTATCAACATGGCTCAGTCTTTGGATATTATTCTAAGCTGTGAGTTCTATTAATTGCAGTGATGTCTCTTTTCTTACTAGCTAAGCTAATCACTCACAGGAATACAAGACTTTCCTGAGTGAAGCAGGGAGTTGAGACATTCAGTCTGCTATCCTGCTTATCAAAGGAGACTGGCAGGCAGGTTCTTGGCTCTGCATCCAGATTTTTCTACCACTGTAGTGATGTGATCTACAATCAGCTTGGAAAGGTAATGATGTCTGCCTATGCAGATGGGGATATGTCTCTGAATCTTCATTCCACACATCAGGAATATGCAGAGAAAGAGGTGTGGGTGAACTGGGGCAGAACATCCAGCTTCCCCCATGCTGTCATGCTGGCTGCAGATGATGTGAGAGCAGTGCTCAGGAGCACTTCAAAATCCTTTCTTCTATCCACCTCCACCCCCTCCCATCCCCTGCGGGTTTGAATGGGGAGGGGAAGAAGGCAGGAAAACTGCTTTCCCTCCTCCACCCTGCAGACTTGAACTGGGGACAGCAGGAGGTGCCTTTCTGCACGTGTGCTGACCCATGTGGAAGCCCCTGCTGGAGCTGGGCTGGGTTTTCACCCCAGTATAAAATGGCAAATGGACTTTGTCTAGAAAACCATAAATGGAGCATGGGAGAAGGTCTGAAGGGGTTCCCACCTTAGAAGAGTTCCTGCCTTGACAGAGCTCCTGACAGGACAGGTTCCTGCCATGACAGAATTCCCATTTTGGACTGTCCCTGCTTTTGGATGGCTCCTACCTTTTTACATGGCTCTTGGTTTTATGCTGTCCCTGCCTTTGGATGGTTCTCCCCACTTCTGCACCATTCTATGCAAACCTGCAAGCTTGGCAAGTCCTGGGGTCCATTTGAGAGAGCTGCTGGCAGCGCCCAGACCCAGCTACTCTCAGACCATGTCATGGCTGATTTGCTGGCTGCCATTCTGAACGGGGGTCTCCCCTAGCAGCTTGGCTCTCCTGTGCCACTGCTAAAACAGCATCGCTTCCATGAATCTGTCTTGTGGAAGTCGTGTCCAGAGATGTTTCTGAATTTGGCAGCGTTTCCACTCACCTTGGGCTTCTGCTGCATGGATCCACACTATTGGATATTGCTTACAGCATCAGGAGGCAGCCAAGCTGCAGAGAAATCCAGCAAGGGATCATCACCAAATACCTGTCTCATCTTGGTGAGTAAAGCCTGCCTTTCCCTTCATTCTCTGCTCAGCCTGATTGATAGTGGGGTAAAGCTGTGTTTGTAGCTTAGCTTAGTTTATTTCCATTTCCTGACTTCCTAAATCTTTAAATTGTCTACAACATCCTTTGAAGAATTCCTGATTGAATCAGAATCTGTAAACAAACCTAAACTAGTTTTGTATGTAGCCTAGGGGCAGGGTTTTCAGGAAAATTACATCAATTTATTTTTATAATTCCTGGCCTGGCCACATTCATTCCCTGCCTCCACAACAAGCAGCACCAGGATACTTGCACTCAGGATGTGTATTTGTTGCAGGAGTGACAACCACCCTCCCCTGGGACATACAGCCCACATCTAGTCTGGATCTTTTGAAGTGTGGAGTCACCAGATTCATAAACGTGAATGTTTGCAATAGCTCAACACAGCACTGATGTTCCTGTGAGTCCCTGTGTTCATACTAATGTTCCTAGACACTTGTTTACCCTTTTTCCTGTTTCTTTGACTTTTCTTTCCACTTTTGAGCCGAGTGCTAACTCTCTGTGGTCTGTGGTGTCTGTAGAGGCTGTATTCCAGCTCTGGAGAAAAAAAAATAAAAGAAAATAAAAAAGAAAATGGAAAAAAGAAGACTTTTAGGGCACACATGAGGGCACTAAGGTCACTGATATTCTCTGAAGAAAATGTTCTTGGCAAGACAGTTTATCAGGGAATGAAAAATGTTGTCTCTACCATTCCACCCAACCAAACATAGGAACCCTCTGTGAGAACAGCTAAATGGGAAAAACACCCACAAAGGTGTTTATTTGCTCTCTACAAGCTCAAAAGAGTTTGGGTTGTCCAAAATCCTGAAACAGCATAGTCCCACAGATTCTTCTAATGGGACTGCCATGCCCGGGCAGAAGGGTCACACAGAGGAAGGATCCCAGGAGTGGGGGCAGTCTTGAAAGTCACATAGTAGCCTGCATGACATGTGAACTCTTCAGACATCTACTGCAGAGTGGATCTAGAAAAAAGACTCAGAGAGGGATAGCACAGGGGGAAGCAATGAAGATACTGGGATAATTATGTCTTTCATTACTACTGTGTGGGCAGATATGTTGAGTGCTGTGTCCAGTTCTGGGCTCCTCAATTCAAGAGAGATGTTGAGGTGCTGGAATGTGTCCAGAGAAGGACAACAAAGCTGGTGAGGGGTCTGAAACACAAACCCTATGAGGAGAGGCTGAGGGAGCTGGGATTGTTTAGCCTGGAGAAGAGGAGGCTCAGGAGTGACCTCATGGCTCTCTACAACTCCCTGAAAGGCAGTTATAGCCAGGTGGGGGTTGGTCTCTTCTCCCAGGCAACCAGCAACACAACAAGGGAACACAGCCTCAAGTTGTGCCAGGGGAGGTATAGGCTGGATGTTAGGAGGAAGTTGTTGGTAGAGAGAGTGATTGGTGTTGGAATGGGCTGCCCAGGGAGGTGGTGGAGTCACCCTCCCTGGAGGTGTTCAAGGCAAACCTGGATGAGGCACTTAGTGCCATGGTCTAGTTGATTGTCTAGGGCTGGGTGCTAGGTTGGACTGGATGATGGAGGTCTCTTCCAACCTGCTTGATTCTATGATTCTATGGAATCAAGGATTTATGGCTTATGGCTAAGAGTAATATTCTTTTGTGCAGAGGTTTGTGTGAACTGGGGTGTCTTGAGCTCTGTTATGGGGGAAAAGCTATATGAAAAACAAGTTAAGGAAATAATCTGTCTGACCTCCATGCTAACTGTTTGTATGAGCATGGGGAAAAAGGAAAAAGAGTGGAACAGTAAAAGGTAGAATACTTCCAGTTTCTGGCTTTTAAAACTAACACAGAGTCATAAGTAATAAATTACTGCAATCACTGTTCTGAGTGACTAGGTCAGGTTGGTGTCACACTGTTCACACACACACTGCTTTAGAGAGAACTGTGCTCAGGGTACTACAGATTATAAGGCGCCACAGGCTATCAGCACCGCATGCTTATCAGATTCAGAGTCTCTGCAAAAACCCAGCCAGACTATTCTGTGATTATCAAGTTACAAAGAATTGGTCTCCATTATTCCTATTCTGCTCTTATTTGATAAGCCAGTAAGGTTTTGACAGAGGTAAGCCAAGTATCCACTGTCCCCAGTCCAGCAATTTCCAGCATTCCCCTTGACACTTTCAGGTTTCACAGGAAGCTGCAGTTACAGATGTTTAGCAAAGAGGGCAAATGTGTCACAGCTGCCCTAGGGAGCATGCTTGCTCCTTTCACTCAGCCCTAGCAGCCCTGTCACAGGCCTCTAGAATGGGACATCTTGAGGCTGCCTGGATGGAACCTACCACTGCCCCCAAATGTCACCCTTAGGGTGCTCCTGTAGATTAAATGCAGCCAAGAAAAAAATCAGTCTTAGCATGGGCAGCACTAAGAATGCTGAGATCACCCTATGTGGGACTGAAATTATGTAAGGATTACTCAGAAACTTATTTAGGATCTATTTAACCTCCTATTAGACTATATAAAAAATATAAGCACACCTATGTCCATGTCCATCTGTAAGTCACATAATACCAGGGCTGTCATGCTCTAGTGGGTAGGTTGACACTTCAGATTACAGTATCAGCCCAGTGCCCTCCTTGCAAACCAGGTCAGATTTTAGAAGATAGATCAGAAAACTGAAAAGTGTTCACACCTCACTGTGCTGTGATGTTGGCAAGAACTCTCTCAGGAGCAGATTCCCTACAGAAGGCAAACAGATGTGTCCATTAGTACAATGATGTGTGGCTTCTTATGAATAATCTAAAGAAGCTGTGTAAAATTCTGTCTTTCTCCCTTCCACTCATGTTGTGAAGATCAAAATCTCTTTCATCACTCTGTTTAGTATTTTGGCATCTCTCAGGATGAGCTTGATCCTGGAGGTCATTGACAAAGGGAAGCAGGGGGTGTAATCAGGTTATGCATTAATGATCCTTGGCCACATGTGACTGATATATGTTTGTAAGCATGTACTGGAAAAGTAAGTTTGAAGATTTCCAGTTGGAGAGTGTAGTGTCTGAGTTCCTGACTGAGTAAACGAGGACTACGGGGTAGAGCTGCAGTACCATGCCCTGTTCTCTGAAAGCTGCTTGACCATATGTGCTTTATTTTGACCACAGAGGTTTTGAGTATTTGTCAGGGGTTTTGATATAAAGTGTACACTTGTTGTAGTCCACATCAACTATGTTACTGAAGAGGAGTCAAGAGTGAGGGTAGCATAGCATAGAAGGTACAGCAGCCTCAGTAGCAAGATCACAGTCCTTGGTACCAAAGCAAGGCAAGCAGAGCCTTGTTTGGAAACCAAGGCAACCAGAAGAAGGGGTCTTTAAGAGCAAAACATTGTGTTTTGTCCCCGAGTTTACAATTGCTGGCAGAAACCATGGGTGTTGTACATAGAAGGTTTGGGCAGGAACTGTAATAGAATGAAAGAGTGACCACAGGTGTGTTGATAGATGAATAAACCCAAATGTAACCTAGTCCACCCTCAAAGTAGGGTGAATGCTTAATTGAGAGCAGGTTGCAATATATCCTCTGCTTTCCTTTGTCAGAGTTGTCAGACAGTGGGCAAAGAGCTCACCTGCCAGCTCTTTTAACTCTGAATTTCCAGCAACTGTTTGTGCAGTGCAACTCCTTGGTCACCTCTAGAGCTTAAACCAAACAACAGTGTAGTTACTCTTCAGAAAAGCAAAGTTAGACATTTCTCAGTGACAAAAGAGCCATTCCTGGATTCTGATGTGTGTTGTAGAAATGTTCCCTGTCGTTCAGCTTGCCTTCTTCTCAGCTTGCGCAAGAAAGGGGAAGCAGGGCGGGGGAGGAAGGTGCCAGGCTATGCATTATAGCTGATGAGATGAGAATGACCTTGTTGTCATCTAGATTCTGCTTTGAGCAATGCTTGCGTATCCCTTGGAGGAGGATTAGGTTTCCACTGACAGGCTCTGGGAGATAGAATTTCCATTAGAATTAGGGGAAGAATATCTATTAGATAGATACAGCTCCTTATCTGCACCTTGTCTCCTTCTCAAACTGTCTGTGTGCTATCTCTCCTTCTCCTTGCCTGCACTCACGGTTCCTCTGCTCGTCAGATTTGTCTTGCTCTCTTCACCTCTCCCTGGGCTCTTCCTGCAAAGATAAAAAAAGTTGCTTTTGCCAGACATGAAGTGCCATTGCTTGTCCTTCACTTTCTGCCTTCAGTTTCTAAATAAGGGGCTTCTTCTGCTACAAAAGGACTGGACTAAGGAGCAGGCAGGCTGTGAAAATCCCTCAGTGTTCCTCAGTTTCTAGCAGGCACAGTAAACTGATGGTGAAACTTCTTGTCCCTGCTCTCTGCTCACCTCCATTCACCAGATTTCCTCAGGTGGGGCTAACAGATAAGTGCAATGAATTTGTCCTCTGATGCCACGTTGAGGCTCCAGCCATGTTATACAAGATCACCTACCAGCACTTCAGCAGAAGAGGCTCTGAATCCTGACGCTTTCTTTGAAGTCTAGTTGAGAACTGTATTGGAATAACAGGAGTGGCCACAAGTATATGTGCAGCCATCACACAAATCTGTGTTATTTCTCCTTCAGTAGTGTTTTATTTTTGAAATGGGTGACCCATGTGATGCTCACTCAGGCAAGAGCCACAGAAACATTTAACACACTTGAAGAAAAATAACTCCCCTCTAAAATGATCCACTTTCTGAAACTTCTGACTTTAGATCCATCAGCATTTCCAAAAGAAAAAAAAAATCTGTTAGAACATTTGTCAGCACCTCTCCTTGGTACTGTTCTGTTGAGCAGGGTGATACCTGTGCTCATGTCCCCATGAAAGTCAGAGTGCATTCTCTGACACCATTGAGTGACAGTGTGAATTCCAAGACCTGTTTAACAGACAGCAGCATACACCACCTTGCACCTTTACCTCCTGCACACACAAGAGCCTCCAAAAGACCTTCTAGAGGAGTGACTTACAGAATAGCAAAAAACATCAACATTACTCCAAAACATGTTTTCTGAGACCTTCCTACTAGAATCAAGAACTCTAAGCATAACAATATTTTTATCACACAGGTTCACAGGATGTTAGGGGTTGGAAGGGACCCAAGGAGATCATTGAGTCCAGTCCAACCCTGATAGAGCAGGACAATACTACCTAACACAGATCACAGAGGAACACATCCAGACAGGCCTTGAAAGTCTCCAGGGAAGCAGACTCCACAACATCTCTGGGGAGCCTATTCCAGTGTTCTGTCACCCTTATAGTAAAGAAATTCCCCCTTGTGTTTAGGTGGAACCTCTTTTGCTGCAACTTACACCCATTGCTCCTCGTCCTATCCCAGGAAGCAAGCCCTCAGATATTTCTAAACATCTATCAAATCCCCTCTAAGTCTTCTCTTTTCCAGACTAAAAATGAATACCCACTCAGGGATAACCATGCATGGTGATTCTGAAAGCTGGACAGTTATTTTGCATTTGTCTTCTCCAGCCTCTGGCAAAATAAAGTCTACTCTCTCTCACATCCATGTTTTTGTGACTAAGAATCACTACTGCTCAGTTATCACAGGCCTTCAACTTCATTCCACTCTGTTTTTTCAGAGCTGTTGTCTTTTAAAAACTGTAGTGTTCTCGAGAAAATAAAAATCTATTTTGAAGGAGTATCAATGATGCAAAGAGATGTAAAGTTGAAGGCAAAACCACTTCCCTGTGAGAGACGACATTCAGGTAGCTCTATGACAAAAGAGGTTGCTGCATTAAACACATTGAAGTCTCTTTTGCAAATACAAGCAATATTGTACTGCTTTCTGCTTTGTACAGCAACATTCAAAATTAATCAAAGTTTTCATCTGGGAAAGCTTACTAGCTTCTTTCTCCTTTATACGCTTCCCCCTGCCTCCCATTCCTCTTTCTCCAAAACAAGCATGGCTATACTGGGTTTGGTAATTGGCCCTCGTCTCCTGGGAGTCCTCTCTGTCAATAAGATACAATTAGGGATGCCTGCTGGCCCTGCCTTGCAAAGGGAAACCAGCACATCTGTGACAGCATTACATGCCATGTTCATAACAAGACTATAACAAGTGCATCATCAGCTGCATGGTCTGAAGCCAATGCTGCAGAAAAAAAATACCCACTAGGTCATTCTCAGTCTAGACATGTTGCAGGTATGGGTGTTTAATGATGCTTGTTTTAACTGTAATGTTATTACCCTTGCCCTCTTTCCCAAGAGCCCTCTAGCTAACACAAGTTAATGGCTTGTTTGTGTGAGAGAGAAGTACAATACCGGCTTTTAAGCACATGTAAATCCCTCTTGGAAATGTGTCAGATAAAGGAGGATTGAGCCATTACACAAATACCAGAGAGTGCATCTCAAATTTCACAGGCAGACCTCACAAATGAAGCAGAAGACTTATTTGTGACATGCTGAGAAGACACATCTGCCCTAGGATGCATTCAGTGATTTGGTTTTGTACTCGGAGGAGCATGAGGCTCCCTTGTGCCACTTGGCCATTT
Source organism: Pogoniulus pusillus (assembly GCF_015220805.1). Lineage (NCBI taxonomy): Eukaryota > Metazoa > Chordata > Aves > Piciformes > Lybiidae > Pogoniulus > Pogoniulus pusillus. The sequence goes on from NC_087278.1 coordinate 10,890,982, forward strand.
TCACTACCTCGATAGCAGAAGGATGAAGGCTGTGCTTAAAGCTGTGCACCTGGAGAAGGAGGGCAAGAACACAGGTGTTTGTGAGGTTTGAGTGAGCAATGCTAACAGCAAGGACACCTTGGAGTACTTTGTATTTTGCAGCATTCCTGATCTCAAAGGCTGTTGGGTCTCCCTGACATAAGAGATTCCGTGTGCGTGCAAGAGTCACTCAGTAGAGTTCACCTTTCATCATCTTCCTCTTCCACCTCCAAAGCCATGTGACAGAGGCAATGTATTTTGCACTCTGGATGCTGTTCACATGTTGATCTTTTCTTCCCTTTGCAATAGACTACCTAATCTACCAGAGGCTGTCAAAGCACAGGATGGTGTATTCTTTGTTCCAGGGTTGAGGACAGAGAGGTGCAACCAGTCTTTTTGAGTGCCTCAGGAAACACCAGACACAGCAGAATCTAGCTTGGTTGATTGAAGTGCCAGTCTCTGAAATGTATTTCATCCTGCAGATTTCACCAGAATTCAAAGTATTCAACAAGCAAAAGCCCAGCAGCCCTGCAAGATAGGGTCTGTCACTTCTGAGGGACAGAAGTGCTTGGCTAAAAGCAATATCAAGAATTATGGCTTAATATTATGACCTCATATATAGCTTAAAGAAGAATCGAAAGCAACACATGGAACGTGTCCTTTCTCCACAGAAAGGGGAAGAAAGCCAAAGCAATGAAGAAAAAAAGAGAGAGAGAGAAATAAAAAACACAAGTAAACATAAGGAAACCAAAGAGAAGTGCATTTGCTACCACAGCAGGAGAGAGTTTCCAGGTATAACTCAGCCCTATGAAGAATCTCTAACATGGATGAGTTTTTGGAAAAGATTCAGTTACTCATCCAGGGAAAATACATTTGAAAGCAGCTATCGGTTTGGGATCTTGGTTAGAAGTGCTTTAGCATGTAGGATACCTCTGGAAATGTAGATCTGCTTCCCTTAGAGTATACCATGAAGATGAGGAAGAGCTAAACGTTCTGCCCCACTCACCTGCTGCAGGTTTTGTCTGTTAGGTAGTGAAATGAAATAGAGTATCAGGGCAGCATAGCCTTGTCACACACTCTAAGTATGCAAGATTTCCAGTCCATTGATGAGGAACCATTGGACCTGAACCTCTTTATTTCTGTATGCATCCCTGGGGAACATGTTTATGAGAGCTCACCAATTCCATCCTCATTAAAGGGTGATATTATTGTGCCACTTTTCTCTCAGTTTTTGCAAATTGTGGTTCAGATGAACTGTATGATTCTGGCAGTGAAAAACCCTCATAAATTTTGTTTAACCAGACAGTCAGCTTCAGCTTAGGGCTTGTTACCTTACAGGAACAGCTCAAAGCAGCCAGAAGATACTCAAGAGTCTAACCTTACATATCAACTGAAAGGGATGATTTAAGGTCTGAGCCTAGCACAAACACCAGTGCTATTAGATCCATTTCTGGTACCCTCAGGTTAAAGATACTACTATTAGAGATTCTGCCCATGCAGGTCTCCTTGAGACCAAGGCTTGTCTTGCTGCTGGAAGAATGTAACAACTCTTGTGCTTATATCAGATGGAGATTCAATACAGAAAGCATTGAGGCTCCTGAATCCCTGCTAATGGTTTGTGAGAATAGACAGCGCAGTCTGTGCAGAGGATTAGCTCAGCAAAGCCTGCACTATGTTCTCAAAATTCTCAATATTCTTTTTCTTTTAAGATGCAAATCACAGTTCATGAAAGCATGATTTGTTTCCAAAACACAGTTTAGCTCAGTTCAATTCAATTCAATTCAATCACCCCAGTCTAAACCGGGGTGCTCTGTGTGGGGGGTTGATGTGATGATTTATCTGATACGGTGTGACGGACTAGACTTTACATTTTGGCATCTGCTTACCACCATCTTTGCATGATTTGATCCAGGACATGTAGCATGTCAATACCACATTAGTACAAATCAACCTCAGGCTTAATTAAGAACCTTCTCATTATACTAAGCTAAGACAGCTTTGGATAGGAAATTGCATTCTCCCTGTTTTCTTTCTTACCATCACTCTTCATACCTCCAAATGCACCCTAAATTAAGGAAGGTGTTGGGAGAGGAGGGGCTTGGCCAGCTATGCAGGAGCTGGTGGTTGGAAGCCATGTCCTCTGCTCTCAGGCTAGCAGCAATGTACATTCTGTGCTGCAGAGTCTGCACAGTATTTATCAAATTATGCCAGAGCTTCAGGACCTAACAGAAAACGAAAGGCTGAGATAAAAGCTGCCCCTCCTCAAAGAGCCAGCCAGGACTACTGTCTGCTGTTTTATCTAATTTCCATAGGTAGAAAACATTTTAGTTGAGATAAAATTTAAATAAACCCATAACCCCAGTCTACACAATTCAAGTTATTTCAAGCATCAAGGTTTGAAGTCCTAAGATGAACGTTTCATTGAGATCATGTAGTTTTTGTGCAAGTAAGGAAAAGTAAATTCTGCCTAACCCACCCATAATTCCAATGACTTAGTTTTGCTTCAGGAAGATTTGTTTAGTAAATTCCACTGACAAAAGGTGTGGGACAATAAATAAATTTGTCCACAACACAAAATATTTTACAAGATCTTGTGGGACCTTTTTGTTTATTTGCTTAAAGTTGGGGAAACCAAGCAACATTTAAAGTACAACATAAACCAAATTCAGAGATTTTATTGTTTGGGGGTTTTATTTTTCATCAAAATACTTTTTTGATGTCATCAGGAGGTTTTTTGATGTTGAATATCTTCAAATCCTCAAGCACATATGGTGCTTGAGCCTATGGTCTAGTGATTAAGGATGCTGGGATGAAGGTTGGACTGGCTGATCCTGGTGGTCCTTTCCAACCATAGCAATTCATAGTGATCAGATATTGTGCTGAGGGATTTGGTTTAGTCAAGGACTTGTCAGTGTGAGACTAATGATTGGATTTGATGATCTCGAAGGTCTTCTCCAATCTTAGAAATTCTGTGATTTTGTGAAATTTGAAGATGGCAAACTTATGATCAATCACTGCTGAGCCAGCAGTGTGCCCAGGTGGCCAAGGGAGCCAGTGGCATCCTGGCCTGTATCAGGAACAGTGTGACCAGTAGGACAAGGGAGGTTATTCTTCCCCTGCACTCAGCACTGGTCAGGCTACCTGAAGGGAGGCTGTAGCCAGGTGGGGGTTGATCTCTTCTGCTAGGCAACCAGCAGCAGATCAAGGGAACACAGACTCAAGTTGTGCCAGGGGAGGTCTAGGCTGGATGTGAGTAGGAAGTTGTTGCCAGAGAGAGTGATTGGCATTGGAATGGGCTGCCCAGGGAGGTGGTGGAGTTGCTGTCCCTGGAAGCGTTCAAGAAAAGCCTGGATGAGGTACTTAGTGCCATGGTCTAGTTGACTGGCTAGGGCTGGGTGTGAGGTTGGACTGGCTGATCTTGGAGGTCTCTTCCAACCTGGTTGATTCTATGATTCAGTGAATTTTTAAAATAGAGTAATTTAATTATGTAAAGCCATTTTATCATTATCACACCTTCAATTTCTTACCAAAATAATAACCAAATAAAAAGATGCTTCAAAATGAAATATTGTAATGTTACTGGCCAAGGCTTTTAAATGATTTTTTTTCCTGGTGTTTTTCCCTCAGTCATGTTAGACAATGTTCAAATTTGCATTTTCTAATATGAAAACATTGGCTCAGAGAATTCCTGCTCAGCTCTGTTGATTAGACTTCCATGGACGACGTTCAGTTTTGTCATTTGAAAACTAAAATGTTTACCCACCTCTACTATTCAATTTTATCTTGCTGGTGAGATTAAAGGAGGGTAATGATTCAGGCAAAAGACAGAAGAGTGGAAGTAACTGCTTTAACCCTGTTTGAAATGTCTTTTGAAACTCTAGTTCATTACAGAATAGCATGCATTTTAGGACATGTGTCCCAATAAAAGTATGGATTAATTTATCTACCCAGTCCATGCTTGCCTCTTTATTTTCATTTTCATCAAATGAAAATCATAATGAGAACAAATCAGGAATAAAAGCTGACAGGTTAAAGCATGTTCAATCAAAATGCTGAGGACAAGGTATTAGTGGTGAACTTACATGTGGCATTATTTCCATATTATTCAGCACAGTCTTTTGGAAATTAAGCCATCTTTTTGATATATGCCCTTAAGCAGCAGAACAGGAAAATGTTATGTTAATCAGTGCTTTCAGAAGTGTGAAAGATTGCTGGGGCAGCTGGGGGCATCAGGCAATGGATAGTGCTGAATTTCACTGAATAAAGTTGTAAAAAGGAGGCTACACTGCATGGAAGCCTCCTGTCTAACCACTTCTGGCATCAGTTAACTTTTCCATTAGCATCACTTCCAAATACTCCTTCAGCCTTTTTTCTTCTAGACACAGAACTTCCTTTAGTTTCCAATCCACTGCAGTTGTATGTTGTGCTGCTGAGAACAGATGCAAAATCAGTCCTGTGCTTTTCAGACTGTTCTCCTTTTTGTTAGGTGTTAGCAAAAGTAACATCAATCCCAGCGTGGGTCACCCTTATTTAAACTATGAGCCACTTAGAAATCATGCTAAGCTTTATAAAAGTGATGGAGAATTTTAGCCTGGAGCTGGCAATTGGAGCATTGGAACATTGGAACATCATCTAAGTGTAGATAAGTAGGACTATTAATATTTCATAAGTCACTCCAGACCAGACCATGTGAGAATTACCACTGTGAGCACCAGACAAGCTTCAAAGATCCTCAAATTGGACTGAAAGAGATAAAAATGCAGTGTAGAGAATAGATATTGATGGTAGTTGCTTTCTCCTGCAACCCCTGTGCTTGGTATTTGCCCTTGGCTTTTAGGCACTTTGCTGGACATCATGAGCTGGTTAATAGGATGGGAGAATGCCCAGCAAAGAGTGCCTCTCTAGTGGCAAGTGGAGTGCAGGGCATCTTTCAACAGCCTTAATACAAACTCCAGGATGCCCAGTCAATTTAACTGAAATTTGAGTTATTGTCAGAGGAGAAAGAGGAGATGAGAGCACGAAAGGTTGTGTGAGACATAACCAGCCATAGGCCTATGCAACAATATCAACTATTCAGGTACACTCAGGCTAATGAAGAGATATTTAGCTTCTCCCAAAGAGGAAAGTAGTCTTATGGTTTGGTTTTTTTTTTCTCTTTTAAGCTCTATTTGGCATTTCCTTTTAGGTGCATTGGTGAGTTTTATCCTTCATGCCATCAGATCTTGACTTTCCTTTTTACTTCCTAGATTCATCATTCCATGTTTGTTGACACATAAAGATCTAGGTGTTTGTTACCCTCTCCAGGTACTCCCTTTATCTCCCTGACACACACCTATTTAATATAAATTGCTTATGCACTGACATTCCCATAATGCAGCATCCAGCACTGTGTTCCTTTGTCCAGCTTTGATTTTTATTACTTTTTTTTTTTTTCCCTTTTCCCTTCTCACCAATTCTGAAACATCATTGCTGAGCAAGCCACTGGCTAAGGGCATCCATACTTTTATTTTGCTTCCTGCTTTTATTTTGCTTCCTGTCTACAACTACCTTAAAGGAGGTTGTAGCCAGATGGGGTTGGTCTCTTCTCCCAGGCAACCAGCAACAGAAAGGGGGACACAGCCTCAAGTTGTTCCAGGGGAGGTACAGGCTGGATGTTAGGAGGAAGTTGTCGCCAGAGAGAGTGATTTGCCATTGGAATGGGCTGCCAGGGAGGTGGTGGAGTTGCTGTCCCTGGAAGTGTTCAAGAAAAGCCTGGATGAGGCGCTTAGTGCCATGGTCTAGTTGACTGGCTAGGGCTGGGTGCTAGATTGGCCTGGCTGATCCTGGAGGTCACTTCTAACCTGCTTGATTCTATGATTCTATGCTTCTGTGGGAGAAGAAACATTGTCAGGTAATGCTTTTCCTTAACTGTTCTCCAGCTGAGGAAGCTACCAAATTCAGCTCCACAGGTTTACACATTTTTCAATTCCCTATTAATATTACTGTACTTTATGCTAAGCACATGGTATTGGCAGACATCATATCTGTCATGTTTACTATAGAACAGCAAAAAAGAGAAAGCACTCTGCTGTGATTTATAGGATGCTGAATATACCTGAAATTTAATCTAGAACACATTTGTAATGAGGCTGAAAATGGTCTGTCAAATGCTGGCTGATGATTTCTTAATTAAAATCAGTGATATATCTTCTATATGAAAGGTAAGAATATTTTATTAAGTTATGAGTGTGGGATTACATAAAATGCATAAGGAAAAAAAAAAGAAACTAAAACCCTCACAAACAACAACAACCAACAAACAAACAAAAAAAAACACCCAACAAAACTCAACAAAAGAACCAGGAAAATTCTATTTCTTTAAAATATGCATAAACACCAATCCAAAGGTGACAACCCAGCCATGACTAGAACATTAGAATGACTTCTCAGTACATTACTCAACAAGTATTACACTGAGGTCCTGGAATGAGTTCATAGAAGGGCAACAAAGCCAGTAAAGGGAAGCGTCTTGAGAATAAATCGTATGAGGAGCAGCTGAGGGAGCTGGGGTTCTTTGGTCTGAAGAAAAGGAGGCTGAAGAGACACCTTGCTCTCTATGTTATAGAGAGGTGGATATTGGTCTCACATCAAATCACAGCTGATTGGACAAGGGCAAATGGCATCAAACCCCAGGAGGGTTTAGGTTAGACATGAGGAAAAACTTCTATCTTGAAAGGATAATCAGTGCATGGAACAGGCTGCTCAGGGAACTGGTTGAGTCGCTGTCCCTGGATATATTTAGAAGCCATCTAGATATGGTGCTCAAGAATATGGTGTAAGAGTGGTCCTGGTAGTTTTAGATAATACTTGGATTGATGATCCTAGATGTGCTAGTTTGAGCCTAGCTGGGATATTTTGGTGAGAAGAATTAGATTACAGGCTGTGAAAAGGAAATAATGGTGATGTCTACTTCACTCATAGGCTTGCTGAGATGTATAAGAACAAGAACGCAAACTTAGACAACAGAGTCTCTCCCTCAGCTTTGGGCTGCACTTTTTCTCTCTAACTTGCTGCCTGACTAATCTTGCTTCCTAACCCCCCTGGCTGATCCTTCTGAACTCACCTTGAACATAAGGCAAAAGTCTGGGTTAAGGCAGAGGGGTGGGAAGATGGAAGAGTGGTTGAAAGCCCCTCCTGGGAACCCTGGTTTCTGGGAGGGCTGTTGTGTTTCTGTATTACTTTTTTCAGCTTGTGTATTTCTGTCTATGGCTGTATAGATTGTAAATACCTGCTTGTATATTGTGCTAAGCTGTAAGTATTAAGCTTCAATTTCCAATGGCTGAGTCTGGTCTGGGTGATTTACTTAAGTGTGGGGGGGATGGGTAATAACCAAACCATGACACTAGAGGTCTTTTCCAACCATGGTGATGCTCTGATTTGTGGCTGATGTTTATTTCCAGAGCTCAGCTTCTGTTTTTCTTGCTTTGCTCCAGCAATATGCAAGCTCAGTGGCAGCTCCTTTTACAGATATTGACAGTTCTTTTAAAATGAAAAAATTGTCCTGAAAACTGAAAGGTGAGAAAAAAGACTAAGTGTTTTGAGCCAGCCTTTAACACACTGTCCATGGAACTGATCACAAATATTAAAGTTCTCTTTTAACCCCGGTAGGCTGCCAAGCCCCACACAGACACTTACTCACACCCCTGATGGGATGAGGAAGAAGATTGGAAGGGTGAGAGTGTGAAAACTCATGGATTGATACAAAGACAGTGTAATAGGTAAAGCAAAAGCTGCATGGTCAAGGGAAGCAAAAGAAGGGATTCTTTCACTTCTCACTGTCAGGCAGGTTTTCAGCCATGCACAGGAAAGGAGGACTTCATCGTTCACAGCGGTTCATAAAGTGCCATCACTCCAAAAATCCTCCCCTTCCTTCTTCCTCCAGCTTTACACTGCTAAGCACGTCATATGGTACCAAATATCCCCTTGGTCAGTTGGGGTCACTCCAAAAATCTTCCCCTTCCTTCTTCCTCCACCTTTACACTGCTAAGCACAATGTCATATGGTACCATATCCCCTTGGTCAGTCAGCTGTTCTGGCTATGTCCCCTCCCTACTTCTTGTGTACCCCTAGCCTACTTGCTGACAAGGCAGTCTGAGGACTAGAAAAGGCTTTGACACTTTGTAAGTACCATTCAGCAACAAGTAAGACATTGGTTTGCAATCAATGCTGTTTTCATCACAAACTCAGAACACAGGATCACACAAGCTAATGTGAAATTACCCAGTCAAAACCAGTATAATTAATTAGCTCTTAACCTTGCACCAAATGGATCACAACGCAGCTTATTTATCTTTGCCACAGGCATCTGCTCAAAGTACACATGTACTCCCAAAGGAAAAATGCCTCATTTTGACTATGCTTCCCATACAAATCTAATCTGGGCCCCACTGGGGTTGTTCTGTTGCACAAGCAAAGCCACAATATACAGATAAGATTTGTCACACACAGCCGATTCAAATTTACAGCTACCATGTTACTCCTACAAGTATGGGCTGTGCATGTCAAAACAGGACTCCCCAGCCTTCTGTCTCCTCAGCCCTACCCCTATACTACTTACACAGAGTAAGCATTGCCACCTTCCATTTCGAGCAGGCTTGTAGACTGCAGCACAGCTGGCAGAATCCAGCAGCTGATTCTGTACTTCTATCCTCAGATGCCTGCAAACACCAAAGAGGAGCAAGACTGGATGCATACACACCTCTTTACCTCTGTGACCTGGGTTCTCAAGGAGTAAAATACACTGGCCAAATAAGAGCTGTGGCAAACATCATCCAGCTCTTAAAGCTGTTTGACAGAGAGACTGGGATCCCCAGATATATCATAGTCCCTGTCTCCCATAGAGCCTTCTCATTGTCTCTTTTAAGATAAAGACTAACATTGGCATAGCCTCACTCCCTTTTCACTTAGCAGTCCTGATCTGCATCTAGAAAGCTGTGTCCAGTTCTGGATCCGGCATTCCAAGACAGAGAGGGAAGACAAGAGCAAGTTTATCAGAGTGTTAGGAAGACAGATGCCTGTAGAACACGCTGCATGAAGAGAGAAGCATGTAGCTAGGTTTCATTAACTTGAAGAAGCAATGTTGGATAGGGATTTAATTTCTATCTGCCTACAACCTAAACTGATTTTATGGGAAAGATGAAGCTGATGTCTGGGTTGCACAGCAAAACATAAAAGAATCATTGATTAAAAGTCTCAGCTAAAATAAATCTGACTTGATATAAAGAGAAAAATTTTCCTTGTGAGTGTGAGTAAGCACTGAAATAGAAGCCCAGAGAGCCTATGGGCTCTCCATAAGCAAACTGGAGAAGTATGGGTTGAGCAAATGGCTAGCAAGAGAGTGGAAAATTGACTAGGCTTAGACAGCGGCAATCAGTAATGACAAGAGAGATGCTGAGGTGCTGGAATGTGCCCAGAGAGGGGCGACAAAGCTGGTGAGGGGCCTGGAACACAAACCCTATGAAGAGAGGCTGAGGGAGCTGGGGTTGTTTAGCCTGGAGAAGAGGAGGCTCAGGGGGACCTCATTGCTGTCTACAACTACCTGAGAGGAGGCTGTAGCCAGGTGGGGGTTGGTCTCTTCTGCCTGGCAACCAGCAACAGAACAAGGGGACACAGTCTCAAGTTGTGCCAAGCTGGATGTTAGGAGGAAGTAGTTGGCAGAGAGAGTGATTGGCATTGGAATGGGCTGCCCAGGGAGGTGGTGGAGTCACTGTCCCTGGAGGTGTTCAAGAAAAGATTGAATGAGGCACTTAGTTCCATGGCCTAGTTGACTGGGTAGGGCTAGTTGATAGGTTGGACTGGCTGATCTTGGAGGTCTCTTCCAACCTGGTTGTTTCTATGATTCTAAGTCCAGCTGGCAGACCTTTACTAGTGGCATCCTTCAGGAACTAATACTGGGTCATTATAGTTTATAGTGACTGTTAGCAAACAGAGTAATGAAGTAGAGCTCACTCCTGGCAAGATTACAGATGATACCAGCAGCTGCTATGCTGGAGGATACATCTGCTATTCAGAGGGACCTAGACAAGCTGTAAAAAGCAGCTGACAGTATCAGGAAGTTCTAGAGAGTCAAATGCCAACTCCCTCCCCAAGGACAGATATAATCCCATGCCACAGTGCAGGCAGGGGACTGACTGGCTGGAAAGAAGCTTTGCACAAAAAGGCTGAGAGGTCCTGTTTAATGGGAATTCAATATGACTCAGCAATGTCTTCCACTGTCTGTGCCTATTTGTATTGAAGGAAGGCAAAAATATATACATACAACATTACTGTCATTTTGACTAATGTAAGGTACTCTGCAAAACTTCCAGTTGTCTGTCCAGAAGGATGCAGTTCTTCTGGATCTTCTTTACCATATCTACCAGCTCTGAACAGATCTCCTGCACCACTACAGACACAGTAACAGTACTGGAAGCCTATATTTAGGGCTTGAATTGAACTCCAAGCAGCCTAAGGTTGTGGTGATGCTGAGCACTGCTCTGCTAACCGTTACTAGCTGTTGAAAACCAGCCAGTTACTCAGGCTGAGAGCTCACTGTCTCAGAAAGTCTCGATTTCAACACAAGAAGTTTCCTCTGAATTTTCTCAGCTTCTGCTTGGCAAACCTTTTAGAAGTACTATAGGCATGCAAGAGCATCATTTCCACTGACTTCCAATTGGAGGAACTCTTTTAAGATACTTAGGGGACTCTGAAGCTGTTGTATTTTGAGGTGAAATTAAGGAGCTCTACAAAGTAAGACAAAGCAGGTTTCAGAGCTGGTAAAGAAAACATAACTGACATTGTGTTGAATCAACTCCTTGCCCACATGCTTTTCTTAACAGTGCTGAGAAAGTTAAACTGATTGTGATTTTGGTTCATTAGGGTAAGTTGATCCTCTTGCTGACCAGGAATGATTCTCTTGTCATGGCCTTACAGTAGTAAGTTGAGAGAGGGAGACAAGGAGGGAAAGAAACAAACATTTTGTACACCACAGAAGAAAATTCAAATATGAAACAGCAGGGAAGATCAGAGAGTGGGCTGAAAAGATGTGTGAAGTTGTTTCAGGTATTCCTGGCATAGTAAGCACTTTACAAAGTCCTAAAGGATGCACTAAATGTCACTCTGAGAAGTTTCCTTACCTTTCTGATATCTCTTTCTTTTAAAGTCAGTAACTATTTATCCACATTTAACATGTGGTCCTGAAAAGCAAGTCTGAGATGTGAAGTCTAAAGCCATGTGCTGCTTCCAAATAATTTATACAAAGAGAATTTATAAATATCCAGAGATGTCACTTCTCTGCTATGCAGCAAGGACAGGTTTGCTCAGGAGAGTCAAAGATACCTAAGTGCAATAAAATCCAAAGGATGGAAATGCTGAACAAACTGTACAGTGAAATAATGTCTAATTAGGGAGAAAGGAATCCAAAGTGATGATGGTTAGAAACAGTAAGCAGTGAATAACTATTTTAACTGTATCACATGCAAAAAGAGTCTGCCACATGGCTCATGGATGCTTTGTAGTGCTCCTTTTTGGAAGTCCTGTCTGAGTGTCATTTTTCTCCCAGGAGCAAGTCAACTACACAACAGGGAATGAAAGTTTTCATGAAGTCTTTTCTGGTGTGAGTTTCAGTGTCTTATGCCCCCTGTAGGGGAAAGTATCCCTCCTCAGAAGGTCGGCACAAAATTGCTCTGTCACTTTAGTACCCCTTAGCCCTGTAAGAGAGGTATTGCTGCTTTCTGATTGGAATCAGGCTTAAGAACAGTTAAAAGTCAGGACTGATGCTCTGTAGTAGGAAGGCAGGGAGATTGTTGCATTTGGGAAAGAAAAGTTGGATTTTCAGATCTTCTAGGGGAGGTAAATCTTTCTCATCTCTCCAATAAAAAAACAAAACAAAGCAAAAATACATTTGTGAACGCAAAGAGCACCAATATCAGGGAGTACAGACATGATATTTGAACAACTTGGGGCTTTAAACTGTAGCCTGCTCAGCAACAGAGGCTCAAATCACCACTTTCCACTCTAGTGCAAGTCCCACAGCTGACTCTGAAGAACAGACTGTCTGGCTTCTGCACTCCTCTGAGCCAGTTAGGAGGTCACAGTGGCAGGCTATGAGCTACACAAGAGGCACAATGAGGGACACACAGAACAAGTGAGAGGCTACACAGAAATGGCAATGCAATAAATGCATGATAAAAATACTCAGCTATCAGCCTGGCTCCAAGGCATGGACCTCAGTGCTGTGCTGCCCTGCAAAAGGAACAGCCCAGTTGTGCTTCTAAGCTGAGGTCTCTAACCATTGCCTATCAAAAGACTGTAAGGAAGTTAGTTTCTGGGAACTTTCTCTTGACAGAAACATGTCAGACAGGAGACCCTTTTTTTTCCTGACAACTTCCCATGAGAGGCCTTTGTACTTCCCTACCCCATATTCTGCATCCTAATATTCTCACTGGTGCTTTTCACCTGAGAAAGCCTGAACTATCCCCAAAGAGCAAAGGACTCTTAGAGATTATGAGAGAGAAACATTAGCACTTTCTATGGTGATATTTCACTTTTATATGATTACCAGTCTCCCATACTGGAGTTTCTTTCCCAGTCAGCTCTTGGGTGTTGGGTAGCAATAGGTCCAGAGGGAGTGGATCCACGCCAGGGAGCGCCGATTTAGATCAGATGTTATGGAGAACAACTGTACAGGTAGCACAGGCCACGCACAAATCTTCAGACCACCAACATTCCAGCTGCTAAAAACATGCTCCTTTTTGCCCTTCTCTTGCTGAGTACCCCTGCCCCTATTAGAGCAGGAACACTTGGGTCCTGCACTAACTACTCTTGTGGCTTCCTGGGGCCAATGTCTTTTTGCTGGTGCACAGCAATAAAACAAAGAAGCAACAGCTGCAAACTGCAACATAGAAGGTTTCACCTCCACACGAGGGGAAATTTCTTTACAGTGAGGGTGACAGGGCCCTTGAATAGGCTGCCCAGAGAGGTTGTGGAGTCTCTTTCTCTGGAGGCTTTCCAAACCCATCTGGATGCTCTGCTGTGTGAACCACCCTGGGTGACTCTGCCATGGCAGGGAGGTTGGACTGGATGATCTCTCGAGGTCCCTTCCAGCCTTTAAGGTTCTGTGATTCTGTTCTGTAAGCCTTCATCCTTTCCAGTACACAGAATGTTTTCTGTACCTCCTAAGAACTTTTAGTGCATTCTCAGTTCTTTTTGCATCCTTTGTCAACCTTTTTTCCCCTTTTTGGCTAAGCACTGACTGCAAACCCCCAGGCTTTTCTACAGATGCCCTGTATCTCCACCAACAGCCAAAGTTCCAGATACAAACATCTCCTGAGGAGCACAGCCAAACCTTAAATCCCTTGAAGGTCTTTGGAAGTGGCTTTAATTTCTGTACACACCTTAATAGGACATCTCTAGAGATCTCTGTGTAACCTGGAGATGAGATGTTCTGTGATACATCCCACACTGCCAGTACCAGTAGTATACTGGGAATTATGTCTCCTGTGACTGCAGAGGCTGTGCTGACTGCTCGATCATCGCTGTATAAGGAAGTTACTGGCAGAGTGAGGGCTCATTTGGAAGGGTTATAATCAGTTTCTCCTGTTCCTCTCATCATCTACATGAGGAAATCTTTCTTTAATTTCCAAGAAGGAAATAAAAGGAAGAAAAAGTAAGAGTGTGTTTTGTGATAGCTGAAGAAGAGGAATCAGAATAATGGAAGAAGGAGAATTGTTTCTCAAAAGGAGATCTGTCAGTAGTGTGGAATTATTTGCTCTGGTTTATGTAAGGAAAAAAAGACAAAACATAGAAAAAACTGAAGGGAGGGAAGGGAATGCTTCTGGGATGGTCAGGCTGGATAGTTTTCAAAGCTCCAGGTGTGGTCTGTATAAATCTCCCCTAGAAGCTCCTCTACCTCTGCATGCATGCTCAGTGAACCTGCCACCTCTGCTTGGGTGGCCATGCCCGCTTCTCTCTGTCTTCTTCTGGTCACAGGCACCTCAGTGCTCAACCCTATTGCACAAAATCTGGATCAAAGTGGATCAATGAATGACTCATTCTGGAGTCATCTCTTTTTTTTCAGTTTTCCTACTGTTTAACCTTAGATACAACTATAGCATGAAAAGGCACACATTTAGCAGCAGTTCCACAATGTGTTTCAGTGGCAGCCCCATTTTCAGGGGAGAGGAAATAAGTTAGGGCTCAGGTATATGCCTCACACTTACCTTGTAATTTGCCAGCACAGGCTTATTTGTAGTACAGCTGTGACAATATTTAACTATAGTAATTTTGAGTCTGAATTATAGATGATGTTTTGTGCTTTAACAGACTTCAGTGGCTAAATATTTATCTTTTCCTCTTTCAGGTGCCTCCTTTTGTTGGCAAATTTCCAGTTCCCTCTTGCAGAACTTCTCTCCTTTGAAAATACTGTGTTGAAGGAGCTCTTGTGTTCAAAGCTTGGCTCCTCTTTCACCTGGCTCCTGTGGTGAAAGTAATTAAGAGCAATTGGTTGCTATAGAAATACTAATATTTATTATTGATACTGCAGTAATACCCTGAAGCTTCAGCAGCTGTGATATAAATATGTGTGAGAATAAGAACTGTGGTGGAGCCAGCTGAGGATTATTACTCCAACCACAAGGTCAAGAACCCTGCTGTCATGTAGACATACTCTGAAAAGAGTGAAGTAGGGAACCTTCCAGAAAAAGATTGCAAAACATAGTGGCATTAATTTGCCTGTAATACAAATGCAATCATTTTAAGCACTGTCTTGCTTGAAAGGGTGTCTGGGAGCTAATATCTACAAATAGGTCTTTTGGAAACTGAAGGATATGGATTGGAAGAAAGTAAATCCTCTATTTTAACTGTTTTTACTGTGGGTCAGCTTACCTTCTGCAGCTGTGCTGTGTGCTTCATTCTACTAAAACTTAGCTGCAAAAATCAGGAAAGGCTGTCATGATACAACCACAATAAAGGAGCTTTTGTATCTTGGTGTGCCTGACCTACCAAACTACACACACTGAAGTGTTAAACCCTGATGTTTCTTGTTAAGTGCATCAGCCTTACTTATGGCAAATATCTTCCTTTGGAGATGGAATGTAAAGGAGAGATTTGTGAAAGCAAAGAACCTTGATACCACCTTCCTACCACTTCTCACTGCTGTATCACTGATTCTGGCCAAAAGTGAAGTATGGATGATCTTGGAGGTCTCTTCCAACCTGGTTGATTCTATGATTCTATGGTCTAGTTGACTGGCTAGGGCTGGATGATAGATTGAACTGGCTGATCTTGGAGGTCTCTTCCAACCTGGTTGATTCTATGATTCTATGAAATTCCTCTGCCTCTAAAAGACTTTGCAATGCAAAAAGCCCCCTGAAGAAAATTCTCACTCACTTCAGTGCATTAGCGTATTCCTACTTGTGTACAGACAGATTAAGAGGCTATACACACAATGTATGCGCCTGAGCGAGTTTCTAAGAGCTTTATATACTTACTGATGAGTCAAGATGATTATGGTGAGATCATGGGAAGGAAATATAATGCACTTTCACCATAAAAATGGATTTTATGAAGATGACAAGGGCCCATCACTCTAATTAGCAAACAAAGAGAGAACGAGATGTAGGAGGATTAAAGGGACACTGTCAAATCGCATTTTAGCAATCATCTCATTGCAAAAAGGACATATTCTGACAAGTTGCACTTTCAATTGCATGTCCTGATTTTGAGGTTACTTTAAATTGTCTCGAGATGGAAGTTTCCACTTTTTGTTCTGTTATGGGAGAAATGAAGCAATCCAAAACCTGGTTTCTGTACACAGAGGTCATGTAAGTGATTATATGTTGAACATATATATATGATTTTTCCATGAGCAAACCAGAGATAAAGATCAACTTCTAACAGGCCAAACTTTTCTTGTTTTGTTTTTTATTCTCCAGCCAAATGTTTACTTTATTTCCATACAAACATGCTACACTCCATGGAGCAGATGTGGCATTTTTCCAATAAGCAAAAAGAAATACCAGGGTACTTTTTATGTGGCATTTTACCTGCTGTGCTGCTGCCTGTGTCCTGGAGATATCATTTAGGACACATTTTCCAAAAGAAATGTTGATTTTGGGTATCTCCTTGCACAATCTCCAATTTGAGACTGCTAAAAGAGCCTGCTTTTGGAAAAGTGCACTACTGACTTCTTTCTGCAAATGAGATTGCTCCAGCTCACTGTCTCAGAAAAGGAGGCAGGACCCAAAATTGAAAGGTGATTTTGAAACTCTTCAGTAGGGGTTAAACTGCATAAGGTGCTCCAGGAGTAACATGTCAGGGAGTGAAGAAGAAATATTTTTCTCTTTTGGTACTTTCCTTCAAACATGTCCTTTGGTCATAGTAATTCTTCTGAGGAATGAGGGACTTGCTCTGGTGCTGGGTGTCCCAGGTTGAGCCTATAGGGTTAAAATTTTTTCTGGGGACTAGAAGATTGTTATTCAATGCCATAATTCTGCTATCTCTTTATAGACTTGTGTTGAGGCAGAACCTCTTTTGCTGCAACTTACACCCATTGCTCCTTGTCCTATTCCGGGGAGCAAGTGAGCAGAGCCTGTCCCCCCCACTCCTGGCCAGCCTTCAGATATTTATAACCATTTATCAAATCTCCTCTAAGTCTTCTCTTTTCCAGACTGAAAAGTCCCAGGTCCTTCAGCCTCTCCTCATAAGCCATGCCCTCCTGTCCCCTAATCATCCTCTTAGCTCCCTGCTGGGCTCTCTCCAGCAGATCCCTGTCCCTCTTAAGCTGGGGAGCCCAAAACTGAACACAGTATTTAAGATGAGGTCTCACCAGGGCAGAGTAGAGGGGAAGGAGAACCTCCCTTGATCTGCTGGACACACTCCTCCTAATACACCCTAGGATTCCATTGGCCTTCTTGGCCCCCAGGGCACATTGCTGTCCCACAGTTAACTTGTTATCCTCCAGGACCCCTGGTCTCTCACCACAGAGAGAGTTTTCTTGGAGAAGACCAGCCATGGGACAGTGTTAGGTACAACTAAGAACTGTTTTCCATTCCAGGCACTGCTATTGAAAAATAAACAAACAAACCCCCCACTTTACTGACAAATATGAGGCACTTCAAATGAAAGCAACAGAAATCATTTATGCAAGCAAGGGAGGAGAGCAATGATGGAAATGACAGCTAAAGGTCTTTGTGCTAGTTTGAGCCTGGCTGGGATATTTTAGTGAGAGAAATTAGATTATAGGCTGTGAAAAGGCAACAATGGTGATGTCTACTTCACTCATAGGCTTGCTGAGATGTATAAAAACAAGAACACAAACATAGGTAACAGCTGTTCTCTGGTCCTGGCTGCCTGCACTTCTCTTCCAAATCTGATGTCTGTGTAACTAATCCTTCTGCTTTCTAACCCCCCTGGCCAATCCTCCAAACTCACCATGAATGTAAGGCAAAGTCTGGGACAAGGTAGAGGGGTGGAAAGGAGGTGCAAGGGTGGTTAGGAGCCCCTCCTGGAGACACTGGTTTCTGGGAGGGCTGTTGTGTTCCTGTATTACTTTTTTAACTTGTATATGTCTGCATATAGCTGCATCTATTGTAAATATCTGCTTGTATGTTGTGCTAAGCTGTAAATATAAAGCTTCATTCTACTTTCCAGCTCATCTGAGTCTAGTCTGGGTGATTTCATTAGAGTGAGGGGGGCAGGTAACATCCAAACCATCACAGTCTTGATGAATAACTGAATGACTGTGAACCAGTTTATGGAGAAAGATGAAGGAAGCTATGCATGAATAGATTGCCTAAACAGAAATTAATTGCCAATAGCATAACAGGCACTATGGAACATATAATAAAGAGAGAGTGATATTGTTCGTGGTAGCAAAACTGGTCATGACTATTGCCATAACCTGAAGATCCTGACAATATAAAAGACATCACAAGGGAAGCTTTGTGAGAACAAGATCCTTAGGTTGTTTGAAATTACAAAGCAGATAAGGGAAGTCCCATTGCTTGAAGCTAGGCAGGGCAATAGTCCAAGTTGCTGAATAAGTATTTCAGTGTTTCTTGACGTTCACTTCAGGAAATTCTAGGAAGTGCTTTAGATGGCAAAGTCAAGGTACAGGGATATGCTTCAGAGTTAAAATTACTGTCACTGTTCTACTAAAGCTCTGCAGAAGAGTACCAAGAAAGGATATTTCCATGGCTCTCAGGCTCTGTCACATGTACAAATAGAGAATGAAGGTATTGAGCCTTTGGAGGTAAGGTGAACCAGATGGTTCAATGGATCTGTTCCATCTCTAATTTTCATGAGCGTACAAACAAATATTCATGCCTGAAAACATTAATCACTATTGGGTAGAGGTCTAAATCAAAGAAGGGAAGCAGTCTTGTGTATGCTGAGCACACAATGTTCTAATGCTTATAACTATGTAATTTCCAAACCAAATTTCTTCAAACAGGGCAATGAATCATTCAGGAGTACATTCACATTCAAAGGTGATGTTTGAAAATAAAGTTGATTTGAGTTACTGTGAATGAAAATACTTTAAGTAATGAAAATCACTTTTCCCCTCCTCCTGATTGGATAACTTTGGGGGAAAAAAAAAAAAGAAAAAGGCAAACAGCTGGATTGATTTTTTATGAAAGTTTCTAAACTCAATTCAGTCTTGAACTGAGACCAAGCATGAAAAAATTGAGCCCAAAGGTAATATCTATTTGAGAAAGTTATAAATGGCTTTGATTTAGAATTGAAATGCCATTTTCAGACTTGGTAATGTCATCACAACCACAAAGAAACATGAACTTGTGTTGTGCAAAGCTGTAGTGAAAACAGAAAACCAGATTCTCCTGATTTCAACTGACCTAGAGCAAGCTACTCTGTACAGAGAATCTATCAGGCAAAGTAGGATGCTACCATACATCAATAACAACAAAAGTGCATTGCTTGAAGTTTATATTCTGCATATTAATTGAAGGTCCATGGAGAAAACATATGATTTTAAGTGCTATAAGGGACTACCATGCATTCTGCAGGAAAGTAGCTATGCAGTTGATTGGATAGGGCTGGCTGCTAGGTTGGACTGGATGATCTTGGAGGTCTCTTCCAATCGGGTCGATTCTATGATTCTATGATCATACCTTATACTGTGGCAACTGTGGCAAGTCTTTGTTTAATGCATCTCTAAGCTGAAGATTTTCTGCTCCAGAATATATGTGTTTTAATTTTTCACAAGTATTTAGCAACTTATTTCAGGGAGTAAAAATCATTTTCAGCTTGTTTCTTCAGCAAATAATTAGCAGTCAGGTAATTGCATTCCAGTATGCAGAAGCTTTTGGCAATAAGGATGCTTAGTATGAGTGCTGGGGTGAGGAAAACTGAATACCACTAAAGAATAAGAATAGCAGGGCATAAAACTTCACAGGCTGTAATACTCACTGCCATCCTGTTATGGACAAAGAGAGAACTCTCCTCTGTAGTGTAACATTAGTTTCGTTATTTGAGGGACAGCAAACAGCTCTAGGCATGTTTTATACCGAAAGATGCTTAAGGCTAGGTTAGAATTTCATCCTGAGGGAAGCTTTTAGAGATAATTAAATCAGCTCTGACATAATTCAGGTGAATGACCTAGGCATGCAATTAGAAATGTACCCCAGCCTCAATAGCTCTATGACAAAACATCCACAGTAGACTTAATTGCTTGCTTTTTCCATATCAAACACTCTGCCAGAGATGAAAACTAAGAACATTAAATAATTTGTTCAGAACATCCAAAAAGTTGATGGAAACACAGACACAATACCTGACACGGGTTCTATATGAAGAATACTCAAATGCACAGTAAGTATTTCTTCTGGGTAGTGATCACAATGACTCAAGTCTGCCTTGATCAAAGCCAGGATCTGCTGCAGAATCAGACCTGACAGCCTCATATTTAAAAGATTTGAAGACTGAGCAGTTAAAAGCTACAGTGGTTATCTACAGCAATGGGATCTACATATCTTGGAATGAAAACAGGGTCTGTAATGACATCTAGTCACTTCTGGTTTTAGTGAAAGCCAGAACATCTAATCCTAGCCTTTCTCTTCAAATGGGTGCAAGACACTTTTGATCACAATTAAAACAAAGAGGAGAAAAGAATGTAAAATACATTATATTCTTTAAATATATACTGTCATGCATTTTAAAATTCCATTTAGTTTGGGTGAAATATGTGCCAACTTTGGACTGTTTTCTAGTGGACAGCTTTATATGTTGTCAACTCACTTTGATAAGGTTCACTAAGACAAATATTTTTTTTTTCAATAGAGAGGTACAAAGGATCTAGAAATTTCCAATACTTACTTCAGGATCAGTTAGTAAAATAAAATGTTGTGGAAAAACTCAGAGTAGTGTTTCATGTGGCATCTCTCAGCACAAGATGTCAGTTAAGGTTTTTCTACCCTTGACCTTCTTCTTTTCCTTCTTCATCCCCAATCCTCTGCTGGTGCTTACCAGCCCCTTATCAGTGCTGTACTCTAAATTACATCTTTTGGGTATAATCTTGCTAAAAGAAAGCAATATCTTATGGGAGTTTTGGGGTAAAAATAGAGAGATTTTTCTCTGTGTGTATGAAATAGATTATTTTCCACGTCTTTAGACCAAGCCCACACAAATAATACAATGGATGGAAGTGAAGGGATAACTCTTGGCAGGACGTAAATCACTTAAACTAGCTCT
Organism: Pogoniulus pusillus; assembly: GCF_015220805.1. Lineage (NCBI taxonomy): Eukaryota > Metazoa > Chordata > Aves > Piciformes > Lybiidae > Pogoniulus > Pogoniulus pusillus. The sequence continues at coordinate 10,911,727 of NC_087278.1, forward strand.
GCCACCGAAGGATTCATAAGATGAAAAAGGGAATTTGTAACCCTGCTCACAAATAGATTAGCATTTTCCAATCTTGCCCAAAACATGTGTCTTTCCAGACAGACTGATAGATTTTTATTGAGTTTTCTGATTGTTCTATTTTATCACTACAGGCAAGAAACAAAGCCATGAGCATTTCCTTTTAATTGTCTTTCAGGTACTGTTGCAGCCTTTTGGGTCCCTTTGTGCTATGCTATTTTTAATTAACGGGTTATGGAGCTGCTCACACCCACGAGACTCCACTAAATGCATCTAGGTGGCATGTAACACTTCCCAAATTTCAGTGCAAAATGTTTGTCTGCAAATGTGCTGTCTTAAGACAGGCTTCACGTCCAGCTAAAATTCAATGAAAAACTTAATGAAGCTTGTCAGGCTGTCTAATAAAGAATACTGCCACTCTGTGCAGAGCTGGAAAGCACACCAAAAATTGTCACAGTCTTTTTGTCAGTCATCATGAGCACCAAAGCCCAAGCTGAAGCGTAGCCTAAGAACAATTGCTTTTTATTTGATCTACCCAAGTTGTTCTTGTAAGCAAAGTGACAAAACATTGGGTAATGCATGTGGAAAAAGGAAAGAAGGTGGGAGAGAGAGGAAAGGAAGTGGTTTGTGTTTTTGTAAAGGGTTAACCCTCCTAGGGGAGCGGTCTTGACCCCGACCCCAGGTTCTCCTGACTCCTTGCCAGGGGTAGGTCCAACCCTTTCTCCAGGTGTGGTGGTTGGCCCACTTCCACTTCATGTCTAGCCCCCTATAAAACAGAGGAACTTCCTGCTTTGTTCTCTCTTACCCTGCCTGAGAGCATCATCTTCCTGTTTCTTGCTGCTCTTTCTTTTGCCACATGGCCATCAATCCACAAGGTGGAAAATCCATTGCCATCAATCAGGTTGTACACATATCTTTTGTATCTTGTTTTCCCTTCCCTATACCTTTTTTTGTAACTCCCCTACCTCAAATACCTTTTATTTATTGTAAAAAGTTTCTCTTTTAACTTCCAAATTGAAGTGAGACTATTTATTTTGGTGTCTTATACATTTTTCCTCTTTACATCTAATTCCATTTCTATGAAAAAAAAAAGGGCAAGAGAGAAAGGCATCCTATAAATTGTTATTGGTTCTAGTAACTATATTTGAGTCTCTGGGAGATTTAAACTCAGTTTTGAAATACCCAGTTCTGTAGGAGGGACATTGAGATGCTTGAGCGTGTCCAGAGAAGGGCAACGAGGCTGGGGAGAGGCCTTGAGCACAGCCCTATGAGGAGAGGCTGAGGGAGCTGGGATTGGTTAGCCTGGAGAAGAGGAGGCTCAGGGGAGACCTTATTGCTGTCTCCAATTACCTGAGGGGAGGTTGTGGCCAGGAGGATGTTGCTCTCTTCTCTCAGGTGGCCAGCACCAGAACAAGAGGACACAGCCTCAAGCTACGCCAGGGGAAATTTAGGCTCAAGGTGAGGAGAAAGTTCTTCACTGAGAGAGTCATTGGACACTGGAATGGGCTGCCCTGGGAGGTGGTGGAGTCGCCGTCCCTGGAGCTGTTCAAGGCAAGATTGGACGTGGCACTTGGTGCCATGGTCTAGCCTTGAGCTCTGTGGTAAAGGGTTGGACTTGATGACCTATGAGTATCACCAACCTTGGTGATACTGTGATACAGTGAAAAGGAGACTGCCCATCTACATCTAGTGAGTTCCATCAGTTGTGACTGCAAGAACACAAACACATTTTGGTGACCAGAGTTGAAATGGCTGCTTTGTTAGAAACATCTTCCTATCCATAACCAAGTCCTTCTGCATTGTGGAAGTCTTGTGCTGTGAGATGCTCATTTAGCTTCACTTGTACAATTTTTGTTTCAGTTTGCAAAGGGTAGGGATTTGTGTATTTTGTTGTGTCTGTTGTAGGATTCCTGACAATCAAACCCTAAAATGTATCGAAGTGGTCATTTTTTCACATGGATTTCTCTAGCACAATTTGATGCTGTTTCATGTTATTTGCCACATTTGCCTGATGTTCTTCACAGTTTGGTTCGTGGAGGAATACATGTTGGCATTGTGGGGTTTTGAACATGATTGCTGTAAAATATATTCCTTTTGTGATGTCAGCCATAATAACCAGAAAGTTGAGATGAGTGAAATCCATGGACACTTTGAAATACAAAAGGTTGTTAATACATTTATGATGAAAATTGTTGTATGATTCTTAAGGTTTCAGGTCAAATAATGGAGTTCTCCTCATACATCATCGATGTCATAGAATCATAGAATCAACCAGGTTGGAAGAGACCTCCAAGATCATGCAGTCCAACCTATCCCCCAGCCCTTATCCAGTCAACTAGACCATGGCACCAAGTGCCTCATCCAGTCTTTTCTTGAACATCTCCAGGGATGGTGACTCCACCACCTCCCTGGGCAGCCCATTCCAATGGCAAATTAGGCAACTACTCTTCTCAAGACAGCAGCAAAAGAGATGAAACTGATGCTAGGATCACAGTGTGTTAAAACAAACAAACAAAAAAAATCTTTCACAGATAGCTGAAGTTTCTCTTCACAAGAAAAACTGTATGCAACTCCTCAAACCTCTAGAAAGATTTTTCTCTGATTATTGCTCCTAGAAGAATAACTGCTGCTATGTGTGCATAAGAATTGACAGAGCTACCAGAGAATGAGAAATAGACTATTTTGCAGCATGCCTGGCTTTAAAATCTGCAATGTTCTGCTTGGTGAGACTGTGATGGTACAGGATCCTAGTGTAATGGATGAAGATACTCAGAATGATGAAAGAGGGTTTATGTTGAGAAGTTTTTGAGCCATAGTTTGTCTCAAAGGAAATAATGCTCTCTGAGTTGAAAGACAGTTTCTGTGTTTCCCACTTTTATTAGAACCATGGTTATGTCTGATGTGTCTACCTGGGTTCCTGTATTCATCACTGCTGAGAAAGGTATAGAAAACTCTAGGGAACAAGGGTGGAAATAAGAGCTGGCAGTGCAGCCTTTTGTTGGGGTTGCCTGAGAAGTCTTTCCATAAAGACTTTGAGATTTAAGAACAAAGCAGCATATATATTTCTTCATTGAGTTCCTTTTTTTGGTTCTGACTCAGAAAATCATCTGCCTGTCTTGCTGATGCAGTCTTGCATGATGTACAATTTCTGCAGTGCTTCCTGAACTTAAGGACTCATTGTTTTTGGTCAGAGGGAAAATACAACTTGAATGGAGATTATTGGTTGCTCTTATCCATCTACATGAAAATAAGATCAGATTTTGGACTATCAGATTTGTGATTTCTAAACCAATCTAATGTAGAACTTGATGAGATAAGGAAATACTATTTCAGGGAAGGAGTTATTGATAGATAGATAGATAGATAGATAGATAGATAGATAGATAGATAGATAGATAGATAGGAGAATGGGTTAAAATCTGTTTTATCATATAAGTTCCACTAGTGGGTCTGGCAGTCACACACCATGAGGGCTATCAGATCATTTGGCCTCATTTGTTCTCTTCCTTTCCTACCAGCTGCTGACTGCAGAGCAGAGCATCTGAGATGAGACATATGTCATAGACTTGGTGGGAAAGTAGATAGGGATCTACTCAACCTTTATAAACAGAAAGTGTGCCAGAGATGCAAGATCAGGAAGAAGAGGTGAGATAGACAGTTTCTTCTCAGTTCCCTTCAGTTCACTCTTTTCCAGCCTTCACAGGAGAAAGAAGTCAGTAGAAATGAGACACAGAAGTGGAACATTGGTGTTCAAGAGTAAATACAGAAGAAACAATGGGAAACAATACAATGGGAAGAAGGAACAGAAGGAGAATAAAGCAGAAAAAGAAATACTGACATTTGTTACACCATTACATGGCCTGGAGGTCCCACTTAATGCTTGTGTACCCTTCTGCTAGTCATTATTCCCAATATTATAGAAATACAAGCATTACTCTGGAAGCATAAAAATAAACAAAATCTGCATCAGAGAATCAGATTTAGTCTCAGAGCTCTGAAAATGCTGATAGCAACAATACATGTTTTAAGAGATGGGTACCATAAAAGAGGACTCTACAGCCTATGCTAGTTTGAAGCAGGCTAGAATGTTTTGGTGAGAAGGACTAGATTACAGGCTCTAAAAGGGAAACAATGGTGATGTCTACTTCACTCATAGGCTTGCTGAAATGTATAAGAACAAGAGTATAAACATAGATAGGACAGCTGCTCTCTGTCTGGGTTCTGGGCTGCATCTCTCTAACCTGACCTTCTGCCTCTCTGATTAATCCACCTGCTTCCTAACCCCTTCAGCCAACCCTCCAATCTTCCTTGGGCACAAGGCAACATCTGGGGTAAAGCAGGGGAGTGGGAGAAGGTGGAAGGGCAGTTGGGAGCTCCTCTTGGGGACTCAGGTTTCTGGGAGAGGAGTTGTGTTTCTGTATTACCTTTCAACTTGTATATTTCTGTCTATGACTGTATATACTGTAAATATCTGCTTGTATATTGTGTTAGCTGTAAATAAATAGCTTCATTCAATTTCCAGAGCCAGCTGAGTCTAGTCTGGGTGATTTCTAAAGTGGGGGGGAGGGTGGGGGTGGGCAGGGAACACCCTAACAAGCCTCTTAGTGAAACCCACTTAGATTTCAACATTTAACTCCTGCAAGATGTCTTTCAGCCTTGTCAAGTGTCAGGGAGAAGTCATCCAGAATGAAAATAACTTTTAGTGTGCTTGATGGTACAAAATATCTTCTAGTTACTGGGACCTAACATGCCAAAGTGATTGAAGAAATGTAAAATAGTTGCAGATATGAAAGACTACCTAAGAAAGAAATTGTGTTAGCCTAGGGAAGATATTGACCGTTGTGGAGTATATCAGTATGGCAAAGTCAAAACTATGCAGCCTCCTTCAAATGAACAGAATTAAAAGGGTTCTGAAATAAGCATTCCTCTTTGAGGTTTTTGTCTCCCATCTGTTTGGGATCTTGACCTCTGACAAGACATACCTATGGAAACACACATGGAGCTGCTGGGGCTGAGACCTGGCTCAGCTGGATGTCAGCTCTGGGACTAAAGGCATACAGAAAGACCGAGTGTCTGCTGGCAGCTGTGCAAGGATCACATCACAAGCAGTGCTTCAGTATTTCCAAGTAGCTGGTCAGAGTTCTGTGCCACTCTGCTGACTCTGGAAAACAAGAATTGTGCTTGCTCACTGGAATTTTTAAGTGTCTTTCCAGGAACATTTATGCCTTTTATGCAAAAAAACATTTATCTGACAAGCCACAGGAAGCCTGTTACTTGCTCAGAAAACTCTGGATGCAGCAGGTCATTTTTTTGGATGCATCTGTTTGAATCTCTAGGAAAGGCAATAGGGAAGAGAAAGAGGAATGAAAGAGGGAATAGGGGTTTAAGGAGTAATAGGAAAACCAGCAGCCAGTGCAAGTACTGATGCCTTTGCAGTAATAGTAATGTAAGTATACAATGGCTAGAGAGAGCAGTAATACTCATTGCTAAACATAAAGCTCCAGTTCCTATCCTAAGTCTGCATTTTCTTTTTATGTAGAATTTTACCAGACCATATCCATGTAAAGCAAAACATTCAATGACAGCTACATATTTTCTCTAATTGTAGCAAAGATGTTTCAACCCTTTCAAGGAAGGTGGTAAGGGAAAATAGTCTATTTCTTTGTTTTTCAACAAAGAATTAGTTCAGGTTTTACCTTTTCTTTTCTTTTCTTTTTTTTTTAAAGAAGTCTTCTAATGCCTGCATACTTTACAACAGAGACATGACATTTGTTTTCCAGGGGGAGTTGGGGAAGAAAGAAAAGCTCTTTGTTATGATTTGCAAAACCTAGTACAGTTTGTAAATCAGCTTTTTTACATCCTCAGTAGAAAATCTTTATAGCTACCAAATGATCTTTACATATTCCCTGTACATTGTCATGACTCCATACTCCCCTAAGCCATCAATTCTGCTGTTTCTGTGTCATAACAAAAACACAGAAGCCAGCTAGGGGTTGGGAGGGACCTCTGAAGGTTGTCCAGTCCAACCTCTCTGCTAAAGCAGGATCAACTGGAGTAAATCATATGGTTACATGTGCAGGTGAGTTGAAAGCCTCCAGAGACACCACAACTTCCCTGGACAGCCTGTTCCAGTGCTCTGCCACCCTCAAAGGAAAGATTTTTTTTTTCCTTATGTTTGCATGGAACTGCCTGTGTTCCAGTTTGTGTCCATTGCCCCTTGTCCTGTCACTGGACACCACTGAGAAAGATCTGGCTCCATCCTCCTGACACTTGCCCTTTAGATATTTATAAGCATTCATGAGGTGTCCTCTCAGTCTCCTCTTCTCCAGGCTAAATAGAATCATAGAATGGTTGAAGGGGCCTCAAAGATCATCCAGTTCCAACTCTGTGCCATAGGCAGGGACACCTCCCACTAGAACAGGTTACTCAAGGCCTCATCCAACCTGGTCTCGAACACTTCCAGGGAGGGAGCATCCACAACTTCCTTGGGCAACCTGTTCTAGTGTCTCACCACCCTCACTGGAAAGAACTTCTTCCTAACATCTAGTTTGAATCTCCCCTCAAACCCATTACCCCTCATCCTGTCATTACAAGACTTTGTAAATAGTCCCTCCCCAGCCTTCCTGTAGACTCCCTTCAGATACTAGATCCAACTCTCTCAGCCTTTCTGATATTCAAGTGCTCTAAGCAGCTTAGTGTCTCTCAGATGGACTCTTTCCAGTAGTTCCTTGTCTGTTGTGAACTGGGGAGTCCAGAATTGGGTGCAAAATTCCATATGAAAGGCAGAGTAGAAGGAGAGGAGAACCTCCCTCAGCCTGCTGGCCATACTGTTCTTAATGCATCCCAAGATACCACAGGTCTTTTTGGCTGTGAGGTCATATTGTCAACTGTCCACCAGGACTCCTGTGTCCCTTCCCCAGTGCTGCTCTCCAGCAGGTCACTTCTCAGCCTGTACTGATACATTGGGTTGCTCTTCTCCAGATGCAGTCCTCTATACTTGTGCTTGTTGAATTTCACTAAGTTTCTCCCCACTCAACTCTCCAGCCTGTCCAGGTCACACTGGATGGCAGCACAGCTTCCTGGTGTGTCAGCTACTCCTCTCAGTTTTGTATCACCAGCAAACTTGGTGAGGGCACACTCAATTCCTTCATACAGGTCCTTGGTGAGTATGTTGAAAAGGACTGGACCCTGTGGACCCACTACTGATCTGTGGGAAACACCACTAGCCATGGGCTTCCAAATAGACTCTGCTCCACTGACCACACAACCTTCTAAGCACTCTCCTTCAGCCAACTCACAATCCATCTTACTGTCCAATCATTTACTTCAGACTTCTTAGGCTTAGTTGTGGGAGATGATGTTGAATGTCTTGCTGAAGTCAAAATAGACCACATCCACTGCCCTCATCTATCTATCCAGTTTTGCCATCACAAAAGGCTACAACAGATTGCATAAACTTGACTTTCTCTTGGTGAATCCCTGTTGACTACTCCTGATAAAGCCCTCTTCATCAATACACTTTGAGACAGCACCAAGAACAAACTGTTGCACCACCTTTCCAGGGATGGAGGTGAGACTGACAGGCCTGTAGTCTCCCAGGTCCTCCTTCTTGCCTTTCTGAGGGCTAGAGTGACACTGGCTTTGCTCCAGTCCTCAGCACCAATCCTGTGGTCCAGGGCTTTTCAAAAGTGATAGAGAGTCATCTAGCCATGATTTCTGCTAACACTAAACCTTACCTTCTGCCAGAAATATGTAACAGCATCTGAACTCCTCCCATGCAGAGAGCTGACCCTTCCAGTGAAAAGCTCTAGGCCACAACAGTGAAATGTGCATTATCTTCCCTTCTTGTGCTTAGTTACATACATAGACAATGAGCGTCTACTGATGCTATCAGTTACTCCACAATCTAAACCAAGAGAGGCTCCTGTTGGCACCTAGACTTTCAGGGAAGGAAAGCTCCACATGAGACTGTTTTGGTGTGGGAGTCAGGCTCCAAGTCCAAGGAGAATATATGCCAGAATGTCAATATTAAAAGTCTGCAAAGTCAGATTGCGAAGCTGATGCAATGTCAAAACTGTACTTGATAGGCAGAATAGGCAATGAACGAAACAGAAGCTGACAAGAACAGAAGGTATGGTCTCTGCTTTAAAAGGTGGCTCAGGACCTAGGGTGGCTGAGTTTTACTCCAGATTCAGCTGCCACCTTTCTACAAGCTGTCAGACAAAAGTGTACCAATGCCCATCATACACCAGAGAAGGGGATGGTGTGTACTACTCACCTTAAATCTGCTCTCTCTTGAATTGATTGTCATTCTAACCTTACCCTTCTTTTCCCAAAACCATTCCGATGCACTGTGAAATTAGTCTGTTCCTCATGTTCAGGAATGCCTGCTGACATGCTGTTCAGTGCTCATCTGTTCCACACAACAGGCTCAGTTATTTCTTTTGCTGCAATCCTGTCTCCAAGAGCCCTGCCATCCTGGTGTCTCAGCTTTGCATTGGCACACATTGCAATGTGTCTTGATGACCACGTGGACAGGAAGGATCAAGCAGGCTTTAAGAAACCGTACTCTATGGTGAGAGTTGAATCTGCTTCTGGCTGCCTTTTCACCAGAAGAATAATGAGTATGTCATAGTATCATCTTTATCGTCCATCTGAGACCTTGGATAAGCAGCTTGGTCTGGAAGAAGCACAACCAAGATACGTGCATGCATTGTTTAGAGGCATAAGTGTGTGCACGGATGCAGTATGCAGCACAGGCTTATGTCGTGACCTTGTGCAAGGACACTGCATAAAAACTCGCTTCTATTTTACCTTTCAGGTGACAGAGTCTTGCTATTTTGCAGTATTAACAAAGAGAAAAGCACATTTTTCTTGAACTGTTTTTCTTCTCCTATGTGTAAGAACGCTGGCACTCCCACTGATCTGTGCCTAATGGGAACCACTGGCCAAAACGCTACAGCTGAAGTGAGTGACCTTTGCCAGTACTGAGTTCGTCTTGCAGAAACCAATGGACAGGGAAAGAGCAAAAGAGCGAGAGACAGCTCCGACAGTAATGGGCTGTAATTGAGTTCTCAGCCTTGCTGTAAGTGCCTTGGTGCGATTGCCTGTGAAAATTGCTCTGTTTTATGCTTTTTGTTAGGTTCTGTCAAGCCCCATTTAAAATAATGAGGCCCCTTCACTCACTTTCTCTCCATAGAGTTTGGAGCAGACAAGACAACTTTCAAAGGAAGAACAAAAACTCATCTGCGGAGAAGAGGGGGATGTTGTAAATTACTGATACCCAGGATTCTTGCAGAGGCAGTTAGCCAGGTGTGACCTTGACAAGGGACAAATCAAACACACATTATCCAGTTCTTTCAGCCAACGCCTTGTGTTCCCAGGAGGTGCAAACTCATGCTGGATGCCTGATAAAGCTGCAGCTCTCTAGCAGCTGATCTATCTCTTTTATCAAGTGTGTGAATCCACAACACACATCACAGGAGCAAGATGGATATAAGGAGTAATGAATCTTAGAAGGGCCTTTATGAAAGTCACACTTGAACTATGAGCAAAGGTCATGTGTAGAGAGATGCTGAGCACTGGCATCCATGTATTTCTCCAGTAGGAGCTGAATTGCCCACTGTATCCATTTCGTGTGGGACAACTCTACCACGAAGTAATTGATCTCATCACCAGGTGTGCTCCATAACTACTCACAGTTGTTTGGAGTGCAATAACCTGCATGTCCTACAATATCAATCAGTAAATCCTGCAACTATGGTAACTTAATACAGGATATTTTGCCTTCATAAAACTCCTCTTACTTGGTCTTGAAAAAAATCTAAAATAGGAATGTTTTGGCTTACAGGAAACCAGCTTTTAACCAATTTTTATGAGTAAAAAGAATTCAAAGCCATTCAGTAGTATCTGCTGGACTGTTGGACTGGCCACTGACAAAATCACTGTTAGGGCACAACTATCTCTCGAACACCAGAGTTTCTGCTGGGTTGCTAGAGGCAAAATGCCTCCAGAAAGTTGGTCCAATCAGAAAATATGGGAAATAGTTGCTAAACTGTATGGAGAGAACTGATGTTTTTGTAAACCTAACTGATTAGAGATTGGGATTTTCTCCAACACAGCCTACCTGTCAGTTGAGAAGGCAAGCTGGAGATGCCTACTTGCCTTTCCAGGATATCACTCAGTTGACTCTTCTTGGATTCCAGTTTCAAGGCAAGCTTGCATTGCTGTAAGATGATCCACAAAACACACTGTGATTTGTAGGAATGCCCCCTTAGGAACAAGGCTGGTGGAGGCAGGATGAGAGACTCACTCTTGGATGAATTCACAGGAGCTGACTCTTTTTACCATGGGGAGAAGAGAAGGAGAAGAAAGTTCTTTTTGATACAAGCAGAAATGAGAAAACCCAATCTGGACACAGTAGTCCACCAATGCCTGAATTTCACTGGTGGCTTTGATAGACATTCCGTGTGCAACATAGAGCCCTGTATATGTACTGTGCTTCTCACTCGTGTGAGAAGGCTGATACTGTTGGAAATGTACTTGTTTTTCCCACCAGGAGCTTTTATATGGCTCAGAACCATCATTCTGAGAGAAATGTGGGCATAGATTCAATTACTGGTTCCTTTTCTTGTACTAAGAGGGTGGAAAAGAGACACAAATCCAGCTAACATCAGTAGCCTTATTGATGGAAGTAGACACTCAGGGCTCGAGGGTGGATTGTTCTAATACTTCTGGGCTGAGGAATGAAGATCCAGTTGATTTGTCTCTATCACAGCAGTAACAAACAGCAGTGTCTCACACTTTATAACCCTGTTTGGAGAAAGGAGGAGATTCAAAAAACTCTGGGGTACAGATTTCTTTTCTTCTGAGGAATGGGAAGCCAGGAGAAATGAGCTGACAGACTAAAACCTTGGTGGAAAAAAGGATAAACACCTGGCAAACAGAGGCCTGGAAGAATTCATCACATGACAGCAGGCTTGCTTGCAATGTATTAACAAACCGTTAGATGTCTCTTTGTGCTTTGCAAAGCTCCAGACAAGGCACAGTCCCAGGAAAAAAATGGAAAAAACAAAGCTGGAGCTCAATCTGTGCAGAAGCCTTTCTGCCTTTTTGTTTACCCCTGCTGTGGTGGCATCTGGTAAATGCCACTTGTTTAGGAAGGAAGGTGGCTTCGCAGTTCAGGATACCAACAAACTACTGGCATTGCATTCTCTGTGTTAGGCATGTCTTCCTGGGGAAGTTGGACAGTGTTAAACTTGGAGACTATTGGAGTAGTACATGGTATGGTATGTAGACTAACAGTGTGCTCTTGCAAAGTTTGAGAAAAAAGGTCCAGCTCTGGGATGATTTTTACCATGCCCACCTGCAGTAAGAGAAGATCCTACAACAAGTGAAGCTGGCAATAAACATGAGCTACTGTGGCCTGACAAAGACACCTTCTGTAAGGTAGCAATGAACTTTCTTTCCTCTCAGAAAGCAAGAAGCTGAGTTGTCTGCTCTGGATGCTTTCCTCTTAAACCATCTTCTCCTAAACCATCTTCTCCTGTGTTATCAGCAGTTTACCACATTCAGCATTTCCCTTAGGTAGAAAGAAATGAAGTGCAGTTTATTATTAAGTCATAAGCATAGGTTTGTGATCTCTTAATTGGTGAAGAGACAAGAATTGTTTGCTGTTCTAGCTCTGACCACATGCAGAGCTGCAGAAAGAGAGACAAGGCTGAGTCTGCAAGAAACCTTGTGATAACTCATTGCTAACAATCCCCAGAGCTGCTGCTTCAAACTATTGCTTTGCAGGATTCATTACATTTTCTTCCTTCTTCCCTTTTGCACACTTTCCTTTTCCTTTTGACAAAGATCCCATTAGCAGTTCTCTCACCTTGCTTCTTACTATCTCAGAATCTGGCCATATATTTTTACTTCCTTTTCTCCCCCTCTCCTGTCTATAACATTGTTCTTCTGTGTATGAGAGGATATAGACAAAGCATTGTGAACTCCAGCATTTTAATGCAGTTTTTATTTGCCTTTTGGATGGTTTAATCCTTACAGCTATTTATTATTGGCTGTTTTCATTCCTTGGTGTTTCTCAGTGTTGGCACTCAGCATCCTTTGTTACACACACCCATCAGTGAAATTTATATTCAATGCCCTCTCATAATTATAATAAAACTGAGGGGAGATATCTTATTATGCTGCACATCTTGCACATTTATTAGCAGCTTGGAGGATCTCTTCGGTAGTGGTGTTGCTAACAGAGCTCTGCAGCCAGCAGATTTGAGACAGAAAATGGCATTTGTCCTACAGTGACAAATACTTTACAGTCCTTATCTTACTGCCTAGCTTATTGTCAGTTGCCTGCTTGCTTTGCATTAAGACAATGTTTTGTGCTATTATTTTCACTTACATTGCTCATGTACATTTAAAACTGTAGTCTGTCTTGTTGCTCAGGGCTTTCTGCAGCACAAGACTTATGTGAACTATGACTTCAAGATGTGTGTGAAAGAAGTGGAGATCTAGGAGCTGTGTTCACATAGCAACATCTACTAAATCTTAGGGACTCGAGTGCAAAGGTAGTGTAGAACCAGAAGAAAATAATCTGTCACCAGTATGAGCTGTGCACATATCTGCTCATGCCACAGGACACAAGAGGGGTTGACAGCCAAGCAGAGAACCCAAGCTAAACGAAGAAAATTGATACAGAACAGTCAGAGGAAAATCTTGCAACAAAATCAGTGCCACACAAGTCATTTGAGAGTTAGGTTTTCCAAAAGCTGTGAGGGTCCGGGATGAGGCTGCCTGTCCTATTTTACCTGAACCATGCCCTGACTTGAAGTTTCTCTGGACAGCTAACAAAGTAACATGCCCTGCCACAAGTCTCTGACATGTCCTTCTGTGCGAGTGTTTGCTACAATAGAGGCAGGAACTCAGAAGCTTAAGATCTGTTTGCTGCATCATCTCCTGGGGGAGAGATCCAATACACTATTATTACTATTGGACTCAACTTAAGAGATAGTTTTGTCTCTCTACAGTCAATTATTTCTCAGGTGTGGCTTGGCTTTGGCCATGCAAGAACCAATATATAAAGGGTTCATTGGCATTTTCACTGCAGACAGACTGCACCTTTGTCATTCTTTGTTTAAAGATTAGTTCTAGGAGGAAGGTTTACATTGAGAAAAAAAAAAAAAAGCAGCCCACCTTCATTTGGGATCATCAGCTCTCTTTTACTCTAGCCAAGGCAGTAGCTGGAAAATAGAAGCTAGGTGGCTGGGATATGCTAGTAATAGAAAGGCATTTGCACAAACATGAAATTCGTGCTGACCTCCACATCTCAGGCTATGAGACAAGGGAAGTCTCTGCTGATGGAATCATAGAATCACAATGGTTTGGGTTGGAAGGGCCCACTAAAGGTCATCTAGTTCAACTCTCTCTGCAGTAAACAGGTTCATACTCAACTAGATCAGGTTTCCCACAGTCCTGTCAAGCCTCAGCTTGAGTATCTCCAAGGATGGAGTTTCAACCACCTCGCTGAACAACCCCATGTCCTGGTAGGGCATATATCCTGCTAGGCTGGTTTAACCCTTGCTTTCCTGCTCCTGCTGTGGGAACCGGCAGTGGAGTCAGATAAGCAAACAATAAGAGTTTGGCTCCAGCAAAGCCTTGAGGACTAGGGGGCTTAGCACCACGTGTCAGGGGTCTTGTGCTGCCCTCAAGGTGCCTGTATGGTCAGACGAGGCACGAAGCTTTGAATTCATTGGCTAGAACAGTGGTGCTAGGGACTATTGGCCACTTTGATTTTCAAAATGAAGTATTCAAAGGAGGATGATTTAGAAAACCCTGCCTTTCTGCATTCAGCCTTTCTGCATGGAGCCTTCCTGCACAGAGCCTTCCTGCCGCTCATCAGTCAGAACTTGCTAAAGGCAGCCACGCGTATAAGCTCACACCTGCTAGTTTAGCAGCAACTCAGCTCTCCTTCCCTCTGCCTGGAATATTTTATATTTTACCCTGGGATCATTATTGCAAGTTTGAAAGTGCCTTCGATACAGGAGACTTAGGGACCAAAAGCGTCGTGAGTCCATCCGCTGGAGTGAAAGCCAAGGCTCCATAAGCATAGTCAGAATTTTTCCTGTTTTCACGTCACTCTTTTCCAAGCTCTGATTGTGTAAACTGTTTAATTCTGTGCATTTGCTTCCTGTCAACCAAAAATCCAAAGAATCTCAGGGCATTTCCCCGAATTTTTGAATATTCATTAAAAAGTAATATTAATATGGAAATTAATATTCATCATTCGTAACAATTATTAATTTCCAATACATCCCTTCCTGTCTTCCACCAACCTCACGGTAAAGAACTTGTTCCCAACATCCATTCTAAATCTGCTCTTCTCTATTTTGAAACCATTGCCCTTAATCCTAGCACTACAGGCTTCCATAAAGGCTGCAGTGTCAGAGATGGCTCTGTACCAGAGCATTCGAGTCTGCAACCTGTAGCTTAAGCAGATTTTCTGACCTGTGAGGCAGTGCAGTGTCCAGACAGGTCCTGGATCACGAGCCTGATGCACCAGCAGCAGAGGTGGGAAAATGCCTTGCTGCTGCACTGTGCCACTACCTGAGAAGTGCAAAGAGAGTAACACAGGAGACTGCTTCCTTGCAAAACTGATTGGTTTGAAGATACAAGAAAACTTCCTTCCAGGACCATAGGAAGTGAGAATCCTACTTTAGAATTTGAAGAGAGAGGGATTTTCAGGATAAAAAGAGCTTCCCCCTGTAAGAAAGTGGACTTGAGAAGATAGCTGAAGGAGTTGGCAAACTCCCTTGAGATGGCTTGGATACAGTGATTTTGGCAGAGTTCTAGGGAGAAAGAAGAATATGGAAGAAGAAAGATTTATAGCAAATCCACTTAGTTTATAACTGCAACCTGGATTTCAGTTTTCTTAACTTGGATATTTGGGGAGATGTAGGAGGAACATATGAGTTTCCAACAATAAAACCTGAGAAGAAGAAAACATTTAGGGGAAAAGCTTTCTTTTCTTTTGCTATGAATTGCTTGGCACAATCTTCTTTGTATGCCAGCCCAAAAGAGCCTGTCTCTCATGCCTCTGATCCCAGTTTTAATTAAACTCTGCTCAAAACTCAGCCTCAGTGGTCCTCACGGGAGGTAATACAGCAGTCTGCAAAAGCGATTCAGGGGAGAGGTGAGAAGCAGGAGAGTGGTGGAAGTATCACTTCAATCTGGGTTATTTTTGTACTGCTCTCATCAGCACAGTACCAGTACGTCTTCCGCTAGCACAACAAGCTGCACAATTAGCATCTTGTAACTGTGCCTCTTTCTCCTCCCTCCCACCTCCCAAAGCACAGGGGGATTTTGTTTTGAACTAAATACTTTATATGCAGAACTAGATAGATTTTCAGTACCGTCTACTGAAGATGATGGGTTACCAGTGGCTAAGCCAGAAGCATTCTGGCAACATGAAACATCTTCACATGTAGCACTTATTCCTTCTCTGAAAAACAAAACAACCCAGACATACACTGACAGCTTCCAGCGTAGTCAGTGCTAGCAGGGAATATGCAAGAGCCATTTCCTAATAGTGCTGCAGGAAAGGTAGACAACCATGTCAGTATAATAGGCCATGTAGGTATATTTGATGAGTGGAGGTGGCAAGTCTGCTCCCAAGGATCCCGTGTTCCACACAGCAATGAAGCAGACAGGGAAGTAAGGCTGAAATAGAGAAAAATGAGAAGTGAGACTACAATGTGCAGCTAAGCAGATTTTTTTTCCCTGGGCCCTGAATAGGGGGAATACTGTAGACCTTGCATGCCTGTCTCCTTCAGTGCCATTTGATCTCTAATTGCTGCAGCAGCTTTGATGGGCTATGATCCCTACTGTGGCTTTGAGACGAAGTAAAATATGGGCAAAGCAGGAACTCATCGATTCTGGTACATAATTCATAATACTTCTCTGTAAAAGATCCAGTTCATGAATTCCAACTTGATGAAATATTCAAAAGAAGATAAATATATTTGCAGGTATTAGACTTCCTGGCACTTAAAGTCTCTCAGGACATTGTGCCAGAGATTTCCCAGCCATGCTAATCACATTGTGCTATGAGTAACCCGCTGCAGAGTGCACGCTCTGCCAGCTCAGGAGAGAGGTAAGAGAGCAGGAAGCCAGAGAACCAAGGATGGCACTAAAATCACTATGCAGTGTTTGCATGGCTGGTGGCCAAGAATGAGATGCAGAGCCTTTGAGGTAGACATGTTTGTCTTCTGGGGGTCTAGCTCCTAGAGTCACCAGTGTCTGAGGGCAGCTTAGTGCATCCTATGCACTGCTTTATGAGAGAACATATAACAGAGCAAGAAATCTGGAAAAGCCTCCCAAAAATCTGTCCTCTGAGTGGAGCCACTTGGCTGTCCCAGGCACATGCTACAGTGTGTGAGTCATTGGAGACTGGGTGAATAAGACACTAGTAAGGTCTTGGGTGGGCAGGAGAGGACATAAGCCACCAAGTAGGCATTTGCTATCAGTGACCTCTCTGGTATATTATCACAGCCATCAGCAAAGTCTCTATGGGAAAGATCTCTGGAAAAGTTATGGTGGAATCTCCCCTTGCCATGCACCAGGGACCTGATCTGACTGTGGTCACCACTGGTCTCTGAGCACTCATGTTTCTCAGTTCAGGAGAGGTGTGCCTACGGCCTGCTACTCTCAGCTACCAAGGACACTGCCTTTAACATCACAGATTTTTCCTGGCATCAGCAACCCACAACCCTCACAAAGCATCATCATTGAAGATGCAGATGCATAAAGCATCCCTTTTCAAGGAACCAGACTTTAAGGTCTTGCCATAATAATCAAGTCCATTGCATCTCGCTCATCAGAAAATTGCATCAGCATTTAGAATATGTTTACCTGCTGAAATATGAGCAAAGTTCAAGATGATAGAGCTTAGAACCATAAAATCATAGACTGGTAGGTTTGGAATGGACCTCTGAAGATCACCCAGAGGAGGCCTCTGGGCTGCTGTCTTTGAGGACATAGAAAGAGTCAGAAAAGTGTCTAAGGTCTAAGGATTCAAGGGCTTCTTGGTGTTGTTCAGTTCATGAACTACCCCATGCTGAGAGATGTCTGGATTAAAGATTCTTTACCTTATCAGATGTTTAGAGTCATTTTAGCCTTATATATCAGAGTATGGATATTGTGCTTATAGCGATGACCTCAATACAGTAATATCCTGTGGTTATAATAAGCACAAACTTCTTACTCAGGAGCTAAGTGAGTAACTGAGCAAACAGGACTCACAAACTAGAAACTGTGGGGATTCAGCAACACTACAGGAGAAAAATCATGGAAGATACTTCAAGAAAGGTTTTGCAGAAATCATCACTGATTGGTGGGTTGTTCCAATAGCATTTAAGGAATTGCTTCTTTGTAGGTTTCCTACCCAGTGCTGGAAAAAGCTTTTCCCTGGAATTCTGGACAGAAATTCACTGGTATCTTGGAGAGATGTTCATATACTGCTAAGCAATCATAGAGAGATATATGTAACTACAAAGCTAAAATGAGCACATTTGGTAAGTCAAAGAAGACATGCTCTGCCTCTAGCAGCCCAGAGTGATGGGAATCAGATCATTCTTTCTTCAGATCAGCAAAGAATGAAACAGCTGATATTTGGTAGAGAAACAGGAAAATTTCCCAGTAACTTCACTGCTGATTGGGAAGATTATAACATTCCTACAAACTCCATTTTCTACACATAGTTTTTTCAGTGTGATTTTTTTTTGTTTGCCTTTTTTTTAATGTTTGTGTGTTTTTGTTGTTGTGGGGTTTTTTTTTGGGGGGGTGGGTTTGTTCATCTGTTTTAAGTTAAATCTCTCATTAAACTTATTTCTAATGTCAGCTTTCCTTAATCTTCAAATTCCAGACCTCAGAAGAGAAAAAGCTTTTTATAAGGTCAAGAATCTGTTGCAACAGGATTGCAATCAATGTCTTCAGGAACACGAAGGTTGTCTTAGTTGCTATTTTATCCTCCTCCATTATTAATGCAGCTGATGGGCCTAGAGTAAAGACAAATAGGAGCAGGAAATATTGTTGCCAAACATCTTAAAAGCTTTTCATCAGGAGTACTGAGTACTTACATTTCCAGAGAGCACAGAATCATTTATTTATATTTTCAGTAGTTACACTCATTGATTCAGTATAGTTGTGAGTTGGTTTATAGCATTACATCACTGCAAACAGATCCATAGAGAGACTATTTACTTTTAAAATGTAGTAACTTGTGTGTGTATGGTAAGATATCAGCATGAAAACTCTAAGGCACTCCTAAAGGCTAATTTTGGGAAGAATAAAGGAAATTAACCTGCTCAGCCTTTTCCCATACTCAGTAAAGGAAGAGAGCTCTTTTAAGCAGTCCCACTCATGGCATTTAACAGACAATGATTTTCTCTCCATAGCTGTAAAATAAAGTTGACCCAACACATATTAGCATTATTCTTGTAAATACCCTTAAGACTAGAGCATTTTTTGACACAGTGACATTGAAGAAGGTTAAATCTGACTTTGACAACCACGTGCATTTATAATGGATTAGGTAAAACTGCATTAAGTCCTTGCACAGCCTCTGGAAAATGGAAGTAAGTAAACTGAACTGAATAAAGGTTTCATTTGTTCTAAGAAACATCCATCAACAGATTTGAATGCAATCAAATCTGCTTTAAAAACAAACATAGATTTGTAATTTTTTGTTTTCCTGAATATTGCTGCATGGACAATATTCTTTGAAGAGCTAGCACAAGCTAGATCCCCTGCTGTAAGTTTATACCCTGCTTTGCAGTGCATCACTTTTACCAAGGACAGATCTTGAGAGTCTAAAGCCTCTGGCCTGGAATTGCTGATCTGGTATCTACAAAGCCCTAGCTATTGCAGTGAAAATTGCAGAGGGATCTCAGTTACCAGACCTTGCTGACTAGCCTACTATGAGCCAGAGAGGTTAATCAATTATCAAGTGAAAGGGTCAATTTTTTCTCCTCTCTTTTTGCTCTCTTCAGAAAGAAACACAGTAATTTTTTTGTTTGCTAGGCTATGCCAAGCCATGTTCCCTGTATTTGTCTCGAAAAATGAATTTTACTTAAGTAAAATGTTTCTTTTGGTGGTCTTTCTGTCTGGTTTGGAGGTATTCAGTAGGTGGAAATAACAGTTATCTCAGTATTTCACTTGTGGCTTTCAAATAATTGTGGCTGTGACTAAATATACAAATAAAATAAAGACCACCAAAGACCACTGCAGGGGGGGTGCACGGAGAAAGCTGGTTTTGAAACAAACTTAAACTGAAATAGTTGCAGAGGCTTTCTCATCATCAGAGCCATTAGGCACTGCTGCAGACATAGAAAAGGAAGACAAGTGCTGGTCACTGCCAGGTCACAGTCACAGTTGCTTACTCACAATTTGCTCAGTGGTACTCATCCCTTGTGTTTCTTTCCTTTGAATCAGGATAAGAGTATACAGCTGTTTAATGTAATATTTACAGAAGCTTTTATGCCCACCTTAACCTTCTTTGATAGATCTCTAAATTGTCTGCAATTCTCTCTAAAGAGGAAAAATGGTATTTGAAAGAAAACTTAGGATGCTATAAGGTAGGCTTTCTTCTCAGCATGTTCCACATCCATCAGAGAAAAAAAAAAGTGGTACATGGGTAAAACACAGAAAATACTCCTGCTCACAGAGTGGGAGATGATAAAACAGATCTATCTGCAGGAGGTTGCAGTTGGAGAGGATCTTCTCAAAATTGAGAATTAGCACCCAGGAAACGTCTATAAATTCAATACTGTTATCTGTTTGACACTGGAACTGGACTTAGCAGCCAGCTTCTCACTCACAGATGTACAAAACTCAGCTTATAGCTGATCATTCACTACTGCAAATCTGGACTTCTCCAGAACAGAGACAGCCTCTGCACTTCTTCAAGTGCTTTAATTCTGAGATGGGCACAAACAAGGTTTAGGACAGAGCCGTAAGTCTGGCATGGTGGAATACAAAGGAGGATTAAAGTCAAGTGTCTTGGGATGAACTGCTATAGCATGAAGGGCACACACTGTATCAAGGGGATTCTCTTGAGGGAGTTTTTTTTTGATCTATCTGTTTCACAAAAGAGAGTACTGATCAGGTGCATCCAAATAAATAAAGCAGCAGATCTCCCTTTAGAGAAAAGGATTGATAACATGATAAAATGTTTTAAAAAGTAAACAGGACAAGTATTGAAGTGAGGGGTAAAAGGTGAAATTATCTCATGAATGGCAAAAGGTGAAATTATCTCATGAATGGCACTTCACCAGCTCAGCTCTTTCAGCTCCACATCAGAAATGACTCCCTTATTGGGAAAGGCAGAAGATTTTATCCATACAAACTGGAGGAAAGGATATTTAACAGTTAAGGTGAGAAGAAAAAGTGTGACCTGCTTAACTGTATGGTTGGATAGTAGAAAAATAACATTTCTGAGGAACACCAGCTTCAGTGGACCTAGCAATATCTTGACCCCCGACTGCTATAGCCCAGGTCTCCATGTCTTCTGTCTGATGTTTTGTGCCTGTCCAGAAATAGCTAGATTCACAGACAAAGCAGAAATTACACAAAAGGATCAAATAGGGGCCTCATTTTTGTGCCAGCCCTGGTGATGTGTTTTTATTTTCATAGTGGCTTTGTTCTCACCTTGGGGAATGTCATGCTACTTCTGATTCCACATAAGATCGAGATGAGTTGTCACTTTCCACCACAAGACATTATAAACAGACAGAAAAAGGATCCACTGCAAATATTGGAAGACCAGCCAAACACAAAATTAGAGGCTTTTAACCTGAATTATTGGGAAGGAGACATTCTGGAAGATTCATGACCTTGGCTCCACTTTGTGTCTAATCAAGACCTCATCAAGACATCCAGTGCAGATTACACAGCAATTCTTCCTCTTCCCAGTTTTCCACAGAGTATTTTCCAGTAGTCCCAGAAGTCTTTGCCTTGAGAGGTATTGGCCATTCCAAATAGACATGTTAAGAATCATGCCTTGTCCTGGAGAATTTCTAGTTCAGTTACTCCAGAAAAAAAGTGGGAGAAAGGCATTATTATCATGTACTACAACTGTGTTATTTCTTTCCCCTTGTTCCTAAGTGACACAAACTGCATACAAATTAAATTCAAACTAGGGAGCATTAGGAGGATGTGAAACAGCATTATCTGGAACAGACTTCTGAAGGAAAGTGTGCAATGCATCACTAACCATGGAGAGATACAGCCAGACCTTCAGCTCACCTTTCTTCCAGAGGCAAACACACTTCTAGCTTCTTCATGGAAAAATGCAATGCATTTATTTCCTGCAAAACATGTTAATGCTTCATGCACAAGGTCATATTTCTGCAGTATAAATGCATTATGGCATGTCAGATGCCATAAAGGTCCACACTTGCACACTTAAGCTCATGGCTAAAGCAATAAAAGTAAACTGAGCTCCACCATTGCATTATATTTTACATAAGTTAAGGACATCCACACAAAGAATCACAAATGGCTGATGACTCAGATCAAGAGAAGTTGATCATGTGCCTAAAACCTGAGATTTATGAGGAATGTAATTTTTCTACTCTAAATTGTGGCTATTGCTGTCATTTTACATGATGTAAATCTTACATGTTGCTGGGCATCCATGGAGCAAGTAAAATCATTAACAGTGAGGGTAAGACAAGATGTCCTGATCACAGAATCATAGAATCATAGAATTATAGAATCAACCAGGTTGGAAGAGATCTCCAAGATCAGCCAGTCCAACCTATCATCCACCTCTATCCAATCAACTAGACCATGGCACTAAGTGCCTCATCCAGTCTTTTATTCAACACCCCCAGGGATGATGACTCCACCACCTCCCTGGGCAGCCCATTCCAATGCCAATCACTCTCTCTGCCAACAACTTCCTCCTAACATCCAGCCTAGACCTCCCTTGGCACAACCTGAGACTCTGTCCCCTTGTTCCATTGGTGGTTGCCTGGGAGAAGAGAACAACAGCCACCTGGCTACAACCTTCCTTCAGGTAGTTGTAGACAGCAATGAGGTCCCCCCTGAGCCTCCTCTTCTCCAGGCTAAACACCCCCAGCTCTCTCAGTCTCTCCTCATAGGGTTTGTGTTCCAGGCATTTCACCAGCTTTGTCGCCCTTCTCTGGACAAATTCCAGTATCTCCACATCCTTAATGCCCTTATAATCCATGAAATCTGAACATCTGAGAGAAATAAGAAAGACAAAAATTTAGAAGATACTAAGAAAAAAAAAAAAGGGGCTTAACTCACTAGTAATTAGAGGTGTAATTCTCTTTTATATTTAGATAACCATAACTTTCCACATGGCCATTGGATAAATCCCCCTAACACAGTGTTTTTCAATACACTGAAGGTTGGATATAGCTTATAGTATCTTGTCTGAGCTCTGGGAGTAAAAAATGTCAAACTGACTTTTTTTCTTTTTTTTCCAGCACTTCTGGTACATCTTTCATAAAAAGCTAGCAAAGAGCAGTGGGAATAGGAGTAAAGATGGCAATCCCATTCCTTTGGCCACAGCTGAAATTAATCTTTCATGAGTTTCTTGCTGATGGAGCTTAGCTTTGAGAAAATATTTTATTTTACTATATACATTCATAGTAATATGCTCAAATTTCAGAGATTTAGCATGAAATATGTTAACATCAGAAAAGACTTATGGGTGTATATATATTCTTAAGTATATATATGTGTGTGTGCATATATATATATATATTGTTGGTGTTAGAACTACAGCTATTTTATGGAAGAGAGTAGCACTAGGCTCAAATACCATACCATTTCCAGGATGAGGTTTTGATATGTTCAGATGAGCTATGATTATACAGTAGAAGAATTTAAAAGGTAAATGCAGGAGGTGCATGTCTTGAAATTTTGCCTTATGAATTAACTAAAACAATCCTTTGAAAAACACTCCAGCATGTCAGCACAAGCTTTGTCCAAGAGAATTCAGGAACTGAATTCAGTTTCATTGACTCTCAATAGAGCTTAATCTCTTATATGCCTGTTATTTTCAAAATGGGACATAACTCCAGATCCTCAAATATATTTAGTCCTGTAGCTTCTATTCATTTGAATGGAGATATCTTTAAGGACATGAACTCAAAATCTAATAAAATGGTTTTTTTTTTAAAATGTCTAGCATTAGAGACACATCTCCAGCTGAACATTGATGCAAGTTAAAGTAACATATATATTTGAAGCATGGGAAATATTCTAGACCTGTGAATGCAAGCATATGACCCACCATTGGTCAGGCCACACTAAACCTCCAGCTTGGAAGTTAGTGCTCTTGTTACTTGAAAGACAATGAGGCTTAATATCGAGCATCCTAATAGTGACCTTCCAGTACCCGAAGGGGATCTACCAGAAGGCTGGAGAGGGACTGCTTAGAAAGGCCTGCAGTGATAGGATGAGGGGCAGTTATTTGAAATTAAAGAGGAGATTTAGATTGGATGTTAGGAACAAATTCTTTACCATGCCAGTGGTGGAGCACTGGAACAGGATGCCTACTGGGGCAGTTGTGGCCCCATCCCTGGAGATATTCAAGGTCAGTCTCAACAAGGCTGTGAGCAGCTTGATCTAGTGGAGGATGCCAGCTTACTGCAGGAGGGTTGGACTAGATGACCTTGGGAGGTCCTTTCCAACCCAAACCTTTCTATGCCTCTGTGATTCTATGAATATCAAATTAATGTTTCTTTGCCTATGATCTGCATGTGGACATGCTTACTCAGTGCCCACATGTGGTGCTTTACTTTCTTTCAACTAAACCCAGCAAGCAGATGAAGTGAAAGTGAAGCTTGAAGTCAAGCGAGGCACTGTTCCCCTTGAATAGGTCTGTACCTAAATCAATCTTTCAGGTAGAGCTAAGCAGTTCAGCTAGGCATCTAGGATAATTTAGGTTTCTTCTATTGCTGTGAAAGTGGTGGAGAGACATAAGCATGCAAAAGGCAATTCATCCTGTTCTAAGACAGTATCTACCAAAGTCCCTATTGGCTGGAGAGGAAATCTAGACAAACAGGCTGCAGAAATCACTTACTGTTTGAAAGGCAAAGGTAAGAATGATCAATCCTCTCTCAAATTTCCAAGTACAGAGCTCCTGAGAAATTGTGGAATAGGTTTTTCTGAGTCATTCCACACACAGGGTAGCTTTAAATCTTCATAAACTATCCATAGTGACATGTGGAACGCCGGATAAAACATCCAGTGCAATTTTTTCCCCCCCAAATCATGAAAACCAAAAACAAACCATACAAAACCAAACAAAACAAAGCAAAAAAACACCCCAAAAAATCAAAGAAACAAATAAACAACAACAACAACAAAAAACAAACAAACACCAAGAAAGCAACCAATCCCCCTCCCCCCAAAAAAAATAAAGCCAAATAAAACCAAACAAACCCAAACCTACTATGGTGCTTTTGCCTACCATTTAATATTTCAATAATTAAAATTACAGAAATAATTTAATATCTGACAATTGGGATTCTAGAGTTTCTTTCCAGGGAAGTTCAACATTAATATTATTGTCCAACAATTAAGGTAAGGGAGGTGAGCCATATCATGCTTGTCTCTTCACAGCTTTGTTGCATGTTGAAATACTACATTGTGGGGTGGAGTCTCTGAAAAGATGGCTGAAGAATATCATCATAAAAATCTTTTGCTGGAATGTTTTCTTATGTACATAGTGTTGTAGCTTATGCTTCAAGCTGTGAATCATAGATTCATAGAATCATAGAATCAACCAGGTTGGAAGAGACCTCCAAGATCATCCAGTCCAACCTAGCACCCAGCCCTGTCCAATCAACTAGACCATGGCAATAAGTGCCTCATCCAGGCTTCTCTTAAACACCTCCAGGGACGGTGACTCCACCACCTCCCTGGGCAGCCCATTCCAATGCCAATCACTCTCTCTGGGAAGAACTTCCTCCTAACATCCAGCCTATACTTCCTCCAGCACAACTGGAGACTGTGTCCCCTTGTTCTCTTGCTGGTTCGCTGGGAGAAGAGACCAACCCCCACCTGGCTACAGCCTCCTTTCAGGTAGTTGTAGACAGCAATGAGGTCACCTCTGAGCCTCCTCTTCTCCAGGTTAAACAACTCCAGCTCCCTCAGCCTCTCCTCACAGAGCTGTGCTCCAGGCCTCTCACCAGCCTTGGTGCCCTTCTCTGAACATATTCCAGTATCTCAACATCTCTCTTTGAATTGAGTGGCCCAGAACTGGACTCAAGGTGTGGCCTGACCAGTGTTGAGCACAAGGGAAAAATAACCTCCCTTGTCCTACTGGCCACTCTGTTCCTGATGCAGGCCAGGATGCTATTGGCTCCCTTGGCCACCTGGGCACACTGCTGGCTCATGTTCAGCTACTATCTACCAGTACCCCCAACTCCCTTTCTGCATGGCTGCTCTCCAGCAACTTTGTTCCCACACGAGCCTACAAATGGATTCACATGAACAGATCTAGTTTACTGCAATATCTAATGTCTGTGACACATCTTTATGCTGGGATGATTCACACATATTAGTTACCTAACTGGGAAGTATGTCTTTGATTAGGGGTTAAGAGCTCTAGCGTGAAGGTCTTTGTTTGAAGGGTCAAACAATTACTTTAACTGCGATTCATTACAGCCACTGTCCTTTTGCCACCACAGGAATAACAGAATCTGCTCTTTTAAAAACTCTGCTCATCTACATGTAATGCAAGAAGGAATTTATCTTGGGTTTATCACTAAAAAGATTAGCCCTGTGTAATGTTATGAGTCTGCACTAAATTTCACACTGACCTGATAGCTTCTGTCACACAGTCCTGGAGCACTCAGGAAGCAATCTAATGTGTTTGGCCATTTGCACTGTGCTATGTATAAAAGGCCAGAACCCCTCCTGACCCTGCGCTGATGAGATTCAACCTCCCTTTTATTGGGTTAATAAAACTATAAATATTTTCCATGGCCCCAAAAACCTTGCAATCCTTTTTAAGGTCCACTCACTGCATTTGTTTTGATGACCTTATCTGGTAATAAGCTACAACTCCACATTATTAATTATTGTTAATAAATATTTGTGTGTGATTTCAAAGGAGTGGATGGTGCCTCACAGAGAGGAAAAACAAGGAGAGATATTCTGGCCCCGTGATTTCTCTTTGTTTTTCTCCTCTGCCATGCTGTGAGGAATGCTTGGCAGGGAGGGAGACAATATCCACTTACTGTTCACAATATTGACTCCTGTAACTCTAGCTTTGAGAGAGCACCTGCCTCTGTGGGCATGTGTGGAGCACACATGACGACTGCAACGAGAGCAGCTCACAGTGTATTCTGGCTCCACTTGCAATGGCAGTTTAAGGCACTTTAGCTGATGCCAAGGGACAAGTGCTGTCTTATCACAGCTGCAGAGATGGGTGAGTAGACACAACTGTCTATACTGGCTGTTGGGGATCTACATTGGGCCAGGCTACAACTGAGAGGAGTCCCAGGAGCAACGAGCCAGCAGTTTCATCTAGCATACTTCACAGCAGCATGGAGATTGTAAGCCATCACTTCTTACACAAAAATCAGATTATAAAGGCAGGTGGCACACATGAAAGGCCTGAGAATATTAAACCTACATACTCCCTCCCTGCATTGAGCAGGTTTGCTGTTTAACCATACTGCAAGCTCTGCAGCAGCTTTTGGGGTCACAGACTTTTCCCACTGACCAGACCAAGGGGTCCTCTGGGCTAACGATGGTTGTATCACAGTATCACACAGTATCATCAGGGTTGGAAGAGACCTCACAGATCATCAAGTCCAACCCTTTACCACAGAGCTCAAGGCTAGACCATGGCACCAAGTGCCACGTCCAACCTTGCCTTGAACTGCCCCAGGGACGGCGACTCCACCACCTCCCCGGGCAGCCCATTCCAGTGTCCAATGACTCTCTCAGTGAAGAACTTTCTCCTCACCTCCAGCCTAAATTTCCCCTGGCGCAGCCTAAGGCTGTGTCCTCTCGTTCTGGTGCTGGCCACCTGTATGACCTCTGCAAGGCTTTTCTCCACTATCCACTCCCAAGCCAAGCTGAGGAAACCCACAGTGGAGGACCTGACTAAGGAGCCCTGATATGGAAAGTTACTGGGTACACTGAGGTTGGGCAAGGAACCAGCCACCATGGCTCACATCATATCCTGGAGCAGACAACATGATTCTATGCAGCTACCTTGAAGTAATCCTTAGCTCAAAGCAGGTCTTGAATGAAAAAGAATACAAAGAAAAAACAACATTTGCAAAATCCAAACCAGACACTACAGTTACAAAGATTTATAAAGACACAGATGACAACATGGAAAGAAAACTACATTTAATCTATTAATCCCAAGATTAAATCTAAAGGTTGGTCTCCTTCCTTGCATCTAGCTGACAAGTTGTCAGACATTTATTAACCCACATGGTTAAAGAATCAGTCCTTGGGGACAATCTACAACTTAACTTACATTTATAGGAAATATCCTTGAGCTACAAAAGGATGTTAGATTTTATGTCTAATTATTCCCTTCAGGTCTCCCTGGAGCTACATGTAGATTCTTAACTCCATTTCTCTCTTGGTTTCCTCCTCTCAAGGATTATTGACCCTTAGTTTGTTTTATTTCCTATAAATAAGTAAAATTATATATGCATTTTATACAAACAGGCTTTTTTTGGCTCCCCCCTCCCCCTGCTTATTGAGCCTAAACATAAGATTATTCAAGTACAAAGAGGTGACAGCAAGTCTGGATAATTGATCTCCACCTTTGTTTTTATGGGATAAGGAATAGAATCACTTTTCTTGATTGTGTATCTACTATTCTGATGATTTGGCTAGGACAGCAGCAACTTTCCCTATGGCACCCCTGTTAACATCACCTACAGGTTTGTGGCCACTTCACTGCATACAGAATGAGTGCTCACCATTGCTGCTCAAGCCATGCTGCTCCCCTCTGATGCCCCTTTAAGTTGTCTATAGGCTACAGTAGTCCTCTACAACAAAGATGAGCTTATCACTGCAAATTACAGCCTTGGTTACAGTTTGGCCATATAAAGAGTGGCTCATACAGGACCATCCCTGCTTTATACCTTGCCTCTTATGATGCTTTGAATTTCCTTCCTTTGGGTGCACCACAGTATATCATTCCTTTGTTTTGGGGAGCAGTTAGTTGCCCTGTGCAGAAAATAGTGAGGGGGCAAAACAGTGCATGACAATTCATTGTACAGAGACCCCCAAACCAGCACAAAGAGGAAGGGCTCCAGAGGTCTGCTCATTTCTCCCACTTCAAGCACTTAAAGCCATCTGGGATGCCCTACAGTATTCTGCCTGGCTTCAAGATGCTGCTTCAAAGTGCCCCAGAGGTCCTGAGCCATGTCTGTCAGCCTTCTGTGAATGTTTCAAATGCTCCTGGGGCATCTCAAATATTCCTGAATGCTCGGGGGGAGTGAATCAAGTGTTCAATATCTATCATCACATGCACTCACTCAAAACAATGACTTTTATTATCCATATGCCCCTCTCATCCCTGTTGTTCTGTTGTTAGCCAAAGTCCTTCACCAAGATCAGTCTGTGTGTGCCAAGAGCTTTGCGCAAAGCTAACGAGAAACATTCCCTAGCCAAAAAGGACAGGGGGGACTAAAGTGACATGTCCTACCCAGGCTTACACAAGGGATCTCTTGCAGAAAAAAAACAGTAAATTCACATCTTCTGAATCCACAAAACAGCTATCCTGTCCAGACTGTCCTTTTGTAAGGCCCTTCTGTGATACTGCATTATCTTGTGTGCAAAAAATCTAACACCCTGTCATCCAGCAGGGCTGAGGAAGGAGAGCTCAGACTGAGCCTGTAAAATAAAAGCTGAATTAAGAGAAAATCAGTCCTGAAATAAAATTATCTCTTTTCTGTTTCTTAAAATATTTCCACTCTCCTTTCCTCTCCCTACCTTCATTTCCTGCCACTTGGAATAAGATTTATTTTCAAGGAATAGTGAATTATGGCCATAGTGCTGCAGTTTCTTAGACCCCTTAGATCACAGAAATTTCTTTACCAGCAATGTATTGCTAAGAGTATTTTTGCAAAAGCTTCAGCTACTCCTTGGGGATTTCTTTACACCACCACAAGAGAAGAAGCAGTTCAGCATTCTGGTGCTTGTATAGATGTGTATCTCTTCTCCTTGCTTCTGTTTGCTCTGTTCAGAGTGGAGGATGCATTTCAATGACCTAATGGGTGATATACAAGATTGGATTTCTTGGCAATGATTCAGAATCCCTCACAGGCAAGAATTTTGAACAGAAAGGTTTTCTTCCTACTCTGAGACACACTGAGGAAAGAAACAGTTCAAACCTATATCTCAAGTAGCTTTGGAGAGCCCCTCTTGGATGAGCCCGAAGTATCTTTCTGCTCCGCTTAAAGCAGAACTCCTACTGATTCGCTTCCTGGTTGCACAATGGGAAAGAGATAATGTGTGCTTAAGATTCTGCCCTTTTGGGTCGTTGTGACATTCAGGTCTAATGCTCTGCCCTGCATCATCTGGCTGTCGTGGTACAGAAGATCAAGAAGATCAATCTCAAGGAAGAGTGGTTCTCTGCAGGGTTTGTTCTTGCTTCATGTCAGGTCAGTGGCTGAGATGAACTGGCAGCAATACCTATTGCACCACAGGTTAAGGATCCTACCCATGCAGAAACACTCTTGACACCCAAATCCATCACTCTGCAGACTACTATTAAGATGAACCATGGGACATAGACACTTCATCATGGTCTGTTGTTGACTTTTCCCCTGCCTGCTAGGTATAAGCGTATGTGGGTTGCCACTGACAGTGATCCTGGCCAGACAGCTGCCTGCATTTGCATGGCACAGTCTTAGTGCAGGACCAAGCCTAAGCTCTGCTCTCATCAAGGCTGAGGCTCCATGTGCTACTGTTTCCATATCTGTCTCAAATTATGAACTAAGAGAAATGCCCTTTGTCTTGCACTCACTCATGGCTTGGAGATACACATTCATAGGTCTAGCCACCCAGGACATGTAGCCAGCCACTGCTTCCATAGTGAGCATGAAAGACATTGAAAAAGAGGGGGCAACAGAAGCAATTTATTGGCAAAATATGTAGAATGTGCTTCAGAAAATTGTGGATGCAGGTTATGATGGGAAATGGGCCCAGGAAACAGGATTTTAAAGTGTGGGACACTTCTGCTTTGTACTGTGCAAACTGAGACTTTTCTTAATTTTTGAAGGCTGAAGCAAAGTGGTAAAACATATCCTGACTTTGTGGCTACTATCAACTAAGGGAGCACCTTGCTAAATCTCAGTATAACTAGCAGACTTTGGTAAAATGTTCGCAAATGTTTTGGTTTTTTTCCCCATACTGAAAAAAAAACTGAAACAGGGAGGGAGCAATATAATAGAAAGTATCATAGAACCAATCAGGTTGGAAGAGACCTCCAAGATCAGCCAGTTCAACCTAGTACCCAGCCCTAGCCAGTCATATAGACCATGGCACTAAGTGCCTCATCCAGGCTTTTCTTGAACACCTCCAGTGACAGCGACTCCACCACCTCCCCGGGCAGCCCATTCCAATGCCAATCACTCTCTCTGGCAAGAACTTCCTCCTAACATCCAGCCTAGACCTCACCTGGCTCAACTTGAGACTGTGTCCTCTTGTTCTGTTGCTGGTTGCCTGGCAGAAGAGACCATTCTCCACCTGGCTACAGCCTCCCTTCAGGTAGTTGTAGACAGCAATGAGGTCACCACTGAGCCTCCTCTTCCCCAGGCTAAATGACCCCAAGTCCCTCAGTCTCTCCTCACAGGGCTGTGTTCCAGGCCTCTCACCAGCTTTGTTGACCTTCTCTGGACATGTCCCAGCACCTCAACATCTCTCTTGAATTGAGGAGCCCAGAACTGGACACAGTACTCAAGGTAATCCCAAACCTTTGACCTCCACTTTTAACCAGCTCCATACCGCAAAGGCTCAGAGTCAGTGCCAGTTGTGTGCTGGCTTACACTGTCCTAGTAAAACTTGTAGTGGAAAGACATCCTTGCTACCAAAGACCATGAGGCAGACTGCATTTCTGCTGAGTCCTCAGCAGAGAGTAGCAGCTGGGTTTGTAGCCTGCTCATTCTGGGAGATGGTCTGATCAAAGAGATGTTGCTGGGGAGTGCTAACTAAGGGACCCTTGCACTCCATAATGGAAAGCACTCTATGGACACAGCAATTAGCCTGACATCTTCACCAGCATATGACTGCCTAGAAAGCACATCTGCAAAGGAATTTGGCTGTCTGTGCAATGTATTGTGAAGTTCTGGAGATTCCTTTTAGTATCTTCAGTGGGAAGACAAACTGCTTTGGGAAAAAATGGTCTTATGCATTTGGTCCTTTGATTTTGGATTGCAGAAATATCTGTAAGTAAAGAGGAAAAAAAAAGTGGGGGTGGGGGAGGGAGGGAGGAAGGGAAAGGTTGTCTGATGGTGCTGCATATCTGGAGAATGCCCAGCAGGGAGTCACTGATTTAAAAGAAAAAAAATTAAAATAAAGGTATTCATAATTGCAAACCAACCTCAAAAAGTGAAATTGAAAAATCAACCAAGTGCAAATCAATTACATAGAGATGGATAAAGCAGAGACAGAAATACTCATCAGCTGGTTGGCTTGTTTTGCTTTACTGTCTCCTGTTGCAGTGGATATGACATGCACATTAGCCCCAGATGAATTCATAATGATCAAGAAAGTCACTACATGATATGACAAATGAATTATTAATGACAGAGGACAAAGTAGAAAGTGTCCCCTGAGCCAAGTGGTGGGTGAGGGTTTCAGCATGGTGCATTGCCAGGAGGGAACAGAGGTTCAGTTACTCATCCCAGTCTCTTACTCCCAAGAGATCATGAGGGAGAACAAGCCAACGTTGCTTGCTTAGTGTCTTCAAGGAAGGCAGCTTTTGTCAACATTTAGAACAGGCTTTCTGCCTAACTGGAGACTGGCATTTTGTAGCTTCAACTAGTGTTTGCAGCTTCATGACTCAGAAAAATGCACAAGCTGTAGTGTCACACAGAGGAAAATGATGGCGCAGGAGCTCTTAGCTCATTGTTAAACACTTAGACAAACCAGAAAAGACAATCAAGCAGATTTATTTGGTGTGTCAAATACAACCTAAAAGAAAAGCAGGCATCATGAGCAGCTGGTTGCCTGCTATGGCAACTCAAGTCCTTCACAGAATGCCAGAGCTGATATAGTTCCCACCTGCCCTTCCAAACCAAGTCTGCCCATCTCCTAAAATGGCTACTGCCAGATGGATTTTCAGGGCTTGGAGTTCTGCTTTCACTAATCTCTACCCTCACCTTTGGGATGTGAGCACTTTTGTGCTCTGAAGATTTTAGTGGCTTAAGAGTTAGGTCAGGAAATGTTCCCAAGACTCACCAGGCAAAAAACACAGGCAAACAAACAAGGACTTGCAGAAGACCAACAAAGGCAAGTCCGGGAGCTTTGTTTTGTGCTGCCAATGTGTCATGCTCTCTGGATGAGACCTTTCTCTTTCCTGTTCCTAAGGGGAAACAGGAGTATTTGGAGAACTTCCCCAACAGGGGAAGTCACAGAATCATAGAATCAACCAGGCTGGAAAAGACCTCCAAGATTATTCAGTCCAACCTAGCACCCAGCCCTGTCCAATCAACCAGACCATGGCACTAAGTGCCTCATCCAGTCTTGTCTTGAACACCTCCAGGGACAGAGACTCCACCACCTCCCTGGGCAGCCCATTCCAGTGCAAATCACTCTCTCTGGGAAGAACTCCCTCCTAACATCCAGCCTAGACCTCCCCTGGCACAACTTGAGACTGTGTCCCCTTCTTCAGTTGCTGGTTGCCTGGCAGAAGAGACCAACCCCCACCTGACTACAACCTGCCTTAAGGTAGTTGTAGACAGCAATGAAGTCACTCCTAAGCCTTCTCTTCTCCAGGCTGCACACCCCCAGCTCCCTCAGCCTCTCCTCACAGGGCTGCAGGCCCCTCACCAGCCTTGGTGCCTTTCTCTGGACATATTCCAGCACCCACTCGAGTGGTTTGAAGTCTTTTCTATGTTGAAGAAGTTTCTACTGGCTCATCTCTTCTGCTTTTAAGAGCAATTGTGTAAGGCAAGGAAACCAGAGAGGCTGACATCCCACAGTTTCCCTTCCTTACAGGCATCAGACTTGCCAGAGCTTTGTCAGGAAACAGTTAGAGATAATTTGTTTAATTTGTGTCTCATCTCCTGGTTCTGAAAGGATTCCTGAGATTTAGGTTTCCTGAGTTCTCAGTGAACAAAAAAAGACTGATTTGACTTCTTCTCTTTTCCCATTAGATGATGATGATGATTAATAATAATAATAATAATATTACAACAACAACAACCACCCCCAACAAAACTCTTTCTCATTATGACTATAATGTGTGGTTTTCAATCAGTAGCAGAGGCAGCTGCCTGAATTTCCTTCATGAGTTGCAAAAAGTAAGTACAATGGGTGATGCTGTGCAAGGGCACTGGGATTGATCTGAGAAAATGCAAAAGGGGAGACAAACTCAAAGTGCTTGGGAAAGGAAGGGGGAAACTATGTCCACATAGAGGGAAAAGGGGTTACAAGATCTGGGATTGAGCATGCAGGCTGGGAACTGTGGAGGAACCAGGCTGCTTCTGTGCCTGAAAGTCCTAAATGGAGAGACTCACATTCCACTCAAATTGGAGAGAACCGCAGTTCTGTTGCCAGTTAACTCGACACAGACATACTGTCAAAGGAATATTTGTGCTCGTGGAAAAAGCCTGGTGATGGCTGCAGCTGCGTTTTTAAACAGGGCTCTGTTCCATCGACGTGAAGGCTGGACTCAGCATGGAGCGATGGCACAGAGAGGGAGGATTCAATTCAAGGGCAGAGGTGTTTCTCGCTTTCTCTTCAGCTTTTGCCTGGCTTAACCTGCATATAAAGCTGTGGTCTGGAGTCACAGCCAGCTATTTGGGTGGCATCTTCCATATGGGAGTCCCGCACCCCAGAGCTCAGCAAAGAGGAGCTTTGCTTTCTTTGGTTTGCATCACGCTGTCATTAATGTGTGTGCAATTTGCATAGAGCATTTGCCTCTAAAGCATCTCTGAGGCTGAGGCACTGGATGGGGGACTACACATCCTCCCTGGTGCTGCGGAGGGTGGCACAGTCAGGCCAAGCAGCAGGCAAGTGAAATACAAACGGGGGTAAAAAGGCAGTGGAGATTTCTCTGAGGTGGCTCCCACTAGTGTCAGCTCAGAAGGACAGGTCTGTTGAGAGAGGAGAGCAAGGAATGCACAACTATCTCCTTGTCTCTGTACCCCATAAGACCAAACAGGAAGGAGCAAGGCAGCTCCTCGGAAACCTTCAAGCATCTCACAAATCCAGCCTGAAGTATTTATTCTTTTGCATGTTGATGCGGCAGCTTAGCTACTATGAGCTTTCCTTCGGCTTTTATACACCCCGTGGGTGGGCAAGAGACAACACCAAACTCTGGGAGAATCTGCTCCACTATTTAACTCTTTTCTGGCTGCACACCCATCTCCACACAGCAGTAGGAAAGGCAGGGCAGGAGCAGCTCTGAGCAGGCAGATCTGAGGGCCAAATGTTGAGAACTTTACTGGGAAGTATGTGGGCATTTATCTCAGTGATGGGATCTCAGAGCTCACATCTCACACACCATGTATTTTTTTCCAAAAAGGAAGTCTTCAGACAGAAGAACTCACAAGAGGTACTATGTGGGTCAAAACACTTCAGGAGATACAAAATGTTCTTTTTCCATTCTCTCCTTAATTCTCCTGCTTCTCTTCCTTGGTGCACCTTGTAAGGACCAGTTCAGTTGTCCCAGAAAGGGTTTGAAGTAACATACCAGAAAGGTGACAAAGACAAAACAAATGAGACCCTCACCTATGAGATGAGACCAATCTTTGCCCGGCAGCTACAGTGCTTGCAAGTCAGAGAGGGGAAGACAGGAGCTAGGTCGGGTCTGCAGTGCTCCTGGGAAAGTTAAAAGCACAACTCTGTGCCATCTTTTTCTGTTTCCAAGGCTTCTGAGAAGCTTGCTGCTGCAGCAGCCCTGTCTCCTTTTCCAGACTTGGAAGAGTTAAAAGGATTGCACAAAGCAGAGACAGGAGTCCCACATTACTAGCAGCAGCCAATCCTGCAAGGCTGAAGGAGTTACTGCCAGTCAATTCAAGAAGGAGCAGCAAGCAGTCTTTTTACTGCCTTTCATCTGGAGCTGTTTCGGTATTTGTATTTATTTCTTCTTTTTCTTTATGTCTTTCTCCCTATTAAAGAGGGAAAGAAAAAAAACAGAAAAAGGAAAATTAAAAAAGAAGAGGGGATAAAAGAGAACAGCTCCTGTCTTCTATTCAATTTGAGGGTAAAAGATTCAGGATGCAAATTAGCATTAACACATCAAAACAGAAATGATGATAACATCTAGTTAAGGCTGTTAAATTGCTCCATAAGGCTGTTAAATTGCACCATCAGCTCTGAGTGTAAGGGAGAGGGGTGACAGTTCAGGAATGCCGTGTCTGGAAGGGAGCTAAGATTTGTATTAAACAAACAACTAAACAGCAGCAGAAACAAATTCTCAGGAGAGACTTAACTGTACCAGTGGAAATATGCTAAGGGTTTGAGCTCAGTAAGCATAAGGAAGGGCTGAGAGATGCCCCACAGGAGAATTTCTGTGTGTGCTCCCTCTGCTCCCACAGCAGAGACAGAGGAGGGAACACGATTTTTTACCATTCAAACTTTTTAATAGTAGTGGGAAAAACTCATAAATCTGGCCAAGATATTTCACCCTGCTGTGAGCTGCATTTAAGGTTCCCAGCCCTGCATCACTCTGTTGTTCATTCTGTGTGACATGCATTGATTTAGGCTTCAGGTGCGAACAAATGATCACTCTACCATCCCTAGCTGCTAGGTGATGCCTGCTGCTGGTGCCAGGGCTGTCTGATTACTGAACTCTGTTTCTAGGTGCTCAGAAGCAGCTTAGTTGGCTGCTGCAATGTTATGAAAGGCAAACATGAAGAAAAAACGTTGTGTTGAGCTGTTTGCCCTCCCTTAAGACCTATCCTCTCTCTTTGTTTCTATCTGTCATTTGCTTCAGGTACTAATGAGTTGCCAGTGCATTGTCTCTTCCCTGACAGAGTTAATCTACATTCTTATAGAACTGCCTGTTTCTTTCCATTTCTCATTTATCACTTTTACAGCTGCATGACCAGCAAGGGAAATGTTTCCATGCCCAACATCTAGGGCAGCAGTTTTCAACCTTTAGGCTTATGGATCTCTAGCAGATTTGCCCAGTGATTCCGATACTCTTTCAGCCATCCCATGTGGAATATTGGCAACATTTCCTTTCCTGCTAGCCATGAGAGATGTTGTCACGTGCTTTGCTTCTCCCCTCTGTCTCCTTTGCATATTTTCTGTTCATCTCTGCCTTTTGTCATTAGAAAGAGCCTGTCACCAGAAGCTATTTTATTTATTTATCACAGGATCACAGGATCACAGGATGTTAGGGGTTGGAAGGGACCCAAGGAGATCGAGTCCAATCCCCCTGCCAGAGCAGGACAATACAATCTAACACAGAAGAACAGGCCTTGAAAGTCTCCAGGGAAAGAGACCCCACAACCTCTCTAGGAAGCCTATTCCAGTGCTCTGTGACCCTTACAGTAAAGAACTTCCTCCTTGTGTTGAGGCAGAACCTTCTGCATAAAACTTACACCCATTGCTCCTTGTCCTACCCCAGGGAGCAAGTGAGCAGAGCCTGTCCCCCCCCTCCTGGCCAGCCTTCAGATATTTATAAACATTTTTCAAATCCCTTCTAAGTCTTCTCTTTTCCAGACTAAAAGGTCCCAAGTCCCTCAGCCTCTCCTCATAAGACATGCTCTCCAGTCCCCTAAGCATCATTTATGGAGAATTCTTCACCGGTTCAGAGATCCACAGCAAAAGGAATTTGACAAGGCTGTAGCACTTGGCCCATGACTTGTCAAAGACTTACTTGTATGTGTTTAACTTTAGGCACTATAAAGGTACACCTTAGGCAGCACTAAAGTCAACCAAACTGCTCACAGAGGACAAAGTGCAGTGCATGCTGAATACATTGCATGTTGGAAGCCTGAGGCTACAGACACTCTAGGGCAGGACATATTTCCTTACACTTATTTCTGTCAGAATGATATCCCGCTCAGACTCTGTGTTTTCACTGTCCTCAAAGCACTTTATGAAGGAAATCAGTACCAGACACATTTGCAAGAGAAGAAGCTGAGGGGCAGGAAGAGCATGGTGTACTAATGAAGCTTCTCATAGATTGGCCACATAAGCCCTGTCCCTGCCGAGTGCCTTGAAATACGGACATAGAAGGAGCTTTAAGACATTGTCATGCTTCCAGTCTCCCCTTGTTAATGGGACAGATGCACCACAGTAAAACAAAGGATACAAAATGTGGTTTGATTCCATGGATGATCCATCAGGAGAAGAAGGTCAGTAGTCTGGGATGCTGGGCCTACAATTTTGCAAACATGACACATCACAGAATCATAGAATCTGCCAGGGTTGGAAGGCACCACAAGGATTGTCTAATTCCAACCTGCCTGCCATGGGCAGAGACACCTCACACTACATCAGGCTGTCTAGAGCCTCATGCAGCCTGGCCTTAAACACCTCCAGGGTTGAGGCTTCCAGCACCTGTCTGAGCAACTCATTCCAGGGTCTCACCACTCTCCTGGTGAAGAACTTCTTCCTAACACCCAGTCTAAATCTACCCACTTTTAGCTTTGTTCCACTCCCCCTAGTCCTATCATTACCCAAAATCCTAAAAAAGTCTCTCTCCAGCTTTCTTGTAGGCCCTCTTAAGATACTGAAAGGTCTCAATATGGTCACTTCAGAGCCTTCCTCTCTCCAGACTGAACAGCCCCAACTCCCTCAGTCTCTCCTCGCAGCAGAGGTGCTCCAGCCCTCTTGTAATAGGGGCTCCAGAACTGGATGCAGCACTCCAGGTGGGGTTTCCCCTGTGCAGAGTAGAGGGGGGAGGATCATTTCCCTCAAACTGCTGGCCACGATTCTGCTGCAGCCCAAGGTCTGGTTGGCTTTCTGGGCTGCAAAAGCTTGCTGCTGCCTCATGCTGAGCTTCTCATCCACCAGCACCCCCAAGTCCCTCTCCTTAGGGTTGCTTTCAAGCCAGTCACTGCCCAGCCCGTGTTGGTGCTTGGGATTGCCTCGTGCCACTGCAAAATAGCCTCTGCCACCCACAAAGATTGGCAATGCCCATGGGAACTGAAAAAAGAGATTTAACTGATTACACTACATTTCACAGTCTGACCAGGAGACAAATATTTCTTACCTGGTTTGGGTTTTGGTCTTTTATTTTTCCTTTTTAGTGTGCTGGAAGTTTTAACTGAACAGCCTTACAGCTGCATAGAGATGCAGGTTGATTTTTTTCTTCTGTGTTTTTAGAACTGCTACAGAAATTGATAAGCCTTTTCCTCCATATCACCCCAAGAATGAATTAAATATAAATAAATAAATGAATAAATAAATGCATGAGGCAGAGGTCTTCCCTAGAGATATGAGAGTAGGGCTTGCCTATGGGGCTTGCCTTTTCCTCTGCAAATCCAAGCAGGTGCACTTTATAAA
Source organism: Pogoniulus pusillus (assembly GCF_015220805.1). NCBI lineage: Eukaryota > Metazoa > Chordata > Aves > Piciformes > Lybiidae > Pogoniulus > Pogoniulus pusillus. The sequence continues at coordinate 10,950,454 of NC_087278.1, forward strand.
AGGGTGCATTTACTCCATGAATAAATTTAGCATAAAATTGACTGTTCTCCTGAGACTTCAGGAATTAGTAAAAATTCACTGGCTAGCTCCAAACACATACTTGTGATAGGTTTCTAAAGTGGAGACCATTTTCTGTTGGTGAAGTGCCTGGTGAAAAAAGCAAAACAACTTCTCTGTTCTGCTGCTTGGAGTCCTCATACTCCTACCATACTGAAAATCATTTTAGGAAAGAATCTGAGCGAGGGTGAAACTCCAGGTAGGATTTCTTACACTTACATGAAAAAAAAAACCAGCTGTATTGATATGAAGTCAATGTTATCAAACTCATGCAACCTTAGGAAGCCCCAGAATCATGGACTGGATTAAAAATGCTCCAAGATTTTTGAAGATTAAAATAATTAGGTATGTTCATTCTTTTTTTTTTACTATCTGGTTCTTGAGCACTTCAAGTTTCTCCTTTGGAGTTTGTCTCAGCATATGTGACAGGTCTTAGTATTACAGCTGGGATTCACAGGTAACATGACAGGCCAAGGAGCTAGAGTCTGATGGAATCAGCAAGTTTCCCCTGAAGTTGTTGCTGCTCTGTCATTTGACAAGCTTCAACAGCAGATTGAGAAGGTGATCCTAACCCTCTATTCGGCACCACTGAGGCCATATCTGGAGTGTTGGATCCAGTACTACCTGTGCTGTCCAGTGCAAGAGAGACATGGACATACTGGATAGAGTACAATGAAGGGCTACAAAGATGATTAAATCCTCCCAGGTTGCCCAGGAAGGTTGTGGAGTCTCTGTTCTTGGAGATAATCAGTCTGGGCACAGTCCTGAGCAGCCTGTTCTAGATTGCTACGCTCACACAGCAGGGTGTGGTGGAGTGCCACATAGGCCCAGATAGCCTTGTTTACAGGTCTGTGCTTGCCTGAACATGTTTTCCCATCCAGAAATATCACCCATATTTTGCAGAAAGGTATTTGTTCTGTAATCGAAGCTCAATTTTCAGTTCTTCAGTGTATCCAGAGAAAACATCTGTATCTAGAAGAGTGTCATCAGATCAACATGCAATCGTAATCACAGATCAAGCAAAACAGCTGGTACAAGACAGGCTTTTTTTATTTCTACTCCATCCCACGCCTGTAGCTTTTAAGACATCCAAGCAGGTGGACAACTTGAGAATTCCAGACCAGACAACATCACAGCTTCCCTGAGGTTGATTGCTCCAAGTAGCTTCAGAGACTGACACCAATACCAGACAGGCAGTGGCAACTCAAGTTACAACTCTGACAACAAGTGCTTCAATAAAGCAAAGCCTGAGACATAATGGAATGTTTGAACAAAGGTCTGGCAATAAAAGTTTATAATGCAAGTAAATTGCAAATCAGATGTAACACCCCTGATATGCTAGTACTTCAGAAATTAAGAAGCCTCAAGAAGTTTTCTTCTGCGTCTGAGGACCATTTCAACAGCACAGTCACTTCCTCTTGTAGAGAAAATTTCCCTCCCCTTCAGACATTGCACCAGGGGCCAGAGGAACAGATTTTTCATTCTGATGTCTTAATTCTTCTTTTTCTCATTTCTGTCTAAGCTTTGGCTTTCACTGCCACATCAGCTTTATCACTTAAGATAAGAGATATTTCTGCACTTTCTTCCAGTATCTGATATGTGTTAAGCATCCTGAGTCCACTAAACTGAATGCAATATCAGAAGACAGTTAACTCTGGGAATTCACTGGAAAGGGTGGAAGCAAATCTGGGGAGCTGACAGCAGCCTCTGTAGCAGAGAGTTTGACCTATATGATGACTGAGATCCAGCTGCAATGTAACACAAGTATGAATAACTGAGGCTGGCTCATTGACCATGAGAACCAGAGAGATTCTGCTACCCAGACAGAGATTGCTGAAAACAAATCACAAATGTCAGTACAGGACAGCTTAGCAGCACGAGAGCTGTGCAAAAACATGCCTACATCATCAGCTGAACTGGTCAGTAATGGGTGTGCACACTCAACCCCAGTGACACCTGCTTTGTAGTTGGCTACAAACTCACCAAAATGATCTCTTTTTCTGACTAGTGCCTGCTTTACCTTATCCAACTGTCATGGAGGGGTTTCTCTATTCCTCCCCTGTTAGGGGGAGGTGAGAAATTTGAGGCCATATTGATTTTTTTATAAAATTATTTATTAAAATTAATATTTACAAATTTGTACCACCCCCAACCACTATGAAATCAGGTTAGTTATGTGCAAGTTTATGAAAACAGCTTGGGATATATTTACAGGGATTGATTATTAAATGGAAATATCAAATTATCAACAACTATAGACAGAGAGAAAGATTCCCTTAGGCTTAATGCCTCTTAACAACTCTACTGTTAGCCCAGCATGGGCTGAAACTGTGTGTGCTCTTTAGATAGAGGTAACTTATGTTATGAAGGAATTAAAGCTTGCTTAAATGTGTTGCTCTTGAATATTAATCATTAATCACTCTCCCGGGATTCTGTCTCAGCATGTGCCCAGTATTGGGGTCTTGGTGAAGGCTGGTCTGTCCCGGCTTGCAGGGGTGATAAGGGTTTCCCAGTCTCTGGGTTAAATAGGATTTTCTGACCTTCTCTCCTGATGTGGTCTCTGTCTTGGTGCTGCAGCTTCTGGATGCTGTGCCAGTCAAGCGATGATCAGCTGGCAGGTTTTCCCGATGCAGGAGAAGGATCTGTCCGTGCAGCTTCTAACACGGTCTCACAGCTAGCAGGCTGTTTGCAGGTTTGCAGACAGTCTGAGGGTCTGCTGGCCCTGGATCTTTCCAGACTTAGCTGATAAGCAGTATACGCCGGGCAAGCAGGGTCTGCCGGGCTTCAGAGAGATGAGCTCTGTAGATAAATGCAAGGCAGCAAGCCAATACGTACGGCTGCTCTTGAGCTTAAGCAGGGGGCTCTCGGCTCCCCATATATGTACCAAATGCAGGCGTGCATGAGCTCTGCTTCTCAAAGGGTTCGCAGACAGCTTAACTGCGCCTTGAGGTCAATGCAAGAGGTCTGTGCCTCTGTAATGCTTGCAAGTGAGTAAGGCCTGATCCTGTGTCTAGGCCATGCAAGCAGGTCAGGGCAGCAGGGTGCTGCTGTGGATCAGAGCTGAGTCTGAATACTCTAAATGCTCTGACCTTCTGAACAGTCTGCACCGTCTGACCACGTGGTGTTGCTATGCACCCCTCTTTATAGACTCTGGGCCGAGATTCGTGGCTCATCTGGACATCTACAGTGACCAATCAGGATGTCAGTAAGCCAAACTTTACCCCAACAGGCAGTAGAGACATGCCTGGACCTCCCAATAGGGGATTACCTGGGTGGACCCCCAGGGTACACGAACTGGGCATGTGTGTGATACACAATCTGTTTACTGCCTCGTGGGTCCTGGCAGAAAAACATGTCCAGGCATGTAGAGGCATAGAGAGGCCTCAGTTTTGGGGCTGCTGCCCCTCCACCACACCAACATCCAAAGAAAGACCTTCTTCAAACACCTGACCTGGGCAATGGGTGGTAGTGCAGTCGTAACTGTTAACATTTGAGGGAGCACCTGCATCTTAGTGGCACTTGGGGCTGCCCTGAGCAACCATCAAATAGCTGCCTGTGAATCTGAAAAGTAGCAAAGACAGTTGACACCTGTGATACCTCTCATCACTGGGTGTGGGCCTAGGAAGGGAGGGATGCACCATCTTGGCAAAATCCTGTGATACTATACCCATCAAAAAGACCAATAACCATTGAATAAAGATGAGGAATGAGGAATGCTAATGCAGAGAAATTAACTCTGGCTGGATCATTTTCTGCAGCAAGTTTTGTACTTGAAGATGCCACAAACTGCTTTGCAGGAAAGCTAGGGCTCGCACAAAAAGACTCACTTGCTGAAACTGAAGTTTCCTTTGTGAAAACATCCTGTGGAAATGTTACCAAGAACATTGCCTAAGTCCAGTGCAGGATTTTAGGTCACAACCAGAGATGGAAACAGAGCCAAAAGCCAGTACCTGAGCCCTGCTGTAGATGAGGAAACAGCATGTGCATCTTTGGTAATTTATTGCTTTTTATGACCCAGTTTCCAGCTGACTTTTCCTAATGAATTTTTAATATCTATACAAAGTGAAATGCAGAAAAGAACAGACCCTGACCTCGTGCTGTTATTAGTTGGGTATTTTCCTGGGTTAGTCCAGTTTCATATCCTTATTTTAGATTAGATGAGAATAGAGGACTTGGCTATTGGAGTTCTGGGTTTTGGTGGTTCAGGGAAATTCTAGTTCTGAGAATATTTTCTGAGAAGCAGTCAAAGCAGTCACGGACTGCTTTGAGCACCACCTTTTTCTCCCAGGTAAAACTGAAACTGCATAAATAACATTTATACAACACCACTTAACTTTCTTCTGAGCACTTTGATCTGTGCACATCCCAGGGGTGAGTTATAAAGGCTCTGAGAAGCATGGTGTAAGGGCAATGTTTAATTACTTAGTAGAAAATGTGCTTCATAATCCCTGTAAATATTAGGTAATGCCTATGTGAATCAGCTATTCTTATTTTAAAAGAAGACATGATACTTCTGTGCTCTCTCCTATCATTTAAGCTGTACTGCTGTGAACAAGGGACTCAAGTTACCTCTCACAACCAAATGCTGGAGCAGATACAGTTTAAGAGTAGTGGTCAGGTCACTAAGCTAAATCTGCTTAGCATGACCTAAATCCTCAGTCGTGAGTCATTTATTCAGATACAGAGATCTGCAGACCACAAACAGAAGAGAGTTATACTGCTTTGGCTTGTAAAATTAAGAATGGGAGAGAATATCTACATCTCTGTTTCCAAGCAGGCAAAAATCAGGTCCCTCTTGTCACCAAGGACTGGAGATGCTTATTGAACATCACGATACCTTAGAGCATCCATTGCATTTCCTCCTCATTATGGTCGTCTAAGGACGATCTAACCTGTCACACCAGCACTCTCTGTGGAGACTTGCTCACAGGCAAATAATTTACATTCTCACCTTCTCTTCAGCAGTTAGAGTTCATCATCCCTGCCATTTCAGCCTCATTAGTGTTACTTTTCATTAGCCTCGGAGATATAAATTGGATGAGACTTCAGGAAGATGTTATGTCATAGATATGATAAAAACTTGGACACAGTTTATCAGCCACTAAAAGCACTAAGTCTTTCTCGTGCTGCTAGCTAAGCTCTGTGCATAAAATTCACCCAGAACTTGGCCCCCAAGACTGGAAGTGAAGATACTCACTACTGACACCAGTCAGAGCTGTGGCAGCTGCCAAGAATCCTGTATTCAGACAGGTCTGTTTCTCTCCCCTTTTATATCTCTTGGCTGTGCCATCTTCATAAACTATAGAAGTAAAATGTGTCTCAATCCCCAGAAAAGGTTTAAAGGAGAGATTCAGGAAGTGTTGCTAGTGGCTTATGTACATTTATCACTGTCCTGGGTTAGGATGGATCCCTCCCCAGTAGAGTGAACTCACTACAACACAGATTTTTGGAAAGTCAGGGAAAATTAAGTTGTATTTCTTATAGTTTGAATACAGTAGTATAAAGAGAATAAACTACTACAGAAATATAATAGCCATAGTGAAGATGGGGAAGGGGCTGAGCGGTGGTGAAGCAGCAAAAGCAGCAGCAGCAGCCAAAACAGCAGGGGAGGAAGATAGCAGCAGATGCAGCAGAGGCAGCAGAAGCAGGGAGGGGAAGGTACAAGCTATGCTTCCAAACATAAAGCTCTTGATGTTCCTATGAAATGATATTGACTTGTCCATTGTTGCCATTATATGGCTTGTCTTAGAATGTTCACCTCTCCACTCAGAGCTTTAACTCTGTGTTTCTCTGTTTTGGTATTTTTTTAATGCTTAAGCTAGAAGTCTGGCTCAAACAGTCACAATCATACAGATAAAAGTGGACTCTATGGCAAATCATTGTAGTGTAGTCTGTAGCTGAACAGAAGTACACGAGGCACACACAGCTCGGTGAGCATCTCTCATTACCCATATACAGGAAGGTCCGGGACACTGCTGGAGTTGCCTCATTTTCTCTCCTCAAACACAAGGATGCCAGGTGGTCATGGCTTCCCTGTCTCTGATTCCTCTGACAGGAGGAACTGTCATGGGTCTCATAGTCTCTCAACTTCTATTCATGGGTCACTTGGACTTTCAGCACTAAATCTGGTTGCCTCGAAGCTTACGACCTCACTTCAGTGGCAAAGCAAATATTTTTAATGAAGATTTCACTTTGTGTCTTGTTAGACAAAAAAACATTACATATAGAGACAGTCATCATGTCAGTCTGAAGACAACCAAAAAAAAAACCCTCGGTTCTGTTACCTTTCAGACTAATATATCTTCAAGACTTTTCTGTTACTGTATTTAAATGCATATTATGATTTCATTTTACCTTTCTTAGAGGGATTGCTTTTTCCAAGTCTGCACCTTTGTATATATTCCAGGGAACAGGTAACTTATAATGCATAAGATCCTTCTATCCTATAAATACCAATTCTGTCTGAAATAATGAGGTTCTGAGCATGTATTTACATAAAGCCTAGTTCTTCTTTTTGACACCTTTACATAGTAGTTTACATTAACAGTAATGTAAGCCCTTTACATCCATTCAAGACCTTAATGTTGCCCTAGGTAGTATCACATTATTTCATGGTAAATTATTTCTATCTTAAGGCACAGAGCAAATTGCAGGTAAATTATTAATAATAATACTTAGATCTTATCTTCAAAGTGCTTTACTAACTAATTAATTCCTGCACTTCTCTGAGGCAGGTAGCTGCATTATTACTTACATTTTTTCACAAAAAGGAAAATTAAGACAAAGGGAAGATGAGATCTGCCTGCAGCTGCTGCTGGCTACGGGATGCAGACTACCAGACCAAGGCATCCAAGACCAGCTGAAATGCTTTGCCTTCAATTATTTGCTGTCCTGTCCTGCTTCAGATCACCATTTCTGCAGCAGACTGAATGTCAGGGTGTAGTGCAGGCCCCTGCTCCAGCTTCTTCTTTTTCTAAGCCTGGCTCCTCTATTTACACTTAACAGTGAAGTGTGCTGGCCAAAAGAATGAAGAGGTTAAGCTAAATTTGTTGAACTTTGCTCTGAGGATGATTATCTCCCCCAGCAGAAAGAACACAGCCGGGAGACCAGTTTTACAGCCAAGTTTATTGTGAGTACTTACAAGCAGGCTTCATTTCAAATATGAAAATAAAAATCCAGCCAAAAGAGGAAAAGAATTGGACTTTCAAAACTAATTTCTAATTTTTTTTTCAACATTCAATTATGCCTTACTTGGATTTAAAAAAATAATTCTGAATTCTATATAGGTTTTAAAAACATTATCATCATATTACTTTAATGCTATGTGTGTATCAAATTATGGCAGCCACTAGTCATTGAAATATCCTGGCATTTTCAGTTTTCAAATATTAAGGGCAATCTAATTGGAGTATTTTTTCCTCCTTCTGTGAATCAGACTGACTCCTGATTTCATTGATATCCAACATTATAGTCCAGTTACAAAGGGGAAATTAATTAATGTGAGATGACTTTTTTCCCCCAAATTAATATTGTTTATTAATTTTGATATCCAGAACTCTCTCCACCCCTGACCACTAATTTCAATAATATTTTGGTTCTTACCTGGTCATGGAAACGTTCTATGGATAATATCTAGATCTAGTAATAACCAGTAAAATATATAACACTGAAAGTTCTTCACTGAGAGAGTCATTGGACACTGGAATGGGCTGCCCGGGGAGGTGGTGGAGTCGCCGTCCCTGGGGCTGTTCAAGGCAGGATTGGACGTGGCACTTGGTGCCATGGTCTAGCCTTGAGCTCTGTGGTAAAGGGTTGGACTTGATGATCTGTGAGGTCTCTTCCAACCCTGATGATACTGTGATACTGTGAACTGGAAGAGAAGGTTCCTGTGGTCCAATGCCTCTTTCAGTCAATATGCTGCTTGCCCACTAGATGGACTCGAGGAGCTCTTTCTGCTTATGGCAGAAGGCAATGGAGAATTACAAAGAGGCTTTTAAGTATTGGATCACAAAATTGTTATTATCCGACTCGTGGAGCTAGCCACAGTCCAGACAGTGCCCAGATGCTTGCAGGATACTCTGTCTTCTCAGCTGCTGAGACTTGATCCTTCCCAGGCTTCTGGGGAAAGGAGGCAGACAATCTCTGCCCTTGTCTCCTGGCTCCTCTGGACAATCTATGTAGGACTTCTGGTCTTAGCAAGAGACTTTCAGGTGTCTTGTGATGTACAATCTGAGCACGATGTCATGCTGGCCACACAGGCCGGCTGCATGGAGGCATTTAGAGCCTGTTCCTGGTAAACTCATGACAGTGGAGTTTCCAGGCAAAAGATAAGGCAGTAAGCAATGGCAGCAGGTAACAGCAGAGCACAGCAGAGCAGGTTGTTTACCTGTGTATCTCCTTTTAGCATTGTAGGCCACGATTAATTGCCCTTTGGACACAGAATAGCCAGTCAGAATGGCAGTTAGTCAAACCTTACCCTATTAGGCAGAGCCATAGGCTTGCTTCACCCAAATTTGGGAAAAGCACAGTTCTTGCATAAAGCAGGCACAAGCTAAGTGTGTGTTCTTTGTTTACCACAGGACCCTGGGCAGACCAGAGTCCTTAGACTTAGTGGCTCCAGGTTCCTTTGTGCTCTTTTCCCATACTTGCTTCTCTGATGGAGCAAAAAAACATGCCTGGGCAAGCCAGGATGTGTATTAAGCCTATTTTGGGCCTATCAGGCCTACCACAACAAGTCCTAAAATTAAAATGAGAGCATTTCCACAGTAATGCTATGAAAGAACACAAGAGAAATATTAAATGTGTACAGAGAAGTAGAACAGGTGCAATTTTCAAGTTTCAAATTAAAATTTTGAAGTGGGATCCTGAATCCCTTCTTATTTCCAAAATTATTTCTCCTTTATATGATTTTGCAAAAATTAAAGATTACCTTAATGCAAAGTTTTTTTTTTCCCAATGAAAACTGTCTGATAAATGTTAACTAATCATCCTGACTACAGATAGCTGCCAGGATTCTGCTTACACCTCCACTGCAAGCTTTGTACTCCTTTGAAATTACCTGGCTCTGTCTCACCTCCTCCCATAATAAAGTCTCTATTAAGCAGCCTCAGAAAAGGAAATCTACACAGCAGTGCTCTCAGAAAATCACAATCTACCCACATCTCACAGCTAATCTACTGGTGGGGTTGGATTTGTGCCCCCCAGATCCGTCTATCAGTAGGTGCAGAATCAGAGGTGCCATGTTGCACAGTCAAGAGTGCTGCTGTACCAGGTGCCTTCGAGAGTCCACTTTGCTTACATCAAAATCATGGACTGGAGGTGCTCAGCCCTGTCCTTTGGCAATGAAAGAAGCCTTGGACAACTTGTGCAGCCTGGAAAAGTGCCTAAAGTGGGGGCAGCTTAGCTGTAGCAAAGTAGCTGTGCAACTGAAGCTGTTCATCTCCTGGCTGTGACCATGGGGGAAATCTAGAAAGTCTTCTCTGAACTACTAATGGGTGTGACCCATCTATTTAAGGGGTTCAGAAAAGTGTTCCAGAGAGTTTAACTCCTGATAGATATCTGCTAATTAGTTGTGTTTCAGAGGGTCAGAAACACAGTTGAAATAAAGAGAGGGGTTCCCACTACAACACCAATAATTAAGGGTCTAGGGAGTAGCTGTTTTCAGGTATTACTGTGTTGCGAAGTGTGGTCTGTCAGCTTTTCTAGCTCTGAATAGGGAAAGCAGCAAGTACATGCCTAAATTAATCACTCTCCAAGTTAGGGTTCAGTCCATTCCCAAAAAGCGAAGGGCTGCCTCTTTGGAAAGAGGGGCAATGAACCCTGGCAACCCAGCAAGACATCTTTCACTTCCAGTGTCCCTCATCCAAACAGCATTCTGGACTGGAGATGGATCACTTTCAGCAGTGGAAATCCGGGATCCTGGCAGCATGCCAAACCACCTTCTGTTTCTTCTATCTGCATCCTGAAAGTGACCTAGCATCAAAACAGAGCTGTCAGTTGAATTAAAATTCACCATGAGCTGGCAATGTGCACTTGCAGCCCAGAAGGCTAACAATATTCTGAGCTGTATAAAAAAAGTGTGACCATCAGGACAAGGAAAGTGATGCTCCCCCTCTACCCTGCTCTCATGAGACCCCACCTGAAGTACTGCATCCAGTTCTGGTGACCGCAGCATAACAAAGACATTGAACTGCTGAAGTGGATCCAGCGGAGGACCACAAAGATGATCAGAGGGCTGGAACACCTTCCCTGTAAGGACAGGCTGAAAGAGCTGGGGCCATTTAGCCTGGGGAAAAGAAGGCTCCAGGGATATAGTTGTCTTACAATAGCTGAAGGGGATCTACAAGAAAGCTGGGAAGGGACTTTTTACAAGGGCTTGTTGTGATAGAACAAAATAGGAATGGATTAAAGCTTGAGGCAGGCAGATTTAGGCTGGATATTAGAAATTCTTTACAGTACAAGTAGTGAGACACTGGAACAGGTTGCCTGGGGAAGTGGTGTATGCCCCCTTCCTGAAGGCATTCAAAGCCAGGTTGGATGAGGCCTTCAGCAGTCTGGAAGGTATCCCTGCCCATGGCACGGGGATTGGAACTAGATAAGGTGCCCTTTTCTATGATTCTGCAAATCTATGTGAATCTATGAATCCCTTAGCAGTTGTTCCAGTCTGTTTCACTGAAGTCCACTGCAGAGAATACAGCCCTGCTGCTGTGGTGAGCATTATATTTTCTGCATGGGTTTATTTTTTTCTTTTATTTTTTTTTTCCCTTACCCAGGTTTTATGCACAAGGAGACCTTCCCATACTTTATACACCCTCATTCTAAGGGGAAAGCATGTGACTGTGCCTGCTTATACACTCAGTCACTATAACTATTACTGGGAAAGCGCCAGGAATTAAAAAAAGAAAACAACCAAACAACAAAAAAAACCCCAAACAACAACAAAAAAACCAACCCAAACACCCCACCCCCCAAAATAAAATCCCAACAAAACAATCAAACAACAACAACAACAAAAAAACAACAACAACAAAAAACCCACTAAATTCTACTTTCCTTCACGCTCTCAAGCACCCTTTAAAGAGTATTTTTATATGACAGGATTTAGGACTGTTTACAGCCATCCACTACAGACAGTCAAACAAAGGTAGTCAAATTTCAGCTTCCCCATGTGCCCTACTCAGGCCTATATTGCAGCAGTGGGAGGGCAACTGCCTACAAAAGGTACTTTATGCCCATGTCTAGATAGACGATTCAGACATCAAATAAACGTAGCTTTGTAGTCATCCTCTTTTATCATCCTTAAAGTTTCGTTTCAATGCATACTTTTTGCTTGTGTTTACAGACAATCACATTATCATCACCCCCTCCTCTTGCCAACAGTTTTTAAGCCAAGGAGTGTATGTTTGCTTGGTGATTGCACAAATGGGATGATTAGATGATGCTTTTGATAGTGAGACTGGGTTGTTTAGATCTGTGCTTCTCCTAATAACACCAGCTGAAATGAAATTCAAGCTTCTTAATGTGTAGTCCTGAATTTATTTTTGTTTGCCCAATAGCTTTAAGACTGTGTACAAAATCCATACTGAATTGTATTTACTTCTCTGCGGGTGTGAAGCCTCTGAGGAGTGTGACAGATCCCAGTCAGACAACCCAAAAGCCTGCCTAGCTGTCCACCTACTTACTCTAAGATTTTTATGGGGAGAAATAAAGAAAGACATTAATCTATATTGAAGCTGAGGCTATGTAAAAAGCTTTATGAATCTGTATAGCTACCCCTCAGAGTCACTTCAAATTTAGCAGTACCAAAGGTATTAAAAGCCAGATTGGTACTTCAAGTTTCAAACAAGCCAGCAAAAGATAAATTGCTGAGATGTGAATCCGTATAATCTCCATTTGATGCCCAGCATGTGGGCTGCTCTTGCATGGCATTGCAAAGTGAAAAAGCCTGAGAGAGAGAAAAATAAAGGTACGTGGCACATGAAAATGAAATTATCATCCCAAGGCATGCTTCAGCCTTACATTTATGTTTTGGGAGTCCATATTGATATGGGAGTAGGTCTGCCTGGAAAAGACCCCTCTTGGCTAGTTCCTTCTCTGTGCTAGCTGCCAAAAAGAACTCTGCAGTGTCAGCCTCTCTTGAATTGCAAACCATAGTCAGAACTCCTGTTTGTTTCACGTCCCCCATCTCATTCTGGGTTTGAGTGAGACACAGGCAGTCTATGTCTCTCAAGTTACCTCTGCTTCACCATATGAGGGTGTGTACGAGGAGGAGAGGGAAGAGAGGGTAGCAAGGTCAGACTCCTGCCACACGAAGGCAGGATGCTCTGTCCTGTTTCCCTGCAGCTGAGATCAGCTTGGGCAAAGTAGCAGGGTATGTGGAGCCAAAGCCTAGGATGAAAATACAGTGTAAATATAACCATTCAGAGCTGCTGAGCATCTGCTTTGCTCAGGAAATGCCAATGGTACTGCGCTGCAGAATGCACAAAATCTCTGAGTGCAAGTATTGGAAACATTTCAGGGGTATTAGCTATGGTCAGGCTGAAAACGCAGGGAAAATTAGGTCAAGTAGAGCTCCCACTGGAATGAATGTCAAAGCCAATATAGGCACTTTGAGCTACACTGTGCTGTGCTGTATGGTGGTTTCAATGTTTTGTTTCCTTGTCAAAGATACAGCCCCATACTGGATCCCACCAAACCTCGACAGAGCAGGGCAGCAAAGAATGAGATCCTGTGAAGGCACCATAGGAGCAATCCTTTTCCAGTGATCCTGTAGTCTACAGGACTGCCAGTACTGAGTGTAATAAAGCATTCCATCAAGTGATCAGGACAAAGAGCAGCCACTCAAATGTCTAAAATCTTATCTGCATTCATATTTTAATATGTATGACAAGACATCACCAGGCCTTTCCACACAAGCTTGAATTCAGCATTATTACCAGAAGCACTCAATATAGGCTAAAAAAGGTAGATTATTCCCACAAGCTCCACTTTAAGAGAGGTAAATGAGACAAAGATTGAGGATGTAACTTGCCCAGGCCTGTGCTACAGGCCTGTAACAGGGATCCAAACAAAGCTGTGATCTCCTGGCTCTCAGCTGGATCTCTTAAACCACACCACCACAATGCACAAGGCAAAGTGTTAAATGAGGAAGACAGGCTCAAGTCAAACGGGTTCATGTTCTATCTTAAGAGAGAAGAAAAAGTCACCTCAAGATCTAAAAGAGAAGACTCATTCTATATTAAAAAATAAATAAATGAAAACAAAATTAATGTTCCCAGAAACCTTCTCTTCCTTAGTCACTGTTAGTCTCCACTCCTTCACTTGCTTGATCAAGACTGCAACCTTTCTCCCTTCTTTCTTCCCTTTCACTTCCATTTATATAAATATCCCTCTCAAGTGCCTTGCATAAGAACTTACTTTTTAGCTCAGGCAAGGTCCTACTTTCAACCATATCTGGATCCTTTCACTACCATAAAACTGTGCTGATCAGAGAGACATTAATAAAGGCACCTTTCTCTGGTTTATTTGCTTTTCTGTTCTGGCTCAACAGGGTGCATTGAGCTACATGATAAACTTTTACAGCTGACATTAGAGAAGAAATAAGTACTGTAACAGTCTCAGGTTTTGCCTTTCACTCACATTTAAGACTGCAGCAAATATAGTTTGGATTGCAGGATGTGGAAATTAGGGGACTTTGGTGGATTGGGTCCCCAATTCACCTTTACTTGTCTATAGATAGGGGTAGTCCCATTCTGTTCCTCCAGTGCTACATAACGTAGCACATAATCATAGAATCATGAACGGGTTAGGTTTAAGTTAGAAGAGACCTCAAGGATCATCCAGTTCCAATCCCCTGCCATAGGCAGGGACACCTCCCACTAGAACAGGTTGCTCAAAGCCTCATCCAACCTGGCCTTGAACACCTCCAGGGAGGGAGCATCCACAACCTCCCTGGGCAACCTGTGCCATTGTCTCACCACTCTCACTATAAAGAACCCTTCCCTAACATCTAGTTTGAATCTTCTCTCTTCCAGTTTAAACCCATTACTCCTTGTCCTGTCATTATAGGACCTTGTAAATAATCCTTCCTCAGCCTTCCTGTAGCCCCCCTTCAGATACTGGTCTCCTGGAAGCCTTCTTTTCTCCAGGCTGAAGAGCCCCAACACTTGTAGCCTATCCTCATAGCAGAGCTGCTTCAGCCCTCTGATCCTCTTTGCAGCGTCCTCTGGACTTGCTCTAATAGTTCCATGTCCTCCTTGTGTTGGGGGCTCCAGAACTACACAAAGTGCTCCAGATGGGGTCTGACAAGAGCAGAGTAATGGAGGAGAATAACCTCCCTTGTCCTGCTGGCCATGCTTCTTTCTCACTTTTGCATCCAAAACCACATACAAGTGTAGAAGAACTATATGCAACAACTAAAGTCAGAGGAGACCTCAAATTACCACCTTCAGTACATACTAACTTTATCCTTCTCAGTTTATCCACCTGCTCTTCAGTGACATTTCTCAAGTTTCTGAATTGCCCTCAGTTTTGTTCCACAGCAGCTTCCAATGTAAAAAGGAATTAATAATGACACACGTTTGACATTTACAGTTGATATCAATGCCTGTGTTGTAAACAGCAGAAAGGACAAGCAATGACAGAAGGGAATGGGGGCAGGAGCTGGCAGCACTTTATGAATAGCAGCTGGCAAAAAGTCAGGGATAGTTTGCCCAGTGCTCAACACCCATCAACAGCTCCTTCTTCAGCTCCTGGCGGGTGTGAAGGGTCAGAACACAAAGGGAAGCATCAGGGGAGCACAGACAGGGTAAACTGTAAAAGTAATTTCCTTAATGTCACAACAGATTATGCTCTGTAAATCTGGGAAAGGGAATTGAGTCATCTCCAAGCATGTCTCTTAGCTTTGGGAAAGACCTTCATTCAAAGTGGTTCGGTGTGGCTGGTTTTATTTCTTATTGCTGTGAGACTAAAAACTTCAGGATTGGCTGAGGAAGAATGAGAAGTCAACAACAGCACAGATAGATTTGGCTTGGGGAAAGTCAGGTGTTGGGAATAGGGCAGAGGATGATCTGGGATGTTGGAAAAGTGTTTGAGACAATAAATAATGCCAAATGAAGCTTAAAAGTACTCAATGGTGAGTTGGTGAAACCAGATCTGGTGGTGTTAACAGATGGCTTTTGCTGCCCTCTAGGCTACCTAGACACCTTGAAGCTCAAAAGATGATCTAACTTTTGTTCTGCATTTCAAAAAGCAACCCTCTATGGTGGGCTATAGCATTCATTTTTAGATACCATTTCCTTCATTTAATAGTAAAATGAGAAAGTCTGTTCTAACTACCAGAGAAGTGTGTGATAAAGATTGTATAGTGATAGTGAAAAGAAATCTTTCAAATATCTGAGAAGAGATGGCAGGCTACAGGTAAAGCTCAAGTCCTCTTTTATCGTTAGCATGTCCTAGCAGAAACCAAGAAGAAATTGCACCTGTACTGAAGATCAGAGACAATACATTATGATTTTTTTCTTTATTAATTGTGAGGAAATGATGAGGAAAATAGTAGAAACCCTATCATTTGGAATTACTAGAATAAGGTATTGGGTAATGAACCAAGAGCAATCCCACATTCAGAAGATGTACTGGGTAATTATTTAGTCTCTTACATCTGTCCTTTACAAACTGCTTAAACAGATCCATTTGTTCTTTAACATTTTGGCTCTACATAATCACCTCTCCACCTCTTTTAAACTGCTGTAGCATTATTGACATCAGTGAAACTAGGCTGTTTTTTACTGTCTGGATTGGTCCATGACTACTCTTTCAAAAGGACATCTTAGAATCATAGAATCAGCCAGGTTGGAAGAGACCTCCAAGATCATCCAGTCCAACCTAGCACCCAGCCCTAGCCAGTCAAATAGACCATGGCACTAAATGCCTCATCCAGGCTTTGCTTGAACACCTCCAGGGACGGTGACTCCACCACCTCCCTGGGCAGCCCATTCCAATGCCAATCACTCTCCCTGGCAACAACTTCCTCCTAACATCCAGCCTAGACCTCCCCTGGCACAACTTGAGACTGTGTCCCCTTGTTCTGTTGCTGTTTGGAGAGAAGAGACCAACCCCCACCTGGATACAATCTCCCTTCAGGTAGTTGTAGACAGCAGTGAGGTCACCCCTGAGCCTCCTCTTCCCCAGGCTAAACAACCCCAGCTCCCTCAGCCTATCCTCATCTTGAGTTCAAGAAAAAAACAACAACAAACAAACAAAAAATAAGTATTAGTTTCCAAAAAGTACTTTTTACTGTTTATATATTAGCTTCATGTCCTACTCTCACCTTGACAAAGAGCAAGGATGAGAAACAAGTCTGCATATGCACAGTTAAATCAGTGTTACAACCCACAGGGCAAAATCAAGAGTGGAATATTAGCAGACTTCTGTTCAGGTGTGGATAAAGAGAGAGAGAGAATAAAGAAACTCTTAGATCTGTGTCTGTGTCAGACACACAGTAAGATGCTGCTCTCAGGCATATTTGCAGCTGTAGGTGACAAAATGATAGGTGAAGAATGACACTTGGCAAGTGTTGTGATCTTTAATTACAAATCATTGGCTATACTCCACCTGTCTTCCTCATTGCTTTCAAACCTGAGTGGAAAGTGGGATGATGGTCAGAACTGAGACAAGGATGTGTAGACTTCAGGCACAGATCGAGAGGAAGAAGGACACTACAGGGCACACTTTCTGGGACACCAGAGGTGAGTGTGAGGACACTGGATCCACGTACAGCAGTTCCCTGTATTTGCCCTGAGAATGGCTAAAGCCCATCAGGTGCTTGAGTAGCATTAAATTTACATGATTTAGGAATACAGATTCTTGGCACGCATCATCAATGAGCAAATGAAATAAGGAGAGGTACTCTTAGAGTCTTGAAGGACTATTTCAATTTCTGAAGACAGATCTCCTGTGTAGAAAAGCTCTTTAGGTGTTGCTCTGACATCTGTTTTAAGAACACCCTCCATTTCCTCAGTTCTCTGTAGTAAACTAGTCTTCCTGGAAAGCCTTGCTGGGAAAAGACGAGCTGCTTGTATCCCCAGAGAGTGCTTAGGAAGCAACACCACCAGTAAGTAGCAAGGCATACTCAGAGTTCATGCATATCAATTCAGGTAGTATTGCCTTCTCCTCCAAAAACCAAAAGGAAAGGGAAATAAATGGGAGGAAGCAAGCCCAGCTCTCCTTACTGAAAAAAATCCCAGTATTTAAGAAGGTTTCAAAACCTCCTCAGAGGCACAAAAGAACCTCTTTTATACTTCAAAGGAGAGATGTCTCCAGGCTGGCACCTGCTATTTACATGCAGTACCTGCACATCCCATTAATGCAGATAGTGAAAATTCAGTTTATAATATTTTGTCACAAAGCAGAACAGGCAAGAAGGCTTGAAATTCTTTGAGGCAGCCATAGAAGTGGAAAATTGGCAGCTGGAAATAGAACATTTCTATAACTGCATCACTGCTTGCAATGAATTAGTGGCTCTTTGTCCAGTGCTTAGAAGCCCAAAGATGATACACACCACAGCAATCCCCACCCTGGTGTGAACTGAACCCTGCTGTGATTTTTCATGGGCATCTCACTCAGCAAAGAGAACCTGCACACAGCATCAAACATGCAAACAAAGTTATGAACTCTCTCTGCACAGGGTCTTGTCTTCTCCACATCTTTCCTGTCTACATTTTCTCCTCCAACTCATAAGAATACCAAATCAAAACCTTCCTATTTTAACTGTCTACAGAATTGACTCCAGGCTTGGCCCCTCTTAAATGCATTGAGAAAGTATTTTTTTTTGCATTTACTCTGTCAGAGAGGTCAGATATTGCATGGGCTCCAGGGATTTAATTTCCCACTCTTCCTCTGATGGAAAAGACATAGGAGATTTTAATTTCTTCTGTAGATAAATAGTTGTCCATGACTATTAAGACAGTGCCTTTCACTGGTAGGAAATTCATGAGTTCATAGAGTTTGCTTTTTTTAATATCCCTTTTGTAGTCACTTTCAGAGATGGCAAGGCTATAGTGAGGAAGTAACTGAAACTGTGTTTTCAAAAGAGGAGGCATATTCAGTTAAGCTGACATCCCAGCCTAGCCTTCTTCAACCCTTCAAGGTCTGAACACACTTCCAGCACTCCAGCGACAGCAATACTTTCAGGCACACTGTAATTTTCCAGCATCTTACAATCATGGAAACATTTAGTTTGGAAAAGACCTTTATTTGGTAAAGATCATTACTTCCTACTGTAAATCGAACACTGCCAAGCACCAGCACAATTTGAATGATTTGGACAGTGCAGTGGGCTGGGGACAGGTCTGACAATAGCACTGCACAATTTCATACCTGAGAACCCCTTCCCTGGTGTGATGGTTTGGGGGTTACCCCGCCCCTCCCACACTTTGTATTTGCCCCAGCTAACTCAGACGGCCTCTGGGAATATAGATGAAGCAATTTATTTACAGCTAGCAGAATTTACAAGCAGCTATTTACAATATATACAGTTATATACAATTATATACAGAAATATACAAAGGATAAACAATATAAAAGCACAGCTCCCCTCCCAGAAACCTAGGTCCCCAGGAGGGGCTTTCAAACCACCCCAACACCTCCCCCCGGCCCTCTCAACCTTACCCCAGTTCTCAGGAAGAAGAGAGGTGCAGCCAAGAGGTTAGGGAGCAGGGTTAGTAGGAGCAGGGTTAATGAGATGTGACCAGGTCCAAGGCAAAAGCAAGAGTGAGAAACAAAATGGAGAATGTTTTCTTCTTCTTCCCAGAGTTCTCAGCGTGACTGTGAGAGAAGTTGACATCAATTGTTTTTCATTTCACTGCCCGTTATCTAGTTCTGTTACCAAAACATTCTAGCTTGCTTCAAACTAGCACAATCCACCCCTTGTCTACTTCGCTCAGAGTATCGCTGAGAATTATCCAATCTAATCTAAACCAATATTTACACTAAAACAATATATACAAGTTCAGTTCACACTTCAATCAGATGTAGGTGATTCAAAAGCTCAGAACAGGGACTCTCAGGTGACGTTGGGTTCGTGCTCACGTACTGTAGATTCTATCGTAGATTCTCTCAGTGTTGGGCGCCGATGTTACCTAGAACAGAAAACTCCTAACAACCTGAATTTAAACTCTCTCAGCTAAGGTTAAATTTCTTTGTGGAATACACTGGATTTCACCATTCTCCTGCATTACCCAGTATGTATGACCAGGACCTTCAGCAGACACCACCCCTCGGACAGGTTTCCCTTCGCCCGAAGGAGAAAATACCCAAACAGTTTTCCCTAACAGATTCTTCTCACGTACAACAGGAACTTTATCACCGTCTACTGTTTGGACCAAATCTGATTGTGCAGGTCCTGCTCTGTTTACTGAACCTCTACTATTTACCAACCAGGTAGCTTGTGCTAAATGTTTGTCCCAGTTTTTCAGAGTTCCACCCCCCATGGCTTTTAGGGTGGTTTTCAGCAAACCATTGTAGCGCTCAATCTTCCCTGAAGCTGGTGCATAGTAGGGTATGTGATAGATCCATTCAATACCATGCTCTTTGGCCCAGTTTTTCACAAGATTGTTCTTGAAGTGAGTACCATTGTCTGACTCGATTCTTTCTGGAGTTCCATGTCTCCACAAGATCTGTCTCTCCAAACCAACAATGGTATTACGTGCAGTAGCATGTGGAACTGGATAGGTTTCCAACCATCCGGTGCTGGCTTCTACCATCGTTAGCACATACTGCTTGCCAGATCGAGATCGAGGTAAAGTGATGTAGTCAATCTGCCAGGCTTCACCATACTTGTACTTTGACCATCTCTCACCATACCATAAGGGCTTGATTCGCTTAGCCTGCTTAATAGCAGCACAAATGTCACAGTCATAGATGACTTGGGTGATAGCGTCCATGGACAAGTCAATTGACCTATCGCGAGCCCATCGGTATGTTCCATCTCTGCCTTGATGTCCAGATGAGTCATGGGCCCACCGAGCTAAGAACAGTTCACCTCGGTGTTTCCAATCAAGGTCAATGTCAAGTTCAGAGTTGGTATCAACTTGAGCAATCTTAGCAGCTTGATCTGCCTTCTGGTTATGTTGATGTTCCTCAGTTGCTCTGCTCTTAGGCATGTGTGCATCTACGTGCCGCACCTTCACTGGAGTTCTCTCCAGCCGTGCATCAATGTCCTGCCATAGATCAGCACACCAAATAGGCTTTCCTTTCCTCTGCCAACCATTCTTCTTCCAGTCCTTCAGCCAACCCCATAGAGCATTGGCTACCATCCATGAGTCAGTGTAGAGGTAAAGGATAGGCCAATTCTCACGTTCAGCCACATCAAGAGCAAGTTGAACAGCTTTTACCTCAGCGAACTGACTGGATTCTCCTTCGCCATCTTTCGTTTCGGTAACTCTCCTGGTTGGACTCCAAACCGCTGACTTCCATATTCGCTTGTTCCCAACAAGACGACAGGAACCGTCTGTGAACAAAGCATAGTTCTTTTCCTGATCAGAGAGATCACCATAGGGAGGAGCTTCCTCAGCACGAGTTATTTTCTCCTCTGGAGGTTTGGAACAGTCTGTGCCTTCCGGCCAGTTGGTGATCACCTCTACCAGACCAGGTCGGTCAAGATTACCCATTCGCGCTCGTTGGGTTATCAAAGCCATCCATTTAGACCAGGTTGCATCTGTGGCATGATGTGGTGATGAACCTTTGCCTTTGAACATCCAGTTAAGAACTGGCAGTCTAGGAGCTAACAGCAATTGTGACTCAGTTCCAATCACTTCAGAAGCTGCTTTCACTCCCTCATAGGCTGCTAGTATCTCTTTCTCAGTTGCAGTGTAATTTGTCTCTGAACCTCTGTAACAACGTCCCCAGAAACCAAGAGGACGACCACGTGTCTCATTTGGAGCTCTCTGCCAAAGACTCCAAGTTGGACCATTGTCACTGGCAGCCGTGTACAGAATGTTCTTAATGTCCGGACCAGATCTCACAGGACCCAAGCCCACTGCATGGACTACTTCTCGTTTGATCTGATCAAAGGCTGCTTGTTGTTCAGGTCCCCACTCGAAATTGTTTCTCTTACGAGTCACATCATGCAGAGGTTTGACAATCTGACTGAAACCAGGAATGTGTAGTCTCCAAAATCCCACCACACCAAGAAAAGAAAGTGTGTCCTTCTTACTGGTGGGAACAGCCATGGTAGAGACTTTGTTAATCACATCCTGAGGAATGTAACGGCGACCATCCTGCCACCGCACTCCCAGAAACTGAATTTCTCTGGCAGGTCCTTTGACCTTGTCTCTCTTAATGGCAAAACCTGCTTGCAACAGAATGTCAATGATTTTGTTACCTTTCTCGAAGACTTCCTCAGCAGTTTGGCCCCACACAATGATGTCGTCGATGTACTGGATGTGCTCTGGAGCTTTACCTTTCTCCAGTGCATTGTGGATGACTGAGTGACAGATGGTTGAGCTGTGTTTCCACCCCTGAGGCAAACGATTGAACTGGTACTGGATTCCTCTCCAGGTGAATGCAAACTGAGGCCTGCACTCCTTTGCTATGGGAATAGAGAAGAAAGCATTAGCAATGTCTATGGTTGCATACCATTTAGCCTCCTTCGATTCCAGCTCGTACTGGAGTTCCAGCATGTCTGGCACAGCTGCACTCATGGGTGGTGTCACCTCGTTGAGGGCACGAAAGTCAACTGTCAGTCTCCAGTCGCCTGTAGGTTTACGCACAGGCCAGATGGGACTGTTGAAAGGTGAATGAGCTTTCTCGATGACAGCCTGACTCTCCAATTGACGAATCAGCTGATGAATGGGCAACAAAGAGTCACGGTTAGTTCTGTACTGCCTATGATGAACAGTTTGAGTTGCAATTGGCACTTCCAGGTCCTCTATGTCATGATGTCCCACAACTGCAGATTCATCAGAAAGTTCAGGTCTAACAGACAATTTCAATTTATCATCCTCAATCTCTACAGATGCTATTCCAAAAGCCCATTTATGACCCTTAGGATCTTTGAAACAACCTTGTCTCAAAAAGTCAATTCCCAAAATGCAAGGCGCATCAGGACCAGTTACAATAGTATGTTTCTTCCACTCTTTACCAGTTAAACTGATCTCAGCCTGTACCTTAGTTAACTCTTGAGATCCACCTGTGATTCCAAAGATAGAAATGGACTCTGTCCCTTTACAATTTGATGGCAATAAAGTACACTGAGCACCTGTGTCAACTAAAGCCCTGTATTTCCGAACTCTTGAACTGCCAGGCCACCTAATGAATACATTCCAATAGATTCGGTTCTCTCCACTATCCCTTTCCTCCTCCTGGCTGGAGGCAGGGCACCCCTAATGCTGAACATGGCATGTAGGGTGTACACAATGATTGGTGGTGTTGTGAGAGGAACTGCAACTGTTGGAACAATTGCAGTTGCTCTCAGGAGCTGAAGAAGTGACAGCTACTTTTCTGGCATTGCTGCCTCTGTTTCTGCCACTCTGCAGTTCCCTGACCCTCTTTGAAAGAGCTGAAGTAGGTTTACCATCCCATTTGTTCATGTTCTCACCGTATGTGTCACGCAGAAGTATCCACAGTGACGCACGTGATTGCTGCTGTCTGGGTGGAATTTGTCTCCTCCTAGGCTGGAATTGCCTTGCAGGAGGTGGGCGTCTGTTCCTGACTGCAGAAACATGCACCCATTCAGATGATGCAGGAATGGTATCCTTTACCAGATTGGAAATTGAGGTTGTAAGGTCCTCCTTCAGTTCTTTCATGCCATTTCTAATGCCATTCTCAATGCTATCCTTCATCTCTGTAGTCATAGTCTTTATGGCACAGATTATACCAGAATGTGACAAGCTATCCTCAATCTGCCTGAGCTGGTCAGTGAATTCACCAACAGTGAAAGATCTTCCATTATCGCTCCTTGCTAGAAATTTACTGGCCAAGATGTTAGCATAGGATGAAGGAGCAAGCTTAATAAGCTTCTTCATGAGACCTGTTCCCAAAGGAATATCATCAGGCTCATGAGTGCCATGATCTCCATAAAGCACTTCCTTCACAGCAAACTCCTTCAGAAGCTTAATTCCCTGCTCAACAGTGTTCCACTTCTTGGCAGCCCATGGCAAATCATCTCGGGAAGGATATCTCATAGCCACAGCCAACAGAAGGCGTGTCCACAAGCTAACCCTACCAAGAGGACTTGCTAGGTGTTTGTCCACTCCACTCTCCTTAGTGAGTGGTCCCAGCTGCTTGGCAGACTTGTCTCCTACCTGCAGAGCATTAGCACCAATGCCACGGCATCTCACTAGCCAGCTTAAGATTGGCTCACCTGATTCCCTTGTGTATTCCTTCCTAACTTCCCTGACCTCTCTGAGTGGATCCTTGGAGCCTTGGATGTCATCTTCCTCCTCTTCCTCCTGTTGTTCTGGTGGTGCCTGGCCTAACACAATCTTCCTCATAGCATTCCTAAACTCATGGGAACCATCCTCTCTCCTGGCAGCTAACCTCACAGCACTCCTCTCACTTGAGTATTGTTGTCTCAGCACATCTACAAGGTCTCGTAGACTAACTGCCTCCTCTTCCTCCTCTTGCTGCTGATCACCAGAGGTCCCATCTCTTACATCCTCCTGCGAACCACTCTTTGTCTTAGCTTTTGCCTTAGCAGGTGCCAGAAGGGCCTGAGCAGCAACAGACTTGGATGTGTCTGCTGGAGGATTTGAATCTTTAGGAGTCTGACTTGGAGGGTTTGAATCCTTAGGGGTCTGACCTGGAGCATTTGAATTATTTGAGGTCTGACTTGGAGCATTTGTATCCTTAGGGGTCTGACCTGGAGCTTGTGAGTTCAAATCTGCCTTGCTTTTAACAGGAGGATTTTGGTTCTGGTCTGCTGGCTGGGGGTTTGAATTGGCTGCGCTGGTGTCATTAGGATTTGGACTGACTGGGCTAGCGTTACCAGCACTAGTAGTATTATTAACATTAGTGGGATTATTTGCCTGTCCTCCTGGGATGCCTGCCAACCCTGACTTGTTTTCATTTTTGCTAGGAACATTCTGATTTTGGGTACCTGCCTGTCCTCCTAGGGCTCCTGCCGAACTCTGCCCGTTATCATTGTTTACATTAGTGGCAGGAACACTGGCTGTGTTCCCAGAACCTATAGAGGAGGGTGGAGAGGCTGGCAAGGGGGAAGCCGATAACTGTGTTCCCTTGTTTTGCTGTGAATGAGACTGCTTCTGAGACACAGAATTTTTCCTAGCTCTTACAGAAGCTGGTTTTGAATTTTTTACCAATAATGCCAAAATTAATATGAATATTAAAATCATGAGGCAAATATTAAAAACTGTGAGAAGAAAAACAGTTTTACAAGAGCATGTGCCTATACAAACAGTTGGAATTCCTGTCTTAGGCTGAATAACTCTCATTAGAGCCATATTTAAAGCAGAATTTCCATTGATTGTCACATTATTGACCAGAGCTCCTGTAATGTCCTTGGTAATATTCTCAGAGATATTAAAACCAGCATAACCAAGAATAAAATCACCCCAGCTCCAGAACATATCTGAAACCTTAGCTTTAGCCTTATTATAAGCCAGATCAATAAAATAAGCAACAATTTGACCTTTTAACCAACTAAATGCCAAGAAAACAAAACCAGACCAGAGCAATGCACCAACCAAATACAATAGCTGCTTGATTAGCTTCATCTTAATTCCCAGAGCTAATTTCCACTCACTGAAATATCTAGCCCCACGTTGGGCGCCAATTAAAAAATGTGATGGTTTGGGGGTTACCCCGCCCCTCCCACACTTTGTATTTGCCCCAGCTAACTCAGACGGCCTCTGGGAATATAGATGAAGCAATTTATTTACAGCTAGCAGAATTTACAAGCAGCTATTTACAATATATACAGTTATATACAATTATATACAGAAATATACAAAGGATAAACAATATAAAAGCACAGCTCCCCTCCCAGAAACCTAGGTCCCCAGGAGGGGCTTTCAAACCACCCCAACACCTCCCCCCGGCCCTCTCAACCTTACCCCAGTTCTCAGGAAGAAGAGAGGTGCAGCCAAGAGGTTAGGGAGCAGGGTTAGTAGGAGCAGGGTTAATGAGATGTGACCAGGTCCAAGGCAAAAGCAAGAGTGAGAAACAAAATGGAGAATGTTTTCTTCTTCTTCCCAGAGTTCTCAGCGTGACTGTGAGAGAAGTTGACATCAATTGTTTTTCATTTCACTGCCCGTTATCTAGTTCTGTTACCAAAACATTCTAGCTTGCTTCAAACTAGCACACCTGGGGCAGCAGAAATGAAAAGCCCTGAAATGCCAGCACAGAGTCAGAGTGGGGAGTCCTGCACAAGTGCTTCTTAGCAGTGTAGTGGTTTGGGTGTTCCCTGCCTCCCCACACTTTGGAAATCACCCAGACTAGACTCAGCCAGCTCTGGAAATATGAATGAAGCTTACATTTACAGCTAGCACAATATACAAGCAGATATTTACAGTATATACAGTTATAGACAGAAATATACAAGGTAAAAGGTAATACAGAAACACAACTCCCCTCCCAGAAACCTGAGTCCCCAGGAGGGGCTCTCAACCACCCTTTCACCTTCTCCCACCCCTCTCAACCTTACCTCAGTCCCAAGGAAGAATGGAGGTTCAGTCAAGGGGTTAGGAAGCAAAGTGGATTAATCAGAGAGATGGCAGAGAGGCTAGAGAGACATGCAGCTCAGAGCTCCCAAGCAGAAATACCTTATCTATGTTTGGATTCTTGTTCTTATACCTCTCTCAGCAAGCCTATGAGTGAAGTAGACATCGCCCTTGTTTATCTTTCACAGCCTGGGATCTAATCCTTCTCACCAAAATGTTCTAGCTAGCTTCAAATTAGCACAAGCAGTCAGTACCCATTCCTCAGGCCTTTGATTCTCCTTAGTCACAGGGGAGCAGAACAACCTTGCCCTACAAAAATGTTAAAACCTATGCTACAAAACGTGCAGTAACTGTACAATTAGGTTGTTTCACCCCTTTAAGGTTTTGATGCACCATGAGACATCTCTCCTAGGATTCATCCTTCAGTTTCTTTTCCAGGTTTTGCTGTGCAAGCTCAGATATGTAAACCCATGCCAGGTCAAGCATGTGAGCTCAGCAATCTCGCATGAGATCGCAGATGCAGCCATTACTGTAATAGGCACAGTTCTTATTTTTCTGCCTCCACAGTTGAAATTAATGCACCATTTAAAATTCTCACTGGGCTTATGGCCAAACAGGCTCAAAAAGCCACATCATCAAATTCAGGAGATTCTTCTTTTTCCTCTTGGGTCATTGCAAGCAGGGGATTGAGCTGACAGGTATATACAATCTTATAAATTACTCTCTTATATATTTCTTCCCTAGTGGCCAATTTTGAGTCCTTTCTGCATGGAGCAAGCTGTCCTTTCCAAATATCCAGGACAACCTTTTGGAAGGTCACTGTATAATTGTGTCTGGCCGTGAAGAGGTTAAACAGCTCAACAGGGAGGTGGCCAGATCTGACTGAGACTCTGAGGCAGAAACCAGTAAGAAGGTCTAGCACTAGAATTACAGTGAAAATGAAATAAATTTTGAGATGCTGTGTTTAAACTGTTATTGTTTGAACTGATGTGCATTTTAGGCAAGATGAAATTGGCTACACATTTTTCAGAAGAGGGAGGGGAGAAGAATAATTTCTTTGTTTAAATGAATGAAGGAACCATATATCTACAGTTTGCTGACTCTGCTCTGTGTCATAGAATCATAGAATCAACCAGGTTGGAAGAGACCTCCAAGATCATCCAGTCCAACCTAGCACCCAGCCCTAGCCAGTCAACTAGACCATGGCACCAAGTGCCTCATCCAGTCTTTTCTTGAAGACCTCCAGGGATGGTGCCTCCACCACCCTCCTGGGCAGCCCATTCCAATGGCAAATCACTCTCTCTGTGGAAGTTGTGTCTACAGCATGATTTGCTGGGAAAGAGGGCTTCTGGAAGTAGGCACAACACAACTGTCTCCACCGCTGAGGCATGACCTGGAAGAACGGATCACCACAGTGCTAACCCTAACCCTTACAGTCTCCTTGCCACTCCTTCTTAGCCCAAATGAATTTGGCCCTAATCTCTTCACTTTAGCTTATGACTCATAATGGTTCACTCTGTGTTCTATTCCTCCCAGTACAAGATCAAGTTCAAAACCCAGTATATTGCGCAACAGCTCAAACAGGGAAAGCGACAGCACTAAATTCTCTCTTCAGTCCTTAAAGCATCCTTGTAACTCTTTCATAACTTCACTTAGCATATAACCTGCAATGGGGTATGAAGGAGGTATCAATCCTCTATCATTGCAAATGCTCAGCACATAGAATCATAGAATCATAGAATCAACCAGGTTGGAAGAGACCTCCAAGATCATCCACTGCAACCTAGCACCCAGCCCTAACCAGTCAACTAGACCATGGCACTAAGTGCCTCATCCAGGCTTTTCTTGAACACCCCCAGGGATGGTGCCTCCATCACCTCCCTGGGCAGCCCATTCCAATGGGAAATCACTCTCTCTGTGAAGAACTTCTTCCTAACATCCAGCCTATACCTCCCCTGGCACAACTTGAGGCTGTGTCCCCTTGTTCTATTGCTGGTTGCCTGGGAGAAGAGGCCACCCCTCACCTGGCTACAATGTCCCTTCAGGTAGTTGTAGACAGTAATAAGATCACCCCTGAGCCTCCTCTTCCCCAGGCTAAACAGGCCCAGCTCCCTCAACCTCTCCTCATAGGATTTGTGCTCCAGGACCCTCACCGGCTTTGTTGCCCTTCTCTGGACATGTTCCAGCACATCAACATCTGTCTTGAATTGAGGGGCCCAGAACTGGACACAGTACATCACAGTGGCTGGTGCAACAGTTACTACACCAGCCAGTAAACAGACAGCTTTCAAAGCCTAACTTTTCCTTCTGCTCCTTTCCCATCTCGTCCTGATAAACCTACTCTTTGCTTTCTCACTGAAGGGGACCAGAGCTCTCCTCTAGGCATGCATTGCTCCCATTAGTGTCAGGAGGAGTCATAAAGAGAACACCAGGGAAGGAACAAAGCCTTAAGGGAAGAAATATTTGATGAAATCTGGCCACTCTATGCTAGGGCTCTGCATGAATTCTAAGCAGTATTATCTAAAGGAAATGAGGGTTTATTTGCCCAAGAATTTTTCTGAACTACAGAAATGTCTGTTTTACTCTGCTGGCTCTCCACATGATGAAAAACTCAGACAAGGTTTGCTTACCAGCAGTACTAAGCAAAATGGCAGCCTTATCCTACTCTTTCTAAAAGCTGCAGAGGACTGTAAAAGATACAATATATTGTTTTTCTGGGGCTTTATTAACAAGTTTAAATAATAGTTGAACTTCTTATCTGAACCATCTTACAGTCATATGTGTTCCTATGGTTACTCTAACAGGCCTTCTGTATACTAGGTTCTATTTTCCTTCACCCAAACAGCAATTTTCCTCTGCTGTAGCCAGAATAAAGTGTACTAGTCCCACCAAGTCAGCTGTGACCTTTTTCTGCTTCTGACCACCTAAAGGAAGTCAGGTCACAGAAGACTGTGAAACAAGCTATCACTGCACTGGTGGAGAAATGTGTCAAAGGAGATGGTCCGTTGAAAGTTGTCATTCATTTAGGAAAGGGGAAAAGCTGCTCAAAATTAATAGATCAATCCTTGGTTGGGCAAGGGTGTTCATCAGCCTGAGGGATGGGAAGGCTTCACAGAATGAACTGGATAGACCAGAGTGATGGGACAAGGCCAATTGTATGAGATTCAACGAGGCCAAGTGCTGGGTCCTGTACTTGGATCAAAACAACACCACAGGCTTGGGGAAGAGAGGCTGGCAAGCTGCCTGCACCTGGGCAGTGCTGGTCAACAGCCAGTGGGCCCAGATGGCCAAGAAGGCAAACAACATCCTGGTTTATATCAGAAATAGTGTGGCTAGCAGGACTGGAGAAGTGCTCATCCCCCTGTAGTTGACACTGGTGAGGCCACGCTTTGAATACTGCATTCAACTTGGAGCCCTCAGTACAAGAATAACATTGAGGTGCTGATGCACATCCACAGAAGGACAATGAAGCTGGTGACGGGTCTAGAGCACAAATTTTATGAGGACTGGCTGAGGGAGTTGAAATTGCTTAGCCTGGAGAAATGGAAGCCCATGGGAGACCTTATTGCTCTCTAACGCTATCTGAAAGGAATTGTAGTGAGATGGGGATCAATTCTTTCTTCCTAGTAACAGTGAGAGAACACAAAGAAACAGCTTCAGCTTGCACTGGGGAAGGTTTAGATTGGAAATTCCTTCACAGGAAAGTTTGCCAAGCTGCCCAGGGAAGTGCTGCTCAGTAAAAATGAACAATACATAGATGTGATGCTTAGCAACATAATTTAATGGTGGACTTGGAAACGTTAGGTCTACAGTTGAACTCGATATTAAAGGGGTTTTGCCAATCTAAACGATTCCACATTTCTAAGAATCAGCAAAATGTCTTTGCTTATGTGTCTGTGAGTTATTTTGCATCACCAGAATTATGTTAGAGATTGACGATCAGGTTTCAAAACATGCTCTGAACACTTGAACTTGTCCAGGTCATCCAACAGTACCAAAAATGGATCTGCAGCAATATGAACGTAGGGCAAGGAGGAAAGGATAGTGGTTCAGGAAAGGATAGTGCTATGGTTGTCCCTTTTCTTTCACAAATAAACCAAAAAGGAAGGGAGCCTTAGGAGCTTTATAGCTTCTCATATCTACTTTACACTTTATATCTGAAGTGCTTCGTACCTAAAGAACACTCACATTAGCCAACTTTTCACTTAAAGGCTCCTACATGAGAAAAATAGGTCTTTCTATTTCAAAACAAGGAGAAGAAATTATCCAAGGAAGAAATACTCAACCTTCAATCCTAAGAGACAGGAAAGCTGAAAGGAGAAATTCTAAGTTTTCCCTATGGAAGACTAAGTTCTGCACCCTACACCTGCTTAAACACAGTCAGACTTGTGTAGCAACAGTAGCCTAATTAGCAGCCTGATGAACAGCCTAATTTTTGTCTGAGTGAAACATTCTCTTTCATGATTTATATATGTTAACAGCTAAACACAGAAGTGGTCCCATCCTCCTTATTATTTCTGCTTCCATATCAATAGAAGAGTGACAATCTCTATATGGAATTTCATGGGAACACCAATCTCTCACTCAATATCCAGACAGGAAGGGGCCAATAATCCAAGCAAGAGAACATTGTTTGCTGAAACATATATGAGCTGGTATCCAATTATGTGCAGGGACCAAAACAAACCAACCTCATAAGCTTCTCTCCTCCTGAGAGAGACATCAGATAGTACTTTGTGGGTTTCCTCACTGCACTGCATCTCAGCTACCGTATGCTGGAGTGACTCACTCAACTTCTTTGGAGTTCTCCAGATTTACATCATGCAACTTTGGATCTCAGTGCTCATTTTCTGGATTAAACGGAGCGACACTTCTGATATTCACTCATTTCTTTCATTAAAAGAGGATAGCTTTGTTGTGTAATTAACATGCCAGTAATTAAGGATTCCAAGATGATGTACTAATTTCTCTCTCTCTCAAACACATACTCTTTCAGAATGTTATCAGCAGTAATTGCATTAACATCTTTTATTTTCTTGTTCCCTTTGGGAGTTTGTTAGGCTTTCATTTAGCTTTTTTCTCATTTCACAAATATGAGCATATTTCCTCAGCTCTTCTGAAAATCCACTCCACACTGAAGAACTTTGAGGAGCTTGACCCCGCTGTGTGAATACAGGGGGATCTGCAGAACCCTTCACTTTTATTTCCCAAACTCTTTTAAACAGAAAGGGAAAACTTGCAAGTGATACATTTTTTTCCCCTTTTCTTTATTTCTCATGAATACATGTCCAGATAATTATTGTGACAGCCAGACCATTCCTGTAGATGCATCAAGTCAGCTGAAAGTGAGATGAATTTAGAACTGTGGATTGCTTCCATGGTACTCTAAGAAAGTCTTAAAATCGTGCTGAGGACAGTTTCTTTCTTGCTGAGCACTTCTTTTTGGTGACCTCAGCTCAAGCTATAGAGGACTGTAAAATAACCAATGGTTTGTTGTTTTGTTTTTTTTTTTCCAGTATGATGACATGCATAAAACAGGGTGAGGAGACAGCAGAGGATGGTTCCTCTTAGTTTTTGTTCATTTTCAGTATAGCATTTCCTTGGCTTTTAAAAATATTTTCTTCCAAGGTAGAAGTTTTAGCTCTGTGGCTGAAAGTTATCTTGAATAACTTAGTCTGGGTTGCCAGTGGCTTAGAAAGTTGAATCATAAGCCCAGGATTTCTGTATTTAACCTTGCAGTTCTCCAACCTTGGAATCTCCAACCTTGTTTCCTTTGCAGCAGCAGCAGTCCTGCAATGGCTGTAAGTCACAAGTCTTTTACTCTTATTGTTGGTTTTAGCCATCTCTCTTTTCCAGCTGTAACACATGCTTAAGGTGTCTATCCTAGGGATCCAGACCTGGCAAATCCTTGGTGAGAAGTTGGCCATTCTCCTCTAAACTCATTAAGCTGTAGCCACTTTATTTCTTGGGGTTTTAATATGTGTCAGGTCACTTTAAAAAATAGCCTTAGTTACTAAGGTGAAATAGTAATACTTAATATTGCCCTACCACCCCTGCTTTCAGGAGGTCAACCATGAAGACTGAGGAAGAAACATGATCCAGACATTGAATCATAATTCTGACTCAGGCATCGACCTTGACCTGCAACTTCAGCTTGTCCAAAGACAATTCTCAGTTCATGCCTGAAACTAAAAATAATAGCTACCCATTCATCACCACACCTTGACAAGGGTACTCATTCTTATTTCCTATCCCTTCACTTTCTGCTGCATTTTATCTTTCATCTGCATTTATTAGCCTGTCTCACTTTGTCTGGAGGAAACAAATTTGCTGAAATCCAAGACCATAGTGGTAAAATCACAGTTTTGATTGCAAGCCAACTTGATGCTCCTTAAATGATAAAAAAGGTTGGGGGAAGAAACAACTGGGTTTGGAGCTCCCCTATGTGCAGAAGCCTAAAAGGAAGTAAATCTGTATTTTTCCTCTTTTGTGACTTTTAACTGAGCCCAAAGACTACAAAACTTGTCCTTGCTTATGTTCCAGACCAGAATGGTGGAAGGAAGAGCATTCAAAGTTGCTGTCACTGCCAGGGCAAACCCAGTAGTCCATTTTTGGCAAATGTGATTTTGCTCTAAGAGTGGAAGGATAAGCTTGAGGCAGCTGTAGCTTTAGGTCTTTCCTGAGAAAGCCCACCCTGTGCAGTCAGGTGTCACATAGACACATCCAGGCTATATCAGGGTTGGAGGTGGTCCAGCTGTGGTAACACTGAGCTCCAGGCAGGCTGGTGTTGTCTCTGTGCTTGAGGTAGGAAATCACTCATGCCATGGTAATCTTGTGTTACACAAATATTTATGCAAACTATTTCAAGCACTGGGGCAGTAATAAATTGCTGTCATTCGGTCTGTTAGAGCCTGATGAACAGCCTGTTCTTTTGTCAGGCTAGATAGCTGGTGTTGAGGTAAAACAAAGAACAATAAACCCAAAGCTCTCCTTGTCCATGCTGCCCAATGGAGATGAATATTTCCACTTCCACTGGTAGACTTAGAATGGGAACTACCTGCAGAGCTCCTATTTGGTTGCTCCTTTTTCACATCCAAAAGTTTCATCTTCAAGAGTAGATTGACTTCCTTGAGAGGGTGTTAAAATACTATCTTAACTGAGCCACACAAGGTGCCTATGACTAGAGGAGATCATTTCTGGATCATGTGGAAACCCCCCCCCCAAAAAAAAAAAAACAAACAAACCAAAAAAACAGGGTATAGAAAAGCTGAATACATCAAATGAATATATTATTTGTGATAGAGGATTAATCTGTTAGTCATGTAATTTATCTGTCATGTATTTTGTGCTGGTTTTCCAGAAGTAAGACCCACCATAGAGCCCAGCCAACTGAAATAAATATTTTATGTAGAACAGGAGGGCTGTCTGATGAAGTAGAGAGCTGGGAGGAAGACATTCATTGATGAAAGCATACAGACTTTTTTGTCTAAACAGAAGTGGCAACCCATTGCCTGTGAGGCAGCCTTATTTTGTTTACCTATATGTGAAGCTCAGTGTGCCCTCCATTAATCTGATAGGCATGGGAGATTTCCATGGAAACAGCAGAACTCCATTTCATTTAAACTCTGATACCTGATTTCCTTGTCAAGTGGAAATCAATGTGTTAGTAACTAGATGACTGGCTAGGGCTGGGTGCTAGGTTGGACTAGAGGTCTCTTCCAACCTGGTTGATTCTATGATTCAATAATTTTATCCTGAACTTGTCATTCAGTTTTTGTTGAGGGGGGTGGGGGTGGCTCTTTCCTGTCTTTAATATATTTTAAGTGTGGGCTGCAGAGGAAGGCATAGGTAATTCAGATGATGGTGGCAGAAAAGAAGTTATTATAAAGGGAAAGGGGACACAGAGAAATTTTTGAGAGGCACCATATAGATCACTGTAGAACCCTGGAATGTTGTATTCCCAGTCCTGGCCTTTAATCATTGAGTAGTTTTTTCTTGTGTTAAACTTGGAGTAAATCTTGGGCTGAAGATAAGGATTTCAAACTATTCATAAATTACCATCAGTGCTTCCCCTTTGGCTGGGGTAATGGCACAAGTACATGCCTCCCTGATCTTCCTGAAGGCTGTTTGGAAGATGCTATTTAAAACCTTGTTCATTTCCTCCACCTGTGTATCTTATATGTTTCTTTGGCTGCTGGCTAGTGACACCTCATTCTGCATGTGTGAAAAGACTGAAGTGTTTCTTCTTGAACAGCTACAACAATGGAGAAGCCAAATCAATTTGTCCTTTAACATAGTTGCAAGGCAAAAAAATAAGACCACTACTTTATTCCTGTCAACTTCACTCCAACATTACAAGTTATGCTTTCTGTCCAGCCTGTCAATCAGGAGGTGTAATGCATGCAGGAAGGTGCTTTCTCTTGATAAGCAGATATTTTCAGGGTGGAGAAACCTTATCATCTTCACAATCGGGGTGGGAAGATTTCACCTGACAAGAGAGTCATCACCTTAAAAAACTGCAGTGCCAAGGTCAGCCAGCAAAGAGGAACAAACTGGTGATAATGCTGAGGAAAACTCCCTGGAGAGCACTGCCAGAGTCTATCTGTGAGTTGTACTGCAAAAAGTCGCTGCTCTTTGTTTACTGCAACCACCTGCAGCATCACTAGGGAAAATCTGGGTGGTCTTCATATGCCCTCAGCCATTCCTTCTCACCCTATCACTGCTACCTGTGGCTCTCTGAGCACATTCTTAGCAGTGGCATTTCCTTTGCTTGGGACTGTGCCTGGGAATATTTGTCTGCCTCTTGACGTGCCTCAGTGGCATCAGGTTGTAGCCTTTCACGTGAATCATCTAAGGCCTGTTCTGTCATGAGGCAGTTCCAGAGTGGAAGAGGAGAATGACCTTTACATGTTGCAGTAGGACCCAGTGGATCCTCAGCATCCTTACTGGGAACAGCAGCACCTTTTGCTACTTGCAGAAGTTTTTGCAAACCCTATAACATGAAATCTGAGCTATTAATTAATTATCATGATTATCAATTTTTAATTTTTTAATACACATTTTAATCTAGTTAGAGTAAGGGAATCCAGCTGGGATTGGGCTTTTCTAGAGGCTGTGCTACAAGGTAGAGGCAGATCTGTGCCTAGGGAATTTTGCTTAAAAACCAAATTGTATAGAGGGAAACCCTCATGTTTTGGTGATGACAAAAGGTAGCATTTTCTCTTAAATTTTCCTGGGTCAAACTCCAGCTGGAAGCAAGCACTGAATCATCAAGAAGCAGTTCTGAGGATTTCTCCAGGTTAGAAATAGTTGTGTGGAACTGACAGAATTATGGTCTTTAGCATCAGCATTTTGCTAGCTTTGCACTTCCAAGCAATACCTGAGCTGGGGCTTTTGTAGGACATAATAAGGGCATCTATCCATTAAACCATGATCTGAAATATTAAAACAGCTATAAATTCTCTGTCTGATGGGATGGATTTTTGTTTCCCCTATGATAGTACGTGACTGTCTTTTACACAGAAGGGCAGGATGCACTAGGCAATGCTGGTGAATTCAGAAGCATCTCATTTTAATCAGCCAAGAAGATGGTAAGCAGAAATCATGAGGAAGTGGAATAAGCCACACTGTTCCTTCTGAAAATCAAAAATCTTGCTTTCTGTTACCAGTCCACTGACACTCATTGTGCTTGCTGCTGCCAGCACAGAACTTCCACCCCTAAAAACATTTGTGTTTCCTTTGCTGGAACATGTCCAGAGAAGGGCAACAAAGCTGGTGAGGGGCCTGGAACATAAACCCTATGAGGAGAGGTTGAGGGAGCTGGGGTTATTTAGCCTGGAGAAGAGGAGGCTCAGGGGGGACCTCATTGCTGTCTACAACTAGCTGAAGGGAGGCTGTAGCCAGGTGGGGATTGGTCTCTTCTCCCAGGCAACCAGCAACAGAACAAGGGGACACAGTCTC
The DNA here is from genome assembly GCF_015220805.1 of Pogoniulus pusillus. Classification (NCBI taxonomy): domain Eukaryota; kingdom Metazoa; phylum Chordata; class Aves; order Piciformes; family Lybiidae; genus Pogoniulus; species Pogoniulus pusillus. The sequence continues at coordinate 10,986,147 of NC_087278.1, forward strand.
AAGTTGTGCTGGGGGAAGTATAGGCTGGATGTTAGGAGGAAGTTGTTGCCAGGGAGAGTGATTGGCATTGGAATGGGCTGCCCAGGGAGGTGGTGGAGTCACCATCCCTGGATGTGTTGAATAAAAGACTGGATGAGGCACTTAGTGCCATGGTCTGGTTGACTGGCTAGGGCTGGGTGCTAGGTTGGAATGGATGATCTTGGAGGTCTCTTCCAACCTGGTTGATTCTATGATTCTATGATTTTGCCTTCTCAGGTAGTCACAAAAGGTGGTCAAATGTGCTACAATCCACAGGATCATCAGAGCTGACATCTGTTAAAGGAAATCTGTTAAGGAAGGTTACCAATATCAAAACAACCACTACATTTTTTCTTAACAACCTGGTAGCTTCCTGAGACTTTCAGAGGAAAGTCACAGAAACCATATTAGCTAAACACAAAATGCTTTAAAAGGGTTGGTTTTCTGTGATGTGTAGGATGGTTCTAATATGAGTCTCATGAAAAGAGGACTTCTGATGCTTGGTCATTCGTGCTCTGTGTATGCACACGTGTGCGTGCAGATAACCCAAGGATTTTCCTGTTAATGACAGTTAATAGATTCTGAAAGCCCTAAGTATCACTAAACTAAACAGATAGTTTCCAGAATCGTGCATGCATGGAATTTCAGATTGGGAATGTTGAGTGACTAATCCTGAAAGTATTTCTTCTGTCCATTTCCATTTGAATTTTCTATCTAACAAGCTGGGTCATTCTGATGTGCACCAGGATGATTTTGTGTGACCTTTCATGGCAAAGCAGTGATATTGGCTACCACCAGACCATCTGTAATCTGAACAGACTATGTCAATGAGTAACAATATCACCTTTGATCTGGAGTGACTGACACCTTGTTATATCTCTCAACCAAATGTTTCAGCTGGTGTTGACAATGCTGTGTTGTGCTTGTGGCTGGCAGCTAACTGCTGTCTTCCAGTGTGTTAGATAAGCTCATAAGGTTGCTGATTTATTTATAATGGTTTCATTAACCTGATAATTAGATTAATTGTTTTTGTTTATATCAAAGTAAATTAAGATAAATTGGGTTAATATTTATTTTATGTTTTGCTTCTGCTTAATTATTTGCTTTAGTAATTAAAGTGCATAAAACTGGAGGACTGGAGGATATTTTTTCTCTCTCTTAGTAAATCAGGACAAGGTCTCTGAGGAGTTCTGGAGCAGATAAAATCAAGCAACTGTATGCCCCAATGACTGCAGATACATTGAACCATTGGTTATTCTTAACACTTGTGACACCTACGCACAGAGGAAAAATGGGCCAGGTTTGCAAAGATGCTTTGAGACCTAACACTGCATAATGAAATTTAGTTTTATTTTTCAAAGCTATGTACACTTGTCTGCATCTTTAGGTGCATTTAGGATGCAACACCTCTAAAATTCCAGGCCAAATTGCTTTTAGAGCTGTCAGAAAGCCTGGGAGAGAAAGAGAGGAAGAGAACAGTGTTTCCCAATTAGAGAAGGTAAAACTTAACACATTTTCAACAGGGTTTTTTATTTGAAAAGTGAGGAAAGAAACTTCTGTTTTCCCAACCTGGAAGATTTTGCAGCTATTCTTTCTTCTTTGTGTTTTATATCAGTTGCCCAATAAGATGAATTTTCAAAGTGTTGATAGTTGAAGGGAAAAAAAAAACCCCTCTGTTTATATTCTTAGCCAGCTCTGATGCAATCCCACTGGCATAAGTATGCAAGTCTGCTGTATTTCAGATTTGTAGCTCCCTTCCTCATACTGATACTGATAATGATTATCAGTATGGGGCTACATATATAGACTCTTCTTCACAGAGAGAGTGATTTGCCATTGGAAAGGGCTGCCCAGGGAGGTGGTTGAGTTGCCATCCCTGGAGGCGTTCATGAAAAGACTGAATAAGGCACTTAGTGCCATGGCCTAATTGACTGAATAGAGCTGGGTAATAGGTTGGACTGCATGATCTTGGAGGTCTCTTCCAACCTGGTTGATTCTATGATTCTTCTGGATATATGACTAAGATGTCCAGAAGTACATAGAGATGCATTTCACAGTTGCAGAAGGGAGATCACAGGAAATCCACAGAATTGAAGGTCAACAATTGGACACTCCTCATCCACCAACATGCTCACCCTCACTGCCTGTGAGAAACATCACTGTTGCCTAGGGCCAAGGTGACCCAAAGCACCAGGGAAGCTGATGGAGTGATACAGACAGAAGATGTGGTAGCACCGAGAGCAGCACTTGGTTTCTTGGCTCCTTCTTTGCCTCTTGACAAGGCTGTTGCATATTCCCAAAGCTGGATAAATAATATTCCACAACAAAATAAAAAGCCAACCCTGCAAGTGGTAAATAAATGTTGCATGACCATACAGGTGTATGCATGGCTTCTTTCTGGATATGTTCTGATTTAGTTACCAGAAATGTTCTGCCAGCCAGCTGCAAGGGAATACTGCATAATGGCTAGGAAAAGTGAATCGACTTTTGAGCTCCCTGGAGACTTCCATCACTTCCAGAGTTATATCTGCCCAGCATAGCAACGGGTCAACCAATCAATATTTCTGTGAGTCCTCCCATGCCACATGTGCACAGTCCCTCCTGCAGCAGCAGGTGAAACAGCCTGAGAGAGAAACAAGTGCACATTTCATATCTAGCTTTCTCCTGCCCTCTGTTTTGTCCCTAAGGATAAGTAGTGCCAGGTGCTGTCTGTTCCTTTGGCTGGTTTCAGACAAACTAAGAGGTGAAGGAGGGGACTTGTATGTGTCTCTGGCCAGTGATGGGGCTGCAGCTGGGAAACAACTGGATCACATCAGGCTAAGGCCTGACATGACTGTAGCTGTGCCAAGAGCTCAGCTGAGGAGTCCCAAAATGCACAGCCAACAGTGAACAAACATGAATAAGCCAAAGGATTTGGACCTCCCAGGGGGCATCAAGGTCCTGTCTTGCAGACTGGACCTCATTCATTCAAGCTGCATCTGGCAGGAAGCTTTAGTTTTTAATGCTCCCTAGGAGACTAGGCAAAGGTGGAGCATCACTCAAAGGAAGTAGTCAGGGAATAATGCCTGACTGCAAGGCTTACTTGACTGGTCCTCAAACAGCCTGAGGATACAGGAGAGAGGAGAAATTTCACCAGGCAAGTTATTCATCATAAAACACATTCTCCCTTTCCCCAAAAACACATGATGGTTTATCCAGAAAGTGGCTGTTGCATGTGCAAGAGAGATGGAGGCTTTAAGGCCTTTCATCAATGCAGGGCTGTCTTATTGAGTCATCCTGTTGATGAATGCTTGAAGCCTGCATGAAAGTGCAGTGCAATTACTGCTGAGTAATAGCAGCAGGTGGAGCTTTTCAGCTCCAGCTGGGATGTAAGAGCCGATGGTGAATCAATCAGTGTGGAAGAGACCTTGGTTTGGGAGGGAGGGGGCGAAATGTGGAGGAGAGCTTTACCTTGAGTAGCCCCTGAATCTCAGGAAGAGAGAGCTTAAATCACTTAAGAGAGTTATGGGTGACTGCAGTTAAAATTACTGTTCACTAAGCTGCACCTGAAAGGAAATATGGCTGAGCTCTTCGGAGCAAAGTGGTAACTATACCTGATTAAACAAGGAGGGAATAAGAATTCTGACAGGGCAAAGGGAAGAAGTGAAAGAGAGTTGAGCATAGATACTAGAATAACACCAAACAATTACAGCACATTTAGTGTGTTAATCTTTCAAAGAGCTCCTGGACTTTTGAGAAGCCTGCTTTGGATGGCATGAGCTCTGTCAAGGTGAAGTACCAGAGAAGATGGGAAATGGGGCCCCAGTGTTTTTCAGTCAGGACAGTGCTGGATGTTGCATGCTGTCATTCACTTCTTTGATAGAGAACGTGCCTGAACTGCCTCATCTGTGAAAGCACACCTTTGTCTACAGTAGAAAGGCCTTGGGTTTCACAGCCTAGCTGGTACTTCCAGGATGAATTGCCCATCTGTAACCCACACAGATGAGAAGGAAACAAAGACAACTGAAACAGTGTAGTTTGAGGCACAGGAAGGGATTTTTATGATATGCTTGTGCTAACCACTGTATTCAGCCAAGACTGCATACAACCAAAGGACCTTTGCAGGCTAGGCTCCAGCCTAGCCTGCAAAGGTCTTTGTTTTGAGGCCATCTATGCTCAACTTTCTTTCACTTCTTCCTTTTTCCCTGTCAGAATTCTTATTCCCTCCTTTTTCCTAGCAGAAGAGGGCTAAGACTAGTGGGCAGAAACAAGCCTTGAACTGCTTCACCCTCCAAATGCTGTGCTGGAAGAACAGCATGTCCCTGCTTTGCTAGTAAGTGACATATCATCTGTTGGACAGGCTAGTCTGGAGACTGACAGAAAGCTCATCAAAGTCAGATACTGAAGGAAAGGATAAAAACATACTCAAGGAGGAAAGAGGGAAGGGGAGAGACTGTGGATAAAGTTGATGCCAGGCCTTATCAATCTTCTGGCTGAAAATGACAGGTGGTGCCTCTGGAACCTACTTAAAGCTCCTGTGTGACATAGGGAATATTTTTGCAGAATCTTGAAAGAATCTTAACAATTATACATTTAAAACAGATTCTATTTCTGGTCACCTGTGTTTTAGATATCTCAGCAATGCATGGTAGATGAAATGTGAAACAGAAGCAGCAAATGGATTATTTATTTCCCTGAATGGAAAAGTTTTGACCAAAAGCAAAGGAATCAGGGACTCTCCACTGTTACAGTGCTGACTGGAAAGGAGGAATTAGTCCCATTTGTCACTTTGCCTGGCAGTGGGTTTCCTTAAGGAGTGTGGTTCTGTGCTCAAAACACCAAATTTGGAGCCTAGAGACCTGTGCCTTGGTCTTGAGTTATGCCACAGACTATGAACAACTTTGGGAAAGCTGCTTCAGTGCTCTGCAATGCTGCTTTTCTGTGTATAAACGAGAACCAACAACTAAGTGCTTCAGAAGGTTATTCCAAGGTTAGACTAGTGAATCACTGCAGTACCTTACGATAAAAGTTACTACAGAAATGCTTATTATCATGACCTCAGCCTCCTTCAAGTGCTAATACTTGCAGAATGTAGGGAACTCTCCGTCAGAAATCGGAATGCTCAGATTTAGACAGAGCCTGCTGAAAGATCAGACTTGCATCTTCCATTATTTTTTCTTTGTCAATAGGAAAAAATAAAAGTGGTGGGATGAATAAAGTGTCTTCTTTCTCTCCACTTGTCTGCCCTCTTCACTTGCCAGCGTGCTACCTAAGAAAATATATGCACAGGAACCTATTTAAGACATACATTCTTACTCTGGGGAAGACAGATAAGGCAGCAGGGATACAAGACCTCTAAAACAACTCATGAAGATGCTCATAATGGTGCAACTAGTGCATTCATGGAAGAGATCAGTCACTAATCACCGTGTCTCTTGCTTTCTAGCATGTAAATAGCTAGATATGCATTAATAAAGGGATAGATGAGACAACAAGCCAGACTGACAAACTGGAATTGAAATGGTGCACTGCACATCTGGATCTGGCTTACTGCAGAGACCCCTTAGTCTCCCTGCTGACAGTGGATGAACACAAAGGAGTTTTATTCCTAACAAAAACAGTGGTATAAAAATCCCAGAAGATACATGATAATGATGAAGTTTTAATTACATAGTCTTCCTTAATAGGAGCACAGCCCCTAACTCACTGCCCTTTGCCTCCAGCCTTGATGAGAGGAGAAAGGCTCATTCTGCCTGGCTAGGATTACAGCTCTAGGCTAAGAGTTCTGAAGCTGCAGAGGGAAGCTGAGAGTATCGCAGTCCAGCAGGGAACCTGAGAGTCTCCCAGTCCAGCACTTGTGAAACTCTCTCTTGGCTACTACCACCCTGGGAAAAACAAGACCAAAAAGACTCTTCTCTTCAGTGTTTTCCTTGATGAGAAGTGAAAAGAAAAAAAAGAGCAACAAAAAAAATTCTCTGCAAGTTTGTGTGTGTTTTGTTCCTATATTAATGCCCATTGTGGGAATGGATAGAAGAGGATTAACAGTGGCTATCCTCACTTCAATCTAATCTCCTATTGACTGAGACAAATCACAAAGGGATGTCTTGGAGGAATTAACACAAATCCTTTTAAAACTCTTCAGTGTCCTCTGCCTTCCCTTCCCCCTTCCCCAATCCCTTCTCTCTATGCTCCCGGTGCTGAATTTGTAGTAGAGAAGGTGGCCAGGAAGGCTCATGGGTAATCAATTAAGGCGCAGACTTCCTCCATTTGAGATGCATTATCATGGTCCCACTGACACATCCTGAAACACAAACTCCATCTATCACATCGCAAATTAATTCAAAGAGGGAGATTAAAGAAGCAGAGAGACACACAATCTTACCAGAGAAATAGAAAGAAAGAAAGAAAGAAAGAAAGAAAGAAAGAAAGAAAGAAAGAAAGAAAGAAAGACAGAAAGAAAGAAAGAGGAGAGAAAGAAAGAAAAAAGAAAGAGAAAGAGAGAAAGAGAGAGAGAAAGAGAGAAAGAGAGAAAGAGAGAGAGAGAAAGAGAGAGAGAGAAAGAGAAAGAGAAAGAGAAAGAGAAAGAGAGAAATAGGAGAGAAAGAAAGAGAAGGAGAGAGGGAAGGAAGGAAGGAAGGAAGGAAGGAAGGAAGGAAGGAAGGAAGGAAGGAAGGAAGGAAGGAAGGAAGGAAGGAAGGAAAGAAAGAAAGAAAGAAAGAAAGAAAGAAAGAAAGAAAGAAAGAAAGAAAGAAAGAAAGAAAGGGGAGAGAAAGAAAGAAAGAAAGAAAGAAAGAAAGAAAGAAAGAAAGAAAGAAAGAAAGAAAGAAAGAAAGAAAGAAAGAGGAGAGAAAGAGGAGAGAAAGAAAGAAAGAAAGAAAGAAAGAAAGAAAGAAAGAAAGAAAGAAAGAAAGAAAGAAAGAAAGAAAGAGGAGAGAAAGAGGAGAGAAAGAAAGAAAGAAAGAAAGAAAGAAAGAAAGAAAGAAAGAAAGAAAGAAAGAAAGAAAGAAAGAAAGAAAGAAAGAAAGAAAGAAAGAAAGAAAGAAAGAAAGAAAGAAAGAGGAGAGGAGAGAAAGAAAGAGGAGAGAAAGAAAAGAAAGAAAGAAAGAAAGAAAGAAAGAAAGAAAGAAAGAAAGAAAGAAAGAAAGAAAGAAAGAAAGAAAGAAAGAAAGAAAGAAAGAAAGAAAGAAAGAAAGAAAGAAAGAAAGAAAGAAAGAAAGAAAGAAAGAAAGAAAGAAAGAAAGAAAGAAAGAAAGAAAGAAAGAAAAGGAGAGGAAGAAAAGAAAGATGGATCACAAAAGCAGGAATAACAGACAGAAAGCTGCCTCACCCATAGCCAAACATTGCCCCATTACCTTCCATCCTATAGTTCTTCCACCAGTCAGACCAGTAGGGATAGTTTGGATGAGTGTGAATCACGGTTTCAGTGAAAGAAAGGAGGCACTTAGACACAAAGACACTACTCTGTTCTCTTTTTAGCCTCCCCAGAAGAATGTCTCAGGGCTGACTGTATAGAATGCAGGTGTGTTTATTTGTTACCTGTGGTCATCCCAGGCCAGCAGAGCACTTCACCAACACTCAGACCAGAGGGAGCACCACACAACTACTAACATTCAAGGCCTGTAATCTTCCATGGTCTTGAGTTTCTGAGGTACAAACTGCCTAATCTTCTCCACGGTGGGCTGGTGCTTGTTAGGACTTATCTCCCTGACTTCAGAGAAGGCAAATGCACCAGAAAACAGATGTGTGACTCTTGGAATTCAGCTAATTTCTCAAAATTAGGTTAGAGACTTTTTCTGACTTGTTTTGTTTTTTGTTTTTTTTTTGTTTTTCTCATTGCCTTCTTGCCCTACAAGTTCATAGAATTAAAGAATGGTTCAGGTTGGAAGGGACCTCAAAGATCATCTAGTTCTATCTCCCCACCATAGGCAGGGACATCTCCCACTAGAACAGGTTGCTCAAGGCTTCATCTAACTTAGCCTTGAACACTGCCAGGGAGGGAGCATCCACAACCTCCCTGGGCAACCTGTGCCAGTGTCTCACCTCCTGCACTGGTAAGAACTTCTTCCTAACATCTAGTTTGAATCTCCCCTCTGCCAGTTTAAACCCATTACTCCTCATCCTGTCATTACAAGACCAGGTAAATAGTCCCTCACTAGCCCCCTGGAGGCCCCGTTCAGATATTGGAAGGTTACTACAAAGTCTCCTCGAGGTCTTCTCTTCTCCAGGCTGAAAAGCCCCAACTCTTATAGCCTGTCCTCATAGGAGAGGTGCTCCAGCCCCCTCTGATCATCTTCTTAGCCCTCCTCTGGACTCACTCCAACAGCTCAATGTCCTTCTTAATGTTGGGGGCTCCAGAACTGTACACAGTGCTCCAAATGGAGTCTGACGAGAGCAGAGTAATGGGGGAGAATCCCCTCCCTTGCCCTGCTGCCCACACTGCTCTTGCTGCAGGCTGCTCTCGCTGCAGCCCAGCACACAGTTGCTGTCTGGGCTACACTCACACTGCAGGCTCATGTTGAGCTTTTCGTCAGCCTGGAACCCCAGGTCCTTTTCCTCAGGGCTGCTCTCAGCCATTCGTCACACAGCCTGGAGTTGTGCTTGGGATTGCCCCTATCCAGGTGCAGGACATTACACTTGGCCTTGTTGAATTTCATGAGGTTGGCCTGGGCCCACCTCTGCAGCCTGTCCAGGTCCCTCTGGATGGCATCCCTGCCCTCTAGCAAATCAACTGTGCCACACAGCTTGGTGTCATCTGCAGACTTGCTAAGGGTGCACTCGATTCCTCTGTCCATCTCGCTAACAAAGATGTTCAGTAGTACAGCTGACATGGAGATCTTTCCCATCCTGTCCAGCACTCCTCAAAATGTGCTGTCATAAAGAACAACAAAATTTAGAAGGCATTTTAAGTTATGCAAGGCTTTTCCTTCTCTTGCAGCAACGTTTTCTGCAATTCTTCAGAAAGGTTTGTATTTCTAATACCAATAGAGTAAAGGCATCAATTTTTGGGATTAAAACAGAAATAATTGAACTTAACTCAGAGCCATACATAGATATGGTAAATGGGGATCAAATTCACAAGTAAGAGCTTACTGAAGACATTTCCCATTTATATTCTTTTTTCCTGGACCAGCCCCTAGGCCACATTGAAGTCCTGGGTGTGGAAATTGTAAGCCATTTTAGATGAATGGCAGTGAGTGGAGCTGAAGTCATCTTTTGGATGAGCTTTTACCATCTCCAGCAAGATGTTTGACTCCTACCCTGGAGAACTGCTGTCTCTTAAAATCTGTCTGTCATTTCTAACTTTCTCTATAAGAAGAATAAGAAACAGTGGTGGTCTGCCAAGGAACTGCACTAATTGCACAACTGCCAGAAACATACGTGTCCTCTTCCTTTAAAATTACATTGTCATATATATCCCACCATTGGGAACCTCCATGTGTCATAGCCTAGAGCAACTGAGGCACTGAAGGGAAGGAAGACTGCTAGATTTGCTTGCTTCCCATCTGTTTGCTCACAGAGTGCTGGCTAAGGAGCCTTTTAGCAGAGGCAGGAGACAGAAGCATGTAGAAGGTAACAAGGACATGTTGTGGATTCTTTATCAGCCACGGCTCAATTTGAGATTTATTTCAGTGCTGGGATGAGTTTGATGCTTATGAAAGGGACAGGCTGTCAGCAATGATAAAAGCATGCTTGACAGCCAGGAAGCACTGGGTGAGTTTTATGGAGACAGCATTTGCTTGCACCCCTCTTCCCTGGTGTGCAGCACCACCTGCTCTGGCCATTACCACACTGCCATGCAGCAAGCACCACTCATGAGCACCATGTAGGGCAACAGTCATATCCATGCAGCAGTGCTGCCAAGTTCACAGTGCTGACACAATCTGCAATCTGGGATTAAGGTACAGATATAGAATCATAGAATCAACCAGGTTGGAAGAGACCTCTGAGATCATCCACTCCAACCTATCCCCCAGCCCTAGCCAGTCAACTAGACCATGGCACTAAGTGCCTCATCCAGTCTTTTATTCAACACATCCAGGGACAGTGACAACACCACCTCCCTGGGCAGCCCATTCCAATGCCAGTCACTCTCTCTGGCAACAACTTCCTCCTAACATCCAGCCTATATCTCCCCTGGCACAACTTGAGACTGTGTCCTCTTGTTCTGTTGCTGGCTGCCTGGGAGAAGAGACCAATCCCACCTGGCTACAGCCTCCCTTCAGGTAGTTGTAGACAGCAATGAGGTCACCCCTGAGCCTTCTCTTCTCCAGGCTAATCAACCCCAGCTCCCTCAGTCTCTCCTCATAGGGTTTGTGTTCCAGGCCCTTCACCAGCTTTGTTGCCCTTCTCTGGACACCTATAGGAAACAAGAGAAGGAAACAATTTGGGAAAGCTAAAAGCTGAATTACATTATTAGCTTTTCTTTGTTTTCTTTTTCAAATTTTTAACATTTTCAGTAAGAAATTTGCTTAATCTTTATCAATGGAAAAGTGAAGGAGGAAGGAAAGAAAATGTTGTGCAACTTGTAAATGAAAATAAACAGCTCTGAGGTACCAAGGGATTTCATCAGTTCTTGTGCCTTCACTTGGAGTCCCCAGTTTAATGACTAGCTGAGTTGTTACAGGCGGTGTAACACCATAGAATCACAGAATTAACCAGGTTGGAAGAGACCTCCAAGATCATCCAGTCCAATCTAGCACCCAGCCCTATCCAGTCAACTAGACCTTGGCACTAAGTGCCTCATCCAGGCTGTTTTTTAACACCTCCAGGGACAGCAGCTCCATCACCTCTCTGGACAGCCACAACCAAAAGTACTCTGTCTTGCTAGGGCTTTTGCATAGAAAGAGACTCTGGCTTCCTGGGATGAGTACTTCTGGAAGAAAATGCTGAGGAAAAACATTTACATACATACAGTCTGAACTAAGAAGTTGGTTTTGCTTCCTGCTCCTGCAGTAAGTAAGTATTTTTACACTGTACAGGGCGAAACATTTCTGTTGACTTTTTGTAAAAGCAATTTTTCTTGCAATTCTGTTTTCAGAAAGCCTAAAAATGCTTCATCAGAAAGGTTTTGTCTAAGCATTTCAGAGTGGATTTTAAAAGCTTACAAACTTCCAAAGTAAACACAGTGCTCCAAATTGGCCTGAAATATTGCATTTTGTGTAATCCACTATGGAAGCTCACTCATTACTGCAAGGAATGGCAAATTCTCACAGCCTCCAGGGGCATGTGCAAAATCTTAAACAATGCACATCATGTAACGACAAACAGCCTTTTATAGAGACTTCAATCCAAATGTCAGTTCTTATTCAACTCCAGCATCCCCTCAAGGACCAATGCCTGATTTTACTACCTTGTGGAGACAGTAGAAAAGTCTCTCACAGTGACTACTTTCATCAGTGGTGGCTGATGAATTAGGAACCTGTGAGGAAAGAATAAGTGTCATAGAATCATGGAATCAACCAGGTTGGAAGAGACCTCCAAGGTCATCCAGTCCAACCTATCACCCAGCCCTATCCAGGCAACCAGACCATGGCACTAAATGCCTCATCCAGGCTTTTCTTGAACACCTCCAGGGACGGTGACTCCACCACCTTCCTGGGCAGCCCATTCCAATGCCAATCACTCTCTCTGGCAACAACTTCCTCCTAACATTCAGCCTATATGTCACCTGGTACAACTTGAGACTGGGTCCCTTGTTCAGTTGCTGGTTGCCTGGGAGAAGAGACCAACCCCCAGCTGGCTACAGCCTCCCTTCAGGTAGCTGTAGACAGCAATGAGGTCAGCCCTGAGCCTCCTCTTCTCCAGGCTGCATACCCCCAGCTCCCTCAGCCTCTCCTCACAGGGCTGTGCTCCAGGCCCTTCACCAGCTTCCTCACCCTTCTCTAGACACATTCCAGCACCTCAACATCTCTCTTGAATTAAGGAGCCCAGAACTGGACACAGTATTCAAGACGTGGCCTGACCAGTGCTGAGTACAGGGGAAGAATAACCTCCCTTGTCCTACTGGCCACACTGTTCCTGATCCAGGCCAGGATGCCATTGGCTCTCTTGGCCACACTGCTGGCTCATCTTCAGCTACTATCTATCAATACCCTCAGGTCCCTTTCTTCCTGGCTGCTCTCCAGCCACTCAGTCCTCAGCCTGTAGCACTGCTTGGGGTTGTTGTGGCTGAAGTGCAGAACCCTGCACTTGGCCTTGTTAAATCTCATCCCATTGCCTGTGTTTTTAATTTTATCTCTTTTTTGTTTTTATACAGAAGAATTGTGCTTGATTGCTTCCTGTGAGTTCTCCTGAACTCTGCTCTAGAGGTGTTTCTCCTGATTGTGCCCATGCACCTGTCACAGAATCAGAGTACCATAGGATCACAGGATATTAGGGGTTGGAAGGGACTCTCAATAAAGCCTTTCTAAGAAGCCAAAGAAGAATTATCCAGAATTCCTCATCTCTGCGTTTTCCCCCATTCTGGATGACAACATGTGCTCGCCTTTCCGGTTTGGAGATTGTAATCACTGCCAAAGTTTGCTCCTTTCACAAGAAGGTTTAGAGATCCTCTCAAGCAAGTAATTAATCAATTAGAGGGGGAATGGTAGATATAACACCCAACCTGTGATAATATTTGTATTTTAAATTTCCAAACAATTTAGCCTAAAAAAAAAGTTTCTAACCCCTGTGTCTTTCATGATCCTAAATTGAGTAGAATGTGTATTTGTATGGGGAATTAATGAAACAAAATGGCCAGCAATTGTACTCTGCTCAAAGCCTAAAAGGAATAAAATCCATTCAGTGAGACTGCTCAAGTTTCCACTAGACATGTTTTAGAAATAAAAAGCAAAAGAAGCAAAACACTGTTACTGAAGATCTCTACAGAAAAGAATAAAAAAGAATGCATTCCATTTTCAAAATTAAGATGGAAGGCATTAGTGAAGAAACAGGTATTTGATTGCTGAAAAGTTACCTTTCCTTTTTGCTTCTCAAAAGCAAGGGAAAAAATGCAATCTCATGATGGTTTTTGTTTGGTTTTGTTGCCTTTTTTTTCCTCCTTTTTCTTTTGTAATGGAAAAATGTGTTCAAAAAGGAAAATCTTAGGTTTAGTCTAAGAATCACTTTTCATTGGAAAAAAGCTTCACAATGAAAGCCTGTTAATCCCATTTACATTTTAAAACAAGTAATGTGAATATAAATTCGTTATTAGTTACAGCAGACTTCTCAGGATAAAGCAGTTCTCAGGGCCAAATTTAACCCTATTATGAACCACGGAATTTAAGAAGGTGAACTAAAAATAAATGTAGAAGTCATATTGACTCTGTCTTTTTTTCTTAGCAGCAAGACAAATGACAGCAATTCTTACCCAACTTGTCAGCAAGAGATACAGAAACACTAGAAATGTTGAATTTTGTTGTTATCTCTATTTTTCACTGAGGAATCAAAGAACTACAGAATCACAGAATGTCAGGGGCTGGAAGGGACCTTGAAAGCTCATCCAGTCCAACCAACCTGCCAGAGCAGGATCACCTATACCAGATCACACAGGAACGTGTCTAGGCAGGTTTTGAATCCACAACCTCTCTGGATAGCCTGTTTCAGTGCTCTGTCACCCTCACAGGGAAGAAAAATCCTCCTCATGTTTAAATAAAACTTCCTATGCCTCAGCTTCCAGCCACTGTCCCTCGTCCTGTCATCAGGCATTACCGAGCAGAGCCTGGCTCCAGCCTCCTGGCACTCACCCTTTAGACATTTATAAACCTTGATGAGGTCACCTCTCAGTCTCCTCTTCTCCAAGATAAAGAGCCCCAGCACTCTCAGGCTCTCCTCCTTAATCATCTTTGTGGCTCTGTGCTGGACTCTCTCCCACAGTTCTAGGTCCTTCTTGAACTGAGGGGCACGGAACTGAACACAGTACTCCAGATGTGGCCTCACCAGGGCAGAGTAGAGCGGCAGGAGAACCTCTCTCAACCTACTAGCCACATCCCTTCTAATACATCTCAGAATGGCATTGTGCCTCTTGGCCACAAGAGTACATTGCTGGCTCATGGTCAACCTCCCATCAACTAGGACTCCCCCAGGAGGCAAACACTCTCTTTTGAACATTCTGGTTTTGATTTCTCCAGCAATGTTCCCATTTTCCCTAGTTCAGAAAGGATTGCCTTTTTCTAGCACAGCTCCCCTATCCAGGTAGCTGCAGGACTTCCCAGACCAAAAGTTCAAACATGCCACAGGCTGTGCAGTGACTAGCTAAACAAAGGTATGCCTCCCACGGAGCCAATGCCTTTAAAAGTGTATATGGAACCTCTGACAACTCAGTGCTTTACTCTGTGTGGCTTGTTCAACATTTGCAAGGCTGAAACCGCTAAAGCATCTTTACAGATATTTTGCAAATGGCCTGTTGAACTTTTTTTTCTGCCTTCTTCCCTGACACTGTGCAAAATAAAAGCTTTCCTTGTAGATTCTGCAATACCTGGCTCAGAGGGGGATCATAGAGCATGCAGCTGCTCTCTGGACATGGACCTGCACCATGCTGATGTACCAGCACGAGCTGTGATAACTTACACCTTCAGGTGTGGTGATTCCCTAGTTCAGCCTGCAGTGTGCTGATTGAGATGGCAATCATCACCAGAGACAGGATTTCCCCTGGTGACACAATGGTTTCAAGAAGCAACAGGGACCCAAGGGTAGAGCTTTGTGTTTCAGTCCCAAAATGAGCTTTTAAAAAATAGCTTTTCCTAGCAAAGACTGGGCTCCATTCCAGCTTGAAGCAAAGACAAGCTCTGCAGCACTGCCTGCCTTTACTTGCTAGTGACTGCCCACTGGTTCATACGACTAAGATACCTCTGGACCTTTCAACCTGTCAGCATGGGACAGTAGTGTTGAAAATAGAAGATGCTTCTATTTGATAGCAATGATGAGATACCTGCTAGCTGCAGTGCTTCCTTACAAAGTCTACTTCTTCTCATTAGGTGTATTAAATAAATTAAATTTGCTTTGCTTTCCCACTCTCATAGGAAAATTGGTCAGATGAATTATATATACTACAGAGTTTCCATTGTCTTCAGAACAGATATCTCAAACTGTTTAAATCAAGATCTTTTGTCCCTAGAAAAGACTTCTGTCATTGAATTGTTGACAAAAAAAGTTGTTATCTCCATGGACTCGCTGCTAAATATGGATTTAGTTCACAGATAGCAAATTAAATGGTAATTTGTAGGCTGCAGGAGGATATCAGATATCAGGATTCATGTGTTTTCTCTGGGCACGGGAGGGAAGTATGGTGTTGTGATGGTTTGGATCTTACCTGCTCCCCATACACACTTAAGAAAATCACCCAGACTAGACTCAGTCAATCTGGAAATCAAAGAAATGAAGCTATACTTACAGCACAGCAGAATATACAAGCAGATATTTACAGTATATGCAGCTATACACAGAAATATACAAGTTAAAAAAAGATAATACAGAAACACAGCAGCCCTCCCAGAAACCTGAGTCCCCAGGAGGGGCTTCCGACCACCCTTCCACTTCCCTTCCACCCCTCTACCTTATCCCAGACTTATGCCTTACATTCCAGGTGAGTTTGGAGAGTCAGCCAGGGGGGTTAGGAAGCAGAAGGATTAGTTAGACAGACAGCAGGTTAGAGAGAGAAGTGCAGGCCAAAAGCCTGAGAGCAAACTGTATTATCTATGTTTGTGTTCTTGATTTGATATACATCAGCAAGCCTATGAGTGAAGTAGACATCACCCTTGTTTCCTTTTCACAGCCTATAATCTAATTCCTCTCACTAAAACATCCCAACTAGGCTCAAACTAGCACAGGTGTAAAATTTACAGAGAAGACTGAGAACATCACACTAGATTTGAAAGACAACTTAGAGTTAAGGCAATCTATGACATGAAGGGAATATCAAATACAACCTGAACTGACTTTACCCATAAAATGACTTAGCAAAATAAAAAAAAATCTATCAGGGCCTGACTGCTGGGCAGATGTGGAGATGCAAGATTTTGGTCAACACAAAAGGCTGCAAAGAGTATGGAAATAAAAGGAGCAAGCCATGCATGCAAGACATGGTTATTACAACATCATGGATAGGAGTTCTCACCCTGCTGCAACTGGGAAGCACAGTCAGCCCTTACCAGCACTGTGGGATAAACAAGTTCATCAGTCAGCCACTGGTTGCTTGGGCAAAACTCAGACACGTGTGAGGAGGTTCTTTATCCAGACATTTTCCTAGCAGTTACAGGAGGTTTAGAAGAGCATTTCCGTGGCTGACATATTTCTGAGTCTGTGTAACATGAATTCACACACACTACCCTTACACAGTTGCAGCACAGACTTGATTTTGGTAAGTCCCTTGAAGTCTAGAGTAATGTGATGGTGTCCCTTGAGCTTGCCTACTTTGCCCTCCCTTCGCCTTTGCTATGTTTTCCCTTTCAAAAGCCAAGAGTCAGTCGTGGTACATTTGTACAGCCAGAACTTGTGCTGTTGTACACTGCTAACAAACACAGACATTTGGCTCCCACTGTGCCCAAGGGGTTCACTCTCATGCTCCTCACAGGAAAGGAACAATACTGCCACTCAATTCACTTCCTAGAGGAAAGCATCAAGCTCTGAATAAGCATCGAGAACAGTTGCAGGCTCATGCTGCCTGGTCAGCAAACCCCATCAATAGGCCATGAGAAAGCCCACTCCCAATGTGCTAATATGCTCCAATTGACAGGAAGGCTCTATGTGGCAATTTAGATGTAATTTGTCTGTCCTTAAAATGAGCAACCTCTCCCCACACTACTGTGGAAGTCTTTAGCAAAAGCGATTGCAGAGAACTGCAGGGCGGTGGATGCAGGACTTTGGGGACCAGCTTCTGCCTGGAAGAGATGCTTCAGATTTATTATGTATTTTTCATTTCCTTCTCCCTGGAAAGATGACTTCACCAGCATAGCTTGTTGAACTTTTCAGCCTTTCAAATTACATGGCATTTTCAGTAATACTCTTACCAGAAATGTTCTAGCTGTGACTGCTAAAATGTATTCAGAAATAACTTGATAAGCTTCCACATCTAGCTGAAGGTTCAGCTGAATCTATCAAAGCCAATGGACCTCAAAAACCCAACACTTTTTCTTGATTTTCAACTATCCATACCTTTAAGGGAAAGTTGAGAATATCTGGAAGCAAGGTCTTGTTTTCTCAAAAGTAATTAACCTAAAGCTAGAGAATGGCTGGACATTGACTTACAAGAGGAACTCTAACTATTTGTATGTCTAACATCAGCATGAAGGTCCTGATTTTCCAGTCATGTGTTCCTCACTACTATTGCCATTTTGCCATGGGCTAAATTTTACTTCCAATGAGCTTTACACATTAACTACCATAGGTGTAAAATATATCCTTAACTATTCAATCAGCAGGCAGTTTGGGCTGGAAATGCACAGAGCCCTTCCCTTGTTTTAAGAGACTGAGATTAAATGCTCTAATCTGGGAAAAGAATAAACTGTGTATGGTCTCTTCAGTTGAACTCCTTACAAATAATTGATCACCAGAACAAATATTAATTATCAATTTGCAATAGCTAAAGACAGAGAATATGACACACAATCTGGTGATGAAAGGCCAGGGAGTCAAAGGTAGGCTACTTCAGAGGTGAAGACAGAAAATACCAGCTGTGTGTTATGTCTGTCAGGAACACCAGTGGACATAGAGAGACCCAATCCGAGCACATGAATTGTTAGGATGGGTGAACTCATTCATGTGCCCTAGCACAGCAGGGACACAGCCTCTAAAACTGCTGTGTTTCTTGCTGCCTTTAGGCCTTTCAGGATAAAATGGACATCATAAGGCTGCTTATCTCACTTGCTTCTGGCATGCAGAGAAAAATGCCACCTACTTCTTTATACAGGTCGAAATGATGAGAAGAATGATTTACACAACTGCAGGGCTACTCCTGCAATTCATCTACCACCACCATCTCCCTGTGAGGGATGTGCAATATCACATTTGTGAAGTCTTACTTGAAGCTTGGGATCCAGCTCAGAAGTGGGTTTTATTTTCCCTTTGTCTCTGCTAGCTCTCTACTTTGTCAGCAGTGTCTGGTTACATAGGTGATTTTTTTCTCTGTATTTAGGTTCACATAGCCAAATGAAAATAATACAGTCAAAAAGAAGTATGAAGGTTTTTTTTCCAGCCCACACAAAACTCAACTGACTTTACTCCAGGGAACATTTCCTGTTTTTGAAGGTACTCAACGTGAGCTGTCTTTAAATTGACAGATATTTCTCATTTGCGTGACAAGTCTTTGTTCCTTCAGTATCACTGGTTTGAGCCCTGTGTAAAGATATGTTTAGCCCCTTTCTTGAGTTTTCTACCAGTAGACAATGTGTGCAATTCCTTGCAGTCATGTTTTTTTAATATGACTACAGGAATTATCAGGCTGGTATATGTATCCCACCTCTGAAAGCTGCCTTCTATACAGGTGAAAGAAACAGGGTATGTCTTCTCCTAGGCTTCTTATTGTAATAGCCATACTTACTTTTCTCCACGATTTCATCTCAAACAGCAGCAGTGACAATCCCAGTCTGCCTTTCACCTGCCACCAAGCAGGTTCAAAGCTTCTTTCTGAAGTGAAAAAGTGATACTTATGCATTCACACTCTGCATTTCGACTTGTTTATTCTTTCCGTGCATCTAGCAGCCTTAACTTTCAAACTCCATGGTTGGTTTCAGCTAAATTAACAGCAGAATGCTCATCTGAAATATTTTAAGCTCGTTATTTAAACTGAAGAAAAGAAAGATGTTAGCATTCAGTCAGAAGACTGTCCTCTTTAAAGTGGAAAAGTCAATAGACCTTCACAACATTAGGACCTGATTGACAAGGTTTCATGGTAAGCAGACTTCCTTTGACTGCTGCTGACAGAAGGACTTGTTGAAGGAAGGCTTGTTTTTGCCCTCCCATGGAGGTATGGGATAAGGCCCCTAGACATTTCGTCTTCCCTAGTCTCCCTCTTCACCCCCTACATGTGAATCCCGAGTCTATTGTGCCTGTACACACAGCAGCAATCTCAAATGGCTGATTCGTGTAGCTCAGCCAAAGATGAGTTTCCCCATGGCAATTGCCTCACCTAAGGGTCTATCTATGTTTTCCCTCCATGCAGGCTTGTAGGTGACGATTTCAAACTACCTCTACTTCTCACTGCTTTAGCTTTTCTCCAATGCTAAAGGCTTGTGAAAGCCTCCCTCTTTTGTAGTTAATTCAGACTCTTTTGAGCACCTGTAGCCTGGAGCTCTGGCTCTCTCCAAACTTGCCAAAGGCCTCTGGCCATACTTTTCTGCCTTTTTTTTTTTTTAACAGACATAAATATTATCAGTGTGCAACAGATTTTATTGGAGAGTCTGTTTCCCAGGGAAATGCCCTGAGTGCCCAACGCATGCCAACTGTCAGTTTGCCAAACCCATACCTTAAGGCAAGAATTAAATGTAGGCAAATGTAAGTGCCCTGAGAAATTCAGGCCAGAAACAGAGCTGACACAGCAGGCAGACAAGAAAATATGTGATGTGGTCAAGTAAAAAGATCTCTAAGCACTGGAAAGTATTTCCATTTTAATGGAAACTTTGTTTATGTGAAGATTTAAATCCCAAAGAAGAGGCTTACTCCTCTCCATGGCTGACATGTTGTAATGGAGGCATTGATGTGAGATGATTTTTTTTTCCCCAAAATTAATCTTGTTTATTAATTTTGATATTCAGAAGTCTCACCAACCCCAACCACTAATTTTAATAATGGTAATTGGTTCTCCTGCAATGGTCATGGAAACATTATACAGATAATAATATAGGATCTAACTAGCAAAAATATATAAACACTAATTGAACTGGAAGAGAAGGGTTTTGCAGTCAATATACCACTTGCCTACTAGATGGACTCAGGAAGCTCTTTCTGCTTATGATAGAAGGCAATAATGAATTACAAGAGGCTTTAAGTATTTACTCACAATGACTACCTCCCAACTTGTGGGGCTAGCTACAGATTCAGTCAGCACCCAGACTTCATGGGGTCCTGGGGGAGACAGACAATCTCTGACCTTTTATCTTGGTATGATCTGTGTATCTCCAGGACTTCCCATCTTGGCAGGAGACTTTCAGGTGTAGGCAGGATGTCTGGTGATGTGCAGTCTTAGCATGGATGTCATGCTGGCTATGCAGGCCGACTGCGTGGAGGCATTTAGAGCCTGTTCCTGGTAAACTCAAGGCAATGGAGTTTCCAGGCAGTTCAGGATGCAGTAAGGCAGAACATTTCCAGGAGCAGAGAGCAGTAGCAGCAGGCAACAGCAGGCATGAATACCATGGCAGAGCACATTTTGTTTACCTGCTCATCTCTTTTGATCAATACAGCCCAAGACTAATGGACCTTAGGACACAGATTAGCCAATTAGAATGGCAGTTAGCCAAAATTGACCATATTAGGTGAAACCATAGACTTGCTTTACCCAAATTTGGGAAAAATATAGGCCTTGCACAAGGCAGGCAGAAGCTAAGTGTGTGTACCTTGTTTACCACAGGATGCAAACAAGTCTGGGCAGGCCAGAGTCCTTAGACACAGTGGCTCCAGGTTATTTGTCCTCTTTCCTGCGGCTGCTTCTCCCCATAGCAGAAGGAGGGAGAGCACAAAAACATGTCTGGGCCTACCATGACACATGTGAGTACAGTCTTTTTGTCAGCACTTCCGCTAACTTGAGTTTCAAATCCTTCCAAGACTGTTTGGCTTTACAGAAGGAAAGAAAAAAGTCTCAGCAGCAATAATGATGAGACATTTGGGATCCTTCAGCTCTAACACTTAGAGATTCTCTATGCTCTTAAGACATCCTCATGTGCAACCATTCTGGCCTCCTGCCCTTACCAGTGTGATCATTTGTACATTTATCCCTATTATTAGATAATCACCATCTTGTATCAAAACAGGAACATCATTAATTCTCAGAAACTGTAAAAATAGCTCTCTGACCCTGAATCCTCTTGAGATCTCTCACCTGCTTTTTGTATTTTTAGGTGAAAAACACAATTACTCATACATTTTAATTTTAATGTGAAAATGTGCACGTCTGTAGCAGAGTCTCACAATTAGCCATTTATTCAGTTAAACTTTCAGGGCTGATAAATGTTTGACAACAGGTTATTGTCAAAAGTACACCAACCATGCAATTTTTATCAGTTTCTGCTCATCACTTCATGTAAAGCAAAGCAGAGATGAAACTTGTGCCTTTCATCTACAATCCCACTACTTTAGCGCTGAAGTGATTTTACCTGCTCCACAAAGGACGCATCTCTCTTTTGTTTCAGATGTGACATTCAGAAATCCCTCAACACTGAACTTTTGGATGGTTCTGCCACTATTCTGGGAAGGCTCTGTGAAACACGTGCCTGGTTTTGAAGCTTAATAGATCAGCAGGTCAGAACTTAAGCTTCCTCTTAAACTCAAATGCACTTTGATTTCTGTCAGGGTCTTCTTAAGACACAGTGTCCCTATCTTATCTTGTGCTCTTGCAAAAGCTATGAAGCTTCCCCCATTAGTGATGTCTTTCTGTCCTCCTCCTTCCTAGATACAAAAAAAAGTCCTGGAAGCAGTAATCCACTGTTTGAATTTTTTTTCCCAATTTCCAGCTAACTCAGTAGTCTTTACGTTCTGGTTCTCAGCATTTCCAGTTACCTGAATTAAAATTTCTCATCCTGTCTTCTAAAGTAGCAGCTAAGGAAGTCTAAGGTCTCTGACAGATCTGCAATGCAAGGAAAGAATGTTGTCTACAGCAAGCAGAGTATGTTTCATTATGCACTCTTCTGTCCCCCTGGCCTAACTTTTCCTTTGATCAGCTCTTTAATCCACAATCTTCCTGAATTCCTTCTGGTTGTACTTACAAATAGCATTTCAGGGAGCTTTTCCTTTTCTTCCCTGAGCTCTTACATGCCCTCTGCCCCATAGCTCTTCTAGCACTTCCCACATTTTTCATGAGACAAGTGTGTTCTGTTCTCCATGCTTCCTGTTCTCTGACTAACTCCACAAAGGTAGCCCACAGGGCTCTCTCCCAAGAATAGTTTCCATTTTCCTCTGACCAGAACCACTTAATACCATTCACTTTGTCTTCAAGGACAGGGATTTCTCTTGAAGCACCTCTCTCACGTAATGTTCTCTGATCCTTGCACTGTACTGAATAACTAAGGTAGGAATTCCCTCTAGGTGCAGTCAGATTATACCATTAGCTTCTGACAAGCCTTTTGCTTGCCACTCAGCTTTACAACTCACCTTGATATCAGCCAGCAAGTATCCCTCCTTTTTTTTGCCCCCCTCCCTCCAGAAGTTCAAAACCATCCAATCTAGCAGATTGCTGGCACCAGTGGGCTTGATCCTTGACTAACCTGCCAACAAAACAACCATCCTGCCACTGCTAGTACTGAGCAGTGAGAAGGCACTCCTGGTAAAACACCGAAAAACTAATATTGGGCTTTCAGAAACCACTTCTTAATGATCTTTCATAACCCTCCAGAAAAATCTCATTAGCAGCAGCAGAAAGCCTGGAGCTGTGCAAAGCACATCCAGCATGTGTCAAAGGAGGCCATTAGTTTGCCTCCTGATAAGAGGCCCATGAGTCAGAGTACAGGAGTCACTCGGGGGCCAGCAGAGATTTTGAGGATAGTGGGAAAGGACATCTAAGCAATGCAAGTGTAAACCCAGCAGCAACAGTAAAGTCATAAAAAGGGTAGTTGTAGACAGTTAGAACTGAGAACAAATAAACAGAATGTCAGTTTAATATTTTTCAGCTTTTGAGGCTGAATGCCAGTTTAAGTTAATTTGGAGGAAATATCAGCATGCAGTACAAAATGCTCTCTGCTCCATGAGATCTTTTCACAGAGAAGAGTTCAGCACCTTTGGTACAAACTTGGCCAGAACTTGTTCAATGTTATTCTCTTTATATTTGACAAAAGTAGTGATTTTGCTTTGTCAGTGACCAGAGATCAAGCAGGAATTATTCTGCCCTCATGCCCTCAATGCAAAAGTAGAACATCCAAATGAGTGGATGCTAAAGTGTCTTTGGAATGTTGTAAATATTTTCCAAATTCTTCTGCCTAAGACTACATCCAAATAATGTGGATGCAGATGCTGCACCATGGAGATAGCTTTTACCTCTGCAAAATCACACTTGAAGTTTTGGCCTGGGTGGCTTTTACATTTGCATTCCTCAGGCACCTCTTTTTATTTATTTATTTATTTTAAACAATGCTCAGAAACATGTAAGAAATTCATCTGTTTGTGTCTCTCCATTCCCACCCTCTGCCAGAGTCAGCCTTCATCTTTTCCAGGGAACTAATTTTTACAAAGTGCCAGGTACGCTCAGCTGACATTTAACTGAGCAGAAATGGGAACTGCTCAGCCCCCTGAAATATCTCCTCAGATCTTTTCAGGACGTGTCAGATGTGCTGATCTATGATGCAGGCTAATTGGAATTAGGGCAAATCCTCACATTGATTTTGTTTGAGATAAGCTGGCACAGGAAGTAAATTTTTTTACAGAGATGATGGCTATGCTGAAGCATCTTGCTTCTAATTCCCCTATCTGACACGATTCTCTTGGTATCTGTTTGGCTTTTGTTTTGTTTCACTTTGGTTTTATTAACATGAACGCTGCCTTGCCCCCAGCCAAAAGAGTGAAATTAAGGCTGAATATTGCAATGCCCTGTGTCAAGATTTTGTAAGATTCACATTCTGTTTTCTTGTCATCTTAGATAGCTTTCAAACAAGAGAAGGAAAAGAATTGATGCTTATAAAATTTAAATGCCAGAAAAGCAAATGGCCCAAAAATGCAGCTGTAATGTGTTCAAACATTTAGATTTGGTTATATCTGCTGGCCTTCTCCAGCTGTTTGCTCATGGGGGTCTATCTCCTGTAAGTGAGTGACATCCTCACAGGTTCACAGGAGTTATCCTTAGTCTACTATAAAGTGATGTGCACCTCCCAGACTTGACTGTTTGCAGATGCATAAAATGAAAGAAGAGGAATTGCACATCAGCAGCAGAGTGTGAAATGGTAAGTGTGTGCTTTAGATAGTCCATGCCCTCTTCTTCTCAGGAGGAGAGCATAGGCCACAAACCTGATGTGTACCTTCTCCTGTTTTGATCCTGAGAGCTTGTTTGAAAGCCCAGAGAAAGGTTCAAACCTGCCAATGGTAATTAAACATCCATCTCTGTCTATGCCTGGTGGGAAACATTCCCTATTTTAGGATTATCTGTCATATTATGAGGTTGTTGCCAGCATGAGTGGAGCTCTCCCTTTCATGGACAGAGTGAGGCTGTAACATCCTCTCTGCTGCATTTTTCATCATGAATGGGTCAGACTTCTCTGAGTGCCATGAACACAGTTATGGACTTACCAGGCTGTCAAGGGAACAAAGAGAACTGAGAATAAATCGTTATCTCTACAGTTGCCAGGGTTCCTTGGATGCTTTGAATAGAAGGCACTTTATGCCTTGCTCAAGCATGGTGACATAGCTTTCATGTGCTGCCAGGGGCTGAAGGTTGCACAATGGCATGTTGTATCAATTGAGCACGGAAGACACTTCTGCCAAAGAGAATAAGGAGCCTGTTATTGAAATCTGCATCATCACTGATGCTTCCTTCATGAACTCTCTCTCCCTCTCTGTGTCCTTGCCACTCAAGCTGGATTTCCAGAGTAAAGCTGCTGGCAGGACCACTCCACCTGATTTATCACCTCAGTCTACTAAATCCCTAAATAAGGATGGAGGCAGGCTAGGGCAGAGAAAGAAAGTAGCCAGGGTCAGACTACTGGGCTTCATTTTTCCCACCCACAGAGCACATGCCTGAGAAAAGCAAAGAACAATGAGGGTGGCAGCTTTGTTTTAAGGATGGTTTGCTTTTATAAACAGAAAAGAGAAGGCAAGCCAAATCCCTGATAAATGCTGAATGTTGTACACCCATCTGTATTTATGTTTCAGAACATCTGGAATGTCTTGTGGGAGCTTTTGTAGCTCCCCTGTAAGTGGGACAGAAAGGAACAAAAAAGTCACAGAAATCACAATGCTGCAGTAATTAGAAGACAAATACTCATAAACCAACCACAACATCAAGACTCAAAAGAACAGGACAGAGATATTTCTTTTACTGGATCCCTTGGAAACTCTCCATCTACTCAAGCATTTCTGTCTCACCTGCTTCAGGGATTTTTCCCATGCTCCATCCTCTCCTTCATGAAGTATCACAAACCTAGATACTTCTCCCTGTGCAAGGCATTCTGAAACAAGGACTCTTTCCCAGGGATGGGGCCACTAAACTGTGAACGAAAATGTTACAAGACCTCTTCAGAACAAAGCTTCCACATTGCCACTACTTGCGCTCTATTCCTTGGGAGACTGAATTAGTGCATGTAGGAAAGTACTGCATGTGGCTTCTGTGTATGAAGATACTAGATTTGTGCAGGCAAGAGATGATAGGTAAATATTGAACATGGAGACATTTGCATGGTAAGACAGAGGGAAAATGCTGTGCAAGTACAGATGTCACTATCTGGATCTGTGGCTTCTGTGCAATTAGTGAATGTTGCAGTAGGGTGGAAGAAAGCATGGACATGAGCAAATAACAGTGAGGGGTCAGGCTGCTCACCAGCTTGAAACAGAGCCTACAACTGAGAAGGACAGATGTGTTAAAAGCTAAATATGAGAAGCAAATCAGTATGCCACAAAAGGGAGAAGAGGCAGCAAAGAAATGGAACATTGCATAGCACTGCAGAAATGTGTAGGGGCTGAGAACATAACAGTGCTACTGAAGCAACATACTTTCCATTGGAAGGTGGAGTCTGGGTCCATTACTCTGACATGTCTTATTCTGTGTCCTCTTAGAGTTTAGGATACTTAACACAGAACCTCAGAGTATGCAGTCATTTTGCTGTAAATAAGAAAATTACCCAAAAAAGGCCTGAAAGGAAAAACAGAGAAAGGAAATTCATAGAAGCAGTCTGAAGCCAGTTTAGAAACATTTCATTAGAAGTACAAAAAGTCTGTGGCACACATTTAAGCAGAGAAAGGGAAAAACAGTGTACACTAATGGCAAGTTTTGTGAATATGTGTTCAAAAACTAGACCAGACAGGGCTGGCAGAATCAATGGAACCAATTACAGCCAGCACCAAGGGAAAGCAGTGTGGTCTATATACTACTTACATGCTGAATACAGCCATACCAAAGCACATGCTTAAGTGTTTCAGCAAAACAAAACGAAAACATTCACAAAATCATAGAAGAATAGAACGGCAGGGGTTGGAAAGGACCTCCAGAGATCACTGTAATAAGATAATAGTCTCGTAGCTGAAGAACAGAGAAATGGGAAGATGTTGCAAGAGGCTTCCACAGCTCATTTCATGTGAGTTCTCTTTTTTCCACCTTCTGCTTACAAACACCTGTGCGATTTTCTTGTCAGCCTCAGACTTCCAGAGGTAATAAGAAAAAAGCTGCTTTATTCTACTGTCTATAGGGTATATTTTTATTGTGCTACTCTGTATTGCCACTTGATATTGACACCACAGCTGTCTCTAGCTTCATTACTTCACATGTTAAAGCTGGGTCTGACAGCAACTTAGCTGGGGTTAAGCGAGTATCACAGTATCACAGTATCATCAGGGTTGGAAGAGACCTCACAGACCATCAAGTCCAACCCTTTACCACAGAGCTCAAGGCTAGACCATGGCACCAAGTGCCACGTCCAATCTTGCCTTGAACAGCTCCAGGGACAGCGACTCCACCACCTCCCCGGGCAGCCCATTCCAGTGTCCAATGACTCTCTCAGTGAAGAAAGAGTATTTAAGTGATCCCTCAGGAATCTGATCTTTTAATGTTAAAGAATTTTTTAAAAGATGAATAATAATGACTTGAACTTCCTCTGTTTCTCAGTGCCCTTCTTGAAACACTTAAGATGGGCTTGATTTTTTTCTGTTTACAACAGAACTTCAAACCACCAAGCATAAATTAGCACAAGTATAAATCCTCACAGAACTATAACCTAAGTAGGTTGCACCGTGGAGAAGTATTATGTAGTGATTTAGAAATGGTTGATACAAAGTAATTAGTAATTAGCTCATATTCCATTATGGCTTTCTTGCAGCTGCTATTAGGATCTTCTGAATGCAACAGAAATGAGATAACAGGCTAAAAAAAATAATGCAGATTGGAAGATGGCAATGAAAACTGAACAGGTTAATGCAATCTGCCTGAGACAACGAGGCCAAATTTCTTGCTGATAATAATTCTGTATAGGAAAAGACTTACATGAAGGAAACACAGAAGTTACAGCACAGGGCAGAGTTATTAGCAGGAGTGCAGCTGTCTCGTGTTCAAAGGAGTACTGCAGTGACAGCTTTCAATAACTGTCTAGGCATACTCAAAGGAAATAGAGCATGGGGACTCAAGATCAAGAATCAGCAGCAAGAATTTCCATGATGAAGGTCAAAAGCTGCATTCCCCTTAGCCAGTATTCTACAGAAGATCATTTCATCTTGTGGATGAAAAAAGGAATGACTGCTACTATTGTCAGAGGTGTACTGTGGGATTGGTCTTCTCATTCCCTGAGGTCAAGAGAAGTTTTATAGTTCATTCTAATAAACTCTAGGCCAGACATTAGTGGATCCATGAACCTGCCAGCATCTTTATTCATCAGACTTGGATGAACACAAAGCAGTGTTTGTAAAAACATCTTGCCAAAGCTCACTTCCAAACAATTAAATGGTAACTTTATCATCATCATCATCATCATCATCATCATCATGATCATCATCAATGCTACTATGAATATACAATGGATCTTTTGTTAATGCCCTAACAAACACTTGTACTAGAAGAAATGATGAAAATTAACACGGCTATAGTAAACTCTCAGCAGTGCAAACTTCGAGCATGTTTCCACAGGGAATTAAAGAGTAAATTTGGAGCATGAAAAATTACACTGGGTGTCAATTTAATGTGTTTCCAAAGGCCCAGTTTTCCAGGGGATCACTGCTCAGCTGTTCCTTAGAAATGCTTTAGGATGCCTCACATTCACTACTCCTTTGAGAAAACACACTCCCAGATTCCAAGACTTAGATTTGTTCAGTCAGGGATTAGAGTCTACTTTAAAAGCATTTGTATTTCACAAGACTCTGTAACTTAAGTTAAAGGCCTGGTTTATATTAATATTTCAACATCTTAGTAAGTGGACAACTCCACAAATTGCTTTGTTCACAAAATCTTCAAGGAGATGTGGGATGCTTCTTCCCCAAAATGAACCCAAGAGACTATCCTAGAAATATGAACCTTCCCATTTCTCTGTGTAACACATGTGTGATTTCTAGAGTGCATCTCATGGATGCAAAGGAGAACAGAGATGTCATTTCAACTCTGTAAACTTCAATGCCTGCAATAGCTCCATCTCTTCTCTCCTGCACACCTTTCCTTCTCCTTATTTCTCATTTTTCCTTCCTTCCTCCCCTCCTTCCTTCCTTCCTTCCTCCCTTCCTTCCTCCCTCCCTTCCTTCCTCCCTTCCTTCCTCCCTTCCTTCCTTCCTCCCTTCCTCCCTCCCTTCCTCCCTCCCTTCCTCCCTTCCTTCCTTCCTTCCTTCCTTCCTTCCTTCCTTCCTTCCTTCCTTCCTTCCTTCCTTCCTTCCTTCCTTCCTCTCTTCCTTCCTTCTTTCCTCCCTTCCTTCCTTCTTTCCTCCCTTCCTTCCTCCCTCCCTGCCTCTCTCCCTTCCTTCCTCTCTCCCTTCCTCCCTTCTTCTCTCCCTCCCTCCCTCTCTCCCTCCCTCCCTCCCTCCCTCCCTTCCTTCTGCCTTTCTTCTCTTCCTCTCTTCCTGCCTTCCTTCCTCCCTCCCCTCCTCCCTTCCTCCTTCCTTTATTTCCTTCCAAATTAATTTCAAATTCCTTCCTTCTTTCCTGCCTCTCACTTTCTCCCAGTTTTCAGGACCTGCTCACGATTGAAGAGTTGCTTTGTACTCTCTGAAATAGTGATGATTTTTTAAAGGGAAAATATCTAGACTCTGAGGAATCTCTTAATGAATGAGCCTCAGAGCAGGATTTTGTCAGGCTAATTGCATGTCGTACAAGATTTCAAGTTCCATCTGAAAATATACATGGCTTGAGGTTGCAGTGTTACAGATGAAACTACTAAGAATGTCCTTCTTCATTATTACCTGAGTAATTTCTTTGAGAATATAGTAATAGTCTGATGATTGCCCTTGAATATGTGGATGCAAGTCACCCTGAAGATGATAGGACTTCTACATGTCTAACCCAGGGCAAGGTTTTGCCCTATAATTTCAGTGACAAAGCGTGTTTTAAAGCAATTTGTAATTAAGAATTCTTTTTTTCTTCCCCCTCTTAGATAAGCTAGTAAAAATGTCTAATGTAATAGTGGAACATGTCATTGGGGCTGGCAGCAAGGCCAGTCTAGCAAAAGCGACAGGCTGGTTTTCCATTTCTTGTTCGTTACGAGCGTGACTCCGCATGTCATTTATAGAGGCATGGACACAGTATTGTGACATCCTGCTGGAATTTGCTTGTTCCATGAGTATGTAACAAAACTGAAAGATTTAAATTGTATGCACTTGTTGGGAACTGGCTGAAAAATGGGGGGCATGAGCCCCTAGAAGCTTGTACAATCAAGCCTCGGATGTGAGGTCTGAGCATTGGAGCTGCAGTAAACCACAGCTCTGTGTGTGAAGAAGCTCAGAGGAATTTGTCCTTGAGCCTTCTGATAAACAGCTTCTGTGGGACTGCGTACAGAGTAGGAGGGAAATAGGAGGAATATGCAGATTCTAATACCTAGGTGCACTAAATGCTTTTGCAGTAACCACAAGTAGGGAAGATCATTCATATTCAAATATTTAGATGCACCAAATGCTAGTGAGCAGTACCACGTTGCACGCTGTGTGTGCTCACTTTTCTCACCCTAACTGCAAAGTATGTACTTTGTAGCTTGGAGTGTGATGCTCTCAGTGTGTATGGGCTATGATTGTGTTATGACATGTGCCCAAACAGAATCATGGAGTCACAGAATTAACCATCTTGGAAAAGACCTCATTGAGCCCAACCTATCACCTAACCCTTCTAATTAACCAAACCATGGTAATAAATGCCTCATCCAGACTCCTCTTAAACACCTCCAGGGATGGGGACTCCACCACCTCCCTGGGCAGCCCATTCCAATGCCAATCACTCTCTCTGTGAAGAACTTCTTGCTAACATCCAGCCTAAACCTGCCCTGGCATAGCTTGAGACTGTGTCCTCTTGTTCTGCTGGACAGAAAATCGACAGAAGCAGATCAGAAACTCTGTCACCATCACTAGGGAACTGCAAAACATAGTAAGACCAGAACTGCTGTATTGCACATGCTCCACCACACTCAAAACATAGAGAGATGTCTACTCCTGGGGGGCTGAACTGCTCCAGGGATGTGCTGCTCTGAACTTCACAAAGATAATCCTTGATTAAGAGAGGAAAATAATTAGAGTAGTGCCCTGTAATTGCACTTCCTGAGACAGCTGCACCCCCCTTGTGTGGCTACAGCCATTCCTTCACCGTCTAGGGTGGAAGAAAAGATGGTTTTACTTCTTACACCACCTCTAAACAGGTCTCCGTGTCAGATGTTCATCAAGCAACACAGGCAATGAATCAGCTCTACTGTGTTGATATTAAATATAAGGAAAAGAGGATGATCAAAGGAAGCTGCTTTACTGTTTAGTGGAACAAAACCTTTCAGTGGAGGTGAGGTGAGAAATTCTGAGAAGATCTATCAAACTAGGAAAATTGGCAACACAGGGACAGATTAGATTAATTTTAGACAAGTACAAGGTAATGAACACTGGAAGGAACAATTTAAGCTACCCATACATACTGATGGATTCAGAACTACCTGTTATTTCTTAGGAAAAGAGTTCTGGGCATCACTGTAGATCGTTCAGTGAAGACATCTGCTTTGCGTGCAGAAGCAGCAAATAAGATGTTTGGCTGCATGGGAAAAGAGATGGTGAATAGCATAGACTAAAGTGCATAAAGCCACTGTGTAAAACCTGCTGTACAGCATATCTTTACTTTGAGCATAGCGTTTGCTTTTGGTCACCTCAGCTCAAAAAGACCATCAGAGAAATTAGAAGAGATGTTGAGAAAGGCAAATGAAGAGAAATATTTCAAACTGGGACAAAGTATGGAAGAGTCACAATATGATTAGAAAAAAAGTGAGATGTGATAGGAGAGAGTTCTCTAAATTATTATATGGCAGGGAAAGAAAATAAAGCATACATTGCTGCCATTTCCCTGTAACAGTTAGGCTCAAAGAATGGTCTGTGAAGAAGCACTAGGTTCTAAAGTGACACAGGGAAATACTCTTTCATATAGAGTCAAATAGCCTCTATGCCCTGGGATGCAAGATGAAGTTGCAGCAAAAGCATTCAGGCCCTTATCCATTAATGATAATGATTGTTTTTACAAGAGGTCCCACAATCTCTGCAGAATGCTCTGAAAGTGCTTTCCTGTAAATGTAAGTCTCTCATAAAAGAAGGTGAAGACACAAATGGGCTAAGATTTTATAAGTTCAGATAAAATACCAAGGTCTATAATATCCTCATGTCTCAGAGCACTGGATTCTTGCTTCTTCTTGTCAAGTGGATTTACAAAGCTGGATGTCATCCACTCTAGTTATTTCATACCCATAGAGGAGTGAGATTCAAATACAAGGAAGCCTGCTGTCTGCCCTCCTACCATGGCTTCAGTAAGCAAGCAGGCAGGCAGGTCAACAGATCTTACAGGTAGGTCTTGGGATTCCAGCAGTATTCTTAAGAGGTATCCCTGGCTTTGGAGAACTTTTACAATTATCAGTATCTATGTTTCCTCCATTTGCACATTAGACAGCAAACTATTTACTGCAAGATATTCTGCAGTGTACAGTGTAGGAAGACTTTGGGCTTTATTATGAGGAAAGGATAAACTACTAAGCGTAGTTACTGCATTGTGCTTGGTTGTTATTTGCATCTGCTTAGGCATTCATTGCTTTCACTATGCATCCTTGTCCTGGTCCAACAGAAGCATAAACATGAGATGCTTGTTACCGTTATGTGCATTTAATCTTGAAGAATAAGCATCTGGGTTTTTACCCTACCTCTTAGTGAGTTTGTGGTGGAGACTAATAATGTAAATAGGATGTAGTTAGCAACTTACTCCAAGTCTTTCAGCTTTTTCATTTTCTTTCTTGTTCAGCATCTGTCAAAATCTCACTTTCCTGATATTCCTGAAGAGAATTCGATCATCTTTACAATCTTTTTTAGTTTTACTTCTGTGCTAGTTTGAGGCTAATTGGAATATTTTAGTGAGAGAGATTATAGACTGTGAAAAAGGAAATAACGGTGATGTTTACTTCACTCATAGGCTTTCTGAGATGTATAAAAACAAGGACACCAATATAGATAAGACAGTGTGTGTGTGTGTGTGTCAGACTCTCTGTTTCTCCCTGAGCTACTTCAGTGTAACTAATCCTTCTGCTTCTAACCCCTCTTGCCAATCCTCCAAACTCACCTTGCATGTAAGGCAAACTCTGAAGTAAAGTAGAGGGGTGGAAAGAAGGTGGAAGGGTGGTTGGGAGCCCCTCCTGGGGACTCTGATTTCTGGGATGAGTGTTGTGTTTCTGTATTACCTTTAACTTGTATATGTCTGTATATAGCTGTAAATATTGTCAATATCTGCTTGTATATTGTGCTAAGATGTAAACATAAAGCTTCATTCCTTAACTTCCAGCCAGCTGAGTCTAGTCTGGGTGATTTCATAAGGGGGGGGGGGGAGGGGTTAAAGGGGGCAGGTAACTCCCAAACCATCACAACTTCTTTTAAAATGTTCAACTCATGTTTGGTCTGGAACAATGAATAAACTTAGGATGGAAGAGGGAATAAGGTTTAAGAGGCTTTTTTATTTCTCTCAGATATCTTTCTGTTCTGATTAATTTTCAGAAGTAGCAACTCCCATTTGAGTTTCTACCATTGATGAGAAGGAGAGAGAAAGAAAAATGAAGGATGGAAGAGACAAAAAGATATGCAGTTGGTTTAAAATGTGTGTTAGGAATAAAGTGCTATCTATAATTTAGTGATACTTAGTCTTTCTATTCACAAATTTGGAAGAGTGATTTGGCCTTGGCAATTCCTTATAAGTCTTTGCCTGTGATGACAGAGACAGGACTTTACTGCTGCTTTTCCATTTCACCTTGGGCTGCCTTCTACTTCCCTCCTTTTCTCATCCTGGATAGGAATTCTGCATCTCCCATTTTGCCCCCACACCATGGCAGAGCAATATTTAATGCAAATAAAAGTGATAATGGGATTTATTTTCCCTACAATATTTATTTATCATAGAATCATAGAAGGGACACCTTCCACTAGACAAAGTTGCTCAAGGTCTCATTCAACCTAGCCTTGATCACCTTCAGGGAGGAGTCATCCACAACCTCCCTGGCAAACTGTTTCAGTATTCTCACCACCCTCACTGTAAAGAATTTCTTTCTAATAGCCAGAATTTCTTTCTAATCATTCCTCCTCAAGGTTCAATCCATTCCCTCTCAATCCTTTCCCTCACAAAAAGACCTTGCAAAAAGTCCCTTCCTGGCTTTCTTGTAGGCTCATTTCAAGTACTTGAAGGCCACTTAGAAAGGGATTTTTGGTTTTGCTCTCAGCAATGGGGTATCTGATTCCCTGTGAGTCCTGAATCATCCTTATTAGCGGTGTGGAAGGCCCAGATCAAAGCAAATCCCCATTGAGAATAAATTCATACCCGCTGAAGTTAGCAGAGCTGCATTAATGCTTCTAATGTCCTATCCTTTATCTGCACTCCACTCACAGCATTATTACAAGTGTTTTTGTGGCTCATTTTGTATATGCTTGTTTATCATTTCCAAGAGCAGTTTGGTTTCATTCTTTTAAGACCACTCTCTTCTGGCATTTTCCCTTTCAGATTAGCCATTTAGTACTCATGGCTTCTGTTCAGCAAAACACTTAAACACCTGCTCAAGCAAATGCATTTTAAACATGCAGTGACTTATGTGGCTGATATATCATTAGGACTTAATATTTACATGGACAGCAACCCAGTCCCATTCCAGGAACTGCTGCTGTGTGTTGTACTGCCACACAGCAGAAAGACAAACATTGTTCCCAGAAGCTTTCAGTCCTGGACATTATATATTGCAGATTCCTGGAATGTATTATGAATGCTAACCTGTTTAACTACTGAGGGCTAGATGACCTAAAGTAGCTCCTGTTTGTTGATAGGGAACATTAAGTAGCAAAAGAATTCTCGATGTCAGCCCTTCTGCACCAGAACTGGCAGCTTATCTCATTACCCCTAATGGAGTTTATGCTAAGCTAGATGTCATAATCATAGAATCATAGAATCAACCAGGTTGGAAGAGACCTCCAAGATCATCCAGTCCAACCTAGCACCCAGCCCTAGCCAGTCAACTCAACCATGGCACTAAATGCCTCATCCAGTCTTTTCTTGAACACCTCCAGGGTTCAATGTACTTAATATCCTTCCATTATTCTGGTTTTAAGTTTGGCAGCTATGCCAAAGCACTACTTCCAGGACTAGACACAGAAACTGAAGAGTTTGTCAATCAAGAGAAAAACATATCTATGCTATATTGATTACACAAACACAGTGGGTTTGCAAGCTCTTTAATTTGTGTAACAGCAGATAACTAATTACTATTACAAAGAAAGCCAACCCTTATATGAAAACATCCACTTAAACAGCAGTATAGATTTGTTCCTGTATGGTTGGTCTACTACAGATTTTGACTTTTGGCCAGTGAATCAGTCTCATCTGAGTTTGGTAGTTGCTTTCATTTCATTCTTCCAAGAGATGGGTCACATTTCTGTTTTGTAAATCCTCACAAGCTGGACTTTAGAGATGCAGAACTAAAATCAGTGGTTTATGTCTGTTTCATCTTGTGCTCTCTTGTCACTGAAAAGACAGAGAAACAACTTCAGATTCTAGATGTCAGGTGGGTGGCTTCTCACCCTCCTTCTCAGGTTATAAGCATTAAATGGGAGTGGCTCTACAGGGCTGTTATTCTGGAATGATTCAGCTCCTAAGTCACTATGTTGAAACTTCCTCATATTCTCCGACATTAGATCTTCTTGTAGTTGTTTGGAAGTAGGCTGCTACCAAGAAGATGTTCTGCCCACTCTAGAGACATCTACAGGTCTCTCTAAAGTCATAATTAGATTATCAAATTAGAGGGTTTATGTGTTTAATCCACTATGTTCCCCAAGGCTTTGATTGTGTCAAATCTCATGTGATAATCTCTCGTGGCCCATCTATTGAACACCCACTAGCTGCTAATACAAAGAAGTGCTTGAACTGTCAGAGTTCTTGGCTCTGGTAGGGACCTCTCTCTGGTCCAGACACCAAGGAAAATCCTGTTTAATCTTGACCTGTAGGTATTTTTCATCATGCCTACTCAAAACATTGCCTGTGTCTTTGTGTACAGTGTGACATGTACAAGGAAATAGCTGCCCAGGGAGGTGGTGGAGTCACCGTCCCTGGAGGTGTTCAAGAAAAGACTGGATGAGCGTTTACTGCCATGGTCTAGATGACTGGATAGGGCTGGGTGATAGGTTGGACTGGATGATCTTGGATGTCTCTTCCAGCCTGGTTGATTCTATGATTCTATGATTCAGAAGAAGACATGATATTGTGCCTAACTGAAGGATAGCATTGTAGTGTCTCTGTCTCACTTTGCTTCAGCTGGACTGAAACCCTGCCAAGGAAGCAATTGCTCCCAGATCTCTGCTTGCAGAACACCTAGTACTGCTTGCAGACAGCACAGACTTTCTACATCAGTACAGCACTCACAGGAACTGCTACCACTAGTTCCCATGTGATGGACAATAGTTACAGTTATCTCTTGCTTTCCCAGGATGAATTCCCAGGTGCAGCCACCACCCCTACCAGCATCACAGACTGATCCCATCCTCTCCTTTCACACTCTGCTCCCACTCCCACCTGCTTTTGTAGATTCTGATCTTTTTAGCCAAATGCTTAAGCTCATAAGTAGTCTTTGAGATTGTGCAAACTCTACAAAGTATTCCTCTGAGGTTAGAGTCAGAAGTTAAAGCAAGACAAAAACTAAGTGCAAGTAACATTTAAACTGAATGTTTCTGTCTTACCACCACTGTTTAACTATGATACTTGAGAGTCTGATTCCTTTTTAGCCTTTAAAAAAGGACACCAGACACTTTTTTTGTTTGTTTTTTTCATTTTTTTAATGTTAACATAAAGGAAAGAACCTGATGAGTTGTGAAAACAGAAGCCACAAGGAGCCCTAAGTACAGAGTGAGGCATTCAACATTAAAGGGAATGTGCTATCAGAAGTGTGACAAGAGCATCCAGTTCACCAGAAGCCTTGTCGTTCCCTTTTCCTTTCATCCAGAAGTAGCCAGTAAAAGCAGAATAGCAAAGAAGGCCCAGAAAAGTCTACTGGCTACAGCAGCCAAGGATCTCAAGGAAAGATTTTTGTCAGAAATAAAGATGGATGTGGTGGCTCCTCTTTAGCATTGCTTTACAAAGCCTGAGCCACAGGCATTTCTCAAATGGGTAGTTATCTGCTAACTAAAAATGCAAATTGAAAATGACTCAAGCTGTTTGCAAATTGAGGTTGGATTTGCAGATTGCTTTAGCCAAAAAGAATAAAAGGAATGTGGAAGTGGGAGGGTTGGTAAAGCTGAAATGTTTCACTTCAACATTTCCCACCATAAAAAATTGTGGGTTTTTTTGTTTGGGTTTGTTTGCTTGTTTGAAATCTTGAAAACTGCTTTGAGATCAAGTGGAACAAAATTTACCTTAGTTCCCCAATTTCCTTTTTAAAGGAAAGGTTATTTGTTACAGCTTGGTTCTAGGTTGAGAGGCAGCATGCTTTGGCAGGAATATTTTCTTTGTTAGTTTCAAGTTATCAACCTTACTAAAGAAGTTTCCTTTCTTCTTTCAGTTACAGTACCAAAAATTGTTTGTGCTGCACTAGAGCAAGCCACAGAATGGTTCTGTGAGATCAGCAGCTTTGTGTGGCACAGGCAGAGGGCTAGAACAGCAAAGGCACAGGTATTGCATGTTTGTAACTCAGAATGAGGTCACTGAGCTACAGTCATATATCTGAGCCTTGAACCTTGGGAGCTTCAGAAACAGTGCTACGCTCACAAGAGACACAAGACTGGCATCGTATGAGCAACTTAATATCAGATAGGGAACAGTACATTAAATCAGAGGCCAGCATTAACAAAAGTGCTTCTCCCAACCGGGATTATGATGAACTGACAAAGCTGAACCAGATCAATGGGTATAAGCCCCAGAGAAATCAAAGCTAACTGTGGCTAAAAACTTAACACACAAACTTAACAATGCCTCTTTCAAACCTGATCAGGGTCTATGCAGGTTTCATGCAACATGGAGACAGTGCCATTAGCTCCTTACTTATCTGACACCTTTAGCAAGCTTCTTGATCCCTGAAACCCACTGAGGTGTTAGTTGTTTGGCCCGTAGCAATAGCCTCACTCCTTGTTATGTGGACTCAAACCAGACCCTGTGACACCAGCATTAGCTGTTAGTGTCATCAAACAGCAATAAAATC
Source organism: Pogoniulus pusillus (assembly GCF_015220805.1). Taxonomy (NCBI): domain Eukaryota; kingdom Metazoa; phylum Chordata; class Aves; order Piciformes; family Lybiidae; genus Pogoniulus; species Pogoniulus pusillus. The sequence continues at coordinate 11,023,805 of NC_087278.1, forward strand.
TGGGCCTGAGATTTGTTTTGTAACAGCTATTTGTGCCCTGGCAGGAAAGCTTTCAGACTCCAGACTTTGAAGCGCTTCTGATGCATTTTGTATTTTGAGTCTTACCTTCTCCTTCTAACAGGATATGCTTTCAAAGTCATTGAGGAGGAGAAAATGAAAATGAGAGAGGTAGCTATGGGAGTTAGAAGAGAGGAAGACAAACTGTGTAGACACAGCAGAGATGCTGAGGTGTATACCTCCACGCTTCCCAGCCGCTGTCCAGCGCAGCTGGGAACAGTCTGTTTCTTTGAATGCAGATTGCACATCACGAGCAGTACAGTACAAAGACTTCACACAGTATGGGTGATTTCAGCAGATAAACCCTTCTATGTCATTTCATGTTCAGTGCAATTCCAGGATAACTCTGGAGCTGACCCAATTTCTGTGTTCAGCACACAATTGGCTAGCCCCAGACCTGCAGCCAAATTGGCATCTCCAGGTATAGCTCTCTTGAGATAGATGGGAAGAGCACGCTGTGAGTGAGTGTACTACTTGCCTCTGCTCAGGACTCTCAAACCTTTGTATGCTTTACCCCTAGTTTAAACAAATATTTTACTGTTAAATGTTTATATGATGACTTGAGTAGGAAAATGTTGCTGTTCTTTGCATACCTTAGACTCACCTCTTCAGGAGAAAATGGCAAGGGGAATAGTTCCAAACCCATAAATTACTTGCCTGCAGACCTTTGTCCCTGTTAACACATGGAACACAAAGATTCAAAGATTCACTGGGTCTTTTTCAAACCATGTATAGGCTGTTTCTGAGCACCTGTGAGAAGGACCACTCAGTGGAAAGTGTATAATAAGTCTGGCAGGAAGGCTGTACACTTCATTTAGAAAGAAAAAAACAGGAGAAAGAAGCCTTACATCTTCAGCTTAGCCGATTCTCTAACTTATTTACGTGGCTGCATTTAACACTTCAATATAAACCTTTTAATAGATGAATTGCATGGCAAATTCAGACTTTGTTCTACAGATCCTGTGTACCAGACAGCAACAGCTCCCTGGCTATAGTTTTACTTCAGATCCTTGTTAAGACACTCAAGATGAAAGAGTGGACTTTGCTTGAGAAAGAAGAGAAGGAAAAAAAGAAAAGCAGAGAGGGAAAGGAAAATAGAAAAAAGGGTAGGAAAAAATGTGTAATGCTACATTTGCTACCTTTAATTGAAAAAGGTAGAAAAGCTGTGCAAAATCATGTTCTTTCCTTACCCTGAAAGATTAAGGGAACTTAAGTTGTGACTGTAGCTGAGTAGAACAAATATGACTTCTGCACTCTGCAGAGTTCAAGTGTGCTAGTTTGAAGCAGGGTAGAATGTTTTGGTGAGAAGAACTAGATCATAGGCTGTGAAAGGAAAACAATGGTGATGTCTACTCCCCTCAGAGTCTTGCTGAAGAAGAAATGAAAACATTAGATAACACTCTCGCCATTTTGTCACACTCTGCTTTGGGCTCTGACTGAGCTGCATCTCCCTAACCTCACCTTCCACTCACCTTTGCTTCTTAACCTCTTGGCTGAACCTCTGTTCTTCTTTAGGATTGGGGTAAGGTTTAAATGGGCAGGGGGAAGGTGCAGGGGTGGTTGAGAGCCCCTCCTGGGGACTCAGGTTTCTGGGAGGGGAGTTGTGTTTCTGTATTACCTTTTACCTTGTATATTTCTGTATATAACTGTATATACTGTAAATATCTGCTTGTACATTGTGCTAGCTGTAAATAAATAGCTTCATTTATATTCCCAGAGCCGGATGAGTCTAGTTGGGTATTTCTAAAGTGTGTGGGGGGGGGGGGGGGCTGGGAACACCCAAACCATCATGTGTGATGCTACATTTGCTACCTTTAATTGAAAAAGGTAGAAAAGCTGTGCAAAATCATGTTCTTTCCTTATCCTGAAAGATTAAGGGAACTTAAGATGTGACTGTAGCTGAGTAGGACAAATATGACTCCTGCACTCTGCAGGGTTCAAGCTAAAAGGAAAGCCCTGCCCCATGCAATCCAAATAGCTCTTTGCGCTGCTCGGGGCACCTCCAGCAGAAGCTCCTATATGCAGCTAACATCTGTGATGGTTTGAGTGTTATCCACCCTCCCCACCCGTACTTAAGAAAATCAGCCAGCTGGAAATTAAAGAATGAAGCCTTATATTTACAGCTTAGCATAATATACGAGCAGGTATTTACAATATGTACAGCTATAGACAGAAATACACAAGTTAGAAAGTAATACAGAAACAGAACACCTCTCCCAGAATTCAGAGTCCCCAGGAGGGGCTCCCAACCACCCTTCCACCTTCTTCTCATCCCACTACCTTACGCCAGACTTTGCCTTGCATTCAAGGTGAGTTTGGAGAATTGGCCAGAGGGGTTAGGAAGCAGACAGATTAGTTAGACAGACGGCAGAGCAGCCCAAAGCCAGAGAGCAAACTCTGTTATCTATGTCTGTGTTCTTGTTTTTATACATCCCAGCAAGCCTATGAGTGAAGTAGACATCACCATTGTTTCCTTTTCACAGCCTATAATCTAATTCCTCTCACTAAAATATCCCAGCTAGGCTCAAAGTAGCACAACATGCTAGTGGATTTACCACAATCTGGGATACCCTCTAGGTCTACTAGCCTAAGCTGGCAATAGTCCAAGGTCTTTCTAATCCCATTAGAAGCAATGGATCCTTTACTTCAGCCAGCCTGTGAATGTCTTTGATTAGAAATGGTGTGAAAGGCACTCCATGAGAGGGAGACAGAGTGCCATACAAAATGTGTGGACTCACAGCTTTTTAAGAAACCTTCCATGTAAACCTAGAGATCTCCTTGCATGTTTGCCTAATGCTGTTGTTTTAATGGCATTCTGACATTCAGTTGACAGACCCCTGTTTCAAATTTAGTAGGTGATGGTTCCTTTGCTGTTACCTTTCACTCTGCCAACAATAGGTTCAGATCAACTTCTCATTAAGAAAATAGGTTTCAATATTCCACAACCTGTGCAGTGCTTCTCTTCCTTTCCCTATTAACTGTGCCTTTCTACAGCATCTCCATTATTTTGCTTTTACTCTTTTTTTGTTTTTAATTTTCCTCTATGGTGTATCCAGGAAGAATGAAGGAGCATAAATGAACTAGCAAAGATAAACCAGCAAGTGTTTTTGACCATGCTTGCATCTGATGATGAGATATAAGAAAAATCATCTATGTACAGCAAATCTGACAGCAAAACAAGTCTGCTAAGCTTCCCCAAAATCATCCAGATCTGCATTTGGCCTATCGGCATTAGCTTTTGGCATTTAAATTGAGCAGGTCGAAAGGTGGAATATGAGTGGCATTTAACTACACCACTGATGCTTAGTGGTCAGTCTCAATGATGGTTTATCTGTGGGTGGTGAAGCCAAATTTACATGATGTTCCCATCTGGCAGATAACATCCAGGGACCTCTCTGTAGTACAAGGCAGTGATTGCTACAGTGTAGTGTTCAGATAGTCACTTAGCAGACTGGTGATAGGGCAAATGTAAGTTTATAAGCCCAAGGAGACACAGAAGTGTTATTGCTTGCCACAGGAGAATTCTGGTGCCTGCTGGATGAGTGTAGGAACAGTTTTTCAGTTCACATTACAGTGTCATCCTGCCCTGAGCTCTGCTTTGACTCTTTTCCTTCCCACGTGTGGTTTGCAACAGCCTACTGTCAGGCTGACATTTTTTTCTTAATGCTGCTTGTGGCTGACTTCTTTGTTGTTGGAAACCCCAACAGGCATTATGACTGAGCCACGTTGGTGTGATTGACAGGTTTGTACACACAGTGTGCTAGGGCATCCAAGAAGCACTGATGGTGGCTCACAGACATGTGAAGGCAAAAGAGCAAGTGGATTTGGCAGGCTGAGGAGCAAGGAAGCAGGACTTGGCTTCAGCCCATGAGCTTTGGGGAGGCAGTGGGGCAAATCCAGAGTATAAGTTTGTACAAGCATGGTTTTACTGAGTTGCACGAATGGGAGGCTAAAAAGGATGAACAACCATTGGAAAAGAGGGACATTAAATCAAGGGAATCATACAAGGGAACAGGAAGAGGAAAGAAACCCCCAAAACAAAGAATGTTCTATGTTTATATATAGATATATAAGCCTTGCTCTTCCCTCCTGTCCTGCCCCATCTCAAGGAAGAAATTACATATGTCTTTCAAGCTGTTATCACTAGCCTCCCCATAAGGAAGAACAGCCTGTTGAGTTTGCACATTGACAGAGTAGACCAATTCTCTCTCCTGCTCCACCAGGAAACTCATATCACTTGCTAACTTTCCAACCAGAACAGTTCTCAAATAAGTCTAACACAGGTCTTCTCTGCAAGCACAAACAAAAGGTCTTGGCCAGGGCTCCAAGTGCCAACCGCTTTGATGCTATCGTACCAAGAAAATGGATAACATGAGTGACGCTGAAATTAAGTCATCATGCTGCTGTTTGATGGGGATAGGCCAAGTGTCCAAGTATGCCAAAGATCACACAAAAGCTGTTGACTCTCTTTTGTTTCCATTTTCCAGTGTAAAATGGAAAACAGTGACAGCTATTCTTGTCTTGTATTTGATGGGACTGTATACATAGGTAGGTCCAGGAGATACAATCACTGTTCCTCCGATTCTGAACCTGGGGAATGGATATCAGAAATTTCAAAATAGCTTTCCAAATGAGCTATGAAACTAGCTTGGCCAAATGTTTCCTCTCAGTGGGTTTTACATGTTAGAGGATTATGATCTGTTATCTCTCTCCTCCCTATTAACCTTTCCTCCCTCATACCACATCACAGATTTCACAAACCTTTCTCAGCAGCTTCATTTGATAGTTTGTGGGTTTTTTTTTCATTTTTTTATTTGGGTTTTGGTCATCAAAAATATCTAAATCATCTGGATTTGAATATGCACCATGAAGTTTTCTCACACTGGGAGCTGCCTTATGTCTATGTTTTCAGCAAAGTCAAATATGAAAAAAAGGTTGTAATTTCACAGTATCACAGTATTATCAGGGTTGGAAGAGACCTCACAGATCATCAAGTCCAAGCCTTTACCACAGAGCTCAAGGCTAGACCATGGCACCAAGTGCCACGTCCAATCCTGCCTTGAACAGCTCCAGGGACGGCAACTCCACCACCTCCCCGGGCAGCCCATTCCAGTGTCCAATGACTCTCTCAGTGAAGAACTTTCTCCTCACCTCCAGCCTAAATTTCCCCTGGCACAGCCTGAGGCTGTGTCCTCTTGTTCTGGTGCTGGCAACCTGAGAGAAGAGAGCAACCTCCTCCTGGCCACAACCACCCCTCAGGTAGTTGTAAACAGCAATAAGGTCACCCCTGAGCCTCCTCTTCTCCAGGCTAACCAATCCCAGCTCCCTCAGCCTCTCCTCGTAGGGCTGTGCTCTAGGTCTCTCTTGTGTGCAAACTTTGTTGTTTTGCCATTTGTCTGTGCAGTTCACTGAGTTGCACTGAAAATTTCAATCTGTCTCCCACTTCTCAGGGAGGAGGATGAACATGGAAAAGGAAAAAGCTGCTTTCATTGTAGAAGGATGTTTATGGTTTATTTCTCTGTGTAGACCTGCTTTTGCCATGAGATTCAGCAGAGCCCTTGCAGGTTGTTGTGGTAGGCCTGATAGGCCCAGACTAGGCTTATCCATGTCCTGCCTTGCCTTGGCATGCTTTTCTGCTCCACCAGACAGGCAAGCATGGGAAACGGACACAAAAGAACCTGGAGCCACTGAGTCTGGCCTGCCCAGGGCCCTGTGGTGTAAGGGACACACACTTAGCTTGTGCCTGCCTAGTGCAAGGCCTGTGCTTTTCCCAAATTAGGGAAAAGTGAGCCTGTGGCTGTGCCTAATATGGTAAGGTTTGGCTAACTGCCATCCTGGTTGGCTATTCTGTGTCCAAAGGGCAATTAATCTCGGCCCACATTGATAAAAGGAGATATGCAGGTGAACAACTTGCTTTTGCTTCCCTGCTTTGCGACCCTGCTCCTTGCCTGCTCTCTCTGCTGTGCCCAGCCCTGCTGCCATTGCACACTGCCTTACTGCTTGCCTGTTAAATTCCACTGCCGCCAGTTACCAGGAGCAGACCCTGGATGCCTGCATGCGATCAGCCTGTGTGGCCAGCCTGACATCGTGCTGAGCCTGCAGGACATCTGCCTGCTGCACCTGAAGGTCCTGCCTAGAATCCCTGGACCTATACACAGATGGTCCAGAAGAAGCCAGGAGACAAGGTGTGCTAGTTTGAAGCAGGGTAGAACGTGTTGGTGAGAAGAACTAGATCATAGGCTGTGAAAGGAAAGCAGTGGTGATGTCTACTCCCCTCAGAGTCTTGCTGAAGAAGAAATGAAAACATTAGATAACACTCTCACCATTTTGTCTCACTCTCTGCCTTGGGCTTCTGGCTGAGCTACATCTCTCTAACCCCCCTTCCACTTACTTTTGCTTCTTAACCTCTTGGCCGAACCTCTGTTCTCCCTTGGGACTGGGGTAAGGTTGAGAGGGGCAGGGGGAAGGTGCAGGGGTGGTTGAGAGCCCCTCCTGAGGACTCAGGTTTCTGGGAGGGGAGTTGTTTCTGTATTACCTTTTACCTTGTATATTTCTGTATATAACTGTATATACTGTAAATATCTGCTTGTATATTGTGCCAGCTGTAAATAAATAGCTTCATTTATATTCCCAGAGCCATCTCAGACTAATCTGAGTAATTTATAAAGTGGGGGGGGGGGGTGTGGGGGGTGTGGCAGGGAACACCCAAACCATCACACAAAGTCAGAGACTGTCTGCATCCTTTCCCCAGAAGATGGGAAGATCCAAGCCTCAATGTCCAACAAGACAGAGTCCCCTGAAAGCATTTGGGCACTGTCTGGACTGTGGCTAGCCCCCACAAGTGGGTAATAATAATTTATGAGTAAATACTCAAATGCCTCTTTGTAATTCTCCACTGCCTTCTGCCATAGAGCAGAAAGAGCTTGAGCCCAGCTACTGAGCAAGCAGCATATTGACCGCAAGCGGCATTTGACCGCAGGAACCTTCTCTTCCAGCTCAATTAATGTTTCTGTATTTTGCTGGTTACTACTATCTCTAGATATTGTGCATAGAATGTTTCCATGACCATGTAACAACTGAAATGTTATTAAAATTAGTGGTCAGGGGTGGCAAGAGTTCTGAATAGCAAAATTAATAAACAGTATTAATTTTGGAAAATTGTCATCCTGCATTAATTAATTTCCCCTCCGCAACACAGGTGCAAGAATGAGTAACATCAAACTGACTATGAGTTGGTCCTGTCAGGGAGCCCTGAAATGATCCATTAAACTTTCTGTGCTGATTTCTAGAGCGCCTTCAAAGTCATCATGTTAGAAAATGCCATGTTGCACCAAGTGACCAGAAAGGGTGTCCATGGTTAGGTTGCCAGCGAAGCTATCACCACAGCCTGTGCTGACTGCAATCAGGGGCATCCTGATGAGATTGCAAATCAGAGCAGTGACCACAGCATTGCATTGTGCATACACAGAATGCACATACAACTGTGGGAAGCAGAAACCATTCTTCTACACCTTGTGTGCCCTTCCTTAAGCAAGGTCTTGGATCAGGTAACACACAAGAGTACCTCCTGCCCTAAGTTGTTCCATGACGCTCTGGTTATGCACACATCTCACTGAGACTGTCTGTAACATGCAGAATACCAGGTAGTCAATCACAATATACCAGATTAAAATCTAGGAGCTTCAAAAGCCAGTGACTGAAATTTGGCTTCTACATTCCAGTCAATATAATGAACTAACTGAATACATCACATAGAAGGGAACCATCTGTTGCTGAAGTGAATCAAAGGCACTCATTTATATATTTCACTTTAAGCAACCATTTTGAAAATCTTATCACTCTTTTGTGCAACTGTTACTTGTTGACACAGCTGCTGCTCTCTTGCCATTGCCTTTCAACCTTCTCTCATCCTGATACAACACCACAATACAACTGAAGGCATCACTAGCAGTAGAGTACGAAAATCCTCATTTCCCCCCTTTTTTCCCATTTAAGTAGTCCAGTAAGTAGTGAGGAGTGGTTGTGGAAAGAGTCTGAAAGATTATTGAGTGTGGACACAGAATTACAGTTCCAAATGAGATGTCTTCTATGGTTTAGTTTGGGGCCCCTTGAGAAGTGACAAAGTTCAGATTTGTGTGCTTAAAGAGAGTAATACCTCACTGGTACTGCCAGGGATACTCCCCTTCTGCTTCCACACTCTGTACAGCAAACCTTCTCAATGGGTCATTGTGTTGTCCAACTGGAAATCTAATAATGGACCTTTTACACTGAGGAAGGAGAGCACTGACATGGACAACAGAAGATGAGAGAGAGAGAAGGAGAGGGATGATTTCAGTTTTTCAATAAAAATAGAAATAATTATGCTAATTTTTTTTTTTTTGAATGGTTAAAAAGGACTTGGAAGGGGTTTTTCTCTCTGCTCCTTGACATTTCCCTGTTCCTGCAGGAATTCCTATTTAGCCTAATTAGGCTCTGTTTCTCCTTCATTTCGGCTCCATAACTCATTAGCTTCCAGCTGGGCAACTCGTGATTCTGGGATGTCTAATTACCTTCTTCTAGCAGATATCCTGATTGCCTCTGGTCAAAAAATGCTGATCCAGTGCCTTCAGCTGATCTGAACTGATCTCAAAATGAGTTGTGTCATCAGCCTCATCTAATTCCATCCAATCTTTCTACTTATATCCTTTGGTCAAGATCAACATCACATATGACCTGATGTGACAGAGAACCAAGAATATAGTAGCCAGTACCTTAAAGGGGAACACCCACTGACTCTATTGGTCTGCTTTATTTTGATATCACAAAGTTTGGTTTGAAGTTCCTGAGGCACAGAGACGAGTAAGTATCTTCATCTATTTCAGCTCTTTTTGTCTTCCTTCCAAGGATGACATTAAATCCATTTTAATCAGGTATGAGACCCTAATTCAGTTTTGACTCTTTCCTGGGACTGTATCCAAAATTAATTCATCACAATCACAGTCAAGTTTAACTCAGTCATGTTCAAATCAAGGTTTGTAATATTGTCATAAATTTGGATAAAATCATCATTGTAGATCCAGACTTTAGTATGAGGTCCATTCCATTATTTTTATGTTTGGTTTATTCAGGTTGAATTGTCCTTTATTTGCAAGGACTGACCCTAATTTAGTGCTCGACGCAGATGTCTCATTTGTGTATAAATGATGCCCCAGTCACAAGACTCCTGCTGTAGCAGGGAGGGATCACAGTATCACAGTACCATCAAGGTTGGAAGAGACCTCACAGATCATCAAGTCCAACCCTTTACCACAGAGCTCAAGGCTAGACCATGGCACCAAGTGCCACGTCCAATCTTGCCTTTGTACAGTTCTCATTGTTAGAGCAGATCAGGATTGAAGTGTTTTGTTGCTTTGTTGACAGCTAGTTAAATGCCAGTAAGTAAAACACACATGCAATATCAGCAATAGAACCACAGCATTGTTTCAACTGGGAAAAAACCTCTAAGATCACTGAGTCCCACCCCTAACCTAAGACCACCATGACCATCAAACCACATCCCCGAGTGCCATGTCCACACATTTCTTGAATACCTCCGCAGACAGTGACACCACCACCTCCCTGGACATCTGTTCCAATGCCTCACAACTCTTTCATAAAGAGTTTTTTCTCAGTATCCTACCTGAACCTCCCCTGGTGCAACCTGAGGCCATTTCCTCTCATTCTATCAAATGTACATGTAGAGATGCATTTGTGCAACTATAAAAGAACTATGACAGCAGAAGAGCAAGCTCTTAGGTAATGTTGTTGCACACTAAGACATTTCTAAACATCCTGTAACAACTAGTCCAAAACCTCTAATCCCACACACACAGAGGGAGAATTAATTTTCCAACAGTGAGCTGTGTGGATACCTCCACACTCATGGTTAAGTGGTTATCAATAGCTAGGAATATCTACAGCTTCACATCTGGTATTTATTCTAAACTGTATTGAATTGTGTTTTCTCTTTCCAGCAGCCCCTTCCTGTCTTTCTTCCCCTAGCTTTATATTGCTATCTCACTTGGGCTGAGGAGAATTTTGAAGACAGTTTGTAGAATTGAATTCTTATTTCTCATTGCTATAGGCTGTTGTTCTCAGACTAAAGACTTCAGCTAAAGTGTCATTTTCCTATGTGAAAACAAGAAAGATTTCTTCCTAGTACAGGAGCATCTGTCTATTGTCTGTCATCAATAAAGGCTCCTTTCTTCTATTATACTCTCACTAATTGCACAAAAGTTCTGTGTTGATATTCTATCACTCACCACCTGTATGCAACACACTCTGGTACTTCAGACACCTGGAAGTGATGGGGATTGTGCTTCAGCTGTAATTGAGACAGCCTTTTAAATCACTGCTCAGTAGTAGGTCATTCTGAGTACCAATCTGCTACCACTACCCCAAAGTCCCTGTTCTGACTGAGGTGTTTATGGATACAAGAGGTAGAGTGAGTAGGTTGGGTTGCCAGTTAATATTTCAGGCAGAGTTCTTTATGTAGCACTGATAACTTCAGCATGCCAGGGACACAACAGTGAGTTCATGCTTGTGGTATCGCTGCAAGCACATCAAATTTGCTTTTCAGGTGTGGAAGTCGATACCTAGAAAGATGGCTCGCTGAGGGCCACAGAAACTAGGTCAAATAAGGGATTAGACTCGGGGAAATCTTTTTAACCCAAGGGACTAAACTATTTTTCCTGTCAGGATTCTGGATTTCCAAACTGCAATACATGAAGCAAACACAGTTCCAATTAAAGCAGTGGGGCTGTTGTCAATTTTTAAGGCTGTCCACACTGAGGATGGTTTATTGACTTCATTTTCTCATTACTTATCCAAATATTTTGATATGCAGTTGTGAAACTGAGCTTCCTTCGAGCCGTTACATTTTATTCATGAAGTGACAGATTTTCATCTGTCATTAGAAAGTGTGTCATAAAGATCCTGGCTGTGGCACAGAACAAGGGATAAAATGCTTTATTTTTGCAGCAACTGCGTTGTTGAAAATCCAGTTTTCACCCTTCACAGAACTTTTGATGGAAGATTGTTTCTCTTTTGCCTGCTTGTTATAACCTGTGCCTTGGTGGTTTGTTTTGTTTTCAGTGAAGATGGTTAACTCACCAGCTCAGACACAATGACCACTTTATGTAAGTTCAGACAAGTTTGTTAAGCATGCAATGCACAATGGCTTTTTGCTGACCTGGGTGTGACCTGGTGCTTCTTTCCATAAGTAAAATGACAGATTCTGCTGTTAAAAGGATCATCTGCTGCAACACACCTTATTATTTCAAAAGTATAATGGTTCAGTAAGAATAAATTATGTCTTCCCAAGAAGTTTCTGCTGCCTCTTTAGGTGGATGTGAATGTGCTCCCTCCTGCTCTCACTCCAAATTTGGGTTAGCTGATATTTTGCCCTGATGTGTTCAGAAAAGGATAATGTGATAGATTAATCCAAGGCAGTCACAATTAATTCCAAAACAGATTTAATTTAATTTTCCTTTTTACATAAACCCAATTTACCTCTGTGGAGGTGTGACACGTCTGATTACACACAGACACACTGTGAGCAGCCATGCTTGCAGAGGGAGGGAGAGACAGGAGTGAGCTCTGTGCATGATGTGATAAGAGATCAAAGGTAACAGAGCTCCTCAATATTTCTATTAGCAATAATTCAAAAGAACCTACATTTCAAATGTCCCTCTGTAACTACTTTAATTGCAGAGATAATAACTCTGAATCCTGGTGAAGGAAAGAAGTCAGGGGTCAGTCCTCTAAGCAGCAGAAATTATGGAAATCAGAAAGACTAGTTAAGGTAAATCACCCTTGTAGCCTCCTGCTTCATCCTGGTTTCAGAGCACTTGGTTTTCAGCTCGTGTGAGAGTAGCTGTGCTGTGGATGCTGACGTAGCCTAAGCCTCTTGCAGGAATCAGCGGCAGGTGTTAAAATGTGCTTTAAACTCTTCCATGGGCCTTCTGTTTTGCAAGTCCTTTAATAACTTGCTACACAAGCTCCACAAACAAAATTTCAAGGCTTTTTTGAGTTTTCCTTTCCCTTGACAGTGTAGGCTTGGTTGAGCACACGCATATGTTGATGTGCACATGTGAGTGTCCCTGTGAGAACCCACTGCTTTGTAGTGATTTCTAATCCTTTGAAAGTTAATGGGCTACCTTGCCAAAGCACAGTCTATTTAAATCATTTCAGTGGACTTAAATCTTTCAGAAATATGGGAGATTTAGCAGCTTTTAAAGATGTTACTGTAGTTGAAGACAAGACCTTTCATTATGACCAGGTTTACCCCATGTGAATTTTAAGCAGGTGGTAAAGTGCAGCACACAATCCATTCCTTGGGTCTTGTGACACTCCAGAATGAGGGTTAGAAGACAAAGGACTAGCAGTCTTGAGTGCCTTTAACTGACCAAGATACACTGCAAGCACAAGGGCCTGGTGTGGTGAGAGATTTGCTGCCTAAAAGGTTAAGAGCCTTGCACAGGAAAATAACCATAGAAGTGACACACAGGTAGAGCTATGAAATCAGAGGCCAAATGGGAGGGTTCATCATTGCCAACATCCCAAACAGTGTTGAGATATGAATGCATATTTAAGCCACTGAAGAACTTAGATTCAAAAGCCAGACTTTGCAGCTCAGGGCCATGACTACTTGTACATCCAGAAACAACCCTGTATCGCACTGCAGCCTGATTCCTACCTGCACTGAGTAGCTTTGAACTTTCAGGTCTCAGCTATCCAAGTGCACTTCTTGACACGTACCTTATTGCTCATACGAGCCTGACTGCTGGAGAGCAAAGATAGCTCACTGTGCTACAGCTCTTCTCTGTTTCTCACTGTCTCTGCCTGGGAAGGCAGAGCAGCCACAGATCTGTTCTACCACAAAGCAGAGCCTCTGGAAGCCGCTTGGTAGTTTAGGGTTATAGGGCACAGGAAACTATTTTGAGGCCTTTCATCTTCCCTTCCACCCATTTCCACAAGAGCAGGAAGGGAGAGTCCTGTCCTCTCATAGACACCTGATTCCCATTGGAGTCAAGCACTTAAATACCCCGGGGAATCAGGCAGCGAGATTCTCATTGTTTGGTTGTGTCTGTGTGAAGCACAACACATGTCTTTGGAAAGGTCATTTCCAACACCCAGCATACTGAGCTCAAAGCAAGCTCAAGCAGCATTAATCAGCACTACAGTTAATCCTTGTGAACGCCGTGCAGACAGTGTGAATGAAATCCCAATCCCACCAAAGTCCATGGACTGGTTTAGACTATAGATTTTTAAGTGTCACTATCACCAGACCAAAGTAAAATACTTCAACAGATGACAGGCACCAACCTAGAAGACCTGTAGGAGCTAATGACTGTGGTCAGGCCATGTAGTTCCATGCTTACAGCCACAGGTAATGATTTGCTGTCTTTGAATTCTGTCACTTCTGAATCTAGAAGCTTCATTTAATTATTGTATTTCTCCTGTGCTTTATATCTCTAAGCAGTAACTAAGACCACATTGAGTTAGAAATCAAGCTTTGGGTCTATTTGGGAAATGGAAAGCTGTAGCTGTTTGTCATTTGTTCTCTCCTTCCAGTTAACCCACTAAAATGTCTAGACTTTTAGAGATGACTGCACTGATCCTCCACTTTTGTCCATCCAGAGTCCTGTGAATGCAGAGTTTAGGTTGGCTGGAGAAATCTTTATCTCATTGATCCAATTTCTTTTACTCGTGTTCTAGCCTAGATCAATTTTTCTACGGTGCGTTTCACGTGGGCTGTGGAGGTTAAAGTGTTAACTTGCCTGTTTTCTCACACATTTCACATTTCTAGACACTAAGAAAAACCTACTTTAATTGTTTCCATGCCAAGGACTCGGTACTTTGACTGCCTTCATCTCATTCCATTCTTTAAATGTGCTCTGAAAAGCTGAAGGTTGTGAGCTATTCAATGCACCTTTTCCTTGAGGTGGGATATATGCTTTTTTTTACATGCATTTTTTAAAGCCCACATGCAAGAGTGCCAAATGGTTTATCACATTGGGATTTTGCTTCACAATCACTGCTTCTATTGATGTCTCTCTGTTCAGAGACTAGGTTATCCTGCTCTGTTCCCGTGTTAGTAGTGTCTATCCATCGTGCTTGACTGGCATTTATCACTCTTCCCTCAGAGGCTTGCAGCCTTCATTTTATACTCCATCTGATGTACCACTTCAGCAAAGGAGAAGTGGATTATCTTGAGAGAAACAGAAAAGCAGTGACAAAAATAGGGAAATGAAATACAGAGATGCCTAGCCTGACTGTATTGAAGGTTTGGACAGCAGAAGCTGGCCCAAGGAAGCAGACAACAGCCTTGCTAGGTATTGCATTATTATTGCATCCAACACTTCTCCTTTCCTTTAGAAAACCAGGTTTTCTCCTGGGTACTTTTCTACTGCTTATCTTGTTTAGCTTTCCTAAATTCTGTCTGTTATCCCTTCATGAGTGTATCCAGGCACAAAAATGGCTTCTGAACACATTAATCCAAGGCCTTGCTTTTTATTAACTCTGCAGCAAAATTCTGCACTTGATTTAATGAGGAAATCCCACAGGTTTGTTCTGTTCTTCTTAAGATCGGTTGGAATATTTATGGCTCCACTCAATGGCCTATGGTATCTAGTAGAAAGGCAAGTAAACATGATGTATGTACACAGTATTTTCTTCTAGAGTTCTCAATGGCAAATCAACTTTAAGGGAGTTAAAGGGTCCTATGCATTCTATGCTTCACCAGGCTTGGCTTTCTGCTCCTTTAGTGACTTTGAAGGTTTAGTGAAATAGTACTTGTGTTTGCCTCATGCTACATAAAGGGTAACAGTCTTTAGTCACCAGCTCCTACTAGGAGAGCAAAGGGCACAGTTTTTACTCAGGATATCACTTTACTAACAGAAAGACCATCATGAATCTTAGCGGCTGATCTCTTGTGAAGGTAACCAAGCTGGTGATTGGATACTCCTTAATTATAATAATTATTTCCCTGTTAGGCATTGGGACCCTGCTATCTTCAGTACCATACAGCAAGGCTGCAAGGTGACCCTTGGCTCAAAGAGCTGTCTAAGAAGTGAAACAAATGGCTGCCATATGCAAGGCATGGAGCACAAGACCAAATCCAGGCTGTTGCTCACCTGTGCGCTTATGTCTGTTGTGAATAGCCATAAGCCCAGGACATCCATTCAGTTTGCTGGTGTTGTCCAGTGCTGCATGGCAGGCTGCCTCTGACCCCATCTACAGAAAATCTAGTGAGTAGCTATGTGGAGATGGAGTTTCAGCACAGCCCAGCAAGTGCTCAGCTCATTTATTGTTGTTTATACACTCAGAGCTCCTGAGAAACACCAGGGAGAAACTGAAACATGGTGCTGTGCTTTGCAGTACACTCAATTGTCTTCTTCCCCAGCCTCCGAGTACTTTTGCTCCTGAGCAGCTGTCACTTAAGATTTTCCACTCATACGGCAGTGTTGCTTCCACTTCATATTGCTGCAACAGACTTAAGGTGGGATACAGCAGCTAACTCTGTAATTTTCTGCAGCCAGCACCTATAGAGTTGCAAAAGTCCCACAAAAGGAGCGGGAACTTTGTAAGCGAGACAGTTCTGCTATAGCTACAAGAGCAAGAGAAGTACCCCTTTGAGAGTAATAAAGAAAACCGGTCACTTAAAGAGATGATACTCAGCGAGTAACAACCTAAACAAGCAAAGCACCTGCTGCTCGCCGGCTATTGACGCTCCCCAAGATCATGTTTTTTGCTCCCTCTGGTGGCTCCGAGCTAGCACAGCCGCAAGAGCCTGCGGAGCGCTCTGACGGGGGACCGGGGCACGGCTGGTGCGGCAGGCAGCGGTCGGCACGACCAGCTCACGGCACGGCTCTAAACATGGAGTTGCAAGAAATAATGAGCCTAGCGTTTCACAGGGTGCACCAGGCTTGTGTATCTAATCGGTTCTCACTTCAAGGCAAAATGAGGAACAAAACATGACATTTACTCCGAGTCCAAACAGAAAATATCATCGTGTGGAATGAGGAAGACCTAAGGATCTCCAGTAAATAACCATTACTGCTAAAATAATTTCTCAGTTATGGCATTTAGTCTAGTCAGATTTCCCCATGGCCACTTCTTCACTGAGCAGTGGGATGGTTTGGGTGTTACCCACCCCCACACACACACACACTTGAGAAAATCACCCAGACTAGACTCAGCCACTGGAAATTGAATGAATGAAGCTATATTTACAGCTTAGCACAATATACAAGCAGATATTTACAATAGATACAGAAATAAACAAGTTTAAAAAGGTAATACAGAACACAACACCTCTCCCAGAAACCAGAGTCCCCAGGAGGGGGGACCCTCCCTTCCACCTTCTCCCCACCCCTCCGCCTTACCCCAGACTTTGCCTCATGCTCCAGGTAGTTTGGAGGGTCAGCCAGAGGTGTTAGGAAGTAGATGGATTAGTTGCACAGACAGCAGGTTAGGATAGTGAGAAGTGCAGCCCCAAAGACAGAGAGCAAACAAGTCTGTTATCTATGTTTATGTTCTTGTTCTACATTTCAGCAAGCCTGTGAGTGAAGTAGACATCACCTTTCTTTCCTTTTCACAGCCTGTAATCTAATTCTTCTCACCAAAATAGCCCAGCTAGGCTCAAACTGGCACTATATCCCTGATCCAGAACAGAGAGTCAGCTAATTCGTTCACAGGTGATACAAAATCAGGAGCTGTTGCAAATCCCAAGGAGAGCAGAGAAGTAATGTAGATTGCATTTAATTCCATGTAGCTTCTTGTACTTGCCCCGTAACTGTCAAAGATGAGAAAGAAATAGAGCTTGAAAATAAAACAAAATTAAATTCAGCCTGGGAAAAGGCACACAGGGGAAAACTCATCTGAAACTAAATTTTTTTTTGAGAAAAGGGGAATACTTGAATAGCTGACTTGTAAAAGAGAGAGATGGTAAGAATGAATAAATGTCTTACAAGTCTGCAATGCAATGTGCCAAAGGGAAGAGCCAATGTGACTACAAGTTTCTTCCACTTGAGGTTACGTAGTCATGCAGAAAAGATTAAAAGATCTAATCTGGCCAGAATCAGGCTTTTGGTTTTCATCAGGTTTGTTTAGATTCAAATGTGTGCCCCAGCATAGAGTTTGGTTAAGCCACAGGGTAAGCAGCATCCACCAAGCATGAGGCCACCTTTCCCGATCCTATGCATGATGTAACTCAAAGCTTCAGGTGATCCTGATGACTCTAGATTGTACTATGCAGAGCATTGGGTGGGGAAGTGCTGAGAGTGCACCACAGACAGTATGTGATAGAGCTTTCCCAAGGATCCTCTTGTGTCGCTGCAAGATGGAGCATGAGTGAAGACCAGGCTCCCAGATCCATAAAGCAAGGTAAATTTGAAGTGTATAAGAGGTGTAAGTTGGCTACCCATGGCCAGTGTATCTCTAAGCAAAAAATGACATCAAAAAAGGAGGGAAAGTGCTGAATCCAAAGGCTGTGTGACTTTAAAGAAAATGACAGGTAGATGAGCAGAAGATTTGAAGGATAATTCAGATATTAAAAATGTCCTAATGGTGAGATCTAATAGATTGTTTAATAATCCCAGAGGAAGTAATAGAAACAGTTCGTATATATGTACATATAACTTTCCAGGACAAAGTACTAACGAACAGAGACAAGACAAGCTGATACTCACATATATCAAATCATCATTGAGCACTTAGGAAGACAAGTGTTGCCAAATTTAGTCCTAGTACAAGTTGATTAGCCTGTTTAAAAGACAGAAGATGGTGATATACACTGAGCTCCTGATAAACATTATCATCCAGTAATTCCTGGATTATGCACAAAGTTGGTTTAGAGTATTGACAGAGAAATTCAGAATGCAAGGTGCCCCTCAGTTGGTGGAAACTGTGTTATATCTCTTGATAAGCTAATTCAGTGGTTAATTATCCTGATTCTTTCAAACATGCACTCTGCTTCCAGTTTGATTTTTTTCCCCCTGCCTTTTAATGATTTGGGGCTTTGTCATTCCTTTGCTAAAGAGCTTTCAAATATTTTCCTCCCTTCATAGATGATGCAGCCTGCAAGCTAATCTCCATGAAGTCAAATTAAGGCATTCAAACCCCAAGAGAGACGTGATTTAAAACTCATCCCTCCTGTTGTTTTCTCCTATTGGCTAATTTAAGTAGCTCTCCTCTCAGCATGCTGGCTCTAGTGAATCTTGTTCCTTAGCACCCAACCCTCTGAAGCGTCATTAAATCAGGAGTGAAGGGTTTGAAAGCCAAGCACTGCAATGTTCAGAGTGGCAGTGGAAATACTCTCGTGGATCTGTGCCCCAGGCTTTGTAAGTCTAAACAAAGCAACCCCTAACTATAGATATGTGCTCTACTGTATGGATCTTGGCATCTCCACACCAGTATTTCAGGAATGCCATATTAACTCTGCTACTCTTTTCCTCTGAGTCTGAGACCTTGCTCTATGCAACATCCTGTTCCAGTTTATACAGAGGATATTTAATGCCACTATTAAAAGCTGTTCTAATAGATTATTAGACAGTGATCCATAGACATAGAAAAGAGAGTGAAGTAACTTCTAGTAAGTTGTGAATGGCTGCAGTGGTGTCAGCCTCATAGAAAAAAAATCAATTTTAAATCAGTGACAGATTGGGTTTCTGCATATTTAGTGGATCCCAGTAAAAAAACATTGTTTTGTGAATCACCACAATGTGTAGTAAGCCATCAGGAATTGGCAGAGCCTGCCATGGATCTGCCAGATGGGGCAAGAGCCTGTCATTAACTGAAGTAATAGCTTATTCAAGTGGAAATACCTTTAGAGAATTATGTGACTGAAACCTTCTAGGAGAACTAGTTCCTTCACAGCTCTGCAGGGGGATGAGGCAGACAGCTGGAAAAACTCAGAAGTCAAATTAAAGAACCAGGAATTCATGGTGGGATATAAAAAGTCAAGTGATTCCCAGGCAAGCCAGTAGGGTTTGGCAAAGGAGAAATGCAAGCTTTTGTAGACAAGGTTGATTAACTATGGGAGTAACTAAGCTCAGAAGAAGCTGGTCAGGATGCTGTTCACAGGACACTTACCCAACTGGTCATACTGATAAACAGCTTCAAGGAGGATTTAGCCTAGCTAAGGTCTGACTCGGCCTCTGGAAGTGCCAAGCATTTGATTTAGATCTTAAGTAAGACTGACTCATTTACTGAAGGTGTCTTTCTCCAGTGGTTATAGAAAACCCACAAGACAGCAGGAGCTAAAAGCCAACTGGAAGAACTGGGTCTGGCCACTACTGCTTTTCATTGCAACCTGACTCAGAGCTGAGTCAAGTCACCAGCATGATGGGACTCTGGGAAAGAGTGTGCACAGGTGCTGAGTGAGAGAGAATGTTATGCTTTCCTGTGACACAAAGCTGTGGTGAAGGAAGGTCTAGAGAAGATGGACCCCAACAGAGGGAAGCACATGATGCTGGCTTGCTGGTACCTAAACACACCAGCCTGCTAAAAACTCCCTTGGGAGCAGATGTCAAGGAAGACACGAATGCCAATATCTCCATTTGCCATTTTTATAGCTATTACTAAGTAAGTGGATGTTGGCTGGTTCTGAAGACCCAACATGCTACCAACCCTTGCTAAATTCAGAAATAATTGTAGTTATCTAGTCTTTATATAAGGAAGTTTTTACTATTTCAGAGATCAGTTTTTTTTTCCTTTTACATATCTTTCTCTCTTGATGCTCTGTTTTCTTGAAAGCTATCAGTTCTGATACACACTGCAAGACATGAATACTGGATTTTCCTAATTCATCCTGCTTTTGACTATAGTCATGGTTACCTATTTCTTAATGCTGTTGTGAAACTTGTGCCTTGAGCACAAGCCCTACGAGGAGAGGCTGAGGGAGCTGGGATTGGTTAGCCTGGAGAAGAGGAGGCTCAGGGGTGACCTTATTGCTGTCTACAACTACCTGAGGGGTGGTTGTGGCCAGGAGGAGGTTGCTCTCTTCTCTCAGGTTGCCAGCACCAGAACAAGAGGACACAGCCTCAGGCTGCGCCAGGGGAAATTTAGGCTCAAGGTGAGGAGAAAGTTCATCACTGAGAGAGTCATTGGATACTGGAATGGGCTGCCCAGGGAGGTGGTGGAGTCGCCGTCCCTGGGGCAGTTCAAGGCAGGATTGGACGTGGCACTTGGTGCCATGGTCTAGCCTTGAGCTCTGTGGTAAAGGGTTGGACTTGATGATCTATGAGGTCTCTTCCAACCTTGGTGATACTGTGATACTGTGATACTCCTCAGATGCCACAAGACACTTGGATGGGCCACACAATGACCTTGTCATAATGATGTACAAAGTGTACAGATGACAGCCAGATCCAGGGATTAAATACTGTATTTTACCTGCTCCGTGAAGAGGGTTACCACACAAAAAATATTTCCTAATTATTTCTGCAGATAAAACTCATTATGACTTTCTCAATTCTTAATCAATACTTTAAAGGCCTTCTGTTTTATAGAACAGTTCATCAATATTTTATTTATTTTAATAATTAATCCTTTATTACAGAACCAGATGGAGCCTGCGGCACACTTGTCCTCATGAAACCACAGCAAGGAGGAGAAGGTGCCCAGAATCCACATCACCTGGGACTGAAGACTTGCAATTTCTTCTATCCTGTCCATATATCTGCTATGACCTAGGTTCAGCCACAGGTACTAGCCATGCATAGTGGCCCTGCAATTACACTGTAGCCTTGGAATGGTAGAGCTGGGTGGGGCGGAAGGTTGTTCTCCCCTCTATATTGACTCCTAACTGTGGGAAATGCCATCTGTTCCTGCTGATAGACTCACAGCTCTCAGGAAAACATGACATCCTTTGCCAGAAGAGCTCCCTGGGTGCTTTCTGTACTTGAGGAAAAAGAATTAAAAGATGTGGTGCGAGGCTCCATCACATTCTTTTCTCTGGAGCTGGGCAGAAGAGTTGTGAGTGACAGTAATCTCAGCTCTTCAGGTGAGACTTCTGTGCACAGCTGTGCAAAACTGTCCCTTGTCCTCTTTGTGCATTATTTGGAAATATATGTGATCCCAATCAAGAAAGAGACCTGAGATCTGTCTGACCTGAGGAGCAAGTAAAACTTGTGAAGGAAATTCCAAGGTGCTTTTACTGAGAAATCATCAGGGTACAACTGAGATATGATTTCATGGCATTAGATCCAGATGGTACGAGATGGTATTTCCCAGATGTCTAGCCAGGACAAAAGTAGAATGAAGGTCACTTTATAAATGCCAGTAGATGGAATATGATTGCAGATAGTAGTTTGAGGAAAATGTTTTTCCAGATCTGGAATAGGCATCAATCACCTTTGTTCACATTTTTTGCACTGTTCTGGGAAAGATGGAGAGCACTTTTGAATTTACAGATATTACTAGAAACTCAGCTAGCAGTCATGTCTAGGAGCTCTTTCTTCCTCCCTGTGTCTGGCTAGGAAATGTGGTCTTCCCCTCTGGAATCAGTCTTTGCCTTGGCAGTCTGTTCTCACTTACTTTCTAGACTGTCAGGTGATGTAGGACAGGTTGTGCAGCCTGCTGCACTGCTTCAGGCACCAGGCATGCATTACACCATTCTTCTGTACACGAGCATATCTGAGTGGTCCTGGTTTACAGTTGTTGACTTAATTTCACCTTCAGCTGAAGTTCAAGACTCTGGGGTTTGTTTTTCTTTACCCATATATTTGTACTTCTTTGTTTTGGCTACTCAAGTGACCTTTTATCCTGTGTCATACCACAATGGACGGTGTCAGCTGAGTTACTTGGTCCCGACGTTGCATACAGATGGGGATGGTGGCAGGATGTTATCAGTGAAAAATGCCTGATTAGGCAGTTCTTTCCCTAAGTCTGCATTGGCCTTAAATGTGCATGATAAAGCCCATCTCTCTTCCTGCCCCTGTGCTAGTTTGAAGCAGGCTAGAAAGTTTTGATGAGGAGAACTAGATTCCTCATAAGGAATCACTGTCTCTCTTTTCTGCTTTGTTTCACCACGTGGTGGACAAAATCCATTGCCCTCAAATCTGGATGTATATTTATGTGTTTTGTACTTTGTTTTCCCTTCCCTACACCTTTGCTTCCCTACTTCATATACCTTTTTATCTACTGTTAAACTTTTATTCTTTTAACTTCCAAATCACAGTGATATTATTTGGGTGTGCTTTGCCTTTCCTCTCTAATTCCTTTTTCATTTGAGAAAGAAGGGGGAAGAGGGAAGGGCACTCTATAAATTGTTATTGGTTCTATCAAATATATTTGAGTCTCTGGGACTTTAAATTAGAACTGAGACAATACGGGGGAAAAAAGTAAGGAGAAGGAAAAGAAAGACCTCCTGCAGCTGAGGAAGAATAAGCACATCACCTTTGATTGTTTCACAACATGAAAATATGTCAGTTCCTTGTAAAACAGGCAAATGTGCAGACAAAAGGGTAAGGTTGGACAGTTTGCTTCCCTTTCAGGTTCAGTTTCATCCTGCTAGTAGTTAGAAACCTGACTGTGCTGCCTAAAGGCTGGAATATCATTGCCTTAAAACTAGTCTTTAATCGATGGCTAGTGAGTGGGTACCTCCAGGAGGGAATTCAGATTATCCATCTCCTGCTATTGACTGGAAGGAGTCCAAGGTGATGAGAAGCCAAGTTTCAGTCATATGCCTACATCTCAAGCAATTTTCCTTGCTACCAGGCAAGCCTTAACCTTGGTGTCCCTCAATTATTTATTCACAGAGCCCAAATATGCACATTTCTCTTGATCCAAGCAAGCACTGATGCAGAGCCCTTTGGCAGGACACAATCAGGCTTCTCATGCTGCTGCTACTCCTGTGGAATCTATTTTGTGATGAAAGGTAACACTTCAGTAGATGAATCTGCTCATAGATCTCAGTCCCAAACTAGGAGACTTCACGGTTAGACCAATTGAAGGCTCCTGTGGAGCAAAGAAGGCCACAACACCCAATCCTGTGGTGGCAAGAGTGTTGTAAGCAGGACTAGGAGAAAGAAAATCAGATCCAAATGGTTTCTGTCAGTGGAAAAAAAAGGATCTATGCCACCAATTCCATTAAGTTTGGATATGGCACACACTATACGTGCTTCCTCTTCAACAGCTTCATCCATTACATCACTTCATTAGAGTTACTGAGCTTAGTGAAGCAGCAGAGCTCTTTCACTTGTCTTTTCCCTATCCGCTGCCTGAGCCTCATAGCAGTTTAAATCACAGCACACGAAACCAGTTAGAAACTGACACGGTTTGACAAGGTTTGCTCCCGTGGTGTCTCCTTTGTTTAAAGCCCTGTCGGTTACATTTTCCTCTAAAACACAGGGTGATTTCTAACTTTACACCCACAGAATGATTCATTTGACTTCTGAATTGTCTGAAGCTTATGAAGATCCCTTCCTAGCATCTCCATAAAGGGAGGGGGGTAAAAAAAGGGATGAACATCTTCATTTCCTTTGCTTCCACAAATTAAGGACATACTCAGGCTTGACAAAGGCTCTCCTTATGCTTAGTAAAGAGTTTATTAAGATAAAGAAATCGAAGTCAATGTTCAATTTAGTCTTAATAATGCAGATATCTTCCAGTTCCCTTGAGACCTGCCATACTAGAGGCAGATGATAGCAGTGGTTTTCACAGCACCAAGGGTAAATGCATGCAAATCCCTACATCATTCAGATTAGTCCAGTGCTGAGTGGAAGCCAGATGAGTTCTTTTAGGTCTAATTCTCACAGAAACAAAGAAAAGTTGCATGCAGGCAAGGGGTCAATTTTCTAATAAGAAAAGGGCCCAGTGATCCAGCCAAGATGCACAGCTAACCATCTGTTCACCCATCAATTTAGCTATTACACATAGAAAGGGCTGCTTTGCCTAGGAGAAGAGGAAGCTGAGAGGATGGAAAAGATTCATAGCCATGGAAAAGCTTGTAAAAGAGATCTACCTATAGAATAGCTGATGTTTACAATAAGTTTGACTCAGGGCAGTACAGAGATGGAAAGGAAATCCCTGCCCCAAAGAACCTACAGTCTAATATTGATACTTTTATAGCTAAATATTTTTTTAAATCACTATGGTAACAGAATTTCACAGCTTTAAAGAACACAGTGAAAGTGTAGTGCCTAAATCTATTTACAGAGATGTGTAGGAAACACAGTCAAGGAGAGAGACAGTGTATTAATGGGAATGACTTGGCTATTGGATTTTTGCAGTACAGGACCAAAATGAAAGAGCCTTGATGGAGAAAAGAGTCTGTAATGTGATATGGACTGAAGTGTTCAGAAGGGCATGCAAATAGTACAGAGCACATATTTCATCCATAGTGGAAATCATTCACACCAAGATATTCCCACTCCAAAATTTCCTTCCTTAACCTTACTGTTGAAAGAGGGTCCGGAGCAACACCTCATTCTCTTGTCTGGCAAGTTACTCACGTCAAGTGGTCTGCTGATTTTGTTCTCTAGGCTGTAGCACTGATGGCCATTTTGAACTATGTGCTGTGGGTATGTAGCTTTCACATTATAACTACTTCAGCATCTGATATCAAGAGAAAGATGATCAATTCAGACTTTCTATCATTACCCAGGGTTGAGGGAACATGGTTTCCTGAAGACTGAAGTGTGATGGTTTGGGTGTTCCCTGCCTCCCCCACACTTCGGATAATCACTCAGACTAGACTCGGTGGCTCTGGAAATCGAACTAAGCTTTCTATTTGCAGCTTAGCACAATATACAAGCAGATATTTACAGTATATAGAGTTATATACAAGTTAAAAATTGTGAGCTCACAACCACCCTTCCACCTTCCTCCCACCTCCCTCCCTCTACCTTACCCTAGATATTGCCTTATGTTCAAGGTAAGTTTGGAGGGTCAGCCAGGGGGGTTAGGAAGCAGGTGAATTGGTCACACAGATGGCAGGTTAGGTTAGAGAGAGAGAGTTCAGCCCAAAGCCCAGACAGCGACTGTGTTATCTATGTTTGGGTTCTTGTTCTTATACATCTCATCAGGCCTGTGAGTGAAGTAGACATCATCATTGTTTCCTTTTTCACAGCCTGTAATCCAATTCTTCTCACCAAAACATTCTAGCTAGGCTCAAACTAGCACACTCAAGAGAGAACCAAAATTCTAACACCTAGTTTAGGTCTTTAAAAAGTAACGTGAATGTGATCTCAAGTCTCTGAGATGCTCTGTGCCCTCAGAACTGTAGCAAGGTTGCCTGAGTACCTGCTCAGGGTGTGGGTGACCTTATAGAATTTGGCTGTAATTCATAGCAAGACAAGAGAAAATATGCATTGGAAAGAATTAGATCTATTGGTCCTAGAGAAAGAAAAAATTTCAGTCTCTGAATTCTCTTGACACTGTGAAAAAAAAAAAAGGAACTTCCTGTTCCAGACAAAGATGAACCTTTTTGCTCATACTGGTACTGCTCTCCTAGGGTCTAACCTGATCTACAGATTTGTTTTCAAGGGGCACAGTATCAGTGACATCATACAAAAATTAGCCACAACCAGAATTTCCCAAATATCAAGCAGAGATGTTTTCGTATCAATCAGATGTGGCAGTGTCCATCAAGTGTGGTGAAAAGATTGATCTCGAGGGATGTGCTGTTCACAAGTAGGTCAGACAGGTCCTTGCCAGGGCTATGTGATATGATTTACAGGTAGAAGCAGAAGGAAGTACTTCTCTCATGGTCAGCCTCACAGAATAGCCTCTGACTGTCATGGTTTCAGCCAACTGAATTTGCTGATGATACTCAGTACCATGCTGATGTCACGACATCTTCAAAACGAAGGTGCTGGTCTGAGCAAAGTGTCGTGGGAATTAACATGAGAGGAGTCTTGTTTCTGGTTGCTACCTCCAGTTTCTGGGTTTGGAATTATGATCTTTTCCACTGTGCTGACTGTGGGTTTGGAGAACGGGGGCATCACTCCATTGCTGCCTTCTGCTGCTGCTTCTGCTCTTGCTGTGCCTTCCTGCAAATCAGACAAAGGTAATTGTGCATTGTAATAATTTTGTTAGACTTCTTATCTGAACCCAGGGGGTTTTGTGTCACATTCACTCCCCATCTTTGGAAGGGAGGGCCTGCTGTGTTAAACCAGGACACAAACTCTGCCCCTTCTTGTTCTCCTGAACATAATTCTCTTTTAGTTGGCAAAAGGAATTAAAATTAAGAGGATTTAAAGGAGGAGGATGAGCTGCACACAGGTAGACATGATTTCAGGAGAAAAAGAGAAAAGATTAAAAGGTTACAGGATTGTGAGAGCCTCAGAGAAAGAAAATTAGTATCTACATGGTAGAAATGGAAGAAGCTGACACTGCCTAGAGCTCATCCCTTATCTTCTTTGGGGTGTGGCTGTCTGGGTCCAGGACCAGTTTTGACAAAGCAGCTCCCTGGCCTTGAAGTTGTGAGAGCTGATTTGAGAACCCTTTGTGGGTGCCTGCCAAGATCCATCATCTTGTTATTTGTCACTAGAAACTTACAACGTTAAAAAGGATACTTTACCTCTTTCCCAACACAGGGAGACTAATAGTTGATTTGATGATGCAATGCTGTCTTCCATGCCAGGAAATGAAGCCTTCAAGTATTTGCATGTACAGAGAAGAGCAGATTTGCCATGGAAAAAGTTTTAATGGAAAGTGTGATTTTCACTGCAGTTGGAGTGCTTACCTAGAGAACCACCATTACACAAGTTCTCCTAAAAAGAAGTACAAGTCCACATATTAATGTTTTTCATAGAAATAATCTTTTTTTTTTCAGAGAAAAATGTGTCTCTTTTTTATGTGAAAAAAAAAGCTTTCATCTCAGCTGGATTCTATACATTGTTTACAATTGATAAACTCCCTCTCAGTAGCAGAAATTCTTATTGGTCCCTAAGCATATTATGTTTTGTTTTAAGGTAGGGATTGTTATCTAGTTTCTGTTATCTCTGTCTTTAAGGCTAGCCACTTCTTTTCCTGTATATTGACAGCATTTCCCAGTTTCATATCATTGAGAAATGTCTCTTATGAAGCAGAAATTAATCACTAGGGAACAATGCAGAATGACAACGACCTGTGTAACGAATCAGTCGCAAGGTAACTATGTCTAACAGATGCGATCCTGTGTTGCATCAGTTACAGTATGCCCAGTATGGAGATAGAAATACTTCTGCCATTGTAGGCAAAGGTGGTGGGACACGATTTCTCACCTTTGCTATTTTACAGTGAGCTGCTGAAAGAAGTTAAGAGGGAGCAGAAGAACTCTACCATTAAAAGATACAGTCCTCAGTCGTCTTTACAAAAACCACAGTGACTGTATGAAAGAGGGCCAAGAAATCCAAAGGTATCAGATACAGAGGGGAAGAGATAAAGAAAGGATTCTTTACAACTGTGAAGAAAGGTATGTAGGAAGGAAGTACATCTGATGGAAGACAAATCAGTGGAAAGAAAGAGAACAGCAAGACCTATCGTTGTATAGGACTGTATCTACTCTAACATTTTGCCACATGAAAGAGGTGTTTGAGAGTTAGGAGGGAAGAAGCAAAATGCTGCCTTGGGAGTGAAACACCTGGGGTGAGCTGGGCTTGCCACAGAAGCTGCAGCCTGCACCTGTGGTGAGCAGCTTATAAGTAGAAAATTTCTTCTTTCCTTGGGAGTAAGGCACAAAGATATTTTTTATTTGCACCTTCTTTTATTCTTCCCCACTGATTGAGATGCATTTGAATGTCTGACAAAAATGACTTCCAAAAATAAATACAGAAGTAGGAAGTTGAAGTAGTGTGTCTTCATATTTTGTGAATCAGACTTTGGGTTTCATTTTAATTTAAAAACTATTTCTGTTTGGAATTTTTTGTTTTGTTTTGTTTTGTTTTCTTTCTAAAAAGAAGGCAAGTTAATTCCTAAATGTAAGACTCAGCTCAATCCAAGATAAAACTGCCATTTAGAACGAGGTGTTAGCAGTTGGTTTTGGCACCACTGATGAACCCATCTCACATCCACATTCTGTATGGATAGTAACATGGTACTGAGCATCTGCATGCCTCCTCAGAAGAAACAGCACACTTAGCAAAGAGGTATTTCAGCAGCAGACAAGTCTTCTCCTCAGTGCTAGGCTGGTTGGATGGGTGGGCAGAGGCCAGTGGGATGAGATTTAACAAGGCCAAGTGCAGGGTTCTGCACTTTGGCCACAACAATCCCAAGCAGCGCTACAGGCTTGGGACAGAGTGGCTGGAGAGCAGCCAGGCAGAAAGGGATCTGGGGGTACTGGTAGATAGTAGCTGAAGATGAGCCAGCAGTGTGCCCAGGTGGCCAAGAGAGCCAATGGCATCCTGGCCTGGATCAGGAACAGTGTGGCCAGTAGGACAAGGGAGGTTACTCTTCCTCTGTACTCAGCACTGGTCAGGCCACACCTTGAGTACTGTGTCCAGTTCTGGGCTCCTCAATTCAAGAGAGATGTTGAGATACTGGAAAGTGTCCAGAGAAGGGCAACAAAGCTGGTGAAAGGCCTGGAACACAAACCCTATGAGGAGAGGCTGAGGGAGCTGGGGTTGTTTAGGCTGGAGAAGACAAGGCTCAGGGATAACCTCATTGCTGTCTACAACTACCTGAAGGGAGGCTGTAGCCTGGTGGGGATCAGTAGCTTTGCCCAGGCAACCAGCAACAGAACAAAGGGACACAGTCTCAAGTTGTGCCAGGGGAAGTATAGGCTGGATGTTAGGAGGAAGTTCTTGATAGAGAGAGTGCTTGGCATTGGAATGGGCTGCCCAGGGAGGTGGTGGAGTCACCATCCCTGCAGGTGTTCAGAAAAAGACTGGATGAGGCACTTAGTGCCATGGTCTAGTTGACTGGATCGGGCTGGATGATAGTTTGGAGGTCTCTTCCAACCAGGCTGATTCTATGATTCTACCCAAAAGCACAGGATAGAATGCTTAATAAGCCTTCCTCCCTATCTAGTCCTGATTTCTTTCTTTATAATCTCTTTCCATCTCAGCACTATCTCAAGAGGCTTGGGTATTTATCTTCCTGAGATGTTTCCTTCATGCCATCCAATTTCACAGCGTAATTTTCTCTACTTCCCCCACAAATATCTTTTGAGCCTGAAAAAAACCTGTAAACCTGAAAAAAAGTGATGTAAAAGACAAGGAAACAGCTTGGGTGGCATGGGCAGTGGGGGTGAGAGGCTTCAAATCCTTTCCAGGGTTCCTCAAACAAACATAAGTTTGAGAGGTGACTGGGGATTTTGTGTGGTTTGTGCCCTTGGTGTTCTCCTTTACCTTCTGGTAGCAGCCAGGTACATTGCAAAGCTCTGGACCCGTTTAGGCTGGTTAAACAGGCTCTGAAATACTGAAGGGCTGCAAATGCAAATGTCAGGTGCACCTAGGCAGGAAGGAAGTTTCTGCCAACTCTTTGCACTCTTGCCTATCATATGGCATGCAGAGGACCACTTTGTCCCTCTACCCACTATGCAGACATCTTTCTTCCTCAGGGGGAAACAGCTTCAGTATAAGACCATGCCACGTGGGGCTTCCCCACTAAGTCTTTATTGCTGCTGGCATTGCCTTCATCTCAGGACTTGGCTTCTCAAGAGGGGAGAGAAAATTGCTTTTTTTTTCAGCTTATGGATAAATTATGTGATCTTTGCCAAAATCAGACTGTTCCTGCAAAGGGGCTGAGCCTGGGGCAGAAGGTAATGAGATGAGACAGAAAGCCGTGGAGAAATACGCTTGATTTTTCTCACTGGAAGGAGTTAGGAGCAGTGGCTTAAGGTTGCTCCTTGAAATACAAACCCTTAGTATTCCCTTTGTGGCAATAGAAATGATCAGATCATAACTGAGGGCAGACATATGCTATACCCACTATTGTCTGTGTCTGGAAACCATTTCATGTCTGCCCTCATGCCAGCTTCAAAATGAAAGTGCTGGTGGGAGCAAAGTACCATGGGGCTTAAGGTTCAGAATGCAACATGAGAGACTTCCTATTTCTGGTTGCTGTTTCCAGTTTCAGGGTTTAGAGTGTTGGTCTTTTCTACAGGGCAGGCCATGGGTTGGGGGGTGGGGGAAGGTCTCTGTCTTCTGCTGTTGCTTCTGCACTTTTCTGTAAATAGGCAAAGGTAGTTGTGCATTGTACCATTTCCAGTAAACTCTTCATCTCAACCCAGAGTTCTTTTGTCTATTGCTTTCCTTTCAGTCTGTGTTGTTCCTCAAGGCTCAGATGTAGACCAGTCCTGACAGTAAAGGAAGAGATCCATTCTCTCCGGATTCCACTCCCCATCATGTGAGATGGTCTGGGTTCCAGAGAGTATGAGGAAGACAGTCTGAGGACACTGAAAAGCTACAGAGAGCTTTATAGCATCCTAGTGCTGGTTTCCAGGTATCATTTTTGACAGATTTGTACCTGCCCTAGGCAGAGAGGGTCATCATAGAAAGGGTGTTGATACAGTTGATCAGGACTTGCAAACACATTCCAGAGTAGAATCACCAAATGAAGAAGAAGAGCATATGAGGAAGGAAGCCACGAGGAAGTGGACAGCCATGTGTGGAATATGGATGAATACAGACAACACAGAACAGAGAAATACAACTCCCAGCTCTTTAAGAAAGGAGCTGGGAGTTACAGAAGATCACAAACTGAACATGAATCCACAGTGTCCTGCTGTTGTGAAGAAAGCAAACACCCTGCTGAGCTGCATAAACAAAAGGATAGTTTGCCAAGGCCAAGAAACAATCCTTCCACTTTGCTTGGAGTTGTCAGTGAGCCAACATCCAGAGGCACAGTTACATGTGCCACCTTAGGTGGCAAATTCTAATAGCACTTCTAGAAAATCTCTAGAACTGTAGACTTTGGTTAGATGTG
The DNA here is from genome assembly GCF_015220805.1 of Pogoniulus pusillus. Taxonomy (NCBI): domain Eukaryota; kingdom Metazoa; phylum Chordata; class Aves; order Piciformes; family Lybiidae; genus Pogoniulus; species Pogoniulus pusillus. Next base: position 11,054,735 of record NC_087278.1, read on the forward strand.
ATAACTTCCACTGAATGGCAGCTTAGTAGCAATCACTGTATTCTTAATGCAAACAGCCTCCCTACTGATGATAAATATATGTCTGCATTCTAACAGTTTGCTTAAGCTTTATGTATTCAAAAGCAGAGTTTAATACGAGGCACCTGACAAATTATGCTCTTCATTCAAATGCACCATAATCACATAACATTATTTTCTCTTGGTTAAAACACATAGATGCTTCAAAAGCTGGAGATATATGTTTCAAGTAATATATTCTTATCTTTCTACTCCAAATCTTCCATGAAATAATGGTGAATGTTCTCCTCTTCTCCATGAGCACAGGTTTAAAGCTAGCCCATCTCTCAGACATTGCATTTGACTACACTTCCCTGGTTTTCAGAAGATTGAACTCCATTACAGTTATTAATTTACACTTCCATCAGTATCTGTTGTTCACCCCTAAATTGACATACTGAGTGCAATGACCTCACACTGCAGAATCCTCACCAAAACCTTCCCACACGCACATAGCACACTTGTCTTGTATGGTGAAAGCTGATCTGAGTCAGTTCCATCCCTTTTGACATAAAAGCTCTGATAATGATACTTGTGACATCAGGTGCTCAGTCTTTTAGGTCAGAAAGATCTCCTGCCACTTCTGAAGAAAGTGGGCACGAGTGCCCATGCTTCTGCAGTCTCAGTGTTCCCTTCATTTAAATCTTAGGTCTCACAGGTTTGCTCTCCTTGCAAATATACCAAGAGCCTTAGAGCTCTCTGTGGCTTTTTCCTCTTTAGACAGATAGTCCTGAGGTTCTTAGCAGAAGGGAGCCACTTAACTTGCTGAGTCTCAGTGAATATGGCCTTCAGGCCTGCAGCCTCATTCAGTGTCAAGAGACTTTCATCTCCCAGAGTTCAAATCCATAAAGGTGCCTAGATTTTGCAAAGCAGTTTCACACAATCCAAATGACTGACTCACCTAAGGCTTTATTACAAAACTGAGGTACACCTGAACACTTAAAACTAAAGGGCTTTAAAAGAGTACAGGACCTTTTATGCCCAGATGTGCCAAGATGAGCATTTTTTTATCCCCAGCCACCTCACTGGAATGAGATACAAGTTGCAAATAATATTCTATACCTCCGTGTCTCTCAAAAATGAGACTTCATTTTCTAAAGCACACATGCACTTTGGAAAATATATCCATTGACCTTTATTTCAATGACTTCAAAAAAAAATCCTCAGAGTGTTTTATTTTTATCAGTCAGCTCTGTTAAAAACCCTGGAGCTCACAATAACCCATGTAGTAACTCAGACAAACATACAAGATGTTTAGCATTAGCTAGAGTTTTGACTTTGCTTTTTTTTCCTTCAGCTTTGTTTGTGCTCCAGGTTTTATGGAATTTATCAGGATTTATGTTTTTTCTACTTGTAAATAAACTCCCTGCTGCTGTGGCAGTTAATGGTCTGTAAATCAGGGGAATAAATAGAGAGAGCAGGCTCGATTCACCAGGATGAAGGCAGCATAGGAAGCTCCTGGGTGTTTCCTCTTGGTTTAGCATATCTTTTCCAAGCAGTTTACCTTGCTTTGCACAGTGTAAAGGGTTACAGCTGTATTTATCTTTTTATTTGTAATGTTCTGGTCTTCTTATAGCTTTGGAGCATCCTCTTGGGATTGCTTTGAAGCACTAAAACTTAGGGTGGCCTCTAAGCATTAGCAAGGACTTTGCATTGTCAATTGTTTTTGCATCTTAGGCAATGTCCATCACCAGGCACACAGGTGCGGGAGCAGAAGAGCAAAGGACCTCCTAAGTCTGCTGATGCAGAGTCCACTTCCAGCATGGAGTGTCCAGTGGCATTTCCATGAATGATGATTTAAATTGCCATAGTCTCTGTTCCCAAAGGGTTATGATTGTTTTACCCATTGCACAGCTATTTTCCTCTTCACTCCTCTGTGTTCTGTCAAATCAAGGCTTGATGCAGCCTCCCAGCAGCTCCCTTGAACCTTAGCACCCCTCCAAATCTGGCAGACTGTCAGTGTGATTGTTCAGATACTCATGCTTACACTAAAGCAGCCGTGGAGGAAAAAGCATCTGTAGTGTTGCTGGGGTTTTGAGGGTTTGGTTGGTTGGCTGGCTGGTTCTGTTGTTTGATTCTTCAGGGTTTTTTTAAACAGATCTGATTGTTAACCCTTGTGAAGGGAACTCATGTAACTTGAGTGTGGGAGCTGATTTGCAGTTTCCATCTACTGGTTACTGGGAAATTCTGACCTGCAAATTTCAAAGGCATTCCCAGAACCTCTGAAGAACTACTTGAGCAGGATATAAATACAGCCATGCTCTCTGCTGTCTGTGATACTGGAGCAGCTTTTAAGCTTATCAGCAAAGGAAGCAGTGTACATGTTGGAGCACTGGGAAACCAGAGATCTCATATCTTCAAAGCTATACACACTTGCATGGAAGTTACCTATGCCAGGACTACAATTTAAGGCCTGTTTCCTAGTTGCACTTCATCTATATAATCCATGGTCTTAAATGGGGTTTTGCTGAGCCTGTGCTGACTACTTTGGTGTAGAGAAACTTTCTGTGTGAATCAGCTATTGCTATTGGCAACGATTCTGTCCTCTAGATATTGGGATTTATCTTATCCATATGGGCTCAGATAACGTGTCACATTCATGATGTACTGGTGTTACATCCCCATGGCAAGTCTTGAAGTAATAACAACATGCCTGAGCTACTCAGAGGAACAAAACTCCCTCCAGCAGCAGCAGAGCTAAAGTAAAAAGGGTAGCATGGTAACTGTCTGTTTTCTCAGTGACCCTGGGTATCTTCTGCCTGTGTTACCATTTCTAATCAACACCTTTGCACTTTTTCCTGCATGGCACCTTCAACTTTTCAACAGTTTCCCATCAAAATGCATAGTTACCTTTATATTATTTTCCTCCACAATCACATTAAGGCCATCAGCATTGTGACACCCCCAAAATCCTTAACTCTGGCACAGCAGCTGCTGCCTGTGCTCCAATCATTGTTACTTGAGCTTTTCACTGCTGTCTCACAACCCTGCACACCCAGGATAAGAACTGGGGTTTTCTTTTGTTTTTGTGCAACACTTGTCACAGTGGAGTCCTGCTTCAGTATTAGGTAGGAGGGACAGATCCTCCCATGCTGCAAAAAACAAATAATAACGACATTGAAAAGAAGGGGGAAAGTACAGCAAGAATAGCTGCCTTGCCAATCAGTGCAAGTCAGAAGGATGGTATTAAATGTAACCTCCTACAAAATTCAGAGTGAATTTGGAGTCCGTGGGATTTTTCAGAAGAAACATGGCCTACTTTGCTGAATAATTAGACAAAAGGAGTCTTGCTAAAATGTACTAAATGTGCATAAAGAACAAGAGAAATAAAGATTAAAATTTCCCAAAATTAAGAGCTTGACTAAGCTTTTGGGAGGGAGGAGAGAGAGAATCTCTGCACCTCATGAATTTGCATAAAACCTTTTAATTAGGGTTTTTAATTAACGCCCTAAGGTAACTCCAAACACTTTCCTTGGGAGAATGGGATAAGTTAAATGCTAAATTCTGGCTCTGTGACCATCTTTAGTGAAATTAATCCTCTCTTTCCTTTTTTTTAATGACAGAGGCAGCACACATATGTGTAGCTGAGCACAAGGAAATCTAGCACAGCTGAGAAAGACAAGACTGCCACCTCTGAGGGCAGTTCAGAGCTATATCTTGAACTAGACATCAGGGCAGCTCTTCACTCATCCTTTGTGTTGTGGCAGGCTTTTCCAGCTGCAAAGAGGAGTACTTGAGTTTGCACTGCATCCCTTTTTCATTTCTGTCACTCTTTTCCCAGTGCAGGTCTGCCTTCATCTATAAAGTCCTTGAATGTGGAGATCTCTGATGTGATGATTTGGGATCCACTTTAACTACATCTGGTGAGAGAAACCTGAGCGAGGTGTCTGATCAGTGTCTGGTGGAGGAATGGATACTGGAAGCCAGGCTGTGTTTATCTACTGCTCATAAAACCTTTGAGTTACTATAAAGCTACTGACCAGGGAAACTGTGAGAGCTGCAAGCAGCACCTCTCCAGCACAGCAGCATGGCTGAAAATGCAAACTACTCTGTAAGTACGTATCCTGGGTTTTAAGAGACTAAGAGTCTTGAGGAATGTGTTCTCTGGGTTAATCCAGGGTAGATGTGGCTGTTTTGTCTGCCAAATGTCATGGGGAAATTCCTTATAATCCTTTGCCTTCTGGTCACAGTTGTGAGATGTGCCATTAGGGTAGGCTGGATGGAGGTGGGTGAGGCAGAGCCATGGTATTTGTCTGCAGAGTACTAAATTACTGCAGTATCATCGTCTGACAGAAATATAAAGAGATGCTCTTATGTTACAGCAAAGGCGGGAGTGGATAATTGCACCACAGGGAGACTTCTGGGATCCAGCCATTTGTAGTTAATGGGAATTATTCATCTCTTTGGTAAACTTTTATTTCTTTTATGAGAAGAGGAGAATTTGACTAAGGATGCAGCCAGGAGATGTGGCAAACACACCAGCCTGGGAGGCTTGTGGATGCAAGCTAAGGAGCATGAAAAGGAATCATCTGGCAAGCCTGTTTTGAGGTGGAGATGCTGGGTGCAGGAAGTCAGCTACTGCTCTTAATGGTAAGACTGGTCAAAGCATGTCTCATTATGTGCCTGAGATGAATTGTATTTTAATAGGCTTGGATTCTGTACTGAGCAGCTTAACGCTCCACCTGACGGATGACACTTTGCTGGAAGGCTGGCAGATCCTGCCAGGGTAGCATCTTGCTGAGGCAAAAGTGTAGTGTCAGCAGCAGGGAAGAGTCCAGATCAAGGTGTCCATCTCTTTTGTACACAGAGGCACAGCCTGTCTTCTGAAAGTCTTAGCAGAAGGGAGGAAAGCAGAAAAGACCTACTTAACAGGCACACGTGGGTAGTCCTTAAGAACCTCACAGCCTAGCTGCTACAGTTGGAGGCAGAAAGGGCCCTGCAGAAGTCTCCATCTGCCCTGCAGGACATGACAGCTGGTTTCTTGGTTGGGTCCATCCATTCTCATCTGGAGTATTCTCTCTAACCTAATTGTGGAGTCCCTCAGGAGTAATCCACTGTATCATGCTAACAATAATATTTTCTCATTCCAAAGGGTCCCCATGAACCAAAGTGATAAGACTTTGATGAGAACAAAGGAGAGATTGTTGGTCCAGCATGGGGAATTCATGACCTGCAGTGTGAATCACAGGCTAGTGAAAGACCTTGGTCTCCCCTAATTGCTGAGTACCACATAATCTTATTTCCCCTTCCCAGAAATGCACTTCCTTCTTAAAGGAGTTTGGAGGGAAACAGCATGGAAATAGCAAAGAGAAATTCCAGAGTTGCCAGGCTAGCTAGCAAGAAGCCACAGCAAAACTCTTACAATGAATGTTGCTATGGGGGAAAAAGGTAAAATAATCTTGCTCACACAATCACAGAGACCTGCAGCCTGACTCTTGATTGTTTATTACCCTCATTTCCTGAGGAAACAAGCTTTATGAAATGATACTTCTATCTGTTGCTTACCCACCTCCTCCCCTGCATAGCTTTAAGTCATTGCCTGATTTCAATCAAACTCTGAGGAGGTTTCAGAGATATGAACTCTCAAGCTCTTGTAAGAATTTGAGCTGGATAGAAGCAAGTGCTACAAATCAGAAGCACCACAGAAGGAAAGGTTTTTAAGTGACCTCTACAGTTACCTGCTTTATTCAGTTTACCCATCAAGGTCTGCCGCAGGACAATCTTCCCTCTGCCTAGATGCCAAATTAGGGACATGGGAGGGGGACGCAAGTCCCATGATGCAGCCAAGGGAGTGGGCAGGCTAGGGAAAGCCCTGAAAGCAATGACATTGTATAGGAATTGGGAGGACAGGGAACTAATGGGGGTGGCAGAGAAGCAGGGGTATAAATGAAAGTGAAATGAGTCTTAATTAATCCTGCTGCTCTCAGAGGCGTTTGTGGTGGTGTCAGCAGCGCTAAGCGCCCATAGAAGTACAGGCTGAAAGACAGTCCCTACTCCAAAGAACCCACCAAAAAGATTGCCTGCTATTTCTGTGGAGTCATTCAGGCCTTCTTCCCATGCAGAGTTTAAGCTCATCACTGATCAAAATCTTTTGAAGATTGGCCTCAGCTGGGCCATTTCCCAGATCAAGCATACGATGCATATCTTGTGAATTGAGGACTTGCAGAGCGAAGAGAGGAGGCAGTGTGGTAATTACCCCGCACAGGCTAAGTGGCCATTAAACCTATTTGGATGCCTTGGGTAGCAAAGGAAACCTGTGCTGTTAAATGTCATGTTGATAGTTCCAGTAACAATTTAGGGAAGTACAGGGCAATATTTCAGATAATGAGGCAATCTTATCTACTTGTCAAAAGTAAAACCTGAACATTTTAAGGACCTTATTGTATTTTGCCTGAAAGTAAAAGGAGCTAGAAAAGACTTGATTGAGGTATTCATAATTATATGAGAAATAGTGAAAACTAATCAGTCTGTGCTTTTTATATTGTCACATAATGCAAGAACAAGGAGACTCTTAAAATGTAAATTAATAAGCGGCACATTTAGTGTTCAAATGTATTTAGTGAATCGTGTTACAATTACAGCATATATAAATAATCCACCAATTTCCATAAAACTATCTGATAAAATTCACCCATAACAATAGTTCATTTCCCAATTCACTTTCCATTATTCAAAATCCTTTAGAAACCCATGGGAAGCTGTGGGCTGGAGATTGTAAAAGGCTGTATATTTAGAACACATCCGAGGAATGGATTGACTTCTGCTGCATGCGCTCTCCTTCAGAAATGTGCAGCCCTAGGAAGTTAAGGACACTAATATAGAGGCTAGCTAAAAAGAAGGGGGGAAAGAGCCCACACTGAATAATTGTATGACCATTAGTAACATTTGTATCTATACAAGCTAAGATAATTACAATGGTAATCATATCTCATGCTTTGGAGCCTAAAGTGATTGCCTACAGAGGCCAGGGAAGCCTTGGAGAGTTTCCATTGAAAGGAAGATTAGAAATGCCTAAGATTATTTAATTTGGCCATATTGGACATAGCAGAAAGAAGATACTTATTTTCTCTTTCAAAAGCTTTTCCTTTCTCTTTTCTCAATCAGTTTCTTCCCTGTTGGCTTGACCTGTAACCTGGTATCCCCACTGGCATTTTCTGGTGGTTGGGTTTTTTTTGCCTTTCCCATCTATTTTGTGTCTGAACCTTGCTGCTTTTCCCTAGATCTGTTTCCCAGTCTCCCACTCTATTCCTCTCTTCTGCTCACCTGTCTAGTATGAAGAGGCTATCCTTGCAACCAGTGCCCTTGGCCAGACTTCCTTAGCAATCCTTCCTCCTACTTGGTCACTCCCCAAGTTGCATCAATCTTGCATCTTCTCTTCTCTCTTCTCTTCTCTTCTCTTCTCTTCTCTTCTCTTCTCTTCTCTTCTCTTCTCTTCTCTTCTCTTCTCTTCTCTTCTCTTCTCTTCTCTTCTCTTCTCTTCTCTTCTCTTCTCTTCTCTTCTCTTCTCTTCTCTTCTCTTCTCTTCTCTTCTCTTCTCTTCTCTTCTCTTCTCTTCCCTTCCCTTCCCTTCCCTTCCCTTCCCTTCCCTTCCCTTCCCTTCCCTTCCCTTCCCTTCCCTTCCCTTCCCTTCCCTTCCCTTCCCTTCCCTTCCCTTCCCTTCCCTTCCCTTCCCTTCCCTTCCCTTCCCTTCCCTTCCCTTCCCTTCCCTTCCCTTCCCTTCCCTTCCCTTCCCTTCCCTTCCCTTCCCTTCCCTTCCCTTCCTTTCCCTTTTTTACAGGCAAGCAGCTCCCATCATCACAGTGACCCTTCCCAGCCAGGTTCTTCTGGCTGCCAGTACATTTGCATCCCAGTCTTTCCACTAAGACCTGTAAGAATTATAATAGTAGGACACAGAGTGCACTGTCAGCAAGTTTGCTGATGACACCAGACTGCGTGGAGTGGCTGGCACACCAGAAGGCTGTGCTGCCATTCAGCCAGACTTGGACAGGCTAGAAGGTTGGGCAGTGCAAATTTAATTAAATTCAACATGAAGAGAAATGTTTTCACTGTGAGGGTGAAAGAACACTGGAACAGGCTGCCCAGGGGTGCTGTGGAGCCTCCCTCTCTGGAGATATTCAAAACCTACCCGGATGCATTCCTGGGAGATCTGGTATAGGAGATCCTGCTCTGCAGGAGAGTTGGGCTAGATAACCTTTTGAGGTCCCTTCCAGCCCCTGACATTCTGTGATTCTGTTTTAAGAACTGAAGGAAGTGAGTAAAGAATTAGAAATATTTCATGTTGCCCTATAACAATTTCAAAAGCTGTCTGTGATCTGATTACTTCATTTTCTCCTTTCCCATCCTCCTGCCTTTTTGCACCTGCATTCTGTAATGATCCCTTATGTCAGGTGGGGGTGGATGTGGGGTCAGATTCAGATAACCTCTCACAGGAATTTTAGATGTGTTCACAAAGTGAGGTCTCCACTGATTTCAGTGAGCCAACATGTATAATAACAGGTGTGAGAGGGTGTCAGAAGTCAGCTGCAGGCAAAGAAGACACGGTCATTCCCTGTTCATAGGAAGAAATGAGATAGGAAAGGAATGGTGTCCTTTTATTACTCTGTGCCACCTGCTCGCAGCAACTTGGTGAGGGATAATCGACAACAGAGGCTGCCAGTTCCCTCCCCATGCAAGGAAGATAGAAGTATAGACAGAGATTTTATTGCTTCTGGGCACACAATATCCAAGTTTTCTGATCCTACTGCAGAAGGTATAACTGCAAAAGAAATGCCTGCCTCTGGTTATCCTTTGGTAGAAGAAACAACCAAGTTGTCACTTTCTGAGGTTGTGTGTCTAGAAGAAGACAAAGGGTTAGGCCAAGAACACAGGAATGTCTTTGAACCATTTGCTTTCTCTCTAGGATAGTAACTTTTAGCTAAGGTTTCACATGAGCTCAAAGGATCAGCTCTGTGTTTAAGAGCAGAAGATCTGTCGTTGGGCCTGGATCATACTTCACACACTTAAATCTCCTGAAAAGGAAGTCTGGGCCCACATCAAGGTGCTGAGCACAGTTGGGGCTTCTCCTCTGCAAACCATGGTATCAGCCTCTTCATGCAGCTCTGCAGACATGTATGCTCAGCAGCCGCCGGGCTGGAAAGAGGGCAGAGGTGACAGCTTAGCTGAGAGCGTATACACACCCTGCAACATTGCCAGGGTCTTGGTCTGCTCCTGCATTGCTCCTGGGATGGAATTCATGCCAAAACTGTGACTGAGTCCTGAGTCTCAGGTGCTTAGGAGAGCTCTGAGAAATTTATTTTCCCTGCGAGTGGGGTAGTTCATTTTAGGACACTTCAGAAGAAGGAAAACAATAATGTGAGACCTAGAGGCAGCTAGGATAAAGGTATGGAGAATGACAAATGGCAAGAGGAAGGGCAAGAAAACACTTCTTGGTAATGAAAAGGAAATTGGCCACCATTGAGTCAGATTACAAAGCAAAGCATCACGAGTGGGTGAAAGGTAATGTTGTTTACAACAGGTGTAATTAAACCATGATCTTCTCTGCTTCAGAGATTGAGAGGGATGGCTCTCCAGGTTCAATAAGTGATTCAGCATTTATATAAAGAAAAAGAACATCTGCAAGGACACTAGCTAAATACAATTACAAGGGCTATCAATCCTCATGCTTCAGGCTATAGTTACCTGCTGAGGTCAGGAAGAAATTTCTTCATGGTATAGCACTAAAAAGTAAAATGCATTATTGGGCATTGATGGATATTGGATACCTTATTAGATGGTCCTTTAAGCTGTTCCACTAGGCAGTCCTTTTGTTCCTCCATCTCACAAATCAGTGAAGCATTTAGGTGTGTGTTTAAATTCCATTTTGAAGTCAGTGGAAGTTAAACACATGCATAAATACAAGTGTGCAATTAAGTGTTTTCCAGAATAGATATATTAAGCAGCTGTTTAATTTGTTTAGAGATAATGTGATTTTTTTTTAAATTCTGAGCTGATATTTCAGTGCCCAAATCACACAAGCAAAACGAGCAGCACTTTCTGTATCTCGTCTATTATCAAATGACTTTGCAGAAACTCCATAAAACAAAGTGCTGCTAGTTCTAAAAAACTTCAGCCTTTCATCTCAACACCCCAAGAATTTGTGATTATGGCTCTACAATTCGTTCTTAGAGATAATTCAATATGCATACAGGCATAATCATGCTAGTCTAAATAAATTAGTGCCTTCTTCATATTTGGGCTTTCTTTGGTGCAAATAAAATGAGCTTTGCCATCTGCTATAGTCTCCTCCCTTGTATTTGTGTCCTACTGGTCCATCTTGCAGTTCTAGGTAAGGCAGTACTGAAAATCCCTTTGAAGATTTAAGTTTCCCTTTAAACTTTGAAGCCTATACTGTTTTATCCTCCTTTCTTCTTAGATGAGCTATCACTGAGTCTCAACAGTCTTTCAGGGTCAATAGCAGGGCTTGGAATACAGGAGAAATGCAGTGTCAATCTGATCTCTCTGTGGAGTAGGAACACAGTAGACACTCCACATGTGGAAAGGTGTTTCACCTGGAGAAAGTCATGCAGAAATGTAAATGAAAGGTTGAATGTTATTCACAGTCCTTCTCAAACATTGCTGGCAGGCGGTGAAACAGATTTGACAGATACAGGAGACCATGGCAACTAGCATGACTGAAGGATAGATGTCACCAAAACCCCAGCTTCTTGCAGCCTGTAGTGGCAGTCAGTTAAAAGACTACTTAAAATATTGCCATAATGATGGAAGAGGTTCCTCTCCTGGGAGTCTGCCTTCCTTGTTTTGCTTACTGAACCAATCATTCCTTGCAGAGGGACTGCAGTGATTCACCTAGGGGTGGCTGGGGCGGCTTCAGTGATGTGCAGCAGGCAATAATTCTTCCTTCCAGAAGCTGAGTGCTCTGCCTAAGCAGCACTTGTAGGGACCTACACTCTGAGATCAAGGGAACATTTCCAAAGACTTACAGAGGAGCCAGAACTAGGCTTTTACAGAATACTAAATAATTAAATAAGACCTCATGTAGAGGTGAAATAGATCTCTAAGGATTAAGAACCAACACTTAATAGCATATAGAAAGGCATAATTTTCAGTCTGTATGGGTAGGAATTATAGAACTGTGCTAATAAGGAAAACCATAAATTAAGGGGGTTTTCTTAAACAGCTCTTTTCTTCTCCTGATTGCTAAACACAGAAGTAAAGATTTTGTCTGGTGTAGTCAGACACATGTCTTGAATTGTTATTTGCTTCCGGCTTCACTGGAGATAAAATTTAAGCTGCTTGGTTTAAATGCACAATCTTAGATACCTATAAAAGACTGAGTTGCAGGAAGTCTTAAGCAGATGCTCTCTGCAAATCTGTTCTACTTATTTCTGGCTCAATATTCAGAAGGTACCTAGTCTGGTGCCTGACCAACATGATAAACTTTTATGATAAAGCAACTGGCTTGATAGAGGGAAGGATGGTGTATATTGTCTACCTGTGCTTCAGTGAGGCTTTCAGCACTATCTCCCATAAGATCCTCACAGAAAAAAATGTTAAAGTATGGACTGGATGAGCAGACAGTGAGGTGAACTGAAAATTGGGTGAAAGGCTGGGCCCAGAGAGCAGTGCCTAATTTATCTGGAGGCCAGTAATCAGCAGCATCTCTTAGGGGTCCATGCCAAGTCTGACTCTGTTTAGCATCTCCATTAATAATCTGCATGATGCAGTAGAGTGTGCCCTCAGTAAGATTGTATGTGGCCCAAAACTGAAAGAGTGGCTGATATACCAGGCAGAAGGTCGTGTTACCATCCAAAGCAACCTCTACAGGCTGGAGAAATGGTCTGACAGGAACTTCATCAGGTTCTACAAGGGACCTCAAACAACAGTAAATGGTGGAGGTGGCCTGGCTAGAAAGCAGTGTGCAGAAAAGTACTTGGGGGTCCTGGTGAACAGCAAGTGAAATACAAATCAGCAATGTGTCCTGAAGGGAGGTAATCCTTCCACTTCACTCAGCACTTACAGTGCTGGGTCCAGGTCAGAGGTTCTCAATAGGAGAGAGACACAGACATGCTGGAAAGAGTCCAGTGAAATTCAATAACACAGTTCGTGGACTCAAGCACTAAGGTGAAAGGCTGAGAGAGCTGGGAATGTTCAGCCTGAAGAAGAGAAGGCTCAGGGGCAATCTCATTAATGTGTTTAAATACCTAAAGGGAGGCTGCAAATAAAATGGGGCCAGGCTCTTTTCAGTTTTGCCCGGTGATAAGATAAGAGACAACAAGCACTAAATGAAATTCAGGAGGTTCCCTTTGAACATCATTAACTACATTTTTACTGTGAGGGTGACTGAGCGCTGGCACTGATTGTCCAAGGAGATTGTGGAGTCTCCATCCATGGAGATATTCAAAAGCTATCTGAACATGGTCCTGGGGAATCTGTAGGTCTGCTTGAACAGAGGCACTGGATTATATGACCTCCAGAATTCACTTGCAATAAAATCATAAAATCATTAGGGTTGAAAAAGACCTTTAAAATCATCAGGTCCAACTGTAACCCAGCTAACCTCAACCCTTCTGTGATTCTGTGATAATCAAAAGACACAGGCACAACTGGGTTCTTCTATTTAATCCACCCCAGAGGGTGTTAGAATCTTTCTAAAGAAATGTCCATGTACTGGAAGATTCCCTTTATCCCTTGGGAAGCTCTTAGTGATACTACATCGGCATCTTTCTTGTGCGTGTAATATTCTCTCTAGTCTTAGCAATGTGTTCTGGCTCAGAATTTCCTGGACTTTTAAGCCACTAGCATTTCCTGCAGGGTAGCATGTACACTTATGATTTCCTTTCAGCATGGGATTTATAAGAACAGTTTCAAAATGTGTAGTCAGCACTTCTCCAGCATTCACGTTTCAACGTCTTCACACTGCTCCCACCAGACACAGCTCTGCACCTCTTTCTCTCATTATGTAAGAGGGTACAGTTCAGCACTCTCTGGGTTAACGCTCAGCACAAGTGAAAATCTTTATCTCACAGTGTGTGGGACAAATTGGATTTGAAATGGCTACAGAGGGTCATCAGTTCTTCAGATGGACATAACACGAGTCTCCCATAAACTGAAACATAGGCAGTGCTGCCCAGATTCATCTGGAGCGGTTATTATTAGGGAACTGGGGGTGTTTTTGAATGCAGAGATGCAATTTATCATGACTAGGTTTTGTTAGCAAGGAATTTAGACAGTTTCTTTTACTGTAACCTAATAAGTCATTTTGTCAGCATATTTATTTCCTTTGCTGCTGACACCTCAGCAACCCTCATACCTTCTTGGTGTAACATGGCAGGAAAACAACAGACAAATAAAGAGAAATTGTTGTGAACTCACTGAAATTGCATATTCCACCTGGGAAACTTGGATAATGCTGCTCAGTAATAAAACAGAGTCCACTAAAGGTATACAGGCCTCTCTCTCTCTGTTTCATCTCAAACTGCACATAGAAGGATCTGTAACTGAGGGAATATATCATGAACTCCTACCCAGCTGCCTAGCCTTAGGGGAAACTGGCAGCAGCGTTTCTGGATACAGAACAGGCAAGGGCCCTAAGAGGAAGCTCAGGGTAGACAAGAGCAGAACTGGGCTTCTCTGCTTTACAACCGCCTCAGACATTTTAAGACTTGCACAGTTATCAGCCTTACCCTTGTAAGACCTCTAGACCTCTGCATGAAGTGGGATTGCAAGTTGATCCTCACTTCCCTTAGAAAAGTCAGGTCCAGTTAGGATGTGGAAGATCATTTTCTCCTGGTTCTGCTCATCTCTGCTATTGCTAAATAATGAACCACTTACTTGGCAAGCACTTTACATCTTTTCTGGTCCCTGCATCTCCAAGTACACATGAAAACAGAAGAGCAATTAAAAGTGCATTTACCTGTGACCCTCAGGGATCGCCACAGGCTGTGAGAGTCAATATATTTTCCTTCCACTAGCTTAGCAAAGATGTGGATTCCAGAGTTTAAGAACACCAAGGAAAAGTAAAATAAGGACAAGAATAGCCAGATGTCCAATTTGGAGACTATATGCAGAAAAGGCCAAGTTTGTTTTTCAATTGATGCAATGAGGAAAAACAGTCTTAGGAAGGGAAACCACAGTCCAGAGATGAGAGGGCTTTGTAAATCACACACAACTTCTCAAATTGTTTCTAAAAGCTATGAGGAAACTGCACAAATGCAGAAAATATCACAGAATCACAGAATCAGTCAGGGTTGGAAGGGACCACAAGGATCATCCTGTTCCAAACCCCCTGCCATGGGCAGGGACACCCTACCCTAGATCAATCTGGCCAGAGCCTCATCCAGCCTGGCCTTAAACACCTCCAGGGACAGGGCCTCAACCACCTCCCTGGGCAACCCATTCCAGGCTCTCACCACTCTCATGCTGAACAACTTCCTCCTCACATCCATTCTGAATCTCCCCACCTCCAGCTTTGCTCCACGACTTCTGACTTCTGACTTCTGACAGTGGCCATGCCCACTCCCGAACAGAAAAAGCTTGGCAGAACATCCACAAGGGCAGAAGAGGAAGAGTATCCATTATAAGCTCAGGGCCAGATTTAGTTAGGTATTTAAGGAGGTGGTCCCAGTCCATGTGATGGACAGGCATCCTTCCTGCTCCTCTGATCACTTCCCATGTGCTGCAGGCACTGTATGCAGGCACCAGCTCTTGTAGGGAAGATTAAACTTTTCCCTTGAATATTTTTGTTCTGGAAAAATCACAGTTTGCGTTGGTTCAGCTTATTTTTATGGGGAAAAAAAAAGGTATGGGTAGGAAGTAACTGCTTTCCTTTTTTTTTTTTCCCTTTACATTTCATAGGTCAATCAAACTCCAGGAAAAATGGAAGACTAAGGGAGATAGTTTTGTAATTTACAGCCAGCACATGTGTGCTGCAGTTGTCTCGTGTCCTGTCTGATCATAGATGCAGATGACAAGAGGGATAAGCCAGACAACTGGGGAATACCTTTCAAGGTTGTTGGCACAAATGATCAATGGGCTGAACCTTTTTTGATGTTACTAAAGGACAATGCCTCTCATTCCTGTCAGGAAGAGGAGTCTCAGGGGTGACCTCATTGCTGTCTACAACTACCTGAAGGGAGGTTGTAGCCCGGTGGGGGTTGGTCTCTTCTCCCAGCGAACCAGCAACAGAACAAGGGGACACAGTGTGAAGTTGTGCAGGGGGAGGTCTAGAATGGATGTTAGGAGGAAGTTCTTCCCAGAGAGAGTGACTGGCATTGGAATGGGCTGCCCAGGGAGGTGGTGGAGTCACCGTTCCTGGAGGTGTTGAATAAAAGCCTGGAAGAGGCACTTAGTGCCATGGGCTAGCCGATTGGACAGGGCTGGGTGCTAGGTTGGAGTGGGTGATCTTGGAGGTCTCTTCCAACCTGGTTGATTCTATGATTCTGTGATACTATGATTCTATGATTCTATGATCAGGCAGGACACAGCAGCAACTTGGTCTCAACAAATCAGTACTGAAAAATGATGTGCTACCTTTGTTAAGAGGCACTAAATTAAACAAAGTAATGATGCCTCAAGTACTGAATATTGTTTTGCAAAGAGTGAAAAATTCACAGGGCACCTAAATCCCTCTCTTCCACTTCTTTTTTCATCTTTCCCACAGCCCAAAAATCCAAGGGCAGAGGGGTAATCCTATGACTTCAGTATATACACACTGCAAACAGGCTAATATGTAGGCTACACTTTCCTGGTCTAAAAACTTAAACAGAAAAACCAAAAGGAAACTCTCCCTGAAGAAGACATAATATCTTTCTGCTCTTTCAGAGCCAGACCTTTCATCCCCACTTTAAGGCTACTTGTTCAAAGACAGAACTTCCTGAGAAAGAAACCTGCAGGACCTTGACTTTAACAACAGGTTAAATATGTCCACTGGTCAAAGCCTCACTAGTTGCTATGGTAAAGGAGAAAAGCATCACAACCAATCTCTTCTTGGTCTGAGAACTGCTCTGTTGAAAGCAATGAGTAGGTTAAAGTCTCTAAAGGAGCCCTTTTGGGTGGCAGGACCCCTCTGTGAGGCTGAGCGAGCTGAATGGATTCTGGTTCAACACTAGACTTAACTTATTTGGCTTTGTTGACTTCAGTAAAGTTACTGCTGGTTTTACACCAAAAGCTGGAGGAAAGAAATCATCACCAATGGGAAGTGATTGCTCAATCTGCCATTCAGTGGGTTCTAACCAACCATAGACAGTTGTATGTAGAGGAATACTTCAATATAACTAAGGAAACCATTTACTACTGCTCATGGAGTGCTAGTTAGACTGTAATGTTAAGTATTCACAAATAAGCAATTATTTCTTGCTGGACTTTGCAAAAGCATTCTTGCTTTTCTGTCCAGGGTGAAAGTTGACTGGTGAGAAATTCCTGACTTTCATCATTAGGCTCTTTCTGACACTCTTGCTTTTATTTAGGTTTGTGGAGTGCATCTGGCTACAGGATGGTCAGAAAGAGCAGGAAACAAGTGGACCGTGTAGGTTTTATTCACCTGCCAATGTGAAAACTAACTCTGAGCCAGGCTTAGTTGTCTTTTGAAACCACTTCATGTCAGATAGCAGGACTCATGTCAGTGCACAGGACCCCTGCAAAGAACAAGCAGGGGAATTAATGTTCTCTGTGGCAGGAATGGGAAAGGGTGATGTGGCATTTGTGACAGCTTCCTTCATCCCTGGGATTTCACAGCACTGCTTTAGATCAGCTCAAACCAAAAACTAAGAACAGTAGGAAAGGCAGAGCTAGAAAGAGCTTTGGCTTTGGGCACCCACATCTGAAGCCAGGATATTGTCCTTGCAGAATATTTACCATGTACATAATTAAACCCCTAAGTGCCAGCTGAACTGGAAATCATGCTGTGTGGTGCCTCTCCTACTGTCTGAATGACTGTTAGACAGTTGGCTCTGTTTAGACACAAAAATGCAGTCCATCATAGGCCCATTCATCTGTCATCTGTTGCCTGCTTGTCTCTTTTCCCATTTACTTGTGCACAAGATGAAATGTTTTCCTCCTGCTGCTTGTCTGGGGTTTTGTACACTTCATTTTCTTTGCTGCTTTTTATGTTCCCACAATGAAATAGCCACGTAGAGCCACATTGCCAGCCATAATCTTGGACTGAAGCTCTATTGGCTTAAGTAACAAACAGCCATCTTCATAGATTTTTCTTGTTCTTTCTCATTAGGAGACTGAAATGAGCATATTATTAATCAAACATCAGCCTGTGCCCCCCTCCTTTCGTTTAAAATAACTAGTAGAAGAGCAGGGGGAAAGTTTCCAGCATTGTTACACATTCATTACTGTGACATATTAAGCAGAGAGACAAAGTAATGGCAGAGTAATGCAGCCAAAGAAAATTACCTGCATTATGTTGTCATAGGGGATTGAGACACAGTCAGCTACATGTATACAATCCACAGGAATTGTTTAAAGAGCAAGTCGTTATGGGGCCAGGGGACAAAGAGTTTTAGATAAATACTCTCATGTATTATTTACTGAAAGACTGTGGAAGACTTTTTTTCCCTCTGAAAATAATTGCAAGTAGCCACAAATCAGGCTATTAGCTGAGCTGGTCTAAAGGTACGAGTAAGTGCGTATTTATTTCTGATATTTCTGTGCTGGACTGTGCTAGAACTGTCTGACCCCTTGGCAGTGACAGAACTTCTTATTTTCTTTCTGGTTTAGTCATTGGTATCGTAAAATAAAAGAAATGTTTACCTAAGAAATGAACTGTGATGTGACTGTCTTGATTTGCAAGTACAAAAAACCTCTATACCATGGAATGACACTAAGCTAGGAGCAGGTGTTGATCTGTTGGAAGGTAGGAGAGCCCTGCAGAGGGACCTAGACAGGCTGGATGGGTGGGCAGAGGCCAATGGGATGAGATTTAACAAGGCCAAGTGCAGGCTTCTGCACTTTGGCCACAACAACCCCAAGCAGAGCTACAGGCTGGGGACAAAGTGGCTGGAGAGCAGCCAGGAAGAAAGGGACCTGGGGGTACTGGTAGATAGTAGCTGAAGATGAGCCAACAGTGTGCCCAGAGGGCCAAGAGAGCCAATGGCATCCTGGCCTGCATCAGGAACAGTGTGGCCAGTAGGACAAGGGAGGTTATTCTTTCCCTGTACTCACCACTGGTCAGGCCACACCTTGAGTGCTGTGTCCAGTTCTGGGCTCCTCAATTCAAGAGAGATGTTGAGGTGCTGGAACGTGTCCAGAGAAGGGCAGCAAAGCTGGTGAGGGGCCTGGAGCACAAACCTTATGAGGAGACGTTGAGCGAGCTGGGGTTGTTTAGCCTGGAGAAGAGGAGGCTCAGGGCTGACCTCATTGCTGTCTACAACTACCTGAAGGGAGGTTGTAGCCAGGTGGGGGTTGGTCTCTTCTCCCAGCGAACCAGCAACAGAACAAGGAGACACAGTCTCAAGTTGTGCCAGGGGAGGTCTAGGGTGGATGTTAGGAGGAAGTTCTTGATAGAGAGAGTGATTGGCATTGGAATGGGCTGCCCAGGGAGGTGGTGGAGTCACTGTCCCTTGAGGTGTTCAAGAAAAGCCTGGATGAGGCACCTGGTGCCATAGTCTAGTTGAGTGGCTAGGGCTGGGTGCTAGGTTAGAGTGGATGATCTCGGAGGTCTCTTCCAACCTGGTTGATTCTATGATTCTATGAATATTGCCTTCTGCCCTCCTGATGTGTCCGTACATGCTACCTACAGCTCCTGAAGCTTGCCTCTTCCTATACAGCTTCCTCCTTTTCAGAAAGTGAAAAAGAGAAAGAAACTTTTGAGATCTTCTAGAATGCTCATGATTCATCATGAGTCATATTGCCTTAATTTTGGAGCACCCTAAACATGAAGGCTAAAGTCGTCTTTTGCTTCTTTAAGGAAATAGTGGGACTGGATTTGCAAATATTTTTAGGCACTGGAAGATGCAAGAAAATGTTTAACATGGTTTTTAAGAGTTTTCAATGTGGTTAGGCACAGGATTCATCTCACAGGCACATAAAATCTAGGCACCTAATTTAAGCACATCCTCCTGTTCATTCTGTGTCTTGGTTCTAATTTAAATTCCCAGAGACTCAAATATATTTGATAGAACCAAATAACAATTTATAGAGTGCCCTTCCCTCTTCCCCCTTCTTTCCCAAAAGAAAGGAATTAGATGTAGAGAGGAGAAAGGTAAGCACATCCAAATAAATAATCTCACTCTGATTTGGAAGTTAAAAGAAGAAGGAAAGTTTAACAATAAATGGAAAAGGTATCTGAGGTAGTAGGGAAGTTATAAAAGTATAGGGAAGGGAAGACAAATACAAAATGTGTAAATACAAGCAGATTTTTTTTGATGGTAAGGGGTTTGTCTGCCTCGTGGGTGATGGCCAGGTGGTAAGAACCAGGAACAGGATGGCGATGCTGGTAAGCAGGGAGGCAGGGAGCACAGAGAGAGAGCAGACAGGAACCCCCCCCCCGGCTTTTGTGGATCTTTAGATAGGAAGGGGAGTGGGCTAACCATGAATCCCCTGGTGGTGTTCAGACCCACCCCTGGGGAGGGGCCAGGACCACCTAGGGTCAGGTTCAAGTTCACTCTCCCTGGAGGGTTAACCCTGTACATTCTGTCATCGCTGGAATCAGAGGAGCCCCTCCAGATGAAAATTCAGTCCATCAGATGAGAAATGAGAACAACATTTCTGCCTCCCCAGTCCCTGGAGATGGCCATGTGTCTCCGAGGTTAAGTGTCACAGATCTCACCTCAGTGCTCATCTCCTGTGGGAAAAACTGCCCCCAGATTTTCCAAGTTCTGCCTGTGGCAGCACTGAAGCAGCAGTGCCACTGTCCAGCTGTAAACCAGGCCTACAGATTCATCCTGCACCTAGCACATATCACCCTGTGTGGGGTGAGTTTTGGTTGTCCATCCTTTAAAGTCACTCCATGTAGTTTCCGTGTCTCCAGGGCCCAGGCACAGCTGCAGCAGTGTAATTGTGCAAGTCCATATGAGTCATGGCCAAAGGCAGTCCTAAGCAAAATACTTCTGCACAAAGCAGTCTTTGCCATCTCTACTTTCCTTTGTGACAGAACTAGTGTCATCAGAGGCCTCTATCACAGTCTCTGGGAAGCACTGGAGCAGGCATATCTGCACCAGGCTTCAGTGGGCACCTCAATGGATGCATCCTGCTCCTGACAATCATAGCTGGACATCGCTTGTGTCATGCTCAGCACAGCACATACACTCTTTGTTCCAGTCTAACCACCAGTGAAATCATAGTTCTGCTAAAGAACCAAAGTATCCTCTGGGCAAAATAGTTCAGTAAAAACAATTGGGATGGGCACAAGCAACTCCTGCATGATCATTGTGCCATGGGCATTGATTTTCTGGGTGGAATCCGTGTATAAAAATGAAGATCCTATCTCTTACAGATACTCTGATGCAAGGTTCATCAGAGCTTGAAAAGCCACTATATTGCTAACAAAATCTGTCAGACTGCATGCCAAACTCCCACTGCCTCTCACTCAGATGCAAAGCTATGTGAGGAATTATTAGTTTAAAAGCTTATTTTCATCTACCTCACTGTGTATGCAGATAAGATTCACAATTCCTGACAACAGAGGTGGGATCTGACTTCAGAGTTCCCTGTCTTGTTTAATAATGTAAATTGTTAATGGCTGTCATGAAAGTTGTTTAGTTTTTCTTTTGGAGAGGAGAGGAGAGGAGAGGAGAGGAGAGGAGAGGAGAGGAGAGGAGAGGAGAGGAGAGGAGAGGAGAGGAGAGGAGAGGAGAGGAGAGGAGAGGAGAGGAGAGGAGAGGAGAGGAGAGGAGAGGAGAGGAGAGGAGAGGAGAGGAGAGGAGAGGAGAGGAGAGGAGAGGAGAGGAGAGGAGAGGAGAGGAGAGGAGAGGAGAGGTCTCTCTAAGGTTTGTGTAACAAGCTTAATTCAACAGGTAAGTGCTGCAAGAAGGAAGTTCGTTACTGTGTTAGTTCATTAGAGGTGAGGTGGCAACGTTTCTGTTGCACATGGCTGAAGCACACCCTGAAGCCTGCACAGATAGTGAACAATTGCTTACTCGCCTGCCTCTTCACTGATGAAGAGGATATGCTGACATTTGAAGCTGAACATCTCTGAACATCCATTAATACAAAGCAGGGCAGCTCTGTTTCCCTGCTGTTTGTCTCTTGACATCCTGCTCCTGCTCTGCCCAGACTGCATTGCCAGGTTGAGTTATCCTGCTTCCATGTTTCTGTCGTAACTCAGAACTGACTCCCACAATGGTCCACATCCTCCTGGGCACACAGTACCTCACAAGGGCTGCCTAGATGATTCCACAAGTGTTGATCAGGAGCAAACTGGTATGGTCCCACTTCTCCCACTCCTGACTGCTAACCTGTCACAGCAGATCTGAGCTGCTTAAGCACTGTTTAATCCACTAGGGAGGCTGGAAGTGCAGGCTCACATTTCTGCTTCATTCCCAATTTCTGATATTTTGCAAGCAGCATTGCAAACATTTACCAGAGTTTCCTGACACTTCCCTTTTAAAGTCTTTGTTTTCAACTTTTAGTCATTTCAACTGCACAGATGTTTTCCATGAGGGATTTTTACCTCAGAATAAGCATATGTGTTTAATAAATTTTAACTAAAATGGCTGAAAAATTCCCTGAAAGGAGACAGCACTATTTTGCCAGGATGCACATAGAAGCTGTGGTGCCCCTGTCCTTTGTCTGATGGACATAATATTTGCTAGAGTTGGCCTTTACCCCTTCTACTGTTGCTATGGAAAAGTGCTTTTACTTGGCAAGTTTGAGCACCTTATTTGTGCTCATTACAGCCTTGTTAAAGCTTGGCTGCTAAATGTTTGAGAAGGTTGCAGAGGCTAGGTCACCTCTTGCCCTTGAGGAAGACCTGAGTGGGAATATTCCAGAGCAGGAGAGGATGAGCAGTGCTCCAGGCAAATGGGCAGGTGTGCTAGTTTGAGCCTAGCTGGGATATTTTGATGAGAAGAATTAGATTACAGGCTGTGAAAAGGAAACAATGGTGATGTCTACTTCACCTCACAGGCTTGCTGAGATGTATAAGAACAAGAACACAAGCATAGATAACAGAGTTGCTCTCTATCTCTGGGGCTGCATGAACTTCTCTCTCTAACTTAACTGCTGCTTGACTAATCCATCTGCTTCCTAACTCCCCTGGCCGACCTTCCAAACTCACCTTGAGCATAAGGCAAAGTCTGGGGTAAGGTATAGGGGTGGGAAAAAGGTGAGAGGGTGGTTGGGAACCCCTCCTGGTCTCTCAGGTTCCTGGGAGGGGTGTTGTGTTTCTGTATTAATTTTTAACTTGTATATTTCTGTCTATAGCTGTATATGCTGTAAATATCTGCTTGTATATTGTGCTAAGCTGTAAGCATAAAGCTTCACTCAATTTCCAACTGCCTGAGTCTAGTCTGGGTGATTTTCTTAAGTGTGGAGGGGGCAGGTAACACACAAACCATCACAGCAGAAAAGCAGAGGGATGGAAGTTTAGTTTTCCTGCATTCCCACCCATGGAGTTCCCTCCAGCAAGGAGAAAGGGAAAGCAATGTGGCACAATGTGTTGGTGGGAGAGGAGTTTATGAGGCTTTAGGGCAAATAAATGCAGAGAGAGAGGAGTCTGAAAACCAAAGCAAGAAGGAAGTGAGCAAAGAGAAGGGGGAAGAAGAGAAATCTCCCTGGCTCTCTTCTAGCTGCTGAGGACGCTGCTGTCTTTTCTTAATTTATTATGCTTTTCTTCAGGCTGTGGAGGAAAAGTTCCAAAATAGCATAAGGTAAGGTCAAACATTTGCTCCAGGATAACAGTAATATCAAAAACCATATGTTGTGTTTTGTTATCACCAATTAGCAATTGCTTCCACTGTGACAAATGGTCTCTGAATCACCACACTTCCAGGGTAAGGAATACATAGAGAGCAACTGAGCTTACATACATCTGAAGTGTTTATGTAAATGCTTATTGTTAATAATAACAACAACAATAATGACAATAGAAAATCCCCTGGTTTGCATGGTTGTGGTGGCTCAGAGCAGCTGCTTTAATGAGACATCTGCCACTGAAACTATTTAGCCTGAGGATAATGAATAACCGTTACTTAACTGCAACAGTATTAGTATAAACTCTGCTTAATGGGGACACATTTGGCCAGTGAGTAGTGATTTCTTGGTACTTATCTAGGTGTTTAATAGTGAAAATGACGAGCTTGTGGCAAAAATAAATGAAGGAATAAATAGTCATATAGCATATTCTGTGGTTTTCCCGGTTGCTTTACTCTGAAATACCTTGAAGGGATCTCGTCAGAAAGTGAATTATTCAAAATGTAGGGAACCTTTGTGGTGGGTGCTTGGAAATGCTGAAACACTGAAGATCACCTAGAGGGAGGTGGTGGAGTCACCATCCCTGGAGGTGCTCAAGAAAAGACTGGATGAGGCACTTAGTGCCATGGTCTAGTTGACTGGATAGGGTTGGGGGCTAGGTTGGACTGGGTGATCTTGAAGGTCTCTTCCAACCTGGTTGATTCTATGATTCTATGATTCTAAGCATTAGTCTTCACTAAGAACTTATTTTACCACAGAAATGATTAAAATATGAAGGCACAACCATTTGTGTCTTTATTTTATGGTAACGCTGTCTCTGGTCTGAATCTTTCCACATACCTATTACGCAGGTATATGTGCACGCACATTTAACGTGCCTTACTCTGAATCATTTCAAAGCTGGATAAACCATGCATCCAGAATGGCATTTCAGGTAGGGAACTCTATCCTGATAGACTCTGCTTAGTAGAATTCCCAAATTGTATAGACATGAGTTAAGAGAATTGCATAAAACCTGTTTGTCATGACAGGCACATGCAGCAATATGTTGTGATCAAACAAACAGACATGATTTTTTTTGCAGACTACTGATTGTCCATGCAAGATGTAAAAGCCTGCTTACAAGTGATGGTGTTAGCTGCTTTCAAGGGAGATGGACTCTGTATGTATGTGTCTGTTGGCTGTTATCCCCTGGCTTTGAAAGAAAAAAAGCTAGTGAAGACTATGTTCTTTACAAAATAAACTAGGATAATGAGGTTAAATGAGAGACTGCTGCAGTGTGATTCAATTTATTTGGCCAGACCTACAAATGAAATGAATATGAACCATGGGACAGTTGAACACTCTGAAGAGCTATCTGCTATTTCTCTGGAGGAAACTAAATGAATATTTTCTCAGATAAGAGAGATTGTTACCATGTTAGTGAAAGAATTTACCAGATTTAGAACAATGCCAGATAGTCCTCCTCATATTTACAGCTGTCTTTTCTCAGATATAAAAAGTGCATCTCCGGTCATGTTCTGACTCTAAAGTTAGAAGAGAGCCCTTGGGATCTGGAAGATGGGGAAGACCATGGTCACTTGTAAGTGACTGACATCTGGAGCTCTCCAGAGAATGCAAACCATTTGGTAGTCAACCCTGGCACTTGCCTGGTTCATTCTGGAACCCAGAGATAGCAAAACCCCATCAGGGAAATGTTAACAAAACCTAACAATTATTTTGATATATTGAAATATCTTGTTTCATTATATTGATTACTTGATATATTGATATCAACATCTTTGTCAGTGCCATGGACAGTGGCACCGAGTGCAGCCTCAGCAAGTTTGCTGATGACACTAAGCTGTGTGGTGCAGCAGACAGACTGGAGGGCAGGGATGTCATCCAGAGGGACCTGGACAGGCTGCAGAGGTGGGCACAAGCCAACCTCAGGAGGTTCAACATGACCAAGTGCATGGTGTTGCATCTGGATAGAGGCAATCTCAAGCACAAATCCAGGCTGGGCAGTGAGTGGCTGGAGAGCAGCCTTGAGGAGAGGGACTTGGGGCTGCTGGTGGATGAGAAGCTCAACATGAGCCAGCAGTGTGCACTTGCAGCCCAGATGGCCAACCAGATCCTGTGCTGCATCAGGAGCAGTGTGGCCAGCAGGTTGAGGGAGGTGATTCTCCCCCTCTCCTCTGCTCTGGTGAGACCCCACCTGGAGTACTGCACCCAGTTTTGCAGCCCTCATTACAAGAAGGATGTGGATGTGCTGGAGCATCTCCAGAGAAGGATGATCAGAAGGCTGGAGCAGCTCTTCTATGAGGACAGACTGAAAGACTTGGGGCTGTTCAGTCTGGAGAAGAGGAAGCTCCCAGGTGATCTTATTGTGACCTTTCAGTATCTGAAGGAGGCTAGGGAGAGCCTTTTTGGGCTCTCAGGGAGTGACAGGACTAGGAGGAATGGAGAAGAGCTGGAGGTGGGGAGTTTCAACCTGGATGTGAGGAGGAAGTTCTTCAGCATGAGAGTGGTGAGAGCCTGGAATGCCCAGGAAGGTGATTGAGGCCCCATCCCTGGAGGTGTGTAAGGCCAGGCTTGATGAGGCTGTGGCCAGCCTGATCTAGGGTAGGGTGTCCCTGCCATGGCAGGGGAGTTGGAATTAGATGATCCCTGTGGTCCCTTCCAACTCTGACTGACTATGATTCTAGGTAGCAACATATATGTATCATCCCTATAGTCAATTGTCCTAGGTTTTTTTTAGGATAGAGTTGATTTCCTTCCTAGCAGGTAGTAGAGTGGATGTTTTGAATTTAGCATGAGAATAACGCTGATAACATACTGATGTTTTCAGTTGTTGCTCTGTAGTGTTTACTCTAAGTGGAGGATTTTCCATTTCCTCATGCCATGCTGGTGACAGGGCTGGAGAGGCACAAGATTTCAGAAGAAGCCACAGCCAGGACAGCTGACCTAAAGTGGACAAAGGAATATTTTCTGTTGTCTGATGTCATGCTCATTGTATAAACTGGAAGCTGTTAGTCATGAGGGCCATATCACTGTTTGGGGACTGGATGAGCATCAGTCAGAGTGTGGTGAGCAATTCAGTTGCACACCATTTGTCTCTCTTGGGTTTAATTTCACTCTCTATTTGTCAGCTTCCCTTTTATTACCATTATTATATTTTTATTTAAATTATTAAATTGTCCTTATCTCAGCCCACGAGTTCTACTTGGGTTTGATTCTCCTTCCCATCCCACCAGAGGGAAGGAGTGAGTAAGTGGCTGAGTGATGCAGGCTGGGGTTAAACCATGACTTGGCTCTTAGAAATGTCTAGTGAGAATCATTCACAACAGAGATGTGCATGTTTGAGCACGGCAAGTAGGTTCCCTTTTAAGCAGGAATTTTAGGCTGTGATTCATTTGACCTATTTCAGACACCTACACTAAGACAAGATGAAGCTGGAGAAGTGAATCACACTCATCATCTATACTCCTCTGGACTCTTATTGAAACTGCAGCAGAGTTTTTGGGGGCTGCTGTAATTTCTGCAGTTAGAGCATCCCCAGTAAGGTTCCCCAAGTAACAAGAATGAGAATCACCTTTGGAGTTTGCTAGCATAGCTATGTTGCTTAGAAAAGGGAAAGAGTCCTGCATGCAGCAGTCCTAAACTCATTTATATTGGCAGTTTGGTTGGACAGTGATTTGGGAAATTAAGAATTACAAAAGTAAAACAAAAGATTCCCTTCACAAGGACAAGTCTTTGTTTTGTATACTTAGGGTCCACCATGAGCAGGCAGCTACTATGACTTTCAGCACATGAAGTGAAACTGAGAAAGCTTTGAAATCTACAGGATTGTTTGGCTGAATATTGGTGACTGCCCAAGAGCTGAGATCTGCTCTCAGAAGGCAGTGTCCATAGCACTCCACCTCTTGCTAAACAGTTGTCTGAATGACCTGAGGCAACATTCTTCAGGGGCCTGGACACCTCTACTCCAAGTCTAATGAATCAAGACATTCTTTAAATTCCACTTTGCATCATGCTCTCTGCCATGCCTGATGGGAAAAATCACAGTACAGTTTAGACTGGAAGGGATGTGTCCAATCCTCTTATTCCGACTTCAAATTTACATCAGGTTTCTCAAAGCCTTGTCCAGCCAAGTTTTCCCTATATCTGTGAACAGAGATTTCAAGCAACATCTCTCCCCAATACAGAGTCTATGAACTTTGCTTACTTCTGTACAGCCACAGACTGATGGAGTAAAGGGCTGCTTCACAGCTTGGTGCAAAATCACTGATTAAATATGCCAAATTACCTTTAGCATCTTACAAAGCACTAGGAAAAAATACATACAATTAGAAGGTCCAAGGACAAATGGAGAGAAAATATTGTTCTCTATAGAGAAAGCACATGGGAAATTTGAACAATGCAGCTATTTGGGGAACTGCCACTGAATTGTACTCTTACTTGTAAACTGACTATTGTCCAGATATTGAAAGTATTTGACTCAATGCATTCCAGAAACAGGCACATTTTTAAAGTGATGCAACAGGAGGAAAACAAAATAAAAGCAACCAGCCAACCAAAACCCCCACTCTTATGTGAAAACCAATGGGTGTGCAATCTCTGAGAAGAAAGAATTTTGTGCTTAAAAATACTAACTTGTCTTGGAAAACTCAGCTACTAATAAATGCAGGTGGTTGTGCATGCACTAATTATACAGACAGGCTTAAGCACAAAGTTATATCCAGACCACATGAGTATTTTATTATGGCTTAAGGACTCCTTGGATAGATTTGAATTTCTTGCTAGAATTTAAAAACTAGTGCTGTGGCTGGCTGTGTTAAAGGACAGCAAATCAGACATAAGTTATCAAAGTTAGGATGAAATATTTTAGCCCTAGTTATTTTAAGAACTAACTACTGAGAGAGGTTATTCTTCCCCTGTACTCAACACTGGTCAGGCCATACTTTGACTGCTGTGTCCAGTTCTGGGCTCCTCAATTCAAGAGAGATGTTGAGGTGCTGGAACATGTCCAGAGAAGGGTGACAAAGCTGGTGAGGGGCCTGGAACACAAACCCTATGAGGAGAGACTGAGGGAGCTGGGGGTGTGCAGCCTGGAGAAGAGGAGGCTCAGGGCTGACCTCATTGCTGCCTACAACTACCTGAAGGGAGGCTGTAGCCAGGTGGGGGTTGGTCTCTTCTGCCAGGCAACCAGCAATAGAACAAGGGGACACAGTCTCAAGTTGTGCTGGGGGAAGTATAGGCTGGATGTTAGGAAGAAGTTGTTGTCAGAGAGAGTGATTGGCATTGGAATGGGCTGCCCAGGGAGGTGGTGGAGTCACTGTCCCTGGAGGTGTTCAAGAAAAGCCTGGATGGGGCACTTAGTGCCACGGTCTAGTTGATTGGACAGGGCTGGGTGCTAGGTTGGAGTGGATGATCTTGGAGGTCTCTTCCAACCTGGCTGATTCTATGACAACACAAAAATGAACCTATCATGCTTCTATGACAACACAATTTTTCATTTTATTGTTTCCTATTTCAGCTAAGCCCCCACAACTCCTCTGCACCTTTCAGAAACATCGAAGAAAACTGATTCAACCTTGCATGTGGTTGTTGCTTTGTCATGTCCTAAGGTACATGTCCTTGAATTAGGGGGTTCATAATAATGGCTTTCATTTTCCTTGCACTTAGAGGACAACCAAACTTTTACGTACACAATGGAGACCCCACAAGGAAGACTGTTCTCAGAACCAAGCTCCCACACATAAACCTCTTGCTCCAGTCATAGAAAGATCACACAGTTGGTGAAATTGCTTTAGCCCTCTCAAGCCCTGGCTGATACAAGGCTCGTGCACTTTGACCACAAATACTACTGAAGTCCATTAATGGCCTGCTTTTATTTCATCCTTTCTCATCCACTGAAGTGATTACCAGAAACATGTGCTTCCTCAGTGACTTGTCCCACTTGAGCTCTCCCCAGAGCCAGAAGGGCAATACATATTTACATTGAGGAATTTAGCTCAGCCTTTCACACTTACATGGCACTATCACACAAGTTATTTTTGGAGATGACAGGGTGGAACTTTCTTCATAAAATAAACATTTAAACCAAACAGAAATCCACCCCCCAAAAAAAAAACCCAAAAACAACCAAACAAACAAAGCAAGCAAAAAATAAAAAACAAAGAAACAAAACTTGTAAAAATGAAAAAAAACAACAAACCAAAACAATAATCAAAATAAAACAACAGAACAAAACCCTTAACCCCTCGAAAACTAAACAAACACAACAAAAAAAACACCCCACATTTTTTTAGTGAAGGGTCAGTAGTTTCTTATTCTGCAACCAGACAAGGAATATATACTTACTGTGTGCTCCTCTTTCTAAGATAGAAACAATTTGTTGGTCTGATAGTTGTTTTGAGTACTCCCCTGAAGAGGTACCATCTCCTACTAGGGGGCAGTGTGGGATTATTTGTGTAATTGCTAACAAAATGGGGTTCTCCTCTAGGAGGGAGGTTCTCAAGTGTACTCATGTTACTACTAAAATGAACTACAAGAATTGATGCAGATGCCTTAAAGAAGCTGTCTTTTGGCACATCTGTTTATAAGTGAAGAATTGCCTTTTCTGGATGCACACACAACTTGGGTAGGATTTTCTTGTCTTTTTTTTTTTGTCTCTTTTTTTCCCCCTTCTGATTGAAGTAACCTTTCCTACATATATATATATATATATATATACTCTACAAGTCAACAATCCTTCAACTGCTGCAGGAGCTCAATTCATTGCTTAAGGGAAGAATAAAAAAGAAACACAAAGTGGATCAAAAAGAAACAAGACTGCAGGTCTGAGAGAGTCTTGCCCTTGGCATTTCCTCTTGCCCTGCTCCCACAGGCAGGCAAGACTGTAGGGGCCCTCTGTCAGTCTTATGGAAATGCATTTCATCTGAAGTAAATGTTACCCTAGCCTACAGATGACATACAAGAAAAGCATTGGTCTTCGAGAGTTTGAAGGAATGATTCAAATTGTGGAAAGGGCAGTGGCAACTTTGAGAAGGCTTAGCTTGACCTCTCTTGATCTGGACATTGGTGATAAATGCACACAAAGTGCCCCAGTGGAAAAATCCAAAGATAAGGTGATTAAGAATGTTGTCCTGCCCAGTGACAGGACAAGGGCAAATGGGTGGAAGTTGAGGCATGAGAGGTTCCAGGTGAACCTGAGGAATAATTATTTCACTGTGAGGGTGACAGAGCACTGGAACAGGCTGCCCAGGGAGGCTGTGGAGTCTCCCTCTCTGGAGATATTCAAGAACTGTCTGGATGCATTCAGTGTGATCCGCTCTAGCTGATCCTGCTCTGGAAGAGGGGCTGGGCCAGATGATCTTTCAAGATCCCTTGCAGCCCCTGACACTCTAAGACTCTATGATTCAATGAGCCTGACAGTCACCTTGACTGGCCAAATATGTGTGTCCTGACTCTGCGAAACAAGGGGGCTCCTGCCCAAGCTGTGCTGCAAGTGACTGTACAATATAGAATAGAATCATGGAAGCATAGAATCAGTCAGGGTTGGAAGGGACCACAAGGATCAGCCAGCTCCAACCCCCCTGCCATGGGCAGGGTCACCCTACCCTAGATCAAGCTGCCCAGAGCCTCATCAAGCCTGGCCTTATACACCTCCAGGGACAGGGCCTCAACCACCTCCCTGAGCAACCCATTCCAGGCTCTCACCACTCTCATGCTCAACAACTTCCTCCTCACATCCAGGCTGAACCTCCCCACCTCCAGCTTTGCTCCATTCCCCCCAGTCCTGTCACACCCTGAGAGCCTACAAAGTCCCTCCCCAGCTTTTTTGTAGGCCCCTTTCAGATACTGGAAGGCCACAAGAAGGTCACCTGGAGCCTCCTCTTCTCCAGACTGCACAGCCCCAACTCTTTCAGTCTGTCCTCACAGCAGAGCTGCTCCAGCCCTCTGAGCATCCCAGTGGCCCTTCTCTGGACACATTCCAGCACATCCACATCCTTTTTGTAATAGAGGCTCCAGAAGTGGATGCAGTACTCCAGGTGAATGATTTTGGAGACTTCATCTTCCACTGAGACAAACAAGAAGGCAAAATACTGCAGAAATTCCAGATTTTAGTGGGCAAGGCCTCAGGTTTCCTTTTTAGTCAGTAACATCTCTAAGATCCCATAAAAAGTTCCAAGAGGTCTCCAAAGCTGTCTGTCAGAGCAGCCAGCACTCCTGGTATGTACCCAGCACCACAATTTCTCCTTGTGTGCTAATCTTGCCAGGGCTCTGAGGCATGAGGGCTTTCCATGGAGGGGCAGCTGGAGGGAACAATTGCATAGGCTATGAAACAGACTGAAATTGAACCTAAGGATGCTTACTGTGTTGGTGGCTAACTCCTCAGTTATGAAACAAAAGATGCAATAAGCAAGAAATAGACCTCCATGTTTCACTGCAAGGAACAGAAGAGGCAGCTCCACTTGCCAGAGATGCTTATGGAAGCAATGTAGGTTTACTAGCTTCCAAGGAGATGCTTATGTAGTGTCATCATCAGTATCCCAGGGCACAAGTGCAGCAGGAACTGTCAGCAAGATCTCTCCACAGGTAAAGGAATCGGTGCAGGAAAACAAAGGCTAGTGCCCAAGAATGTCAGAGTTCATTTGGAAAGTAGTTTCATTGTGTGATTCCCAAGGTGTTATTACTCTTACAGCTAAAGGAAAAAAAATATTCTAAATTGATAGCATCTTTTTAATCCCCTATCTTAACTGCTTGAGAGAAGTTTCTGTCGGTGAAGAGCAACAGGCTTTTAGAGTAGTAATGAAATTACCTGCCCCGACTTCGATTTTTATCAGTAGATCTCTAAACACTTCACAAGAAATCAGCCTCACTATTTATTTTTTATAGAAATAGTTTATGCAGTTATCACACTCTCTTTTTATGCCTCCATAGACTATCAAAGGATTCTGTAATGGAACAAACTGTCTTTTGCAATGGGTAAATCACTAGTATTTAATTAAGCTACCGACGGGGTGATGCTCATCAGCAGTTTTACAATATCCCTGACTCCACACCTTTGGGAATATCACTTTTATAGTCAAATAAGAAAATACACAAAACATTAAGATTTGCATGGCAGCTTTATTCTCTCTTTTATTTCCATAACGACCACCAAAGCCATCCCCCCTTCCAACGCAGAATGTGCAAAAGTTCAGTGAAGTGGCAGAATTATCTAATGGCTAATTTAGGGATGCACATAACCAGAGCAAAGAGGTGATAGCTCTTTACACCAGCTGAAGTTGCATTTCCTGAATTCCTCTTCAGAAGCTTGCTGTGTGTCTTTGGTCAGGACACTCCACTTCTCTGAATCTCTAATTCTGTTGGGGCAATGATCTGCTAAAAGTCTGACATTTTGAAGCACAGAAGAAAAGAATCTCGTTGCTAGTATTATTTCAGTGTAGGCTTGGGATTGTATGTGTGAATGATACTGCATGGAATTTACTGATCCTGAGGTGCAGTTTTTTGGTTTTCAGAGAGTACACTTACAAAAGAGTAAGTATCTTCAACAGGTTATCTCTCTTCTTTCAAGGTGGCAGCAGCTTTCTCTTTTACTTCATGTTGTTCAACATTTAAAAGCTTTAAACCCCAGAACAAACACCTACAAAAAGACAACAAACAAACAAACAAACAAACAAAAACCAACAAAAAACCCACACAAACCAAACAAAATCAGATCTGCTTGTATTGTTAAAAACTCCCCTCTGACCTCCTGACATGTACTTTAATGTAAATGATAGGTAAAAGCACAGTGAAAGGGATCCCACAAGTCGTCTCAGCCTCATCCATTGCTCTGCTGAGAAGGCTCTGCAAACACAGCAAGTGATCTTTGTGTTCTACCCTGTGATGGTTTGGGTGTTCACTGCCCCCTCACACTTTAGAAATCACCCAGACTAGACTCAGCTGGCTCTGGGAATATGAATTAAGCTATTTATTTACAGCTAGCACAATGTACAAGCAGATATTTACAGTATATACAGTTATAGACAGAAATATACAAGATAAAAGGTAATACAGAAACACAACTCCCCTCCCAGAAACCTGAGTCCCCAGGAGGGGCTCTCAACCACCCCTGCACCTTCCTCCTGCCCCTCTCAACCTTACCTCAATCCTAAAAAAGAATAGAGATTCAGCCAAGAGGTTAAGAAACAAAGTGAGTTAGGCCAAATGGAAGGTGAGGTTAGGGAGTAAGATGTTGCTCAGCTAGCAGCCCAAGCGAGAGAGAAAATAGTGAGAGTGTTATCTAATGTTTTCATTTCTTCTTCCCATACTCCTCAGCAAGACAGTGAGGGAAGTAGACATCACCATTGTTTTCCTTTCACAGCCTGTAATCTACTTCTTCTCACCAAAACATACTAGCTAGCTTCAAACTAGCACATACCCCTAATCTCCAGGGTTAATTCATTAAAACAGGAGTTTGCTACCTTAATTAATCTTGTTATTAAATATTTTTAAAACTCAAAGTTTGGGTTTCTTTTTATTTGAATGGACTCTTCCACTTGGTGAGGTCTGCTGTCTCAAAGCACAACCCGTTCCACTGGAGCGGGAGATCTCATACAGGCATACTCACACTCTTCCTCTCCAGTACCAGTGGTACAGGACTCAGCACAGAATAAATACTTGAACATACAGTATCCCAATCTAGTTTTACTGCCTGCTGTAAACTTAACACTACTATTGCTATGCTGATAGAAGTTTCCATGGCTCTGCATAAACTACAGGCAGAGCTGTGGCAATGGTTTTTCAAACTCTTGGTTTTTATTTTTTCTCAAATCTTGTGGTCATCCAAATAGTTACTTTTTCTTGATCAGATTTTTCATTACTCTTTCTCCTGTAATATTTGGGCAGAGACACAGAACAGTTGTGGTACAAACCCACATGACACCTCTTCTAGAAAACTGTATTCTGCAGTTCCTGGTTCCACTGCATCTTGGTGATCTCTTACAGAAGTTTATTAGTTGTCAGAGATGCTGCTCGGTAAAAAGCTCCAGAAGAGGGTGTCACAGAGTAGTAACCAGTGAGGACAGGTCAAAAGGGCCTGCTTGCACAGTAAGGTAGCTCTTTTATTCCTCTAGCATGTCTGCTGAGCTAATGCCAAGAAAGCAATTCCTTTGGCAAGAGAATAGCTCCCCAAATCCTGAGAAAGCACACAGAAGCTATTCGACAGCACCCTTGTGTCTGCCAGTCCAGAGAATTGTGTGCTGGGATACAGAATCACGATGCCAGGGTGGGAAACTGCAAGGATGTATCATACATTACCACCACCCACAGCATGCCTGCAGATGTGGGACCAGAGAACAGAGTGCTAGTGTGGAGAATGTCAAGATGCAGAAGAGTGGTAGGCTGCCGTATGTTGGCAAGTGCATGATTACCTAACCCATGGTTAGCATGCAGTGTAGGCAGGTTTCATTAGCAAAGTTCAGACCATGATGTGCTAATTAAAGAATAGGTTGCCCTAGTTGCTAAGGAAATGAATGCTTTCTGTATTGCTACTTCTACCCCAACGAAGCATGTTCTCAGTTGTCCCTCTGGCTGCATTTCCCAGGGAGAAAGGTCATGGCTTGGTATTGTTGCTTCTGTGATTACAGTGCTCCTGTGAGCTGATTTTCAGGTCAAGAGTCACAGGTGAAAGGGATGCCAGGGGAAAGTGGTTTAAAACACTCCTTTATTGAGTACGTGTCTACAGACAAGCTCCTCTTAAAGGTAGTGGTTTCAGAGTATATTGTTTTGTGTTTTTAAGATCTGTTCTGCTGCTTCTGGGAAATATGCAGTCCAGATTAGGAGATCTATGTGCTTTAAAATTGCTCTAACTGTCAGCTTTTCTGCAAAGCAGAGGATGACTGAGAGTTTGAGTCAGTCCTAGAGTAAAAGAGATGTAATGGTTTGAAGTTTTTATTAGTAAAGGAGCTGGCTACCACCAGACAGGCATCTTGCTTAGCTTAGTCTCATGAGAAAGCATTCTCTGATACATTATTCCTCCACAATAATACATACTGTGCATAGGCAGCTGCTAGAAATGTAAGGATGTATCAACATCAACAGGACTAAAACCTGAATATTGTGAAGCTAACATGTAGTTGAAAAACTGTCTTCGTGGGGTGGTCTATTGCTGGCTGCAAGTCCCGCAGTGGCTCTGTCATTCTTCATTCTCAGTGTAAGATTTACATCAGTCCCATCTTGAAACTGCAAAGACTGTGCAAAGCATCTTCAGTGCATTTTCCTTCCTTTCCTCTCTGCATCCTCTACTGAAACCCTGTCACCAGAACTACAGAACTTTCTCTTCTGTCACCCTCTAGTGCAATGGTTGTCTGGCTGTAGTTTTGAGATCCCAAAGCCATGATCTTCCTGTGTCATGGAACAGTAACATTCCCATTACATATATATTGGCCTCCAGTTTCCAGTATGCTGGACCATTGATTTTTCTTTCTTGTTCTTTTATTTCCTGAAGTAATACTCCTCTAGTTTCTAGCGTACTGAAACACATTCCCTTTACCTAATCTGCTCTTCTCTTACCTCAGTGCAGACATTGCAGCATCTGGCATCACCCCTCCCTACCAGCTGCTTCATTGCTGCATTCTCCAAGGAATAAGCTGCCATTTTCCAAAGACCTTTGAAGTCACTAAGTTCCACTTCTAACTTTCTCTGAGGACTCTAACCCCAATGTGACATTTATTTATCTTCCTCTTAAAAAATGCTGTCTACAATTTTATCTTGCTTATTTTGCATTGCAAACTCTGCAATATCCTTTTGCTAATTCAAATGTTTTCTCTGCGCTGCATTCTGCAGAAGGGTACTGTGAAACCCTTATAACATAAAAACCTTTAGTCAAATTGGACTTAACTAATGAGGAGAAATCTCTTGTTGGCCTAGACTTACAGGAGAGACAGGAACCTGCCAGAATCTCTTGCTGCCTGTTGGAGGCAGGTGTGGACTGTTAGCCTGAATATTTGGGATAAACTTCTGAAAGAAGGAATACCAACAATGGCTAAGTCTAAGTTCTTGTCCCAAGTTACTTCGCTTTCTTGGTTTTTTGTTGTTTATGTGGATGGTTTTCTTTCCAAACAATTTCTCTGTTAATAAAGCTGGAAACAGAGAGGATGAAACCATGGCCCTATGATGAAGGTAGCATTTTCATATGCATTTTGGGGAGGTCTTTATCAGTTTACAGGGAGGTAAAAACACAGCTGTGAATATTCTCAGTGTCTGTTATGTGATGAATTGTGAGTACCCTGGTGGGAGAAACATTTGCCATTATTTGGTATTACCAGTTTCAATGGTCAATGTTCATGAGAACTTCATCCTCTGACACAGCTTTGGTCTGTGAGGAAGCTTAGTTGTTCTGTTCCTTGCCAAATTAACATGAAACCAAGATAACAGACCACTATAAAAAGACTTTTGCTCCATATAAAATGTACCAAACATTGAAAAATCTTTTGGCACAATCTGCTTGGATGCTAATGCATTTATTGGAGGTGCAGACCTTTAATAGAGGAATTTACTTACAGCATGATCCATATTGGATAGTAAAAAGGGGCAGGGAACCCCTAGGGATTGCTCTCTACACTGTATTCATAAATAAAATACCTCAGTTGTTGCTTACATTCCAAGTTCACTTGTACTCATAATAGATATTCATGAAATGCCCTCTCTTTTTCCTAAGAGATCAGAGCAGGGATGGGCTCAGACCTTTAACCTTAACTTTTGCTTTGATATGTAATATTTGGAGACTGACTACACCTCTTTAATTCAAATGTTCAGAGTGGGCAAAAGCCAGCATAGCTGTTATGTCATTCCCATTTTCCCATTTAGCCTCTATAGGATTACCATTATTTCATTTGTTAATGTTCCACTGCCTGTCACTACCTTCAGTGGTCTCACTATTCAGGTTAGTTACTGATGAGACAGTTTGGCTCAATAGCTAATTACTTGTCAAATTAATCACTACTTCCACTTGTGAGACACATCTTTAGTGGTACAGAAAGTGTACTGCATTTCCAGAGAGTAGGCTACAAAATTAACTAAAGATATTTTGAATGTTCCACAAATTGGATGAGATTTGTTGAGTTACCCACTGAGCGTACTGGGAAATCTGTGGGCTGCAATTCAGAAGATCTTCATAATTCTCTCACAGTTCTCACTTCCCTTGTTTCTCTGAAACAGGAGAGTCTATTTTTCCTTCATCCTCTGCATTAATTTTTGCATAGGTCTTTAGTGCTATTGCCCACCTCCACCTCTTCTTTCACTATGTTGCAATTTCTTCTCTCTGTCCCCTATTTCTCCCCTTTAATGTCTGGGGGTTTTTTACCTCTCATTTGGGGACTTGCATTAAAAGACCATCTTCTTTCTCAGACATTCCCAACCTTCTCTGGAGGTCAGGCATCTGTAACTGTTCCTAGCCCTCCACCAATCTCTCCTTGGTTATGGCTGAAAGGATGGGTTCTTATTACAGCTCTAGAGGCAGGAGCAACAGTGACTCTTTTAGCAGCTGCTCCTCTTTCCCTCCCATGTGCTCCCTCTCATCCAGCAACACCCATCAACTCTGGATAACCCATGACAAAGTAACCAAGTTGGCAATTTTCTTTTCCAGCATGCTGTTACCACCACCATCTTAGGAGTTGGGTTCTAAGCTAATTACCAAAACTGCACTAAGATTCTGTAGAGTTCTAAGCACTTTGTGCCTTTTTGCTCAAGACCCTCGTAAGGGCATTCCTTAAGCTTCTCAGAGAATAGCAGTGTGAAAAAAGGTTGCTACCTTTCAATGCCTACAATACTATGAGCATTTAAATGTATATATTCCCAGATGAGAATGAGTGCTAACAATGAATTAAAGCTTTTAGACTCTAAATCGCAGCAGTGCAAGCTATGAAGAGAGGGGTGGGGGGGGTGGGGGGGGGAGAGATTGAAGAAAACTGAAAGAAACCAAGAAATAAGTAACAAAGTTCTTCAATGCCTTGTCTGTGGTCCATACACTTGTTCTGTATTCTGGCTACTTTTTGCTCCCTCCCACTGTCCAGAAGTTTTCACTTGCACCCATGAATTACTGCTTTAACAAATCAAGGAAATCTGGAAACACTGGATGTGAATAGGTCATAAACTCAGAAAAGAGATTCTTTTAAGTAGAGAAGTCAGGTTGATTTCTTTTCTCCCCTCTGAAGAGAACGTGTCAAATGGAAAATCTAGCTCTGTATCACATACAGATTACTACTTAAGAACTTCTTTCCCGAGGCAATGTTTTCCTACCACCAGGAGTAGATTCCACTTTAGTTCTTCTTGACTATTTCACCTTTTGGTGAACAATTACTTATGCGATAATAAATTCAGACTCTTTTTTTTTTTCCCCAAGTAAAGGGACTGATAAAAGCACATAGACAGGGGAGATGCCTGCCAACATCAGTGGAGAGATTCAGCATCTGATGGATGACATACCTCAGGTGCAGTGGAGACCCTACAATTCTAGAAGGGGATTTTGCATCACTCATTCACCAAATCTCACAGTTCAGAACACAGTGAGATCCTTATTCTTGTGTGTATGTGAATGTGAGATAAGGTTTTAAAGAATTTATGGATCCATCCATTTGGGAGGGAGTTGTTTTGACTGTTACTTTTAGAAAAGCAGTGAGTTTAGCTGTGTGGAATGTGAATAGCACTGTATGAAATTACTTATGTCTCACCCAAAACTACTACTAGTAGTACCTTAGGATAGTACTTTTTAACAGAGGAAAAATGTAGCAAGCTTTTCCTAGAATTAAAAAATAATGAAAAGAATGATGAAAACCAACACACTCGGGTATACAAATATGCCCAGCAATCCTCCCTAACAACCTCTAGTAACAATAAATGGTTCACATACATTCAATTTCCACTCACCCTCTGTATTGTTCCAGATTGGGTCATCTTCCACCATCCCAAATACCTTAAGAAGGTGCCTTGTTTTGTTTGGCAAAACCTGCCAAATAGTTGGATAGTGCACAGCATTTTTTATAGTTACATCTGAGCCCCAGTCCTCTAAAGCAGAACCATCTCAAAGCTTCTCATGACATATGCAAAATGCAATGTTTCTGCCTCAAAGCTGAGTGACTAAAGATGGGGCTACTATTGCTACAAGAAAAGAATTGGAAGGAGCCAGGCTGCAGACTGTGTGGGAAGTGTCCCTCTTTAGCCATTCTGAGAGGGTGGGTGGCATGTTGCTGGACACAACATTGCTGAAGAGTCCTCTGAAAATGAGCAGTGGACATATCAGACATCCTGCAGTCACAGCAGCCAACCTGGTCTGTAACAGCCCTGGCATAGACAAAGCAGTCTGACGGATCACAGCTTATCTGGTCTACACCTGGGGCTGGTTTGCTGCATAATAGTTTTAGATCTTCGTGAAGCCACATAATTTGCAACAATTTGCAACTGGAAAACTGAGCTTTTGCATCTTGACATCACAAACCCATGTAAGTATAAAGAACCCCTATGAGGCAATTTGCAGTGATTGCTAAGATTCACTGGTAATTTCCTCTCCGGGTACTGTTCATTTGGACTCAATGCTACACAGCATGGTCAGGATCCTACCTAATGTCCATTTGTTTGGGGCACAGTTTTAAATATGCACAGCAATTAGAAGCTATGTAATTTTTCTCACTAACAGTCTAAACCAGTGAAAAAGACATTTGCACCCACATTTCCAGCATTCCTGCCTAGTATACCATTCTGTTCACTGCACCTCTATGTTTTAAGTACAGGATGCAGCTTGTTAGTTCCTTCCATTTTTTTCACTCGCCATCCCCTCCAAGTCCACCCTGTTGTTTTGTTTATGGTGCCTGGTTTGATAATGCTGACCCCTTCTGTTTTCTTTGAACAGCCAATGTACTGCTGATGTAGTTCATCACAAACTAATGTTTAGCAATGGATCTGAGAAGCAGTATTGGACGTAGAGGTGGTAACAGTCATAGTAGCTACAGGAAGAGGCTAAGGAATGAAGTGTACACTCCACTCATGTCCAGAATGGTTTGCTCCATTACCCACTGAGGCTGACAACACTAAGCAACCCCAGGCAACTGTTGTGACTGCCCTCAAGTAGTGCTGGGTCACTGGGGATTTTAACACTCAAGTTAGCAGTTTGGTGTTGGAAGAATGGATCCTCCAGAAATAGTTAACTTTTCAGCACTGTCTGCTGACGTCCACCAGGTGAAGATGTGGTGCTCTGTACCCAGGAGACAGATGAAGTTTCAAAAGCTGAAGATGGAAA
Organism: Pogoniulus pusillus; assembly: GCF_015220805.1. Taxonomy (NCBI): domain Eukaryota; kingdom Metazoa; phylum Chordata; class Aves; order Piciformes; family Lybiidae; genus Pogoniulus; species Pogoniulus pusillus. Next base: position 11,094,915 of record NC_087278.1, read on the forward strand.
TCTTTTTCTCTTTCCTGCTCTAGGGAGGAGTAGGTGTGAATTTAATCTGGGGGGGAACAGAGTATTTTTAGTATTTTATTTCTTAGTAATGTCTACTACTTGTCCTCCTTCATATACTCTTCTCATTTTATCCAATTTTAGAAAGTGAGTCCAGATCTTTCTGTCCCTGGTGAAATGACACATACCTAGTGAAAGCATGCATGCTGCTTTCAGACTCCTAGAGTCATTAGCTTGCTAAATTGACACATTGTTTTGAGGTAACTATCTTCAGTCTCCAGAGAACAGTTAACGTTCCAGAGTCTGCAAACATTCTCTTTCAACTTTCAAACTTCTGTTTACAAAAATAAGGGAATAAGACACCAAGAAAGAAAACTTATTCATATGTTTGTATCAAAACTAATGGGCAAGTACAGAGTTGAGTAAATACTGACCCTGTTCTGTAATCCTATCCTTCAAGAGATGTTAATCAGTCCAATATACGCTTTTAGGATAGAAAGTGTCTTTTTCTCACTAGGCTTGGTGTGGAACTGCACAACTACCCTGCAGACAGGCTGGAGACTGGGTCAAATAAGATTTTATTCAAAGGATACTCCCCTGGTTGTGTTATCCTCAATATTAAAAGGGAAGTTTGCCAAGGGTAGGGTCTCCTTCTCATTTGCCATTCTGTAATTCCTCTTTCAAATCAGCCTTCTAATATCTTAAGACAGTATGCTCTGCTTGCATCTCTGATGGATTTGACATTTTATGACTTGTATTTACCTATATGAACATTCTGCTGCATCTTACTGCAGGAAGGGTAAATCACAGTTTCCTTTGTTCTGATTTTGAATCTGCTTAACAGATTCAGTGAGAGAGACTATCAAAGGAATCACTGTGTGCACCTGATGGCTAGTATATAAAGCAACTGACCTACTGTGGTAATGGGGCAGATGGATGGAAATTAAAGAATGACAGCTATATCTTCCAGCACCTCATTTGCCATGCAAGTCTCATAGAATCATAGAATCACTTGCATGTAAACCTTTACCATGGCCTGGACTGTCTTCTGTTCATGCTCTGTCACACCTAATTTTTTTCTTCAAAAAATGTTGTTCTTTAGTGTCTCAGTTTCTCAATGCTCAGAAGAGAGAATACCTGTTTTAAGTACTATTTCAGTGACCAAGTGTCAGAACTGATGGCAGAATCCTGTTCTAACTAGCCCACAACTAATACAAATGGTACAAATTGTGAGACCTTCAATAGCATAAAAGACATCTAGGCATCTGACTTTTATTTGTGCCTATTAGGTTTCCCCCTATAGCTGTCTCTTCTAGAAAGAAACCAGGGAAAAACATGTCCTGTTGACATAAGCACTTGTGAGCAATGCAATCAGTACAAGCTTGAAGACTTCATCTTCTCCCCACAAAAACTACCTTAACAGAATACTGCTGAGGCTGCAAATTCAAGTACACAAAGTCAGGAAATGACAACTAAATATGGTATCAGTTTTCTTTCCAAGTTATACTACAATCCCCAATTTTGTGATCACAGAGTGTTTTCTATCGAGGCAAAAATGTCAGGTGCAGATTTCACGACACTTTAGCATTCTCAGCTCTCTTCTTCAAATCTGATTTCTTCATCCAGACAAGCCTGGGCTTAATCTTTTATTCCAATTCCCCATCCAATCTCTTTTGTTTTCTGTGTCTCCTCCTATGGAATTAAAGAACCCCACCATTGTTAATTTCAGTATCTATCCTTACCTGGGCTGGAGTATCGAGGGGTAACCAGATTAGAAAGACAGTTTTGTTCCTGCAGTGCTGGAGAGAAAAAGAAGATGATTTGCTGTCAGGCATCAGCAGATGCAGAGCTGATGTAATGATTCAAAGGAAAGCACACTTTCTTAGCTGGTGTGTTAGACTGGCCAAGGAAGAGGTCTGAGCCAAATGTATGGGTACAGATTCTATAAGGATGCAGGTTTTCCCTTTTATCAACTCTCCACTAAGCACATATGGATTTTTAATGGCTACAAAAGTAAAATGTCTTTTTTTTTTTTTAATGCTCACACACTGCTGGTATTGTCCTCTAGCAGAATTCTGAGAGGATATCTTAATCCATCATTAGTTTTGAAGTTCTTACAGGTTACCCTGCAGAAAGAGGGCTTTCAACTAGTGCTTCTTTTCACATAACCTGATTGATAAAAATTGGTTAACACTCCTGTATTACAGCCTAGTAATTGCCACAGCAAAGCTACCACTGTATTTGGCATAAGACCCATTCCCAAGGGTGGTATCTTTTTCACCTTGATCCAAGAGAAGATAAGTAAGTAGCAATACTTCCTGCTGATGCTAACTTGTCTTGACTGCACCTATTTTGGATGTGGCTATGCAGTGTAGAAGAAGATAGGAAAACATTTCCAGAAGCCACTGGCATCAATTACTGGTGCTGGACAAATCTTCCCTGTCATTGGAACTGTTGTTACATCAAGCTTGCACAGAAACAGTCAGGTAGCAGATTCAGAAATACTATCAACACGGGCAAAGGACACCATGCCAGTATCATTTCTGATACCAGCACTGAGATTTTGTGCATTGGTTGGAGAAGTGATATTTAAAACTATTTTCCTCTCGGTAGATAAAATTCTTCTTTTAACTGACTTAAACGCATGCTGATTTTGCTGGAAACTTTGCTGGCCATTTCCTTCAGTTGCCGCAGGAACTATGAATTCTGATGCCATCCACAGTAGCAAAAGTTTACTCCTTTCCTCAGTACACAATCTGATACAGCCTGCAATTTTAGTGTAAGTAGCAATGCCAGCATCTGTGTGGCTGCCAAGCTCCGAAATGCAAGTACACAGACAGAGTGTAAAATACCCACTGAATTGTTTGGGCTTTTTTCTATCTGTTGCTGGATTCCCTCACTGTCACCTTCAGACTTTGAAGGACTGTCCTTTTTCTGGGTCTGGCCTTGTCTACTTGGCCTCTGGTATGCCTGACAGCTTTAGTTTCACCTAAGAATCAATGGAAAAAACCCTATCGTGTCAAGATACAGCCTGAATCACACAATATTGAAGTGCTAAAGTACTTCTTTGAAAAAGAGGTATTTAATGTTGACAGGTTCATTGGCACTAACGTTGGTCTTGCCTTGTTGCTTGATCTAAGCATCAACTTCCCTGTAACCACTGTTGAGACTGAGGAGGATTATCCTTTTATTACCGACAGTTTCACTGCTGAGATGTGGTGACCTTTCCTATTCTTTCACCAACAAAGCAAGTCCAAATCATAGTTCACAACTTCTCAAATGCCAGCAAGAACACAGAAACTTCCTTTAGCACTGACAGTCTCGACCAAGTTGCTGGCTGCAGCTTATGGTCACATCTCAGTCCTGGCAAAGGAATATTTTAGCTTATTCACAGTACACTTTTGAGACACAAGCACTTGTGACCACAAAATTTCATGTTTCTATGCTTGGCTGCTTGGACTATGCGCCCTTTTTATACTCAGAAGCATGTACATATATTTCCATTGTGTTTTTTTCTGACAAGGACATGACAGTGGATTTTCCTCTGTCAGTTTTGTTAACTGACAGAAAAGATTCATACTGGGCAGTCCTGCTGTTGCAATGGCAGTAACGCAAATAAGCCTGAGTCATTAGACAAGATCTGGGTATTATTTTACCCTCCTCTCACTGGATAGTAGCAGCCATAATGCATTTCTTCTTTTTAGAGAAATTCTCTAGAAAGTATTTCAATGAATAGCCCTAGCTGGGAAAAAAAAAAAAAAAAAAAGAAAGAAAGCTCTAGGATCTGACTGATAATTACAGCAGTTTATTTTTTGGTCAAAAAGAATTCCTCTTTTACTCATCAAATAACGATTCTCACAAGCAAATCTGGGGAACTTTCCTTCCCCACAGTGCCCATTTTTAATGAAAGTATTTTTAATACATGTTCTAAAAGCCTGACCATAGCTACAAAATTTAAAAATTATTTTAACAAGTCTTGGTATCATGCATTAACTTGTAATAGGACTTATATTTGTTACCATTCATCACTTTTTATTTTGTTTACATTTTATACCTACACCGACTCTGTAGTCATAGAATCACAGAATCAACCAGGTTGGAAGAGACCTCCAATATCATCCAGTCCAACCTAGCACCCAGCCCTATCCAGTCAACTGGACCTGTATAGATTTTCTTGGTCAGACTTACAAGAGCTATAAAATATAAACATAAACACAAATATAATCCTAATATAATCTAAAGCTAGCATTCAAATGTCTTGAATACTAGACCTGTTACTAGCTTAGGCACTTACTGGCTCTCAAAGGAAGTAATCCAAGCACTCATATAGCATCCTCCAAACATGCCTAACCCACTGAGTCTGAGACACTGAGGTTGACAGATGATGCTGGCCTTAAAGGACATTGTTTGGACTGCACAGAACTTAGAACATAGAATCAACTAGGTTGGAAGAGACCTCCAAGATGATCCAACCCAACCTAGCACCCAGCCCTAGCCAATCAACTAGACCATGGCACTAAGTGCCTCATCCAGTCTTGTCTTGAACACCTCCAGGGACGGTGACTCCACCACCTCCCTGGGTAGCCCATTCCAATGGCAAATCGCTCTCTCCATCAAGAACTTCCTCCTAATATCCAGCTTATACCTCCCCTGGCACAACTTGAAGCTGTGTCCCCTTGTTCTGTTGCTGGTTGCCTGGGAGAAGAGACTGACACCCACCTGGCTACAACCTCCCTTCAGGTACTTGTAGACAGCAATGAGGTCACCCCTGAGCCTCCTCTTCTCCAGGCTAAACAACCCCATCTCCCCGAACCTCTCTGTGCTAGTTTGAAGCTAGCTAGAATGTTTTGGTGAGAAGAAATAGATCATAGGCTGTGAAAGGAAAACAATGGTGATGTCTACTTTGCTCACAGTCTTGCTGAACAAGAAATGAAAACATCAGATAACACTCTCGCCATTTTCTCTCACTCTAGCTTGGGCTGCTGGCTGAGCAACACCTTACTCCCTAACCTCACCTTCCATTTGGCCTAACCCACTTTGCTTCTTAACCTCTTGGCTGAACCTCTATTCTTCCTTGGGACTGGGGTAAGGTTGAGAGGGGCAGGGGGGAAGGTGCAGGGGTGGTTGAGAGCCACTCCTGGGGACTCAGGTTTCTGGGAGGGGAGTTGTTTCTGTATTGCCTTTTACCTTGCATACTTCTGTATATAACTGCATATACAGTAAGTATCTGCTTGTATATTGTGCTAGCTGTAAATATAATCTTCATTCATATTCCCAGAGCTGGCTGAGTCTAGTCTGGGTGATTCTTAAATTGTGGGGCGGCAGGGAACACCCAAACCATCACACTCTCCTCATAGGGATGTGTTCCAGGTCCCTCACCAGCTTCATCACCCTTCTCTGGACATGTTCCAGTACCTCTTGAACACCTTGACATTGTTAATCATTATTAGGCTTACTGTTGTCTGTTGTCTGAAAAGGCTATTTGACTGTAGCAGTAACTCATTTGTCACAGGTATTGTCTGAGTTCCTGTAACTGGCAGTTATTCCTATTTTCTGGCAGAAGCACACCATCACTGACTGAATGAGTCTCTCTGCACTCTTAAAGAAGATGCAATTCTTCAACTACTGTAAGACCAGTTTTCCTTCTAATTAGCTTCCTAGCTCTGAGGAAGACTGTACTGGTACCACCTTCAAAAGTTAATAAAGCTATTCTGAAGACAGCTACACCTTCCACGTAGAAGACAGGTGCTTCTAAGGGAAACAAGAAGTCTTGTTTTATCATGTGGAGTATCCTCTTTTTTCACTACTGTAGTGAAAGGTGTCCTTAGATGAATGAAAATCTAAATGTGTAAAGCTAGGAGCAGAGGAGTGATAAATCCTGTGCTTTATTACTTCTAGAAAGGATAGCAGATGTTAATTATACAGGTCTATAATTCACTTAAGGCTTTTCATGGTCTTACTTAGCACTCATAGTGGAGGAAAAAATGAAGAAGTGTAACAAAAGGAACAGAATAATAAGAAAGAGACACTGGAACCACTGTTTTCTGTGAGGGAGTGAGGTGAAGCCAGTTGAATGGAAAAAATTATTACAAACTTAGTAATAAGTGTGTGTATATATATGTATCTATTTTTCCAGAACACAGACTGTGGCATAAAGGACAGTTTAGATTAAACACCACTGAAATCAGCACAAGTTGCTCCTCTAACTTCAATGTATCTTGATTTAGACTTTAGAGTACCGAGGTTAGATTCATCTTCACAAACAGAAGTTTAAAATTATCCTAAAGTTTGCCCAATGCTGCTTTTCTTTCCCAGAAGACTCTGTAAAAGAAATGACACATGTTAATACAGAATAGGTATGGCTACTCTACAGTATCCAGAATTTCACTGTAAACAGCATAGGTGTGAAGATTTCTTCATTAAAACTAACAAACAAAAACACTGACATTGACTTTATGGAGTACAAAATAAAGTATTTTCTGAATTATGTAAGTCATGTTGGCAAAATAGTGATCAACTAATCCTGTAAGTAGAAACACAGGATTGAGCTGACCACAGATGGTCCACACTTAAAGAAATACTATAAACCCGTAACCAGATTTACTACATCAAAGTAAAATTGTACCATATTTATTCTGCATATTTTATCCAGTCATTAATGTTTTAAAATTCCTTTTAAAAGGTGCAAACAACCCCCCCAGCCATTCTCTAAATCACTGAATCACAACAAATGCAAAGCAGTAATTGGCAGCAATGAGAAAAACAAAATAAAGCCAAGGAAGGGTCTGTTAGAGATATAAAGTAAATAAATAGGAAAATACCCCTTCAAGTTTTCATTGACAGAGGGCATAATACTATCCAAGACTCTAGTAACCTTTTGCATCTAAAAGTGCAATGGAATTCTGGGAGAAACACATATGAAAATCAAAACAAGTTAATAAACCACTTTATTACCTGAAATCTATTTTGGCACAGAAAACCAACAATTTCTATTTTAATAACTTCTTTTCATTTGCATTCTGGAAGTTCAAGGTTTTCACAATGTTTTCTAGTTCTTTAAAGGCATTCAGTTTACCATTCTATTTTTTAACCAGTTCCTATAAATTCAGGGAAACTGGATCTTGTCATGGGCTTTGCTGATTTTTCTTTTTCTTTTCCATTACAGACACAGGAAAATCTCTATTAAACTTTAATTTACTGCCCATTGTGGACCCATATGTAACAGAGCTTCCACTTCACACTCAAAACCTGGGAACTTCTTTTCCAAAGTAATTACATTTTGCTTATTTCTTGCCTTTTCCTACTACAAAATATGTCAGGCAGCCTGTTCTGCAGTAGTCCCGTATTTATTTCAGTGGCAGATGACAAGTTAGGACTTGCTTTAGACTTTTGGTTTTCCTCTTCATGCCCTGATATTATTAACAGTTGCACAATTCAGCATCTAGAGATTGGGAGTGGCAATTTATATGCATGGATTCACAACCTTCAGCATTCATAGAATCATAGAATCATAGAATCAACCAGGTTGGAAGAGACCTCCAAGATCATCTAGTCCAACCTATCACCCAGCCCTAACCAATCAACTAGACCATGGCACTAAGTGCCTCATCCAGTCTTTTCTTGAAGACCCCCAGGGACAGTGACTCCACCACCTCCCTGGGCAGCCCACTGAAGTGGATCAGTCAGTACAGTGGAGCCAGCTTGCTAAATCAGGTTTTATTTCCATTCACTATGAGAACATCTTGAATGGTTGATTTTATGAAAAGTAGCTATTTCTTCAACTCCACACAAAAGCAGGTCATGGAGAAACATACAATCATTCAGGTTGGAAAAGATCCTTGAGATCATCAGGTCCAACCACTAACCCTACTCTGCAAAGTCCACCACTAACTTGGCTTTGTCTACGCGTATCTCATTCTCTTCAGTGTGACACAGCAGCACCAGCCTCACTATGCATTAAAAATACTGATTAACCATAGGAGTGTGCATGTAGAAATGGAGACAGAACACCTTCCTGGTTTTCAGGAACGTTTTAGCTTCTGTTGCAGCTGGCACATAAGGCACTGTTAGAGTAGTAAAGCTCTATTCAGTCACCTCCTGAACAAAGCTCAGTCTTTTTCCTCAAAAGACCTCATAATGGTTGAATTCAGATAGAACAATGAAGCAACTGTAAGAATGTAAAAAGGACTTCATTGGTGTTAAATGGGAGATGAACTTCACACACTTTTGTAAGTTTGAATACTTGTGGGCCTCACACCTCCCTTTCATGCAAAATGGTTATCCTGGAAATAATTTAATTCTTTTCACCAAACCCCAGATATTCTGCAAGTGTTTTGGATGTTATAAACAGACTTAATCCTGGTTTACTTACTACTGTTCTGATGTAGTGAAAGTACCATAACCTGTACTGTCTGTACTGTCATGACTGTGTATCTTGTTTCAATAAGGAAAAATGGAGACCAAAAGCTCATGTGATAATTTCACATCGGTACAACTTGATCATACAACACTATCTCCAAATTTACAAGTTTCTATTAAAAAAGGAAAGATTTGGTTTATGTGTATTTTTTAATAATAGAGGTGTTTAAACGAGATTTTTCAACCTTCTGCAACTGTTAAGTACTCTAAAACCACATACTTGATATCACTGTAGGTTTGAGTTTGGGGTTTTTGTTTGTTTGTTGTTGGCTTGAGGCTTCTTTTTGTTGTTATTTGGGGTTTGGGTTCTTCTGTGTAAACAGGAATCTCCCTCCAGAACCTGTGCTGCTTCTGGAGAAAGCTTCCTTCTGGCTGAATGAAATCTGAAGTGCAAATATTTGCATCTAATTTCTTCTGCCTGTCCTTGGCATAAGTATCCTTTTGCATTGCTTGTTTACTCAGTGTCCAAAGCAATTGTCACTTCAGGATTTTCAAGGACAAAGACTGATGGAGCGATTTTATGATGAACATGAAAAGATTACTCACTTATAAACACTATTTCTGAAAAACTCTATCTTCATAGGTAGTTGCTCCTCCTGTCTCCATTAGGTTTTGTAACCTCGTGGTAATCATTCTCAGCTAGAGCCCCTGACAAATGCTGCTTGGGTTTAGCAACTGCCTGTTTTGTGAGCACATCACCCACCTGATATAAGCACAGTAATTTAAGTAAGGCATTTTGTTTCAGAATGAAGTTCCATTACTTGTCATGTATGGTGGTACATTAGATAATCCTAATAATCTATGATGCTCTTAAGACTTTAGAATTTTTGTGGGTGCTGAGGGTTCTCTGCTTTAATTGCAGATAAGAACATCAAGAACCTGTAGCAACTGGTCAGCATTTTATAGGCATAGACTGCCAATTTGCTGTTTTTCAAGACATAGCATGAGACTAAAAAAGTGAACCTGCTGAGAATGCCAGTAACAGGCAGTAGACAATCTGTTTTTATTAATAATAAAGCCACATACACAATCTTGTTTCCTCCTCCATGCATCTCTGGCAATTTATTACAATCCTTCAACACTGTAAGAAAATATTATTACATGGTGGCTGATCCTTTAGCTTCACTTAGAAGAAAAGACAGAATAAGTCACTTCAGCATAACCCATTTCAGGGTGTGATTTGCTCATGAAAAGAAGCAGCACAACAGAGACCAACCTGTATGTTACCATAGCCTCTCCAGAAAGCCACCCACATCATGATTAAATTCTTTTTAGAGATATGGAGAGAGTTTTGCCTTTTTTTTTTCTTTCCCCAAATGCTTTCTTAGTTGTCAAAATTTGCAGTTAGTAACACTTATGTGATATCAACTTCATCCGGTAGCACATTTGACTAAATCATCAAGAAGTAGGTGCTGCTGGTGGCAGAACACTAACCTGGATGGACCGATGCCTTAGTCAAGTCTGGCAAATATTATCTTGCCATGAATAACCTGTTCCAGAGTTTACAGTATTTTGGTTTTGGTACAGCATACCGCAGAGCATAATTTCTGACCACGACAAAGCAATGTCGGAGTACCTTGTAATATTTAAGCAGAGGATGTAGCAAGAGGAATTAACATTTGTGGTGCCTTCTGGAGAACCTTTTTGCGCTTGAACTACTCCCTCCTGAAAGAAAGCAGTAACGCCAGAATAGAGTCGCTATTATTTCTAGATGTGATTATTTACATTGTTACTCAAAGCACGTGTATACTTTCCTTCCTCTTCCATTCTAAGAATGGATCAATGCCTTCCTAAAATCGAATTGTATGCACATTTGTTTCTCTAATTCCTGTTCTCCTTGTGCTCCTCTTGAAATTTTAGGCACCCTCTCCACCCATTCACACGGCTTATCACACGGTCCTCTTAGTATGCTAATATATTGCAACAATCCGTTTCACACTGCTAATGAAGTGAAAGATGATGAATAAAAATAACCTAAAAAATCGCGTTGGCGATTCCTCTATGCCCACGCCAAGGTAAGAAAGAAAGGAAAAAAAGAGGAAGGGAAAAAAAAGCTGCTCCCAGCAGTTACCAGCACGCAGGAGAACACCAGAGGGACACATGTACGCAAAAAGATGTGGCACTGATCTCCGAGGCGCGAACGGTGGCACACAGCTGGCGCTGCCACCGCCGAGCGCGCACTGCTGGGCGCTACTTTGCCGCCCCGCGGACACTCCGCCGCCAGCGCCTGAGGCGAGGGCCGGGCCGCGGCGACCGGGGGCGCCCCCGCTCTCTCCTCACTTACCCTAGCGCGCTCTGGCGGCTCGCCGCTCAGGTGCGGCGCTTGGGACGACCACAAGGCAGCCGGACGCGGGCAACCATCCGTGCGTGTGGCTGGCGGCCCCCAACGCTCGGAGCTGGTTCTCCCATCACAGCCCCCTCTCGCGGGACTCACACACTGCCACGGCAGCGGCCGGGCGCGCACCGTGCCCTCGCCCGGTTCCGCCCGGACCCCGGGCACTACGCGGCGCGGGCGAGCTGCGGTGGCGGCTGCTGCTGGTTGGGCGCTCAGCGCCTGTCGCTGGGCGGCGTGTCAGCGGGCTGGCTCCGCCTCGGCCCCGCGCCTCCGCCCGCCCATGCACAGACATGACACAGACACACAGTCACTGCAGCTGCCGCTGAGCCCGAGGTAGAGCGGCGGCGGGCATCCCGCTCCCAGCACCCGCGGAACGGCAGCGGCGGTCACCCTCACGCCCGCCTCTGCCTCGGCCCGCCGGGCACAGCGCCGACGGCGGCCAGTCGCGGCACCGAGACCCGCAGGGGGCAGCCTGGCACAGGGCGCCGGAGAGACCCAGCGGGGAAAGGCTGGCATCGGGGAAGGGGCGGGAGGCTAGGAAGGAAGGAAGGGGAAGGGGGCAGCCTGGCACTCAGACTCGGAGGCGGCTGCCGGCCACCGGCACGAAACGAGCCCGGGCGGAGCGCGGCACCCAGCGGCCGCTGAGGCCAGGCCGGCAGCAGTAGCAGCCGCCGTGGCAGTGCCGGAGGAAGCTTCTCCTTGCTCGGCTCCACGGTGCCGGTGACCTTCCCGGGGCTGCTCACTGCCCGCCAGGCCGGGGCAGGGCCTCCTCTCCCTACGGAGAGTGTACACCAGGCCCCGGGGAGAGGACAAGAGGCCGGGCCGGAATCCCCTGTCGCCCCCGGGTCCTTCTGGCCGCCGGCGGGGCCTGTGCGCGGCGTATCTCGCCGCCTGCGAGAGGGACGGGAAGGCGAACGGGACGGACGGAGCCGGGCAGCATCTCAGGACAGCGCGAATAAGGGAGCAGGGAGGCCCCCGAGAGAGAGCTGGGCGGAGGGGGAAGCAGCCACCTCAGCGACGCATCCCAGGAAGAGTGGGGACCTCCCCGCCGCCCTTTTTCTCCTCCTCCGGCCATCAGGAGCTCATCGTCCCGGGCAGAGTGGAGCCGCCGGTGCCGCCCCGGCTGGGACCTGCCGACTGACACCTCCAGAGCGCCAGGCTGCGGGGACGGAGCTGGAGCTGCCCGCCTGGAACGAAGGAGAGGAAAGGATCTCTTGCCTGCGCGGAGTGGCGGGCGCTGAGCGCCCGTCCCGGCGGCCCGGGAGCCACCCGGGGAAGGTAAGCGCCTTGTCGGGTCGCTGCTGCTTTTAGAGGCAAGGGGCGGGGGAGGGCGAGAAACAATCGGTGAGTGTCTCCCTTCCAGTAGTCCGGGGGAGGGGGCATCTGAGTCCAGTAGGGCTGGGATAGTGATTTAATGTTTCGGATTTTAATCTCCATCGGCTCTGGAGTTGAAGAGGTGCTTAGGAAGAGACACGCTTGTCGCTTTTCTGGCACGAAGGGCATGGCCCCGTCCCCGCAGCCTCGGGAAGCTGCCCCGTCTTGCTCACAGTGTTCCTCTTGTGAGTCCGCTTGTTTACAGCGCTTCCCACGCCCATCTTCACCGGCGGGAAGCGTTCCTGCTTCCTGAGGCATCCAGCCGTGGGGCGCAGGGACCAGGCTGCTGTCCCGCCGAGTACCGCCGGTTGTGCGGAGTTGTCCGGGAGCCCAAGCGGCTGGTGGCTGCTACTGTGTCGGTGGAAGAGTGTCACGCCGTGGGGCGTGAGTGTCTTGTCCTTTGGCTTGCCTGCTTCGGGAGACGGAACGGGACCTTCCCGGCAGCTCGGGGCGAAGCTGGAGTTTCGTCGGGACGTTGAGACGATGCCCTCATCCCCCTTCAGCTTCCCCAGAAAGCCTTCAGTCCAGGAAGCTCTCCTTTGGGCAGGCTTCTGCAATCGCCTCCTGTCTGAGAGTTGTGTCATTTAGATCATTAATGCCTGCTCACCGTTGGGAGGAAATAGTAACTTGAGGCCTCTGTGGAGGTGACATGAAGTTTGACAATGCCTTATGTAACGATTTTTGGACAAATTCCTAGCAGTTCCACTGTGTTCAGTCTGGGATTTTTGCGGGTTTGTTTTTCTTTTTTTTTTTTCCCATAAAGTTATTTCTTTTCTTTGTAGAGCATAGTATCATAAAATCATTCTGATCAGACAAGAGCCCTTTATGTGTTCTCACCTGACTACAGTGTCTTCTGCTTTGTTCAACTCGAAACAGAGGTACTGCTAGACAGCAAATAGTGCTTTTTTTTTACCAGGATGCATTTTGAAGCTGAAAATTAGCCTGTGAAAATACCAGAACAGTTGTTATAAGTTCCTACCTTTTTGTGTACTTGTTTTTTATAACATGACTACAGGAAATATTTTTAGAGCACTGACTGTCATTTGTGCATTTTAGAAGGTATGGATGCCAGGATGGAAATGACAATGCATCAGATGTCTTAGAAACATTGTTAGCTTTTTTAATGTAATTTGAGTGCTAGGAAGAACAGAAAGCACTGGGCTAAACGAAGTACCATGTCAAAACTAGACCCAGCCGTTGCCAACAGGTCAGCACATTTTGTTTACTAAAATCTTCTGGATACAGATGTATTATCTTTATGCAACATTTTTACTTGTTCAGAAATAGAAACAAGGGGAAATTAGATGGACTGAAGGATTGCCTAGTTTCTCCGCAGTTTCTGTAGCTAGTTATGTCTTCTGAAAAAAAAAAGAAGGTAGTTTCATGCAAAAAGACAGGGTAGTGAGATGTGCCACATATTCTTTAGGCTGCTACTGCAAAGGTACACTAGGGGGACTAGCTTGGGTTGTTGGTTCAGTTCTTTTCCCCACTCAGTGGTGAAAATGCCGCTTTTTGTAATAACACCTGTGAAATGAAGGCTTTCCCTCCCCACACACTGTATAGAGCTTTATCATTATAGTGTAAGCTTAGAGGAGAAACCATATGTATAAACTCAGGCGATGTGTTCTGGGCAGGGGGGAATCTTCTGTCAACATCATTTTGCTCACCGCTGCAAATGAAGATAGGTTATCAATGCTTAGTTTATTTACAAGACTAGAACAAGTTAATAAAAAAAAGGCAAACCAAAAAACCGAATCCTGACTGTCCTCACTGTGGTGCAGTTTTTTAAAATGAAGAAATGACCAAGGTGGAACAGGTTTCCCTAGGCTTCAAGAAAACTGCAAATTGCTGTTAAGTATTCCAAGTTTGAAATGTGAAATTCTTGTTGCTTAGGTGTCCTGTGACGGCCCTTGATCAGCAAGGCTGCAAGTCATGTAGAAGCTACTGTAACAGCAGAGTCTCTGATGGATAATTGGATTGGTAGGTTGCTTGTGACTTTTTCCCCCTTTTAATTGCCCACTGTAGTAGCAGGTCCCTTTTCTCCATCCTGCTGATGTTTAGTTCTCACGGTTTTTGATTTATGTTATGTTTTGCCTCTTTTCTGGTCAAAAGTACATACTACTTTCTCAACAGCTGGTAAAGAAAGCATAGCTCAAAGGCATTTGGGTGGCAGTATGTAGCAAGATATTTTTGATTTTGTTTTTATATCTGAAATATGCATGTCAATTTTTTTTCTTCTATCTTTAGAAGACATAAAAAGAGTAGAAGTTTTCTCAGGTCTAGAGAAATATGCACAAGGTTTCTTTGAAAATAATATTACTCATATGTTGAATTCCCTGTGCTAGCTCTACAGTTCACAGGAGTTCCAAAATACAGTCCTGAGAATGCCAAAGTACAGAGCAGTGGAGAATGACTGCATGTTTGTTGGTAACATTATGATCTGTCAGAGGCTTCATCTGAAATTTCAGTGTGTAGGACTTAATATTAGCAAAAGTAGTATTCTTTCTGAATGAATTATTTTAGAACAAGGCATCTCCCATGTGCACTTAAATTGCTGAAGTGAAGCATTCTTAAATACAATGATTTTGAAGGAATAATCTGCCACAGTATTAGTTGTGTGACTGTTTCTTGCTCTAATGTGTATATTTTGGTTTTGCCTGGAATAAGCTGTGAGCTGTCAATAGAAATTTACTGGAATACTCTCCTTTCTCATCCTGTCAGATTGTTGTGTGTGGCGTTACAAAAACAATCTTAAAAAAACTTAAACATACACAAACCCACAAAATCCTACTTATTTTCTCCAATATTTATGAACTGTAAAGGGTGACAAAGGGTAAAATCCGTAGCCTGACTCCACAGACTTTATAAGCTGGAGACTTGATGTATATGCAGGCTGCCATTGATGTTGATGGGATGTGTGATGGGATCCAGCCCAACATTCCTTTTTTTTTTCCCCTCTTAGTTTTTTTTTCCTGGCTTTGATTGAAAACCTTTCATCATTTGCATTTGAATACATGAAAATGAGATTTATTTTAAGGGTATCAGATTTCTAGTGTGTCTATTTTTCCTATAACCTATGTCCCTGTAACAGTAAGGTAAAGACTTAAGTAAGAGGATATAGTGGCTGATGGCCAGTGCAAGTTGACAGTTGGTTATTCTTCCTGAGTCTGTCACCATTCTCTCCAGAGTTAGCTATATTGGCTGTTCACCTTTTTCTGTGGCTAAAGAACTTTTTAAAAAGTACTTTTGTGTAAGGGAACACACATGAGCACTTGCACTGTTCTAGCTCTGTTAGTTGCTTGACTCATTCTCTTTGTAGTGAATGCTAGCTTTGAAAACAGTCGTCATTCATTTGGCATAATGGTAGTTCTAACTTTGAAATTAAGGAAGTTACTTTACTTTTCCTACTTTTTTTTTTTTGCTTTTTTACTGTCTGTCTAATTTTTTCTTCCTTGTGGTACGCCTTCCTGCAGATAAGGGTTAAGAAACAAGCTTTTTGGGATTCATGGCTTTCTTTGGTGTCACTTGGCTCAGTATTTGGAGGTCTGTCCTGTGTTCAGTGCATGGCTATAGAAGACAAGTAGCTGATAAATTTTATGTTATATGGAAGTTGGTGTCTGAAAAATCAAGGAGAAAATTTGCTAGAAAGGATTACCCTGGCCATGGCACTGCTTTCAAAGGAAAACTGTGAAGGCTGGAATCATTGTTTAAGTGCCATCTGTATCAGTATTAGAAGCAAGCAGTGTAAAATACTTCATTTCCTGTTTCATTTTGCTTATCAGTCTAGGTATGATCTAACAGTGCTTACAGTGGTATCCACTTCACTGTTCATTCTGTTTCCTCAGCAATGGAGTTAACTTGGGTAGAAGCTACACTTGAAATTGTCAAGAACAACCCCAGCAATGTCTATCCAGTGCTATAGCAAAAAGTCAGATCTAATCACATAAGCCTGATGATGGAGGAAGCTGGAAATCTCAGACTGCAGACAGAATGCAGTCTTTATCACTAACCTCCACGTAAGACAGGTATACTTGAAAATAGTGAAGTGAAATAGATGACTTTTTAAGAATAGAGCTCCTTGTCTTTACACCTCTGATCTCTTGACCAGTGCAACAAGGAGATAGGTAGTGCCACCATGTTACTCTTATGCATTTTTTGGTATTGATGAGTTGTTATCTGTTACTGTACATCTATACCCATTCACTGTCTTTGGGGCATAGTTGCATGTGTTGACCCAGCCCGTGTGCATGCTGCCTGAGGGGCAGCTAAGTCGAGGATGACGCCACTCAAGAGTGCTTGGCTTTACTTACTGTTTTCTCACGTATTTGTGAAAATCATAGTAGTTGTAACAACTTTTGACCTGCTGCTGTTAAGCAGAACTGCATGTAGCAGGGCTTACATCAAAACCACAGCTTTCTTAATTCACCCATAGAAGTTTAAACCTGCTTTTGTTTCTGATATTGATACACTTCTACAGGAAAACTTACCATAAACAAACAAAAATATATAAAATTAACCCCCCCTCCAAATCCGCTTCCTTCACTAGCAACTCTCTGCCACTTAAAACTTCAAGTGAAGTTGTTCCTTTCAGTTGCAGCTTTCAATAGTTTCTTTAAAGTTTATCCTGGAATGTAATATTCACTTGAAAAATATCATCATTTCAGTTACTTCATTAAGCTTTTGAATTTTGTCTCCTGGTAGGCATTTGACAACTAAGACTTAGGACAAGGAGAAAACTAAAAAACTGTATTATCGAGCAGTCTGCATTTAACTACAGAGAAGAATGAAGGATTTTGTTTTGAGGGGAAGAAGACAAGAAAAAGGACAGAGAAGTGAAGGAATGAAATTGTGGAATTAATTTTTTTTTTAATGTGAGACTGTTTTCTTTCAGTTTCCAGATGAATCTTTGTACATGTTTAAAGACTTGGGGATGAATTGTCTGGTTTACAGAAAATAATTTCTTCTTGGAATAAAAAGTGTTATTTAACAGTAAAATGAGGGGAGTAAGAAGAATTGTGAACTTTTCAAATGAGATGAAGTGTCCAGCTGATATTCAGCCTTCTCAATCTAGCTCCTGGTTAGGTTTTACTTTTCTCTCTCTGGCTCCCCTGCTCTCCCCCAGACCTCAGTTGACTCAATACTAAATTCCCTTGGTGATTGTTTTCCTTTCTGTCTTTGGTTAATGCTGCTGCTAACCAATGCTGCAAATGGAATTGTTTGTTCATAAATTCAATGTATGAATCTGTTTAATTCAATGTTTTTCAGGCCAGAGGTACTAGAAAGGTGTATGCCACTAGATAGAAATAAGAAATTAAACCCAATCATTCTAGCATTATTAAATCCCCAAATATATGTTCTTCAGATCATGTTGTTCCAAAGAATATTAGCATTCATTTGTTTTCTAACAGAAAGGAGTCCTAGGCTGCTTTTATTCTTTTGTTATGTTTGTTTTTTAATAGAAAATGAACTGACACTAACTCTGAGACTCTGCAAGCAAGAATTAAATTCTGTAGTCTCATCTTTTTTCAATCCTAAGACTGGTTCTAGAGTGTGGCTCAGATTTAAACACAGGGAGGCTATCATTCATGTAAGACAAGTCTTCTAAGATAACATATTGGCTTGACAATTCTCAAATAAGGTAAAGATGGTTCCTAGTGCTTTAAAAGGTTACAGTTCCCTGTATTTTTGTATTTTTCAGTATTGAGTGTACTATACAACTAGGTGCTGTTTTATTAAAGTGGTGAATTGGAGCATTGATGAGTGAGGTCCCTGTAAAGGTGTACATGTTCTGTTGTTATTCTTGGAATACTTTATAGCTTTACTCCTTGATCTTGGTCTTCCAGAGATCTTTAATAGCCAGTACATTTATGAGGAATCTGTTCTTCTTCAGTTCCAAGTAGCTGAAATCGGCAGGTGATGATGTCTTAAACAGTTTTTTAACACTAGGGAAGTTGCACGTTGACATTAAATTCCACAAACAGAAAAAGAAATGATCAGTTAAAAAATGGTAGAAGCTTTTAGTTTGAGATGTCTTCTTTCTTGAGATTTATGTTGACAAAATTCAGGATGCTACAAATGATGAAAGAGTAGAAATAAATGAGTACTGAAGTTGCATCCACTGAAAAATAGGGCCTGCTACTGGCTAAAATAAAACATTTAGTGATGAGCAGGAAAGGAAAGGGAGGCTTTTGTTCCTGATGTTTTTGTTTCTGTACCAAGTTTTTCAGGCTACTATCCAGAATGCAACAAAGCCAATGTTTGGGCTATACTATCATCTCAGCAACAATAAAATTCACAAGCTGAGAACTTCTGAGATGCAGCTGTCTTCAATTCATTGTCTTGCAGTTTACATAACATTTAAGAAAGAAGCAATGTTTTTGATAGTAAATTCACATCCTTCCATAGCTGCTCTCAGACCTCAGACAAGAATAGGCAGGTAAACCAACAGTGGCTTGCAACTGC
Source organism: Pogoniulus pusillus (assembly GCF_015220805.1). Classification (NCBI taxonomy): domain Eukaryota; kingdom Metazoa; phylum Chordata; class Aves; order Piciformes; family Lybiidae; genus Pogoniulus; species Pogoniulus pusillus. Next base: position 11,113,501 of record NC_087278.1, read on the forward strand.
GTTTCCTTCCAGACATTGCAATCTGCCTCCCTTTTCTGTTCTTGCTATAATGCCAGTGTCATGTAAAAGCTGCTAGATTAAAATAGTGGCTTCTAGCAAACTTCTGGGGTCATTCAAATTCGTTGTTTAGGTTAGCAAATGTCAGAGATTAGGGGTTGGCCAGCCACTAGACGAATGACGGATGCTCTCTATTAACCCCTCTACCTTCCCAGAGGGAAAGAGAAAGAGGGAGAGACTTACAAACTAGAAAAGGATGGCAGTTATGTCACTGTCACTACTGATGCTGTGGGGCAAGCACTGAGGAAGTCCCAGGCTGGGCTCAGTGGCAGACAGGAGCTGGATTCAGGAAATGAGTTCAGGAATGCACAGATTAGGATTTAAGAGAGAAGCACGGGAAGAGGAGCCTTCAAAATCTGCCACTGATGAAAAAGGCTTGACTTCGGCATTCGTGGATCCAGAGATTGCATCAGATTGGAAAGGACTGTCAAAGGTCATCTTGTCCAACACCACTGCAGGGACACTTCCAACTAGATTGGACTGCCCAGGTCATCACTCAGCTTTATGCTGAACATGACATATTTGGAATGGAATACCTTGTTGGTCAGTTTTGGGTCACCTGTCCTGTCTGCTCTTCCCTGCAGGTGTGATCTTCTACTTTACAACACCTCAGTGCAGCACATAAGATTTAGCAGTGCCCTTGGTTTCTATAGGAACAAGTATAAGCAAGAGCCTTTCAGATCACCAATCCTTGGTAGCAATTCTAAACATCAAGTACTCTCACTGTTAGAAGCAGACACTGCTGCTAATTTCAGAAAGTGCAGTTACTTAGAACAGGCTTAGCTCAAAAGTAAACACTGACCACAATTAGTTGTGTTCTACCTCAAAGCAGGGCAGTGATGCAGATCCTGTACTGCTGGAACACCTTTCTGTATGAAGACATTTCTATGGGAATGATTCCTCAATGGCCAAAATCAGATCACCTTCCAGCTGGTTTGATCAGGCACAGTACTGCTTGCAATGGGGTCATAAATCTTGGTGTTTACACTTATACTGTTGGCAACCAGAGCCTTGCCTTTTGCTTTTGCATGTCCTGCTGAGGCAGTTGAATGTAAAATTGCAACTTTTTTATACTGCCAGTGGCCACTGCTCATGCTAGTGCTCATAACTGGTATGTGAGGTGTATCAAGCTCCACCATATCCTGGAAGCTCCTGAAATACTGTTCAGTAAGCTTACATGTTGATTTATGTTGCAACTGCAATGTGAATAACTGCACAGTTGGTGAATGGGTTGGGAAAAAAGATGTTCCTAGCATTTTTTTCTTCATCAAGTTAAGCAAAAATAGTACTGTTGTCCCACTAGTATGTAAGGAACTGAAATCAATGATGGTGTTTTTCATATACAGAATAACTGTGCCAATTCTGGAATCTTAGGCATTTTGTGGAAATAAATCCATAGGTTGCTGAATGCTCTACGGAGCAGGTTAAAGTGAAGAAAATGACACAATATATAAACATAACTGATGCACTGCAGGTGAAGTTGCTCAAGTGTTTAGACAAAAAAGCAGAGCAGAACTCTGCCTGAAAGAGTCACTGTCATGTGCTTTAAGCATGTGAAAACACCATTGTCTTTAGCAAGAACTATTGCTTAATATAGTTTTGCTTTGGATGATAAAGCTGAGTTGCTCATGATACTCAGCATATAACTGTTAGAGTTCTGTAAATATATAGAATCTTTGTGTATCTTAAAAAGAAGATAATTGACAACTGGATTAATCACATCCAGAATTTACAGATACTTCTTATGGTGCTGTGACTGAAGGAAGAAAGAAAGGAAGAAATGTTTGTTTGGAAAACAGTACATATGTAAAAGAGAAAAAAAAATAGGAGAACGCATGAAGAAGTAAATATATGCCCTAGTCTTTAAAGGATGTAAATTCTCATTCTTTAAATATGTGGCCAGGTGATGCTAATAACCTGGAGAGGCAAAGTGGCACAAGCTGCTGCCATTTAGCAGAAGTTGCTTAAATGAACGTTAGGGACACCTGAGTCTCCTCTGAATTACTAACACATGTTAACTGGGTTAAAAACGTGGTTTTGTAAGAGTTTTGAGCAGTGATAAGTAGGGGCAGGCACAACACTGGTGTGAATAGAAGGTTGCTGCCATGTTTGTGTGACATATATATCCCTCTGTGCGGCTGGGAAAATTTGTTAAGGATGAAGGAATGGAGAGAAGTGAAGAGAAAGGAAAATGCTGAGGTAAAGCCATACTCAACAGGTGTCTGAAGGTGGTGCAGTGTGACACAGAACACATTTGTCAGATGTATTTTTTTTGTCCTCAAGCTCTTCAAATTTTTCATAGATGAGATTCTTCCCTTTCTGTTCTCAAATGAAAAAAATATTGTCTTACATGGTTAGTATCAATAATTCTCTGAGATAATGTATTTTGCAGCATATTTTATTTTCTAGGTTTGGATTTTGTTCCTGTTTGATTTGGTCTGCAATTAGACATTGGTATATTGGAAAAAGGCCTGAAATTGAATTTACTTTTTTTTAAATTCTTTCTTTTTCTTCTTTTTTCTCACCTGTGTTTCTCCTGGGCTTTCATATTTTGAGCTTCTGTGTATGATGGTAATGTGATTTGGGAAAGCATCCTGACTTTTGTGGTTGAAATAGTAAAATTGAGAATGTAGTATAGAAAGCAGTTATTTATTCAGGTTACTAAAATGCCTAGAGGCCTTGTTTGGGAGAGGACTCCCTTCATGCTGGGTGAAGGACAAGTACACAGTCTGTTTGTATCTTAATGATACTTTATGGAATAGGAGGGCTGGTGCAAAATAGCAATATAAACACTGCTGCATGGGTGGAAGTTTTCTGACACTGATGTGCTTTTCAAGAATCCCATAATGATAGAGGTTGAAAGGAACCCCTGGAGGTCTTCTGGTCCACCTCCCTTGCCCAAGTAGGGTAATCTAGAGCAGCATCTGCAAAGACTGTGTCCAGATGGCATTTGACTGTCTCCAAAGAGGAAAACTACAACCTCCCTGGGCATCCTGTGCCATTGTGCTCAGTCACTCTCACAGTAAAAAAGTGTTTCTTGATGTTTTGAGGGGACCTCCTGTGTTTCAATTTGTTCCTGTTACCCATTTTCCTGTCACTAAATATCACTGGGAAGGATCTGGCTCTACCTTCTTTACAGTCTCTCTTCAGATACTTACTCCACATTTCATGTACTTTCTGTTTGAATTTTGTTAGAATTCTTTTGTTCATCCATGTAGGTCTCCTAGCATTGTCTGACTTCTTGCTTGTCAGAATGAGCAGTTCTTGAGCTTAGAGAATGTGGTTCTTGAGGATCGGCCAGCTTTATTGGACCCTTCTTTCCTCCATCTCTTGAGCCTCTTTCAAGCAGATCCTTAAAGAAAGCAAAGTTTCCTATACTGCAATCCAGGGTTGTGATACTGCATTTTGCCCTGCTCCCTCCTTTTGGGATCTTGAATACCACCACAGTCACTGCAAGTTAAGTCTGTCTACCTTTGACCTTCATGTCCCCAGGGAGTCTTGCTTTGTTTGTTAAGTATAAGGTCCAGCACCTCTTACTTTTGATCCCTTTATCACTTGGGTCAGGAATTTGTCATTGGTGCTCTCCAGGAACACCCTAAATTGTTTATCCCCAGCTGTGCTGTCCTTCCTGCAGATACCGTTGTGGTTTAAGCCCCCCGTGAAGACCAGGGCTTGTCAAAACGACAAGCAGGGCACCTGCTTTTACTTTCTGTACAGGGCCTTATCCGCTTGTTCTTCCTAGTCAAGTGGCCGTTAGCAGGTGCCCACTGCAGTGTCACCCATACAGGTCTTTAATCTTTACCCATAGGTTGTCAGATGATTATCCATGTCCAGGCAAGGCTCTATGCATTCCAACTGCTCTTTCATATAAAGAATGATTCTACTTTGTTGTCTTTCTAGCATGTCTTAAGGAGCCTGTATCCCTCCATTGCAGCAGTCTAGTCATGTGAACCAGCCCACCTTATCTCTGTAATACCAACAAGATCACAGCCATGAAACTGCACACTAATCCTGTGTTTATTATCTTCTGTGTTTATTCATGCAAGAAAAAAAATCCCACGAATGATGGAATCAACTCAGATAAAAGCAGTGTTTTTGCCAGTACAGCTGTAACTACTGTGCCAGCTTCTGCTAGTTAAGTTACGTCAATCAGCAGTCACTTTTCATGCAGTCAACTGACATAGCTGGGGTGTCAGAAATTCCCAAAGTGAGAAACCATCTCTGCACAAAAAGAGCCTACAGAACACACAAGTAAGAGTGTGCTGAAGTGTTTGAAAACTGGCAATTTGTGCTGGCCCTTTTTAGAATGACTAATTCAAGAAAAGCCTAGATGAGGCACTTAGTGCCATGGTCTAGTTGACTGGATAGGGCTGGGAGATAGGTTGGACTGGATGATCTTCGAGGTCTCTTCCAACCTGGTTCATTCTGTGATTTATTTTTTTAGATTATACTTTTGAAGTCAATAATTTGTCATTTGAATAATACTTATTTATTGGTAGTTTTCTTTGCTAAAATGCCTTTGGAAAAAAAAAAATCTGTATGCCTGTTGTGATCCACTGAAAGCAGCAACATGGGACAGAGCTGGGTTTTCTTTGTCAAGTTACAGAGGTTTTTAATTGATGTATTTTAAGTACGTATTTTATATTGGACTTTAAAGTGCTAAAATAAAATGATAAAAGGGTATATAACATCAATTTTTTCGACTGGCCAAACAGAAACTTCTAGCAGGTTGGAGACAGATTTCACTGCACCTGTCATGTGATGGTAATTCATGAAGGTAAAATGCATCTAACATGGCAGGAATTGAGTCATGCATCACAAATAGCAAGAAGTCAAAGCCCCTTGTGTCTTTTTCTTTACCCACATTTCCCATGCATATCTGAGAATACAACTTTTTGATCTACCAGGAACTTGTTCTGTTTGGTTTGTTTTGAGTTGGGTATGGCTATAATTTTTAAGACTAGATAGATGAATCAGAGCAAAATGGAATTTTTGGTGAAGCTTTAGTGCTGCCACTCTGTCAGGCCAGAGATAACGTTACTGAGTGCAAGAAGTATTTCCAGGAGCTGCATGTAATGGCAACTTCAATTTTTGTGGTCAGAAAACACACTAATTACTTGGTTTATCTTAGGTCCAGTTTTGAATCCTCTCTGCTTTAGCCAAGAAGATGGTTAGCTGACACCCTCTAATGCCTTCAGTTAGATATTGCTGTCAATTGCGTAGCTGGCAGACAGCTTCTGTGGGTTTTTAGCTGCCCCTAACCAGTACCTGAGTTGCCTCTGTTAACCCAGTGCAAATGCCCTCTAGTTACCAATCTTGCTAACCTGTGTGGAACAATGGGAGGACATAAAACCTGTGCTCCTCCTTGCTTTTAATTGGCTCCTATTCCTTTATTAAGTTCAAGCCCCAGATTTTTCAAATCCCTACTCAAAATGCTCATAGCAATGTTTCTGCCAGGTTCATGGCCAAACACAAGGCTTCAAGCTGGGCCCTTAATGAGCTGAACATTAAATACCGAAATGAAAAATTTGGCCATTCTTGCTTTGCTTTTCCTATGAGCTGTCCTATGGAAATTAGAATTGTAGAATCAACCAGGTTGGAAGAGACCTCCGAGATCATCCAGTCTAACCTAGCACCCAGCCCTGGCCAATCAACTAGACCATGACACTAAGTGCCTTAACCAGTCTTTTGTTGAACACCCCCAGGGACGGCAACTCCACCACCTCCCTGGGCAGCTCATTCCAATGCCAATCACTCTCTCTGGGAAGAACTTCCTCCTAACATCCAGCCTAGACCTCCCCTGGCACAACCTGAGACTGTGTCCCCTTGTTCTGTTGCTGGTTCCCTGGCAGAAGAGACCAACCCCCACCTGGCTGCAGCCTCTCTTCAGGTAGTTGTGCTGCTAATAATGGAGTGAGCGAGGTACTAACCAATACAGATGAGGATATGTCACAGTCTTGCTCTTTGAGGTTGGCTCTCTGTCCATTCGCTACCAGGGTCTGCTGTGGTTGAATACTGTCAAGCAGTGATGCTTTTTGGATGGTGTGGAGTTCTCAATAGAGATCCTAACACTGGTCTACGTTAGTAGTCTTAGACGCCCCAAGTGAACATGAAGGTAGCAAATAATGCTTTGTGATGAATCTTTTTGCATGTCTTCCCTGTTAGCTGTGTCTTAAAGAGCCACAAAACACTGAAAAGGAGAAAACAGAATTCAGCAGGGCATGTAATGGACAAACTTAAATTACGGCTTTGTATCTAGCTTGTTGAACTGCGCTGGGCATTTGTGCCTTTGGAAATGTGCTAATGGGAACTGCAAAGGAAAAGCACTTTATTCTCAGTAAGGATATAAAAGCTTTTCTTATGGTGGTCTAGAATAAAAAAAAAAAACACCCTGCAGTGTTAGTTTGAGCAAAGCATGCAGAATTTTGTGAGAAAATGTATTAGTTGAAAGTAACCCAGGTCTGCCAGGATTTCTCAGTGTACAGTAATGTAATATTCCTTTGCTGATTTAGTGCTTCAGGACCTGTTTTGAGGTGTCACTACAATGGGAATCAAATCACAGTATACAAAACAGAAGTATCAGTCATCTGTCCATCCATCCATCTTGCTACCAAATACTACATCCTCTTTTTCTACCTCCTTTCACTGAAACAACTGTTCTTTTATATCCTACAAAGTGGTTTTGAGAGATGCACCAGAGAGGTGCTAAGTAGTCTTGCTTTCATTTAGAACTGGTTTTCATTCAGCATGTTCTCCTATGGCTTTTACTCGATGTGAAAACTAGAGAGGATGCTGTAATTTTAAGAATTTGGGGTTTGCTTGTTTTGCTGGCAGAACACAAGTATAGATTGTGGGTATATCTACACTGAGATGTGCTCAGTGCATTCAAGTCATCTCTCTAAGCATCGCTGAATGTGCTTGCAAGATTTTTTTGTTCCTCTCCTTGCATGTCTGTAGCTAAGAGGCAGAATGATTCTTTTTTATTATTCTAAGTTACTTCTTTTTTAAAAGCACTGACTGTTCAAATAAAGGAGAGATTTTGTACCCAGGCTTGGCACAGTTAGTGCAAAATTTTTTGCCGTTATTAAAATACAGATGGGAGGAAGAAGTTCTGAAAGAACTTAATTAAAACACTGACATATCTCTCTGTCCTGTGTTTGTATATAATAAGCCAACAATTAGAGAATGCTTTGGATCTACTAAGGAAAAAAAGCCTTCCTTTGAGGTGAAGACAAGTATGGTAGGTAATGACCTTGAAGATGAAAATGTTGACTCCTGTGAAATTACTTAGAATAAGCAACCATCTGCAGGCAATTCTAAGGCCCTTAGTTCCTGGTTGACTAGGAAATACAGAATCATACATTATTTTTTCTTCTGTATATGCTTCTGTAAAATATTCAGGGGTTTACAAACTGGAACCACTGACTTGCAATAAAGGGTAAACTGATACAGGTCTAATTTCTGTAAATACAACTTAGGAAATTGTATTAAATGTATTGCAGAACTATTGAGGCTTGCTCTGACTATAAAGGAATGTAATGACATGGTGCTTTCTGACTTGAGTTTTGGAGCAGGACTTGAATATGTGATTCTGAAAAGCTCCAAGAACTGTTTTCTTTGGTTCTGAGAGATTATTCATTGCTTTTGGGGTTTTGCATTCAGTCGTTGCCTTTATTCAAGTGCATATTTACTTACCATAAGAAGTGATGACTTAATTCACAGGACAAATGAAAGACTTGGATGGTATTGTATCTCTGTGCATCTCTTCAGTATTATGGGAAATTTCATGTCATAAGAACCACATTTCCCCCTGTAAAAATGTGTAATTGTGTTGTAAATGAAGTCTCTTAATTACTGCTCAGATTTGCTAAGTTTTTTACTTGAGTCAGCAACTGCCTTGCTGAAAAGTACTGTAATTTTTGAAGCAGAAATTTAAGACTGGAGATTTAAACCCTATTTCTTTCCTCATCATTAAGAGAGTACTGGCTTAGCAGTCAGGAAAATGAGCATTTTGGTTTTATAAAGAGCATTTCAGCCTTTGTATTAGTAGATTAGAACAGCATGTTCCTTGTCTCTTCACTGACTCTCTCCCTTCTGTTTTTGCTTCTCATTTTTGGACTGCACCTTTTACTCAGTAACTGCAGATTTAACTAATCAAGTTTTGATCCACAGTTTGGATCAAATGTGTGAGTGTGTTTCTGGGAAGGAGGAGATGCCTTGAGATTAAAAATGTGCTGACTGCAGGAAAAAAAAAAAAGTTGATGGTGACCTTGGCACTTGTGGATTTTTTTTAATTATACATAAAAGTGTATTCTGAAAAGCATTTGTAGAAATGGAGAAGTTAAACCCCTTATTTGTGCTGTCATAGAATCACAGAATGTTAGAGGTTGAAAAAGACCTCCAGAGATGAAGTCCAGCATCCCTGACAAAGGGGCAGGACAGGCTACACAGGAATGTATACAGATGGATTTTGACAGGCTCACAGGATGTTAGGGGTAGGAAGAGACCTGAATAAATCAAGTCCAACCCACTTGCCAGAGCAGGACCATACAATCTATCTCAGGTCACACAGGAGCACATGCAGACAGGCCTTGAGAGGCTTCAGAGAAGGAGACTCCACAACCTCTCTGGGCAGCCTGTTCCAGTCCTCTATCACCCTCGCTGAAAAGAAGTGTCTTCTTGTGTTGAGATGGAACCTCCTGTGATCTAGCTTGTATCCCTTGTTCCTTGTCTTGTCACAGAGCACCACCAAAACGAGACTGTCTCCTTCATCTTGACGCCCACCCCTCAGGTATTTATAGATGTTGATAAGATTCCCTGTCAGCCTTCTCCTCTGAAGATTAAGCAGCCCCAGATCTCTCAGTCTTTTAATGCAATCTTAGTAAGTGCTATGTGTAAATTGAGTAATTTTCCTTAACTCTAGTCTTCATTTTCAGTTAAGACTGTGAGATACTTACATGTAGTCTGTAATGAATGTTCTGAATATTTTCAGTGAAACCAGTGGTGTTACTCGAGAGTGATTACTTCATAGAGTCATAGAATGCCAGGTCCCCAAGTGTGTGGTGACTGCTAATTGCTATCCTTGCCCTGTTTCCATTATGCTTGAGGTGTAGACACTTGTTTTCCTTAATTGTACTTCTGGACTGTGTGATTACCTTGGGGCAGGCACAGTTATTTTATTAGGTGTTTGCACTGTGGTTAGCACAGCAAAGCCATGAGTCTTTGGTGGAGCCTGGCAACCATGGCTGAGTATAGTGGTTCATAATTAAAGCACTAGACAGTTGGAGAAGACTGGCAGGACTCATTAAAAAGTCACTCTTGTCCTAAGGTTACTGTTTTTCTGTTTTCCATTCATAACTGCAGGGGACCCTAGACTTCAGATAGCTGCAAAAATAAAACAAAGAGGGGGAATGCAAAAACCATTTTGTCATTCTCTGAGATAAGGGCCTTAAGCTGCATCTCACTGTGATTTATGCACTTGATATTACCTGCCCTATTTGACAGAAAGCTTTGTCACTTCAGAGATTTCATAACAGCCTCTTCAGTATAGTTGTAGTCTCTTGTATTCATGTAATAAACCAAATAATTTTGGATCAGTTATGGGTTTAGTCGTTCTTGGTATATGCATTGTGCCTTCAATAGCTTAGATGGAACTAGATGAAGACTTTCTGCTCACTTAGTTCTATGCCAAGGTGATACTACAGAGAAATGTCTTCCCTTTTGTGCTTTGGTAAATTAGATCATAGAATCAACCAGGTGGGAAGAGACCTCCAAGATCATCCAGTCCAACTTAGCACCCAGCCCTGTCAAATCAACTAGACCATGGCACTAAGTGCCTCATCCAGTCTTTTTCTGAACACCCCCAGGGATGGCAACTCCACCACCTCCCTGGGCAGCCCATTCCAATGCCAGTCACTTTCTCTGTGAAGAACTTCCTCCTAACATCCAGCCTATAATTCCCCTGGCACAACTTGAGACTGTGTCCCCTTGTTCTGTTGCTGGTTGCCTGGCAGAAGAGACCAACCCCCATCTGGCTACAGCCTCCCTTCAGGTAGCTGTAGACAGCAATGAGGTCAGCCCTGAGCCTTCTCTTCTGCAGGCTGCACACTCCCAGCTCCCTCAGCCTTTCCTCACAGGGCTGTGTTCCAGACCTTTCACCAGCTTTGTTGCCCTTCTCTGGACACATTCCAGTATCTCAACATCTCTCTTGAATTGAGGAGTCCAGAACTGGGCAAAATCATGTGCTGTACTTGCAGTGTCTGTTCGTGTAGTGATGTGATTAGAAGTCGTTAGAATTTGTGACTTTGTGCTTTCAGCAAATCCTGCAAACAGTAAAGGCCTGTATTAAGACAAGCAATCTAAAGCATAGGAATAAAAAAAAATGGAAAAGTAGGATTTATTTCTTTAATTTGCAAATTTCACTGCAGCCTTAGTTTTACAGTAGTAAATGTTGCAGTGATAGAGTCCATAAAGGGTGGAAGGCAGTTTCAGATCTTAGCTATTTGAAGAGTGATGCACTCAAGTAGCTGAAGAGCTCATACATGGAAGAATGCTAAAGTGCTGGAGCAGGGAACCAAGAGATTAAGCCCTTGCTGATCTGTTTTGTTGGTTTTAAGGTGGAAAACCCGTTGTAGAGGAATTTGTCTGGAAAGTAATTCCTTCTGGAAAGAAATACAAATAATGCTTTTGCCTCACTTCTTCCGTGACTGTGCATCCTCTCCCTATGTTAAAATGCTACCTTTGATTGTCCATAACCTTGTAATGGAAAAACATTCTTCTAGAGCTAGTCTTTTATGTGTCCTAAACTGAGTTGGCTTCCCTGCTGTGACTTTAGTAATGCATCATTTCATAAGTTCAGAAGATTTAATGCTTTTCTGGTGAATATGTGAGTTGCTGTTAGATGGTTAAAATGAAAATGACTGTAAAGGATTGGATGCAAAACTGCTTCCCCAGCTTCTTTTCCATCCCACCCACCAACAAGCAGAAGCATCTGTCTCTCATCTCCTCTGTGCCTAGTGCTATGTATGAGTGCATTTTATGAGCAGAGATCTTTGGAAAACTGATGAAACAAAATAACAGTGGCGAGAAATGCAAGTTAGTGCTGTCTTACTAGATAGCTACATGTGGAATAGAGGGTGATACTATAGCAAACAAAAATATTTATGCAGTGAGTGTTACCACAGCAGATGAACCCATTTTATCTAGTTCTACTGAAATACAGCACCTCTACATTTGTAGTGATTACTTACAGCTTTTAAAAAATGCAGGAGATTTTGGCCTGTAAAGAATATAGAAGTTAGAAGCTGCTTTTCTTTTTGTAAGGTTTCGTGAGAATCTGTTCTGTCATCTTTGTTATCTGAATGCTATGCAAAAGGAGACTTTTTTTTTTTCCAGCTAAGACACTTTGAATATTGTAATTGTGTTTTGACAGCTCAAATATCATTATTTTTTAAAATTTCAGACTTATATTTGTAGGTAGGAATTATGTCTGAAGTATTTTCCCTATCTAAAGATGGATGGTGCACAGAAATGGATAGCAACTTTGAGTGTCTTTCCACGGAAGCATGGTAGCATATGTGTATGTGTTGCTTCCAGTGGGGGAGGATGAAAGGGATTTGGACCTCTACATTCTATCACAGTATCATCAGGGTTGGAAGAGACCTCACAGATCATCAAGTCCAACCCTTTACCACAGAGCTCAAGGCTAGACCATGGCACCAAGTGCCACATCCAACCTTGCCTTGAAGTGTCCGAGGGACGGCGACTCCACCACCTCCCTGGGCAGCCCATTCCAGTGTCCCATTCTGTTTTGTTCTGTGAACTTGCTGCTCTGTTTTTACTTGTTTCTTACCTAAATACTTTTCACAACAATTTTTACAACATTTGTGACTGGCAAGAATGAAGTAGTGTGCTCTGAAAACACTCAAATCTCTTGGAAGTAAAACTACTATTCATAGCATAGATAAAGCCTTAAATGACTTTGATAATTTTGTGCAATTGGAGGATTGTACTCACGTAAATTGGTTCTGATAGCTGTCTGTGTCTGGGAAGGAAGTGGCAGAAAGGAGATCCAGGCAGTAGTGGGGAATTCTGGAATAATAGCCAAACCAGAACTAAGTTGGCCATTGGATGTCCAGTTTATGACTCTGTTGGTATGAAATTTATTCCTGGCCTAATAGAATTCATAGTGCCTTACCCTTACTGGTTTCTTCTGTGACCACTTGGTTTGTGTATACCTGTTCATGCTTTCATATTTTCAGCAGCTCATAAGCAAAAAAGGTTTCTAAAGCTGAAATGGGATGAGGGTACTGGAGATATACAAACTTTTGTAATGAGTGTTGAGTGTGTTCTTCAGGTTGTATACTAGTGGCTTCATAAGGGTTTTTTGAGCATGGAAAATAGCTAAACAGAAAGAGAATGACAACTATGGGGGGAAAAAAGCCTTTTTTCATTCCTTGATGAGCATCCTTGTGCATTTCTATATCAAAAGTATGTTGTTCTATATTTTAAATCAACTTTCTGTTTGTAATGTGATGTACTTCAGAGTTGGAAGAGGTGCTATGTAAATTCAATCACACTTAACACCAACCAGACAAAAGAAATTGATAGCTATAAAATCCATCTTTTGTCAGCTACCTGGTAGATCTGGTTATTGTGAGGACTGTATTAACTTTCTGGGCAAGTTCTGGCTGCACCAGAATTCCCCATTCAGTCTGTTTCAATTGCAGCATGAAATAGTTTCTAGCCACAAAGCTCCAGTGAAAACACAAGGGATCAGAATAGGTAGTTGAGCTACTCAAAGCCCAAGAATTTCACGCAGCTAAGAGATTTGACTTCCAAGTTTAAAGGACTTCACTTACGAATCTGTCCAAGCCCCTGTAACTTAGAAAAATTCCTCTCCCTTGCTTCACAGACAGGGTTCTAAGATTCTTTAGTGTACAGGTGACCGCTGGTATGAAGAAACCTTGTCATCCTACTGAAGCCTGGGGAGCACTGGAAGAGGCTGCACAGAGAGACACTCCTTCTCTGGAGGCTCTTCACTCACCTAGAAGTGTTTCTGTGCAACCTGATCTAGAGGTTGTGTGTTAACGGTATAGTTCCTTCCAGCCTCTACTGTGAAGTGATTCTCTGAACATTTTGTGGACTTCTCTAAAGTGCTGTAGTATTTTGGTTCAATTTGCTTCGTACTTTCATGCTAAAAGAAAGAAAATATCTGAAAGTCTGACCACATTCATGTTATTAAACTTTGAGGGAAAGTGGTTGGTAGAATTCCTTATTGATTTGTGATTTTTCTTGTTTATTACTGTGCTGCTTTACCATTGTGTCCATATGAGATGCTTTTTGTTTTCATGGGGTTTTTCTCTATGCATTTGGTGTTATTCATATGTTCTTGTAAGGTCTCTTCCAAACCATTCCATGAATCTATGAAATTGATCCATTTCTGTTTTGCTTCCTCTTGCAGTTGCAATACTGACAGTAACTGTTGTCCAGAGTATACTTCCCTTTGAAATGTCCATCCTTCAAAACGTTAGCTTGACATTAGATTGTGTAAATAGTGTTTCATTTCCCCCCTTGGGGTAGTTGCAGGCATTAACAGGACAATAAAATAGTAGGGGAGAATGTCTGGAAGGTTAAGATTTTTCCAGGTAGATGTCCTGTTGTGATATAGCAGGGGATGTGCTTGGCATTTTCTTAACTAGTTTTTCAAAAAGAGTAGTGTGCAGAAACTTATAATTTCTTAGCCTTATTGGTTTTCTTGTTTTTCATAATGCTAAAAGGCATAGCTAGTGCCAGAGGGGTTAATCTGCTCAGCTATCCTGATGAGATCTGGCTCTAGAATTATAGCAGCTATTCCTGGCTTCAGGAACTAGAGTTCATAAACAATGACAGCACATTCAGAAGACAAAAGAATTTCAGGTATATCAGCTAAAAATAAAGAAGCCCTATCATACCACTTGATTGTTCATTCCATAACAGAAAGATTTTAGCAATGAATTTTCTTCATAGTCACAGATTGAGTCGATGGTTAAGCTGTATGCAACAGTGACACTTCAAAGATTCTGAGTTATAAAGAAGGTGCCACAATTCGTGGTGGGACCCATTGATTGTATTATCTTGTATTGTCATTTGTGTTGCCTGGTTCCTCTCCCAGGTATTTCTGTAGGAAGCAAATAGGTCAGTACAGACTGAAAACACAGGTCATTGAGAAAGTGCCCAGCTGACCTTGAGGAGATACTTGAAGAGCATGAATGAAAGCAAAAACCTGTGAGAGCTCAAAAGGTTGCATAGCAGTACCTACGCTGAGCTTAGTCATAGCAAATCTGGAATGGCACAAACTAACACAGTTTTTCAAAGAAACTTAAAAAATATGGCAGCACATTTTATTAGTGGCCCTCTGAATACAGTAGGTCAGTTAGAATAAGAAAAGCTCACATAGTTCTGAGCAGAAAATAAAAAGTTAAGTAAAGCCAACAGATGTTGAAAGAATGGGAGCCAGATAAAAGTTTCAAATTAACTTCCCTAGCAAGATTAAAAACTGCATGCAGCTTGGACTTCTTTACCCCTCTGCACTTCTGAAATCCCTTCTTGCTTTTTGGCTGGCCCAAGATTTAGTATTACCAGCAAAATAATATTATCTTCCCCTGGTATGGCTTTAAAATTGAAGGAAAAGCACAGGTGATATTTCAATAAGAGTCTTAAAAAGCTCTTTAGTGAGATTTAAAGTAACCTGTCCTATCTCTGGAAATAAGGAAATTCTTTTTCCCCTCTTAGACTAAGCCATTTCTTCTCTAACCCAAGCAATAACCTGATATTTTTCTGAACAAAGTAAAAATCAATAACTGAACTCAGACAATCTGCTCCCTTGATAACTGCAGAGTCTACTATTACTTTCCAGCACTGCCAGCATTAAGCTGCAATACAGGTGGTCTCCTGGTTACAGGAGAAGATTCTTTGTGATTTCAAATGAGCTTTCAGGGAGATTTTATGGAAATGGGTTACTTCATCTATGTAGTGGCCTGAATTATTTTTATAAGAGCAGAAGATAAATGGAGGAATAGAAGGAAGAAAGATTACAAGATCGGCTAGATCCCAAAGCACTGCAGACTTTGAGGTAGGCATCTGACTACAGCCACCCCCAGCTGACATCTGTAGAGGCTGTGATCAGCTTTCAGCCATCCCTAAAGCAGTCAGCATCAGTCTCAGACGATCAGGCCTCATCTGTTACCTGCAAGAGATTTAGTCATAGGCTAAACTGCACAAAGCATGTGTCTGTGGAATTCTCTTGGGATCCACTGGCACCTTTTTACTACTTCACTGTTAAAATTTTCAAAGTATAGATGAATTAAAAAAACCACAAGCTTGTCTTTGTGGTTTTTCTCATGATGTGGTTGTTATGCAGGTCTCTCCCCTGTCCACCTCGACAGCACACATGTGATATTTTGGATGATATTTGGCAGTCTCCTCCAAACAACTTGTGTGAGTGTTTGCCAAGAATGGCAGTGGGTGATACCCTCTAACAGAGGTTGCTGTTCACTTCCCAAACTGATTTCCTTCTGGTAGAAACAGTTACACTATTCATTTCATTTAAAAAAAATCCATCTGGGTGCGAATAGAAAACACTGAGATAGTTTTGGGTTTTGTTTAAACCTTCAAGGGCCCACTGTCCAGGTTTTGGTGGGAGAGAATTGTAGGCTCGCCGCGATCTGCATGTTATTATTAGCTTGGAGTTAGCCAGAACTGCTGACTGAGTTGGCTTACAGGTGTAGCCCACACCATGTCATACTCATCATAAAAGGGGAAGTTTCTTGAGGATAGGGTAGCCTCCTGTTTGGGGCTCCTCTCTTGCTCCTCTCTTGCTCCTCTCTTGCTCCTCTCTTGCTCCTCTCTTGCTCCTCTCTTGCTCCTCTCTTGCTCCTCTCTTGCTCCTCTCTTGCTCCTCTCTTGCTCCTCTCTTGCTCCTCTCTTGCTCCTCTCTTGCTCCTCTCTTGCTCCTCTCTTGCTCCTCTCTTGCTCCTCTCTTGCTCCTCTCTTGCTCCTCTCTTGCTCCTCTCTTGCTCCTCTCTTGCTCCTCTCTTGCTCCTCTCTTGCTCCTCTCTTGCTCCTCTCTTGCTCCTCTCTTGCTCCTCTCTTGCTCCTCTCTTGCTCCTCTCTTGCTCCTCTCTTGCTCCTCTCTTGCTCCTCTCTTGCTCCTCTCTTGCTCCTCTCTTGCTCCTCTCTTGCTCCTCTCTTGCTCCTCTCTTGCTCCTCTCTTGCTCCTCTCTTGCTCCTCTCTTGCTCCTCTCTTGCTCCTCTCTTGCTCCTCTCTTGCTCCTCTCTTGCTCCTCTCTTGCTCCTCTCTTGCTCCTCTCTTGCTCCTCTCTTGCTCCTCTCTTGCTCCTCTCTTGCTCCTCTCTTGCTCCTCTCTTGCTCCTCTCTTGCTCCTCTCTTGCTCCTCTCCTCTGTCTTGTAGCTGCCATACATTTGCTGTACTGTGTACAACTTTGTATGCTTCACACTGGCATTAATATTAGTTTGGTTGTTTGAAGGCCTCCTCTCCTCTTCCCATGCCCACTTCCCTCTCTGGGGAAGGGTTATCAGATGATAAAGCAACTGCTATAGTTTAACCCTGGATAAAGGCTGAACATAGACACTGACAAAGGCATAAGTTGTTTCAGAAATTCAGTAACTCCTAGACAAAGCCAAAAACAATCTTTGGCATATCTTTTATCTTCATCTATAGTGTGCTAGAGCCGTTTCAGGTATTACCTCTGCTGTGAGAGAAGGTGTACTTACCTACAGAACAAGTGTTAGTTTGCACATTCTCTGTTAAGTTTACAAGCACAAATGAGGGGTTAGGGGATCAGTCACCTCATCTTAAGAGAAATGTAGGTCCTCAATGGCTGTGATTTACTGCCTTTTAATTTTTTTTCCTCGTTTATTCCCCCTCTTTCTTTTTTTTCCCATTTTAACATGATGTGGGCTTAAAAATCTTTACTTACTCCAGCCTTGTGAATTCAAGAATAGACTAGTGTATTAGCATGTTTGGCCATGTTTTGCTTTCTCTGCCAAGAATTGTTTTTCCAGTTATTAATTAGAGCTGTCACTGTGCATACTGAAGCAGTAGTTGTTTTTACATAGAGAATGAGCATACCAATCAGTGATTAGCCGCAAGTTCAAGGTTCTGCTCCCTAGTGCATTGGTAGAGGTTCATGAGTAAAGCACTGCCTTCATCTCGTGGACTCTGTTTCCATTTCAAGTTGCTATTGGAAGTGAGAGTTAATTGAGTACTCTAAGTTGCTGTGCAAGTGGATATTAGACCGAAGGTAACGAGCACCTGGCTTTAGAAGAAGGTGGTGTCCTGAGGTTACAGCTGCCCTGGACATTCAGTATGTAAAAACTCTTTATGTTTCTGGGTGGGAACTGAAGTATTCTTGTAAAACACACAAGAATTTCATAAAGTTGATACCTGGCACTGTCAAACTGTAGGTTGAGTACATTTTATAATCCTGCTTGGATGACTGAAGGGTTGTCTCCTTGCTTAGTAATTTCCTCAAGACATGGGACATGTATTTCTGCCCAGTGGCAATGTCAGGACAAAGCAAAGTGCTTACTGATTCCTTGCACTTCAGATTATTTTAAAATCATGTTCAGACTGCCTTAATATGGTTTCAGGGTTCTTAGAGCCTCTGAGCCATCTGTAAGTATCAATACATGTCCAGACAGTGATAGATAACAGCACTTTTAGACAGACCTGACCACTGCTGGTGTAGAAGTGGAGATCAATAAAAGAGTACAAGGGGAAATGCTCATGTGTGTAAGCACTGGAAGAAACAGCTGTAAGAAGCAGAACAGAGAAGGGCACCAAGGTTGGTGAGGGGGCTGGAGCACAGCCCTATGAGGAGTGGCTGAAGGAGCTGGGGTTGTTCAGCCTGGAGAAGGGGAGGCTCAGGGGAGACCTTATTGCCCTCTACAATTACCTTAAGGGAGGTTGTAGCCAGGCGGGAGTTGGTCTCTTCTCCCAGGTACCCAGTGACAGAATAAGAGGACACAGCCTCAAGCTGTGCCAGGGCAGGTTTAGGCTGAGTGTTAAGAAGTTCTTCACAGAAACAGTGATTGGCATTGGAATAGGCTGCCTGCAGAGGCGGTGGAGTCACCATCCCTGGAGGTGTTTAAAAGGAGGCTGGATGAGGCACTTAGTGCCATGGTTTAGTTAATTAGAAGGTGTTAGGCTAGACTTGATCTTGAAGTTGTTTTCCAACCTGTTTAATTCTGTAATTCATAGGCTACGTTGTTAACAAAGATCACCATTCCCAGGACACTGTTCTCAGCAGGAAAACTGAGGATTGTGGTTTTCAAGATGAAAAGATCTACATTTTGATAAAAACAATGCATACATAGCTTGTCAGCAGAGGACAGTCCTAGTGCAAGGAAGGTGGCTTTGACATACTATCTACACCATTCCTCTTCTTGTTAGGTCACAAGGGAATCATCCATATATTGCAAGTGAGGAACAAACCAGACAGCGGGCAGCAGCTGGCTTAAGGCTTATGGAAATGAATGTAACAAGACTTTGGCAGGTATGAGGTAGTTCTCAGTCTCAATGATGCTGAAGCAGTATAAAAGACCACTTGTCTGGCATGTCAGTGCAGAGTGTCTCAGTTCTAATTTAAATTTTCCAGAGGCTCAGATATAATTAATAGAACAAATAACAATTTATAGGATGCCTTTCCCTCTGCTTTCCCAAAGGAAAGGAATTAGGTGTAGAGAGAGGAGAGGTAAGCACACCCAAATAAATAATCTTGCTGCGATTTGGAAGTTAAAAGAAGAGAACTTTAAAGATAAATAAAAAAGTAGATGAGGTAGGGAAGTTACAAAAGGTATAGGGAAGGGAAAAAGAGATTGTAAATATGTAAATACAAGCAGATTGATGGCAGTGGATTTGTCTGACTCATGGGTTACGGCCATGTGGTGAAAATAAAGGGTACCATGAAACAGGATGGTGATGAGGGAGAAGGGGAGGGAGAGGGAAAAACAATCAGGAAGTTCCTCTACTTTTACAGGGGTCTTAGAGAGGAAGGGGGAGTTGGGCTAACCACCACACCTGGTAGTGTTTGGACCCAGTCTGGGGAGGGGTCAGGACCAAGACCACTCTCCCAGGAGGGTTAACCCTTTACACAGAGTAATCCCAGGCCTGTGGTATGGACTTGAGAGACACTATTTTCTTTCCCTCCTTGGTGCAGACTTCTTGGGCACATACATCTTGTTGCTCGTGAGAGTCCAGGCTGAAGCATGTAAATGAAGGAAGCCTGGTGAGAGAATGAGTGCTGGTGGGTAAATCCAGTTTATTCAGAGGCTTTGTTAATAAATACCACCATCCTTTCCCAGGAGCTCTTGTATTTGAAATTAATTTTCCCATGTAGAATTCATGGCCTACCATTTCTCAAAATTTCCATTGTTAGGAAGCTTCATAGAATCAGTCAGGGTTGGAAGGGACCAGAAGGATCATCTAGTTCCAACCCCCCTGCCATGCGCAGGGACACCCTACCCTAGAGCAGGCTGGCCAGAGCCCCATCCAGCCTAGCCTTAAACACCTCCAGGGAGGGAGGTTGTTTCCTACTAGTTCATTAGCTAAAAGCAATCATTTCCAAGAAGGATATCCTGTACCAACAGAAGAGGAAAAATGTGAGAACTTGTTAATTTCTTTAAATGGATGCAACATTTCCTAAGACTGACCTGTTATTTTTCAGACACAGAGATAACCTCCTTCTCTGGGTACCATTATTATCTTGAAAGACACTTTTGCTGCTTCATTAGGAATAGTAAAAAAAACCAACAAAACAGAACCCCCCCAATCCTAGGTCATTTCCTGTCCTTTTAGAGCAAGTTGTTTCATCACTCTTGATGACTGTAATCAATCTGACTGTAAACTCTTAACAATCCCTAGTATGCAAGCCAGAAAATAAGGCAGAGAAGGGCTTTCTGTGTTCAATAGCTTGCACTGTAAATTTCATCTGTGTCACTCAACATTTTTGTCTAATCTTCAGACTTTTTGTAACTCCACTTACTGTGATATGCAAACATGCTTGAAGGTGACGTGTCTATGTAATGAAGTCTATAGAAGCCTTCTGGAGTTTTTGTGTCTTGACCCTTTCTTGGTTGGATGAAAGGTGATTGCTGAGGGCTTTGTGTGTGTGGTTTTATATGTACAGCTCTTGTTTAAGGCATTTTGAGAAGTGCTATAAATTATGTGGAACAGAGGCAAATTCAGTGCATACTCCTTTGGATGCCAGTTGACTCCCATGAACTGAGGGTATGTTTTGTTCCTGGCTTTTGTTGTCTAAGGTCTTTCTTTCAAATCTCATAGAATCAACCAGGTTGGAAGAGACCTCCAAGATCATCCAGTCCAACCTAGCACTCAGCCCTAGCCAGTCAACTAGACCATGGCACTAAGTGCCTCATCCAGGCTTTTCTTGAACACCTCCAGGGATGGTGCCTCCACCACCTCCCTGGGCAGCCCATTCCAATGCCAATCACTCTCTCTGTGAAGAACTTCCTCCTAACATCCAGCCTAGACCTCCCCCGGCACAACTTGAGACTCTGTCCCCTTGTTCTGTTGCTGGTTCCCTGGCAGAGGAGACCAACCCCTAGCTGGCTACAGCCTCCCTTCGGGTAGTTGTGGACAGTGATGAGATCCCCCTGGGACTCCTCTTCTCCAGGCTAAACAATCCCAGCTCCCTCAGCCTCTCCTCTTAGGGTTTGTGTTCCAGAGACTTTTTTTTTTCCTAGCTCACAGGTGATGAAATGGTCACTGGTGGAATTATTTGCCCCACCGACAGTCTTGCTGAGACCTCAAGGCAGCAGCAGGGGCAGTTTTGAGAGACTTGAGACATTCCCTTGCACCTGGGCTGTGAACTGTCAGTGGGCAAGTCTCTTGCAGGCAGGAAGGCTGCTGTATTCTGCCAAGCTGGAACAGAGATTCTGGAGAAATTGCTTCCATTTTCTGACCTAATTACAGTTAATTATGATAATTTTGCATGGAAGTGATTGATGCAGGGATCAATGTGGTATGGCCATGCTATCATCTGAGAGAAAAGGCTGACATTTCCTGGTGTGCTAGAGATTATATGAAAGGTTTCTGGCTGCCTGTGTGTTTGACTGGTACATTCTTTAGAAATTTTCACCCTTTTAGAACATGGCACTCACTACTTAGATCTTTTTTTTTTCCCTAAGTCTATTAATGTTTTCCACTAGTTCCAGCTTGCACTTTCTCACAGTTTTCTTAGTTAATTCCTTCAGAAATGGAAACACAGATGGTGGAAAAATACACATACTGCAATTATTCTTTCCTTTTTTGTGTTGTGTGAGAGGGCACCAGTTGAGCCATGGGGCTAAATGCAGCTGCAGGGCCTCTCTTCCCTCACATTTTATGCTATGTGACAACAACACACTTCCATGTTGCAGGAGAAAAATCTGTGCTCCTTAACTTGGCACAGTAACTTTATTCCTCCCTGATTTCCACATAGGACATGCAGGGTATGAGACATAACTTAGATCCATCTTACAGACCTTTGAGATCCCAGTGCTGTGGCTGATGGTCTGAGCCAGAATTGTAGTCTAATGGCAGAAACTGCTGTTGAAAAAAACATTACTAATGTCAAGCTTTAAGAGAGTTAAAAAAATCAGCTGAGTGAAATAGGAAAATTAGTGTTGGTATTTCTTAGATTTTGTTAGGGTTTTATTTTGTTTTATTATTTTGTTGTTAATGCATACTGAAATCTATACAAAACAGAGAATGAAAATTACTATTCCTTATGCCCTGGTATGTTTACATCAAGTTTAGTATTATGAAATTCTGATCTTTATTCAAACATTTTGGTATCATTAGAAGAAAATTCATAAAACAGCCTAGAGTTATTTAGGAATCTAATAGAATAGATGTACTGGATCTTAACTGTTGAAGTGTTAAGTTGCTCAAAGATGTATCTCACAAAAAATGGCCAAGACCATCAAAGTAAATCCAATGCACTCTAAGAAATGTCAGATTTAAGGTTACCTATGTAGCTGTTAGTTAAATCTGTTTTGGAGGCATTCCTTGGAGGAAATAGTAAACAGATATTTTACCTTTTGACTTGGCAACTTGAAATTTTAATGGAACACACTGTTCTGAAGAATACTTTGACACTTGAGAATCAACTTCTCTGGTACTCCTCAATTGGAAAAGTAATTTTCTGTTTCACAGGCCAGAGTGTTTTGTTTTGGGCATTTGTGTGATTGTGACCCTAATCAGTGTCCTTTCTTAAAATATCCTGAGACAGCTGAAAGATATATTGATTGGCCTCACTGGTTGCATTGCATGTTGCATGGTGTGCTCATATGAACAAGCATTTGTAACAGGAGACATATGCCATGAAATTGAACAAGTGATCTTGTGCTAGGCTTCAAATTGCAAAGCATAAAGTAACTATCTGCACAAAATCAGTGTGCAGGGAGACAGAGAGCATGGAACCCCCCTTGGATTGTGGGTTTTAGCAGATGTAAATGAGTGGAAACAGGATATTGCATTACAAGTTGTGTGACTCTTTCCAACCTAAGAGTCACCACATTTGCTCATTTGCTCTCCATTATAAATAGAGAAAGAAAGTTTTGTCGCTGATGTTGCAAACCAGAAGTTGCTGTATCTATCACATTTTCTCCTCTTTCTCATTGTTTTAACCATTTTAAAACTATGTAACATGGTTTAAACACAGAATTAAAATACTAGCTGGTCTCCTGATAGATTACTGCAGACCCAAGCCTCTTCATGGGTCTGGCATAGTGGGAGAGTTTCTCTTTCTGCTAATTATAGAGCTGTCTAAAGGCACTGTAGCAGTGTGCAGAATATATTGCTAACACTGGGAGCTGAGTAATCATATTGCTTATTCCTACATTGAAAATATTTTGTCTTATCAGAGATTTATCCAAGTTGTGAATTAAGCAGAAATATTTTTTGTTGTGTGGTGTTTTTTTTCTTTGACAGAAGTGGTTGCATGAATGGGAAGAAGGAGAGTACTGGAATAGGTAAAATAAAAGTGAAGGTAGCTGTTTAGAGAAGGCTAAAGTTTGTTATCTTGATCTGCAGGACTGCATTTGAGAGCTTAGTTGTTTTGTAGTATTAATTATACTGCAACATTTTGAGTTGTCCTCGAAGATGCACAGGTGACAGAGGGAGCCCATTTAGGGAGGAAAAATTGACTTCATTTTTTCCCTGTATTCAAGGAGTACAAAAGTATGAATGTATATCCTTTTAAGTCCTACCTTGAAAATTCATTTTACCATGTTAAAAATGTGCTAGAGTCTTTTTCCAAGAAGTCTGGGACGATGCTCATTACATGTTCTTGAAGATTTTGCCTACAGTTTGAGACTGTAAAACAGGAGTGCAAGGATAGGAAAAGCAGGCCAAATACATCTACAACTTCTCAAGTTCTTGGGGTCTGTGTAAGCAGGGATTTCTATCACCCATGTCAATAGCTGAATACATGATACCAAAAAGGGAACTCTGTTGCCAGCATTTCTGTTTTTCCCATTCACAAGAATCATTATAACTGAATCACAGAAACATTCAGGTTGTAAAAGGCCCTCAGGATCACCAAGTCCAACCGATAACCCTGCTGTACAAGGTTCACCCTAAACCGTATCCCCAAGCACCACATCTAAATGACTTTTAAACGCATCCAGGGTTGGTGAGTCTAGCACCTTCCTGAGCAGCCCATTCCAATGCCTGACAACTATTTCTGTGTGAAAAAAAAATCCTAATATACAGTCTGATGTCCAGTAGGCACCACACCATCTATTTTTCCAAGGTAGTCTAAGCAGGAATTCTGTGCAGCTCTTGACAGTGTTTCTCAAAGGAGAGAATGCACCAGAAGTTTTAGCTTTCTTTCTGGAGTAGGCAGGAATGCCTCTTACATCTGCAGCAGACTATTAAGAATTAGTATCAACATTCCTGCCAGTTTGCCCATTTTCTGGTGGGTGATAATTGTGTTTAGTGAATAGTAAACACTTTTTTTACTGTCCCTAACTCACTGGACAGCTGCCAACTTCGTTTATCCTTAAAGTAAGCCAAGAGAGTATGTGAGCTTTAAAATGAGCCTCTATGTAAATGCTGTAGAAGAAGCTGTTTTCCTTGAAATAAGAAGTACAAAAGCCCACAGAACTGTAAAAAGTCTGTGATGTTAAACTTCTTTTAGAGGACAACAAAATTGTTATTGCCTGAAACCCAAACTCTGCCACACAGATGCATTCTGCCCCTGTACTCTGCACTGGTTAGACCACACCTTGAGTACTGTGTTCAGTTCTGGGCCCCCCAGTTTAGGAGGGACATTGAGATGCTTGAGCCTGTCCAGAGAAGGGCGACGAGGCTGGGGAGAGGCCTTGAGCACAGCCCTATGAGGAGAGGCTGAGGGAGCTGGGATTGGTTAGCCTGGAGAAGAGGAGGCTCAGGGGTGACCTTATTGCTGTCTACAGCTACCTGAGGGGAGGTTGTGGCCAGAGGGAGGTTGCTCTCTTCTCTCAGGTGGCCAGCGCCAGAACAAGAGGACACAGCCTCAAGCTGCACCAGGGGAAATTTAGGCTTGAGGTGAGGAGAAAGTTCTTCACTGAGAGAGTCACTGGACACTGGAATGGGCTGCCCGGGGAGGTGGTGGAGTCGCCTTCCCTGGAGCTGTTCAAGGCAGGATTGGATGTGGCACTTGGTGCCATGGTCTAGCCTTGAGCTCTGTGGTAAAGGGTTGGACTTGATGATCTGTGAGGTCTCTTCCAACCCTGATGATACTGTGATACTGATACTGTGATACTAACTTGACTGTCAGTGTCCACCTTTAGAGAGGAGCAAAGAATTCAAATGTACTTTTAAGATAATAATTTGCCTTAGATTAATACATTTTTTGCCACAGATGATTAGTCAACTTCACCATTTTAGTGAGGCGAAGAAGTCAGTAGTAACACTGATTTTGTTGTTGTGACTTCCTGGATATAAACACTCAAATGCTATTCTTAAATAGAGAAACCATCTACCACAGTTCTGTATTGTATTTGAATATAATGATCCACATTTCCACAGTCTTCCCTGATGGTGGCTTTCATGGCTTGAAGCGCCTGTGTACATCTGTTCTCTTTCTTGTCTTTAAAAGTTCAATCTAATGTCTTTTACATATGGTGCAATTTCAAAGTCCCTTGAGCCTTAGCTTCAGGCTACATCTATTCCTTCTTAACCACTGGGTTGAGCAAGGTTCTCATGCTTTGATGTTTGTCTTCAGAAGTATGTGCCCAGTAGCGTATGTAATGTCTTCTTAAGTATAGAGTGAAAGCAAAAGGCAGAAAGTATTGCTAGAGTAACTTGTCACCTGCAAGCTTGTCTTTCCTAAGCATCATGTCTAGATGGAAACAACTTTTATGTACCATGCTCATGGGACTTTCTGTTATCTAGGGAGACTTCTGGAAGAGCTTCCCCAACACTGCCTGGGTTTTCCCTTCCTCCTGCAAAGCCATTTTGAAATGGCTGTGGAAATTTTAATTGTTTTATACTTCCAGGTCTCTGAACATCAAGTAGCAAATCGTATGGCTTGATTAATGCTTGTGATCAGTTGGTTGAATAACTAGAGTTGGAAGGGACCTCAGGAAGTCAGCTGGGCCTGGCTTTTGCTCGTGGTGTAACTTACGTTAAACCAATTACAAAATCAGCCTTTTTGCTAATTAGCTGCTAAGTCAAGACTGCAGAAGGCATGGGGGCCATTTTTACAGCAAAAGCCCTGTAAGCTTTAAAAACACATCTTAAAGCTTTACTTTTCCTCTGTATTTTATGGGCCTCTTTCTCTTCTTTTCCTTAATTTTCTCCCCTTTCAAACATGCCTTCTTGAATGTTCTCTTTCTGTGATGGATTATTCTGTTTGCAGCAGTAGAAAGACATGCTTTTGCTTAATGACTTTTATTAAGCTGCAGGCAGCTGGAACCGTGGCTACCTTTCTCTGCCAGTGTTGATAAACAGGAGAGAGGGCTGTGACACTGGAAAGTGATACAGAGAAGTGAGACAGTGAGACTCATGCAACATCTTTTTGCATTGCAGCATGTGAAGTACTTTCTGAACAATTGGGAGAAGTGCAGTCAGTAGTGTTTGCTGGCAGAGTGTGTGAAGAGCCTGTGAGATTAAAGATTTAGGCTCGCAGTATTACAGGTTGAAAAAAGGTAACTAGCAGTGAGGGAAGGGAAGGTGCTGCCAGCTACAGGACACCTGGCGGCTTTCTGAGAAGGTGGATTGTTTGGTTGGTTTTGGGAAGTGAAATCTGTGTGAGGAAGCTGGCTGGATGTCTTTTTCACAGTGTACTTTAGCTTTTTATATTTTTTTCAGCACTTCTGCCTCCTTTATGAGCACTAAAACTTGCTTGTGCTTTAGAGGAAAACAAGCAAAATGTTTTAGTGTTTCAATTATTAGACAGGGCAAAGTTGCCAGTATTTGTGGTAAAGAAACTGCTTCCATAGACACCTAAAAGGAAAGATAAGGAACGTGGCTCATCATCTGTGCTGTTTGGGTGATGTTTGTCAGTGAAAGAGTTCTAAAAGATTCAGTACTCAGTCAGCTAAACTGAAGTGAAAAGCATTACCTGTATACACAGCACTCCGTGGAGCTTTATAATAAAGCAAACAGGATCAGAAATAATTGCTCATATGTGCCATCTAAAGGGAGGGTTTAAAAGCTCCAGTAGGATTCATGGCAGTGATAAAGGATGGGAAACTAAAGAAATGCTTATGGGAGACTTGTTAATATTCTCATGGTGATGCTTTGGGTGTTCCCCACCCCCCCACACTTTAGAAATCACCCAGGCTAGACTCAGCCAGCTCTGGAATTTGAATGAAGCTTATATTTACAGCTTAGCTCAATATACAAGCAGATATTTACAGTATATACAGTTATAGACAGAAATATACAAGGTAAAAGGTAATACAGAAACACAACTCCCCTCCCAGAAACCTGAGTCCCCAGGAGGGGCTTCCAACCACCCTTTCACCTTCCCCCTACCCCTCTCAACCTTACCCCAGTCCCAAGGAAGAGGTTCAGCCAGGGAGTTAGGAAGCAAAGTGGATTAATCAGAGAGATGGCAGAAAGGCTGCAGAGAAGTGCAGCTCAAGCAATGCCCAGTGCCTTATCTATGTTTGGATTCTTGTTCTTTTACATCTCAGCAAGCCTATGAGTGAAGTAGACATCACCCTTGTTTGTCTTTCACAGCCTGTATCTAGTTCTCACCAAAACATTCTAGCTAGCTTCAAACTAGCACACTAATGGAGTCTTAAAGTGGTGTTCAGTTTAACAACAAAAAGAGAAGGGTTTTTTTTCCACTGTTGGGGGTGCTATGCAACCTTCCCTCTCTCTGAGGCCAGGAGACTTGCAATACTGATGTAGTAGAAGAGATTTCTGTAACACCTTTGACAGAGTACCATAGGGTAGGTCTTTTCATCCCTTTTATGTTTGATGTGAGCTCTGAAGTTCTGGCCTTTAGCCAGCCATGTTGTGTTCCCTTCATGAGTACAAACCATCAACTACTGGTGGCCATTCTGTTAAATACTCTAAATCAGGAGACAAAAAGGGTAGCTGAAGCTGTGAAAGTTGTAGGCCCGTATCTGATCTGAAAAGACAAAGCTAAACTGTTTCAACAAGCAACCATATCCCTCATGCATCTGTCTTTGTGTTGTCTTAGGCTGCCTTTCTAGCTTCAGAGAGTTAGCTGTCGTACAAGGCTTAGAGTATCTTTGCAACCTTATGATGTATGTAGATGTGTATGTAAATGAAAACTTAAGATTTGCAGAAGGCAATAAATCTTGTGTCCATTTGCCTTGCAAAATTTCTCATCCACAGTTGGTGAGTGGGAGAGTGTATTTGTTACTGCAGAGCCTGTCAAATCTATAACATGCAATTGTTTTGAAGAAAGTGATCTTACAGTCAAACTTTCTAGAAGGTTTCCCAGCACTAAAAGTTTTCATGCAAATGCATTTAGTTGAAACTGGAGATTTTGCTAAGATCAGCTTTGGTGGCTGGGAGCTGGCAGGGTTGTTATAGCTGTTACTAGATCGTCACTATGCTGATGGTGTTGTGCACAGTTCTTTTTGGTCACTCAAACTGTTTTTCTTGATCTTTTATGTGGAAATTTTTGATCTGCCTTTCCATCTTGCTTCTCTTAGCAATACATGGTGCAACATTTTTATCCCTGTCAAGGACAACTTTCTGGATCTTTCCTTTATATATTTATATGTGTATTTGTTATTATTTTTTATATTTGGTGTCAAACTAATCTTGGGAATACGCAGTGATCCTTGTTTTCAGGATGAGCTGTTATTCTTTCCTCCTACCTCACACCTCCAGTATGTATGACTTGTGAGTAAGCTTCCATTTCTGCCCTCTCTTCTTTGAAGCTGGCAACCTTATCTGTGCTTCGTCCTTAGCACATGTACGTAGCTGCAGTGTGCAAGTGCTGTAGAAATGGTTTTCCACAGTTTCTTCCAGGGGAAATTATTTGTAAGGATGATTTGTAGCAACAAGGAACTTTCTCCCAAACCAAAATGCCTTATCATATATGCCTGTGAAATATGATTGTCTGCATGTAGCCACATGTTGCAATTCTTTTTCATTAACCTGAAGGTTCTGTGTTTATTCTTCGCTGCAGGAGAGCGTCTGAGTATTTTCCCACGGTGAAACTTAACTCTGTCTTGTACAACCAGAAAAGGTTAGGAATTTTATTAATATGGCATTTTGCTGTGCTGTAGGCACCAGAGATGTTTGCTCTTTTGACCTGTGATGCTCAATTACATCTTGGAGCTTTATTCTTTAGTCATATGGCTAGGCATAGCATTCAGCAAGTAGATTGCCTCATTTTGATCTACTTTATTGATTCCTAGAGGAGGAAAATTTTGTCAGTAATTCTACCTATTTCTCAGGATTTGGAGAGCTGCCTAGGAAAGTTGTTGTGTATCTTGGACTACTCAAGGGCTTTCAGAAATGTGTGTCTATTGTGGATTTGCTGACTGTGCTCTCTTACTGTTTATTATCCTGTTGTAAACAGGAGGATTTAGATAAATTGTATTTTGTTTTATCTAACAGTTCACTCGAGCTTACTGCCCTGTTTATGGAAGGTTGCTCCAGACTTTGCTTTTGAAAATTACTATTATTTGTCAATACCAATTGCCCTGTGACCTTTTCCCCTCTTGCTCCCAAAAGGAGAGTTGGGAGCAGCTGCAGAGAAGGGAGGAAATTTGTATTCAGATAACACTTGGAAGGTCTACACTCAGTGCAACAGGAAAAGGATGGATAATTTAACTGTCTTTTCTCCACCACAAATGAATTTTTGAAGGAGGACAGCTGTTATGCATGGAAACCTAGGGATACACCTTTAATAATGTGAGCCCTTTTTGAGGATGCATGGAAATGCCATATTTTTAGTGAAGTGTTGGTAGGAGAATGTTTCTAGAACTGTTTAGGTTTTGGGGGAGTTTTCAGCCTACACTTTATGTAATGCTTGAACGTTAGAACAGGTGTCTTCTCTACCAGACACTCCAAAGCCAGTTTTAAGTGGAGAGGGTTCTTTTGGAAGAAGTATATGCGTACCTTAAGTCAGATTCAAATGTGTTTTCTTATGCAACAAAGACTTTCTCAGTCGGTTCCAGAAGCCTCAGTTTCTTTGCTATGCATGGAAGGCCTGCCCTGGTAAAGAGATCTGTGTTTAAATTGGGCAGCTGCAGTTACACTGATTGCCTAATGCATGACCAGACAGCCCTGGATAGTGAGTTCATGAACTCTAGGCTCCTCTCTCCTATGGCTGTAGTGACAACTAAGTCACCAGCTGCAGTCAGTGATGCAGACAGGACTCTTAATGCCTAAACTAATGCTGTCTGAACTAGATTAGTGGTCAGACTGATGCTGTTCTTGGTTCTTGCTTAAAAATCTTCACTGAAATTATGGAAATCTGCAAGCCACAGGCAAGAAACTAATTCACAGTGACTTTCTGTAGGAACTGGGTTCCTGATTTATGTCTATACATTTGAAAATTCTCCCAATTCAACCTTAAAAGTGTAGTGCTTCATGGATGAGTTTTGGTTTGTTTGTTTGTTTTTTTTTTAACTACCAAATCTAATTAAAAACCAGGGCAAATCACTAAAATACAAGTGCTTTAAAATAATGAAAGATGATAATTAACAGTCAAATAGGTAATTGTCTTTCTGGTAGTTGGAAATAAAGTAGAGTTGAAAGAATTCCCAAGTCCTTTGTATTAGCATAGAGGAAGAAAAATCAAAGTTGTTAGTAGGAGGCAAAGTCGATTAAACTTGCTTCTTTGCCCTCCTCTCCAATAATTGGAATCACATATGAGGCTGGAAGCCATAGTTATACTTGAGGGAAATACAGAAGTACTTTATTATTTAGACTCCATATTGTGAGGCTTGAAATCTCTGTGAGAAGAAAGTCGCAACTGTAGGTGCCACTGTAATCCTGTGCCTTTAATTATGTGACTGTTACAGTATCACAGTGTCACCAAGGTTGGAAGAGACCTCACAGATCATCAAGTCCAACCCTTTACCACAGAGCTCAAGGCTAGACCATGGCACCAAGTGCCACGTCCAACCTTGCCTTGAAGTGCCCCAGGGACGGCGACTCCACCACCTCCCCGGGCAGCCCATTCCAGTGTCCAATGACTCTCTCAGTGAAGAACTTTCTCCTCACCTCCAGCCTAAATCTCCCCTGGCGCAGCCTGAGGCTGTGTCCTCTCGTTCTGGTGCTGGCCACCTGAGAGAAGAGAGCAACCTCCCCCTGGCCACAACCACCCCTCAGGTAGTTGTAGACAGCAATAAGGTCACCTCTGAGCCTCCTCTTCTCCAGGCTAACCAATCCCAGCTCCCTCAGCCTCTCCTCATAGGGCTGTGCTCAAGGCCTCTCCCCAGCCTCATTGCCCTTCTCTGGACAGGCTCAAGCATCTCAATGTCCCTCCTAAACTGGGGGGCCCAGAACTGAACACAGTACTCAAGGTGTGGTCTAACCAGTGCAGAGTACAGGGGCAGAATGACCTCCCTGCTCCTGCTGACCACACCATTCCTGATGCAGGCCAGGATGCCACTGGCTCTCTTGGCCACCTGGGCACACTGCTGGCTCATGTTCAGGCGGGTATCAATCAGCACCCCCAGATCCCTCTCTGTCTGGCTGCTCTCCAGCCACTCCGACCCCAGCCTGTATCTCTGCATGGGGTTGTTGTGGCCAAAGTGCAGCACCCTGCACTTGAAGCTATTGAACCCCATCCCATTGGACTCTGCCCATCTGTCCAGCCGGTCAAGGTCCTGCTGCAGAGCCCTTCTGCCCTCCAACTCAGCCACATTTGCCCCCAGCTTGGTGTCATCTGCAAACTTGCTGATGATTGACTCAATGCAAACATATATACATGAATTGATAACATTTAGGGATGTGCATGTATTCCACCTTTTCGTGTACAAGCCAACATCAGAGAACATAGTTTGGCTCTTCCTGCTGCATATGGAAATTGCTGGGAAGCACCTTAAAGAGTCTGAAACCAATGTAAGAGATTTCTTGAATGGAGTTATACAAAGTCATGGCAGATATCAACTTCAGTTGAGAAGCATGCTTGCAGCTTCTCTGAATAATCAAGTGCTACATGTAACCTAGCTAGGGTGCAAACTAGTGGAGTGCAGGCTTCAGCCTAACCCAGGGATCCTGGTTCTTGTGTACTTGGCTGCTAAAATCAGAATGTGCATGTACCCAGTGCACATCAGTCATGTTGTTACGAGCTTTATTCATGTCTTTGCAGGACAGTTCAGGACTGTTGCAACCTACACAGAGACTTGCTTGGTACAAGTGGGGTTTTTTTCTCCTTTTGGAGTTGCAATTCTTAACTGGTGTTCGTCAGCTAAGCAGTTGTGGCTGGATGTGAATTTTACTGCCATGCCATGAGTTCCAGTTCCTTGTCCTAAAGCAGTGAGCAGTAAGGATAAGGCAATTATAATCTTTTGAGGATCAGATCCCTCTCTCTCTTACAATTAGATATTCACCTGAGAGACTTCATGTAGCAGACTGCAGTTTGTTTTAATTTCCAAGCAATGAGTGACAACACTTGAGTATTTAGTGAGTTTTATTCTGGTGGCTATAAATCAAAACTTTGGCAGATGAATTCAACAGAACAGTATCCCCTTGAGCCAAGCCTTCTATAAAAAATTCATATGTGAAGTCAAGGATTACATACATGGAGACACTGAAAAACCAAGTTGTTTTATTAAACATGTCATTTTAAAAGAAGTTAGTTTAACTTGATTAAATCCTTATCTTCCCAACTGAATTACATGAAACCAAGTAGAGCTTTCTTGTTTCTGAGCAAGGGTGTTCAAGACAGCCTTTAAAGGTTGTCTACCTAATCTACTTGAAGGGAGCAGAACAGAGCTGGCAGATATTTAAGGACACTTTTGTTGGAGTGCAAGAGCTCTCAATCTCCAGATATAGGAAATCAAACAAAGAAGGAAAGACCAGAATGGCTGAGTCAAGACTTGCTGGTCAAACTAAAAGGCAAGAAGGAACTGCACAGGCAGTTCAACAAGGCAAGTGTCTTGGGAGGAGCATAGGGACACTGCCCAGTTGTGCAGGGATGAGGTAAGAAGGCCAGGGCATGTCTGGAGCTCAGTTTGGCAAGGGATGCAAAGAATAACAAGAAGGTTTCTACTGATATGCCAAGAGGAAAAGGAAAGCCAAAGAAAAGGTACCCTCCCTGGTAAGTGAGTATGGCAGTCTAGTAAGGACAGATGAGGAGAAGGCTGAGCTTCTCAGTAAGATGCCAACAGGAAAAGGAAAGCCAAAGAAAAGGTACCCTCCCTGGTAAGTGAGTATGGCAGGCTAGTAAGGACAGATGAGGAGAAGGCTGAGCTTCTCAGTAAGATGCCAACAGGAAAAGGAAAGCCAAAGAAAAGGTACCCGCCCTGGTAAATGAGTATGACAGTCTAGTAAGGACAGATGAGGAGAAGGCTGAGCTTCTCAGTAAAATTTTTGCTTTGATCTTCACTGACAGCCTCTCTTCTTGCACCTCATGAGCTGAAGGACCACAGGATGGGAACCAAGGGGACAAAGTCCCTCACGCTGTAGGTGATGACTAGATTTGTGACCACCTTAGGATCTGGGACACACACAAAGGCTCTGGGATCTGATGAAATGCATCCCAAAGTCCTGAAGGAATTGACAACTACAATTGCCAAACCACTCTTTATCATGTTTGAAAAGTTCTGGCAGTCAGGTGAAGTCCCTGGTGACTGGAAGAAGGGAAACATTGCACCCATTTTTAAAGTGTGGGAAGGATGACTCTGGGAACTACTGACCTGTCAGCCTCACTTCTGTGCCTGGGTAGATCGTGGAAGAGATCTAACTAGAAAATTTGACCAGGCACATGGGATGACAGAGAGGTGATTGGAGACAGCCAGCATGCCTTTACTAAGGGCAAATCCTCCCTAACTAATCTAGTGACTTTATACAATGCAGTGACTCAGTCAGTGAACAAGGGAAGGACAATGGATGTCTTTTTATCTGGACCTCTGCAAGCCCTTTGACAGGGTTCCCTACAACATTTTTTTCTCTCTAAGTTGTAGATGTGGATTTGATGGGTGAACTGTTTGATGGATAAGGAATGGGCTGGATAATCCTATCCAGAGGGTGGTGGTCAATGGCTCAATGTCCAGATGGAAATGTGTGATAAGTGGTGTCCCTTAAGGGTGTTTAATATATTTATCAGTGATAGAGACAGTAGGATTGAGTGCATCGCCACCAGATCTGCAGATGACACCAAACTGAGTGGTGCATTCAATGTGCCAGAAGAATGGGATGTCATCTGGAGGGACTGGAACAAGCTGAAGTGGGCCTAGATAAATCTTATGTGGTTGAATAAGGCCAAGTGCAAGATCCTGCACCTGTGTCAGGACAATGTCCATTATCAATACAGGCTGGGGAATGAAGGGATTGAGAGCAACCCTGAATAAAAGGACTTCTAGGTACTGGTGGATGAAAAGCTGGACATGAACCACACTTGCAGCCCAGAAGGCAAATTGCATCTTGGGTTGCATCAAAAGAAGTGTGGCCAGCAGACCAAGAGGTGATTCTGCCACTCTGCTGTGATGAGACCTCACCTTGAGTACTGTGTCCATATCTGGGGCCCCTAGTATAGGAAGAACATAGACTTAATGGAGTGGGTCCAGATGATCTGAAGTGGATCCACAAAGATGATCTGAAGGCTGGAACACTACTCCTGTGAACACAGGCTGAGAGACTTGGGGCTGTTCAGAGAAAAGACAGCTCTGGGGAGACCTTATAGCAACCTTCCAGTATCTGAAGGGGGCCTACAACAAATCTGGGGATGCATTGTTTACAAAAGCCTGTAGCACTAGCACAAAGGTAAAAAGTTCAGATTGAACATTGGAAGGTTCTTTGTGAGAATGGTGGAACACTAGAACCAGTTGCTCAGGAAGGTGGTGGAGTCCCCATCCCTGTAGACCTTGAAGGTCAGGCTTGCAACCTGGTCTCATTGGGGATGTCCCTGCTTATGGCAAGAGGGTTGAACTAGATAACCTTTAAAAATCCCTTCCCACCCAATGAATTCTATGGTTCTGTGAATTTCTTCTGTGCAGTTAATAGGGATTTGTTTTCCTGACTGTCCCCAAGCAGACAGACCAGTCTTACTCTCGTCTGTTTAGTCTGAGCACTGATTCTTGAATGACTGGCTGACAAGCATCAAGGAAAGTGTTCCTTCTGTGCTCTGTACCAGCTTTGTCCACAGAAGTTAACCAAGTGAAAATGAGTTACCCTACATCTTCTTGCATCTGTCAGTTTTGTTCTTAATGTGATGCTCAGCTGCAAATACCAAATCTGCTCCCGTGCTCATTGACCTTTCCTCATCACCTTAGCAGAATAGAAATGAAAGGCTGGATGCAAGATGCAAAGGAATAATGAATTGAAAGTCAATATAACTATATTCAAAGGTACTTTATATAAGTACAGGCATATATTTTTAAAAATAACCAACATAAGAGATTTGTTGAAACAAAAAGGGAACCAAAATCATGTTGAGTGTATTTACAGAAGTCTGATTTGCAGCCCACACAATATCTGATTGCTCTGGGACTGAAGGCCTCCCATATGGAAGTAGGGGGGAAGAACAATGCAGTTACTTTTCTGTGAATGCTATATTTGTGCTTAAGTTAGGCCTTTTTTCTTTCTCCTTTTTTCTCTTCTTTCCCTCTAGTATGGACTTTTTATTTTGCAGTATTCCAAAGCAGATTTTCATGGTGATATCAAGGAAGTTTGTGAGCAGGAGGGAGGAGAGGATTTAAGGAAGTCGTTTTATTGATAAGTTCAATCTTTACTCTGAGGGTGGCAGAGCATTGAAACAGGCTGCCTGGAGAAGTTGTGGAGTCTCCTTCCCTGGGGACTTTCAGAACTCTCCTGGATGTGTTCCTGTGCAACCTGTTCTGTACAAACCAGCATTAGCAGGAGGATTGGATTAGATGATTCCCAGAGGTCTTTCCAACCCCTACCACTCTGTGATTCTCTAAATATCTTCTTAAAAGGCCAGTTTTGAATAAATCCACACTACTCAGGATTTGCATCTCGTGCACTGAAGCTTGTCACATTAGCCCTTGGAAAGCTGTGCTTTTAGGGATGAGGAAGAAGTTTGGACTTTGTTTTGTTAGCACTTTTAAACTTATTCTTTTCAAGCCCTGAGCCCTGCTTCATCAGTGCTCCTTCGCAGTTGTGTGTGCTTAAAACTGGTAGTTGGTTTTTACATTAAACCTCACAACATTCTTCATGCAGGGAGGCCAAACATAGAAATTTAGGCTCAGAATTGCATACAATTGTAGAATGTTTTATATTTATTCTAAGTTTTCCTAAACAGAAATGATGAGAGAGAGAAGAGCTGAAGCTAGAACTCTGCAGCAATGAATGTAGATCGTGTAGAATTGACAAGAAAACAATGATGGTTTGGGTGTTCCCCACATCCCCACGCTTCAGAAAAATACCCAGACTAGGCTCAGTTGGATCTGGGAATATAAATGAAGCTATTTATTTACATCTGGCACAATATACAAGCAGGTATTTAGAGTATATACAGTTATATACAGAAATACACAAGGTAAAAGGGAATATAGAAACACAATTCCCCTCCCAGAAACCTGAGTCCCCAGGAGGGGCTCTCAACCACCCCTGCACCTTCCCCCTGCCCCTCTCAACTTTACCCCAGTCCTAAGGAAGAATGGAGGTTCAGCCAAGAGGTTAAGAAGCGAAGGTGAGTGGAGTGTGTGTTAGAGAGTTGCAGCTCAGTCAGCAGCCCCAGTGAGAGAAAAAAAAGGCAAGAGTGTTATCTAATGTTTTCATTTCTTCTTTAGCAAGACTGAGGGAAGTGGACATCACCATTGCTTCCCATCCACAGCTTATAATCTAGTTCTTCTTACCAAAACTAGCTAGCTTCAAACGAGCACACCTTGGAAGGTTGTGCTTTTGAGGATGAGGAAGAAGTTTGGACTTTGTTTTGTTAGCACTTTTAAACTTATTCTTTTCAAGACCCAAGCCCTGCTTCATCAGTGCTCCTTTGCAGTTGTGTGTGCTTAAAACTGGTAGTTGGTTTTTATATTAAACCTCACAACATTCTTCATGCAGGGAGGCCAAACATAGAAATTTAGGCTCAGAATTGCATACAATTGTAGAATGTTTTATATTTATTCTAAGTTTTCCTAAACAGAAGTGATGAGAGAGAGAAGAGCTGAAGCTAGAACTCTGCAGCAATGAATGTGGATCGTGTAGAATTGACAAGAAGACGATGACTGGTGGCAGTAACATGTAATTGGCGCTGTGCTTGCTGGGCTTCGTTTGTAATGCTCTTTTCAGTAGCGTAAAATAACTTCTCCCACTTCTTCTTTTTTTTTTCCAGCTCAGATTGTGCCTTTTCCTCATTCATTTGGCTGTCAGGAATAGAACTTAACATGGCATACAGTGTGTTTATGTTTGTTTCTTTCATTTGCACGTGATAATCACCAACTATCTCAGCAAAGATCTGGGAATAGTTTCTTAGCTGCAGCTGCAGAGGAAGTAAAAAAAAATGTATTTGCGTGTGTCCTGTGTAAACAGCCTTGAAAAAAACCCTCCATTTCTCAGCATCTGTTACAACAGAAAAGAATGATTTTCTTTTAAAAGCAGATATTTGGAGTCTGTAAAATTTTCCCCACTGAAACTTTTGTAGCTATGATCTGTGCCCTTTTAAAGTGGTGCTGTTTTAACAGCACGTGCTGTATGAGAGGAAAGAGGAAACTTTATCAATGAGCACCAAGCAGTGTTGTCAGATAAACGTGGCTGAGCAACTGCCTAGAGTTGCAAATTTAAGGCAGAACGAGTTCCAAACTTGCTGCAGTCAGAGCATGGGGCATGTTTTCCTTTTCATCTTGGTTAGACT
This sequence comes from Pogoniulus pusillus, assembly GCF_015220805.1. Taxonomy (NCBI): domain Eukaryota; kingdom Metazoa; phylum Chordata; class Aves; order Piciformes; family Lybiidae; genus Pogoniulus; species Pogoniulus pusillus. Next base: position 11,151,033 of record NC_087278.1, read on the forward strand.
AGTGATAGAAATATAATTGTTATGGTAGCTCAAGAAAATACTTTCTGATCATACAGTGGTTTGCTGTGGTAGATACTATTCTCTGGGCTATTTCTTGGTCTGGATTCTAGCCTAGTTTAGTAGAGGGTGCTACAGCAAAGTGATTGGGTGCATTGATAAAATCCTACTCTCCATATACTGCTAACTGAACTTAGAGTCTCTGTACTTGGCATTCTTCAAAGGGCTGCATTCCCTTCATCCTGGTCCTAGTGTAGTAGCATTGGAATTGCCTTTCTAGGTTATAGAATTCATAGAATCAACCAGGTTGGAAGAGACCTCCAAGATCATCCAGTCCAACCTAGCACCCAGCCCTATCCAGTCAACCAGACCATGGCACTAAGTGCCCCAGCCAGGCTTTTCTTGAACATCTCCAGGGACGATGCCTCCACCACCTCCCTGGGCAGCCCATTCCAATGCCAATCACTCTGTCTGCCAACAACTTCCTCCCAGCATCCAGCCTATACTTCCCCCAGCACAACTTGAGACTGTGTCCCCTTGTTCCATTGGTGGTTGCCTGGGAGAAGAGGCCACCCCCCCACCTGGCTAGAATGTCCCTTCAGGTAGTTCTAGACAGCAATGAGGTCACTCCTGAGCCTCTTCTCCAGGCTAAACACCCCCAGCTCCCTCAGCCTCTCCTCATAGGGTTTGTGTTCCAGGCCCCTCACCAGCTTTGTCACCCTTCTCTGGACACGTTCCAGCACCTCAACATTTCTCTTGAATTGACGAGCCCAGAACTGGACACAGTACTCAAGGTGTGGCCTCACCAGTGCTGAGTACAGGGGAAGAGTAACCTCTGAATTCATTTGGTCACCTGTAGATGTTGATATCTGTCTTTATTGAAGTATATGAAATATCCTTTTGTCTTCTAAAAAATAATTACACAATTGCAGAAGAAACAGTAATGTGTATATATATATAGAGAGAGAGTAATATATATGGTATATAGTATAAAACCATAGTAATCTCAGGTCTGTGAAGTCAGCTTGTGGAAGCTGTAATAAGGAGTTTCTGTGAACCTTTTTGTTGAGGGAGAGGCTCTCTAAATAAAATCCCATTTAAGTAGTGCTGTGCTATGTGCCGATCACCTTATTTTTAGACTCGTCTCTTCTGAAAATAGAAATGGAAGGAGAGGAAGAACAGAAAAAAAAGACGGTAATAGCACAGATTGCTTCTCAGCTCTCCCTATTATGAACGGTTTGTGGACAGGTGGTCATTGTGCTCTCTGTAATGCAGATGAAGGTTAAGGTCATAACACATTTTGATTATATGTGCTGCCGCCTTTTCCTCCCAATCCACTTTCAAATAATACTTAGATTATTGCAATTAATGCAGCCACAGACTGTTTATTTTTCATTAAGGAGACAATGAACTCTTTAGTTTTACTCCCATCTTTTAACTGTGATACACAGTTTGAACCCTGCTGATCGTAACAGTCTGAAGTCCTGACTGAATTCTCTGCTTTGTCACTCTACAATCACGCTGCAAAAACAGATCTTGCCTAGCAAAGTTCCTGACCTAATAAAAACAGAAGCTGAACCAAGAATTACGTGAAAGCTAGTATTATCTTGTTATATAGATGGCAAACTAAAAAAAAATGTGATTTGACCAAATTGTGTAGGTCTTGACCCAGAATTAGGGATGAAACTCGTATCTCTTCAGACACAGCCCATTACTTTTCCTAGAAAACCATCACCGTTCCTAATCTTAATTTGTCAGTCGCAAAAGTCAAGAAGGAGTTTGTGCCACTGAAAGTTGCACTAAAGTGTAATTGTAAACACTATGGAAGATGAAAACAGAAAAGGAAAAGTTATTTTACATTTTTTTTAAAATTTCAATTTGTGGCTTGATGGTTGCAGAAGTTTCTATACTTAAGTACTCAAAGCTGTTCCCGTTCATTCACCTGGCCGAGCAGGCATTGCTGTAATCACCATTGTCCTGTCTAAGTACTAGATCAAACAGTAGTGGTTTAAACCTGTTAATGTTCTGTTTGAAATTAATTTTGTCTTTTTTTTTTCATCAGTAATCCCTCCTGATTGGTTACACCTTTCTGAGTGGTTTAAAGCCATGTACTAACTTGTCTGCATAAATACTTCCCATTAGAAAATGCTTTAAAAGTTCTGAGTTCTGTTTGTTGCCATAGCAATACTCAGTTATATGTTTCATAGAATGGCTTTTTATTTTCTTCCTGTCATAGGGGAATTCACAAAGGAGATTCTAAATCTATTTGAAATATAGGGGATTCGGCAGGACTGTGTCCATGGGAGAGTGTGAGGAGAAAAGGAAGGACAAAAAATTGTCTAGGGTTTAAATGACATTATGGAGCTTGAAGGGGACCTACAGCAGTGGGAAGGCTTTTAGTTGTAACCTGTTGTGATGGTTTGGGAGTTACCTGCCTCCCCATACTTAAGAAAATCACTCAGACTAGACTCAGAGGGCTGGAAATTAAGGAGTGAAGCTATATTTATAGCTTGGCACAATATACAGCAGATATACACAAATATATACAAGTTAAAAGTAATACAGACACACAATACCCCTCCCAGAAACAGAGTCCTCAGGGAGGCTCCCGATGCAAACCCTCTTCCCCCTCCCTCTTTCCCTCCTTTCAGAAATAACCAGATCAACCCACGTGTATCTCATGTGGTAAAGCTGGAGATCTGAGGTGAGATGTCAAAAAAAGATGGTAAGGAGGTTAGAGGAAGAAGGGGTTAGGTGGATTAGAGAGTTAAAGGCAGAATCAGCCAGAGACCAGACCACCAGAAAGAGGGCACAGCCCAAAGTGAGAGCTGAGCAGCGTGTGTGTGAAGTGCCTGCCTTGTCTATATGTTGACTAGTTGCGTTTCTCAGCAGAAGAATGGTGATACAGGGCACATGTTGTTTTGCTTCTTTCTTTTCACAGCTAAGGATTTAATTTCTCTCAGTCAAGTATTTCAGTTAATCTCAAACCAGCACACCTATGTTTGGCCTCTAGGGACCTTCTCTAAAAACTAAAACTGATGGGAAAGAAGTACTTAGAGGATAAATTTTCTTTTGTCCTTTTTTTGTGTTCCTGTATTTGTATTCCTTATTTGATCTCTAGGAATTTGACCTGGTGACACTCCTTAGGGGATTGTGAAAGCAGAATGGGCATAACCTAGACTCTGAAATGATCATTCATTGCTAATATCTATCAGCTGTCTTCATAGATCTGTTTTGAAGTAGTTGCCTGCCAACGTTTGCTCTGTTATTGACATCTCAGCAATTGCAGCCATAGGTGACAGCTGAAACCCCACATAATGCTAAATTTTGGATAATTCTGATAAAGTTTAATTTGAGTTCTCTTCCTAGGTAAAAGATTAGTACGAGGCCTTGGAAAAGTTTGTTCACACTCTTGCTGAATGTTTCTAGAATTGGCTGGTCACAGAAGACTGGATAAAAAAAGGAGTCTTTAATTGTGTGTGATGTTTCATATTTTGTAATTGAGTACCTAATTTGACAAATGTGATCATTTACAATGAGCTCTCAGTATTTTTTATTTCTTCTCTGGAGGATTGAAGCTCTTGAAGTTTAAAAGAGCTGTTTGAATATCATGTGGTCTCAAGAGCAGCTGTTGTTTCCACATGCCCAATGAACTGTAGGAATGTAATGAAGTGGGGCTAGTATTTGATTTAGGGAGAAATAGCAATTCAAGTTCAGTATTTTATCTGAACCAGTTGATTACAGAAGTGTAAAATACTGTAATATAGAGTAATGAATGTTTTCCTTTTTTTTGACTGGGAGAGGTAAAGGTTGAACAAATATACTGTAAACCAGGCTTGGGTTTGGACCTCTTCCAGCAGAGGCTCTTTTTCAGTTTTCTAATTGAAAAAAAGAAACACAACTTCTCATTTTGCTAGGAAATTCTATTCCAGATTTGATTTTTTTTATGTTCTGTTTTTTTAAAAGGTTAATGGGGGATGGGGGAGAATATTAAATGCTGCATTTCACAGAAGTTGCCCAGATGCTATCAGAATCCATGTGCAAATGGAGAAATGAGATCTGCCCTTGCAGCACACTGTTATGTCAGTTTTAAAATCAGAAGATTGCTAAAAAAAACCCATAGAATTTTTAAATAGTCTTCTTATTTACATCTGGGGTTTTGAGCTGTTATGGTTCAGTTCTTCAAGCTCTTAAAGCTCTTGTGATTTGGAAAAAGAAAAACAACTATCAGGGAACTTGTAGTAATTGCAGGAGCTGCAACACTGAGATAACAAAATATTCGGCATGCAGTTCCTCTTCACTTAGGCTGTAGTTGTGCAAACACATAACCCATACAGTCACTTTGGTAAAGCAAGCAGTCTTGTAGAGAAAGGGCTGCTCTTGATGATGAAGTTAGGCATTTGAAATTACGTTGCCAGGACCTAAGCTGTAACTGTCTAGCCTTATTTTTTGTCAAGAGGCTGTGGGCATTTCTTTAAGATGCCAACAATTTAGTGTACTCTGAACCAATAGAAGACCTATTTTGACATAGGAGATGTGGGAAGTCTGCTGTTTGGATTGTTTCTAGGACGTTCAGGAGAACTGTTAAACCATAGTCTCATATAAGAATGTGTAAATCTGCAGTAATTAATATGAACAATAAATGCTGCAAAGCACAGACAAATCCAGAAAGTGACTGTGAACGTGATTTTAATGAGCTTATATTTTTACCTAATGAGTTCCAAAACATTTTTTTTTTTTTTGAGCTTGGAAGTTAGTGTAAAATGCAGAAGACCACCAGGGTGGGATCTCAGAGCATGTGCAGTATTCCTCCTGGTTCATGTAAACTAGAAATTCTTTGAGTTTCCTGAAGTTAACAGTTGGAACTGAAGCTTCTGTCCTCTCATCTCTGTGGGTTATTCTGCATTGTAGGAATGGAATCTTATTTGTCCTTTTCTTTCTGCCTTGAGTTGAACAAAGCTCTAGGTTGCTAGAAAATTATTATCTTCAACTGTGTGATGGTTTGAGTGATACCTGCCCCCCCCACTTGTGAAAAATCACCCAGACTAGACTCAGCCGAATCTGGAAACTGAATGAAGCTTTATAGTTACAGCTTAGCACAACATACAAGCAGATACTTACAACAGATACAGAAGTATACAAGTTAAAAAGTAATACAGAAACACAACAGCCCTCTCAGAAACCAGAGTCCCTTGGAGGGGCTTTCAACCACCCTTCCACCTTTCTCCCACCCCTCTACCTTACCTCAGACTTTGCCTTACACTCAAGGTAGTTTGGAAGGTTGGTCAGGGGGGTTAGCAAGCAGATGGATTAGTCAGGCAGGTTAGAGAAAGAAGTGCAGCCCAAAAAGCCCAGAGAGAGACTGTTAAATATATATATGTTCTTGTTCTTATACATCTCAGCAAGCCTATGAGTGAGGTAGACTTCACCATTGTTTCCCTTTCACAGCCTGTAATCTAATTCTTCTCACCAAAATATCCCAGCTAGGCTCAAACTAGCACAAACTGCATCTGCAGACATAATTCTTACCAAAGTGCTGCAGCAGTCATGATGAGCAGAATGGTTAGATTGGATTTTTTGACTGTTGTTTTGTAGGGTGTAACTTCTAATTGCAGAGTTGTAGACCAGAATCACATCCCTGCTTTCTTTCCCAAAGCCCTATGAGGAGAGGCTGAGGGAGCTGGGATTGTTTAGCCTGGAGAAGAGGAGGCTCAGGGGTGACCTTATTGCTGTCTACAACTACCTGAGGGGTGGTTGTGGCCAGGAGGAGGTTGCTCTCTTCTCTCAGGTGGCCGGTGCCAGAACGAGAGGACACAGCCTCAGGCTGTGCCAGGGGAAATTTAGGCTTGAGGTGAGGAGAAAGTTCTTCACTGAGAGAGTCATTGGACACTGGAATGGGCTGCCCGGGGAGGTGGTGGAGTTGCCGTCCCTGGAGTTGTTCAAGGCAGGACTGGACGTGGCACTTGGTGCCATGGTGTAGCCTTGAGCTCTGCGGTAAAGGGTTGGACTTGATGATCTGTGAGGTCTCTTCCAACCCTGACGATACTGTGATACTGTGATTCAAACCCAAGGAAATAAGTACTGGGCCTTTATGAATAATTTGCCTTCCTTTCTTAATCTTTTAAGATTTAAATTTTAAAGCTTTTTTGGGTTGTTGTTGTTGTAGTAAAAGCTCAGCGTGTGTAGGTCTAGTGCACTGTTTGCATGGTTTCTAGAAACTGGAGGTCAGGGTTGAAAATCACCACCACCTAGGACACTTAAGTACAACACTGGAGATGTCAAATAACAATGTGATTTTTGAAGTATAGGTCTTTCTTTGTTTCAGTTGTAGCTCTTCCTATGATACCAGGAAGGAATCAGGGCCCATGCTTAAACTTCTCTTATGATGAGGAGGGAGGAACGGAGTAAAAACCTGTTTGGCTTCTTAGTGTTTCTGCTGTGTTCAAACACTAGGACTAAGTTAGGTTCTTCAGCCTGGAATGAGAAAATGCTGTTGCTAATTAAGGATTTCTAATAGAATTGTTGTAAGTGATTTAGAACACTTAAAGGATCAGTGTCAGAGGGATTAACAAACATGATTTCACTGTGAATTTGTAAAAGTATGAGCATAAATAGTGGTTTGTCATAGTGTTCTAGTAGATGGTGGGTAAGTGTGGCAAGCAGTTTTGACCTATTTGCTTTCAAATTTGACTGAGGCTCAGCTTACTCAGCTGGCAACTGAGGCAGCAATTTGTTGGCAGTTGGTAGCAGCAACTTTATTTACAACTTTGTCAAGTTGGTTCATTCCTCTCTGTCATGTCCCTTTCTTTTGAAGTATACTGTGTCAGACTCCTAAAAGAGAGTCCTGTTTCTATTCACAGCAGTTTTGCAGAAATAGGAAACCTGAAGCAAGAAGGGAGACAGTGCTGCAGTTCTTGCTGATGGTTCAGAGTTAGGTTGGCTTAAACAGATTTAAGGTTGCAGTCAGTATTACTGTGCTAACTGTTGCAGAGCAGATTATTCCTCTCTGCTGTACCAAGAATCACAGAATCAGTTAGGGTTGGAAGGGACCACAAGGATCATCCATTTCCAACCCCCCTGCCATGGGCAGGGACACCCTACCCTAGATCAGCCTGGCCAGAGCCTCATCCAGCCTGGCCTCAATCACCTTCCTGGACAACCCATTCCAGGCTCTCACCACTCTCAAGCTGAAAAACTTCCTCCTCACGTCCAGTCTGAATCTCCCTGCCTCCAGCTTCGCTTTGTTCCACTCGCTCCATTCCCCCTAGTCCTGTCACTTCCCGAGAGCCTAAAAAGTCCCTCCCAGCTTTTTTCTAGGCCCCCTTCAGATAATGGAAAACCACAAGAAGGTCACCTGTGAGCCTCTTCTTCTCTAGACTGAACAGCCCCAACTCTTTCAGTCTGTCCTCACAGGAGAGCTGCTCCAGCCCTCTGATCATCCTCATGGCCCTTCTCTGGACAGGCTCCAGCATGTCCACATCCCTCTTGCAATGAGGGCTGCAGAACTGGATGCAGTACTCCAGGTGTGGTCTCACCAGAGCAGAGGAGAGGGGGAGAATCACCTCTCTGGACCTTCTGGCCACACTTCTCCTCATGCAGCCCAGGATCTGGTTGGCTTTCTGGGCTACAAGTGCACACTGCTGGCTCATGTTGAGCTTCTCATCCACCAGCAGCCCCAAGTCCCTCTCCTCAGGGCTGCTCTTCAGCCACTCACTGCCCAGCCTGGATTTGTGCTTGAGATTGCCTCTATCCAGATGCAGCACCATGCACTTGGTCTAGTTGAACCTCCTGAGGTTGGCTTGTGCCCACCTCTCCAGCCTGTCCAGGTCCCTCTGGATGACATCCCTTCCCTACAGCATGACTGCTGCACCACACAGCTTGGTGTCATCAGCAAACTTGCTGAGGCTGCACTCAGTGCCTCTGTCCATGGCACCGACAAAGATGTTGAACAAGACTGGTCCCAGGTCTGATCCCTAAGGGACTCCACTTGTCACTGGTCTTCACTTGGACATAGACCTGTTGACAGCCACTCTTTGGGTGCAGCCATGAAGCCAGTTCTTTATGCATTTAGTGGGCCACCCATCAAACTCACCAGCTTGGAGACCAGGATGTGGGGTGGGATAGTGTTAAAGACTTTGCTCAGGTCCAGGTAAATGACCTCAGTTGCTCGTCCCTCATCTCTGAGTGTTGTGACCTGTTCATAGAAGGCCACCAGGTTTGTCAGGCAGGATCTGCCCTTGATGCAGCCATGCTGATTGTACCAAATCACCTCTTCACTATTCTCCTCAGTAGTGCCTCCAGGAGAAACTGGAGAAGAGCAATACAGAAAGGTAGAAGGGCTGTTCAGTTTAGGGCTAGTGCCCTAGCCTAGTGTCTGAATTGTAGATAAGTTTTTTTTTCCAAAGAATTCCAGTGTAAAGAGTAAACAATTGTAGGGATTTGACACACCTGGAGTACTGTGTCCAGTTCTGGGCCCCTCAATTCAAGAGAGATGTTGAGGTACTGGAATGTGTCCAGAGAAGGGCAACAAAGCTGGTGAAGGGCCTGGAACATAAACCCTATGAGGAGAGACTGAGGGAGCTGGGGGTGTGCAGCATGGAGAAGAGGAGGCTCAGGGCTGAGCTCATTGCTGTCTACAGGTCCCTTAAGGGAGGCTGTAGCCAGGTGGGGGTTGGTCTCTTCTCCCAGACAACCATCAATAGAACAAGGGGACACAGTCTCACGTTGTGCCGGGGGAAGTATAGGCTGGATGTTAGGAGGAAGGGAGGATGAGGCACTTAGTGCCATGGTCTAGTTGACTGGCTAGGGCTGGGTGCTAGGTTGGACTGGATGATATTAGAGGTCTCTTCCAACCTGGCTGATTCTATGATTCTATGGCAGTAAGATAAATTTGTCTAATTTCCACTATCTTGCTGAAAGCTTATATTTTGCAGTACAAGCTTCCTCTCTCTTTCTCTACCTTCTGCTTGGCTTCTGGCTGTTCTATCTCTGCTCCTGATCTCGTATTGCTCACCTGACTCCGTTGTGTTTTGGCTTTGTGAGTGTACAGTGTGGCTGTGGGAGGCAGACAGCAAGGTGGCTGTGTTACAGCTGTCTGGACCTCTTTGTGTTGGAGATGAAGGGTGTGGGAGAGACAGAGCTGAAATATTGTGCAAGAGGGGTACTGTGTGGTCACTGAACTTTAAATATATAGCTTGTACATGTTTGTTGCATTTCGTATTTTTATCTTTGGTTGACTTTTGTAAATATCATGTCATTTAACTTCCAAAATTGTACAGAACTGTGGTAAATTTACTCCCGAGCGTACATTTCCAGTCTGTTGGGGGGCAAATCTAGCCCACATCAAGGACCATCCAGGAGGATTTCTTCATGGTTTCTATTGCTCTTCTCTGAGATAGGATGCCTAGATTTAATTTCCTGCTTTGCTCAAGTTGAACAATATCTGCAAAGTAAAACAGCATCAGCATGAGAACTTTGGTATGTTAAGCATATGTGTGCAAGAGGAGGCAAATGGTCAGACTGCCTCAGCAGTGAGTTGAGAGTGTCTCGAGCATCCTGGTGAATGAATGCACTGGCCTACTGGACAGAAGTGCTCCTTTTCTTTGATCTGATATGCCTTCAATTCAGTGTGGTCTTTTCAAGTTTTTCTTTGATCTCAACTGATCTTTTTTCTGAAGCTGCCATAGGAAACTATCAATTATTTGCACAACTCTTACCGCCAACATCCGTTACTTAGAGATTAACCAGTTATGATCTGCTTTGTTTGTTTATTTTTAAAGCAGGTTGCATTTTATTTCACAGCCCTTATGGAACATAAGGGATACATTTTCATGGTGTGTTCAGATCCATGCCCTATAGATACTTGAAAGAAAAAAGAGATTGAGCATTGGCCCAGCTGCTTGAGTTTTTAAGAAAATAATAAAGGCTGTGAGATTTCCAATAAAGCCATGATTTCAATTACTTCTCTTAGGCACCTGTCTCAGTTCTAGTTTAAATTTCCCTGAGACTCAAATATAGCTAATAGAACAAATAATTTATAGGATGCCTTCCCCTCTTCCCCCTTTTTTTCCAAGGAAAAGGAATTAGATGTAGAGAGGAAAAGGTATAGCACACCAAAATAAATAGTCTCTCTTTGATTTGGAAGTTAAAAGAGAAAATTTTAACAGTAATTAATAGGTATTTGAGGTAGGGGAGTTACAAAAGATATAGGGAAGGAAAAAAAACAACAGGATACAAATATGTAAATACAACCAGATTGATGGCAATGGTTTTGTCTGCCTCGTGGATTAGGGCCACGTGGTAAAACGAAGAGTAGCAGGAAAAGGAAGATGATGCTGTCAGGCAGGGAGGCAGGGTGAGAGAAACAAAACAGTTTGGTGGTTTGGGTGTTACCCTGCCCCTCTACACTTTGGAAATCTCCCAGACTAGACTCAGCTGACTCTGGAAATTGAATGAAGCTTATTATTTACAGCTTAGCACAATATACAAGCAGATGTTTATAGTATATGCAGTTATATAGAGAAATATACAAGGTAAAAGGTAATACAGAAACACAACAGCCCTCCCAGAAACCTGAGTCCCCATGAGGGGCTCACAAGCACCCTTCTACTTTTTCCCACTCCTCTGCCTTGCCCCAGACATTGCCTTGTGCCCCAAGGAAGAATGGAGAGTCGGCCAGGGGAGTTAGGAAGCAGGTGGATTAATCAGAGAGACAGCAGAGGAGGTTAGAGAGAAAAAAAAATGCAGTCCAGAGCTCAGGCAGTGCCTGAAGTCAAATTCCTTATCTATCTTTATACTCTCGTTCTTATACATCTCAGCAAGCCTATGAGTGAAGTAGACATCACCATTGTTTCACAGCCTGTGAGCAATCCTGTGTATGAAATTGAGTGAATTATCAGCAATCCTAAAGGGAAACACAAGTTGTCAGGTCAGTAACAATGCACCTTACTCAGTGGGGTGGGAGGTGAAAAGCAGGGTAGGACTAAAGAGCACAAGTGAACATATGAAAAGCTCAATGAGAAATAAGGAATGTTAAAGGAATCAGTTTGATTCCCTTGGTGTTAGTCATGTGTCCTGTGCTTTGATCAAAAGTTTTCATCCTAGCCTTGAATTGTGGCCCTGTTGTTGTGTTCTTCCCATCTGATACACTTAGAAGAGGCAGGTGCCCTATCAGGCAGTCTTGAATTCAGTGATTCATAGCATGCCCAGAACTAAATGCTGCTGACAGAACTATTAGTTCTGCAGGAACTGTTTACTTTTGAATGTAGGGACACTGATTACTGAGTGACATTATATTAATATATGTCTCTTATTCCATTTGTAGTCAGACCTCTCTTTCTCAGAAATGTGGGGCAGGTGGAGATGTGACAAGTTTAGGCCAGTTCATGGTGAGGTGCTGCATGTAAATAAATTACACTATTTGTGCACTTGACTGCTTCTTTAAGGCTGCCAGCACTAAATACACTAAAGTCTAGAATAGCTCTACAGATTTAAAACTATGATTGCAATTACAAACATAAAATCACTTGAAACACTTCAATGTAGCCAAGGTCATAAGGAGACCAAACCTGTTGCTATCTCCCTGCTGTTTGACATCAAATTCTCATCCCCTACTTTAGATACAAACCCAGAGCAATATTTATACCTTGTGTCTACTGTTGTGCAGGATATAGATGGTGAGACTGTGGTCAGACCATCAACTGCATGAGCACTTAAGCCATTTTGTGGGTGATCAGTGGAAGAATGAGCCTCCAGACCCACTCAGTGGAAGAGTGGACTTTTGCCCATTCCGCATTCCTTCCAAGTGATACAGCAGCACAGACCACCGGATCTCCATCCACCCCTGTATCTGACATGGTCACTATGTGTTTATAAATACTGGTTTTGTGCTTGCCCACTGTTTTGTGCTTTCAACAGGTGGCCAGGCACTAAGAGCATTTATTAGGAATGTGCTTTCATTTTCCACATTTTGACCCCTTACAATTCATGACCCTAGGAAGGAACCTACTCTGAACTTTAAAAACTGTAAAAGAGCTGTGGAAATGCAATTTAGGGGTGTGTGTGGGGTCATCTCTAAATTCTTGTTTCCCAGCCCAAAGCAGCTTTCATGGTAGAAAACAGATGCATCATGGTGTGTTGGTGCCTGTGCATCTGTTTCTTACACATTACCTGTTGTCTTGCAAAAAAAACCCGAATTGCCTGGTGGCTCAGGAAGTTTGTGTATTTTCCTTACTTCACTGACGTGACCTGTTCATTTCTGGTTTGTGTAGTGTTCATGTTGTCTCCTTGTCTGCCATTCTGAGTGGAAAGATTCTGGTTGATTAGTTATGCTAAGGAGCGTATGGTAGAAAGATGGCTTCAAGCATGTTTATCATAGAATCATATCATAGAGTCATCCAGGTTGGAAGAGACCTTCAAGATTATCCAGTCCAACCTAGCACCCAGCCCTGCCCTGTTAACTAGACCATGGCACTAAGTGCCCTGTCCAGGCTTTTTCTGAACATCTCCAGGGATGATGACTCCACCACCTCCCTGGGCAGCCCATTCCAATGCCAATCACTCTCTCTGGCAAGAACTTTCTCCTAACATCCAGCCTATACTTCCCCCAGCACAATTTCAGACTGTGTCCCCTTGTTCTGTTGCTGGTTGTCTGGCAGAAGAGACCAACCCCCACCTGGCTGCAGCCTCCCTTCAGGTAGTTGTAGACAGCAACAAGGTCAGCCTTGAGCCTCCTCTTCTCCAGGCTGAACACCCCCAGCTCCCTCAGCCTTTCCTCACAAGGCTGCATTCCAGGCCCCTCACCCTTGTCTGGACACATTCCAGCACTTCGACATCTCTCTTGAATTGAGGAGCCCAGAACTGGACACAGCACTCAAGGTGTGGCCTGAGCAGTGTTGAGTACAGGAGAAGAATAACCTCCCTTGTCCTACTGGCCACACTGTTCCTTGTCTTTGAAGGAGTTAAATAGTAGCATTTCCATCTCTTTGGAATGTGTTCTGAGGAATGCACATTATTTTTGCTGTGTTACTGTGCTCAGGAGGGGCCTTGGTTAGTCAGGTGGCAGTCTGATCCTCCTGTGGGAGCTATTCATTATTTTTGTTTACAATGGGAAAGAAAAGAGGAGAATTCATTACCTTGTTCGTTGTTTACAAACACAAGAAAAATGCAGGTTTGAGACTAAGAGATGAATAGAGAAACATTCACTCTTTGGAAAAGCTGGACAAATGGGCAGTATCTACGTTTTATCTTGGTTTTGGGTGACTTCCATTTGGAAAATTCTATTTCAGGATAGAAACTGGGAAACTACATGATTCTGGATAGCAAGGTGAGAAAATAATTGGCTGAGTTACATAAGGTCTTCTTTACTTAACTTGATATGTGGTTATAATAGTGCAACCCTTGCTTGGCACATTCAATCCTTCCAGCATTTCTGGTGCAATCTGTTATTTTTCCTAATGCAGGTGTGGGTTTTTTTTTTGACCCTGAGAGAAAGAGCACTCTTGGAAAATCCTACTGCTTCAATAGCTGCAAAACTAAATGGTACAGAGCTATTAAGAGACAATGATGCAGAAGAGTGGTTAGGAGTTCAGCTACATCTTGGAGTGAAAAGCAGGATTATTCTAGGGGGGGAAAATTTTGTGGACAAGCAAGGGACTTGTCTGTGCTCATAAAATGGTAATCAGCATAGTCAGTGAAGTGGGATGTAAACCACTGCAGGACATGCCCAGAGTGCTTTGCCTTGCATTCGAGAATTTACAAAACAGAGCTTGCTTATTTATCACAAATTCTGTTATTGCTGCATTTAGCAATAGAAAGCAATTTGACTTCCTCTTTCCCTGCCAGATACTGGATTTGGGAGTCCTACTTTTCTTTCAAGGGGATTTTCTGGTATGCTCTTAATTTGTTTGAAACCAGCCAACCAATTACTACTGTTGCTGTTTATTAGCTCTTCTGTTTGTGTTTTTAATGAGGTTAGTCAATATAGCACATTTTATCCACATTTAGCACACTGTCCAAAGTCTTTTATAATGGAGATTGATTTTTTTTTTTTAACCAAAACACTACTCACAGAGATTTCTTGTTACTATCAATTTATCTAGTAATATATTATGATGTTTAAGTTTATGCTGTAGTAGTTCCTAAAGCCTCTAATCATTTAGTTTGTAAATACTATTGACTGTGTTATAGCATTATCAGTGACACATAAGATAATGAGGGAGGAGAACATTTTAAGTAGCACTTCCTGATTTCATTTACTCATATATTTTCAGGAAAACATAGTTTATTATTCATTGCTTCTTCTTGAGGGATGGTTCTTAAAAGTCTTTCCATTATGTTTTCTTTTAAGTTACATGTTGCAGCTGAACAGGGTGCTAGATAACATCATAGAATCAACCAGGTTGGAAGAGACCTCCAAGATCATCCAGTCCCACCTAGCACCCAGCCCTAGCCAGTCAACTAGACCATGGCACTAAGTGCCTCATCCAGGCTTTTCTTGAACACCTCAAGGGACAGTGACTCCACCACCTCCCTGGGCAGCCCATTCCAATGGCAAATCACTCTCTCTGGCAAGCACTTCCTTCTAACATTCAGCCTAGACCTACCCCAGCACAACTTGAGCCTGTGTCCCCTTGTTCTATTGCTGGTTCCCTTGGAGAAGAGACCAACCCCACCTGGCTACAGTGTCTCTTCAGGTAGTTGTAGACAGCACTGAGGTCACCCCTGAGCCTCCTCTTCTCCAGGCTAAACAACCCCAGCTCCCTCAGCCTCTCCTCATAGGGTTTGTGTTCCAGGCCCCTCACCAGCTTTGTCACCCTTGTCTGGACACATTCCAGCACCTCAACATCTCTCTTGAATTGAGGAGCCCAGAACTGGACACAGTACTGAAGGTGTGGCCTGACCAGTGTTGAGTACAGGGGAAGAATAACCTCCCTTGTCCTACTGGCCACACTGTTCCTGATCCAGGCCAGGATGCCATTGGCTCTCTTGGCCACCTGGGCACACTGCTGGATCATCTTCAGCCTACTATCTATCAGTACCCCCATCTTGTCTTCCATCAAAGTTTGGGCTGTTCTGTGGTTTTGTAATGTTATGTGGGTCTTAAAGCCCCCACAGTTACTTTTCCACAGTGAGAAGGTAGAGTGGAAAGTGCAATATATTTTTGTCTTTTTTTTTGGTGTGGGTAAGAAAGAGATGGCAGACATTGACGTAAAGTTAGTGCTTGTGGAGCGCTGTGTGTGTGTATAACTGAATTTGGGAAGAAGGTGTATAATAAAACAGTGTAGAAAAGGAAAATGCACTTTCACATGTTCTGTAGGCTTTCACTAAGCTTTAATTTCTGTCTCTGTCATTTGAAGGACTTATTCTTTGCCTTCTATTAAGTAGCACTTTGTCACCTGGATAGTTTCCATGAGAAATGTAATGGATTTCTAAATAAAAAATAAATAGAGAATATTTTAGAAGTATCTCTTCGAGGTTAAAGGTATTTTTTTCTAGCTTGTGTTCCTTCAAGTGTAAGTTCAGGCTACCCAAATCCAGTCAGTAGCCTCCTCTAGCTTAAGATTGTCAAGGTATTGGATTTAAGAGCCAAATTTAACCTTTAAGAACATGATTGTTGCTCAGACTAGTTCAAAAAGTGTCTACTCTGTGGGTTGCACACCCACAAATTCTAAAACAAAAGTGAGCTTTCCAGCAAACATTGGACAGTGACATTTGGGAATACAGCAAAGAAAATCCCAAAGCATGAGGAAGAAAATCCCTTCAGGGTGAACATCCCACAGATGCAACTGGTCCTGTCTACTTAAAAGCTCCTTAAAAAAGCATAAGTTTAGGTGTTCCAGCAGCAGCAAAAGAGACAGAAGAAATATGCTAAACATGCTTGGTGGTGAAATTTCTGTCTCAACTGTGAGTCTTATTTTGTGATTTAAAACAGCCTGATCCAAATGGCAGCTCATAGGCCATGATACAGCTATCATGCTTCTATTCACCCACCCTTTGTCAGAGAAGAGCAGCAGTGACTCTTTGGGGCTTAAAAGCCAAATGACTCTTTTGCATGTGGGCAGTTGCTTAGAGCAAGACCTGTCACCACAGCAACAGGGTATGAAAAGGGATGGGAATTAACCAGTGGCATGCCTCTCACTGTCCACATCTTGGGTGCTAAATTTGTGACTTTCTCACTGACACAGCACACAGCTGGGGCATTGGAGCCTCAGAGTTGTGATCTGTGTGTATAGCTACAGAAACTGGATGAAGTTGTGTTTCTGTGAAGCATGGCTTGCACTAATTTAATCTGAAAGCAGTAGTGATAATAGATAAGAGAAGGAAGGTCTTTACCTGAGTAAAAAGTGACCATCTAGATTTATGCTGGGGACTGTTCCCACAAGACTTTTGGGCAGCCTTCTACTTTGTCTTTAGATGAGTCCCAATAGAGGATGGGCTAACTTGAAGAGTCACTTGTGATGTTCTTGTGGTTTGAACTTGCACAGCTGGCAGCAAAGCAGCACATAGCCAGCTCACTCCTACTTCCCTGAAGTGGGAAAGGAGAAAATAAAAATCAAAATTTAAAAAAAGAAAAATCTTGAGATAAGGGACAGGGAGGGCAGAGTCACCAGTGATGGGCATGGGTAAAAGACTCAACTTGGGGAAACAATACCCATTTAATTTAAACAACAAAACCTCCACCAGTTTAACAACTGAACCAGAATAGGACAGTGAGAGATACAACTGGATCTTAAAAACGTCTTCCCTCCACCTCTCTCTTCTTTCCAGGCACAGCTTTGAGGAGGGCAGGGAAAGAGGGCTGAAGTCAGTCTTTGTCCCATGTTTCTAACACACCTTCCTGCTCTGGGGCAGAGCTTCTCACGGTCCTCCTGTGTTGCAATGTGGCATCCCTCCCCCAGGATGCAGTCTTCCATTAACTTCTTCATTCATTTTGGGTCTCTTCTATGGGCTGTAGTCCTCCCTGTAACTGTTCCAGTGTGGGCTTCCCTGGGAGTCACAGCCTTCTTTAGTCATAGACACCTACTCCAGCATGGGGTCCTCCACATGGATTCTTCTCCACCATTCATCACTGAGGGCTACAAGGGCTTAGTTGGTGGCCTAACCATGGGCCATAGGGGAATAGGTGCTCCATTGCCGCTCTGGCTTCTTCACCATGGGCCTCAGTATTCACATGGTTGTTTCTCCCATGCCCCACTCCTTTCCAGCACAAAAGCACTGCCAAAACTGAGAAGTTGCCCAATGTATTTCCCGTCTTAAGTTATGAAAGAGGTGCTGATTGGCTCAGCCTTGGCCAGAGGCAGATCCTACTTTGTAGCCAAGGGAACTTCTTAAAGTAGCCTCTTCCCCTGCTACCACCTTCCCCCCCTCAGGCACAAATCCAATGAAGATTTGTTCTGATTGGTTTCCATATCATTCATGCCACGAGTTACCCCACTGAGATAAAATCTGCTAGTTTGCTGAAATACCTTGATTATTGAGCTAATTATCCTCCATGCTCAGAGCTACTGAGCAGTCAAAACGTTCCAGAGCAGTATGCCAGAATGCTGGCAATGGTTTTTCCCTGTCTCACTTCTTTTCTCTCTACCTGCATTGCAGCTTTATTGTATGTTCTTCTTGCTTATCAGCCTCTTTTCTCCAGCTGATTCTTAGGCTTATAGTTTCTGTACTGATGCATCAGAAAACTATTCTTAACTTCATGTGTATTTGCAAACAGTAATATGTTTCTCTTGACTGAATTTCTCCTTTAAACATGCATACTCTGCAACCCCATCACCACATGCATGAAAATTACAATACCTATATATACATATATTAAATGAAAACCTATCATTTTCAGTGCCTACATCAGACTCAACCCAGTTTGTATTCTCTCATTTTATTGTGTATTTTAAGTTTGCTTGGACAGGAGTTACCTCTTTCAGTGGTTTGCCATCTGTCATGGAAGTTGATTGTGCTTAGTCAATAGTAAGAGGATCTTGCTAAATGTTTGCTTTTGCCTTTAATGTGGTATGTTTGAGAAGGACCAATATGGCAATGGTAAATGCTGAGAGGCTGCAAGTGAGAGTTTGGTGTTACCTTGTTGAATCTTTATCCTCAGCCTTAATGTGCTGTGCTACTTGGCATAGTTGAGGACCCCTTTTCAAGGGTGACCTGTAACTCAAATGAAGAGTTATTGCAGATCAGGACAGGAGTGGCTTGGGCAAGCTGGCTGCGATTAGCATACTGCAGGCTTTTTCTTCAGCCAGTGCTGCAATTTCCTCATTCTGTGTAACCCACAAATCAAGTCAAAGATAAATAAAACCTTTAAGTCTTGGTGATTACTGCATCATTCTCAGAATAATTCTGATGTGTATTTACAGGGGATTTTGCACTGTTTTTCACTTGGTTCACTAGATTTGGGTTGTATTAGCACTGCTGCATTCCTGACTGACAGTGCTTCTCCCCAAAGAAGAAATCTTAAACAAGCAAACCTAAGCCTGTAGACAGTACCTCCATTCGTTCAAGTCACCTTCTTTGAACTGCTTAAAATTAGTCTGCATGTTCCTGGGGCTCCTGCTACAGGCTATTTGAATGACAGTGTGAAAGATAAGAGTTTACCATAATGGTGCTTTCTAGATTGGAAAGATATTTTGGGAATGGGAGAAGAATACTGACTTTTATATAGGATTTCACTTGTGTTACAGGATCCCCTGAGTAATTATCCTGATAAATAGGACACTATTCTTTTCTTTTTTTTTTTACTTGCCAACTGTAGAGGTCCAAAGACAACGATTAGTGCATAAAGCTATTATGTAAATCTTCTTTGCCCCAGTTTAAGTTAATGCTCTACATATGGTGTGCCTGCTAGGGTGAAAACTCATGTGATGTATAGCAGTGCTGCTCTTGGTGTGTTGCTGGAATAGGAGAGCTGGTCAATGGGTTTCTAAGTACTGAAGTAGTCATTTCAGTTTTTCATGTACATGATACAGATGACTCACTCCTTCTGTGTTTTAGCACTGACATGAGACTCTTTTGTAAGTAGCACATGTTCAGAAATAGGACACCTCCCACCCCCATTAGCTATGAAATCAAGGTAATGCAGCTATTTTATTTTAAAACAAAAAGCAGGAGCACATTTAAGTACTAGTAGCAATCTAGAATTACATCCTGAGATAAGGGATCAAATTTACTTCCACTTCTTAGCAGCAAGCAAAATTGTTAGTCATCATCTAGGAGATAAAGAGAAAATAATGGAATTAGGGTAGCTGAGACACAGTGTCACGAGGACTGATAATAGATGGACAGGGAGTTTTCTTTTTTTTCTTTATCTCTGAGCAACATTTAGAGATCTTGCAATAAACCCTGAAGAGTATCTGAAAGAAAAACACAAGTTGTAAAGGTAGTGTACAGGGCAATTGTATACCTACAGGGCTAAAGTGTTTGAAAGAGGTTGTGTTATGCCGTATGTGTTTTTTTCACAGAGTAGTCATGTCGTGACTAAGGATCTTCGTTTACAAAGCTGAGAAAGGAGGAGAGTGTCACATCTCCTGGAAATTCTGGGTTCTTTCCATATATTCCTGTGCCTTACAGCCTGGATGTGGAGTGGAATATAAGAAAGAACTCAAGAGAAAAATCATAAAGTGAAGAATGAAAGGCAAATACAAAGTCCTGTGTCTGGGGAATTAAGCCATACAGTAAGTACAGGCTGGGAGCAGGCTGGGTGAAAGTAGTTTTTCAGCAAAGGATGTGGAGGCTCTGCTGCATGGCAAAATAAACACGAATCAACTTTGAAGCAAAGAAGGATAGTTACATTCTAGATTGTATTAAATAAAAAGAGTGCAGCAGTCAGGGTTAGGTGGATGATTGTTTCCCTCTTTTCAGTCTTTGCGAGACCACATGTACAGCATGAGGAGAAACTTCTTTACAGTGAGGGTGATGGAGCTCTGGAACAGGCTGCCCAGAGAGGTTGTGGAGTTTCCTCCTCTGGAGACTTTCAAAACCTGCCTGGATGCATTCCTGTGTGTCTACACTAGATGATCCTGCTTTTGTCAAGGGGGTTGAACTTGATGATCTCTGGATGTCTTTTCCAACCTCAAGCGTTCTGTGATTGTGTGATACAGTCCTGTGCCTGGTTTTGGGCTCTTCACCGCAATAAGACCATACCTGCACATGTCCAGCTGAAGGCTACTGAAATGGATGAGGAGGAGGGGAAATAGCCTTCTAGATTTAGAGGATTCCAGTTCTAAGTGCAAGGTGCCTGTGCAGGTTGTCCACACTTAACGTGACTCTGTGATAGAATATTTGCATAGTAGCTTACTCCTTTTTCAGCTGAGGACTGAAATATTTCATACCTACTGCATTTTAGCACGGGATACACACATAGATACTGGTTATCTCTCAGCAGATGATACAATGTGGATGCCTGTGCATAGGTCAGAGTTGAGATGAACCTTTTGTAGTTGTAAGTAACCCTTGTAGTTGTATCTTTGTTGCTCTATCTTGCAGTTGTATCTGCTTTCTGAATCATTCCAGTTCACGTTAGTATTTTCCTCGTATATTCACTGCCATGAAACAATGAGCAGAATCTATTAAAGACAGTGATTTTTAGATCCACTTTTTTTATGTGTGAAAATACATAGTGTGTTTAAAATCTCCACAGCTGCTGCAGGAACCTCCTCAGTTACTTCTTTACACGTATTTTCCCTAGACCTCCATAGCCCAGTTTTCAGGTTGAAGGGTGTGCCAGTTTCACAAGTTCTTAAACTTTATTTTCTTATTTGGGAGTAATTCCCACTGGTGAATGAGATTGTTCCTATTTATGGAATATCCTTCAATGTGCATTTAGTGCTGAAGTTTGTCACCACTGCAGGAGAGTGGATCTCTTCTTAAAAAAAAAAAAAAAAGGTCAATATACAAAGTAAACAGCTCCATAACTAAATGTAATGAGAGGATGAGAAGGGAAAAATTAAAACACCTTACAGAAAAGATTGGGTAGTCATTAAAGGTAATCTGTGTCTGACCCGAAAGCTAAATGAATGCTCTGCTCTTGCTTTCAGTAAAGATAATAATGTGGGGTGTGTAGAGAAGGTAGGATAGCTCTTGGAACTGGAAGTATATATAGAAATGAAAATTTCCATTTCTGAGTTAAACCACAGAGAATTGAATGTGTTTAAAACTGACCAAACTGAATAATCTTTACACCACAACATTGAAGTAACCAGCACGTGAAACTGTAAATCCACTGTTGAGGATTTTTTAGTACTTATCAAATAGGAAGTAATTTTGTATAGCTGCAAAAGGGTACCCATGGTGTTTCTTTCTAAAATCAGGGCAGAAATACCTGCCTGACTACAAGCTAGTTAGTTGACTTCAGTTAGTTGACTTCAGTTAGTTGACTTCAGTTAGTTGACTTCAGTTAGTTGACTTCAGTTAGTTGACTTCAGTTAGTTGACTTCAGTTAGTTGACTTCAGTTAGTTGACTTCAGTTAGTTGACTTCAGTTAGTTGACTTCAGTTAGTTGACTTCAGTTAGTTGACTTCAGTTAGTTGACTTCAGTTTCAACATTCTTTGAGGGAGGGGATGCTTAGAGGCATGGAGCTGAACAGCATGATGAAATGCATCATGTGTTTACCAGAGAGAGGTTGTGCTCTGCTAACATATTATCTAACATTACAGTTATTTTAAGAAAGGGGAGGGAATCCTTATTTATCTGGATTTCATTAAAACATCTGGTGTGCTGTTACATAGGGAAATACTAGTCAAGCTAAAGCACAGTTTTGAATAATGAATGGAAACTCAGCAAAAGAAATGGCTGTTAGGAATCAGTGAAGTTGAAGAGAATGCTAGATGGGAGGAAAAATAATACTGGAGTACCTCAAAAACTAGATTTGAAAATATTTTAATGCATTCTTGTTAAGTTGTCTTGAAAAGTTAGAAAACTCAAGGTTACTAGTGACGTGGAGGACTAGAGTAGTGCACTGGAGTACAGGACAGAAAAATAAGATGCATACTATGAAATGAAAGATCATGTCTGTACCATGCCGTTGCAACTGCTGGTTGGAAATGCTGTTGCTTGGAAGTGACTGAGGAACAGAAAGAATGGAGTATTACTGTCAGATGCAAAGTGATTATGAACTGCGACTGAGATAAGCCTAAAGGAGAGCAAATGTGATCTTAAAAAGGATCAAGAAAGGCATCTATGTAAACCAGGGAAATACCAAAGCCATTATAGTTGCAATACTTACCTGCAATGCTTTATATCCAGAACTGTAAACAACCTCTTTTAGAAAAGGTGAATGTAATTTGGGAAGTAAACAGAGAGGGAGAATCATTGAATAGTTTAGATTGGAAGGGACATCAAAGATAGAGTTCCAACCCCCTGCCATAGGCAGGGACACCTCTCACTAGAACAGGTTGCTCGAGGTCTCATCTAACCTATCCTTGAACACCTCCAGGGAAGGAGCATCCACAACCTCCCTGGGCAACCTGTGCCAGTGTCTCACCACCCTTACTGGAAAGAACCCTTTTCTAACATCTAGTTTGAATCTCCCCTCTGCCAGTTTAAACCCATTACTCCTTGTCCTGTCATTACAAGACCTTGTACGTAGTCCCTCCTCAGCCTTTCTGTAGGCCCCCTTCAGATACTGAAAGGCCACTACAAGGTCTCTTCGAAGCCTTCTCTTCTCCAGCCTGAAGAGCCCCAACTCTCATAGCCTGTCCTCATAGCAGAGCTGCTCCAGCCCTCTGAGCATCTTCATGGCCCTCCTTTGGCCTCACTCCAACAGTATCACAGTATTATTAGGATTGGAAGAGACCTCACAGATCATCAAGTCCAACCCTTTACCACAGAGCTCAAGGCTAGACCATGGCCCCAAGTGCCACGTCCAATCCTGCCTTGAACAGCTCCAGGGACGGCAACTCCACCACCTCCCCGGGCAGCCCATTCCAGTGTCCAATGATTCAGTGAAGAACTTTCTCCTCACCTTGAGCCTAAATCTCCCCAGTTTGTGGTGGAATGCAGTTTCACAGGAAATTCATGGGGAAAGCACGCAAGGCTAACTTGTAAAGACCAAGTGATTTATTGCTAAAATACGAAGATCCCCTTCCCGAAAACTAAGTTACCCACCTGAATTCTTGGATAAGGCTAGAGTAACACTTCAGAAAATGGTAAATAAAAGAGAGTCTGTGATTCTTTAGAGAGCTCTTTGAGTCTTTGAAGTTGTTCAGTCTTGATTTTAAGAGTTCATCAGTCTACTCACAGCAGCTCAGCAGGGTTTCGGAGCACTATTAGGGCGTTGTCCCTTTTCCCCGGCCAGGATCGGGCCCAAGCAGGCCCTCGGCCTCTGAGGCTCGGGCGTCAGCAGTCTTACACCGAGCTGAGGCTGAAGCAGGCAGGCAGGCTGGAGCAGGCTGATCAGTCGGAACGGGCTGTAGGTAGGTTGGTTGGTCCCGATTGTGCCAGACACCATTTTTATAATGTTCAAATGTAGCTTGAGGCTGTGTCCTCTCGTTCTGGTGCTGGCCACCTGAGAGAAGAGAGCAACCTCCCCCTGGCCACAACCACCCCTCAGGTAGTTGTAGACAGCAATAAGGTCACCCCTGAGCCTCCTCTTCTCCAGGCTAACCAATCCCAGCTCCCTCAGCCTCTCCTCGTAGGGCTGTGCTCAAGGCCTCTCCCCAGCCTCATTGCCCTTCTCCGGACATGCTCAGGCATCTCAATGTCCCTCCTAAACTGGGGGGCCCAGAACTGAACACAGTACTCAAGGTGTGGTCTAACCAGTGCAGAGTACAGGGGCAGAATGACCTCCCTGCTCCTGCTGACCACACCATTCCTGATGCAGGCCAGGATGCCACTGGCTCTCTTGGCCACCTGGGCACACTGCTGGCTCATGTTCAGGCGGGTATCAATCAGCACCCCCAGATCCCTCTCTGTTTGGCTGCTCTCCAGCCACTCCGACCCCAGCTTGTCCTTCTTGTGTTGGGGGCTCCAGAAGTGTACACAGCACTCCAAGTGTGAGGTCTGCTGTGACTTGTCTGGTTACTGAAATAGAGGCAGAGGATTGGTATTCTGCTCTCAGTGAATGTATTGTGGAGACAACAGGCACAGCACTGAGAGGAGCTGGGCTTGTTGAAAGTAAGTATAGTGCCATCCTTGTGGTCTGAAACATTGTGGCCAGAATACTGTCTTGGACTATGAGACATTAAACTATTTGATCTTTGCCATCATGTGGGCAAATTATTCTGTGAAAGAGTCAAGATTGTATTTTTCAGGTCTGTAGTGAAGACTGGTGCCTTGGGGAGCTTGCTGGTGAGGTTGCACTTTTTTCTAGAACAGACAAGCATCACTGCTCTTTTAGTCTTCTTTCCTGCTTGATCTGGTAACAGGAAAGACTGCAGTTGCAAAGTTACAGTGTTACTTGGCTAGACATGCAAAAAAAGTAGACGTTTAGAGCATTATCTGGATTGTTGGGATAGTAATTTCATGTGATTAAGCTCATTTTTATAAGGAAAATGTCATCTTCTGAGCTGTGAGGGAATCTGTTTTAAACCCTGAACTGTAAACAGAGCTGAAACTTCTTGAATCTCTTCTTCCTGACATTCTGAATTGGCATTCGTTCAGGACAGCAAGGAAGCTTAGATCTCCATTTTCATAATGACAGCCCTCAACTAGTTGCTTTTCAGACTGCTGCCTGATAGCTCTTTACAGATCTTCTGGGTTTTATGTCAGTAAAGAGTTGTCATAATTCTGACTAAATTTCTCCCTCTCTTTCAATGGTTCAGCTTTCAGTTTCTTCTAATGTCAAAGCACTGTTCTGCTAACCACAACCGTTCAATAGCACACTGAGTGTGGAATTTAAATGTAAACCAGATTGTTTCATAAACAGATGAACTAATGAGGACTGATTTTTCTATTGAAATGTATCCTGTTACCCTATTTTAACTCTTTACAAAACATTCTCAGATCCCTCTCATATCACCTACTTACTTGGCTGCAGAATGAATGTGCTACAGACAGGGTGGCTAGTGCAAAGCCATTCACATGCTAAAGTGTTAGATAAAGATTGAGGTGTAATTACCTTCCTTCACAGGAAACACTCACTTTGTTCCTCTTCCTATGCTTTCTTAGTTCCTGATTTCCACACAACTAGCAATAATTTCCTCTATTGAAACTGCTGACATGCTGTCAAATGTAGATTAAATTAGCCAGAAGTTATGAATGGGAACTACCTAGGGAAAGAAACAATCCTTTTCAGAAGAAATAAAGCTAAAAGACCTTCTCAGAGGATACAAATCTGCAGTCCCTTCAGATCTCAATCATACCTAATAGAAAAGGTGGAAGCCTCTATGTTTTTATACATCATAAATAACTTCAAAAATACAGTTCTGACAAGTCTTGTGAGGAACAGAGGTGATGCAGGAAGCTGTGTGTTGCAGGAGAAGCAAGTTCTGATATCTCTCTTCATCTCAATCTTCATGGAAGTGGAGCTGTCCTTCTGCCTGTGCTAGGTATTTGCACACAAAAAGCATTTATTTTGAGAATCCAAGTGTCCAGCCTGATAGCATCTTATATCAGACAATAGGGGTAAAGGGCTTATAGACACCCTGTCCCACAGCACTCTCCTCCAGAAACCTGCACTCCATGACACAGACAGGTGGACTTTTTACTGGGCTGGAAACTGTTTGGATATCCAGGCCCAAAGTGTTGTGGTAAAGTGAGCAAATCCTGTTGGCAGCCAGTCAGAAGCACTGTGCCCCAGGGCTTGGTATTTGGGACAGTTCTGCTTAATACCTCTATTAATGATTTGGATGAGGGAATTGAGTGATGGCACAAAATTGAGAAGGAGTGTTGATCTGCTCGAGGGTAGCAAGGCACTGCAGAGAGATCCAGACAGGTTGGGTCAACAGGCTGAGACCAACGGGATGAGGTTTAACAAAACCAAGTACTAGGTCTTACAGTTTGGTCACAACAACCTCAAACAACACTACAGATTTGGGGAAGAGTGGCTGGAAAGCAGCCCAATGGAAAAAGGATCTAGGGGTGCAGGTGGACTGCTGGCTGAACGTGATCCTGCAGTGTGCCCAGGTGGCCAAGAAGGCCGACAGCATCCTGGCCTTCATTAAAACCAATATGTCCAGCAGGAGTGAGGAAGTGGCTGTGCCCCTGCACTCAGCCCTGGTGAGGCCACAGTTTGAGCACTGTATTCAGTTCTGGGTGCCACAGTCTAAGAAAGACATTAAGATGGATTTCCAGAGAAGAGCAACGAGAGTGGTGAGGGGTCTGGAGGGCATGTTTGTACAAGGAGTGGCTGAGAACTGGGGTTGTTTAGTCTGGAGACTGCTGAGGGGAGATCTTAATTGCTCTCTACAGCTACCCAGAAGGAGATTGGGTTGAGGCAAACGTCCTCTTCTCCCAAGTAACTAGAGAAAGCACAAGAGGATCTGGGCTTGAGTTGTGCCAAGAGGCAGTCTGGATATTAAGAAAAATGTATTTACTGAAAGAGTGGTGAGGTGATGGGAGAGGCTGCCCAGGGAGGTGGTGGAGTCGTCACCCCAGTAGTGTTCAAGACGTGTGTAGATGTGGTGCTTCAGGCTGTAGTGTAGTGTTCATGACAGTTGGGTCATGGTTGGACTCTATCTTAAAGGTCTTTTCTGACCTTAGTGATTTTGTGATTCTGTATTCCCAGGCAAGTGAAAAAATGTCGTCTTTTTTTTTTTTTTTTTTTAAGGGAGCAGACAGAAATTAAACTCTCAAATCAAATTGGAGAGAAAATGCAGAATTATATTTAGAGAGAGAAAAACACAGAGCTAGACATTATAAAGCAATTACCCCATCCATGGCAAACCCTCTTGAATTTTTCCCCATTCCAAAAACCTAAATCTACACTCCCCAGTGCTCCAATCCTTCCCACCCCCAAAGCCTTCGCCATCCAAAGAGGCCTACTGCTTACATGTTCCCTATAAATTGGCTCCTGCCACACACTCAGGGCAGGAGGAGGAGGAAAGGAGAGCAAACTGCCCTTGTTGTGAGTCTATAAAGAGATAGCAGAATTATGGCATTGAATAGCAATCTTCTAGTCCCCAGAAAAAAATATTAACTCTATTGTCTCCACCTGGGACAAAAAAACTGAGAACGACTGGAGGCTTATAAAGGACCAACTTTTTTTTCCTAGGTCTGATAATAAGTAGTCAGGATCTGAATCTTTTCTGACTTAGGTTGTTACCATATGACGCCGGTTTTACCGATTCCACTGCATCTACTCCCCATTGGGTGCAAACTAGGATAAGAATCTGGCACTGTTTTAGCATTCTGCTTGAAAGAATCTCAGCTGACTGATCCATCTTTCTTTAATTTAGTTAAATTATAAAACTGAATGGAAGAGGACAGTCTTGGAGGTAATTTGGCTCAGGCTTGCTTTCTCTCTTTTTTTTTTCCCCCCCCCAAAGAGGACAAAACTGTTCTCTTAAGTGCACTGAAATAAATGGAATACTTCAAGTCTCTTAGAATTACATTTCCTGCTTCTAAAAATACACCATGTATAGTGTGTGTGTTTTCAAATGTCATGGACATAAGGGGGAATAGAACATGGCTAGAAATGGATAGATTCAGACTGGATATTAGGAAGAAGTTCTTCACCATGAGGGTGGTGAAACCCTGGAGTGCGTTGTCCAGGGAGGTGCTTGAGGCCCCGTCCATGGGGTGTTTAAGGCCAGGCTGGATGATGCTCTAGACAGCCTGATCTAGGGTAGGGTGTCCCTGCCCAAGGCAGGGCCGTTGGAACTAGATGATTCTTGTGGTTCTTTCCAACCCTGACTGATTCTGTGATTCTATAAATCCATGTTTCGTTGTGGCTTTTATGTGCTTTTTTCATGCATTTCCTTTCCTTCAGTTTAATGGACAGCTTTTTATGAATGATTCTAGAAAGAACAATTAAATGATAAAGATGTTTTTCTCCAAAGGAATACTTAGAATAGTTATTGAGCTATGTATTTACTTCATGTGTCTAATGGAGATATTCAACCTGAAAATTAAGACTGGAAATCAAATACTGCTTTTGGCATAAAGCTGAGAGCAAAATGCTGTTTTCAGAATGATAATTCTTAAGAGCATTCATTACTGTTTTCCTCAAAGTCTACTGAGGAAAACTGTGATGAGCATGTTTGGGGATCTCACTAAGAAAGCACATACTAGGGTAAGAATGGCAGTATTTCACATAAGGACAAAACAAACAAGCCCTCTCTTCATATGTTTTGGGAATCTGGCCAAATATAATGAAGGTTACTAGGATAACCTTTGCTCTGTGAAGTGCATGCTGCCAACTTCTCACATCCCACTTCAGTGATCCTTTGGATAGCAGTTCTCCGGTGACTGGGTTTACAAAGCCTCAAACAATGTTTTGGTAGAGTTACAGACATCTCACACTGGAAAAGTCACTGTAGCTTTTGTGCACTGCATGCAGGAATTTTTTTTACAAAATATATATTGGTGCTATACATCCTTTGGTGTTCTTCACTACTTACTGGACAGTGCTCTTTAATCTGTGCACCATGACTAGCATGTGCAAACCACTGTGGTACAGTGCAGAATCTTTCCTAGTGTGTGATAGTTTGAAGCTAGCTAGAATGTTTTGGTGAGAAGAACTGTGAAAGGGAAACAATGGTGATGTCTACTTCACTCTTAGGCTTGCTGAGAGATATAAGAGCGAGAATCCAAACATAGATAAGGGAGTTTGCTCTCTGTCTGGGCTCTGGGCTGCATCTCTCTAACCTCTCCCTCCGTCTCTCTGATTAACCCACCTGCTTCCTAAACCCCCTGGCTGACCCTGCATTCTTCCCTGGGGCACAAGGCAACGTCTGGGGTAAGGTAGAGGGGTGGGAGAAAGTGAAAAGGTGGTTGGGAGCCCCTCCTGGGGACTCAGGTTTGTGGGAGGGGAGTTGTGTTTCTATATTACGTTTTACCTTGTATATTTCTGTATATAGCTGTATATATATTGTAAACATCTGCTTGTATATTGTGCTAAGCTGTGAATATAAGCTTCATTCAATTTCCAGAGCTAGCTGAGTCTAGCCTGGGTGATTTACAAAGTGTGGGGGGGCAGGGAACACCCAAACATTCTAGCTAGCTTCAAACTAGCACGTAGTGTGATC
Source organism: Pogoniulus pusillus (assembly GCF_015220805.1). Lineage (NCBI taxonomy): Eukaryota > Metazoa > Chordata > Aves > Piciformes > Lybiidae > Pogoniulus > Pogoniulus pusillus. Next base: position 11,180,154 of record NC_087278.1, read on the forward strand.
TTTAAATCATAGGGTAGATGATATTTAATGGCTAACTCAGCTGTTTCAACAGGCAGTTACACAGTCAGGCAAGGTCCCCTCTCCCCTACCCTGCCCTAGAGGGACATGGTTAAGATGTTTGTCCCTTTTGATAGTTCTTGATTTAAAATTATATTAAGTTGAATGAAAGATGTCTCTTCAAATTCGGTAGAAGTTGCCCATCACATGCAGAAGTTGTTTAGGGACAACAGAGAGTAATTGCACAAGCTTTGTTTCTTGGGTAAACTAATTAAAAACACAGGTGAAGTTCAGTTTGAACAAATTAACGCTGTGTGTTTTGCTTGTGGCATGCTTTTTCTAGGAAGGCCAAGAACATTGTAGCACTTTCCTAAGTAGTGTTTTAGTTCTGTTTTCTGGTTTGTGTTCTGGAAGTGATTTTTGTTTATTTTGAACCTTACTGTACCATAATGATTTTTTTTTTCTCCTGACAATCCCTCTTTAAAATTCTTTACCATTTTTCTAAATAGCTACAACTGACTTGATTTGTGCTACTTCACCTTTTGTTGTCTTTGTGGACTGGAATGTGTGTTGAGCTTGTGAACTCTTTGTATTACACAGAGACCTAGTTGTTTATGCAAACAGACTTTCTAATTGTGACACTCATTTGGAACTAATATTTTAAGGTACACACCATATAGAGGCTGATGCCAGAGGCAAACTCACGCTCACATGTAATGTGAGAGGTGATTAGTACAAACATTATCTATGTACGTGCAAAAGATTTTTGTCTTTGTTAGTGTTAATATTTATTCTTTCCTGCCCTTAAGCTGGTTGAATTTTTATCTACTGATAGACTAGAAGTCTGAGGAATCATAGAATCAGTCAGGGTTGGAAGGGACCACAAGGATCATCTAGTTCCAACCCCCTCTGCCATGCCCAGGGACACCCTACCCTAGATCAGGCTGCCCACAGCCTCGTCCAGCCTGGCCTTAAACATCTCCAGGGATGGGGCCTCAACCACCTCCCTGGGCAACCCATTCCAGGCTCTCACCACTCTCATGCTCAACAACTTCCTCCTCATGTCCAGTCTGAACCTCCCCACCTCCAGCTTCACTCCATTCCCCCTAGTCCTGTCACTCCCTGGTATCCTGAAAAGTCCTTCCCCAGCTTTTTTGTAGGCCCCCTTCAGATACTGGAAGGCCACAAGAAGGTCACCTGGGAGCCTCCTCTTCTCCAGACTGAACAGCCCCAACTCTTTCAGTCTGTCCTCATAGGAGAAGTGCTCCAACCCTCTGACCATCCCAGTGGCCCTTCTCTGGACACACTCCAGCATCTCCACATCCTTCTTGTAATAGGGGCTCCAGAACTGGATGCAGTACTCCAGGTGGGGTCTCAGCAGAGTAGAGGGGGAGAATCACCTCTCTCAATCCTATGGATATGAAATTACTGTGCCTCAAAAATTGTCAGCCAAGAGCTATTTTCTCACTAGACTATCTACATCAATTTTCTTGCAAAACAGTGTGGGTTTGGGTTTTTGGAGGTTTTTGGTTGTTTTTCAAAGTGGTGTGTACTTTTGCTGCAAAACAGGAGATTTTAAGTAGGTATTGATTGTTCTGGTTTTGATTAGATGCAAATATTGGATTTCCCAGCAATGTAAGACTTCATAGGCATGTGAGCATAGTTCAGTAATGACCAGATAAATGCAAATTGCCTACTTGATCCCCTTGGAAAAAAAAAAAAAGTAGTAAGGATATGGATTGTATCCTCCCAGCTCCTATACTGGGAATTATACTATTGACTTCAGAGGATTTTTCTCCTTTTATATATTGCTCCATTATTTGAAGTACATGGAAAGAAGGTTTGGGAGCTAAGTATGCAGCATCTTCCTCTTAAGCCTTAATATTAGTGTTACAAGTGCAGAGGACTGGACATACATTTAGAGGCAAAAGAGTGACTGTACAGACAGTCCTCTAAGCCTTTTAATAGATCATCTTTCAAATACAGCAGCATCTCAAAGGAATCCAGATGCTTTTTATGCATGCATTAGCTTAGCTGAACCTTACTTTATTAGGGCTCTTTGACTTAACCAATATTCAAGCTGTGATGGTAGAAACTGATAATTGCTGCAATGAGCTATTTGTAGGAAGCATAGTAAGAGTGACAGGTTTGAAACTGGGTGATGGAAAGGGCAGTTGGATGGCCATCTATCTGGTCTCCACATATGGCAAACAATATCTGTTAACCCCCCAAAATAACTCTTGGGCAGCTGTTGCTCTTTCAGCTGTTCATCTGACTACTACAGCATCTCTGGGACTTTCAGGGAGTGCTGCTCTAATGTGCAGCACTGGATACCTCCTGCTTAGGCTAAAGTCATTGTGTGTCAGTTATGTCTTTCTATTTTCATGCCTCAGATCTGACTCTGATGTAGAACACATTAAAATTAATGCTATCTGTAATTAGGATATGGTGGGGAAGGGAGGAGGACTGCAGTGAGCTGAAGGTGGCTGTTTTATACATCTTCTCCTTCCATTAGCTGTGGTATTGTATCAGGAAAGTTGGTCTTTTCTCCTTCCTTGTTTTAGATGCTGTCCTGTTGAAGGAGGATGCTCCCATGTCTTACCCCAGCCTTCTCAAAAATAAGGCCTAGGAGTGTCCTGGCATTGAAGTGTGAAAGGAACTATTTGTGGCCACGAACACATGTATTAACAGTAAATTCAGGTTAATATATTTCCCTCTCTGCATTATACATCTTTGTATTTAGTTTTAGAAGGTTTTGTAGAACTAATTTTTAATGCTGAGTCATAGCCCTAAACTAACTTCCTGTCTCACAAAGAATTTTTTGTTGATACCAATCCATCTTATGTTACTGGAAAAATAATTCACAAAAAGAAAATTTAGAATCGTAGGATCGACCAGGTTGGAAGAGACCTCCAAGATCAGCCAGTCCAACCTAGCACCCAGCCCTGGCCAATCAACTAGACCATGGCATCTATCCAAGACACATTTTGAAAGGGGGCAACCTTAAATACAGTTCTGTCAAGGAGAGTTATGGCTCCAACATTTATTACTGCTACTTGCAAGAGGGAAGAGATGAAGCACAGGAAACATGCGGTAAAGATGGACAAGAAGTTCTTCTGACACGCACTACTGTAGCTGCAGTCACTGATTTTTGTTAGTGTAAGATCACAAAATGTCAGGGGCTGGAAGGGACCTTGAAAGCTCATCCAGTCCAACCCCCCTTCCAGAGCAGGATCTCCTATACCAGATGACACAGGAATGCATCCAGAAGAGTTTTGAATATCTTCAGAGAGGGAGACTCCACAATCCCCTTGGGCAGCCTGTTCCAGTGTTCTGTCACCCTCACAGTTTACATGAAACTTCCCATGCCTCAACTTCACCCATTGCCCCTTCTCCTGTCATTGGGCATCACCGAGCAGAACCTGGCTTCATCCTCCTGGCATTCATCCTTTATATATTTATAAACACTGGTGAGGTCACTTTTCAGTCTTCTCCAATCTAAAGAGGCCCAGCTCCCTCCGTCTCTCCTTGTAAGATGCTGTCTAGAATATATCAACATAGTGTAATCAAATTGCAGATGTGAATTAGTTTCACAATGTGAAAGCTTTGTTAAAAGTTAAAAATAATCTTAAGAGATGTTGAAAGCATGGCCTTCCAGCAGCTACTGAACTGAGCCATAAACGAGCCCAAAATTTGAGCTAAAAATGATTTATGTGCAATTCCCAGCCCCTTTTTTTTTAATCACAACGATCTAACTTCAGTAGCCAAGGTAGTGTATATATGATGGTTGTTCATTGCTCTGTTTGGAATAGCAGACAGTACAATTTCTCCCAGAAGCTGCCAGCAGCAGATGCACCTCAGCACAGAAAGCTTGTGCAGAGGAGGAAAAGGGGGGATGCCAGGTGTCTTCTAGTCTAAGTGGAAAGCTGTTCTGATCCCACTGCAATTGGCATGGTGGGAGACATGCTACTGCAAGCTGAAACAATTGCATGCATTACCCTTACCATCACTTTAAAAATAATGTGGAATAAATGAAATAATAGAATCATTGAATCAATCAGGTTGGAAGAGACCTCCAAGATCATCCACTCCAACCTAGCACCCAGCCCTATCCAGTCAACTAGACCATGGCACTAAGTGCCTCATCCAGCCTTGTCTTGAACACCTCCAGGGATGGTGACTCCACCACCTCCCTGGGCAGCCCATTCCAATGCCAATCACTCTGTCTGGCAAGAACTTGCTCCTAATATCCAGCCTATACTTCCCCTGGCACAACTTGAGCCTGTGTCCCCTTGTTCTATTGCTGGTTGCCTGGCAGAAGAGACCAACCCCACCTGGCTACAGCCTCCCTTCAGGTAGTTGTAGACAGCAATGAGGTCACCCCTGAGCCTCCTCTTCTCCAGGCTAAACACCCCCAGCTGAGATTCCATAATTCTGGGGCTGGTTTAACGTTTGTGACAAACATAATGCAGCCAGCTTTCTGCAGGTTAAACTCCATAATGCATAATTGCAATAGGTAGTAAGAGTTGTACATTTCCTGTATTTCCAAAATTTTATGTTAAGAGTCTTGGCACCACTGCAATACAATTTTAAGCCTGCCCTTTGAGCTTGTTACTCTGTGACCATCTTGAGTCAGCACCATACAAATATGAAACATCACCATGAGCACTGTGAGACAACATGATATTTTGTCCTTTGCTTAATCCAGACGGAGCTGAAGATTGAGTAAGCAGTGCAGGAGCTATATGTGGATGGATTGTGTGCAGACACAGTAAACTCTTAGACTGGTCAGAACTTTCCAAAACTAAACTCTGGGAGATCCTCTTGTGTAATTTTAGTAATAGTAATATGTCTGCTATGTGCCAATGATGCCAAAGATTTCACCACTGATGCAGGGAAAAATTAATCCTTTAACTCACCATCGTAGAGTAACAAATATGCTGATCTCTTCCAGTGTATTCTTCCACTGTGCAGCACAGATATGCCTACTGCAATGACGGGAGCTTGGAATAGGATGATTATGGCCCTGATCTGTCAATGTCACTTTTAGCATCCTAATCCTTTTCTGTTCCCTCTCCATTTTCCTTTATCACTCTCTCACCTGTGTTTCCTTCCACTGCACCACAGGAGTTATGAGACTTTAAAAACATTTGATTACGTCAAAAAGTAAACAAAACCAAGGTTGTGTGTAGGATCATTCTAAAGTGAATATCTGGGTGGTTACTGCTTTTTCAGTCATTTTCTACCCTTTCAGTTACCCCACTGTTTGCTACAGTACTCAGTTTTCCTTCAAGATTTCCTCTTAGTGCTGCTTTGAAAAGGAATTTGGACTTTTCTGTTATGCTTTAACACCTATATACATGATGCTCTCCAGTATATCACATTTTAATGCAAAAGACAGCAAGCAGAGGTCAAATAAGATATACAACATACAGAATGGCCAGAGTGATCAAGGATCAGGCTTAGGCTCAACATTTCATGACTCAGGTTTAGTGACAGCATGTTGCAGATGCCAGACATCTTCTGTCATCAACAGTGCAAGTGTGTTGCTTTGCACAGAGATCTGGTTTTCTTGCACTTGTTTTTATCCTATCAGGCATATGAGTTTAACCAAGTCTGATCTATAGCTGCAAATTTTATCAGTTAGATTACATACCATAATGTTTTTTCTAGGGACTTTCTTGGTGCTGTGCTGGATAATGAATCAATGCAAATGCTTGAACTGGGACTTTGAGATACATACAGAAGGATTCAGAAGCAGATTCATTTTTCAGCAGTTGCACGAGGCACATTTATCTCAGGAAGCCTCACGTTTGTGCAACTTCAGATTTGGGCTGAAGTTCCTATGCTGTGTCCTTAAGACTATCAGAAATTTCTTTGGCTTCCCATGTGTGACTACTGCGTCAAGTGACATGGTGAGCAGCCTGTCAGGTACATGTCTTCCTGTGAAAATGGAAAACCAGTGTTCAATTGCTGGAGTTGGCAGAATTACCTCAGTCCCAGGTAGCAGTGTCTCTTCTGAAAGTGTTCTTGTGGACACTGAAAGGAGACCTACCCCATGTGCAGCATAGTACCCCAGGTTTTTTGTTTTCTATGCAAAATACAGCAAATTAAAGAACCCACCAACTAGTAAGCATAGAATCATAAAATGGTTTGGGTTGGAAAGGGCCTCCAAAGGTCATCTGTTCCAACTCCCTGCAGTAAGCAGCGACATCCTCAATTAGATCAGCTTGCTCAAAGCCCCTTCAAACCTAACCTCGAATATCTCCAAGGTAGCTTCAACCATCTCCTTGGGCAACCTGCTCCAACGTTCCACTACCTCATGGTAAAGTACTTCCTTCTAATATCCAAGCTGGGTCCATTGCCCCTTGTCCTGTCAGTACATGAAAGGCAAGCTGCTATCCCATAAAAATGCCAAGTATTACCAGGTAATTATCATGAATCTTGTATTTAAAACTATTAGATAAACAGGTCTGAATGAGGTCTTGACAAGAGGATGTCAAGAAAATCTAATTTCCATGTTGACCTAACCTGGTTAATTTAGAGACAGAAAGCTATCTCCCAGGCTTAACTAGCACTGCACCAAAACCTCCTTAAATGATGCAATGTGTGATGCAGTGTGTTCTCTCATGCAATGTGTGCATTGCTCTCTCCCATCCAAAGCCATTGCTAATAGGGAGCCTGAAGGAGGCCTGACTTTCATGGAATATTCTGCTTTATGAAAGTGGGGCCTCCTGCTGGGGTGTCTCCAGTTAGATGCTCCCGAGCAGCAATTCAAAGCCTTGTCACCTTAGGAACTGTATATTTGTTACAGAATTTAGTGGCAGAGGATATTGAAGGTTAGAGATAGAATCATAGAGTCATGCCTGAAGAATACTGAAGGTTAGAGAAGAGTACTAGTTGAGGTGTAATATATGAAGAAACACAAACGATTGCTGCTTACAGAGGATTTATTCAAAACCATAAATCACTACACAGCCGTTTTCAAACCATTCTTAGAGACTAAGACAAAGCAAACAGGCTTAAAACGCCCAAGTAGTATGAATAGGTAGAAGTTTTGAAAAATGAGTAGTATTTGAAATGACTCAGTGCTATCAGGAGAGCTCTGGCATAATCACAGCATAAGAAGCAAACTGAAATTACTTGTATTCACAGGCACTGTTGCTGTGTAATTATCAAAAGGCTGAGTTGAAACTGAGCAAGTCTGTCAAAAATTCAGCATGTGTCAGGAAATATTTTCTAGCTAATAAATAACATGGCAAAAATCTCCCTTGAAGAACTCACCAGCTCCTTTGCATATCTGAATGATATGTAATGGGAATAAGTGAATACAGAGTCAGCAATTGTGTGAGAAAAGAAGCCACATTACTTCTTTTATTTTTGGCTGTGCCTGGGGTCAGAAGTTCCTTTGTTCTTTCTTTACCTCCCATTGGAGCAAACATAGTCTGCTTCTTTTCTCTTAAGGCTCTTTCTTCCTGTCCAAGGGTGTTTTTTTTCTTTAATAAAATAAAAAATGTCTGTCTGTGTTGCAAACCATGACTCTGTTGGCTCATTATTATTACTGTCAATGCTTGCATGTTAATCAAATACTGCCTTATCCTACATTATAATGCTTTTCAAAGGACAAAACCCTCTATAAAGAGACAGAGTAGCAGAGCTGTAATTTACTGAGTTAAAACTTCAAACAGTATTACTTAATGTGTATGCTGTTAAAGTACTAACCATGCATCAAGTATTTACAGTGCATAAGACTACTTATGCAATGCCATGCTTTATTTATCAATGCTTCCATGATTTTGCATACTATTGCTTTTCAGACATGCAAAATTGACTCCTATTGTTTTGCCTTTCAGCTTTCAAGCTCGTTAGGGTCAGCATCATTACTTAAAAATTGCTACTGTTCCTAAAATGCAATAGAGAATTCATCCATTTACTGCAGGTGCTTACAGCAGGGAAATGTTAAATAACAGCATTGTGTGTACCTGATGTTATGTTTGTAAGCATGATTCCTTCTGTGGAGACTATGAACTGGAAGGATGAGCAGACATGTTTCTTAGATTGCTATTAACAAGCAGCTGAACTAACAAATCTGTGGCTGTTTCATGGTTATCACTCTGTTGTTCACCGTGACTGGATGGAATTCCATGGTGACAGTAAGGGGAGGACTTAGCTCTGCATGCATCACAAACCTCAACCTCTTGCCTCTGGAGGAAGAACTTGCCCTAGTTTTGGTATTGACATGCAGAACATTTTGCCAGTGGAGACTACCATATGTGAGGAATGGCAGCTAATTGCTGCATTTGTGCCAGCAATAACAATAGATCTGGTGGCTTTTAATGTCCCTAGAACGTTAAGTCACTTTATCCTTTCCCAAGGGTTCATTTTCTGTCAGACATCAAGAAAACACTGAGATGACAAATGTGTTCACCTTTGAGTGACACAACTCTCTTCTGTTTGTGAACAGACTGCCTTAATTATTAAAATGCTAGCATGCAGGGTGCTTCAGGACAGTTGTTGGCTCGTGTGGTGTATGTTTTCACATGTGTCTGGGTGGTAAGCATGCATTTGTATATGGAATCATATGATTCAGTATCCCCAAGCAAGTTGGCTTGTGCAGCAAGGGACAGTAATGAGCTCATTGTTGTGAGCTGAGTAAGCATCCTATGACATTTGAGTGCTCTGACCTGGTACCACAATTTTGCCACTTGCTTAACAAGATGTAATGTGGAAGCCCTATGGAAGGGGAACGTGATTCTACTTTCACAATATGTGTTTTTCTCTCTCACACTTGTTCTTTCACTGATTTCACTGTCTTGCATATTCAGAATCACCAAGATGTGTGGCAAAATTATAAGGTAGGATTACTTAGAGTGACAGGGTAAAAGATGCTAACTATTAAGTCCTCATCATATCTGCTGTTTTTTTCTTGATTGTTGATCACATGATTGTTTTTGACTGTACCTTTTGTACTTTTCAGGAGTTGAGAGTGATTGCAATCTCAGCCTTTTCAGTCTGTACTATCTCTGTAAGTCAGTAGGCAACATTACTGATTTCCTCTCTGTCCTTCAACCACCTTTCTGAGTGGTTTATAGCTCTAATACTGTTCTTTATCTTCATGCTGCCTCTTAATGGTTTGATTTTGTCTTTTATTTTACAAAACCAGACCCCTTGAGAGACTGCATGCAGAAGTGCAGTTGATAGGTACTTCCAAACATCCAGTTATCAACATGTGATATTTCTTAATCCTTCTTTGAATATTTCTTTTTGTTCTTTCACAACACATACATTTCTATTCATGCGTCATTAAAACTATGTTTTATAGTCCTGTTACAGATCTCTACGCATTTAATTGACTGCTAGAGTACAACAATATCCTTTGCCAAATTACAAGTGTGTTCCTTAATGCCTTTATCAGGAACACTGTGGTCAGTAGGACAAGGGAGGTTATTCTTCCCCTGTACTCAGTACTGGTCAGGCCACACCTTGAGTGCTGTGTCCAGTTCTAGGCCCCTCAATTCAAGAGAGATGTTGAGGTGCTGGAAGGTGTCCAGAGAAGGGCAACAAAGCTGGTGAGGGGCCTGGAACACAAACCCTATGAGGAGAGGCTGAGGGAGCTGAAGTTGCTTAGCCTGGAGAAGAGGAGGCTCAGGGCTGACCTCATTGCTGTCTACAACTACCTGAAGGGAGGCTGTAGCCAGGTGGGAGATGGTCTCTTCTGCCAGGCAACCAGCAACAGAACAAGGGGACAGAGTCTCAAGTTGTGCCAGGGGAGGTACAGGCTGGATGTTAGGAGGAAGTTGTTGGCAGAGAGGTACAGGCTGGATGAGGCACTTAGTGCCATGGTCTAGTTGACTGGATAGGGCTGGGTGCTAGGTTGGACTGGATGAGCCTGGAGGTCTTTTCCAACCTGGTAGATTCTATGATTCTTAAAAAAAAAACCTTTGAATTCTTTAGTCCTTCAGTACAAGAGTTACAGTATTAAAGCTGTAGATATATATTCTGAGGAGTCACTGCAGTGTTCCCCTCCTGCCTTGTCCTGCCTCTGATTAGAGAATACCACATTAGTTGTGTGGAGCATGCAATGAGCTGATGATTCCATGTTGCCTTATGACAAGCACTGCACCTGAAGAAATGACTGTGTTGTGCTTTCTATATTTATCTTTTTTGGCCCTTTATTAATTGGAAACTCAAAAAATAACAAGTCTTGTATACACCTTGCCAAAGCAGCAAGAACTAAGAAAAAACTAGAAGATAGTGACTTCATTAACTCTTCTTCTAATTACATGGTCCAAGTGACAGAGGAAGAGTGTGTGTGTGTGTGTGTGTGTGTGTGTGTATCACAGGCATAGTAAGTGGAGCAGGCAGTAGAAAAAATAGCTTTTTCTCCTACCAAGAGTTTGAAGGATATTTGTTTTTCTAAGAGGCATTGTCAGCACTAGAAATGTGAGTTCTAATACCTGTTCTGCAATAACAGCAGATCTTTTGAGAGTCACTGGCTCAGTCATCTACAGGGATGTGATTTTTTGACTTTGGCCTTTTTGTCAGGGTTGTGGGATGTTCTGTTTCTTTGGTTGGTTTGTAGTAACTGGTTGGTCGTTTTCCTAAACCATTTGTGGAGGTGATGTAAAATAAACTGAATTGCTGCTTAAATTGGAAAGAAAAAAAGGGGGAGAGGGAGCATAATAATTTAAAGCTCTATTCCTGTTTATAGAGGACTTGTGTTTCTTGTATGTATGTGAGCAATAGGAGATGCTGTTTACACAATTATGTATATTATACTTGTAATTATAATTAGCATTTGTTTTTCCAGGGCCAAAATGGCAGTTGGAAGTAATGAAGCAACCTTTCTTTTATTGGAGCTCAGGTAGGGGAAAGGTCTTTCATTTCCTTTCCCCAGTGCTTGGTATTTGTCAAACAGAAGAGAGATGAATGACAGTGGACTGTAAAATGCTTGAGTTAAAATACAGCGATAAAATACATTTTAAATGCTTCTACAAGCCCTGTCTTCTTCTTCTTTTTTTTCCATTGAGAGAAGAGACATCTTATTGGTATGACCATTCCTTTCTGGAGCCTAATTTTGTGTTATCATTTAAGTCATAACTTCTTAGAACCTCCATACCTGAAGCTAGTTGCTATATCTAGCAGCATTAATTTGAATTCTGAATTTAAGGCATTGTAAGACTTTGTTTTGCAAAAGTATTGAGTACACATGGTCTAGTTGATTGGCTAGGACTGGGTGCTAGGTTGGACTGGATGACCTTGGAGGTCTCTTCCAACCTGATTGATTCTATGATCAGGTAGAGCTCTTTTGTGGAAAAGAGAGCCTGAATGAGATGATCTAGCACTCCATCCAGGTGTCTGTTGAATCTTCACAGAAGTGGGTTTATTGATGTGTAGACACCCTATAATGGCAGAGGAGAGTAAAAAAAACACATCAATTAATTACAGAATTCAGACAGCATTTGCCTCTAGGATTACAACCTTTGAAAGAATTAGTTCATTTTGCACCAAAACTATAATTACCACCTCCTGTTTTTGCAGAGCTAAAGAATGACAAAACGAATAGTGGTTTGGGTTTTTTGAGACATTGTACTTCAGAGATTGGATAAAAGATGATGAGGAGACTGTTTCCAGTAAATAACTGGTAGTCTGGTTTAGGTAATTTGAATCTAGCTTTTCATCTTTCTTCTCTCTCTTTATTTTGCATGTTGAGTTTTCCGCTGCTTTCCTAGAAAGCAATGGGATATTTCCCAGCCATTGCTTTCTGTCAATGAAGGAATTGAAGGCGAATGCACACCCACTGGTCCAGATAATATTGTTCCTGCTGTCTAAATCTAAGAATTATGGGGTTCTACACTAATAATCATAGTATCAAGTTTAAGTGTGTGTCAGGGAGAAGTATAAACTGTGTTAGTGTGTAAGGATATGTGTCTGATTGGCAGCTGCCAGTTACCAAGGAAAGCAGTGATGTTTAACAATGTGTGGACGTTACAAAGATGATCTTTTTGACGTGACAGCAGCTTGTAAGGTCGCTCCTGTCAGCTGTGTTGGTGTCTTTGTTTCTTTTTCCATCACTCTATTTGAGTAGTGAAAGACAGTGCTAACCTTATTCCAGTGTTTTATTTGCAAAACGTCTGTCCTGGCTGTAATCTGCTTTTCTGTAATTCTCTGTAGAGCAAAGTCAGATGCTACCCTAGTAAAAGTGGTGTTAGCTTGAGTGTTTCAGATTGTGCATAGCTTCTGTATGTGGCTTGACTTCTTTCGTTGTAGCCACAATCCCACATCACATCTCTGTTGCTGTGTCCTAAACATGTGACACTTCTGAGTCTGTATTTTCATAAGACCTAGACTATGAAAGGCAGTTCCATAACTCTCCCATGACATTTTAGTGAGCAAGCTGAGGAAGTGTGGGATGGAAGAGTGGACAGTGAGGTGGGTTAGGAACTGGTTGCAAGATAGAGTTCAGAGGGTGGTGATCAATGGTGCCAGGTCCAGCTAGAGAGCTGTGACCAGTGGTGTCCCACAGGGATCAATGCTGAGGACAGTCCTGTTCAACATCTTCATCAGTGACACTGAGGGCACAGAGTGTCTGCTCAGCAAGTTTGCTGGTGGCACCAAGCTGGGAGGCTTGGCTGATACAGCTGAAGGCTATGCAGTCATCCAGAGAGACCTGGACAGACAAAGCTGGGCACAGAGGAACCAGATGAAGTTCAACAAGGACAAGTGCAGAGTCCTGCGTCTGGGGAGGAATAACAAACTGCACCAGTACAGGCTGGGAGGTGATCTACTGGAGAGCAGCCCTGTGGAGAGGGACCTGGGGGTCCTGGTGGCTAACAAGTTACCCATGGCACGGCAATGTGCCCTTGTGGCCAAGAAGGCCAATGGAATCCTGGCGTGTATTAGGAAGAGTGTGTCCAGCAGATCTACTTCTACTCTGCCCTGGTGAGACCTCATCTTGAATCCTGTGTTCAGTTTTGGGCTCCCCAGTTGAAGAGGGACAGGGATCTGCTGGAGAGGGTCCAGCAGAGGGCTATGAGGATGATTAGGTGACTGGAGGGCATGGCTTATGAGGAGAGGCTGAGGGACCTGGGGATGTTTAGTCTGGAGAAGAGAAGACTTAGAGGGGATTTGGCAGATGTTTATAAGTATCTGAGGGCTGGTCAGGAGGTGTGAGGACAGGCTCTGCTCACTTGCTCCCTGGGATAGGACAAGGAGCAGTTGGTGTAAGTTGCAGCACAAGACATTCTGCCTCAACACAAGGGGGAACTTCTTTATTGTGAGGGTCACAGAGCACTGGAACAGGCTCCCCAGAGAAGTTGTGGAGTCTCCTTCTCTGGAGATCTGTGTTAGATAGTATTGTCCTGCTCAGCAGCAGGATTGGACTTGATGATTTCTTTGGGTCCCTTCCAACCCCTAACATCCTGTGATCCTATGATTAGAAAGATCATCTGCTTCCATGTCTGCAATGCAAAAATGTAAACCCAGATGGTTTTGTATTAGTTCTGTAAAGTCTTCATGCATGTAAACATGAGACACCTGCCTCTGTTCTTACTCATTTGCATAATGTTACCCGGGTTAACTTAAATCAACCCACATAAAATGGGAAGGAAAGAACAAGATTATTATTGTACTATCAATGTTTAAATATTGCAGGAGTGTGCATTGCCAGTGGAAAGGATATGAGGAGACAGGTGAACTCTAGATCTGTGTTGGCTACACTAAGTAGGATAAGACAAGGAAACTGACGTCAGTCTTCCACAGAATCATAGAATCAGCCAGGTTGGAAGAGACCTCCAAGATCACCCAGTCCAACCTAGCACCCAGCCCTAGCCAGTCAACTAGACCATGGCACTAAGTGCCTCATCCAGTCTTTTCTTGAACACCTCCAGGGACGGTGCCTCCACCACCTCCCTGGGCAGCCCATTCCAATGCCAATCACTCTCTCTGCCAACAACTTCCTCCTAACATCCAGCCTGTACTTCCCCCGGCACAACTTGAGACTGTGTCCCCTTGTTCTGTTGCTGGTTGCCTGGCAGAAGAGACCAACCCCCACCTGGCTACAGCCTCCCTTCAGGTACTTGTAGACAGCAATGAGGTCAGCCCTGAGCCTCCTCTTCTCCAGGCTAAACACCTCCAGCTCCCTCAGCCTCTCCTCATAGGGTTTGTGTTCCAGGCCCCTCACCAGCCTTGTTGCCCTTCTCTGGACACCTTCCAGCACCTCAACATCTCTCTTGAATTGAGCAGCCCAGAACTGGCCACAGTACTCAAGGTGTGGCCTGACCAGTGTTGAGTACAGGGGTAGGATAACCTCCTTCATCCTACTGGCCACATTGTTCCTGACACAGACCAGGATGCCATTGGCTCTCTTGGCTACCTGGGCACATTTTGACTGCAGGTACAGTTTGCACAGCATTCCTGTTATTTGCACTATGTCCCTCCAAGAGTTCAGTGGGGATCTCTTCCCACTGCCTGGTTACTGTGTGTTTTTCCGCAATGGCAAATTTGTGTCATTACTTCTTATTACCTGCCGTTGTCAGGGCTTCATTCACCCTCATTCGCTGCCTCCCCCTGTTCCTGCAGCAGCAGCAGGGAGGGCTCTCCGCCTGCCGAACGCTGTGACATCTGCTGTCCGACTGCGGCACTGCAACGCTCCAGCGAGCCTCGCTGGAAAATGAAGCAGAGACCTATTTATGTACGGAATTACATTGCTGACTTTCAAATGGAGCACCCCTTGAGTTGAAATTAATTTATTTCCTTGGAAGCATTTAGAACTACAGCGTGAGAGTGTGTAATATCCCTCTGTCTTAGTAAGAAGATCCTCTGAAGCACTGAAAGTTAGGCTACATCTAATTCCTTTCATTGCCACCTTTGAGGAAGTAATTGCTTAGAATTGTAGATTTGAGGAAAAGGGTGTTGACATTAAGTAAGTAATTTATCTTTACCTCCTTTGCCAACTGCAAGTGCAAAAGCAAGAAAATGCCCCAAATAAGCTACCTTTATCCAGTACCCAATTAGCTGAGCTCTTATGCTTCAGCATAAGACAGGTCACAAATGAGATGATAAAAAGAGAGTTCTTTTATAGCCTGATTTTTAGATGAAGAAAAAAAACATGCATTTGATCACAGTCCTTGATTTTCCTGACAGCACTGTAGCTTGTGAGTTGTTCCTCATTAATACAGCTGTGTATTTTCAG
Organism: Pogoniulus pusillus; assembly: GCF_015220805.1. Taxonomy (NCBI): domain Eukaryota; kingdom Metazoa; phylum Chordata; class Aves; order Piciformes; family Lybiidae; genus Pogoniulus; species Pogoniulus pusillus. The sequence goes on from NC_087278.1 coordinate 11,195,344, forward strand.
CTCACATCATATTTTTTATATAGCTTTGGCTTTTTCTGCAGCTTAATGTGGCTCAGCCCTGTCCATGTTAGTGAATACTGAGGCCCATCAGGACTCGATATGTGCAGTGGAATAGTTGGTGCTGAGGACCTGATACACAAGATGCATTCATTCAAGATTTTTACAGTTGGGTAGTTACAGTCTTGTCCCAGCAGCTGAGCATCTGCAGCATTCTTTAGCATACACTCTGGGATGTATCTCCTGGTTATCCAGTTTGTGCACTTTCAATCATGTACCTCAGTCTAGGCTTGAGCAGACTGTCAAAAGGGATGGACACATTCCTCTGCTGCATTCAAATGCTGATGTAAACTCACTCACCGGCTTCTTCCTCAGCCAAAGCTGCCTGTTTCCCTGCCTTTAGTTCACACTGGTTCACCAAAAGAAATGGAACGTATGTTATGGAAATTTTAGGGTTTCAGTTGATGATGTTATTGCTCACTACTGCTAACAGGCTGATTGGACTTATTCCCCATAAACTTCTGAATTTTTATATCTCCAAGTCTTTCATATTACTCAGACAGTGAAACAATTTTAGAGGCTCTTGTCTAAAATCATGGAACCTCACAGAAGGCACTAAAACCCAGGCAGGAAATCCAGCATGTCATTATGAGAAAAAAAAATGAATTAAAGAAATACATGAGATGTGTAAATCTGATTCATTAATCTTTGTTAGTGGCACTTAAGCAATATTATTGAGCTACTCTGGTAAAATATTAATGAGGCCTGAGGTATTGCTTAGATGAGGTATTTTCACTGTAGCTAAGCTTTTTGGATGCTGCTTCTAACTTTATCATCGACTTGCTGTGTAACCAGTAAACTCCAATTTCCATAAATTCCTCATTCTTTTACTTCAAGACCCCTAGGGCACCCAAAGACATATAAATACAATTACTTTTAATTTAGAGAACTTAGTATATTAATAGCAGGTTATGTTACAGGAATATTAAAAATTATTAAACAAAAAAAAAAAAAAACCAACAGTTGAGACCTTCAAATGAAGACTGAAAATAGATAAACATTTCCTGTTTATACTACTGAAATAGTTTAGTATGACAAGAAGTAAAGTTCTATTATCTGTGTTAGTTTAAGCCTAGCTAGAATATTTTGATGAGAAGAATTAGATTATAGGCTGTGAAAAGGAAACCGTGGTGATGTCTACTTTACTCATAGGCTTGCTGAGATGTATAAGAACAAGAACATAAATATAGATAACAAAGTCTCTCTCTGTCTTTGGGGCTGTATGAACTTCTCTAACTTGTTACCTGACTAATCCTTCTGCTTCCTAACCCTCCTGGCCAACCCTCCAAACTCACCTTGAGCATAAGGCAAAGTCTGGGGTAAGGTAGAGGGGTGGGAGGAAGGTGGGAGGGTGGTTGAGAGCCTCTCCTGGGAACTCTGGTTTATGGGAGGAGTGTTGTGGGTTTGGATTACTTTTTTTAAAGTTGTTCATTTCTGTATATATTGTAAATGTCTGCTTGTATATTGTGCTAAGCTGTAAATAGAAAGCTTCATTCAGTTTCCAGATCAACAGAGCCTAGTCTGGGTGATTTTACTTAAGTGGAGGGGGGTGGGTAACACACAAACTATCACATTATCCCAAAGAAATATTTCAGTGTTTCACCATTTTTCAAGCCTTACAAAATCCTGCCATCTTTTTCTGTCCAAAAGTCAGTTTTCCTCCTGAACTCTTTTATCTAATTATTTTTCAGCATCACTCTAAGTATTAGAGGGATGACACATACATTGTTTGATCATATTATTGAATATAGCCTTGAAGATGACAAAAAAAACCCAAACCTTTAAATGTATTGCACATTCAGTATTACTTCTGAAGTGTTTATAGACACTAAAAAGATGTGATTCAGCCTACAAAGTTCCACTTCATACTACTAGTTTCTACTACTAATCTGAAAGGATATTAACATATGCTCTAATTTCCATGTGAACACTTGGTAAGGTCTTGTCAGCAGTTAAATATTGAAGGACCTCTGGCTTGATTGGATAGGAACTATTCCAAGCATCTGTTTAATGAACAGTTTGTCTCACAACCTGTGTTTGAAAACCAGTGCAGTGTAGCTGACTTCTGTCTTCTTGACTTGAACACAGAAATCTCAAGAGCTGCATGGTAACAGTCTGAAGTTGTGATCAGAATCCAACAGTGGTATCTTCTAACAGGCGTTTACTTAGTAATGCCTACAATAGCAGTGCTGACCCTTTTGATTTACTTAGGAGATACAAGGATGTAGCATTTTATGTCAAGTTCAGTTCTTGAAGTTCCAGTATGACTTCAGCTTTCATTTTTAAAATGAGGGAAAACCCCCAGATTTTCATACTTGCAAGTATAATTTGAGGTAGGAGCTTTTAAAGCTTTCCAACCTGAAGGTGCTTTTAAAGCAGGTGAGAAGAGCAATCTCTTCTCCCCCTCTACCACTTGCTGAGGCCTCTTTCTTTTCAATTCTGAGACATCTGAGGTGGTGAGACTGCTGATGCTTGTTGTGAAAATAGCCACTTAGGCTGAAATAAGACATATTAACATAGGTTAAGGAGCATTTTACAGGAACACCATTTTGTCTAGCATATTTTTTTTCTCAGCTATACATTTTTATGGTCTTCAGCTCCACTGTCAAATTATCTGAATCTTCAATTTCTTATTTAAAATGTGATACTTATTGTCACTTTCAATATATTTAACTGCCCCTCTCTTTCAAAATCACTTTGCAAAAGTCTTTTCCTGTAGAGATGAAATGTAATTTTAAGGTCAGCTGTAACAATCAATATTAACAGATTTCTTTAATCGGTTCAAGTCTCTTTAAAAAGTAAAACATTCCTCTAACTACTGTTTGTGAGGTGGAAACTGATGCATTCCACAGGTTTCCAAATACAATTCATTACTCTATTTTCTTGCACAATGCTAAAGGTGTGCAAAAGGATTACAAAATGCAAACAAGTAACATCCATATACAACATTTGATCAAGTTGAAACCCTTCAGGTATAAAAGTGTTTTGTTTTAAAAACTGTCTCATTTTAGAGAACTTGGATCAAATGGAGATGGTTTTGCTTGCTGCCATCAAAACACAAAGTCGATGCTATGCGCTTTAGAGCTAATGCGTGTTACTGAAAGAAACCTCACATTCATTTCCTGCTTTCACAGGGTATATTTTGTGTTTGAGAGAGGAAATAACTGTGTGACTAAAGAATCAGGCCACTTAGTTCATAATTTACCCTGTAGTTACAAAATTATATCTACATATTGGCAAATGTGTGTAGGCATGGCTCTTCAGGACCTGATTTAACGGCCGTGATGGTGTCAGGCTGACAGTTGGTTTCGATGGCATTAGAGGTCTTTTCTTGAAACAATTTTCCTGAAACAACTGAAACCATTCTTAAAATGTTACCTGACATTTTTAGTGTATTGCAGAAGAGGTATCAATGGTCTTATGTCACTCCATATGTCTGCTCCTCGTCTCCAGCTTTCTCCTTCTTAGTGCTCAAAACATGCATTTGAGTGGTCTTCACTTGATGTACCAGAGCAACTCCACAGAGTCATAGAATCAACCAGGTTGGAAAAGACCTCCAAGATCATCCAGTCCAACCTAGCACCCAGCCCTATCCAGTCAACTAGACCATGGCACTAAGTGCCTCATCCAGCCTTTTTCTGAACACCTCCAGGGACAGCAACTCCACCACCTCCCTGGGCAGCCCATTCCAATGCCAGTCACTCTCTCTGTGAGGAACTTCCTCCTAACATCCAGCCTGTACCTCCCCTGGCACAACTTGAGACTCTGTCCCCTTGTTCTGTTGCTGGTTGCCTGGCAGAAGAGACCATCTCCCACCTGGCTACAGCCTCCCTTCAGGTAGTTGTAGACAGCAATGAGGTCAGCCCTGAGCCTCCTCTTCTCCAGGCTAAACACCCCCAGCTCCCTCAGCCTCTCCTCACAAGGCTGTGTTCCAGGCCCCTCACCAGCTTCATTGCCCTTCTCTGGACACATTCCAGCATCTCAACATCTCTCTTTGAATTGAGGGGCTTGGAATACAAAGTTCCTTTCCATAGCATGGTATAAAAAAAATATGGTCATTAAAAGGTATGCCTTGACATTTCCACAAAGCAGGGCAGACAAAATAAGTCCTACAATTCTGCTTTTTTTTTTTTTTTTTTTTTTTTTGACAAATAAGTAATTGAAAACTTATTATTTGGTCTTGAAAGTTCTAAAGTTGCCTGTGAAATGTAGGTAATAGATATTAGTAATGAAAATTAACATATTAGTGATGAAAGAAACCAAATCACCTTTAATTTTCTAGTTTCTTGTCAAGCCCAAGATTATGAGTGAGGACATTTTATCAAGGTTCAAACTATTTGATTTCAGCATATTTTCTAAAATTTCAACTCTTCTTCCTGAGTTTCATTATTGTATTGGAAATAAAGGATATACCTTCTCTTCCCCTTGTTGAGGTGCTGGAGCGTGTCCAGAGAAGGATGACAAAGCTGGTGAAGGGCCTGGAACACAAACCCTGTGATGAGAGGCTGAGGGAGCTGTGGTCGATTAGCCTGGAGAAGAGGAGGCTCAGGGGGGACCTCATTGCTGTCTACAACTACCTGAAGGGACACTGTAGCCAGGTGGGGGTTGGTCTCTTCTCTCGGGCAACCAGCAATAGAACAAGGGGACACAGTCTCAAGTTGTGCCAGGGGAGGTCTAGGCTGGATGTTAGGAGGAAATTCTTGCCAGAGAGAGTGATTGGCATTGGAATAGGCTGCCCAGGGAGGTGGTGGAGTCACCATCCCTGGAGGTGCTCTATAAAAGCCTGGATGAGGCACTTAATGCCATGGTCTAGTTGCCAGGCTGGGTGCTAGGTTGGACTGGCTGATCTTGGAGGTCTCTTCCAACCTGGTTGATTCTGTGATTCCAGAAAAAAAAAATAGGTGATGTGTTTGGTTGTCAAGCTGTGTGAATCACTATAGGAATCATCATTTTTATAATACCCAGTGTTGGCACTAATTGACGTAAATCCAACTAACTACTTCTCGTGCCCTTCGAATAACTGCATTGTTAACGTCCTATATTTTTCTATCTCCTAGCAACAGAAAAGTTTTACAACATTTTATTTTTAGAAGTGTGCTGGAATTGTTTTCACAATCATTGTATTTTCCTGCAGTCTCACTGTCAGCTCCTCGTGAGCAGCTGGCAAAATTCTTCTGCATAAAATGCGGACATCTGTATGGTAACACAGCATTGGTCTTGAGGTCACTATCATGATCCTGGTCTCTGAACTGCTGTAACTGAATTGAGTTCCTTCAGTTTATGATAATTTATGTCCAGTTCTGGGCCTCTCAATTTAAGAAAGATGCTGAAGTGATGGAACATGTCCAGAGAAGGGCACCGAGGCTGGTGAGGGGGCTGGGGCACAGCCCTGTGAGGAGAGGCTGAGGGAGCTGGGGTTGTTCAGCCTTGAAAAGAGGAGGCTCAGGGGAGATCTTCCTGCTCTCTACAAATACCTGAAAAGGAGGTAGTAGCAAGGTGGGAGTTGGTCTCTTCTCCCAGGCAGTCAGTGACAGAACAAGAGGACACAGTTTCAAAATGCACCAGAGCAGGTTTAGGCTGGATGTTAAGAAGTTCTTCACAGAAAGAGTGAATGGCATTAGAATGGGCTGCCCAGGGAGGTAGTGGAGTCACCATCTCTGGAGGCATTTAAAAGGAGACTGGATGCGGCACTTGCTTAATTAGAAGGTGATAGGTTGAATGATGATCTTGAAGTTCTTTTCTAATGTGGTTGATTCTGTGATTGTATCTCCTGTGTTATCTGCAGTTTACATGCTCCACCAATTCTAAATATTGTGCCCCTGTGTTTCTGCTGAAAGCTAATGCTTCTGTTGCAAGAATGCTTTAGACTGTAGATAACAAAACTGACGCTAAAGTAATGACATATATGCCTAAGGCGTTGACTCCAGAGAGTTTATCCTGATCTTCAGGCCAAGAGGTGGAGAATGGTCATCATTCACATCACTTGGCCTATGTAGAGCAGACTGGCTGCATCTGTGTTGTGTAACATCATTTGCTTAGATCCCAAGACACTGGCATTTTTATTCCTTTATGTGATTCAGAAAAACTGCCCAAGTTGTGGCATAATACCAAGGGTATGTGCTGTACTTCTTAAGGCAGTGCATGATAGCAGCGCCCGAAGGCAGCAAACCTGCTGAGGCAGTGCTGGGGAATTGTTACAGTGCAGAGGGAGCAATCTCATCCATGCTGTCTGTAGAGAATGGTTTCTTCAAAACTTGTCCTGATTCTGTGTCAGAAAGAGCTGACTCACCCTAAAGAAAATCCCAGGAGCCACAAGGTGTACGAAAAACCATAGCAGATCATAGATCTGGGACATGCAAGGAAGGGCTTATTAAACAGGACTGGTACACATGGTGTTATTCTAACTTCAGCCCCATTGGTTAGACTGTCTGTTCTTCAAATGTATTATTTTTGCTGTGGTATCAATTCAAATTATGTGTGTGTGCTTATACTGGTATACATGTGTTTGTATAAAGATATATTTAAGAGTCTTTTGTTTTTAAACTGCTATTAAGTGCTAATAGGGAGAATAGTTGCAGAATTAAATCTTCATTGTAGAAAGCTTGGGCATCTTTCAGAATACTCTTTTTTAGATGTGAATAGTCACAAGAAGACTTTCAGTCATTCCTATTTGATTTTCTCACTTCTTTGAAGTACTTCGACCCAGTCAACAACAATCTCAGACTAAAGCATGAGGAACTCCTTCACCTTAATTCTTCTCTGAGACTCTTTGTCAGCCTTTGTCCTAATCTCAGACCCATTGCTGATGTTACTAATTTTGCTTCTGCTCTGGATTTACATCACTTATTTCCAGCATGACATGGGAAGAATCAGTTGCCTTAAAAGATACTTCAGTGTAGAATCAAGAGTTAGGAGAGGCAGCGAGAGGCATTCTTCCTCTCATTTTGTCCCCTCACATCAAACACCAACCAGTGTAAAGCGTGCTCTTGTGCATATGACACATTCATGAGTGCACAGTCCTCTACATCATTTGATAATCCTTGGCATCATCATTATCCTCTTTGCCTTTTGCAGGAAAAGGTCAGGCAACCTTTCCTCTACCCTGGAAATCAGGAATTGTAATCAAATTTAATGTGGAAGTGTTAATTATATGCATTTAAGTAAGGTCATGCTTTTCAGTATATTAATTTTCTTTACAAAGGACTTGCTAAATATTTTATGTTTATTATTTGTGCACTTTCATCTAATTGCAAAATTGTAGGAACTTCAGGGAACAGTGATGATAATGAGATCAGTAAGAGATTACAAAGACTCATGCAGAGAAACAATGAAATGTTCAGTGAAAGTCAGTAAAATTTGAGGAAATGGAAATAACATAGAAACCCTTAGCCCACTACCCTTTTTCTCTAGGCAGACCTCCCTCCTTCAGATGATAGTTTTTGAGTGGAAAAGAGATCCAAATTACAGATCAGTGTGAAAGAACAGCATTCCACCTGCTTTGTGCAGAGTATTGGACTAGATGACTTCCAGAGCACCCTTCCCACCTAAACTATTCAGTGAGTCACTTGAAATGCTAACTCTACATATGGTAAATTTGGATTCCTTACCAAGTGCTTTTGCCAGTGTGTTCACCTGGGACTAGTTTCTACAGCTTTGTTCAGCTTTGATAACGACTTTCACACGTCTTTTGTATTTGTATTAAACTCACATGTCATTCTTGTTTAATTCTCACATTAATCTCTGTAGTACCAAATAAGAAGCCATGAGAAATCTGTATTTATAAATACTAGTTTATTAACCCTTCTTCCAGTGTTCAGGAATAGTCCTATGTGAAATAATCTAAATCAACAGCTGCCTTCTGTACTTAAAAAAATTGCCCAGCACCAAATTATTCTGCAAGAGATTTGCTTCTATGCCAGGTAAAAAGGAGCATGAGAGCTCATGAGCTGCCTAGGAGGTGGTTGAGTCACCAACCCTGGATGTGTTTAAGGGTCATTTGGATGTGGTGCTTAGGGATATGGTTTAAGGTGAATCTTGTAGAGATTGGACTTTGTGATCCTGAGAGTCTTTTCCAACCTTAATGTGGTCTTTTCCAACCTGGATGTTTCTATGATTCTGAGAGGGAAGCACCTTTCCACCTTTCCAATTAACTTGTAAAGAACTCAGCCCTGGGAAAGGCTGAGGGAAGTGGGTAGTTCTTGTACACTGTCTGGATGCTATAATATTTAAGGACAGGAGAGGCTGAGGGAGCTGGGGTTATTTAGCCAGGAGAAGAGGAGGCTCAGGAGTGACCTCATTGCTGTCCACAACTACCTGAAGGGAGGCTGTAGCCAGGTGGGGGTTGATTTTTTTTCTCCCAGGCAACCAGCAACAGAACAAGGGGACACAGTCTCAGGTTGTGCCAGGGGAGGTCTAGGCTGGATGTTAGGAGGAAGTTGTTGGCAGAGAGAGTGATTGGCTGGAATGGGCTGCCCAGGGAGGTGGTGGAGTCGCTGTCCCTGGAGGTGTTCAGAAAAAGCCTGGATGAGGCACTTAGTGCCGCGGTGTAGATGACTGGATAGAGCTGGGTGCTAGGTTGGACTGGATGATCTTGGAGGTCTCTTCCAACCTGGCTGATTCTATGACAAATATATACTAGACCTTGACACACAAGAATTTTGTCAGGCAACTTAGTTTAAAAAATAGCTCACAACTCATAGTGCTATTTGATGTTCTATAGTAGCATCAAAGAACTATTGAGAATGCATAATGTGCTTAGTAAAGTAGCACAGTACTTGTAGCAAAGGGTTTAATCATCTTTTACTTTTGATCACTGCCAAATACATACATATATATTTTTTCCTATTTTCCTGTTCTTTGACTATTGAAATATAAAATTCCTAGCAATTCTTGGAATTTTCATTACACTATTTGTTTTATTTTTATTTAAATTGGAAAGAAATATTTGTTGATTTAGTAATATTTAAGCAATATGTAGTGAGGAGGTGAGAACTTACAGAAAATTTAACTTCTTGTCCATGAATTGAGAGACTTTTTTCATACATTTTGTGATTTGATGTAAATTGAATTGACCTTATTGACTCTATATTGCTCAAGCTCAAAGTCTAACCTAGGATTCTCTGTGTGTTTCAATACAATTGTTTATACACATTGTTATTCATGCACATGGCTGGGTACAAAATTGTAAAGTCATGGAATTGTGGAAATGGATTTCTGGAGATCATTTACTTCAGTATTCTGCAGGTCAACTAAAGCAGCTCTCTCAGAGCCATGTCCAGTTGGGTTTTGAATGTCTCCAAGGATGAAGGCTCTGCAACCTCTCTGGCTGTATCCTTGCCTTGGGGAGAACAGATGTTTCTCAGCAGTGACAAGTGAAGGGGAAGGATCCCAAGGAGAGCTCTATGCATTTTTGCTGTCCTCACATACAGGGAAATTCCTCCTCCTTGTCTTCTTGGCTAATTGTTCCTAAGAAGTTTGTATCTCTCCATTACCTGATTGCTTCAGACTTTGCTTGCCAGCCCTGTACATGACCTTCTCACTTTTTGGTGGGTTTCTATCCCCTCTTCTTTACTGACCAGTTTGGTCCCATCCTATTGGACCCCATGTGGTCTTACTGACTGTATTTTAGTTAGCAGTCCTTCACTCTCAGAAAAGACCCTATGGTTGTAAAAGCAAAATATCTCATATTGATACCAACATGATAACTCATGTTGATACCAACTGCACATTCATATTTTCACAAAGAGAATCCAGCCCCTTCCTTTTGACAGTCAGGATTGAAGAGAGAGCCCTCCTGGGCTCATTTTTCTTTTTCTTTTTTAAATTTGATAAGAATATTTCATAAAAAGCAATTTGCAAGTACAATGCAAACTAATGTTTGTATCTGACAAGTAAGGAGCTGCTGTAATGATGTTAGTAAAACTAACGTGTATGTCGAGATGTATGCAGTAATATAAAGGGCTCCTTTTCTTGGCTTTTTGTTTGTTTATTTTATAATAGCACTGTGCTTCATAGTGCTCCCTACTTTTGTCAGGGAGGAACACTTCAAGCAATAGCTCTCTCCTGGGCAAAACTTTCATATGAATCTTTAATCAATTTGCTTGTTAGAGCAGCATTGTGCACAGAGGAATCTAATGAAGGTAAACACTGCTTTTGAATAACTATCTGAGAACTGTGCTGAGAAGGAAAGTATAAGCAGCAAAATTCTTGAAGGGTTTTGTGTATGTTGCATATAGTGCCCTACTTCTGATTTAAAGACCTTTTATGTGGTTGCATGCACAGAATACCTTAGAAAAGGCATTAATGAAAAGACATTGGCAAACCAATGACTTCAGTATTTGATTGTGAAGGAGAAAGATGCCCTGGTGTAGAGGCAAGGAGAACAAGATGCAGCAATGTACCAATGTTTTATTCCAGCCCATAAAAGGTGACATGTTGCTTTCTTGTTTTCCTCCTGCCATTGTTTCAGCTGGAAAGGCCTGGGTTTGGAAAGAAGTAAGTTTTGTCCTTTTTTTTTTTTAAAGCTTGAAATTTGTATATGTAGTAGTGCTGTACTCTGAGCATAAACTGTGATTCAGGGGCAGAATTGCTTTGCTATTCAAAGATTCTCTGTCACAGTTACTACTGCTGGTTGGCCATGGTCTCTAGTATGTTTACAATTCAATGACTTTAGGATCTCAAAGTCTAAGATGTTCTCAATACATATAAATATAGTACCTTTTAGGCTTTTGCCATGCATAAATCAAATCAGACTCTTTCATTTTGAACTGTGTCGAGTCCTGAGATGATCTAGGGAGTCAGGAAGTACTGATGCTATATCGCTATGTAGTTGTGGGGTAGAGAGTAAAACAGAGTTTGGAGGACTCACTGTAGAAACAGGTCAGTGACTGCTTTGAAAGTACCACTTTTGAGTTGCAAATGAAATGTGAATAACACTCAAGATTGATCTTTCTGTCGTGACTGTTTTGACATCTCTTCTCAACCGATAGGTTGGATTTTTTTCCCTCTCACATTAACAGTGACATTTCAGCAGAGTCTTAGGAAAAGATTGTTATCCTGTTGATCTTAAATTCTGTTATTCCTTAATAGTTTTTACAGTTGCAGGCTTTCCTTCTTTCAAGGGTTGAAAGGAAAAAATAATGGTGTTAAAAAACCATATATATGTGTACATACATGCAAAGGAATACATGGTAATCAAAAAGAGAAAATATGAGTGTGTATTAGCTAGTTACTTCTCTACTGTCAAATTAGGTCCCTCTTCCTGTGGTGGTGTTTCTTACAGCTGGAAACTTCCAAGAAAAATTTGATTAACAGGACAGTAATAGAATTTTCTTTGAGCCACAGCACACAGTGCGTGAAGATATAAAAGAAGGTGTCAATCCTGCGTGCCCTCCAAACAGTTAGCACAGTTCCAAGGCAGAACTCATTTGTGCTGTCAACTTATGGGCTATTTTATCTCTTATAGATAGGACTGTTTTCTTGTAACTAGTTGAGAAAGAGTGAATTTGATAGCATTTGGAAACTCTGCTGTAATCTCTTCCTTTAAAGTCACTTCACAGAACTTCTGAGGTGAATGCTGAGTCTGAGTTTACTCCGAATCCTTCTTTCAAGTCACAATACCAGAGGATTAAGAAGTCTAATTTGGAGAGGAAGAGCTCTAGTGCCAAGAAAATTCAGTGTTTGTGAGCAAAGGGAACGTTAGCTTTGTTTCACAGAATCACAGAATATTAGGAGTTAGAAGGGACCTCAAAATATCATCTAGTACAACCACCCTGCCAAAGCAGGTTCAGCCAGAGTTGGTCACACAGGAATGCATCCAGGCAGGTTTTTAATGTCTCCAGAGAAGGAGATGCCACAGCCTCTCTGGGCATGCTTCCATAGCATGTTGTTGCACGTGGGAGCAGATGCAGAGGTTGACGAGAAAGAGATGGTGTTTTCCTTCAAAATACTGTTTCTATTCTAAGAACTTGAGAAGTGGAGGGTGTTAGCAAAGGGATGTTTATTTAAGTAAGGATTTGCTCTCCAATTCTTTCATCTTCTATTTCGCAGTGTTGGGTTTATTCCACACCCTGCCTTTATGATATCAAACTTCAGTCTAATAAACATCTGTCACATGACAACTGACTTCTGTAATTGGGAGACCACAGCGCTGCAAGATAAAGAACTGTCTGTCAAGGAGTAAACTCATTACAACCCCACATTAGCAACATTTTAAAGGCAAACAGAAAAACACTGTGGGTTATTTATATTTCGAGTCTGGCAAAAAACTGTGAAAAATCTCTCATAAGGGATGGATGCTACATTGACACAGAGCCAAGGGAAAAGCTTTACAGTAGAAATTGTTCATTGACTCTGTGACTGCAAGTGCAGAAAAGCATAAAGAATTAGGTAACAGTAATTCAAGCAACACAGCAAAGCCAAAGCATGAGACTGGAGTGTAAACAGCTTCAACTAGATATTAATTTCAATGTGTCTGAAAACAAATGGGAGATTACTGGGATAAGATTAACTGTAACAAATGCAAGGAAATGCATGAAGCAGTTGGAAAAGCTTTTTATAGTAGAGCGGTAAAATCTAGTTAATTGTGAATTATTTTTGTTTTCATAATTACTTCTATTGTTCCACTGAACTTCTGTTGAATGTCTGATGTAGTGGAGTTGTCATGCCTTAATTAATAGAAAATACTAGAAATGGAACACCAATGTGATTAGTGTAGCATTACATGCTTTAATATATGTGCTGTTCTCACTGGTTGAGAGTGACTTCACACTTAGATAATCCTTGGTTTAAAACAAAACAACCACTCTGATAATGTAGTACACTTAATGCAAGCATTTGACTGTATGTGAAGGTAACCAATATAATTCCGTTCACAGGTGCCTTGTAGCAAGAAGGTCATGAGTAAGTCTTTGCAATGAGAAACCCAATTATTTTAATTCCTGCTGTGACCTTGCACACAGGCATTGTTCAAGAGAGTGGCCTTTTGGGGCACCATTAGCAGTAATCAACAATGAGCTGGACTGAGGTTGATGTTTTCATGTCAGTTGATCTGTACATGTGCAGTAGGTTTTTATAAATCTTGAACTGGATCTATTGTAGAGATACAGAGCATCTGACTTCCTGACAGCAAGACACACAAGCCTGATGTGCATACAGCTAACTTTTGTGGATATTAGTTGTTTAATCATATTTCTGAGATACAATTACATGATACGCCTGAAACGCATTCAATGCATTTAGAATGGAAGACCAAGCCGGAAGAGTACCCTGAAGTGCATGAACCTTCTCTGTGCCTGCTGCATGGGCAGAAAATCTAACTGTGTCTGGAAAAGTGAAGCTAAAACCATATTTCAAATTCTCCCAATCATTCCCTTTCTTTCTGGGGCTAATTTTGATCTCCTTTGCTTTGAGATAAATCCTCAAGAGACGGTTGAAGTTGCAGATGTTCTTTTGTGGCACGGTTAGATGAGTCTGAAAATACTAACACTGGGCAACAGGTAAAGAGGAGCCAGTGGTTGGAGAATTGCACCTAGATCCTGTGCTTAATTTGGGCACTTGTTTTTCTCACCCTTGTTGGGTTTTGTTAATGTTTTTTTCTTTTTATTTCCAACATATTTTATGCTATCTGTTTCTGATTACAGATGTTTAGTTATCACAGCTGTAAAGGCTGAAAGCGATCAGGAGAAACACTGTGCATGGTTTTGTGTAGAGTGAGCCATCTTACAGCTCTTATTATTACTGAGAAGATAAATGTAGCTAGCAATGTCTCATCTGAAACAGCTTCATTTTTAGCCTGTGCCAGGAAACTGCTTGTAAGAACTTTTAAACAGGTGACATTTTGATTCAGTAGGAGTATGGTTTCAGGGGCAGTGGAGGCTGTAGAAGTCTAAATTTGCAGGGCAAGCCCGTATGGTGGAATGTGTGCAGTGCTACCCTGTTTTGTGCTCAGCCCTTGCTCTGAGTGTTTTCATTCACTTCCTTTCATGAGGGATATCGGTCTGGCATCTGCTGAGCTAAAAGGACAATTAAGTAAAAGACCTGCAGTATACTCTTTCAGTTTATTTGATGATACTATGTTAGGTAAAAGTCTTTACAGGTAAACTCAGTTATAAATACGTGACTGAGTTCAAAACTTTTTCTTTAAGCTAAACATCTTCATTATCATTCTTGGACCTTTTATACAATTGCTTGTGTAGGGTTGCACATAATGTATTGTCTACTTGGAAAAAAAAATCAGCAGGTGTGGTGATATTATGTGCTGAAAGTGAATATTTAAAACTCAAGGGAAGCTACCCATAACTTTAGGGAGGGGAAAAGATAGTAGAGATTTCCTTTAAAAGAGTTTGTGGTACTTTTCTCTTTTAAAGCACCATTAAAAGAAATTATCTCAACATTTGCTGGGGTGGTCCATCACAAGCCAACCTGTCCGTCTAGGATTTTCCTACATGTCTTTCTAGTTAGAGATGTGCATGGATATGCAGAATGACTTGGATGTTTTGTCAGAATGATGGCAATTTGCCATGCTCATAGCCTTCCTTTGCACCTGAATTGGGAGTTCACTGTTGCCCCTTATACTTTCTTAATTTGTTGGGCTACTTTACCTACATGGTGTAGAAAATGCTTGATTTCATCTTTCATGCCAACCTGTTCAAAAACCTAACTTGCTTGAATATTTAAAATAATATGTAGAAAAAAAATGTATTTCTTACATATGCAGCCCTAGAGTAAATGAATGCACTACCAGCTCTGCAACTCCAGCCTTCAGAACCTGGGTATCTTCCTCCCCAGAACTTGTATCAATATCATTTCAGAAAGATGTTGTGTTGACCTTTCCTTTGCAGTCTGTGGGGTTTGCAGGAATCATTGATAGGAGCAGTATGCATCCAATGAATATTGCATTACAAGAGCTGGCTATTTGAGAATTAGTTTATTTTTTCAAAGATGTATTTTTCTATGCACAGGCTGCTGTCAGTGGTACATGCTATGATGATAAAAAAAAAAATCCTACTTAAAGTAAGTGATTCTGTGCACTTTACAATATGCACATATATAAGACCTCACCTGGAGTACTGCATCCAGCTCTGGTCCCCTGAACAGGAGAAGCACATTGACCTGGTGGAGAGGGTCCAGAGGAAGACCACAAAAATTATCAGGGGGCTGGAATACTTCTCCTGTGAGGAGAGGTTGAGGGAGCTGGCATTGTTCAGCCTGGAGAAGAGGAGACTCCAGGGAGACCTAATAGCAGCCTTCCAGTATCTGAAGGGGGCCTGCAAGAAAGCTGAAGAGGGACTGTTTACAAAGGCCTGTACTGATAGGTCAAGGGGCAATGGCTTTCTACTAGAGAAGAATAGATTCAGATTAGATGTTAGGAACAGGTTCTTTAGCATGACAGTAGTGGAACGCTGAAACAAGTTGCCTAGGGAAGTACTTGAGGCCCCATCCTTAAAGATATTCAAGGTCAGGCTTGACAGGATGGTGGGCAAGCTGCTCACTGCAGGGAAGCTGGTCTAGATGACCTTTGGAGGTCCCTTCCAACCCAAACCATTCTATGTAGCAAGGGTAAAGCACTGAATCCAGGAGAATTCCCTTGTGTTTCAGGTAGGCATGTAAAGGGCTCTCATACAACCCATGTAATGTAAGGAAATGGAATGAAATGTGATCGTTAGCCAAATGCAGTGAGTAAAGATAAGAGTTCTCCACCGTTTATCTACCAAATGTGGCTCTCTAGCACAGTGACTCTAATACCACAGTTGTTAATATTAAGTCTGTCCACATATTTTGTACAAAATCTCTGTGGTGAAGCGTTCATTGTGGTGAAAAGCTGACACAGTGGAATGCTTTTTGTGTAGGCCCTGGACAAATTATCGTCTGATTTATCAATTCCAAGGTCAGAGTACTACCATGGCTCTTAAACTGTAGTGTAGTAAAGTGGTCTCCATTGACCGTTCAATGAATCATCTGTAAGTTTGGCTGATTGTTGCCACCAGGTATCTACAGCAACATAGTTCTTTGTCTGAACCCATTTCTCTGGTCTATAATTTGCAAATTTGCTCTAATTTGATTTCAGAATGGACTTTTATTGCAATATACTTGGACTTGTAAAGCTCAGATACATTTTCGTGACACAGAGTAGCCATTATTAATATGTCAGTGTAGAAATGACTTAATTGCTTATTTCAGCTCTAGTGCCAGTTTAAGTATAAGCCAAAGGGCACTGTTATTAAACACCTTGTACTGTCAGAGCTGTATTTCTTGCCCTGTCATGTGTAGAGCAATTCTTTTTGTAAAACATTAGAAAACAGAAGCTCTTGCACACAAAACCTGAACTCAATTGGCATGGAATTAGTGTTTTCTTTTCCTTATCCAACTTCCCTAGTCTAACACTAGGGTTTTCTCCATTAAAACAACCAACCAACAAAACAAAAATGAAAATGATGTGAAACATTATGACCTTTGTGCCTGTGCTAGTGTGGGTATATCCATTTTCCTGTGAATAAAAATCATCAGATTATGTTACCATCTTAACCACTCTGAAATGCAGAACAATTGTTTTAAACAAATTAAGGTCAGATGTTTTTTCTCATAACAGCAGTGGTACTCTTTAGATTCCCATTCTTTTCTCATCTCATATAAAGTTCCTGATAGATCCTCATTTTGCCTTTTGTCTTCTTCCCTTTTATACAGCAGTTCATCAGCACTGCTCTTTAGTGCCATGGTCTAGTTGACTGGATAGGGCTGGGTGCTAGGTTGGACTGGCTGATCTTGGAGGTCTCTTCCAACCTGGCTGATTCTATGATTAGCAAAACTGATGGTTTTGGTAACATCCCTATGCCCCCAAACTTTACCTTTCATTTTCCAATTCATTCTTTTGATTTCCCAACCATCTGAAGCCAGCTCACTAATCCACTGGTGTGACTTCTGCTCTTAGGGAGCTATTGAAGAAATAGACTAAGTTTTCTCTTACCCTGCCATGGGGCACCAGCACATATAAACATCAAAGAACCCAGAGTTTCTGTAGAGCACAAGGGTGACTTTGTGTGTATTTAAGTGATATGATGTGTTTAATTGACATACTGTTTCAGTCTGACTCTTTAAACTGGCTTTATTATTAAGTAGTTGTGGATAGTTTTGAAATGGATACCACTTTGCAAGTGCAGTAACCCTATTTTTACCCTTTTAGCTGTTTAAAATT
This sequence comes from Pogoniulus pusillus, assembly GCF_015220805.1. Taxonomy (NCBI): domain Eukaryota; kingdom Metazoa; phylum Chordata; class Aves; order Piciformes; family Lybiidae; genus Pogoniulus; species Pogoniulus pusillus. The sequence goes on from NC_087278.1 coordinate 11,212,592, forward strand.
ACTGGTGTGGTCTAACTTTCTGAAGAGAGATAAGATGTTAATTTTATGTTTTTCTTTTCTTTTTCAGGGAGTAATATGTGGGAGGCTGTGGACTACTTGCTTCCAACATAGGAACAGCGCTGGGTTGGGAATCTGCACTCCGGAGAGAATGCTGGGAATCTGCAGAGGGCGACGGAAATTCCTGGCTGCCTCTCTGACTGTTCTTTTTGTGCCAGCTGTTACGTGGCTTTATCTGTTTGCTGGGAGTTTTGAAGGTAGGAGAAGAACAATGCCTGGGTGTGAGGGATGGGGTGTTAAATCATTTTTATCAAAGCAGACAAGTATGAATCTGGTGTCATTAATTTTAGCCTAAATACATTTGGTTCAGCTTCCATAGGAAAAGGTACAGATTTGAAGACAGGGTCTTGCTTACTTCTCACTGCTGAGGAGAAGGTGGCTGCTGGCCCTGCTTAGTTCAGTTTCCTCTTAGTTTTAAACTCCTATTTTAGATTTGCCCTTGATGTGATCTAGGAGTATTTAAAAAGGTATCCATTCTGGACACTCCTTACACAATTCTTGGTTTTTGTAGGCCTGTGTTTGAGACCTGATACATGTTGATGACATGGGACACATGTCTAATTTTGGGACAGGAATTAGTCATCAGGAAGTGTGTGTAGCTACGAAAAGGTAGTCCCAAGCTAACCTCATGAAGTTCAGTAAGACCAAGTACAAGCTCAGGACAAGCCCAAGCACCAATATAGGCTGGGCATTGACTGGCTTGAGAGTAGCCCTGAAGAGAGGGACTGAGGGGTGCTGGTGCACGAGAAGCTCAATATGAGCCATTAGTGTGCTCTTGCAGCCCAGAAAGCCAACCAGAACCTCAGCTGCACCAAGAAAAGTGTGGCCAGCAGGTCTAGGGAAGTGATCCTCCCCCTCTGCTCCACACTGGTGAGCCCCCACCTGGAGTACTGCATCCAGTTCTGGAGCCACTATTACGAGAGGGATAGGGATGTACTGGAACATGTCCAGAGAAGGCCACGCGGATGATCAGAGGGCTGGAGCACCTCTCCTATGAGGACAGACTGAAAGAGCTGAGGCTGTTCAGTCTGCGGAGGAGAAGACTACAAGGACCTTATTGTGAACTTCAAGTGTCTTAAGGGGGCCTACAAGAAGGCTGGGGAGAGACTTTTTAGGATGTCAGGTAGGACTAGGGGGAATGGAACAAAGCTAGAAATGGGTAGATTCAGACTGGGTTTTAGAAGTTCTTCACCATGAGGTTGGTGAGACCTTGGAACGGCTTGCCTGAGGAGGTGGTTGAGGCTCCATCCCTGGAGGTAAGTTCAGGCTGGATGAAGCTTCAGACAGCCTGATCTAGATGATCCTTGTAGTCCCTTCCAACCCTGACTAGATTCTATGATTCCTGTCCTATGGTTCAGTGTGCTGCTGCTCACTGGGCAACGGAACATGCAGTGTACCTGGTTTGTGGAATGGCAGACAGTGGTGGGATGCTGCTCTGTGAGGTGTAAATGTAGCAGTAAAGAATTATGCTGTAGTTATATAAATGCCTACATAGCAAAGACCTACAAACATGAGGCTTTTTTATTGCCTTTGTGTGAAGACTGCTAGCTGTGACCACTGCCTCTGCTTATTGTGCTAGAAGGCTGAACACAGAAAATCAATTAAGATCAATATAAAATACCATTATAAAAATAATTTTGAATCCATATCCCTTTGGGGGGTGGTGGGTTGCTGTATCTGGGGTATCTTTCTGTCCTGTTCTTTCTTTAGAGGCAGATCCTCAAGTTTATAGGTACCTTCAGTTACATCAGCGTAACTAGCACTTTGAATGCTCAGGCTTGGAATAATCAGTATTTCCCTGTGATGTTGTCTTTTTTCTCCTTTGTTTTCTTTTGGGAGGGATGGAGGAGAGATGGAGCAGATTTTGTGTTTGGCAGTAGGTGTGTTATTTTGGCAAAGGTGAAAAAAGCTGCTCTGCCTTTGTAGTTATCTTAGCATGAGAAGAGGTGTTTCAGCCTTTAAAAACCCGTTCAAACAGTAGTTTACAGTCTGATAAATTTTAAAAGGCATTGTTTAAAATGTCAAGCTTCTTTCATGTAACCTTGGCTGACAAATTTGGGCTTTGTTTCAAAACAAAATTGGATTCCAAGTTAAATTACAAGTAAGAACAGGCAAAGATTTTGTGTGTGTGTGTGTGTGCATTACATACATTTCTGAATTAGTCACATGCCAGGTACAAATATTTGCTTATGCAAATTTATTTGGTTACTTAAAATTCTGCTTTAATGGGCAGAAACTCCATGAGCTCATTCTAGAATAAAACACTTATGGGATTTGTGTTAAATTGAAAATATAAGAGGTGCTGGCTGCATACTTGAAAAGTAATGATCTGGCAGGCAGAAGAGTACTGATTTTGTTTGAGTTTTAAAAGCTGAGCAAATGTAGAACTCACCTTTTTGCTTTTAGAAGAGTATTATGCTGCCTTGTTGTAATGACTACTTTAATTATGTCCACAATTGATAACGGCCTGCTGCTTTAAATTCTTCTGTGGGTAGGATACTTTGTTTTTACAGAGAGCTCAATACAAATCTTGAAATTTGCTGCTACATGGTATTTGAAGTGACTTAAAGCTCTCAGTGTGAATTAATCTTAAATGCAGACCAGGCAGCAAAGCCCATTACCTATTAAGAAGCCTTGCACTGTAAGAGGACTGGAAATTATACCAAGTTACTGACTCTTGCTGTTATTTTTTGGTATCTATTTTCTTAGGATTTTTGGATGGGGCATAATTTAACCTTTATTATTTAAAAACTAAAATATTTATTTAACTGAACAGTAGGTAGCATTTTCCTTGATTTGTAGGCATTATTGGAGAGAGTTAAAGTGGTTTTGTCGGTTTATGACTTCTTGTTGTGTACTTCCCTATGTTTCTCACAATTTTCTTGTGTTTTAAGCTCTCTGTATTGTTAAGTATAAAATGTCCCACAAAAACTTTGCGCCTTGATTTGAAAGCAGCAGGAGTGGAGAGACCTCTTTGTCCTCTGGCACAAGTTCCTTTGCTTAATCACAGGCAACGTGAAAAAATTTCATTTAAGCTGGTTTTAGATGCAAATAAACTGTTCTTGTTACACTTTTCTCCACTCATGTAGAACAAACAGTACCTGGTGTCTTCATAGACTCAATTATTCAGGATGGAAGGGACCTCAGAAGTTCTCTGGTTAAACTCTTGGTGGGCTTTAGGGTCAGGCAAGATTTTTCAGACCTTTATCCAGTCATGTCTTGGAAACCTCCAAGGACAGAGGACACGTGGCCTTTCTGGGCTACTTGTGCACTGCTTGACTGTCTTCAGGTGGAAGAGTTTCTCCTTATGTCTAGTTTGACTATCCCTTGCTTCAGTTTCTGTCTGATGTCATTCATCCCCTCACTATGTATTCCTGTGAAAGGCTTAGCTCTGTCTTCTTGCACCTTACTTATATTTACTGGGGACACTGCTGATAAGTCCCACAGAGCATTCTCTTCTCCAGACTGAACAAGCCCAGGGCCCTCTGCTGGCTTTCATCAGTGTTCTGTTATACCTGGACAAAAGGACAGAATGACACAAAACTGTGAGCTGGCTGACACACCAGAAGGCTTTGCTGCCATCCAGTGTGACCTGGACAGGCTGGAGAGTTGGGCAGAGAGCAACCTTACAAAGTTCAACAAGAGCGAGTGCGGAATATTGCGCCTCAGGAGGAATAAGAAGTTGGGGGCTGACCTGCTGAAAGGCAGTCTGTGGAAAAAGACATGGTCATCCTGGTGGACAACAGGATGAGCATGAGCCAGCAATGTGCTTTTGTGGCCAAGAAGGCCATTTTTATTCTGAGATGCATCCAGAAAAGTGCTCGAGGTAGGTTCTGCTTCTCTTCTACTCTGTGCTGTTGAGGCCTCATCTGGAGTACTGTGTCCACTTTTGGGCTTCCCAGTTCAAGAAGGACAATGAACTTCTAGAGAGGATACAGCAAAGGACCACAAAGATGATTACAAAAATGATTTGGGGACTAGAACATCTGTCTTATTAAGATAGGCTGAGGGACTTCAGGCTTTTTAGACTGGAGAAGACTGAGGTGGAAACTTAGCAATGCTTTTAAATACTTAAAGGGCAGGCATCAGAGGGATGGAGCCAGCATTTTTTCAGTGGTGCCCAGTGACAGGACAAGAGGTAATGGGCACAAAATTCAGCATAAGTTCAGTCTAAACATGAGCAGAAAATTCTCTACTTTTAGGGTGGTGGAGCACTGGAACGGGCAGCTGAGAGAGATGGTGGAGTCTCTGTCTCTGGAGTCATTCGAAGCCCACCTAGATGCCATCCTGTGCAACCTGTGCTAAGTGAATCTGCTCTGGCTAGGGAGTTGGATGATTCTTCCAACCTCTATCATTCTGTGATTTGGTAATCTTGTTCTTAATATTTAGGACCCCAAACTGAACACAGTGTTCCAAATATGGTCTAATGAGTAGAAAATACAGGGGAATGGTCACTTAAACCTCACTCACAGAGAGTGATTTGCCATTGGAATAGGCTGCCCAGGGAGATGGTGGAGTCACCATCCCTGGAGGTGTTCAAGAAAAGCCTGGATGAGGCACTTAGTGCCATGGTCTAGTTGATTGGATAGGGCTGGGCGCTAGGTTGGACTGGATGATCTTGGAGGTCTCTTCCAACCTGGTTGATTCTATGATTTGATCTCTTCCTCATGCCTTTGCCCATCATCCCTGTCCAGGCATGCTGCTGGTTCATGTTTAATGTTCTGTCTACTAGGACGACAGGTCCTTCCTCACAGAACTAGTCAACTTCCTGTGTCATTATGAGACTTAGCCTGTTTTAAGTACAGAGGTTGCTTTGTTCAATCCTCTAGCTTGTCTAGGTTCCCCTGGGTGGCACCCTTGCCTGTGAATTTATTGATTCCAATCCCCTGGCTTGGTGTCATTTGCAATCTCAGTAGAGGAGAATTTTGATTTCTTCTTCAAGTCATTGATAAAATTATTGAAAAGGACTGATCTCAGCATGGATGCTGAGGAACTCCACATGTAACTGAGTTCCAGACAGAGCATGAACAAGTAACCTTCACACTTTAAACCTGACATTCCAGCTAGTTTTTCACCCATCTAGCGGTCTACCCATATAGACTATCAAATTCCAGCTTAGATACAAGGATGCTATGGGAGACTGCATTGAAGGCTGTGCTAAATTCAAGGAAGATCACATCTCCTGGTCTTCCCTTATTCACAACTCTAGGAATTTCATTACAGAGCAAGTTGGTCAAGCATGACTTACCCTTGGTGAGTCCATGCTAGTTATTCCCATGTCAGGGCTGAGCATTTCCCCATTTGAAATTATTTACATACAGTAGCCAAATTGCCTCTTTTTTTCACTAAACTAAAAAGGCTGTCACAGGAGGAAAAAAAAAAAAGGTTTTTTGTGGTTGTCTTGTGTTGCAATTTGTTTTTATGTTTCAGGGCTCTAGAATCAAATATCTCTCCTCATTACTGGTATTTGCAGTGCTGCATCCAGAAATTACATCTTCTTGATATGATTAAGAATTACATTACTCATCCATGTGTTTACATCTAAAAACTTAAGTTACTCAGTTGCTGTAGCATGACAGTGGGATCTCATTTAGAAACCCCTTATAAGCATTTTGTTAGTGAATCTGTAATGTGAAATATGCCCTAATGTAGTCAGTTCCCATGTTCTGTATTATAAATAGTTTGCAATTCTCTAAGACAGAATTTGGTTTCATTTGGGGAGTTGTTTCTCTTGTCAGAAAGTACATTGCAGGCTGCTGCTTCACAGTTGTCACTCAAACGCTGCCAGTAAGATGCTTCCTTTGGAATATTCATTGGAGATGGCATTACCCAAGCTGTGACAGCAACAGCTACTAAAAGCCTCATTAATCATGTATAAATGTCTATTAGGGTTATGAACTAGAATATTAAAGAGGATTTTGAGTATTGTATAGCCTTTGAACATACCTGGTTACTGCTGTTGTTTGTAGTAATGTACAAGGACAGCATGATTTGAGTTATCAGTTACTTTGAATGAAAAAGCTAATTGTTCCAACATTCTTAAATTGCATTCTAAAGGCAAAGTAATAAAGTAGGAAAGGTGGAGTGCATTTAAAAGAGGGAAGAGGAAATAATCAAGTAGTATGTGATGAATTTTCATTAGAAAGAAAATAGCAATTTCATTACCCAACAATTGCTCCAGAAATAGCATCATTTTGCCAAGCTATATGCAGCAGTTTGCTAACCCTTTTACTATGAAGGTCATGTAAAGTGGAAATTTGAAACTTTAATTTGACATATGCTCTCTAGAGTACTGATTCCTAAACAGAGCAAAACAAAACAGAAGTCTACTGTGTCTATGGGGCCTCTGTAGATTCAGTCTCCTGTTTTGACAGGACAAAAGTACACCTGAGTTACAAGCTTCTGTGTGGTGGATTCACTTCAGGTTGAAACCCCTGAAATGTCTGTGTAGCACTCTTGTGTAGAGCATATTTTGCAGGACAGAAGCAATCAATGCTGTAACATTAGGATGAAAGTTTAAGAGAAGTTGTGAGAGATGAGGTTGACAGGAGAAAAGCACACCTGAGTTACAAGCTTCTGTGTGGTGGATCCACTTGAGGTTGAAACTCCTGAAATGTGTGTGTTGCACTCTTGTGTAGAGCATATTTCACAGGACAGAAGCAATCAGTGCTGTAACCTTAGGATGAAAGTTTAAGAGAAGTTGTGTGAGATCAGGAAGGGAGTTTGTGAGAGAGTGGAAAGGAGACTGGTTTTTTTTCCTTAAATGCAAGAACAGAGTCTGCCTTCTTTCCTAGGACTTGCTTTCCTCAGTTGGCCTCTTTTAATTCCAATTCTGGGCAACTATTATTCTCTGTCAGTATATTTTAGTCCAAGTAATCTGGAGAGACATGATTGAAGCTAGAGTTGGGCAAACACCTCATAAAATACAATAAAGTGAAATGAAGGAAGGCTGCAAATATTCATCTTAGTATTTAAATGGATTCACTTTGATGCTGTTCACACTCTTTTTTTGTATGCTTTCCATAAATATTCCAGTGAATATGTTAATTGGGAAGAACTGTCTACAGAAACAATGATATCCAGTTTTAATATTCATGGGAAGCAGATTTTGAAATCATATTTGTGAATACTTGAATCAGAAAACTAATTCTGGGAGTTCAGCTTTATCTGGTTAAGTGCCAGAAGTTTATCACATGATCTGTGTGCAGGATGAAAACTGCCTGAATTTTTAATACTTGCAGTAAGTTGCTCATAGGAAGAAGCAAACAAATTAATTGCTAAAATGTCTAAGACACTTGCAACTGATGAACAAACATCAGCAAATAATCCCTTCACAGTCAATGTAATCAGAAAGGGGAAAATCTGAAATTGCTTTTTTCATTACAATTCACTCAGTTTGCCTGAATTTTATCTGCTGTGTGCCTCAACAGGATTAAACAAGAAAACTTAATCCAGTGTTCATTTAAAGTAGAAGTTTAAACTTCTGTACTGTTCTTGTAGTATAATAAAGTTCTGAGAAAAGGGATTGTGAAGTGTGCCTTTGCATATAATAAGGGTGTTCCTGTGTTGGGTGCCTGAGTGGGTTTGCAGGACATGAGTTCTATTATAAGACTGGCTTTGTTGCAACCACAGAATCATAGAATCAACCAGGTTGGAAGAGACCTTGAAGATCATCCAGTCCAAACTCTCCCCCACCGCTATCCAGTCAACTAGACCATGGCACTAAGTGCCTCATCCAGTCTATTCTTGAACACCTCCAGGGATGGCAACTCCACCTCCCTGGGCAGCCCATTCCAATGCCAATCACTCTCTCTGTGAAGAACTTCCTCCTAACAGCAGCACAAGCCCTACGAGGTGAGGCTGAGGGAGCTGGGGTTGTTTAGCCTGGAGAAGAGGAGGCTCAGGGGTGACCTTATTACTGTCTACAACTACCTGAGGGGTGGTTGTGGCCAGGAGGAGGTTGCTCTCTTCTCTCAGGTGGCCAGCTCCAGAACAAGAGGACACAGCCTCAGGCTGCGCCAGGGGAAATTTTGGCTCGAGGTGAGGAGAAAATTCTTCACTGAGAGAGTCATTGGGCACTGGAATGGGCTGCCCGGGGAGGTGGTGGAGTCGTCATCCCTGGGGCAGTTCAAGGCAAGGTTGGATGTGGCACTTGGTGCCATGGTCTAGCCTTGGGCACTGTGGTAAAGGGTTGGACTTGATGATCTGTGAGGTCTCTTCCAACCTTGGTGATACTGTGATACTGTGATACTGTGATTTTGTTTTGTGGGCATGAGAGCTCTCATCTGTCATCGAAGAAAATTAACATTTGAATGTGTGAAGAGATTTACTCCTCATTATATATTGAAAAAGTCTTGCTTATGAGCAGTGATTGGAAATTGGAAGTAGTTTCTGTGGCAGAATGATAAAGGTTGCAGCCCAAAACATGACATGGTCATATGAGGCTTTTGTAGGTCAAACTGTGGCATCTGTGAGGGGCGATGGTTGTTGGATTTTTTTCACAGCCACTATTTCAGTTGAATTACTTATGATCTAGAAATGCAATTTTATCCTTATGCAGTAAGGTCCGTGGAATAGCTCAGTCAATGTTGTTTCTTCCTTAGCTTGCTAGGAGTTCACATCCTTAAACCAGGTTCTCAGGAAATGCCATGGATCTTGCAAGAGCTGTTTCTTTCGTCAGCGTGTTGTGCCGAATGAAAGCAAGACCTGATCTTTTGAATTCCAGTACAGGGCACAAACATTCTCTTGTGACACTCGTTTTGAAAGTTAATGCATATTCTTTCATAAAAGTGAAGTAAGCTGCAGGCTTACTTTTGTTCCTCTCTATACATCTCTTGATTGGATGGAATGCTTTTATATTTCTAAACTGGTTTTGTCCTGGCTTTCTTTTTCTAGTCAGCCCTCAGTTTGTAGTTTCTGGTAGAAACATAAAGGTCAGAGTGAAAATAAATTCTTTTACAGGAGTAAGTTGAAACAGCAGCTTACTCTCAGTATAATCTGTAGCATTGTTCAAAGTTTTTATTTCATTTTCTTCTTTGAGTAGAACTTTTGGGCAAAATGAAATCTATAAAAGTTACATTACTTCCAAGAATAAGAGACACCTGGATAATAGAATCATAGTATCAGCCAGGGTTGGAAGGGACCACAAGGATCATCTAGTTCCTACCCTAGATCAGGCTGGCCAGAGCCTCATCCAGCCTGGCCTTAAACACCTCCAGGGACGGGGCCTCAACCATGTCCCTGGGCAGCCCATTCCAGGCTCTCACCACTCTCATGGTGAAGAACTTCCTCTTCATGTCCAGTCTGAACCTACCCATCTCCAGCTTCACTACATTCCCCCTCGTCCTGTCACTACCTGAAGATCCTGAAGACTGTTAGGATGACTGGATGCCTGAAGACTATTAGGGCTAGATGGAAGACTAGCAGTAGGAGAGCTACTTCTTGACTATTTCTGCATTTCAGAGGTAGATATTTATTAACAGAGTCAAAATATGTTTTTCTGCAGAAAAAGAGAAAAGCAAGATGAGCTTACAAGTCTTGTTTTCAAAAAGAAGCCAAAGTGCTTTGTTTTTAGAAACAAAATGTGCAGTTTCTAAGTACATCAGACCTTCTTTTGAGTGCTGAAACTAATGTAGCCTGACCTGCTGTGATTGATGTCGTGCAGCTGATTGATGTTGAAGTTGCTTTTCCTACAATTAGGACGTTTATAAAATCTAGTTCACATATGGGTCTCCTGGTATCTAAATAAATATTGAGCTCATACTGCAGTGTGTTTCTCAATGGTAGATTATGCAGCATTGCTCATCTCTCTCTCTGTTCCTAACAACTGTAGAAGCTTTGTTTACTTCTAACAAAGTATTATGAAGGGAACCAACGAGCTTTGGGGGCAAACAGGTCAACAAATGTATATGTACAGGATGAAACAAAAAAAGATATAAAATAGAATTGTTTTAAAAGATTGGAATGAAAATTTAGTATTTAAATTCTGATGAATGTTTCAGTTCAAATAACATACAGTGATTTTTTTTTTAATGGAGTTTTTGTGTTTAAGATTTGTGGATGTTTTTTGAGATCATGCAAAAGTTTGAAATCAGATTTTTTCTTGTTAGACAGCAGCTGGCATCTTTATAATCTGCCAGTACTTTAGAAAGTTATATTTTTAATATCTATTTGCATGTGCATAGTAGCAGAAGGAGTAGTAGTCAAGGTTTAAAAAAACAAACAAAGCCTCCAAGCAAACAAAAACCCCCAAAACCAATACTGAAAGCAGTCCTATGGAGTGGGACCTGGGGGTCCTGGTGGATAACAAATTAACTGTGGCACAGCAATGTGCCCTTCTGGCCAGAAGGCCAATGGGATCCTGGGGTGTATTAGGAGGAGTGTGTCCAGCAGATCAAGAGAGGGTCTCCTACCTCTGTACTCTGCCCTGGTGAGACCTCATCTTGAATCCTGTGTTCAGTTTTGGGCTTCCCAGTTGAAGAGGGACAGGGATCTGCTGGAGAGGGTCCAGTGGAGGGCCACAAGGATGATTAGGGGACTGGAGGGCATGGCTTATGAGGAGAGGCTGAGAGACTTGGGTCTTTTTAGTGTAGAAAAGAAAAGACTTAGAGGGGATTTGATAAATGTTTATAAGTATCTGAGGGCTGGTCAGGAGTGGAGAGACAGACTCTGCTCACTTGCTTCCTGGGATAGGACAAGGAGCGATGGATGTAAGTTGCAGCAAATGAGGTTCTGCCTCAACACAAGGGGGAACTTCTTTACTGTGAGGGTCACAGCACTGGCAGAGGCTCCCCAGAGAGGGTGTGGAGTCTCCTTCTCTGGAGACTTTGAAGGCCTGTCTGGATGTGTTCTTCTGTGATCTGTGTTAGATAGTATTGTCCTGCTCTGGCAGAGGGGTTGGACTCAATGATCTCCTGGGGTCCCTTCCAACCCCTAACATCCTGTGATCCCCAATAAACCCAAACATTTGAAGAGGTACTACACATATCATGTATGGTCATTCTTTTGTTCTACAATTTTGCTCTCTGGCACATTTTAGGAAAAGCGTGAAGGTGAATATCCTGCTACGGGATTGTGGCCGTTTGAGCTAGATTTCTAGCTCAGACATAGGGGAGAGGTGAACATTCCAGGGATAGGCCATATAATGGCAACAATGGATGAGTTAATATCATTTCATTTGAGTATCAGGAGCTTTATGTCTTGAAGCAGAGCTTGTTCGTTCCCCTTGCTGGCTTCTGCTGCTTGAGCTGTGCCTGCCTGCGATCTTCCCCAGCTGCTGTTTTGGCTGCTGCTGATGCTTTTGCAGCTTTGCCGCTGCTTGACCCCTTCCCCATCCTCCTTAAGGTTATTATATTTCTCTAGTAGCTTATTTCTCTTTATATGGTTATGCTTAAACTGTAAGAAATACAATTTCCTCTTTCCCTGACTTGCCGAACAAATCCGTGTTGTGGTGAGTTTATTCTACCAGGGGAGGGATCCACCCTAACCCAGGACAGCAATGGAGGTGTTATAGGTGCACTATAGCTAAAGAACACCACTGTCTTCAACACATCTCTTTACCCTTTGCCCTTTTCAAACATTTTTCAGTTATGATAACAATTGAATTTTTCAGCTTATTTGTTAATTCTCTCCCCTGAAGTTTTACCTCTCTTGTGTTGGTTTCCTTTCTGCAATTCTTAAGTTGAAACTTGGATCTAAGAGATTTTGTTAAAGCTACTTAGATATGCTTGGAAAATCTAATGATATACACAGCCACAAAAACATGAACTGACCACATTCATCTTGGTTCACTCAACTTTGTAGATACCAGTAACAGAAGGAAAAGCTGCTGACCAGAAGAATTACTTGTTTTTAGCCTGAGATTAGGAAAAAGTTCTTTACCATGAGTATAGTAGAACATTGAAACAGGTTGCCCAGGGAGATAGGTGAGCTCCCATCCCTGGACATATTCAAAGTGATGCTTAACAGGGCTCTTGACAACCCCATCTTAGTTGAGGGTATCCTGACTTACTGCAGAGAGAGGTGGCCTGGATGACCTTGGGAGGTCCCTTCCAACACAGACCATTCTATGATTCTGTGATTCTATTACAGTTCAACAATGTTCCAAACCATTTGAGCTATCCTCCTGTGGTCATTTTTCTAACCTGACACATGGCCATCCTTTTCCATAATTCTGTGAAACATGAGTCCAAGTCCAGAATGTAAATATCAAGGCTTTAAACCTCTTCTTTTTTTTCCTTCTTCTTTATAATTCTGTTTAGCTTTTAAATTGCAAATGTCATTTTGCAGAGATCCATAATTAAGGGATGGAACTCGTAGTAGTGAAGTTAAAATTAGAAAAACTGTTGGGTTAGTCACATTTTCCTAATCCACATTTCACAGTCCATAGCAGTGTTGGAGTTTGGTACACTTACTTTTAAAAAAACAAATGATAAAAAAGATAAAACCTTATGGACCTATTTAAAACATTTTACTATCTAAATGAAGTATTTCTTAATGAGATACTTTTCCAGTGAGCTTGTAATAACAGGTCTGTACCTATTCTAAAGAAGAGATGTATGATCTGCTCTCTGCATACTGATTCCTGAAGTTGTTTAGATGCTCAGTGAAATCACCATCACCAACACATACTCCAAAACACCTGGAGTAGCTTACAAGTTTGGATTGAACTCATTAAGGTCCTGAGCTGGAAAGACCAAAATATGTGTCATACAAGTAAACTTCAAGAGTGATTCTTGCACAGTCAGACCTGCTTAAGTAACTGAGTGAGCACAGGTAGGGGTAGAGAGAGGTCTTTATGGGAAGCAGAAGAATCCTAGTCAGTTTGTACACTGTTTCCTAGGGAGTGAAATGAGGCCCCTGCATTTTCTAAGTGGTCATTGGTGCTTCCTAAATAGATTAAAATCTCTGTGTGTGTACAACTGCTATTGCTACAACTGCATCATCATTTGATCATCTGTACACAAGATAGAGGTTGTTGTGTAGTTTAATATCAAAGAATGTTGCATAGCATTTGTGTAATATACAGAATATTACTTCTAGAGCTGAAATAAAGCCATAGTTAATGAGACATATGCTGGAAAAGGCTTCAGGAAATTGCTGGAATAAAAGCCATGATTAAATAGAGTAAAAAGGAAAAAAGAAAATATCCAAAAGCAGTTGTATTCTTCCCCACCATTTTCATCCTTTTCCTGTTTTGTCATTCATTGTTCCTTCTTTGTGTGTCAGTACATCTGTCCTAGAGTAGTTCATGGAATCATAGAATCAGCCAGGTTAGAAGAGGCCTCCAAGATCATCCAATCCAACCTATCCCCCACCCCTATCCAGTCAACTAGATCATGGCACTAAGTGCCTCATCCAGGCTTTTCTTGAACACCTCCAGGGATGGCAACTCCATAGCCTCCCTGGGCAGCCCATTCCAATGCCAATCACTCTCTCTGTGAAGAACTTCCTCCTAACATCCAGCCTAGACTTCCCCCAGCACAACTTGAGACTGTGCCCCCTTGTTCTGTTGCTGGTTGCCTGGGAGAAGAGGCCACCCCCCACCTGGCTACAGCCTCCCTTCAGGTAGTTGTAGACAGCAATGAGGTCACCCCGGAACCTCCTCTTCTCTAGGCTAAACAACCCCAGCTCTCTCAGCCTCTCTTCATGGGGTTTGTGTTCCAGACCCTTTACCAGCCTTGTTGCCCTTCTCTGAACACTTTCCAGCACCTCAACATCTCTCTTGCAGTCTTTTGTTGAATTTCTGTTTCAAAATGAAACTGACAGACAAATGTATAATAGGTTCTGCCCAAATTCACAAGAAACAATTACTGATGGTTGGCTTGAGAAGATTTGTAGTTTTTTACCATGAGAGGAACTTCTAACAGTCAATGTTTCTAATGCAGTGCAGGCTGTATTCTATTCTAGAGTTGATAGAATAATGCTGAGAGTTTATGGGAATGTGGTGGTTTGAGAGGTCCCAGGTTCCTTAAGAAGACCACAGAGACAAAATCCATCCTGAGGGATGAATCTGGTTGTCCCTGGATATCCCAATTTGTTATTCAATCCCACAATTTTATTTACAAGGTCTTTTAATGACAGGATGAGGAATAATGGGTTTAAACTGGCAGAAGGGAGATGATTTAAACTGGATGTTAGGAAGAAGTTCTTTCCAGTGAGGGTGGTGAGACACTGGCACAGGTTGCCCAGGGATGGAGGCTGTGGATGCTCCCTCCCTGGAGGTGTTCAAGGCCAGGTTGGATGAGGCCCTGAGCAACCTGTTCTAGTGGGAGGTGTCCCTGCCTATGGTGGGGGGTTGGAACTGGATGATCTTTGAGGTCCCTTCCAACCTAAACCATTCTGGGATTCTGTAATCCTGCTAACACTTTATAAGTGAGCGGCAAAGTCAATTCTTCTCTCCCTTCCTTTTGCATCTCCAGAGAGACTCTTATCTGGGTAACTGTGTAGGAATAAACCTGCCCGTGGCTTTCAAGGCTGCAGCAGATTTCCAGCTGCTTAATTCAGGCCTGCTTGGGCCTAAATGGGAGACAATATGGGGGGCGTGGAGAGGGGGGAATGAGCCCTGGGGTTTTGGTGATTTAGCCTGTTTGGGGGGTGGGGGGGAGGGTTTGGGGAGAATCCTCCTCTATCCTGTATCTGTGTTAGGTGTTGAGGATTCATGTATACAGTTGTCTTTTCCTGCACATCTTTAAATCCAGCTTTTCTGTGTTACTCTCCAATTCAGCAACAGCATTATTATTTTACTGCCTTTTTGAAAAATAAGAGTAAAATAAGCTAAGTCTGTCATGCTCTTAAACGACAATCTACAGCAGGGATGTATGCTTTCTACATCACATCGAAGCTTTTCTTCTAGCCAGATTTCTGAATTTCATTTTAAAACTCTGAATAAATTACTCCACCTCGCTCAAAAGTCCATACTTTAATCTTTGTCCAGATTTTTCTGATGTCAAGGTAGGAGGTAAAAGATGAGAAGTGGATGAAAAAAACAAAACACAACAACAACCTGATTAAAAAAAGGATCATTTTAACAGTTTTAGTTTCATCTGAAACAAGGAATTGTGACTAGAAGACATGGCTGTACTTAAAATGCACTGCAAGAAATACCACCTTGAGAACTATAGATAAGGGTGGTACAGATGAGAGGCTCCAGTTACCAAAACATACATACACCTGTTTAAAAAAAAGGACAAATTTATAGGGTAATTACTAACTTATCAGAATGATCAGTTGCCATCCTACAGCAGAATAACTAATTTCCTAGGCAAATTCTTAGTTTTGGGCTCCAGGTAACATAACCTTTTTCATTTGTGAAAAATAACTCTTCAGAAAGAATCAAATAAAACACAGTTTCATCTGCAGGTTACAAACTATTACCTTTAATCAACAAGATGGTTTGAGCACTAATTTGACAACCAATTATTCATGAGATCAAGGCTTATAAAAGTATATATTACTGATCCTGTAGTTGTGGTTCTCTGAATAAAGCATAAAATCACTTTACAGTGTTTGCAAGTTGCATTTACAGCATTAAGAAATAGAAGCTTTTGTTTTTCTATAGCATTAAGGCATTCAGTATTCTGGGATCATGTTGAATTAATACCACAGCTTTAATATTTCACCATCAGTAAATTTCCTACCTGTCACTGGATCTAATTTAACCCAAATCTCTGATTTGGCTTGTTAACTTTCAAGAATAATATTTTCAGATGAATGGGTGCTATAAAAGTCTGCTTTTTATCCTCTACTAATCAAACTATTATAATGCCTATCTCAGCTGATCTACACTGACTGTAACAGAGATTTCTTTTGGTCTGAAAATGTAATACATTCAGAATGTTTTCTAGGGGCATTCACTATAATAGATTAAGCTATTTCACTTCTTGCTTCAGTGCATTGTAAACCCAGGAGTTTAAGGTAGAAATCTCAATAGAAAAGTTACATTTTGTAGAATATTCTTACAGGAACCAAGTATAAAAATCTGCCTGCACAGCTACATGTAATTACTGGTTTCCAGGGAATTCAAACTAACTCTCTTTAAAGCTTTGCCAGTATACACAGAGGTAAGTAAATCTGAAAATAGTGATTATCTAATGTATTTGAGTTGGGTGAAGGTTTTAGCTCCTTGTTCATATACACTGGAAGGGAGATAGTTTGAATTAAGTGGTCTTCCTGTAGAATGCAAATGCCTTTACCCAAACCATCGAAATCTACCATTTATTCTCCTTCAAATTGTAAAATTTTGTTTGCTCAAGTGCTGCCTCATAATAACCTGACTTCAGAGCTGCTAATGGTGACTTTCAACTTCATTTTGAGTTTCTTGCTTTAGGAAATATAAGAGTAGAACATATCTCAGTTATTTTTGTCCTTCTTTCCTCTGCCCAACTTAAAATATTCTCCTATGTCCCCTTTCTCTTCAGCTAATGTACTTGCACCTCAGTGATTTGATATTAATAGCAAAGATTAAGCAGTTTCAGCTCATCAGAGAAGAGATATTAATCATCATCAGACCCAATGAGAAGTTTAATTTTCTGCTTCTCTTTTTTTTCACTAAGCTCTGGCAGCTGTCACTCGCACCGATGTCTATGGGATGTTTAATAATCTGCCTCTGCTTCTGAAGATGCATTTCAGTGGTTTCTTTCCTTTTATTTCCTGTGTCAATCTCAGGGAATTTCATCATTGCAGACTTTAATTGAAGACCACTGTTAGGAGATGGAGAGAAGAAAATTATTACTTGAACAAAGCTAGTTCAGGGACTCGTGTTTTATTATATTTGGGAGGAATATGGGTTAAATCAAGAGACTGGAAACCATAGGAATTGTTGTTCTGGTATGTGACTCACTACCTGTTCCCTTCAGAAATGCCACATCCTCCCTGTCCTCAGTTCCTGTTTGTACCCATTTATTTATTTGTGCCTCAGAACTGTAGTCATGTTTGTGGTACAATGCTATGTGGGAGTACACTGAATAAAGAGGGGTGATGAGAAGGAGTTAGTGAAATTCTCTATGTGGAGTCCATCAGTACAGATACATTGTCCTAGATGGCATAATGGCAGTGTCGGATTGGATTTTGCTAGCTCAGTTAAAATAGCTTCCAAAATGACATATGTATCAATAGAAGCAGCCTTATAGAATATTATGCTGGTTGACATAGCAATAACTGGTTAAAGTGGCATGCTATTTTAGACTGGCACAAGCTGATCTTAGAGAGAAGCCCTAAACATAACAAAATCCTTTTCTGAGGTGATGCCACAAGTGTCACCTGTTCACTACAGTAAGACAGTGAAGTGTTGTCTGTAGAGGTGCTAATATGCAATTTGCATATCCTGTGTATTTAGGGGTTTGTTTTATCAGCTCCTAAGCAGTTTTAAAAGCAGAAGCTGTCTGTTAGGAGTAGCAGGTTACAATTTTGTAAGTCGGAGAACAGCTCAGAATAAGACAAAGCAACACAGTGAGCTCAAAAGCAAAATGGTTAGTCTTCTGTATGTGTCATATAGAGCCCTTTGATTAGACTGTAGATTTGCTGGTTGAACAGTGATGCAGCTGATTAATTTGCTCAGCACATGCTGTGAAAGCACTTAAGTAAAATTTAAAGCAATTCATCATTGTGGATGCTACCATATTTTGCCAGCTCTGGATGCCTGATTTTGGGTCAGTGTTTCTTGTGTCTAAAATCCAGTCCCCTTGAAATTTGAAGATGCTTAAGCTGAACAACCAAAGAACTTTAACCCAGAACCAGCCATTACTGCAGAAAAGATTACTCTCTGGCCTGATACTTTGCCTTGCTGAGGGAACTGATATATTCTCTCTTGCCTGGAGCAGTCTTTTCTAATTGTTGTTTGTAGGGGGGTGCTTGTGACAACATCACTATCTGCACTGATCACTTGGGATGAGCCTTGTAACAGCATCAGGCCTGTAAGTTTTGCAGTCATGGAACTACCCTGAGCTTTATTAAAAATGACCTTTTAAAAAGAGCTTTGTTACTATCAGTAGCCACTTTTCCACCTTGGAGGCTGGAAACACAATGGCATAGTTGATACTAGGCAATCTTCAAACATTTGTTTGTTGTTCTAACTGAATCAGTGTTGTAAAGTTGTCCTGGTTTCAGCAGAAGAGGGAATCTTCTGTTGCAGGGAATACAGAAACCTTTCTATTTGATCCTCTCAAGAGCAAATACATTTAATAAGCTATAAATTGAGGAGCAGGGGGAAAGCGATCCTGTAGGCAAGGCCCTTTTGGTGATGTCCATTGGTGCAAGGATTACTTAAGTCTCTCTAGATGTCCCATCATCTCTTTGTTACCAGTCTAGCTCAAGAGCAGAAGCTTTACATTGTCATCCCCCTCCAGTGAGACAACCATTTAAGAAGTAACCAGAAAATTTAAGTTTTGGAAAGTTGTTTTCTGTGCATGTATAAAAGGACAGGTACATGTCTGGATGCTGAAACTGAAGAAAAGAGAATGAATTGAGAGAGGCAACATTGTCATTAATTCATGATGATTGGTCGAACGTGAGGTAGTGGCTGTGAGAATCCAGAATAAAGGGGAAAACACATTCCTACTTAATAGTATTGATTTTTTGTCTCCAAAGAAAACAGCAGAAATGTTGTTACCGTGTTTATGGAGGTGTCAGCCAAGGATACAGGAGGAAAAAAGTACATGAGGAGATCTATGCTTCTTCAAATAGCAAAAATAGGGTAAAAATGTCAGAACTTCACAAATGCAGTAATGTGAGATGCTTGAAGTATTGCTTCTAAAAGTGTTTGTTGCAGTCAAAATGTATCTTAGTACTGTCCTAAAGCATATGGTGGAAGGTCAAACCTCTTCTTTGGCTGTTTGAAAAGAGAAATGTTGATAAATAGTGTAATTCTCAGGAAGATGGGGACTGCACATTTGTATTCAGTGCTGCAAGCTGACTAGACTTTTCATTGCATACAGAAGTGGATTTGATCTGAACGTAACAAGTTACAACCTTAAATTGCAGCCATGGGAGATTTAGGTAGAGTTTGACAGGTGAAAAAGCAGCTCTAAACATAAGGAGTGTGAAGTGTCCTGACAGATCACACACAGGAGTTGTGGAAACTCCACTACAAGACTTTTTTTAAAGCAGGGCAATGCAATATCAAGATAAGTTCAGTGTTCCTAAGTGGAAAGTAAGGCACGTTGGGAAAGAATAATCTTCCCCATTTTCAATACAGGCTAGGAGAGGATGTGATAGAGAGCTGCTCTGCAGAAAAGGAACTGGGATTACTGGTGGATGAAAAGCTGAACATCAGCCAACTATGTGCAGCCCAGAAGGTGAATCACATCCTGGGCTATATCAAAAGAAGTATGGCCAGCAGATTAAGAGGGGTGGTTCTGCTGCTCTGCTCTAATGTCACCTGGAGTACTGTGTCCAGCTCCAGAGCCCTAAACACAAGGACATGATGGAAGGGGTCGAGAAGAGAACCAGAAAAATGGTCCAGGAGCTGGAGCACCACTCCTGTGAGCACAGGCTGAGAGAGCTGTGGTTGCTCAGCCTAGAGAAGAGAAGGCTTTGGCAAGACCTTATAGTAATCTTTCAGTACCTGGCGGAGCCTGCAACAAAGCTCTTAGGAGGACTATTTACAAAGGCATGTGATGATAGAACAAGGGGCAATGTTTTTTAATGCAGAGAAGGGTAGATTTAAGTTGGAACTAGGAAGAAGTTTTTTACCCTAAGGGTGGGGGAACACTGGAGCAGGGTTCCTTAGGGAGGTGTTGGAGGCCTCAGCATTCAAGGTCAGGCTTGCTGTGGCTCTGAGCAACCTGTTCTATTTAAGGATGTCCCTGCTTGCTGCTGGGGGTTTGAACTGGATGACTTTGACAAGTCCCTTCCAACTTCCAAGTGATTGTCACTGCTTTGAAACTAGATCTTGGACTTTTGATAACTATTCTTAGGAAATTTGATTTTGATACTGGATTAGCCATAGGCAAATTTTGCTAGACTTTTTTGTTAGAATTGTATTTTCGTATTCCTTTACCAAATTGAGAGCTTTCTAATAACAGAAGGCAGGGCAGAGCTTTTCAGATGAATAGACACTGTTAATACTAAGACAAATGTTTTTTATCAGATCAACAGTACATTTAGGATGGAAATGGGGGGAAATATCTGCTCATCAGATCAGTACACTTCTGGCACAGCCCCTCAGTAGGATTAATGAAAGGCGAAAAACTCTCACTAGTTGTAAGGCAAAACTCGAGCTGTTTAAGAAAGGGCTTATATGATATATCAGCATGGGACAACTGGGCCTTAGCTCAATAACTGAAAAGGTCCCTTCTAATCCTGTGTGGTATCTTTGCAAATATATTCCTTTTTTTGCTTCGTAGAACCCTCTTGAGTTCCCCTGAACAGGCAATAATCTCCTTTGCTAGAGAAGGTGTATTATTTGGAGATTATATTTTGGCTTCTTCATGGTTTTAAAACACCATCTTTAAGGATTAAAGCAGCAGCAGAGCTGATTATTTAGTAGGTCCTACTTGATGAGGTAATGACATTTGCCTTCTTTACTAAGTATTTTTTGATCTACTGATGCAAAACACTCTATAGGGTAGGTAATGCTGTTATTATGGTGGAATGCTGGGGCCTAATTAGTCACACCAACCTTTTAGGTAAAGTAAAAGAAAAAGGAATGGAGAAAAAAGGAATGCTGTTAAGCTTCAGGAGTGCTGCTTGTAAGTCTTCTTTTGAGTGACAGTCTCTCTCTGTGTAACCTGAAATATTCAGCACTTGTGTGGTAAAATGGATTTCTTTCAAAGTGGGTGGTTCAGGGAATGCAGTTTGTAAAGAACCACACCGTGTGCATTGAAAAAGCTCTGATCCACCTTCTATTTATTTGCTTTTCCTCCTACTGTACTTGCTAGTCCTGGAGGATATTGGAGTGCTGTGCAAAATGTAGACTTCATCCTGAGAGATTCTGAGAAGCTGCAACTCTGAATGACTTAGATTTTATTTGTGGGGAGTTAGTGTCCATCATTATTATTGACTGGATGAACTTGGGAGGTCTCTTCCAACCTGATTGATTCTATGATTCTGTGATTATCAGACTCAAAAAGCCGTTTGGAAGCATTGCACAAGAGGGAATTTTAAGGTATGAGGTGTAACATTGAAGCACATTAACATGGAGAAATTTTAAAGATAAGCATATTTATTACAGTCATATTTGAACAAGATGTAGGGGCAGTCCTACAAAAAATGCAGTGAGATTGTTACTAAGTGGCTATTGACCTTTCTTCCTAGCATGCCCAAACTCTGTTCAATCACTGAACATTCTATAGCTAACTGGGTCCCTAATGCAGTACATATACTGCTCTTCATAGGTGGAATTGCATTGTGTCCTCTTTGTCCCAACATGCATCTCTAACACAATGATTACCTCTTCACTGATGCAGTTCCCACGTGTTTTGGTGCTTATTCAAGTCAGATGGCCCTAAAACCTAGATCAGGCCTGTCTTGTATGTCTTTTGCACTTGAGGTGTTAAATTTAGGTTGCTCAAGTCTATAGATGTTATAACAGAAAGTAGTCTCATTGAATTATAAATTTATGTATGAAAATGATTAGATGGAAACAACTTTCTTTTGGATTTGCCTCCCCTTTCATAGATTGTTTTTCTATTGGTCATGAAATCAGTATTTTAGTACTGCAGAGCCATTCTGTGTATAGGAGAACGAGTTGGAAACCATTCTGAGTTGAGCATGAGCAGAATTTCTACCAGCATTCTGATGAGCAACTTTTTTTCTGGCTTCCAGGAAAAAATTTCTGTGCTATAAGTTCAGTTTTGGGTGTTTTGAGTTGCTGAAGCTAGTTTGTAAACCAAGTTGCTGAAACAATAATTCAAGATCAAAAAGCATTTATAACAGCATGTGCAAATGTGTTTGTGTAAGATATGAAGTCATGGTCCCGTTTGTATTGTTGTCTTTGGAAAAAAAGGGGCAGAGAAAATGTTATTTTTATTGTCTGATTCATTATTATTTATAATATATTCTGTATGTATTTTTTTTTAGAAAGGAGTTGATGAAATCTAGTGTGTGAGATCCAAACTGGAGACTAGTTAAGCACAAATAGGTGTTTATTCACTGGATAGACCTTCAGTAACCTTCAAGATACAATTTAGCCTACAGGAATCTTTTGTCATAGTTTTTCAAGATTATGGCATGAATGTGACAAATTGAAACTTTTATAAAGTAAATATGACTCTGGAAAGGTTAAATGGAGTCAGTATTTTTGAGAGTTTAAATGTTCACAGGGAAACCATCCAACCTTTTAGCTGTAATACTCTTGTACTCTAATAAAGTTAAGGCTGTCTTCAAAAAAAGAGGAAAAGGTTCTCTGTCATTAACCACACAAAATGAAATAACTCACTCTTTCTTCTACTTGATATTTTACATAGGTGAGCATAGCCTTGAAACTCTAAGAAGGAGATCAGATTGAAAGAATATGCTCTCTAGTCCATATACAAATGAAAGACTGCAGGAGATTCATCATGGTTTTGCTAGGATAGGCAGAGTAATTTGAGCATCATGGCTGGTTTTATCCAGAGTATTTGAATATTTGTCTTAATTTCCAGTTTCTTTGACATGAATGGAGAAATATTTCCTGGTTTCATATTTTTGTTTAACTGTTTTGTATTTTATGTAGTTGAGGGTATGTTATTTAGCTATCTCTTACAGGTAGTGGTGCCTAATGTCAATGGTCCTTAATTTCTATGCCTCTGATTCCTTACTGAAGACTTTCCATTGTGGTACTACACATATGTTTGGCCTCAGAGTAGACTGTGGCAAGAACCATTCATCACATAAGTGAGAAAATGTTTAAACACTTAGGTGCAGTTTGGAAGTTAGTGGTTTTCCAGAGGACCTGCTGCATGGTCATTCTGACAACCTCAGCTTGATGGACAAAATCGAAGGCAGTTTCCTAATGTTTTGTTTACTGAAAATGCTTAATCGTTACTGTGGCTGTCATTTCATTCTTAGGTTGTTTGCTGGTCAGTTTTCATGTAACACTCTCTGATAAATGATGAAGCAACTGGGGAAAAAACTAAATTCACCATTTAAACTCTTTTGTAACCTATTTTCATACCTTTGCCATCTCTTACTGAATCCCAGCCTGTCACTTTGCCGTGCTCTAGTGTATGCTTATACATAACCCTGTTTTCTCTCATGTTTCTGCTTGATTACGTTTTATCACTTTCAGCCTCACTCATTCAAAGTCCTGTTTCTGTTCCTTTTGCACTACACTGGTTCACACATCCCTCACACTCTTCCTCTTTCCTCAGTGTTTTAGCACCTTGAGCCCTTCTGTGCCTTTTGTTTTGCACTTCTCTTTCTGTGCTTCATTTCACTCTGGCTCTCTGTCACATATGTTCAATTTCCTCTATTTTGTCACTAAACTCCTGGGGTTATATTTGCAGTGCTGCCTGGCAGGAATAAGGGCTGCTATTCTACTATTTCTCTAATAGTCTTTATGTTCTTCATTCAGCACCAGTGATGATGTGATCAGAAAACTTTAACCACTTTTTGCTTCCCTCCACATGTACATCGTTAGTTTTCTTTCTTCTTGAAGAAAAATAAAATCTCATTTGCTCCCTCTTTTTAAAATTGATTTGCACTAGAAAATCAAGTTTATTTTGGAGATACAAACCCAGACAACATTGTTCAGCAAAGTTATAATCTGTTCTCTGCAGAAGTCCTGCAGAACCTGGAAACGGCTGAAAGAGAGGAGTGTTTCATCCTCACAAGATTCAGTATGGCTCAGATGTTTCTTTCTATACAACAGCGATACTTCAGAATAGAGAATTTACACAAATCAGTTGTGCAGAGCTCACCACTCTGTTAAGGAGGGATTTGAATCTGGGTTAGAAGTGAATTGTAATGATGGAGATGTAAAACATTATTAAATAGTTTATTAATTATACCAAGAAAACTTCCCCAAACTTACAGATTCTGTGATGTGGTTGGGTAAACTGTTTAGCAGAATGTGTATATATACAGTCAAATGATTGAGGAAAAGCCTTTAGAAACGTTTCTAACTAGAGAGACTGGCAGCACAAACTGGCACTGAATGGTTAAGCATAAACCTTTACAAACTTGGGGGTTGGTCTCTTCTCCCAGGCAGCCAGCAACAGAACAAGGGGACACAGTCTCAAGTTGTGCTGGGGGAAGTATAGGCTGGATGTTAGGAGGAAATTCTTGCTGGATAGAGTGATTGGCACTGGAATGGGCTGCCCAGGGAGGTGGTGGAGTCACCGTCCCTGGAGGTGTTGAAGAAAGGACCGGATGAGGCATTTAGTGCCATGGTCTAGTTGACTGGCTAGGGCTGGGTGCTAGATTGGACTGGCTGATCTTGGAGGTCTCTTCCAACCTGGTTGATTCTATGACAGCATGGATATTTTGGGCTTCCATGAGCAGCCCAAGCTGACACAGTCTCACTTTTGCCTATGTCTGAAATAATTAATGAAAGCATTTCTCTTGTCTGCACTTCAGAGCTTCCATGGCCCATCACCTCATTTAGAGATACAATGCTTGGTGTGATAGGAGTGTGGAGTAAGAAGTGATCCCAAGAGTAGAGGGACTAAAAAAGACAGTGGAGGAGATCAGAGGTCTTTCCAAATCATCCGAATTACTGATCCATCCAGTTATGTCTTCTTTCTCAAGCAGCAACTGCTTCCTTCCATGGAGGTTCAGATCTCCTCTTGGTAAGCAGAGAGAGGACAATTTATCTTCTACCTCTACTATTTCTTGCTGACAGATACTTGAAAAGCTTTGGGGCAAAAGATTCAACAGAACTCCTTAATTATTGATTAGTAATTATTGTGATGAGTCTTGTAAGTAATTATGAGCCGTTATTTTTGTATCTGTACTCAAAGTAAAACTTTGAAAGTCTGAAAGGCAATTTGATTTAGAAAAAGCTTAACGTAAGAGTTATCAGTGGTGTACCTACAGATAGGTCAATTTTTTCCTACGGTGATAAAGAGATTATCTTTCTGAATGATGGAGGTTTAAATAGATCATCAGAGTTTGAACCACATTTGTAATGGTTTAAGGCTGATTTTTTCTGAGAGAAATGAAATCTTTAGCTGTGAGAAGAAAGGAAAAAAACCCAACAGTAATCTATATCCCTCAGTTTTCTGCTGAGAAACGCAACTAGTCAAAATAGAGATAAGACAGGCACTTCTCACACACTTCTTAGCTCTCACTTGGGGCTGTGCCTTCTTTCTGGTGATCTGGTCTCTGTGGCTATATCTGCCTTAATTCTCTAATCCATCTAACTTTTTTTTTTAACTCTAACCCCCTTGTCATCTTTTTGCCATCTTACCTCAGATCTCCAGTTTTATCACATGAGATATATGTGGGTTGATCTGGTTATTTCTGAAGGGAGGGAAAGAGGGAGGGGAGAGGGGGTTTGGGTTGGGAGCCCTCCTGGAGGGGTATTGTGTTTCTGTTACTTTTAATTTGGCTATAACTGTATATATTTATCTATATTCTGCTAAGATGTAAATATAGCTTCATTCTTAATTTCCAGCTTGACTGAGTCTAGTGTGGGTGATTTCATCAGAGTGAGGTCGAGGGTAATACCCAAACCATCACAGCATTTTACTTTGGGAGCAGGGGTTGAGAGGGGCAAAAATATTATTCCCTGTTTCTAATGCTTTCCTTTGAGTCTTGGGTTGTTTGAATTGCGGATAAAGACTGTGTGACAAATGTCTATCCAGAACAGAAGTGCACGTTACTTGAAGAGAAAGTGAGCAATTTGGGCTTGATAAATGGACAAGCAAACCTGTGCACATTACACAACATCTGCAAAAAGGGAAACACTATGTGCAATTAGCAAACAACACTTAATGTACTATATAGGAAATGGCAGAAGAGTGTAGTCTGCTTCTAGCTTGAGATCTGCTTTGGTTAGAGTGGAAATTCTCCCTGCCAACAGCACAGTGGGATACGAAACATAGCTCCCTTTACTGTAGAACTTGACATAAGTTCTATGGTAGGATCCCCCTCCTTCCCACAGAAACATGACAACTTTCATCTGGCTCTCTTTAGTTGCAGCCAAAAATAGACATATGGCGAGACACCAGGTTGTAGAGGCATGACCAATATCTGTGTATTTGCAGCTAAGGTTTTCACAAGTCAGTATCAGTAAAAATCTGACTGTTGGTTATTTTGAGTCCATAGCATCAAACGAGTGTAAAACGTCTGCAACGGAATGAGTTACAAACCGACTGGAGGCAAGGAAGGGAGGGCTCTGAGATGTATTTTACCACAAAGTCAATCTCTCAATTTTATTGAAATTTATCAGAAAATAAAATTCAAAAGTTCCATTAATTTCTTTAATGACTATTTGAAAAGCTTTGACTTTCAAGGGTAACTATTCTGTAAATCTTAACCATTCTTTCACTTTTGTAGGTATTTTCTTTAAAAAAAGAAAAAACCTGATTAACTGAGCTTCAGGGTTTTATTTTTTGTGGTGAGTTCTGTCCTGCAGCTGATAAATGTTATCTCTGGCAATTTAAAGAGTTTTTTCTCTTAACTCAGTTTTTAAAAACAAGGGGGGAGGATATCTTTAAAAGGTTGCAAGGCAAGATGGTATGTAACTCTTATGAACATATTAAACTCAGCCATAGGAAGCCTTTTTTGCACACCTGTGTTCAATATCACAAAAATACAAATTAGCTCTGTCTATATGTGAAGAGGAAACTTTTCTCTGGGTCTGTAAAATAAGAAAATCTGATCACAAAAACAGGTAGAAAGAGAAAAGAAGGGATGCATTTCCTCAAACTTCCAAATCTTCTAAACACTCTCTGTCTTTTAAGATTTAATTTGACTGGTGATGCCTCTTTGGTGAGGATAGAAAATAGCATTTACAGTATTGTCAACCCTTAAAGTCCTAATACCATGAATTCTGGATCACAAAAATCGTGACATAGAATTTTTAGTTTTATTTCCAAAGCAACCCTGCATCTGGTCTCCTAAAAATAAAAGTCCTCATTAGTTGCCATTTGGGTTATGAATTATTAAGACAGAATTTAGAAAACAATTTCAAGCTTTGGTTTGGCATTCTGTGGCACAAGAAATCTACTTGTGAAAAAGAAAACTAAGACACTTCAAGTAATAGTCCACATGTGCATTCATATTACTGGAGACTGTGTAATCTAAGAAATGCTGATAAGAAAGGTACATAGGCTTGTCATCTAAATGACTGCTGAAGTTTCTTTAATCTGTCATGTAGACCCAAGAAAGATTAGTTGAAGAATAAAGACATCTTGAGTAGTAGCTGGGATTTAAATATTTTTTTTCTTGTTCACTATCCTTACTACCTACAGCATGACAGTATTGAGTGCTGCACCTCTCTCTCTCTAACTCTAAAATAGACACAGGGATCATTAGTTTTTTCAGATGAAAGGTCAGGGAATGACAGCTCTTAAAAGATTCTGTGGTAATCCACCCCAATTTTCATTGCAATATGCAGCTTCCAATGGCTGTGCTGACATCTGGCAGCTTGGTAGGCTCTGTGAAACTTGGCCACAGATGCTTGTGGGTGTGAAATAGCTGCTTCTTCAGGTTGCCTTCCAATTAAAATGTGGCAAGAGAGACACTTGGGGGTGGACAGCTTGAAGTATGTTGGGCTAGACTCTGTATGCAGTGGTGGAGTAGATAGTGTAGGACCTGATCCTGACAGCAGCCATGAGATTTGTCAGTGTGCACTTTTCACAACCAATTACAAAGCCTGATGGAAGTAATTTGTTCTTTGAGTTCAAGTCCTTTGAAGACCTCCCAGCTATCCAAGCTGGTCTTTGTATCACATCATTGTATTTTACCCCGAAGTTTATTGCAGTAAGGCAGACTGCTTAAGTTTTGCTGCAGTATAACTTCTGTTTAGGTAAAGCCTGTCCTTCAGGATTGCGATAATGATTCAAGACATAAGAAATGAGCACGCCCCATGGGAAGACTATGCAGTGATTAGTCACGTTCAGTGACAAAAATACGTACCCTGTTTCTAATTAAAGTTGCCTGACTGTGGCTTCCAGTCACTGGTTCTTGCTGTATCATTCTGCACTAGGTTAAAGAACTCTTCAGTACCTGCTGTTTTCTCCCTCTGAGGGAGCTTATAGAGTTTAATCAACTCGCTTCTCGGTTTTCTTTTTCATAAGGTAAAGGGATTGCTCTTGTTCAGCTGTGGAGCATTATCTTGTCTTCAGCTCATTCTCTGACTCTCTTTCAAACCCCTTCCAGATTTTCAGCGTGCTTTTAAAAGTGCACATGACAGAAGTCATAGTGGTATGCAGTATCACTCTTGTCAGTACTACTTACAGAGGTACTACGTATATTTGTCTCCCCCTGTGTTTCACTCCCTCAACTGTATTCACAAAACCCTAATTGCTCACACCCCTCTTTCTTTCATAACTTTGGTTCTTGAAGCTAGTGTTCAGTTTGCTTGCTTATCTACTCTGACTTTTAATTGCCTTCTATGATCCTTGTTTTCCAAGATACATGATTATATTTTACAGGTGTAGTCTGCGTTGTTTGTATACCTTTCTAGCTGGACTGCATTTTGAGTGAGGCAAGATTGCCCTATCTTTAGCATAATTTACATTATCAAGTTGGTTTTATATATTAAGGGTTTGGTTTTGGTTTGGTTTTTAATTATTGTTATTTTATTTCCAAAACATCAATGAAATGTTAAAGAAAAACCTGCAGAGTACTGATTCCTTTGAGGTCCCAGCAGATATTCCTGTTCCAAAGAGTAACACCTGTTGCTTGCAAACTCCTTAGGTGGCCAGTTTTTAGTTCATAAAATAGAATGGCCTGGCATTGTATCTTTTCAACACAAAAAACTGTTGCTAGATCAGGCACCTTGCAGATGCTTTAATATGTCTGTGCATAATCTTTAGTTGCCAGCCTTACCAGAACAAATCACTAGCAAAAAAAGGGGGGAAAGCATCTGTGTATCTTTAATTATATACCTGTATACCTATCAATTAATTTTCTATCTGCTGATTTCTGGCTTAACTTTTTCATTACTTTAAGTGCACTTAGTGCATTTGGCAGCAACGTAACAGACCCAAGAGTCATCATGGCCATTTTGTTTCCTCTTTTTGAGTACTGGCACAGAATAAGTACTCAAATCAATAAAACAGTCTATCTTTTCTGATAGGCATTATGTAGTGTTCTTGGCTGTTCCCTAGACAAATTCCCTCCTTTATTTTTGAGCACACTGTCTCCCCCAGGTTATTTAGTATGGACCACTGGACAGAAGATTATTCTGGTTTATGTTCCTGTTAATGGAAGTCAAGGCTTAAAACTGTCTGCAGTGCCACTGTTTGTGTTTATATAAAACCACAGTTCTTACTGTGTAAAAAAAAAAAAATACAGATTTTCTATCATTTTTCAATAAAGAAAAAAGTCATATTCATGTTGACTTCAAGTACATTTAGTTTTCCAAGCTTGCATTGCTATCCAGGACTTCAGTGTGTGATGAATCGACACATTTCTTCTCTTTTCCCATCAGCATATTTGCTTCCTCAGTTTTTTCTTTGGTTAAGTTTCAAGAGCTTTGCTTGAGGGAATCTCCTTCTCTCTTGAATCACCCAGCTTCTAGACCCCTTTTGAAATTTTCCCAGAGCCCCATTTTAAGCCTCTATTGGAGCTGAGTTTACACAAAGGAATATTACATTACAAAGAACTGAATGAGTCTATCTTTGCACAGTAATTCTACTTCAGTCTGACTAAAATGGCACTTCAGACTGCACCACGCTGAGGCTTCACAAGGCAAAAAAAACCAATGTTAACTCTTCTAATCTTTCCTTCTTTGTCTTTCTAGGTTTTCATATGTCGAAGTTGTTAATGCATAGCTTTAAATCTTGCATCTATCACTGAGAACTCAGTGGGTGATTTATAAAATGTAGAGCTGTTAAAAGAAATAAACCATTCAAGTTTAAAAAGTAAAGCTCAAAAATCTTCAAGCTTATGTTACACAAATCTTGAAGCTCTCTTAACACCATTGCAATATATACACCCAGCTCCTCTGTTCATTTTGTTGTGAGAATTCCTCCTAAAAACTGAAATGGAATGCCACTATAAGCAATAGGTGCTGCTCAGTGCCCTCAAATCTCATTTTCAAGGGCTCCACTAGTAGGTGGAGGTTTTTTCCTTGGGTCTCTTAAGTTTTCTTTCACTGAAATTTAACTTTTAAGCCCTTGTTCTTCTTGTTCCCCACAGACAGACACCATCTGGACATCGTTAATGTTGTAATTGTGGAGAGCCCAATATTTTTGTTTGTTAGGATTATGGGATTAGTCTGGCTTTTAAATAAAGTGAGACAGACATCTTCTCATTAACATTTATATTGCTTTTTTCTTTCTTAGATTGAAGTCAGTAGTATAAAAGCATAAGGCTTGTATGATATAGTAGATTTTTCAAACAAAACCTGGCTATTTTGTTGCCATGAGATGTGGCAGAAGATAAATGCAGAGTTTGGCTCTGGCTGATGGAAATGTGGTAGGACTGCATCAGTTCACATGCTGTAAACCTTTGAATTATCACACTTCTAAAATCCTCTTGCAAATCTCAGAAGTGTGATCTTCCAGTTAGGCATGAAGATGTAGTGGAGATCACTGAGCTGTGGGATGCACATTCTTTGGCTCTCATAGTGCTCTGGGTGCTTCACCCAAATTAACAATATAAAGGGAATTCCTAGTTTGATAAGAAGAAAAGACACAGTTGGAATCTTCTTTATGACAGGAGCCAGAGGATTTTATTTTTGCGATTTAAAATCTGTTTGCGATTTAAAAATACGCAGACAGAAAACAGTTAATCATTCTTGCCAGGTATTTCTCAGTGCTTAATTACTTTCCCTACTGCAGATGTCTACCTGCTTTCCATCTTGCAGTTTTGAAAATGGAGTTATCACCCACTGGTTATTGTACCATTCTTTTACAATAAAATAATAGAATAGAATCATAGAATCAACCAGGTTGGAAGAGACCTCCAAGATCATCCAGTCCAACCTATCCCCCAGCCCTAGCCAGTCAACTAGACCATGGCACTAAGTGCCTCATCCAGACTTTTCTTGAACACCTCCAGGGATGGTTACTCCACCACCTCCCTGGGCAGCCCATTCCAATGCCAATCACTCTCTCTGTCAAGAACTTCCTGGATTGGGCTGGATGCTAGGTTGGACTGGATGATCTAGGAGGTCTTTTCCAACCTGGTTGATTCTATGACTCTAAGTACTGTTTGTCAGGAAGTACTTACATCCTTGTCCCTATTTTTTTTTTTTTTTTTGTCAGTTATAATTTTAAGGATGTAACCCACAGAATAGAGTGCTTCTCTACTTAGAAAGTTATTTATTTCATGGTAAGGAGGGGGCAGGTACGAAGGAGTTGAGTGAAATACTGAAACCAGTATAACTGTCTCATTCCCATGTGATTTTCTGTGAGTGGGTGATTTCAAAAAGGCTTAACTGGAAAGCTTCACGTGTGCTGTGAATACAACCTTTCACAAGGGCAAGTGGCTATGACATTGAGAAAAAACACAGCACATTTGAGAAAATGTTAGATATGAAAATCAGATGTTGTGCAGGAGCAGCAGTAACTGACCTGCCAGTGTTATTTCAGAATGAACTGAGCAAGAGAGCTGTTTCAGCAGGAGATCAATATGAGTGTTTTCATTATATACTGTAAAAAACAAAATCTGGAATTGAATTTCAGTGCAAGAAAAGGCTTTGGTGTATTGTTATGGCTGTTAATTTAAATGCACAGAAGCCAAGAACTTTAGAGTTATAGCAGCTGTGGGAAACATAAGTTCCTAATGTTTTACATACACTTCAGGGCGTAAATTTCTTAGCACAAACAGCAATGTAGTACACAACACATGTGCCAGTGAAGAGAGTAATTGATGCTGTGGGAATCATGTATGACTTTGAATTTCTGGACTTTAAATTCAGAACTCAAGGACTGCACTCACACACAGCTGTTTTCCCACTGAATATGTAAAGTGTAGAATGCATTATGTCTCCTTCAAAAATACAAGGCCCTGATTCTGCACAAACTTAAGTGCTTACATAAATTGGAGCATCTAAGTAATGACACTACCTGCTGTGACTTCCTCCTCATGTGGTTAATGTGCACGTAAGCTTGTATTTGGCTTAGTTACTGACATCCCAGAAACAGTAGCCTAACATTGAGGATTTTTGAAATGCTGGTGCATATGCAAGTGACATTGTTGGTCTTTTGTCTAGAACTGGATAAATGTGTCTGGGGAAGTGTCTGTTCCCAGGACAGGTATTTTAAATATCTGATAGTCACCCTTAGATGCAAAACTGCAAAACACGGTGAGAGAAGGGGCACTAGAGTGTAGCAAAACAGCCACACGAGTCACCTCATTTGAGTAGGAGGGAAGATCCCATGGGATTAGAGACTGTCTCTGTGGTCCTCAGCAAGCTCTGTTGTGCTGCCAGGTGCAAAACTGCATGCTGCTTCTCAGTGACTTTGAATGGCATTGTATGTTTTCTTGAAGGGCAGTACCCTTGTCTGCTCCCTTCTGCTTCACTTCTCAAAGCACATCTTCTTCTATAAGTGACTGGGTAATGATTCTCACTCATGTGCCAGTTTGACATCAGCTTCCTGAACTTCCCATCTTGAGTGGCAGTGGAGATCAAGGATTCACTCTGACTGGATATTTTCCCTCGTAGTTAGTAGTTAATAACTGGCTAAGAATCAAGTTAATTCACTTAATGCTAAGAGACTTTGTGGCCTGCATATCACCTCATGCTGATGTCCCTAATGTTCACAGGCTCACAGGATGTTAGGGGTTGGAAGGGACCCAAGGAGATCATCAAGTCCCACCCCCCTGCCAGAGCAGGACAATACTATCTAACACAGATCACAGAGGAATAAATTCAGACAGGCTTTGAAAGTCTCCAGAGAAGGAGACCCCACAACCACATGGCTTCTGTCCTTTATGGCTTCAGCATGTTATTTTGAAGTTATCTTCATGTACAAAGATGTTCTTGGCTGTAGTCATAGTAGTTTGTAATAAAAAGTAATAGGGTTTGTGATGCTTATTGTCTCCTTAAGCCACCATTCATCCCTTTGTTACTCAGATGTCTCTGTGTTATAAAATAATCTATGCCCACTTGATTGATTTATTCTTTGTTAAGCATCAGATCTACATACTGTTGTATTAATTTCTGACATGTTTAGCATGCCAGTGTATAAAATACACTGAATTGAATTCCATTTTCTTCTAATTCATCAGATCTGGCTAAAAAATACTAAATTTCTTTCTCCTTTTTAAAACATATATGGTCTGAGAACAAATTGGTATTTCCCTATGTCTTTGGTGGCCTTTCTACTTATTTTGTTGTGAAACCATTAAGAAAACACCAGAGTAACAAAGCAGAGGAAACTTAGTCTGGCCTCTTTGCCTATATTTAGTAAATGTGGAGATTTAAGAAGCAGCTGTGTCTGCATGTTGGGTTTTTTTGGTACCTATTTTTGTGATTGAATGAAGACCAAAACAGCCAGTATCAGAAAATAGGAAGTTTTACCATGGTATCAGTGGGTTAGGACTTCTTTCATAAAATCTTCATTCTTTCTGTGCCTTTAGCAGAGCTAAGTATATTTTTGCATTCATTTAGAACCTGAGATCCTATGTTACTCCATTATGGCACTTGTGAGAGATTGAAAATGCTTGGTGATGTAGAAGAGGAGGCTCAGGGGTGACCTCATTACTGTCTACAGCTACCCGAAGGGAGGTTGTAGCCAGGTGGGGGTTGGTCTCTTCTCCCAGGCAACCAGCAACAGAACAAGGGGACACAGTCTCACGTTGTGCCAGGGGAAGTATAGGCTGGATGTGAGGAGGAAGTTTTTGACAGAGTGATTGGCATTGGAATGGGCTGCCCAGGGAGGTGGTGGAGTCACCGTCCCTGGAGGTGTTCAAGAAAGGACTGGATGAGGCACTTAGTGCCATGGTCTAGTTGACTGGCTAGGGCTGGGTGCTAGGTTGGACTGGATGAGCTTGGAGGTCTCTTCCAACCTGGTTGATTCTATGATTCTATGGTCTCCAAACTGATGGTATGAGTTTCATGTCAGTGGTTGTAATATGTAGGTGCTTCACCATTGTGTCCTGTTGTCACAATTCATTAAAACCTCATTCTCCTGGATAATTGACAGTAGCTGACCCATGGACTGGATATGTGTCTTCCCACTCTCAACTTCACAGCAAATTAAAATTTCATTAATTTGTTCACAAAGAAGCTTTCAAGGGGTCTGATCAAACCCCTCATTAAAAAAAATAAGCTAAATTCACATTAGCTGCCTAGGTACCTAAATTGCAACAGTTAAGTTAGAGAGATGAACAGATAAGGTCATCTTCTGACTGGGGAGCCTGACACCAGCGTTCTGTAAAGATGCTAGAAGGGGAAAAGATGTGTCACCTAAATTCAGCAGACTCTGACTCCAAATAGCTTTTTTAGCACACAACAAAGTATGGGAAGAGAGGCTCTGCCCACTGGGCTTGCTAGCACAGTTTTTTTCTGACTTCAGAGTGGCCTCAAGAGGGATAGACAAAACTAGGAGAGAGGTGCTGCATGCTCACCAGTGTAGCCAGAACCTTGGGTGAAGTTTCCTGCCGCTATGTTGCCTCTCCTATTCTCCTCTGGCATGCCAGTGATGCCTTGGCTGTGATCTAGCCTTAAGGGATTTGGGAAGAAGCCGCCATGGAGAGGAGCGATTAAGCTAGCTGTCTGTTTTATAGCGACTGTAACAGCTGTATGGCAATGTGCTCTTCTTTGGCAGCTGCCAGCAGCAATGCTATTAGTTGCCAAGACAATTGGCAGCAGATGGCTTTGTCCAATCGTGCCATGAAATTCATTTAAACTAAAAAGATGGAGCATTGTACTTGTAGCTGATTCATTACAGGAAAATGAGACTCCTTCTACTCTGATTTTATAAGTAGGAAATTTCCCAACTACAGCTGAGAATTCAAATGTTATGTATCCCCCCCTCCACAGCCCACCACCATGACCACGTGAAAATGGGACAAGTTTGGTTGTATTTTTCAGTGATATTGAAGGAAGATTTTCTATATTTGCTATAGCTGATAAGATAACTTCTTTAAGTAGCTTGCAACCGAGGAGATTTTGGACTCACACTTCTTGAGGAGAGGGTGAGGGAGCTGGGATTGTTTAGCCTGGAGAAGAGAAGGCTCAGGGGTAACCTCATTGCTGCGTACAACTACCTGTGGGGTGGTTGTGGCCAGGAGGAGGTTGCTCTCTTCTCTCAGGTGGCCAGCACCAGAACGAGAGGACACAGCTTCTAGCTACACCGGGGGAAATTTAGGCTGGAGGTGAGGAGAAAGTTCTTCACTGAGAGAGTCATTGGACACTGGAATGGGCTGCCCGGGGAGGTGGTGGAGTCGCTGTCCCTGGGGCAGTTCAAGGCAGGACTGGACGTGGCACTTGGTGCCATGGTCTAGCCTTGAGCTCTGTGGTAAAGGGTTGGACTTGATGATCTATGAGGTCTCTTTCAACCTTGATGATACTGTGATACTGTGATGTGTCTTTTTCTTCTGTCCAATTTCGCATCCAACTCTTTATTTTGGCAGCTGACACCATCATCAGGAAAATATTGCATTGTAATATCTGAACAAATCTGTGATAACTTTAATCTTTTCTGCAAAATATCATCTGCTTAATGTAGTCCCTCTTCCAGCAATTCTTCTATCACAATTTTTATATGAGGTCTTCATGGAACTTACTGAGAAAAAAGCAATTAAAGCAGTGTAGGAACTGTCCAGTTTCTACTGTTTTAATGCTAACCTGAGCCTAGGATCTCTATGCAGTGTATAGTTTTGGTTCTAAAATAGGTTCATTTAAGTAATAGCACAAAATGTCAGAAAATCACATTATTCTTTTGTCAAGAACAATCTTCCAACCATTAATGCGACTGCCTGAAGCCAGACAAACTATCAGTGTATGCTTATTTTTAACCTGATATTTGCTTTTTATTAAAAAAAAGAAATAAATCCTCAACAGACTGATAGGATTGCTGGCCAGTCGCTTTGTAACTGAAGTGAAAAGATACAGTCCTCACATTTCAAAGAGGAAGATTGAAATACATTTCTTTTTTTTTTTTTTTCCCCAAAACTCACAAAAATACATTGATGGCTGTGATGGTTTGGGTGTTCCCTGCCCCCCCATACTTTAAAAATCACCCAGACTAGACTGAGCTGGCTCTGGAAATATGAATGAAGCTTATATTTACAGCTAGCACAATATACAAGCAGATATTACAGTATATGCAGTCTACAACTACCTGAAGGGTGGTTGTGGCCAGGAGGAGGTTGCTCTCTTCTCTCAGGTGGCCAGCACCAGAACAAGAGGACACAGCCTCAGGCTGTGCCAGAGGAAATTTAGGCTGGAGGTGAGGAGAAAGTTCTTCACTGAGAGAGTCATTGGACACTGGAATGGGCTGCCCGGGGAGGTGGTGGAGTCGCCGTCCCTGGGGCTGTTCAAGGCAGGATTGGACGTGGCACTTGGTGCCATGGTGTAGCCTTGAGCTCTGTGGTAAAGGGTTGGACTTGATGATCTGTGAGGTCTCTTCCAACCCTGATGATACTGTGATATATACAGAAACATACAAGGTAAAAGGTAATACAGAAACACAACTCCCATCCCAGAAATCTGAGCCCCCAGGAGGGGCTCTCAACCACCCCTTCACCTTCCCCCTACCCATCTCAACCTTACCCCAGTCCCAAGGAAGAACAGAGGTTTGGCCAGGGGGTTAGGAAGCAAAGTGGATTAGTCCAAAATGGAGGGTGAGGTTAGAGAGTAAGATGCAGCTCAGCCAGCAGCTCAAGTGAGAGTGGTTATCAAATGTTTTCATTTCTTGTTCCTCTACTTCTCAGCAAGCCTATGAGTGAAGTAGACATCACCATTGTTTTCTTTCCACAGCCTGTAATCTAGTTCTTCTCACCAAAACATTCTAGCCTTCTTCAAGCTAGCACAATGGCACTTTAAAAAAAATGCCATTTATGGACTTATTTAAAGAAAGGAAGATAATACAGGAACTGCAAAATACTGCAGTGGTCTAACCAGTGTCATCTCTAAATACGCTTCACCAGCGTTCAGTCACTTGTGTATTATACTGGTAAAGCCTTTCTAGCATGGAGGCAACTGTACCAGTAAAGTACTCAGAGGATTGATGTAAGCTGCTTCCCAACAATGGAATGTACTGCCAGTGAACATGAGTTAAACTCTTTTCTGGTGTACTCACAGTGCTTCCACAAGGATAACAGTTCAGTCAGGGATTAATCATTTTCATACACCATTTCATGGCTCAAGAAGTCTCCTTGAAAGCTTAAACGTACTGCCTGAAAGCCTGAAACTTCCCCCTGAACAATGAGTTGTTTGTTACAAAGGTAAACAAGACTTTTACTACAACAATAGAAAATTATTAGAGGTTGTTGATTTACTTTTATTATTTCCCTGATCTCTTCCAGGAAAAAGATGCTCTTAGGACCTCCTATGTATTTGGAGCTGGTGAAGCAAATGGGGAATATTTTAATTAATAAGGTCCTACTTAAGAAGAAATTGATGAATGAGTTGGTCTTCCAAAAACCTTACTGTATTCCATAGCCATGTTAAACATCCACATAAAGATGTTTGATGTGTACAGTTCTGTGAGGCTGCTTGGTATTCTTCTCTGGAATTTGGCTTAACTGCCTCATGGTGGCTGTTAATCAATAGCACAAGAAGTCCTGTTCTGATTCTGAAATTTCTGAGCATGAGCAGCTTCAGAGTCACTGCAATTTGCTGTGAAGCCTAAAACTAGGCTACATTTACAAAAACTCCTGCTCAGGAGCTGACTGCAATGCTTTGTTCTATTACTTACACAAAGCCAGTCATCACTATGTAGGACAAGACTCGATTTTCGCTAATTTATTAGAATAAGAGTTCAAATTTCAATGTTGGCAGCATTTTCATTTTGAATATAATAAATGTAAAGCAGACATTAACGTCTTCTTCAAAGCCACATTGTTGCAGTACACCATAGAAGTTAGAAGTGGGCAAAGTTTAAACCCTTTAGCTACAGCCATTGACATACAGAGCATGTTCTAGGCTTGTGGTGTTTCTTCTCCTCCTTTGTATAACTCTTGCATTTCCTAAGGCTCACAGAGCGTTGGCAGGTATCTGACTGTCAGAACTGACTTATAATTAGTCTTGGGATGGTGTTTTCAAAAGGTTGTCATGTGTCATATTCAAGAGCAAAGTTAGTTAGGAGTTTATTTTTAAGGTCATTTAAGCAGTTTTTGGACAGGAAGTTGCCTAGAGATGCACCTTCCTGCTTTCTAGACACCTGCTTTTCTTTGAGAATCTGCTTCTCAGCGACTACTTATTTTAATGGAATGTGCTTCTAAGTCATCTAAAGTGATCATTAAGACCTTATTTTGGTCAAAATGATAGAAAAGCATATGAAAAACCCAGAGAATTTAATTTCTTAGGAAAGTATCAATGCAGGTGGTTAGAAAAAAATAAGTAATGCTCATATTTTTTTGTTACCTAAATGAAAACAGTAATTATGGGTCCTTTTCTAGCTCATTGTTTTTCCATCCCCCAGTCTACATGGGTTATAGGAATGAGAAACAGGGAAAAATGAAAATTAAGAAGCTTTTGATTGCTAAACATTTCTTGACAGCTGGGGAATAAATTAATTTCACACTAAGATAAAAAAAAAGTAGTTTTGTTAGCGTGTGCTGTTCTTGGGAGGAGTTCTCAATCAACTGCCTTAATAATTTTACCTTGCTGTATGAATGGTAGGATTCGCCCTCATCTGAATTATAAAGGGAAAGTGCTGGTGGATATGTCACTGATTATGGAGAATTGCTCTTATATAGATCTGTCTGTTAATTTAGATTTGTTTCTTGTACCTCTGATTAAGTCAACGTTACAAAACTTTTAGGTACTAGGGACCCATTTACTAGACCTCTGGGATTTCATTGTCTCCTGAAACTAGAATAGGTGAATTTAGTAAGAGTAGTTTAGATTTCCCTAGAACTGGGGAGTCTTAAGAGTGTGAGATCTCTTACTCTTCAACAAATTAACCTAAAATCTATCAGATAATTTTTTCCTTAGTAAAATTAAAATTTAGGTCACCATCTGCTATGCTTGCCTTAAACCCCATAGATGTTTTTGACACCTTAACAGCTCAATTTCTGAGTTTCATTATGCTTTTTTTTTCTAGCTCATGTGTTCTCAATTCTAAATAGGTTTTATGCCTCTCTCTCTCTCTCTTTTGCTATTTTCATTTTACAAAGCAATATATGAAAAGTGACCTTAAGTTACTGATTTCCATGTTTCTCAGAGCAGTGCTTCACTGCCTTCTGCATGCTCCATTGCCCTAATAGGTTAAGCTCTTTTTCCTGAAGACATACATAAGCCCAACCATGACCTAGGTTCAGAATTCTCCATGCATTGAAATTCAGTCAGCAAGACAGACTTGTTCTGATTTATTGGTGATATTAATTGATACATTAGGAGTGGTTAAAGAGGGAGCAGTTTGCAGTCTACCCTTTATGCTGCCCATGTGGCATGGAATGAAAGTCTTCGGACACCGCTTGAAAGCGCCATTGGATCACTTGTCCTGACATGCAACCATCATCAAATCATGGATCCTTACTGTATTTTCTGTAATGTTGCAGCTGAAGTTATAGTAATTCCAGATGAGACTTGTCTTCTCAAAAAGAAGCCATTAATGGACAGGCATAAAATGTAACGTTTGCCAGTCCCAAACATACCTTAATATCCCATATGTGACCATAGAAGATAAGTTCCCCAGAAACTGGGAGTCTCTAGTAGTCATTTTTCCCATGGTCTGGTTTTAGTTGAGATCACTGCCTGTATGGGCCCTCAGAGATTCTGAAAATTTTAGTCCTCTGAGCAGAAGATCTTTTCATGTTCAGGTAAGACAACAGTGCTCAGTATGAGTAATAAAGAGTGGGAAATGACATTACCTGGGCAAGCAGAGCTCATTCACCTTTGCCACCATCTTTTCACTGAACTGATGTGCCCACAATGTATCTATATGAGTTCTTTTATGTTCTTGTTTTATCACCAGTTCGTCTCAGTAGCTTTTTTGCTCTCCCATAAAAGATCTTCAGTAGCAAACCTCTTGTCCTTCAAAATGCAATTTAAAACCTAACTATTGTCAGCAACGATTGTGATTACTGGTGGCTTAAATTAGCTTCACTTCTCCTCTTGGATGATATTTTCTAAGATTCCTGAGTGGTGGCTCTACTGTGGCTGTCTTCCAACCCTTCTTTCTCATTTTTGAGCATCAGAAATTTGAGTCTTTTGATTATACCTGCTTTTTTGGTCCTGGGTAAAGTCTCTGAGAGCAGTCCTGCTCAGAAAAGGTTGCTAAAAGGATGTAGCTGAAGGTGGATTTCCCTCAGGGTCTGGCCCAGCAGGCTTAGGAAGTTGCTATTTAGTTCATACAAAGGAAAAGCAGATAAAGAAGGAAAAAGAAATGTAAAATAAACTGAGTGTTACCAGCACTCCTGTGGTGTCCACTTTGTATGGTAAGAAATATGTACTGTAGTTGTTTTTTGCCATGGTGGGTATGGAACAACCAGGATTAAGAAAGAAAACAGCATTCCTGAGGTCACACAACAGCCTGAAAAAACGTTCCACAACAAATACAAGAACATCTGAACGATAACTGTCTCAGAGTGCATTTGGTGATTGCTAGCAGTAGCCCTTCCAGAATACAAAACAAATTTCACCTTCCATAGTCCACTGTTTCACAGTGAATTGTGCCCAATTGAGCAAGTACTGAATTTTGCACACTGACTTAGAATCTCTGTGAGTGAAGACTCTAATTTATGTGTTTGAGGATGAATTTCTAGATGAATTTCTATCTAATATAGAAAATCATCACCTATATTAAACGCTTTATATCTTGAATACTTCTGTCACTTCATCCCCTACTTAATTACTTTCATTCTTCCCTAATTGAGTTTGGGGTAATAACTTTGATAACTCAGACACCATCTGGCACGGGAATATAGATTTCAGAAGAAGAAAGGAGCAGAATTACACTTGAAGTTCAGCCTTATTTTGTTGCAAAAACCTGATTAGCTTGCCACGGGAAACGTGGCCAAGGCCCCACAGATCAATGTGATCAAGGCGATGCCACATGGACACCAGACAATTCAATGTGAATTATGCCAGAGACATTTATTGATCATTCAGCTCTCAGTAAATACCCTCAGGGCATAAGGCACACACCTACACATTAGCATAATTAGTCAAGGACAACCCACTCCATCAGCATAAACCACGCCTTGTTTTCCTGATTAACGAGGTGTCCCTTATCTGTCCTTTCTGAGATAAGGAAGCCAGCAGTTGGTGGGAGCCAAGGTCAGCATCCGCCTGTTATTATCCTTCTTCACTTTGCATTCCCACATTATTTTTCCCCCTCTCTTTTTAAGAGAAATAATGTAAAATAAGCACAAAGATACTATCATTTCACCATTTTCAAAGAATCATGCACCATAGCAGATGCAGTGATGTACAACTGTGGAGTGCACCTAAGAATTCCTCGCATATGCTCATTCTTTTAAATGAAATAAATAATAACATGTTTGTAGGCACAAAATTGAGGCTTGGAATGAGGCTTATTTTCACATCTCTTGTGTGCAGCTGATAAATGCCAGTCAGATTAGATATACCTGGTCTGCTTGGGGCTGAGTCTGGAAGGCATGAATTAATGAAAATTCATTACATAAGCATTTTACACTGGTTAATCCATAGAGCAGGATCAGCATCAGCCTATTATGAAGGATTACAGTCTACATAGCCACACAGAGGATGAACATAGCATTTGCAGACATTTCAAAATGAAGAAGGGAATTGGGGAACACCGGGCTCTGAAATTAAGGCATTAAGCATCATCAGGACCCGATTAAGAACCAGATCCAAAATGCTTGAACAAGAGAAGCATAAAAAAAGGGGGGAGGGGAATCAGAAAAAGGTACTTCTTTGAAATTAAATATGTGGTAATTGATATCTAAAAGATTTGGAGGTTTATATTCTTCACAAAGTTAAACTTTTGCTTTGTAAGTGCTGTAGTGTGACAGAGTAACACTTTGCTTTTATTTAGACATTTTTTTCCTGTGGTCTGGATACCTTTTGAGTGCCCAGTATGGAGGAGTGTGTACTGGATTGGGATCAGTGAAAATAACACGTTTTTCAGTACAAAAATTTCCCTGCAGAGCCCTTTCAGAGATAATTTCAACTAACAAAAAAAAAAAAAGGCGGGGGGGCAAAAATTGCAACAGTTGATGATAAATACTTGTTAATTTTGGGTATTTATTTACCTGGTCTAATACTGTTCTCTTGGAACTTCTCCTGAGGACTACTGGAGAAGAGGAGGCTCAGGGGTGATCTCATTGATGTCTACAACTACCTGAAGGGAGGTTGTAGCCAGGTGGGGGCTGGTCTCTTCTCCCAGGCAACCAGCAATAGAACAAGGGGACAGAGACTCAAGATGTGCCAGGGGGAAGTATAGGCTGGATGTGAGGAGGAAGTTCTTGCTAGAGAGAGTGATTGGCATTGGAATGGGCTGCCCAGGGAGGTGGTGGAGGCACCGTCCCTGGAGGTGTTTAAGAAAAGCCTGGATGAGGCACTTAGTGCCATGGTCTAGTTGACTGGCTAGGGCTGGGTGCTAGTTTGGACTGGATGA
The DNA here is from genome assembly GCF_015220805.1 of Pogoniulus pusillus. NCBI lineage: Eukaryota > Metazoa > Chordata > Aves > Piciformes > Lybiidae > Pogoniulus > Pogoniulus pusillus. The sequence goes on from NC_087278.1 coordinate 11,255,407, forward strand.
TCTTGGAGGTCTTTTCCAACCTGGTTGATTCTATGATTCCGTACCGCAAGCTGTTTAGTGCTCCTTTAAATGCTTTCCTGGTTACCTTAGTGAGCACTCTTCAAGCTAACTTGGTGGCAGTACCAAAGTTTCTCACAAGCTTGTCACAGGTTCTGGCTCCTTCTTTTACCCACCCTATGTGTTGTTCCAGAATGTCTCCATCATAGTGAAGCACAAGTCGTTTAAATGGTCATAATAAAGAACTGGGGTTGCTAATTCTCAGTGTTCAAAAGCCCTCATTTGGTATATCTAAAATGATACTTTTAATTTAAGAGCTTTGTGTCCTGATTTTTTTTCATTGTGCCAGGTCATGTGTTTTGTTAGCTCTCTCCTGCAGAGATTAAAATGAGATCTTACTGCAAAAGAAACAGACAAGCAAAAAAACCACTGATGTTTTCTCATGTAACTCCAAGCTTTGACTTTGCAGTACATTTAAAATACTTCAAGGCTTTTAAAAACAGTGTTAAGGACTGGAAATACTGAACACAGGCAGCAACATCTTTGTTTATTGCTACATCTTATGTGTATGAGTTGAAAGAAAATTTAATAAGTGTCACAATGATAGAGTAGAACAGGCCTGTGTGGTGTTTAAGCAAGGCTGGAATTTTGCTTTCTCTGTTGTTTGGATTCCATCAGATTATCCAGGAAAAGAAAGAAAAGTATTGTCTGAAAAAAAATTACAGTAAATATTTGTGATTGTCAAATAAAGAACTAAATAATTTCCATAGAAGCACGAATTCTAAATATATATCTGGTGAAGTTATAGTTTCTCAAAAGAGCAAAGGCTGTCTCTCAAAACATCAGAACTCACTGTCAGATGTCCTACCAACTGGAATTTCACCATAAGCAACAAAATACATCCTGAATACTGATAGAAGTGCAGGATTTTCTCCACAGGAGTCAGAGCTGATAAAACTCCATCTTTATATTATTGTAATGATAGTTAAGACCAAAAGAAGGCATAATTTCAAAAGTAAATTTGCTATTAGTACCGCAATACAGGATTCTTATTCTGTTGTCTGCCTCTCTTTCCTAGGCAGACAGTCATAGTTTAGGAGGGAGGGGTCCATATTGCATGTTAGGAGGAAGTTCTTCACAGAGAGAGTGATTGGCATTGGAATGGGCTGCCCAGGGAGGTGGTGGAGTCACCACACCTGGAGGTGTCCAAGAAAAGCCTGGATGAGGCACTTAGTGCCATGGTCTAGTTGATTGGATAGGGCTGGGGGATAGATTGGACTGGATGATCTTGGAGGTCTCTTCCAACCTGGTTGATTCTATGATTCTATTTTCTTGTTTGCTGTGAGAGTATGTATTGCAGCAGCCTGCTGTGCTAGTTTGAAGTTAGCTAGAATGTTTTGGTGAGACAGATTAGATCACAGGCTGTGAAAGGGAAACAGGGTGATGTCTACTTCACTCATAGGCTTGCTGAGAGGTATAAGAACAAGAATCCAAACATAGATAAGGCACTGCTGCTTCTGCTGGGGAGCTTGGAGCTGCATTTTTTTTCCTCTCTCTAGCCTCTCTGCCATTTCTTTGATTAATCCACTTTGTTTTCTAACCCCCTGGCCAAACCTCCATTCTTCCTTGGGTAAGGTAGAGAGGGGTGGGAGAAGGTGGAAGGGCAGTTGACAGCCCCTCCTGGGGACTCAGGTTTCTGGGAGGGGAGTTGTGTTTCTGTATTACCTTTTACCTTGTATGTGTCTGTATATAACTGTATAAACTGTAAATATCTGCTTGTATATTGTGCTAGCTGTAAATATAAGCTGCATTCAAATTTCCAGAGTTGGCTGAGTCTAGTCTGGGTGACTTCCAGAGGGGGGGGAAGGGGGGGAACACCCAAACCATCACAACCAGTCTCAGGAAAAACAAGGATTAAGCAAGAATTCACTCCTAAGCCTTATCCTATGTCAGTTCTCAACAGCTGCTTCCTCTGTCTAGACTACTTAATAAGGTGTATGTAACTGAAAATAATAATTAACATTCTTACCTTTTCTTAGAATAAAAAATGGGAGTAGATGAGAAGCTACCTTTTTTTTTTCTTTCTGTTTCTCTTGTTTCTTCTTAGCTTGACCTTTAAAAGACTTTTACAGTTGCAGAGGGTCTTTTTATGTAGCTGACCTATTTTTTTTTTCTATGTCTGGTTGTCCTTAGGCATAAGGTTTGTTGATTTTGAGTTTTTTAATATCAAACTGTTTTGGTCAAGTCTTCATCTATTCCAGTTAGACTTAAAGATAACAAAAGATATTTCAAACAATAGAAATGAATGAATCTATAATTACACTAACAAAGGAAGCTGAATAGATATTTTAATTAAAGTCTATCAACAGAAATAAATGGCAATTGCAAGGCTGTCATTGGCCACTACACACAGCCCATTTACTACTACAAACAGTACAAGAATTTCTGTACATGTTTCCACTTGCATCTTCCTTTTAACCCAACACAGAAAGTTGTCCAAGACACCAGTTAGTTCATGGTATAGGTGACTGTAGAAGTCTGGGGCCATCAGCCCTGATCATAGGCTACCTAAGAAAAGCAGCCTTAAAAATTCACACTGCAGTATGCCATTTGTAATTAGTGAGCAGATCTCCCACATCATATTGTATTTCTTTATGAGAGAGTTCTGGAAGTAATGAAAACTTAGAATACAATAGATACACTTGATTTGAGGGACTGGAACATCTTCCTTACAAGGAGAGACTGAGGGAGCTGGGTCTCAGTTTGGAGAAGAGGAGACTGAGAGTAACCTCATTAGCACCTATAAATATGGAAAGGGTGAGTGCCAAGAAAATGGGGTCAGGTTCTTCTCCGTGAGCCCAATGACAGGACAAGGAGCAATGGGTGGAAGTTGAGGCATAGGAAGTTCCATGTAAACATAAGGAATTTTTTTTCCCACTGAGTGTGACACAGCACTGGAACAGGCTGCCCAGGGGGGTTGTGGACTCTCTCTCTCTGGAGGTATTCAAGACCTGCCTGGACATGTTCCTTTGTGATCTGGTCTAGGTGATCCTGCTTTGGCAGGAGAATTGGACTGGATGATCTTCTGAGGTCCCTACCTGCCCCTGAACTTCTGTGATTCTGTGAAAAGGAGAAGGTTTTTGCTTGAATGAATATTGGGCACTGCTGCCCTATTGTGTAAAGCAGCTCTGGTTTAGGATAGTGAGTAGTCATGTCAGTGGTGCATTACACAAGAGAAGGCACATTCTTTCGGATTCTTATTTAGGATCCAAAACAGACATGAAGATGTTTGTGTGCACTGGAGTAGAACTGTGAATTAGTCTCTGAGATGTACCTCATCTATTACAAGACAAAATCGCAGTAGGCAGAGCATGTGAGTCTTATTGCTGTGATGTTTAACCCTGATAAGCCTGTGGCTACTCAAAATTGAACATTTTCCTTCGCTTGCTGCACAGGAAGCTTAGCAGGTTTGTGATGGGTCACAGGGGATATGTCCCACATTCTGGCCTACCCTAGCACAGTGCCTATTTTATGTCAGTTATGGTATGACATAAAAATGGCCAGTAACTCTGTGCTCTGTGCATGCAGAATATTATGAAATATAAGAGCTATGCTTGTTTTCATCAAAGTCACTGAGCTTTGCCTTTGAGTCACTTGAAATAGGATTATGTTTCTGATATGCTGTCTTCACTTTTGTGACAAAACAAGAATATCATAAAGAAAAGTAATTTCCTCATGTTTTATAGGAAACCCAGATCACTGATGGAAATGAAATCTGTATCTACCTGATACGATGTATCAGGTAAAAAAAATCAGTCCTGTACATACTTACGTCTTTGGAGAAGAAGCATCTCTAATATAATCACAGAATCACAGAACCAACCAGGTTGGAAAAGACCTCTAGGATCATCGAGTCCAACTTATCATCTAATCTTTCTAATTAACTAAACCATGGCACTAAGTGCCTCATCCAGCCTCCTCTTAAACATCTCCAGGGCTGGTGACTCCACCACATCCCTGGGCAGCCCATTCCAATGCCAATCACTCTTGCTGTGAAGAATTTCTTCCTAATGTCCAGCCTAAACCTGCCCTGGCACTGTTTGAGTCTGTGTCCTCTTGTTCTATCACTGGGTGCCTGGCAGAAGAGACCAACCTCACCTGGCTACAATCACCTTTCATGTAATTGTAGACAGCAGTGAGGTCTGCCCTGAGCCTTGCCCTCTCCGGGCTGAACAACCGCAGCTTCCCCAGCTGCTCCACACAGGGCAGCTCCAGACCCCTCACCAGCCTTGGTGCCCTTCTCTGGACATGTTCAAGCACCTCAACATCTTTCCTAAATTGAGGGGCCCAGAACTGGACACAGTAGTCAAAGTGTGGCCTGACCAGTGTTGAATACAGGGGCAGAACGACCTCCCTGGTCCTGCTGGCCACACCATCCCCAATCCTGGCCAGGACTCCATTAGCCTTCTTGGCCACCTAGGCACGCTGCTGGCTCAAGTTCAGTTGCTGTTGATCAGTACCCCCAGGTGCCTCTCTGACTGGCTGCTCCCCAGCCACCCTGTCCCCAGCCTGTAGCACTGCATGGGGTTGTTGCAGCTAAATATGTTTTAACAGGAAATTGTTAAGTGCAAAAAAGAAGTTCCACATTGCATGTCAGTGAAGCCTGATCACCAAAGCCAGAGTGTAGTCCTAGGGTGGATATCTAGAATCATAGAATCAACCAGGTTGGAAGAGACCTCCAAGATCAGCCAGTCCAACCTAGCACCCAGCCCTAGCCAGTCAACTAGACCATGGCACTGAGTACCTCATCCAGGCTTTTCTTGAACCCCTCCAGGGACAGTGACTCCACCACCTCCCTGGGCAGGCCATTCCAATGCCAATCACTCTCTCTGGCAACAACTTCCTCCTAACATCCAGCCTAGACCTACCCCAGCACAACTTGAGACTGTGTCCCCTTGTTCTAGCTACACCAAAGCTCATTCTGAAACCACTGCTGAGGTCCGTGGGATTTCCTAAGAATTAAAGAGTGTATTTTCTAGTTTGTTTGTTTGATTTAAATTCACTACTCCTTTTTGTGTGTATTATGGATTTGGGAGATTTTAAGTAGAGAAGTGTTGTTATCAAACACAAATGTATTGGCCAGCTGTGGCTTTCTTTTTGGGAAATAATACCTATCTGGATTCCACTGATCTCTATGGGCAACTTACTGCTGTTTAATGTAATTTCAACTTTTGCAAATATTCTGAACTATTCACCTTTAGCTAATTTGTGAACTGCTCTAGTTGCCTTTTTTTAAAATGTATTATGACTTGGTTTTCATACAATCATAGAATCAGTCAGGGTTGGAAGGTGTTGCAGAAATCTGTTTAGCTTGCCACGGGAACTGTGGCCAAGGCCCCACAGATCAATGTGATCAAGGCGATGCCACATGGACACCAGGCGAGTCATTATGAATTATGCCAGAGACGTTTATTGATCATTCATCTCTCAATATATACCCTCAGGGCATAAAGCACACACCTACACATTAGCATAATTAGTCAAGGACAACCCACTCCATCAGCATAAACCACGCCTTGTTTTCCTGATTAACGAGGTGTCCCTTATCTGTCCTTTCTGAGATAAGGTAGCCAGCAGCTGGTGGGAGCCAAGGTCAGCATCCGCCTGTTATTATCCTTCTTCACTTTGCATTCCCGCAGGAAGGGACCACAAAGATCATCTACTTCCAATCCCCTGCCCTGGGCAGAGACACCCTACCCTAGATCAGGCTGGCCAGAGCCTGATCCAGCCTGGCCTGAAACATCTCCAGGGATGGGGCCTCAACCACCTCCCTGGGCAACCCATTCCAGGCTCTCACCACTCTCATGCTGAACAACTTCCTCCTCACGTCCAGTCTGAACCTATCCACCTCCAGCTTTGCTCCATTCCCCCTAGTCCTGTCACTCCCTGAGAGCCTAAAAAGTCCTTCCCCAGCTTTTTTTATAGGTCCCCTTCAGATACTGGAAAGCCACAGCAAGTCACCTGGGAGCCTCCTCTTCTCCAGACTCAACAGCCCCAACTCTTTTCAGTCTGTCCTCATAGCAGAGGTGCTCCAGCCCTCTGATCATCCTCGTGGCCCAAGTTTTTATATCTACTATTTTAAAATGCTGTGTTTCATTTCTGATGTCAGAGCCATTACAGGTAACCTACCATCTGCATCATTGCCATGGGGCTTTTTTATTCTGCAAAGTGTGTTAGAAATTTTCCTGTATATAGCACATGACAATCTGTTATGACATCTTTCTTCATGAGGGGGATGGGAAACTAACTCATGGAGTTATTTTATCTCTTACATAAGTGAAGATAAATGTCATAACACTGATCAGCCTTCATGTGTTCTGAATGTGCAGTTATTTGCATTTTCTGCTCACTGTTCTTCAGGGCTGAAGTGGCTGAAATGCCAGGTGCAGCAAATGAAAAGTGCTGAGAATGTGTGTGGGGGGAAATAGAGGACTCAATACCAAAAGATATTAATAGCTTATGCACTGCTATGTCATCAATGAAATAACACTGATGTTATTTCATAGCATCACATTAAACTAGAAATATGGACTTGCAGTATTTCTGTCTGCTTGTGTAATCTTCAGATACATTTAGAAAGAATAGCAAAAACTGTTTTGCTGATGTATTCTTTGCTGCTTGCCTTTATATGTATGTGCTCCTATCTGTGTTGGTTGACTAGAGCTCTGTAAGATTTGAAGGTTCTTACAGTCTGATTCCTGCTAAGGAAGAGATGATGTGGTGCAGAATTTGGATTTTTTATTTACTTGCTTATATATACTTGAATGATTCCTGATGCTCAGGCAGTATTCAGACAATCTCCTTTTCTAGCAGCCTCAATCAAAATACCAGTGCATGATTCTTTGCTGGCATCTCCATGCCAAGGGAGATTAAGGGATATAACAAGCTTTCCAGCAGGTTTCAGCAGCACCAACCACCCTGAACTAATACTGCAGCATTTCTGTAGATGTGTTGAAAATCAACTTTTGAGGTTCTGTGCTACTAGGTGACTTCTAGCAATGGGCATAAATTTTGCTATAGCTAAATTTTAAACTGTCACTTGAGAGCCTGAAGACTGGCTTTCAGAAAAGCTGTCCACTTGCATTTCCTTGGACCTCCTTTTTTGAACCTGTCCTGCTCAGCACAGCCTGCTCTCACAAGCAAGCCCCCCACACATAGATGGGAGGAAAAGTGACACAAAAAAGCTCTGGATCGAGATAAGGAATTTAATGAAATTATTACAATGCACAATTACCTTTTCCTGTTTCACAGAAAAACAAAGCAAAAGCAGCAGCAGAAGCCAGTGGCAAAATGATCCCCCCCAACCCCAGAGCCAGCCCAGGTGAAATAGAAACCCCAACACCCCAAACCACAGAACCCAGAAGTAGCAGCCAGCCCAGGAAGCCTCTGATGTTGCAGTTTGAGCTTCGAGCCACATGGTGCTTTGCTTCGGCCAGCACTTTTCATTCTGAAGCTGGCCTGACCTTGGCAGGGCATTGAATACTCATCTACAGGTTCAGCTGCCTAAACCCATGACTTAACCTGTCTCCCGTGTTTAACCAAAGCCAAACTCTCTCATCCTTTGCTTTACCATTTGTTGCTGTCTGATAAAAAACATTCAGATAGTAAGCTTATGATGGACTCTTAAACCAAAATGGTATAGTAGTTGTGTTACAGATTCCATAAAGATCTTCCCAGTTCCTCTTCACCTTCCCTTACATGCAAGGCAAATGTGTCTATGAAGTCCTCTGATGCTAAGCAGATTTAGGTATGCCTTGTCTGTCACATGATTATGAAATCATGCAGGATTGCACGCATCAGTTGTGCATGTTTATCTGTGTTCTTGATAAAACAGTTAACCAGAGGGGCATGGCTATGGCTGATGACTAAGAATCACACTCAGGAAGTGAAGTTGTGATCTGGAGATACCGACATGAGAAGAGGCTAAACAGAGAACCACATAATGATACTCAGTATCCTTTTGGAGGATGGGGCCACATCTGGAGGTCACAGGGAATTAATAGAATTAATAGAATGTATCCACTGGAGTTTCTGCAGGACTTCTAAAAGACCAAGCAGTCTTGTCATAGAGTAGTTGCTACACATTCTTCAGGCTGGAAGGAAGCTTAGGTAAATTGCCTGGAGAAGAGGAGGCTCAGGGGAGATCTTATTGCTGTCTACAACTACCTGAAGGGTGGTTGTGGCCAAGAGGAGGTTGCTCTCTTCTCTCAGGTGGCCAGCACCAGAACAAGAGGACACAGCCTCAGGCTGCGCCAGGGGAAATTTAGGCTGGAGGTGAGGAGAAAGTTCTTCACTGAGAGAGTCATTGGACACTGGAATGGGCTGCCCGGGGAGGTGGTGGAGTCGCCGTCCCTGGAGCTGTTCAAGGCAGGATTGGACGTGGCACTTGGTGCCATGGTCTAGCCTTGAGCTCTGTGGTAAAGGGTTGGACTTGATGATCTATGAGGTCTCTTCCAACCTTGGTGATACTGTGATACTGTAATTAATTAATTAAATGCTTTGAGCACCCCTGTCTCTTTTGTGTTAGAGATATTTCAGTTGAAAGCAATGGTTACAGTGTTGCTGTTAGGCAGGGTTGGGACTGTTTTTTGCTTTAGCTTGTAGATGTCAGCATGTGTAAACACATTTCTTCTGAATGGTTGGTATGATGAGAGTAAGGAAGGATATGCAAAGCAGACTCTCTTGCCCAGGTTCCCCAGATCCAAGTGGTGTACAATCAGGAAATGCATGATAGCATCCATTGTTGCTTCAGCAGGGAAAGTGTGCTTTACATATGCAAATACTGCTCAGAAGTTTAACTTAATAATTATCAGCTGGAGTCTCTATTGATGAGCAGCTGAGACTAATCATCAGCCACAGAATCTGAATTAACTACTCCTAGGATTTGATTGAGCATACTTGTCTCATGCTTGTGGTTACTGTGGCAATTGTGGAAACCTATAGGTATTTTACAATCTTTTCTGAGCTTTTGGATAATTTATTTCTTGTACTTTCTGTACTCTTAAAAAGAAAGCACTGTAAAATGGTGTATTTTAGACTTTTTCCCATACTATCTCTCCCACAGTGTTTTACTGAGCAGGAGCCAACTTAGAAGAGTTTCCATTTTTTTACATCCCACTGCCATGAATGATAGTCAGGAATGCTGTGTACAGCTGCAGGGATGCATCTGGGCATGTGCTTTAGACCTTGGAGAGCTGTAATGGCTGCCTGCCATTACTATGTATTCTGCCCTATCCAGGGCCTCAGAAGTTACCTTAACATCAAGCTCACACTTTAACGTAGAGAAGTCTCTGGGCACAGGATAGCCAAATGGAGGTGCTGCTCCTCCATAGGAAATCTTCAGATTAACAAATCTCATTGTCTTGCCTCCTACTCCTACTGTACACCAGGGAAATTCAGCTGGCTACAAATACTTACCCTGCAGATACCATTCATATGCCTTTTCCTAAGTGTGCTTTATTATTCACATCACACTCCTACAGTCCCTCCATGATTTCCCTTCTAATTATTCCCTGCTTGCCCATTGCTATGAATAACCAGTGGCATTCACCCACATTCTGCCATTTAAGGCAGTTAGCAGTCCATCCTACTATGATTTGGCTTTCTCATTTTGCAGGAGGTGCCACAATTTATTTAAATTCATCCTGATTGTAACACTGAAGATTTATATTTGAGTCACAGAAGGTTTCAGCCTTAGGGCACAGGCACCCACTAGGCAGTGGTTTGCTTCTACCCCCATAGTGGAGGTGGTAGAAGAGAATTTTTCAGGGCAGAGGCAATCAGGCTAGCTCAAACCAGCTTCACTTACATCACTGAGTTGGATGCTTTGCACTGCAGGAGGTAAGAAGTGTGGTGTGACCCTTTGGGTCAGCTAAGCAGTAGAAATGGTGACCTCTAACTGAATGGTGATAATGTCTGCAACTGGTCTAAAAGGAGCAATTTATTTGTGCCCCTAAGAGACCACTGTTAATTGAGATGTGAGGGGTTTTGACAAAAAGTCATTGCTAAGCAGGGACTGGTCATGGGCTCCATGAGGAGCTGCTTCTGCCAAAAATACCATAGACAGCACCTCTCGACCTGGATAGAGTGGTCAAGGACATAAGGGGTATAGGCAACCACCTCCTTTTATGGGGTTCTCTGCAGTATACTTGCAATTGTTGGAGGAGTTTTCCCTGCAATGCCTGTTTGGTGTCGGACCATTACAGTTTTCAGAGCTATGTCACCATCAGGCTTTACCTGCATGCAGACCTTGTGAAAAGAAAGAGAACATCCCTCCAGCTTTGTGGAGAAAGAGTTTCCTTTTCCCCCTCCCTTCCTCAACTGCTACCGGAGTGGTTTGCCAAAAAAATCAGCATCTTTACAGAAATGGAGCTTGGAGAAAATAACAATTCATCAAGAGCACAGATGGCTTATTTAGAACCTAATAGGTATTAAAACATTATTTTCCCCAAGCTTTACTTCTCATATTGATAACGTCTTATCTTTGCCAAGTTCCCCTCTTGATAACATGTTATCTTTGTCAAGCTAAGTCCCTGATAAAATCTTATTTTCAGTCAGTGCTTACTCTGATAAGACATTTTCTTACATCTCCACTCCCAATGGAAAGAGAGGAAATGTTATTTTTAGTCCTTTTCTTGGAGAAGCATATATTTTGCCAAGGCAATGCAAAGCAGGGAAAAGAAGAATGAGGAGACAACAGAAGAATGAAAAAAAAAGTCATTTTCTTCTAGACAGAGAAAATGAGCAAATAATTTTCAGACTTATGGGCTCCTTTTTTAGAAGTTTGCTAATAAGCTAACATTCATAACAGGAGCTAATAAGCTAATATTTCATTTGAGAAGGAAAAACAAATTTTAAAAGCTATCTTCACTTTCAGGAAAGATAGAGGATATGTTTAGATTTTCTTTCCTTCTTTCTCCCTGCACTCTGCTGCTATATGCTATTTCTTCACATAGAGTCTTTTATTGCTCTCCATCCCTATTGTCCTTGTTCAAAGTGGCAGAATTGCATTCTCTCAGCAAACACATAAACAGCTCTCTGCAGGTATGCAACATGATGCCATCATTGATGGTACAATTGCTAACTCTTTCTGAGGTGCAAGCCCATCCTCACTTTGTGTGCAACCCCATCCACACTTTGTGTGCATATCAGGTGCAGCAATGCAATGAGTGGTTCTTGGACTGCTCTGTTTAATTACGTGTGTGTCGTGAGCAAAGTAAGTAAGGGTCGAAAGAGAAGGGACAGCTTTGTAGTTTCTACAGTCAGGTCTGCCCTGGAAGATTGTTTCTGTCCCTACCACTGAGTTCATTGCATGATGTTCATAAAACAAAGCTATTACAAGTAACTGATAACTATTCTTTTCCAATCTCCTGGGTTTCCAGCTTGCAGACCCCTTCATTAAAGAAATGGTAGGCATATACAGTTGCCTATGCTAATGATTAAGTCTGTTCCCTGAACAAAGAAAGTGCATTAAAGTTGCTTGTTTGTTGAAAAAACACATCAAAACTCTCTCAATTGTGCACCTCAAACTGGTATTTCTTTTAGCATTAATGACTCCAAACTGGCCCTGCCTGTAAAGAGGGACTGAAGGTATCACCTTTCCCTCAAATAACTTTGACAAATAAGTCACTGATCCCTGAACTGCATTCAAGTATGGTAATTATGAACATCATAGGCAAATGAGGGAATTAAATAAGTCTTTTCTTTGGAACAGGGTATTTGTGGTCACAAACTGAATAATGAGCTGAAATAAGCTACTGAACAGCTGTGAGTACCATCCATCCAGTGCACGCAGTGATGCCAAGGTTCTTTGGAAATGAAGTGATGAGCAGACACACAATTGATGATCCTGTCAGAAGGCACAAGAGAATGACAGCAAAGATTGGACAGGAGACCATAACTCCCACATTTCAAAACCTATGAGTGTTTGACTTCTGTGGTGGCTTGACCTTGGCTGGATGTGGGTGCTCACCAAGGTGCCCTACCTCCTCAGCTGTACAGGGGAGAGAAAATATAACTAAAGGTTTGTGGGACAAGATTAAGGACAAGGAACTAACTCACCAGTTACTGACATGGCACAAAAGACTCAGCTCAAGGAAATTAATTTAATTTATTGCCAGTCAAATGAGAGTAGGGTTGTAGAAATAAACCCAAATCTTAAAACACCTTCTGCCCTGCCCCTTCCTTCTTCACTCTTGACCTCTCTGCCTTCTCCACTTAAGTGACTCAGTGGGACAGGGAACGGAGTTACGGTTGCTTCATCTGTCTGCTGTTCCTCCCTCCTCACACTAATCTTGCTCTAGCATGAAGTCCCTCCCACAGGAGACAGTCCTCTGCAAACTTTCCAGTGTGGGCCCTTCACACACTACTCCAGTGCATGCACCGCTTCCGGCAGATACAGGAATACAAACTGCCTCACCATGGTTTTTTCCACGAGCTGCATGGGAATCTCTTCTCTGGTGCCTGGAGCATCTTCTTTCTTTACCTCTTGATGTCTGCAGTTGCTCCTGTCACAGACTCTCACTCTCTCTTGGCTGCTGTAGTGAAGCAGTTTTTCTCCCTTCCTAAATATGTTACTGCAGAGGTGCTACCACCATTGCTGACTGGCTTATCCTTAGCCAGCAGCGGGTCCATCTTGAAGCTGACTGATAGTGGTTTTATTGCATACAGAAGAAACTTCTAGCAGCATCTCACAGAAGCCACCTCCACTACCCAAACCGTGCCACACAAACTCAGTGCACTTTGCAAAGCTGATGTTTTGTGGGTGGGCTGTTTTGAGGTATGATGTGTTTAATTTCTGTATCGAGTGATTGTAGAGGGCTGTTTTGTTCCAGAAAAAGACAACAGGAGAGCATCTCCCTGTGAGGGAGCAGCAGGCAGTGATGTGATGGCTTAAGTAAGGCTGGACTGCAGTAAAATTGAAAGGTTCAGGTCTGAATTCAATAAAACACATTAGCATGTGCTTAGGTACTGTAACAGCAGTGGAAATTAACACAGGCTTAGCATTTAAACGACATGCTGAAGTGCCTAAGTGCTGTTGCTGAAGTTCAAGAGTGACAACTAATTGGCATCTCGTGGGGAAACAGTCCCTTCTTACCACTGAACACAATGGGAGTTCTGAACACACAATTTAGCACACGTGTTGTCTGTGGGAAATCCTGAGAAGGGTTTGTGCTTAATACCAATGAGAGCAGAGTTTCTGTCAGAGCTGAGAAAACTTGTTTGGGCAGTAGAGAAAGGCTTGGTTGTCATTTCTTGTGCTGTCTCTATCTAGTGGACATTACCCTTCCATGTTCTTACTGTGACATCTTTCAGCAGTACAGCTCTCTACCACAAAGTGTTGGAAGCACAAGCTCATAATTGCCTCGCATCACGTTAGAATGAAGAAGTTTGCTGTTCACAGATCTGAAATAAATTGCTAAGGCTCTATTTCACTATTAAGGTAGTTATTTGGCAAGATTCTCTACTTCCAGCTGAGATCACACTGCAGCCATTTACAAAAAAATGTTGGAGAAGTGAGTGTGAGAACAGGCACCTTGAGATCCTTAGCACCTACTTGTGGAGGCATATATCTTGAAGTACCAAACTGTTAACAAAAAGGACTTCATTCATAGCTGCCTGTATAGCCAATACTCACCAGAGCATCCAGCTGAGCAGAAGAGCATGGAGTAGGAAGATGGCAGATGATTAAAGCTAAACTAGAGTGCCAAAAGAAAAGGCATAGTTTATCTGCTTACACAGAGCTTTTATGTCTCCATAGTTCTGACTGCAGTCTTCTTATTTTTCTTTTCCCTTAGGGTGCATGGAGTTCTCTACAATGGTCTTTGTAAGGAAAAAAATAATTGCAGAATGAACTTCAAATGATTTTGTTCGTGGCCTTAACAGGGGGAACTTCATGAGAGTGGTTTCCTGCTATCCAAGTTCTTTCTGCAGAGTGTTGCCTTTTGGTTAAAACTGTTATACTGCTAGTCCTCAAAAGGTGCACTGATAATGTGAATTTTCACATGTGGACAAATGGGACGTGGAGGAGTCATGTTTTCTTGATTCTGTAGTCAGAGAGACTGAAAAATTATCTGTGAGCAGCATAACTTCCTCTTATCTCAGAGGCAGCCTAGAGTTCACTGTCATCAGTTAATTACATGCTATTAGACAGGGAATGGAAAATAGCTAAAACACGTAGAAAACTCTGGACCTTGTAAAGATGCCAAAAGCCAAGTAGTTTGCACTTAAGCAAGCAAAAGAAATGTACAAAAAGTATGGAAAGAAATCTAACAACATGCTACACAAATCTGCCTGCCGCAGCTCCTAATGTAGTTTTGAGGATTTGAGTTCAGATCAGGGTTACTGGAGAAACTCAGGATCCCAGATTCTGCACTTGTCTCCTCTGAATGGGAGTGATTTTTTTTGTCTTTTCCTACACTCTGCTTCCTTCTCCTTTACTCAGCCCTGCAGTTAAGCTTTGGCTAAACTTTGTGTTCTCTGTGACTTTCTCCAGTAAGCTTCCAACATCTCTCCAAGAAAAGACTGGATGAGGCACTTAGTGCCATGGTCTAGACTGGATAGGGCCGGGGGATAGGTTGGACTGGATGATATTGGAGGTCTCTTCCAACCTGGTTGATTCTATGATTCTATAAGTCTGGTGACTACAAAAGTAGGGATTTGGTGTACATTCTTATCCTTTTGAGGTTCGTATGTAAGAAAATTCCACTGCTTCAATTTCTGCTTTCAAGTAAACTATGCTGAATTGCTTCCTATAAGATTTATTTCCTCTAGAATCTTAAGGTACTCTGCTTAAGTAAGGTTTAATGGATTCTCATGCCTTAAATACAGATGACTTCACGTATGGAGAAGCATTCAATAATCCACAGAATCTGTGAATTGCATGTTGTCATTTTTTACTGAATTGTTGGACCTACCATGGTAATAAGTCATTGACTTCTGTCAACCATGAAATATCCATTCAGGTTTGTGTTGTTTTGTGGGCAGTGTGAATTTTGTAAGTAATTTTTCTTTCTTTGGTGCAGTTGTATTAGCACAGAAAGTCTGAAGTAAAAGTCTTGACATAGGTAAGGGGATAAAAGAAAGTTAATGCTGAGACTCAAAAACCCCCCACATAGGCCAATAACTCCAAATGAAGAATAAAAAATAACAGCTGCTTCATTATTTATTTTACCATTTAAAAATGTCCTACTTGCTTCAGAGTACAGCAGTGTTCCTCACAGTATTCCCTGGGAGAGCTTTTGTCCCCTCATTATGTGCTTTGTTATTGTAAACTGATACAGATTAGATTAAAAAGTGCCTAGATGGTTCAGAGCACTCTGCTAGTTACTTAACACTATAAAGCTGAAGCATAGTGCAATCAGTTTAGCCCTTGTACCAAGCAGCACATACATTAATCATCCTTTATGTTAAGCTATCCGCTCCCTCCTCAAAGATGAGGTGAAATACACAGTCCATGCATTGCTGGAAAACTCACATGAGGGAAGAATATCAGGGTAGGATGTGATGGTGTTTACCTACTAGACAATAGCCCAAGAGGTACTTCACCATGTTCACTGAAATAAAAATGTCTTCAGCCTGGTAAGAGGACTAAGTCAAATAATACATTGCCACCAGCCTTGTTCACTTAAGAGGTGCAAAAATGTTGAGCTAGGCCATCTCAACATTTATGACAAGAATTATCTGATTTCTTAAGGTCAAACTCAGTTCACTTTTAGTGTTATGCTTTTATTTCAAATAATGAGTCCTGGAATTGTCACATTATCGTTTGCAGCAGGGATCTGGGTTGTAACAAATATACCAGATACATCAAGATAGGCCTGAGAATAATCAGCAATGTTAGTAACAAAGCACTAACTCATCCAGTTGTACAAACCCTGAGAAAATCATCCCAGAAAATGTCTTGGACTTAGCACTTTGTACAAAATAGGGATCATTTTTATGGTGAATCAATACAAGTCAACTAGTTGCACTTTTGAGATCATGAATCTAGCTGATAGTGTAAGTCTTGTCATCATTTCCGCACTGCCTTTTACAGACCAGCAGAAATATTTACTACTGAGAAGGCATTAGTGGAGTTCAATAGCATTTAGAGCTAAGGCTGCAAAAACACTAAGCTGATCTCATTAGTCAGTGCACCTTCCAGTCTGAGGCAGAGAGGTCCTATTTTCTTTTAGACTTCCTTTCTCAGTCTGCTGTTTCTGCTGAATATCGTGTAGAAACAGTTCAGGTGTTCTTGTGAATATAATTAAAGTTGTTCACTTGTACAAAGAGATATCTTTTTTGTTGATTATAAATTTTGATATAGCAACATTTGTGATCTATGTGCAACTATAGTAAGATTATGTAAAGGTCTGTCTCCTTCAAAAGCACATCAGCTGCATCCCTATTTGGTCACTTAAAATTTGCTAACAGTAGTGTACTGGGTAGTGATAAGGTAACTTGTGTTGCAGTTCTTATCTGTGGTTATGGACTTTGTTTTCATGTTAATGTATCTTTTTTATAGCTTATATCTAGCTCATTTTTTAATGCTGTTTTGAACAAAGCAGTTAGCTTTTGGAGATGTGCAGAGGAAGTGTTTCATATTCCTGGAATTTAAGTTTTCAGGTAAAGGTTTAGAATTGAACCATTTTGCTTTGCTCAAAATTCCCTTTTTGTCTTTTTCAGACACAATAGAGAATTTGACCCATGTGTGTGTTGAATGTTTCTGTTGGTCTGAACCTCTTCTTTCTCAGCAAGCTCATTATACTGTGTGGCTGAATGAAACTCATCCGCTCCTCACGTGTGAACCAGCTGGAGCTACTGTTTGGCACAAAGTGGTCACCAGAATGCTATAGCTTTGCTGTGGAGAAAATGGGAAATGGGAAAACTATTTTGTCTTGTATGCATTTCTAAAATACATTTAACTGCATATGAATTGCCTTTGAATGAAATCCTTCTGTTCTTGACCATCATCCCAGACTAGAGACTGGCAGGCAGCCCTATGCAGAGCGAAAGAATCATAGAATCAACCAGGATGGAGGAGACCTCCAAGATCAGCCAGTCCAACCTAGCACCCAGCCCTGCCCAGTCCAATAGACCATGACACTAAGTGCCTCATCCAGGCTTTTCTTGAACACTGGTTAGACCACACCTGCACTGGTTAGACCAGTGTTCAGTTCTGGGCCCCCCAGTTTAGGAGGAACATTGAGATGCTTGAGCGTGTCCAGAGAAGGGCGACGAGGCTGGGGAGAGGCCTTGAGCACAGCCCTACGAGGAGAGGCTGAGGGAGCTGGGATTGGTTAGCCTGGAGAAGAGGAGGCTCAGGGGTGACCTTATTGCTGTCTTCAACTACCTGAAGGGTGGTTGTGGCCAGGGGGAGGTTGCTCTCTTCTCTCAGGTGGCCAGCACCAGAACAAGAGGACACAGCCTCAGGCTGCGCCAGGGGAAATTTAGGCTGGAGGTGAGGAGAAAGTTCTTCACTGAGAGAGTCATTGGACACTGGAATGGGCTGCCCGGGGAGGTGGTGGAGTCGCCGTCCCTGGAGCTGTTCAAGGCAGGATTGGACGTGGCACTTGGTGCCATGGTCTAGCCTTGAGCCCTGTGGTAAAGGGTTGGACTTGATGATCTGTGAGGTCTCCTCCAACCTTGATGATACTGTGATACCTCCAGGGATGGAGACTCCACCACCTCCCTGGGCAGCCCATTCCAGTGCCAATCACTCTCTCTGCCAACAACTTCCTCCTAACATCCAGCCTAGACCTCCTCTCAGCACAACCTCACACTGTGTCCCCTTGTTCTGTTGCTGGTTGCCTGGGAGAAGAGACCAACCCCACCTGGCTGCAGCCTCCCTTCAGGTAGCTGTAGACAGCAATGAGGCATGTTTTTTTACTGTTGCTTTAAAATTTGTAGGACCTGTAGCTCACAGAACTCCAGCATTTGTCCAAGTTTTCCAATCCACTTAAGCGCTGCCTTAAGTGCCAGTTCTGCACAGCACCAGGCTGTGTTTGAAGCACATCCCTGCCTTGCCGTGCTGACATGAAAGGAAAAGCGCAACGTGGAGCCTATTCTGACAGAAGTGTTTTGTTTCCTTGCCTTGCAGATGGGAAGCCAGTGTCGCTGTCTCCGCTTGAATCCCAGCCCCACAGCCCTCGGTACACGGCGTCGAGCCAGCGGGAGCGTGAGAGCTTGGAGGTCCGCATGCGGGAGGTGGAGGAGGAGAACCGTGTGCTGCGCAAGCAGCTCAGCCTGGCGCAGAGCCGCAGCCCCTCGCACCACCACGGCAATCATTCCAAAACCTACTCCATGGAAGAAGGAACGGGCGACAGCGAGAGCCTGCGGGCTGGCATTGTGGCAGGGAACAGCTCCGAGTGTGGGCAGCAACCAGCAGTGGAAAAATGTGAGGTAAATAAACCGAAGGAACTTGCCAGAAGCAAGCCTTGCTAGATTTGCTACTTTAAGGACATCACAAATCCCTCTCTCCTTCCCCTTGAAACTTTCTGCCCAGAAACCAGCCTCCTTAAAGGACTACTGCAAGCTGCTTTTTTTGATAGATTTTATGTTTTTTTCAAACATTTAATCATCTGAATATCTTTTGAACTATTGCTTGATCAGAGCTTTTGGTCTTTCTCATTCGTCTGTCCTCAAACCTGGTGTAAAAAAATCAAAGCTGTGTTGCAAGCTGATTCCAGTACAGCTGCGCTGGTAAGACCTGTGGCAAACTGCCCCCATGTGTTTCTAAATTAAACGGAGGCACCACGGTGCTTTGAAAAGCCTTGCTCCTTTGTTTGTACATCTGTACTAGAGCAGAGTTCACTGTTAATTAAATTGGGACTTGAGGAATCAGCCTGTGCTTTTGAGTCATGTCCTGGATTCTGCCTGGGTGCTACTATGGAGCCACCTGCTTTGCCTAAGCTGTGCAAAAATATGGTTAGCTGCAGGGAACAGAACAGGCTTGAGGTGAGGAGAAAGTTTTTCACTGAGAGAGTCATTGGACACTGGAATGGGCTGCCTGGGGAGGTGGTGGAGTCGCCGTCCCTGGAGCTGTTCAAGGCAGGATTGGACGTGGCACTTGGTGCCATGGTCTAGCCTTGAGCTCTGTGGTAAAGGGTTGGACTTGATGATCTGTGAGGTCTCTTCCAACCTTGGTGATACTGTGATCTTTTTTGAAGAAGGTTTTAGGGGCTTATTTTGGTTTAATTTTTCTCCATTTTATACTAGTAGTTTTGTGGATGTTGCTCAGCTATTTAGTTGTCAGATACCTGAATGATGGCAGTTCTGGATGTTGATAGATCCAAACCGGAAAGTCTCACTTGAAGGACTTGTGAAAATTTCAGCTGGTAAAGATATAAAAAATAACTTCCTCCATTTATTTCTACAAAAGGATAATGCTATATGACCTTTGTCTTGCCTTCTGCCACTGGGAAGATAAAAGGTGAAAGAATTTAAGTGGGGGAGAACAAAACAAGTCCTAATTATCTCTTCAGAGAAAGTCTATTGAATGGGAAAAAAAACATCAAATATAGTTTAAAAATGAATTATTGCTTTCCAGATAGACATCATTATTCATCAGTGTGAAGAAAATAAAAAGAACCAATATTATTTTTAAGGGGAGGGAAAAGGAGGGGTCTGGTTTTCATTTTCCTTTCTCCTCAAAATGAGGGCCTGATTTTCCTCCCTAGTGCATTTTGGCATTTCTTTTAATAGGGAAGGCTCAGACCATCAATAAACAAACCTCACTTCTACCTTATTATCATGCCAAGGAGTGATGAGCTGAGTTTCAGTTCTTTGTCGTTCAATGTACCAACCAATTTGGGACACAAAAATAGCAGCTTAAAGGAGGAATAGTTTAAGTACCCTTTCAGTATATAATGTGTTTTGCCAGTGAATTTACTAGCTCGGTGGGGTTTAGCATTGTGCTAGAGGCAATGGTTATATAAACCAAGAAACCTCACTTTATTTGCCATCCTTCTATCTCACCACACACTATTTTGATAACGAAAAAGCTTTTCCATCTTTTTCTTAAGGAATTCACTCAATGATTCAGTAACAGCTATGAAAGCTAAAATTAAACTTTCATATTATCAGATTTGCCAGGGGGCTCATCATTTATCCTATTACTGTAGATTCTGGTTCTGTGTTTGCATGAGTGGTATCTTAACTTCATACAGTCTCTGTTTTCAATGTGTTGGAGGTGTAAACTAAATCAGTTTTGGCCTCTGAGCCTAGAATATATCAAATCAAGAGTCAACAAAAAGATCAAGGTCCTGAGAAGACATCTAGGTCTCTAGGGAAGACAAAGAGCTAGGAATAGATTGTTCTTTGAGATTTACTGAAGGTAACATTTCAGAATCTGATTTGGTGTAGTCTTTAGTGATGATTAAAACATTTTAAAATGCAATTACAATGAATGAACATTAAATCCCTGATAAAGCATTATCTGTGTGATGATGATTGCAATCTCTATCAAACATTACTGAGTTTGCTACATTCCAGACACTGCTCTCTGCTCTGTTGTATCGCAGGAGAACACTTCTGATATTATAAAATGCAACAGTATTGTATTGCAAGGAGAAATCAGAGTTGCCATCAAGGGCCTTCTCGCTGGAGAGAGCAGATGCCACTCATGCCTTCCCATTAGGAGACAACTTTAGCACCTTGGAAATATAAGTAAGACCAGTCCTCACACAGGTGTAGACACAAATAGACTACAAATAAACACAAATAACAGACTTCAGGAGACCATAATGCTGATGGAGGCCAATAAAATGATACACAGTACTAATATATGTACACACCAGGTTGTCCCAGTAGCTTCTCAACTTGTGCCTCCGTTATCTGGGCATTTAGTGTGAATTAGATATACTACATTCTTGCCCTGTACTCAACACTGGCCAGGCTATGCCTTGAGTGCTGTGTCCAGTTCTGGGCTCCTCAATTCAAGAGAGATGTTGAGGTGCTGGAATGTGTCCAGAGAAGGTCAACAAAGCTGGTGAGGGGCCTGGAACACAAACCCTATGAGGAGAGGCTGAGGGAGCTGGGGGTGTTTAGCCTGCAGAAGAGGAGGCTCAGGGGTGACCTCATTGCTGTCTACAACTACCTGAAGGGAGGCTGTGGCCAGGTGGGGGTTGGTCTCTTCTCCCAGACAAGCATCAACAGAACAAGGGGACACAGTCTCAAGCTGTGCCGGGGGAAATATAGGCTGGATGTTAGGAGGAAGTTCTTGCCAGAGAGGGTGATTGCCATTGGAATGGGCTGCCCAGGGAGGTGGTGGAGTCACTGTCCCTGAAGATGTTAAAAAAAGAGCCTGGCTGAGGCACTTAGTGCCATGGTCTAGTTGGTTGGACAGGGCTGGGTGATAGTTAGACTGGATGATTTTGGAGGTCTCTTCTAGTTGATTCTATAATGGTTACTTAGCGCTATAACACCTAGCAAGTTAGCAGAGTACTTAATATTCGAAGCATGTTTACAAGCACAGTTGTGTTGTTACTGTTCTCAGTGGCATCACTTAGTAGCGTTACCTGTAGTGCTCCAGAGTCACAAAACTCAGGCCCTCACCGACTTCAACACTGTGACACAGGGGAAGCAGATGTTACCTGCCCTTGGCAAACGTTTGCAGCGTAGTTACATTTTGGTAACATGCTTTTAATATCTCTTAACCACACTCAGCAGTTACTTGGGTTGCATAACTGCAGTTTAAGGGCTGCCAAGGAAAATTATTGAAGTATGAAATTCTCCACTAAAGATTATTTTTAGCTTGAAGAACTAATTAGTTTGTTAAGCTTATTAATTCACCTTTCCAAAAAGTAGCCTGAGGAGGAAAAAAGATAACATCTGTTGATCTGGGCACCTCATATTCCTCATCTGCATGGGATCTAAGGCCCAGGTTTTCAGGTAGTTTTAGGCTTTTTCATCCCATTATTTTCTCCAAGGTGGACATATATGAAATATGACTGTCAGAAACAGGTTCTTTTCCTAGGCCATAGAGACTGAATGAATGCTTTCTAAAGTATTTTAGCATGCACCTTGGCATTATTTGAACTCCCTTTTCTAAAGAATGATAGAATCAGTCAGGGTTGGAAGGGACCACAAGGATCATCTAGTTCCAACTCCCCTGCCATGGACAGGGACACCCTACCCTAGATCAGGCTGGCCACAGCCTCGTCCAGCCTGGCCTTAAACACCTCCAGGGATGAGGCCTCAACCACCTCCCTGGCCAACCCATTCCAGGCTCTCACCACTCTCATGGTGAACAACTTCCTCTTCATGTCCAGTCTGAATCTACCCACCTCCAGCATTGCTCCATCCTCTCTGGTCCTGTCACTCCCTGATATCCTGAAACATCCCTCCCCAGCTGTTTTGTAGGCCCCCTTCAGATACTGGAAGGTCACAAGAAGGTCACCTGGGAGCCTCCTCTTCCCAGACTGAACAGCCCCAACTCTTTCTGTCTGTCCTCATAAGGAGTCTTGTAGCATGCTACGGGCAAAAACTTGTGGGGGGGAAAAAAAGACTTCTGTTCTCTGTGAGAATTATTGCTCTTTGATACAGCTGAGCTCAGGCAAGAATAGATGTGATGCATAGTGTGAAACACTGCAGAGGAGCTGAGCAGGAGGTAAATGGATGCCTGTGACTCTGAACTGCGTAAGATGTTCAGGAAGAGCAGCAGGCGCTGTCTTCTCACTGCGCCCTGACTGAACCAGCATGCAGGACAACAGCACTTGGTAGAAGACAATTAGGAAAGCATGCTTTGGATTTTGAAGCAAATTGATTTAGAAACAGGGAAACAGATATGGGCCAGTCCTTGACAGAGTAAACTCTGATTTTGAGAGGAGTTGTAAGGTAGAGAGAGTGGCTGTGAGGAAAGCTTTTCTGGCAAGCAGTGGTGGTATAAAAATATTTTGACAGTGATGTGACAGTGCCATTCTGTCAAAACCCATGAAGTGTTTGCACCTGGTCCAGTGTCTTCAGGTGAAGTATATAAAGCAGCCACAAAACTGTACTCAATTAATTTGATTTTAACTGGCACAAAAGGGAAGGATTTAAATGTTCCAAAAGCCTGAGATCCAAGTGGTGACGAGAAAGGAGGCAGTGCATACAGTGTCAGGAATGTGTGCACTCACAGGAACTTATGCCTTTAAGCATGGTACAAACCACTGATGCAATAGAAGTCATTAATAAGCAGCATCTGTTTTCCCCTATTGTTATCACAAGACAGAAACACTATCAATTTTTGCAGAATGCTGAGCATACTCAACTCCCATTGACTTTAACATACATTTTAAGTGCTGATTACCTCACAGCACTGTTGCCAAAATGTGCTGCAAGATCTTTTCATAGAATCAACCAAGTTGGAAGAGACCTCCAAGATCATCCAGTCCAACCTAGCACCCAGCCCTAGCCAGGCAACTAGACCATGGCACTAAGTGCCTCATCCAGGCTTTTCTTGAACACCTCCAGGGATGGTGACTCCACCACCTCCCCGGGCAGCCCATTCCAATGCCAATCACTCTCTCTGGCAAGAATTTCCTCCTAACATCCAGCCTATATTTCCCCTGGCACAAGTTGAGACTGTGTCCCCTTGTTCTGTTGATGCTTGTCTGGCAGAAGAGACCAATCTCCACCTGGCTACAGCCTCCCTTCAGGTAGTTGTAGACAGCAATGAGGTCACCCCTGAGCCTCCTCTTCTCCAGGCTAAACACCCCCAGCTCCCTCAGCCTCTCCTCATAGGGTTTGTGTTCCAGGCCCCTCACCAGCTTTGTTGCTCTTCTCTGGACACATTCCAGCATCTCAACATCTCTCTTGAATTGAGAAGCCCAGAACTGGACACAGCACTCAAGGTGTGGCCTGACCAGTGCTGAGTACAGGGCAAGAATAACCTCCCTCGTCCTGCTGGCCACACTGTTCCTGATACAGGCCAGAATGCCATTGGCTCTCTTGGCCACCTGGGCACACTTCTGACTCATCTTCAGCCTACTATCTATCTACCATTACTCCCAGGTCTCCTCCTTCCTGGATGCTTTCTTCTTAGGCCCCTCTGGATAAGCAGTGTCTCATATAATTCAGATTCCTCTTAAAACCTCAGATCTCCAATGGGTCAGATTAGGAGACACAGTAGGGCTGGAGTCAGCTGTGATGTTCATGTGAGGGCTGCACTATGGCACAGCCTCTTGGCAGTTACAGGAATCATCTTGTGTCCTGTACCAGGTGATGTTAATGGATGGGACTATGGACTCTTTAGATCTGCCCAACAGATGTGACCTCTTTGTTCTAATTTAAATTCCCAGAGACTCAAATATATTCGATAGAACCAAATAATAATTTGTAGAGTGCCCTTGCCTCTTCCCCCTTCTTTCCCCAAAAAAAGGAATTAGATGTAGAGAGAGAAGGGGTAAGCACACCCAGATAAATAATCTCACTCTGATTTGGAAGTTTAAAGAAGAAAAAGTTTAACAATAAATTAAAGATGTATCTGAGGTAGGGAAGTTACAAAGGTATAGGGAAGGGAAAACAAGATACAAAATGTGTGAACACAACCAGATTTTGATGTCAGTGGGTTTGGCTGCCTCGTGGGTGATGGCCACATGGTAAAACAAAGAGAACCAGGAACAGGATGGTGATGCTGGTAAGCAGGGAGGCAGGGAGTGCAGAGAGAGAGCAGGAAGTCCCCCTGCTTTTATGGATCTTTAGACAGGAAGGGGAGAGAGCTAACCATCACCTGGTGGTGTTCAGACCCATCTCTGGAGAGGGGTCAAGACCACACAGGGTCACGTTCAAGGTCACTCCCCTGGAGGGTTAACCCTGTACACCTCTTGTGAAAATTTGCCTGTTACAAGCCAGAGTCTGGGAAACTATGACTGTGAAGAGGCAGAATTCCGTATTTGTGCTCTGTGTAGTGAGCTTTCTGTGGAAAATGAGAGCTGTATGTGTGAGAAACCAGCTAACCAACTCTCAAATGGAAGCCAAATGAGGCTTCCCTGCAGTTTCACAGCTGTGTCCCCAATCGCAGCTTTGTGCTGCCAATGTGGAGAGCTCCTTCATTTCTGCAACCACTAAGAAACAGAAAAAATACGGAAGGTAGAGTCCAAGCTTGCCAAGATCTTTTATTTTTTCCCCCCTGGCTGTCCCTGGGAAATAGCAGTGGCCAACTTTAAAATCAGGGAAGAATAACCTAATGGCATTTTTCAAATTGCTACTTAGTGCCTTAATCATAATGACTAGTAGTGCCTTTTCAATTTTCCCTTCCCTCTTGAGAAGATGAGTAAACCTCTGCCTCATATCCAAAGGGAGGCAGGAAGGCACAGAGCGAGTGATAATTTGCTAAGGTGCTGGAGTGGGAAGCATGTGCATGTAGTGGTTGTGTTTCACTTCCCATTACCACTGCCCAGTCCAGCCCACACCAGTAGTCAGAGGCTGGGAAAAGACCACCTGCTCTTGAAGATTGTGTCCTATTTTATCACTGGGATGAGCCCAGCCCCTGGCAAGCCAGCTGTCCTGCTTGCATTCAGCCATCAGAGCTTGCTCTTCCCCTCCTTTGCAGCTGTCCTTGTGATGGAAGTAAGGCGCAGTTTCTGAGAGCAAATCTGCTTCTGATTATCAGACATAATTTCAGACTTCAGAAGGTTAAAGTGTTTGTGTGTTTGCATGCTCAGAACTCCGTGTGCTGCTAAATGAGTGTGTGTGTGTGTGTGTACACAAGCTCACGTGTGCTCTCGGCTAATAAATGCAATTCTGTTCAGACATCTGATGTAATTTAGGGATAGTAATGACTTTCAAATGACAATGGCGTTATGACTCAAGGTGTTTTTAACAGACTGCCCCAGGTGAGATGCACACAGCTGCAAAACACACACTTAAACCTGTAACAACCACCACGCTATGTAGTAGCATTGTCATGTATGTGCTCTTGTTGATGAGTGATAGGATGAAGGAGCAGGCTTTAATTTGTATTCTTTTGTGTTCCTTTTCTCCCACAGACCATCCACGTTGCCATTGTTTGTGCAGGGTACAATGCCAGTCGGGATGTTGTCACACTTGTCAAGTCTGTCTTATTTCACAGGTAAAGGTAACTTTCTTCTCTTGTGTATTGTACATCTGATTATGACTAAATAAGCTCCTTTTACATTTACTCTCTTACTTCAAAGGAAAGTAAACTTTCCTTCCCTGGTTACCTTTTCTTTGGAAGGAAAACAGCACAAAATTTATGACCACCACAAATAGATTAACCTGTGTAAAGATTTCCACAGCAAATTAGAGGCATCAGACATCCACCTGCTACCTCTGTTGCATTATGGAAATGGGGACAGCATCTCTCTGCACTGAAAAACATCTGCACACTTTTGAATGTTGTAAAATAATAACAATGGTATTAACAGCATTGTTTCAATTTAGCCTGTTTCTGGTATCAGTTTGTGGCATGTGTATGGATGGGAATTTGAAAGCCATACACACAAATACAAGCTGGTTGCCTGACTATCCCTGCTTTCCAGTTACACATTTCTTTTTCAGAGTAAGCCTGTTGTTGTAGTCAGGATTAGTTCATTAAAGTCAGATTATTTATTCTGGTTTTAGAGGGGCTATTTACAGCTACTCAGAAGGCTTTGCAACCTACTTTTTGCACATTGAGTACAGTTAGATCCCGAAAGTGAGAGGCCTAAAAGTACAGTGAAGACAAAATCACCAATTCTCTTCATAAACAGCAGCTTGAGATGAAAAGAGGTGATATTTAGTTATGTGTGGGCATGTATTTATATCCCTTATCCAATTCAGTAATGTCTCTCTAAGATGTCTTCCAGCAGTGTTGCAGAAAGTGGATTAAAAGAGGGAAGTGATCAGAGTGACTCAAACAGGACAAATAGACCAATAAAACATGCATAGAGTTTAAAGAGTTTATTAAGGATGTAGTTTCAATGCCTTGTCTTATACTGACTGATCATTTTATACCAGGAGGATGACTTTTGGCCGTATCTTGCTAGTGTCTTCTTGGACCTAGTTAGAGTGGGACATTCCAGTCTCCCACTTTGCTTATGACATTTGCTTCTGATCTTCAGCTGGAACAGTCCTAGTAATCAGGCTCCTTTACAGTGCTTTTACACATCATTTTAACTTTTCCCTAGTTTTGGGGAGCTTTATAAAAAAGTGCAAATACTCACTTTATATCATGCAGAAAAGGAAGGAAACCTCAGCGAAGAAGGAATCTTACAATTCATGGAAGAAGGGATTGGTCACTTGGGAGAACTACAGAGAAGTAGTCAGGGCTTGTAGGAAAGCAATAAGGAAGGCCAAAGCCCTCTTGGAACTGAAGCTGGCAAAGGAAGTAAAACACAACAAGAAAGGCTTCTTCAAATCCATCAGTAGAAAAAGGAGGAGCAGGGAAGGTGTGGGGGCACTGCTGAACGAGGAGGCAGCCTTGATAACTGAGGGGGCAGAGAAGGCAGAGTTGCTGAATGCCTTCTTTGCTGCAGTCTTCACACCTAAGGCTGAACTCCCCTATGGACTCCAGACCCTGGATGAAGGAGAGGAAGCCTGGAGGAGGAAACACTCCCCACTGGTCAGTGCAGGCTGGGTTAGGGATCAGTTACACAAGTTAAACATTCACAAGTCCATGGGCCCTGATGAGATGCACCCAAGGGTGCTGAGAGAACTGCCTGATGTTATCACTCTGCCACTCTCCATCATTTTTGCCAAATCATGGCAGACAGGAGAGGTGCCTGAGGACTGGAGAAGAGCCAATGTCACTCCAGTCTTCAAAAAGGGCATGAAAGAGGTTCCAGGGAACTACAGACCAGTCAGCCTCACCTCCATCCCTGGAAAAATGATGGAGTGGCTCCTGTTGGAGGGCATCTCAAGGCACTTGGAAGAGAAGAAGGTTATCAGGAGTAGTCAGTATGGATTTCCCAAGGGGAAGTCATGCTTGACTAACCTGATAGCATTTTATGATGCCTTAACTAAATGGGTAGATTCAGAGAAACCAGTGGATGTAGTCTACCTTGACCTTAGCAAGGCCTTTGACACTGTCTCCCATGACATTTTAGTGAGCAGGCTGAGGAAGTGTGGGATGGAAGAGTGGACAGTGAGATGGGTTAGGAACTGGTTGCAAGATAGAGTTCAGAGGGTGGTGATCAATGGTGCCAGGTCCAGCTGGAGAGCTCTGACCAATGGTGTCCCACAGGGATCAGTGCTGGGGACAGTCCTGTTCAACATCTTCATCAGTGACACTGATGAGGGCACAGAGTGTCTGCTCAGCAAGTTTGCTGATGACACCAAGCTGGGAAGCTTGGCTGATACAGCTGAAGGCTGTGTGGCCACCCAGAGAGACCTGGGCAGACTGAGAGCTGGGCACAGAGGAACCAGATGAAGTTCAACAAGGACAAGTGCAGAGTCCTGCATCTGGGGAGAAATAATAAACTGCACCAGTACAGGCTGGGACATAATCTGCTGGAGAGCAGTCCTGTGAAGAGGGACCTGGGAGTCCTGGTGGCTAACAAGTTACCCATGGCACAGCAATGTGCCCTTGTGGCCAAGAAGGCCAATGAGATCCTGGGGTGTATTAGGAGGAGTGTGTCCAGCAGATCAAGGGAGGTTCTCCTCCCTCTCTACTCTGCCCTGGTGAGACCTCATCTTGAATCCTGTGTTCAGTTTTGGGCTCCCCAGTTGAAGAGGGACAGGGATCTGCTGGAGAGGGTCCAGCGGAGGAC
This sequence comes from Pogoniulus pusillus, assembly GCF_015220805.1. Lineage (NCBI taxonomy): Eukaryota > Metazoa > Chordata > Aves > Piciformes > Lybiidae > Pogoniulus > Pogoniulus pusillus. Next base: position 11,284,134 of record NC_087278.1, read on the forward strand.
TATGAGGATGATTAGGCGACTGGAGGGCATGGCTGATGAGGAAAGGCTGAGGGACCTGGGGCTGTTTAGTCTGGAGAAGAGAAGACTTAGAGGGGATTTGATAAATGTATCTGAGGGCTGGTCAGGAGATGTGAGGACAGGCTCTGCTCACTTGCTCCCTGAGATAGGACAAAGAGCAGTGGGTGTAAGTTGCAGCACAAGAGGTTCCACCTCAACACAAGGGGGAACTTCTTTACTGTAAGGGTCACAGAGCACTGGAACAGGCTCCCCAGAGAAGTTGTGGAGTCTCCTTCTCTGGAGACTTACAAGGCCTGTCTGGATGTGTTAGATAGTATTGTCCTGCTCAGGAAGGGGGGTTGGACTTGGTGATCTCCTTGGGTCTCTTCCAAACCCTGATATTCTGTGAGCCTGTGATCCTGTGACTCAGTAAATACTGTCTAGGAGGTTGGCCAGAGTGCAGGTGGAGCAATGAAATGCTTCAAAATGTAAGAGCAGCTTTCACTGTCAGCAGCACTTGCCTTTGCAAGTCTTTCCTGAAGCAGCATGTTCACGTTGGATGAGTTCTAGGAGCAAAAATGCAATGCTAAAATAAGCATAACAAAAGCAAATCAAGAGTGAAAACCTGTCTCATGCTCTGTGCAATGTTTTCTGAAGGTTGAAATTCTGTTAGATTTTAAAACTATCTCTATTTCCAATTAGACTTGTGAGTTGCTCAGTGTGAACTGGCTTTGTATTGCAAGGATGTGGGGCATTTTGCCTACTTTGATTGTTGTTTCTAAGGGATTTCTTGCAAATAGGCATTTTAATGGTGACATGAGTTATCTTAGAGGTTAGCTTCTCACATTTTTCTCTTCGAGTATGTTCATTCATTCTGAGAAGTCCAATCTGTCTGCTTCCAAATATTTTGTGAATAACAGGAATCTTACAGCTCAAAGGTTTAAACTATCTCTGTGTTACTTAAAGAACATGCCTCTGTTTTACACAAGCCACTCATCCAAGCAATTAACAAACCTATGAATAATTCTTCCATATAATGCCAGAACTACATCATTTAGAAGTATATTTCATTAAAAATATGAAACCAAAACAAAGGGCATTACCTTTGACATTTCTGAGTGTGGTGGATTCTGCCACTGTCACGAATGTGTTTGCTGTGTGACTAGCAGTGCTTCTTGTCTCAAAGAATTTGTCTAGCTCAGCAGAGGTGATCAAGATAAAGTCCAGTATAGCTAATGAATCCTTAATACAGGTAGTTACAATCAAGATAACCTATCTCATTTGTTTGCTCAAATCATCCTTAAAGACAAATCTGAATCAGTTCTGCCTAAAACTGACTCTTCTCACTAGGCATTATGTTGTTCACTAGAAAGGAAGGATGTTCATAGAATCATAGAATCATCCAGGTTGGAAGAGACCTCCAAGATCATCCACTCCAACCTATCACCCAGCCCTATCCAATCATCTAGACCATGGCATTGAATACCTCATCCAGTCTTTTCCTGAATGCCGCAAGGGATGGTGACTCCACCACTTCCCTGGGCAGCCCATTCCAATGCCAATCACTCTCTCTGGCAACAACTTCCTCCTAACATCCAGCCTAGACCTCCCCTGGCACAGCTTGAGACTGTGTCCCCTTGTTCTGTTGCTGCTTGTCTGGGAGAAGAGACCGACCCCCACCTGGCTACATTGCAGGCAGTTCTTCCTTATCTCCCAAAAAGCACAGGCTTCTCCAGCATCTGTTAATGCTATGGCTACATGTGCAGGGGGCCCTGCTTGAGAAATTCTCTCTTCTTGGATCTTTTACCTTTGGAGTGACAATGCTGAAGAAGGCTGGAAAATAAACCACAGGCAAACAACAAGCTTAACTGAAGATGTACTTAGAATCAAGATTCCTTGCATTGGTTGCCATGTGCCATCTTAGTATACCCTTCAAAAATAATGTTTGTTGTTTGTGGTGGCAGCACTGATTTAAGTGATTCTGTCTAGAATTCACAGAGCTATCATTTGCTTTTAGTACCTTTTCCATCTGGTTTAGTAATTAAACTGTGGTTTAGTTGTACATTTTGATACAAGTAGGTACCTACGTTCCTGGCTTCTGGAGGGAGTCTCTTCCTCTCTAATAGGAAAATTCTGAGTAAAGGACACTGTGTCAGTCTGATAATTTTTCTTGTAAGCATTAACATATTTGTAATGCCCCAACTTTGAGCTATAGTGCTAGATAGAGAGACAGAAACCAGTAGGGGTACTGGGTCATTCTAGGAGTTTCTATAGATGGAATATGCTGTCTTGTCTCTCCCGAATGTATGTACAGCAAATCCTGCGTATTGAACATTTCAGCTCTCCCCAGGTTTGAAAAAAGCAAGTTTCTGAATGTAGTCATACCATATATATCATGAGACTTAGGCAAGCTAATGGCTTCTCAAACCTTTTGAGAAACTATCTCTGTCTTCAGGTTCCAGAGAGTGGGAAGAGGTGGGGAATGAGGTGATGTGGTTGATTCCTTGTAGGAACATCATAGTTCAGAAATGTGTTTCAGTCCCAGCGGAGAAGGAGCTTGATTCCAGTTTTGCCTTTAGAAAACATATGCTCAAGCCACAAAATCCCAGCAGCTTTTAACACCCAGTTTGACATAACTGACAGTCTGTTCTCAGGAGGAGATTCAGCAGAGCTGGGATAGTGCAGGGCTTGCAGTCTGATAAATATGCATTGGCAGTGCTGCACAGAAGGAGGCTTGTAGAATGAGTACGTAGTCCTAGTCTGCAACTTTATTGCTTTCCTCTCTGGGCCATCTAGTTCCTAATTATGACAGATTTTAGAAATCTGTTGCAGGGATAAAAAAAAATATATATCTCTAGAGCAGTTTAACTCAGCCAGGCTCATAGTGCTGTGTCCTGAGTGAAAGTTTCAGTTTTTTCAAAAACAAAGGACTAAACATTAGAAGTGAAGGTGTTTGGTCAAATGAGCACAACAAGACTCAAATGCTTTTGGAGACAGCAAATATAGTAGTACTCAAAAAGCATACTTCTCCAAAATGAGGCAGCATCTTTCAGCCCTTTGTAACTACTGATTCGTGTTATTGCATTGGTCATTTTCAATGTTTTACTCTGTTTCTGAAAACTGTAAAGCTTAGAGTGCCTCAGAAGCAACCTGCAAGTTACAGTTTCATATTGCAAAGATAATTTTTGCCTTCACTTAGGTAAGACTGAAGTTGGGTAGGAACTCGAATGGTTTTTAATGTACTCATCTGCTCCAAAGACATGCTAAACACTGTGTTTCATTTGGGAGCAAAGAAAGGTCAACAGTTGTAACCTGTTGCTGGCAGTCAGGTCACCCTGAGAATCTGAAATATTAATTCTATTGTGCCAGCTAGTACTGCCTTTTCCCCCTTAGGTTAGTCCCACTTCTTTGGAGAAGCTGTGATTACTTGTTTAGTTGGATGCTCTGTCTACCCTGCAACCATAGTGGCATAGGAATGGTGGTGGGGATTGGTAAACAAAAAACAGTCAACTAGAAAAATACATTTTAATACAAGGTAGCCTCTTTGCTTTAAGAAGGGCAACAAAGCTGGTGAGAGGCCTGGAATACAAACCCTATGAGGAGAGGCTGAGGGAGCTGGGGGTGTTTAGCCTGGAGAAGAGGAGGCTCAGGGGTGACCTCATTGATGTCTACAACTACCTGAAAGGAGGCTGTAGCCAGGTGGGGGTTGGTCTCTTCTCCCAGACAACCAGCAATAGAACAAGGGGACACAGTCTCCAGTTGTGCTGGGGGAAGTATAGGCTGGATGTTAGGAGGAAGTTCTTGCCAGAGAGAGTGATTGGCATTGGAATGGGCTGCCCAGGGAGGTGGTGGAGGCACCGTCCCTGGAGGTGTTCAAGAAAAGTCTGGCTGAGGCACTTAGTGCCATGGTCTAGTTGACTGGCTAGGGCTGGGTGTTAGGTTGGACTGGATGACCTTGGAGGTCTCTTCTAACCTGGTTGGTTGATTCTCTGATTCTACGATTAAAGTTAAGCATACACTCCAGCTTTTTAAGATGAGGATATAATGAAACCATGTTACAGACTGCTGTGTGTTCTTAGAGCAAGTAGAATAAGGCAAACCAAATGAAAATCTAAATTAAATAAAAAGGCTGGCATGCAATTTCCAAGTAAGTGTCACAAGTCAACACTGGCTGATAATTAAAGCTTATGTAACCTAATGGCTGTATTCCATGGAGACCACTTTATTTTAATGGAGATAATTTGAGAATTTAAAGCCTCTGTCATTGTTTCCAACTTTTCTAACATCTCAGTCTGTTTTGTGGGAGATTGTTCTGGCAAAAACTATAAAGCATGAGCTCGTTTCTCTGCTCCATATAGATGCATCAATAAAGCACACTCTTTTTCTGTTTCCCACCTGTCCTAACAATGGAGGCCCAAGGGAGAAAGCAATATATAATAAAAAATCTACCCATGAAATCTCTGATTATTTCCCAAAATGCTTCTGCAAGTTAACACAAAGCAAGAAAATCCATGAATGAGGCAGCTAGTGTGTCTTTGAGATCTCTCCAGTGGTTTGGGGAGCATTTTAAACAATACTGGATGTGAGGGGGTATGAAGTATCTGTAATAATTTTCACATTAGAATTCTGCCCATAGGAGAGAGGGATTGTCACATGGACATTAGGGGAAAAAAAATCCCAGGCTGCCTTTTCTAATTTCTATTTGAAGATCTCATAACCATTTGTTACAGGTATAAAAAGGTATTACCTTGTTGTGCTTCCCCTAATAAAGTATAGGTTTTGGAAATAAATCCCCTGGGCTGATGACCCTTTTATATTCTTAGAAAATAAAATTCCTCTGTTGCAGAGAGAGAACTCTGCAACCAAGCAGCTACTTTTTTGAATTGCTAACAGTTGAGACGTGGAATAATACAGGAGGGAAGAGGGAATCTTGGTTCATTGCTCCTTTTTTTCAGTGGTAGATTTTTGTGTTTAACTCTGTGGCAGTGACTATTTTAAAAAAGTCTGATGAAGAATAAGAAGTTTTGAAATGTGAAAATAAGACATCATGATAATGTAGAAATGGGTGCTTTGCAATAGGCTCCTAAATTCAGAGCCTGACTTTTAAAATTACTGACATCTTCTCATTTTGCTAACTTTATAGGACCTCAGCAATCCTGAAAATGAGAGCATTCATTTAAGCTCCTGTATTTAGGCCTAAGAACAGATATTTAAGCATCCATGCTAGACAATCTTGGCCAGAACCTCTTTTTCATTCACTTTTGAGTAAAGCAATTTAGGAAAATAAATGTGTGCTCTTTACATCTGTTTTACTTTGTCAGAGAGTTCTCTGATCTTAAGATAAGTGGAAATAATTTAATAAATGAAGGTTGCAGTTTTCTAAGGGGTGGTTAAAACATTGCATTTCTACTTGATGGGAAATGCCCATATTTTGAAATGGCATTCTTCCACATTAGGACATTAGCATGTCAGCATTTCCCATGTAGCAAATCTCTGCAAAGCTGTAGTTGCTAAAAATTCAGATGAATTTTTTTTTCTGCATCTTGGGGAAAATTCTTCAGCTGTTTCAATACCTGCTTCTGTAGAGAGCAATCTGGAAGTCCCGAGGCTCAGTATGCAAAGGCTATTTGTTCTGAAACCCAGGACAATACAGACCTTAACTTCCAAGAATGCAAATTCAGATGAATATCAAGAAGTTTCCCAAACCTGTTATTTTATAAGGCAAGTTGGTCAAAACTGACATATCATAGAATCAACCAGGTTGGAAGAGACCTCCAAGATCATCCACTCCAAACTATAATCCATCCCTATCCAGTCAACTAGACCATGGCACTAAGTGCCTCATCCAGCCTTGTCTTGAACACCTCCAGGGACAGCAACTCCACCACCTCCCTGGGCAGCCCATTCCAATGGCAAATCACTCTCTCTGAAGAACTTTCTCCTAACATCCAGCCTATACCTCCCCCAGCACAACTTGAGACTGTGTCCCCTTGTTCTGTTGCTGGTTGTCTGGGAGAAGAGACCAACCCCACCTGGCTACAATGTCCCTTCAGGTAGCTGTAGACAGCAATGAGGTCACCCCTGAGCCTCCTCTTCCCTAGGCTAAACAACCCCAGCTCCTTCAGCCTCTCCTCATAGGGTTTGTGTTCCAGGCCTCTCAACAGCTTTGTCACCCTTCTCTGGACACATTCCAGTATGTTGACCTGTATTACTTCATAGTTTCACATACTGTGTCACTATGTACTGCAGAGTGTTTCCTAGCAGTATGAGATATAACCAACCTCTGCTGTATGTGGTGTTCTTGCTCTCTCGACCTGCCCAATAGAAATTATATGAGCTAGCATATATGTTAAAAAGAAACACAATACAGAGCTGTGCTTTGAGAATTTGAAGTCTAAAGTTTAGAGTGAGAGAAGAGGACATTTGTTTTGTCCACCTCACATTTGGATCGAGAGAAGAGGAGGTTTGCACTGGTCTTCACTTTCTCTGAGACTTGATTCCAGGTTCCCTTCAACCCAAGAAAGATGTCTTGCATGGAATTCCTGAGGTTCATGGAATTAGAAAGAACTTCTTGGGTCATCCCCTTAACTCACCAACTAGTGCAGGAAGCCACAACATTTAAATCCATTTCATAACTTGATCCACCTTCACACAGAATGAAGTTAGGTTTTTCTTTAACTGGAGCATGAGATTTTTCCACTTCCCTGCCACTCACCTTCCACTAGCAAACTTCAGTATCTCCAGCAGTTCTTTAACATTCTGCAAAGGCTTTGCCACCCTTCCTTGCTACCCAAGCAAGGAACTCTCAAGCCTCCCTCTGATAGACTCAGCCATTTCCCCCTGCCTATCCCAAACTTTTTAAGCTGTGGCTACTAAATACCTGTGAAGGATGGCTCTCCATATGACTGTCCCTTAACTTATCATAGAGGCAGTTTGAATCCAGTTTTATTTTTAAGCCTTACACCCCAAAATGTCTCTGTCCTTTAAGAAAACCAGTCTGAAGAATGGAATAACTTCTGCTGACATGAAATGGTACAGCAAAATATCTGAGTCTAATGAAACATAGCTTTCAGTGAAATCCTTCCCAGTGCCCTATTCTGATTGTCACCCCTCATTCTTACAGCAAGTGACTCAAATCATGTGATGACAACCCTTCCTCATTTCTCTTGAGCAAGGTTTCTCAACTTACAGAATCTCTTCTGTATCTCCTACCATGGATGTTAGTTGATCTTTAAGCTTTGGACTTGTTTCATAATTCTTTGAAGCAATCCATATCTTCTTTGCTTTACATATTGAAGACCTCAGAAGAGGCAAAAGGTCTCACCTCTGTATGCTACTACTGTTACAGTCAGAAGGTCTTCCAGGTTTGAGTCTGTGCTCTGTTGGCTTCTAGCACTGTGTTAAACCTCCCATTTTGTATAACTAAAATGTCATCTGGAGTAAAGTTTTCTGTGGCTGATGCACATTTAGTTGTAGATGGCAGCAGGTCACTATTCTGTTTGGGGGATATATTTTTGTAAGTGATAATCTTCTGCTTTGCCTCTGACAGATACTTTCCTTCCAGCTGAATCTTTACCATGGGGCTAACAACTTGAAAGAGATTTCTGTGTAGGAGTACAACTACTACTTTTTTTCTTCTTCCCAGTGGGAGCTAAACTAAAGAAAAATACCATTCACTTGTTCCCATTTAAGTTTCATAGGCTCTGGGTCATTCAGATAAGTATAAACTGCTTTTCTGTCTTTTCTGTCAGATTTCTTTCTTTTCAACTAACTGTGTTTTATCTTGAAATATTTCATATCAATTCCATTTAACTAAATGATGATTTGAAAGATGTTTTCTTGATTTCAACTGATTTTCTGCTCTTTGTATTCTACTTTGCAATATATAGATAAATGACCCTGAAAAAAGTCACCAGACTTGACCCCTACTAAGCAGAGGGGCTATGTGCAATGTGTATCTTGATGTTCCACACCTATCTGCCTTGAGATACTGCTTCACCTGTACCCGAAGCCACAGGTGCTGCACTTCATTTCTCTTGGCCTTTTCTCTGCTAATGAAATGTGTTTCCTGATCACTGCTTTTCCCCAATTTTCTACTGGCTAGGTGCCTGGTTACTGCTGAATCTGCATGAGCAGGATGTCCTCTTCTCTCCTGCTGAGCTGGTGAAGCAGATAAAATTGCTGTGATCCCTTTAGCTTGGTAATGGGACAGTCAGCAGCTGGCAGCCTATGCCAGTCCATCTTCTCTCCTCCAGAGCAAGATGGAGATTAAAAGACCTTTTGTCTTTGTGGAAAGCCTGTTGTGGCTTATTGTTTTGGACATGGTTCAGTGAAGATCAGCTGTGAGTTTATTCTGCCATCACAGTTATCTCATATCATACAATCACAGAATACATTGAGTTGGAATGGACCTTTTAAGGTCATCTAATCCAACCCCCTTGCAGTGACCAAGGACACCTTCAAATAGAAGAGGTTGCTCAGAGCCCTGTCCAACTTGACCTTGAATGTTTTCAGATGTGGAGCTTCTACCTTATCTCTGGGAAACCTATTCCAATGTTTCACCACCCTCATTGTAAACAAAATTTCTTCCTTATATGTAAATTAAATCTCTTTAAGTGTAAAAGTGTTATTTTGTGTCCTGTTGCAACAGGCCCTACTAAAAAGTTTGTCTTCATCTTTCTTATAGGCCCTCTCTAGATAGTAAAAGGCCAAGATAAGGTCTCCCTGGAGCTTTCTCTTCTCCAGGTTGAACAACTCCAACTCTCTCAGTCTTCCTTCACAGGAGAGGTGTTCCATCACTGATCATTTTCATCCAAACCATCATCTAATTTTAGGTTCCTATAGGACAGCTGTTGATACCTCAAGTTCACTTTGTAGAAAAGAATCCATGTAAAACTTAATGGTCCTGGAATTTTCATCTCATTCAGGTCATTATTTTTTAACCTTCCCTTCCACCCTCTCTTCTCCAGACTACTGTTCTTACCACAAAGATAAATTATCAGGTTGACCTAAAAGCTGGAAGAGATCGCTTTCACAGCTCAAGTGCCCAGAGGGGAATTAACTTGGTCTTATTATAAAGAGCCAGTAGAAGGGAGCAGTTCCTTTACTGTCAAAGGAGCTATCTTTCTTTACACCCACTCAGAAACGGATCCAGTACTTCTGCTATTGGCATATTTATTCAAATTGTCTCTCAGCATTTTGGCCACAGAGCAGAACTCCTCAGAACATTCTGAACACTGAGATCTTAGACATAGATCATAGAATGGTTTAGGTTGGAAGGGACCTCAAAGATAATCCATAGTTCCATAGGCAGGGCCACCTCCCACTAGAACAGGTTGCTCAAGGCCTCATCCAACCTAGCCTTGAACACCTCCAGAGAGGGAGCATCCACAGCCTCCCTGGGCAACCTGTGCCACTGTTTCACCACCCTCATTGTAAAGAACTTCTTCCTAACATCCAGTTTGAATCTCCCCTCTGCCGGTTTAAAACCATTACCCCTTGTCCTGTCATTACAGGACCTTGTAAATAGTCCCTCCTCAGCCCTCCTGTAGGTCCCCTTCAGACACTGGAAAGCTACTACAAGGTCTTTTCACAACCTTTGCTTCTCCAGGCTGAAGAGCCCCAACTCTTGTAGCCTTTCCTTGTAGCAGAGTTGCTCCAGCCTTTTGATCATCTTCATGGTTGCCAGCTGAAGAGTCCCAATTCCTATAGTCTGTCCTTGTAGCAGAGCTGCTCCAGCTTTTTGATTATCTTCATGGCTGCCAGCTGAAGAGCCCCAATTCCTATAGTTTGTCCTTGTAGCAGAGCTGCTCCAACCTTTTGATCATCTTCATGACTGCCTCTGGACTCGCTCCAACAGTTCCATGTCCTTCTTGTGTTGAGGGCTCCAGAACTGTATACAGTAAGCTTTGTAAGTTCAGGTGCTCTATTACAGTGGGAATGAGAAACATTTGAACCAATGTATTTCTCTGCTTTCTCATTTCAGACGAAACCCACTCCACTTTCACCTCATCGCAGATTCAATTGCCAAACAGATCCTGGCAACTCTGTTCCAGACATGGATGGTCCCTGCAGTGCGCATAGACTTCTATGATGCAGATGAGCTCAAGGTAAAGAAAGACAAAACACGAATGTTCCTCATAGACTTCTTTTTTATTAATAGAAATTCATGGGAGAACATCTGGCTAGAATGTTCTCCCTGGCTAAAACTGATTCTGACCCCAGTTACACTTAACCAGAGGATTCTACATGGCTAAAATCAGTGCAGTCTCTATCCTGATGGAATATAATGTTTAGCAGCTTAGAATTTTACTTACTATTGACAGGGCTCTGGCTGCCAAGGTCTGAAGTGCATCTGATCACTTTATATTGATCTAAGGGTACTTCTGTCTAGTAGCAATGGTGGAATTTTATGGATCATGTTCACCAATCCCAAGTCTGGACTGGAAACACTCATCTTCCCTCCATTCCTTAGTATAGATGGGTAGCATTATAAGGACACTAACTCTGACAAGATACCAGTATTACATATTTTAGTACCTACCATTTTATTTTTAGATATCCTTTCAAAATGAGTGACTATGAAGAAAGGAGAGCTCCAAGGATAAAAACAAAATCACATACTGAAAATGTGAATTGATTATCTTTTCATAGTTATGAAGTTTAAATTAGATCACAGAGACACAGCATTGAGTTTGAGCTGCATGTTTTTTTAGCTGTGGAGGTAGAGTGAAATATTCAGATTTCAGCAGTCAGTGTCGGTGGCAATAATTTGTATAACTTATCAGATTGTTCTGAACAGCACTTTGAAACAAGGTAAAAACAAAATTTAGCAAATTGCTGTGCTAATTATGAGGTAAAGTCAAAGCACACCATGCTGTAAAATCTGGAGTACAGAAAGTTGTGGAAAGAGATGGAAAAGGAAAGAAATACTTTGTTTCTAGCTGGTTTTATTGTTTTATTAGTGCTTCTGTGTGAAGCTATAAGCTGTTATTAACCTAATTAGCTAGAGACCTCCCTTCTGTTCTTTACAGCTTCATAGCAAGGAGGACATTTGTTCTTGTAAATCTTGTGTGTGTGTCTATATTACATGTTCTTTTCTGCAAATTGTGGGGTTTTACAGGGCTTAATTAGCCTCTCAGCTAAGCAAGACAGACCTCTTAGTGTTTTCCTTCAGGTCGTTTGGGTATGATCCAATCTAGTTAAGTAAATAATAACCAAGAGAGCTTACTTCAGTGATCCCAAACTTGCTAATTTATAGGCAAAACACTGCACATATATAAGGCTGGAGAGTAAAGTCTGATTTTGTGCTTCCTCCTTCACACAGCTTTAATTTTTATTTGGTTGGTGACCTAAAGCAACACTGGGCTGGTTTTTATGTAACCCACAGGCTTTAGCTTGGGAACTGTTTTCTTAATGGATGCAGGTATTGATGCATAAATACATCTTTCTAGGTCTGCCACTCTTGCTCAGAGTTCACTATGCTGCATACCAAGCAATTTCCCTGATTTCAGTAGCCCAAAACCCCAGTATAAACTAGAACCCAGCACAGGTCAAAGTGGCAGACACTGCCAAAGAATAGAAGAATTCTAAATTTAAAATGCAGGTTTTAAAAGCTAGGTATGATGCTGGCTCAAATCCAGATTGCAAGTTTTAGCAAAGAGGACTGAGGAGCTGCTTACAGACAGCTGTAGGAGCTCATCTCTTTCCTACATAGCCTCTAGAGACAATTTAATGATTTTTGGGTTCATGTACTTCACCTGTACTCTTGGGAGCTACATTATGCTGTCCAGTGTTAGGAAAACAGGGGTGGTACTGGAATATTTGCTAGAAAGTCTACCTTTCTCTGAAGTGATCTATGAATCCAGTGTTACTGTATTATATTACAGTGTTTCAGTTTTAATGACCGTCTATAGTCCTCTTAAAACCTGCAATCAATGCCAGTTTCTAACATTTAAAAGGGTTTAGACTGAACAATAGCTTGAGGATTTTCTTCTTAGCTGTCATTTACCAATGTTTCATTGGTTTAGTACCCATTTTAGCTGCTACAGTGAATGTTCCATTTCATTTTTTTCCCTTTCAGATGTGTATGAGCTTCCAGCCTATTACATCTAATGCAGCAGAAGCTGGCATGTTAGCTTAAGCCCTTAAGTCCTGGGAAAAGTCCTGTTTCTGCTCCTGCTCCTCTTCCTGCTCAAACAGTGGAAGGGAGCACATAATGTTACATCCTTCATAAGGAGTATGGTTGTTTTTTTGTTTTCAAGCAGCTATTTAGAGTTCAGGCAACGGTTTCCACTAGAGGATTAGTTTTTTTAAGGCAAAATTTGGAGACTAAAACAGTTGGTGATGTTTCTTAACATGTCCTGCAGTTCTTAAAATATTTGCTGTTTCGAATTAGAGCAACCAATGTCCTGAAGGAGGTTGTAGAAAATAAGGCTCTGTGGTAGGAGCTGTTTTCTCTTGGGTTTTAGGGAACCGAGCTCTTCACTGCAGCTACCACTTATTAGCCCTGAATTTTTAGGGCCAACATTCAGAGCCTACATTCAGTCTCTTCCTAGAGGTGGGTGCTGCTGAAGTAACAGAAGGAGAGAATAGGCAGGGAGAGGTCTACCTTTGCTTGAAGTACATAGAAACATAGAACCAACCAGGTTGGAGGAGTCCTCCAAGATCAGCCAGTCCAACCTATCCCCCAGCCCTAGCCAGTCAACTAGACCATGGCACTAAGTGCCTCATCCAGGCTTCTCTTGAACACCTCCAGGGACAGCCACTCCACCACCTCCCTGGGCAGCCCATTCCAATGCCAATCACTCTCTCTGGCAAGAACTTCCTCCTAACATCCAGCCTATACCTACCCCGGCACAACTTGAGACTGTGTCTCCTTGTTCTGTTGCTGGTTGCCTGGGAGAAGAGACCAACCCCCACCTGGCTACAGCCTCACTTCAGATAGTTGTAGACAGCAATGAGGTCACCCCTGAGCCTCCTCTTCCCTAGGCTAAACAACCCCAGCTCCTTCAGCCTCTCCTCATAGGGTTTGTGTTCCAGGCCCCTCACCAGCTTTGTTGCCCTTCTCTGGACACGTTCCAGTATCTCAACATCTCTCTTGAATTGAGGAGCCCAGAACTGGACACAGTACTCAAGGTGTGGCCTGAGCAGTGTTGAGTACAGGGCAAGAATAACCTCCCTTGTCCTGCTGGCCACACTGTTCCTGATCCAGGCCAGGATGTCATTGGCTCTCTTGGCCACCTGGGCACACTGCTGGCTCATCTTCAGCCTACTATCTATCAGTATCCCCAGGTCCCTTTCTTCCTGCCTGCTCTCAGCCACTCTGTCCCCAGCCTGTAGCGCTGCTTGGGGTTGTTGTGGCTAAAGTGCAGAACCCTGCACTTGGCCTTGTTAAATCTCATCCCACTGGCCTCTGGCCATGGTAGGGCATGGGGTAGAAGAAGAGGAGGCCTGGCTGTGAAGCATTTCTGGGAAAAAGGTCAGACAGCTGAAATGGAAGCTTGCTGATTATACTTCTTCTAAACAGCTGATTAGATGATTTTAACAGCCAGTTCTATTAAGACACTTGTAATTTCCCCCAGCATAACTCAGCCTGTTTCTTCACTGCCTTACCAGTAACCACGAGGGAAATCTGTGTCTGAAACCCCTCCCTCAACTTCAGATGGTGAACTGCATTGCCAGCACAACTCTCTCCCAATAACTAAACTTGCTGCATGCAGTTAGTAATAAGCAATAAGCCTCCTTGAAGTGTGGGCAGCTGCTAATACGGTGTCAGTGACTGAGCTGCAGGCTTCATTCTTGTTCTGCACAGTATGGCACATGCATATTTCATCCAAATTAATATGGCCACTTATGGCTGTGACTGCAAACTGAAAACTTAGCTGTTGATGTAGATTCACTTTATATCATCACATGAGTCATGTTATTCAGCTTTGGACCTAGAGCAGAAGATGTAGCGATTACAGAAATGTGTTCCACAAAATAACTGGAAACCGGAAATTGTCTTCTTTGAACATTAAATAAAAGACAAAAACACCTCTGAAACGTTGATCTAAAAGACCTGTTAGAGCTGTGGCTTCCAAATATTAGGCTGCAGGATATTGTAGTTTCTTTTCAGTTCAGTTTTACATGAAGAAACTGCAGAGCTAACTATTGAAGATGTGCAACGTGAGCAATTTGCACTTCGTTATTCAGTGTGGAATCTCGAGTCAGTTCACTCACAAAGAAGTGTAGACATTGAACCCATTGTGAACTGCATTGGCCCAAAGCAGAAGGAGCAGCTGATAAAGCAGTACTGTATGTGTGATGTGTGGAATACAAATGCAATGAGTTTGTTTTTCCAGATGTTGCCTGACAGTCTGCTGACAACATAAGGTGAACTGAGGGAAGCAGAAGGTAGCATGAGTAGTTGTCTGCTTAGAAGCAGAAGGTAAAGTGAGCTGTTGTCTGCTCTGCTGTATGTAAATCTTGATGGCTCAGATAAACAGCATCTCTTCATTACTGGTAAAGCAGAAAAGTCATGTCCTTTAAAAACTTCAGCACATGAGCATGCTGCAATTGATCTATGAACTTGAAGGTAGAGATGGTGAATAGATATTTGCAGTAGATGCCCATTCAACCTGAAAGTGAAATGAGAAAAGCTCCATACATTGCTGCATGCATGGACAGTATCACAGCTTTTACTGTACCCAGAAACAAAAGACCACAAATCTCACTACCTGTCCTGCCTTAGGTGATTTCATATCAGAAATGTTGATGTGGTCTGCACACTCAGTCAGGAGTCAGTGATGTGATCCAGAGAGCAAACCCAAACTTGGATAATAGTGTGGCATAAATACCAGCTAACATTTACTTAGGCATGAGGTGAGTCAATGCTTAGCCACTTCCATCTGAGCTGTGACATCAGTTCACTAGAGTTAGCCTAAGACAATATCCCCATAATGTTGGCTGTTGTAAAGGTGCTGTTTCTAAGTGTCAGTGAAACAAATGACACCAAATCAAATGCCTTGAAATCTCTTGCTACCAGCAGAAGCATTTCCAATGAAGGATAACATTGATGGGGCTGTATACATCATGCATTACCATGTACCAATTTTGGAACCATAATCAAGCAAATATTTCCAACAGAAGTGTATATACCACCTGCTAAACATGGGAAAGAGTGGCTTGATGGGCAGCTGAAATGATGTGAGATGATACTTGATTCTTAGCTTAGTGTTTGTCACATCAACTGCAGAGGGTAACAATGACATCAGTGTTGATAAAGGCTTGAACAGCAAAACTGGCTACAGTTCTGCTTTGTACCATTTTCCTGGTCAAGCAGTTCCAGTGGATGTTTCAAAGGCAGGCATCCCTAACGATTTATTTTCACAGAAGTGAAAACAAGCTGAAGCCTACTAACTGTCATGGATTATAATGGTTAGGCTGTGTTTGCATTGCACTGCATGCAGATTAGGTATTGGTCAAGGGCAGTGCTTGATGGTTTATCTGTTAAGTGATTCACTTTATACCTCAGAGGCAGACACACAAAGTTACATTGCTTTCCTTCCTTTCTTTCCTGCTTTGTATACAGTATGTAATTGCTATTAATGCAACACGGGATGTGAAACACAACCTCTCTTTATGTTTACAATCATTTACACAGTTGTAGATATTTAACTGAAGTGTTCCTACAGCACTGTGGTTTTTGGTAAATACTGTTATGTGTTTTGGTGGGCTTGAAATGCTCCTGCAATTCACCAGGGTCTCTGTAAACTGGTCTTCTCTGCATGTCACTGAAATACTAGTCATAGACTGCTGTTTCTTCCTGCCCTTTCCCTTTCTCTTTTGAACAGTGGTATTAAAAAAATGCAGATTAAAGCTTTTCAAAGTCTATAAGCAAAACATTCTAGAGATTTTCACAGCTCACGTGGCTTAGTTTTAGACTTGAATTTAAAAGTTATGAATTAAGTTGTATGTATTTGCTGATGAGCATACTGGTTCCTAGACACACGAAATCTCAGGTGATAAAATATGCTTGTGGTTGTGACACAGTGTTACCATGCTAAGAACAGGCTCTTTTATCCATAGTTTTCAGCACAGATCACTGGACATTAACAGACCAGGTTTTGTAAGCCAAGATATTTTCCTTCAGACTGCTTGGGAGGAAATGAGTATCCACCAAGAAACAGATAGCAATTCAAAATCCCCAGCACAGTGGAACCTTTGTGAAGTGGTCAGAATCTATCTGTGCAGACTGAGGAGCCTAAGCAGTACTTCCTCTGCCCTCCTTTGTTTCTCTTCTGCACACACACACAAAAAAAGCCATGCAACATTACAGATAATTATTAGATGTGTTTTCTATCATTGTTCAGGCATTTATTAGGAAAAAGTCATTTTACATAAAATTACACTGCATCTTAACTGTCTGCCTATTCAAAACAGTCAGTGCTGAAAGAAGTGCTGTTGGAATCAATCAGGCTGGTCAGGGAAGGGTCATGAGAATGGGAGTCATGGTGCCATGACTGACTTGCAGCAGTTGTCATCTGCTTGGTGACACTTAGCTTTCACAAGCAGCCTCACCTCTGACTTTGTGGAGGGAGGCAAGATGCCAAAGGCGGAATTGATTGTTGCATTGTAGGGTCTTGTGTAATTTCACCTTGAATTTATGAATGCTGTTAGTTAATTTAAGATTTCTAACTGTAAGAATTTGGTGTGATGCAAGAAAGTGCAGCATTTTCTGGGCCTGTTGCAAGGGTTGCAGTCTGTGTTTTATTGTATAGTGATGCAGCTGCACAACTGACTGTTGCAAAAGAGAGCCTTATGCCTGGCTTTATAAACCCCTTATGCTTTTCTACTGTTGCTGATGTTTTGGAGACCTTGGGGTTCTTTATTAGCTTTATAACTTCTCTTCAACTGTTGTGGGCTTCTCTGTAGTTCCACCTCTTATTTGATTCTAGGGAATAGCAGTACAGTCGCTATCTCTGCCAGGAAGCCAAGGTAGCTGCTCTTTGTAATGTGTGCAGTAAGGAATAAGGAGCCAACTCTTCCACCGGCATCACCCACATTTGCATCACAGTAGCTGACTATGACATTTCGGTAGCAGGAATTGCTGTTTGGCATTCAGCTTCTTAAACGTCCCTCATTGCAGCAACCTTGGTTGCAACTTCAGGGAAGACTGTTTTAACAGAGACTGAGGAAAAGATTAACAACTGTGCATGAGATGTTCTAAAATGTATTCAGTTTGACAAAAATTGTCCAGTGTACCCTGGGGGGGAAAATAATGTTAAAACCATGCAGTGCCTCCAACTGCCTGCTGCAACAGTTGTATGTGCCATGTATCTCCATTACAGCAACTGCTTGCTCAGAGCTTTATCTCCTACCTGTGAGGAATGAGAGCATTTTGCTGTCCTAACCTTGGACATAAAGAAATTATTTAATACTTTGACCTGCAGAAGGAGTATAGGTTGTATATCTCCTGTGCTCGTTGGGGAGAGTTAATGGTCATCCTGTGTTCCAGCACAATTTTTCTTGGCATTAACAGATAAAAAGCTAGGAAGACATATAATGACTATGGTCTTAGAGCTTAATGGCTTTTCACTTGCTCATAAGGACACATCCCTGTCATAGGGCATTCAATTATTGATAGAAGTGACTGCCCAAAGTGCTCCAATTCAGGACTGGTATTGATGTGAGCATCTTATAAAAATGTTTAGTGATTCTTGCTTTTAGATTTAGAAAGAACTGAAGTATATTTGAAGCCACAAAGATCATAGAATCATAGAAGCATAGAATCAGTCAGGGTTGGAAGGGACCGTAAGGATCATCTAGTTCCAACCCCCTGCCATGGGCAGGGACACTCTACCCTAGATCAGGCTGGCCAGAGCCTAATTAAGGGAATGGAGCAACTCTCTTACAAGGAGAGACTGAGGGAGCTGGGGCTCTTTAGCTTAGAGAAGAGGAGACTGAGAGGTGACCGCATCAGTGTTTATAAATATGTGAAGGGTGAGTGGCAGGAGGATGGAGCCAGGCTCTGCCTGGTGATACCCAATGACAGGACAAAGGTGGAAGCTGAGGCATGGGAAGCTGCATGTAAACATGAGGAGGAATTTTTTCCCAGTAAGGGTGGCAGAGCACTGGAATAGGCTGCCCAGGGGCGTTGTGAAGTCTCCCTCTCTGAAGATATTCAAAACCTGCCTAGATGCATTCGTGTGTGATCTGGTATAGGTGATCCTGCTCTGCTGAGTTGGGGGGTGGACTGGATCAGCTTTTGAGGTCCCCTCCAGCCCCTGACATTCTATGATCATATTCTATGATATATTTTTCCAAGCTGAAAAAACATAGCAGGCTGCTAAAAGGTAGCAGAGGGTTGGAATTGTTCAGCACTTGCTGTTGGCTTGTTTCTGAGAAACAACTGGAATTCAGGAAAGTGTTGTGTGGTAGTTCACATGTGAGCACCTTCCTGTGGAGCAATCCAGAAGGCAATGTAGGCAGAAAGTATTCTGAAGGATTAGGGCTGAAAAGGCCATTCTTCTGGTAAAAATTATTGTATCGGGTTATTGTTAGGACACTGTTATGTGTTCATAATTGTAACACATTTTGGTTTTTATTATCTTGGTTGTCCCAGGTGTACTCCTCAATCTTTTTAGTTCTTAGAAGTTTTGATCCTATTAGAATATGCACCCCTGGAGAAAGGAACACTGCTTCATGTTTTTTATTCTCTTGAAGCAGTAATTGTGGTATGAGAAGTTCCCACTCACTTGGCCTCTGATCCTGCAGAATGGAGGATGTTTTGTTTTCCTGTAAATTCTTTGGGTTTTTGCTGCAAAGGGGAGAACCAGTAGTTCTCTCTGAGATACAGCACTTTCTGCACCAGCTGGATGTGTGTTCCACCTGCTAATGACATCTTTCTTGCAGAAGTTTCATCTGTTGAAGTTTCACTGTTCTACCTCTAAAGGTAGAAACAATGACAGTTTAGGTCTGGCCAGAGGTGATTTTACTGGTGAGGAGCCAGAGAGGGGCCAGTGATGTCCTGAATAGAGAAACAAATCCTTTTTTCTTCTGTGCATTTGCCATGCCTTGACTTTGCATTAGCACGTCGGAGGTCTGGTGAAAGCTGCATTCCCACATCTTTTCCACAGATCATCATCCTCTGCAGCTCAGGCTGTTACATCGAAGTACATTCTGGCTTGTGCTGGATACAAGCAGTATGCAGTCTTTCAGTCTTAAAAGAATGAGAAGTTCTTCCCTCAACATGTTTGGGTTTTGGTTGGGGATTTCTTTTTTTGCAGGTGATAACTAATATTTCAGACCTGCAGTCTCCTGCCAGACATTACTTGGTTAATAATAGCCACTCCAACTGTTCTGCTACTTTCTGTCTTCAGCCTTAAAGAAGGACTTGCACAAAATCCAGTAGGGATTAAAATTCCACTTCAGGTACATTTTTGTCACTGAGCTGAGGCTATTGTCTATCCAACATAAGGTGTTTATGCAGGAGATGGTGTTGCTTTTTATTCAGGACAGTTTGTCTTTATGACACCTGTTTAATGTCATGACATTGTGCAAAATACAGAATGGATGCTTCTGGACTTTGACTCCAAAATCTGTATGGAAATTTGCCAGAACATATAATGACTACAGCTAATGTGCATGAATTTGCATAGCTGATAACAGTAAAAAGAGGACAATTATAATATTTCTATGGATTTGTATCTTCCCTGATGGATTAGTACAAAAAGCTTGCTGATTGAGTTCACTAGCAATTAAAAAGTGAAACTGATTTTTCTTATCTTTCCATGCAGGTGAAGTGAGAAGGGCAGCCAGGAGTTGTTTTTGACCCCTGGCCAAATTCTAGACAGATCTACCTGTCAGTCAGCTTTTAGCAGAAAGCTTTGTCTCCCTGCCATTTTATCTAGTCCAGCTTGTGTGTCTCTTTTCACTTGTTTGCTGACAGGAAGGGAAAACCCAGACTTTCTCTTATCTTCTAAGAAAGACTTGCAGTTTTGCCTCTGCTGGAGAGGTGGAGCTGGGAGACTGGTTGGTTTATTCTTGCAGGTGTCACTCAGGATGCTCTGACTTTTGTAGGTTCTCCACCCTTGGCTGCCATACTGAAAACAGCTGGAGTTGGGCAGGTCGACAGAGAAAACAAAAAGGGCATTTAGCATTTTGGAGACAGCAGGAAACGTTGGACAAATTTAAGAATGTCTCAAATGTGAGTCAATAAAAGGACTCAAGAGTCTAGTGGCAACTGGCTATCTTGAGTTTAGTAGAGCTAAGCAAGAAGGGAGGAATAGAAACCTTGTGAAGGCAAGGCAGCCAAAGAGAAAGGAGATAATCTCAGGAGGTGATTTACCTTTTGGTAGTTTCTTTTCTGAAGAAGCTGTGTGGCTGAATGTCTTTTTAACTAAGTGGAAGAGACAAAAGATCTATTTTACTTTATTTTACACTCTGCAGTTTCATCTGTTGGTTCCAAACACAGAGCATGGCTTAACTCTTGGCACCCCCAGTTAATTTTGTTATTAATGAAGTTGTTTTGAAGAAGCTTTTTAAAATCAGGGTTTTTTTCCCACTTGTTTGCCCTTTGGGTATGTGTGTATTGGTGAGAGATTTGGAGAAAAAAAGGAAGAAGAAGAAGAAGAAAAGCAAGCCTCATCATCAGGGAGACTATTTTACAGACTTTGCTACAGAGATGAGAATTAATTTGCAGTTGTTTTCCTTTGCTGTGTGCCGATTTGGGAGGTTTTGTTTGTTCTGCCTTTTTAACATCTAATCTTCCTTTCCACTTGTGGCTTGCTCCACAGTTTCTGCATTTGCTTTACATTATCCAGGACCCAGAGGTTCAGATAATCATCCTTTTCTATCTCAACCTTTTTGCTCACTGCTATTTGTATCCAGACTTGTTGCATGCATGTGTGGAAGATATCATCTGTTCATAAAGCGAGAGATGAGGCAGAATTCTATTAAAGTCACCAGTGCTTCTGTGATAAGTAAGAACAACAGCAGCAAAGTCCAGCAGAAACAGAAAAATAATTTTGGCAAAAAATGTGTAAAATCCTATCTCTCTACCATTGTTTCTCAGTGCAAATTATTATAGTTATTGAAATACTTAGGCACCAGAAGTCTGCACCTGCAAAAGTTATCTAACTTTATGGATTCCTTGTTTCCTTGACAACCACTCATATAACTGGGAAGGACCTGTTACAGGGGGGGAATATCAGTATAGTCAAAACCCATGAATCACCCAGGAAAAAAATAAATTCAAGGTTGAAGTTACAAGTTATACAGCAAATATGAAGAGAAAAATCTGGTTTTGCTTAAAGAAATCTCTTCTGTTAATGATTGCTGGATACTTGACAAACATAGCCATTGACTTGCCTAAGGTGGGATGCAAGGAGATTCCTTTTGGCAGTGCTTCTGAGGAAGCGATTACAGGTGACAGTCACCTTCCTTGTGCCAGGTACTTTGGTCACTTGAAATTGCTCTCTCTCTCAGTTTTGATTCTTTTGTTGATTGTTATCTGTAAAAAGGAAATGAATCCTGCTAAAGACAGACATGTACGTTACTGATATTTAAATGGGAACCTACTATTTCCCTGTTGCAGAAATCTGTTTAGCTTGCCACAGGAACCGTGGCCAAGGCCCCACAGATCAATGTGATCAAGGCGATGCCACATGGACTCCAGACGAGTCAATGTGAATTATGCCAGAGAAGTTTATTGATCATTCAGCTCTCAATATATACCCTCAGGGCATAAAGCACACACCTACACATTAGCATAATTAAGCAAGGATAACCCACTCCATCAGCATAAACCACGCCTTGTTTTCCTCATTAATGAGGTGTCTCTTATCTATCCTTTCTGAGATAAAGTAGCCAGCAGCTGGTGGGAGCCAAGGTCAGCATCTGCCTGTTATTATCTTTCTTCACTTTGCATTCCCACATTTCCCTCCCTTCTCAGTGATTCCATTAACACAGTCTCAGCATAAGATCACAGAATCACAGAATGTTAGGGACTGAAAGCTCATCCAGTCCAACCCCCCTTGCCAGAGCAGGATCACCTATACCAGATCACACAAGAATGCATCCAGGCAGATTTTTAATACCTCCAGAGAGGGAGACTCCACAACCCGCCCTGGGCAGCCTGTTCCAGTGTTGTCACCCTCACAGTGAATTTTTTTAAACTCATGTTTACATGGAGCTTCCTATGTCTCAACTTCCACCCATTGCTGCTTGTCCTGTCATTGGGCACCAGCAAGATGAGCCTGACCCCATCCTCCTGGCATTCACCCTTTACATATTTATAAACATGAGTGTTGATATTGCTCGCCTGGAAGCAAGAGGGTGAGAAAGACAGTCAGCCAGGTAATCCTGCAGAGTTTAGATAATGAGGGGTATGGCAAATGTGAAATGAAAAAGATTATCCTGAAATTAACCCTGATCTGTGCTTGTGCTACTGGAATTGTGGCTCAGTGTTCATGAATGTGAGAAAAAGTATGGCACAAATTCATGACAGGATGAAATTCTCCCTGGTTGAACTTGAGAAATAGTGATGATAAAATCTGGGTAGAAAGAAAAGTTCCTGTCTTGTGCCAGTCAATACAATATTGTTTATTATTGTTTATTTCTCTTTTTATGCTTTGCATGGAAAAAAAAAACACCCTTGATATTATGATTGTCATTAAAATGGTGATACTGTTTTCACCACATTTAGAAAACACTTGAAAACCTCAGTTCTATTAGCTGTCTTAAAAGTAATAATAATAATATCTTGCTACTTCTGGCATTCATAGAAGCAGCAACATGCTAAACAAGTGTAGTAAGAAAATCAATACAGTATCTGATCTCCTTTTATGATCAGGTTACCTGCCTGGTGAATGTGGGGAAGGCTGTGGATGTAGTCTACCTGGACTTCAGCAAAGCCTTTGACACTGTCTGCCATGAGAAGCTCCTAGCCAATCTGGCAGCTCATGGTTTGGACAGATTCACTCTGTACTGGATCAAGAACTGGCTAGATGGCAGAGCCCAGAGAGTGGTGGTGAATGGTGCCACATCCAGTTGGCAGCCAGTCACTAGTGGTGTTCCCCAAGGATCAGTGCTTCTCGCTCAACCAAAGCACTTGTCCTGTTCTTTTCCATACTTACACTTAAGACTTTCACCCATCCCTGCACCCTACTTCCTGTTTTCATCTACTTTGTCTTTATCCCAGTGAGGATCAGGTGGAAGCTGTTGATAAATACAAAGGAAGACACATGAGAGAAAAGAAACCTAAATTTACATGTACAGTGATAGGTTCTAAACTAGCCACAACTACTTAAGAGAAACTGGTTTGCTGTTCTGGTAGTTCTGTGATAACAAATGTGACCTAAATTAAGTTGATGGAAGGCTGGGTCCAGATAAACAGGAGTTGTAAATAAGCATGGCAGTCTTCACTGCAGTATCTTCTGGTTGCTGAAACCTTACAGGACTTCCAAAATCAACCAAATTGATGAAGGAAAAATCCATCAAAAGGTGTCTATTAAGAAAATGCCACTCTAGCTCTGAAATGTGCAAATTGCCAGAGGATGGAAATATATATATATATATATATATATATATAGGGCAGTACCACTGTAGAATTTCCCTGGGTTTGTATTTTTCAGTAGGCAGCTGCCACCATCCACTGTCAGATGTGGGCTACTGAAACAGTGGACTTTTGATCTGACACAGTAGAGGCTTCCTTAAGTCATTTGTCCTTTCCTGTTGGTCACTGTTTCTGCTTTCATTCTGTTTTTGTTGTTAGTGTTTTCCAAATCGTCTCTCTGCTAAGTCTGCAAGACTGAGTCTCCTTCTCCTTCAAAGAGATGCCTGCCCAGCTACAGGTTTCACTTACAACTACAGAGCAGTCAGTGTTCATCTGGAGGGCCTGGGGAGATTTCCCTGTCATCTGCTTGTGGGAGAAAAAAATAGCACGCTTAGGGAAAACCAATTACAGTTCCCTGAAGAACTACAATATAGGAGTTGAAGCCTGGCTGAAGGCATTTGTGATGACTTGCTAGAAGAGTTGTTCCTTTTGGTATCAATGTGTGGGCAACCAGACTTGAGTATTTTCAAGAAAAACAATACCCAAATATTTGGGAATGTGGTCACTTCGCAATCCTTAGACAAGGAGTGAGCCACCATTTATCCTTCTTTTCATCATGTCTAGAATTGACTTCTCTCCTTAAAAATGGCACTTCTTTTACCTGTAGTGAACATTTATACCATGGTAGTAGTTGTCAGAAAGCTTATTTTAACTCTCTACAGCTACTGTGTTTTAGCCAGCTCTTCCCTGAGATGGTCAGAAGATAGCTGGGAAGACAGCTTGCTGGTAAAGTATTGCTAGACATGGAGACTGTTGCTTCTCTGGCATTTACCAGAGTGATTAGTTGTGTACAGTATGCAGACTAATGGGCATGTCCATTCTGTGTTTCTGTAATTGCTGTAGCCAGAAGCACCAAATCATTTAGATAATTCAGTGTATTTTGAGTCTTTAGTTATGGAAAGAACAAAGAGAGTTCTGATGAAAGATGTTTAGAGAGAAGGTATTACTTCTCTTCGCTCACTTAAGAGGATCACTGTCAGCACCACCTAAATGGCCTTTCTTTACTCTCCTCTTGTGAACAAAGAGCCAGACATTGGGAGCTGGAGATCCAAGGTGTGCTATTTGTGCTGAGCTGAGTTACTCAAATGGCAAAATACATCACATTATTTAGTTTGCCTTTCCTTTTTAACAAGCTCTGGTTTGGTTTTTTTTCTATTCCTGACATATCTTCTAGGAATATTTGCTCTCTGAAGGCAATTCTGATCTTGCTTATAAAGCAAAGGATTCACAAACATTCCATATATGGGCCATTTAGACTATGCCAGAGGGGGGTAAAAAAAGTGTCAAGACTTGCAGAAAACATTTAGTCAGTATTTCAGATAAATGAAATGTCTAAATGTTACCAATTATATCATAGTGGACAGTTTGGAGGTTGCAGGATTTTGCAAGAGCTTGTGCTTAGGCCACCTTAATTATCTCAGACTGGTATTTCTTAACTTCTAAGCCAACTCTTCAACTATAGTGGGGTTTTAGTTCTTTAGTAAGACTATAGGTAGTACCCAGAGAGAGTGAAGCCTTTGCAGTGCTGTTGTGTGGCGTAAGGAGTTTTCCTCAGCACGAATTTGGAATGCTTACATTATTCACGAATAGCAAAGCCGTGAAGAAATTGTGCTAGGGACTAATTTGTGTCTCACTCAGCATTGCATCAGAGGAAGGAAAACTTGAGATACATTGAGACAATTGACAGTTCAAGCTTCAGTCTATGCTCAAATCAAACACGTGCTAGCCAGCTGTGTTAGGCCATTGGGAATAGAGACTGCTGCTTTCAGACATCAGGCTTCAGGGTGGCAGGCTGTTGGCATCTACGTGCCAGGCTGTAAGGAGCTGCCATGAAAGGATCTCTTCCCTGCAGTGATATATGGCAATAGTGTTAGCTATTGGGAATCCTGAGAGCGCAGAAAGTAACCACTCCTTGAAAGTGATTTACTTTTTGTCATGGAGGGGGGACTGTGACACCTACGCCAATGGTGGCGGAGGGGAGAAATTCATTAATGCGAGAGGATATTTATAAATATATATATATTTATTAACTTCCAATATTCCAACTCTCGCCACCCCCAACCACTGAACTTTAATGTTAGTATTGATTTTTACACTGTTATGAAGACATTATGGGAATATATATCTACAGAAACTTCTTAATAACTAGCAAACATTCAAACTATTAACAGAGAGAGAGTTTTCCCCACGGCTTAATGCCACCTGGGGTCTTATACTGTTTGCCCAGCAAAGCTGAGCTGAAAGCTGCTTTCCGCTTTATGGCAGAGGTAATAGAAATTACAGAGGCATTCAAGTATTTACTCACAGTTCGGATTAATAAGAAATCACCCTCCGGGGCTATGTCACAGCCTATTGCAAATGTCCAATTCTTCAGGATCTCTGCCTGTGGACTTTAAGGTTGGAATCCTCCGGCGTCAGGGGAGATGGCAGTCTCTGACCTTATGTGGCTGGATCCTGCTGGCTGCTCTCTCCAGGGGTACATAGGCAGGATCTCCAGGTGCAGATGCAGGATTCCATGCAGTCTGAGCACAGGTCTAACGCTGCCTCCTCAGGCCGCTCGTGTGCAGACAATCTAGAGTCTGCTTCCTGGTTATCTTAGCAGCACTGTCACACTTACCAGGCAATGATAGGCAGTGGGCATACAAGGTGCGCGGCTGCTGGGAGACTGTGCTCCGTAGGTAAAGGCAGGCATAAAGCTGCAAGGAAGTACACATGGGCTTACACCAGGGAGACACGAGCTGGGCGTGTGGGGGCTTACACAATCAGGTGTCCTGGGCAACTGACTTTATGGCCCCTTTGTGCTCGTTTACCCCTGGTGCAGGCAGAGAGAGATGTCCAGGCAGAGCAGGCATAAATAAGCCTGCTTTCGGGCCTACAGGCCCTCCACAACACTTTTCTAGCCACCTTTTACCTCTGTGATGGTTTAGGAATGCTACTCCCTGACCCCAGCAATTTACCAGACTAGACTCAGTCACTTGGAAGTTAAGGAATCTGTTTACAGCTTAGCGCAGTTCACAAGCATATATATACATAATATACACAGATATTTACAGTTATATGCAAATTAAAAGTAATACAGAAATGCAAAATCCCTCCTGAAACAGTCAGATGGCCCAGAAGGCTCCAGAACCAACACCCCTAACCTCCCCCAAGAAATAACCAAATCAGTCTCCATATAGCTCTGTGATAAATCTGCAGAGATCTGAGGTGAGATGTCAAAAGCCAACAGGGAGGTTAGAGGAAAAGGTTAGTTTGGATTACATAGATCTCATGCAAAGGAGTCAAGGCAAGATGCAGCTGGACACAAAGAGCAACAGAGGAGGAGAAGTGAGAACTGAGGAGTAAGAAGTGAGTGCCTTATCTGTATTTTGACTACTTGCATCTCTCAGCGGAAGAATGAGTGACTTAAGCATCACTGTTATTTTCTTCTCATAGCCAAGGATTTAATTTCTCTCATTAAAATATTCCAATTAGCCTCAAACCAACACAACGTCCCCTGCTTGTCCCAGGCTATTCAAGCAACATCTGACTCACTGCCTTGCTGGACTTATTTGCATAAGCATATCAGGCTTTATTCTGGAACATTATTGCATTTGGGCTAATGAAATGATGATGGACATGCCATCCAGAAGTAATAACATGGGAGTGGATAACAGTGAAAGCAAGCTCAAGTTTGTAAAATTAGTTTTAACGCTTCTTTATTTCTGTATGACTGGAAAGCTGATCTTTTAGCAGTGTGGGGAAAGCTCTGCCTCAGTACAGGAACCCTAAAAATACCCAAAAATAGTTGTGTGCCATTTTAAAGAGGAAAGAGCAGGTCAGCTTACAGCAGCAGAGGCCTTGTTACTTTATATTCAGAAAGAAATGCATACTAAGCAGCTGTTGTTAACCTGTCATCAACTGCTCTTCCAACATCCAAGTAGTTTAGGAACATGTGCTTGTTCTTGAAGGTTTTCTTGAAGGATTTTGGAGGAAATGAGTTCTGTGCAAAAACTGTTTCACATAACGAACTTTACAGTGCCAGTGAATGAGGCAGTTAAACAACAAAGTAAATCTTCTTAGCTCTCTGAATGTGCTTAGTTTCTGCAGGCTTTCCCTGAATTTTAACATGCTAGGATAGATCTGTAGCGGAGGGGAAATTAGTTGATGCGAGATGATATTTTCCAAAATTAATATTGTTTATCAATTTTGCTGTTCAGAACTCTCACCACCCCCAACCACTACTTTTAATAATATTTTGGTTCTTACATGGTTATGGAAACATTCTATGGATAATATCTAGATCTAATATAACCAGCAAAATACATAAACATTAATTGAACTGGAAGAGACTATTCCCGCAGTCAAATGCTGCTCGCGGTCAATATGCTGCTTGCCCAGTAGATGGGCCAAGCTCTTTCTGCTGTGGCAGAAGGCAGTAGAGAATTACAAAGAGGCATTTAAGCATTTACTCACAAATTATTATTACCCACTCGCAGGGGCTAGCCACAGTCGAGACAGTGCCCAAATGCTTCCAGGGGACTCTGTCCTGCTGGACATTGAGGCTTGAATCTTCCCAGCTTCTGGGGAAAGGACGCAGACAATCTCTGACCTTGTCTCTTGGCTTCTTCTGGACCATCTGTGTATATGTCCAGGGATTCTAGGCAGGACCTTCAGGTGCAGCAGGAAGATGTCCTGCAGTCTCAGCACAATGTCACGCTGGCCACACAGGCCGATTGTGTGCAGACATCCAGGGTCTGCTCCTGGTAACTGGCGGCAGTGGAGTTTAGCAGGCAAGCAGTAAGGCAGTGTGCAATGGCAGCAGGGCTGGGCACAGCAGAGAGAGCAGGCAAAGAGCAGGGTCGCAAAGCAGGGAAGCAAAAACACTTTGTTCACCTGTGTATCTCCTTTTATCAATGTGGGCAGAGATTAATTGCCCTTTGGACACAGAATAGCCAACCAGGATGACAGTTAGCCAAACCTTACCATATTAGGCACAGCCACAGGCTCACTTTTCCCTAATTTGGGAAGAGCACAGGCCTTGCACTAGGCAGGCACAAGCTAAGTGTGTGTCCCTTGTTTGCCACAGGGCCCTGGGCAGGCCAGACTCAGTGGCTCCAGGTTCTTTTGTGTCTGTTTCCCGCGCTTGCCTCTTTGGAGGAGCAAAAACACATGCCTAGGCAAGGCAGGACATGGATAAGCCTCTTTTGGGCCTATCAGGCCTACCACAACAAGATCTTGAAATCTGTCTCACTCAGATCTCCTGCAGACAAAATTCTAATTGAAGCTAATGGGAGCATGACTCAGGGGAAAACTTAAAATCTAGGAATTGTTCAGCATGTCCTTTAAAATGTCAAACAAGAAAAGTTTCAGACAGGGTGATAGGAAGTTTTCAAAACCTTCTATACCCCATTTTCAGCAGTGACTTTTAATATTTAAGAACTTGAGTCTCACAGAAAGAAAATCAAGCGTGGCTCACGGAGCATCCTAGCGCCAGTAGCACAATGAAATATTGAGATTCACCTCCCAACTTATTTTAGAGGCTGTTGAAGTGTTTTGTTTAGCCCTTAAGAAGTAAACTGAATGTTGGGGTTTGCCTCTTCAGTATATAAAAACCCCCAAAAAAACCCTGTGGCTGAAGATATCTCCTACTTTCTCCATTTTTCAGCATGTCTGTGTAACATCAGCAGCTGTAAGTTAAAGATGTAAGGTGTAAGGAAAATGTGAGTTTGTAAGAAACAATTTTCTGGCTTGTTGTTCCAAATGACTGGCCTTTTGGAGTTCTGACCTCCAAGTCTGTAAGAAATGAAAGGGGGGAACAATATATGTGTTACTTCTACTTCAGAATCAGAAAACCCTGTGAATGGCAAACACAAAAGTTTGTGTTCCACTGGAAAATGAAAAGAAAAGTGCAGCACACCTGAAGTTTTGAATTAAAAATAGATTTCAATTTTAGCAGGATATGTGGATGGCCCAGAATGGGTTGTACCAGGTTGGAAAGGCTCAATTAATTATATTCTGTAAAGTGGTGTCCTCAAATGACTTATTATTTTTTTTCCAGGATTTCAGAAACTTTAGTGTATTTCAGAGCTCCTGAAATTAATGGGCTGCCCAGGGAGGTGGTGGAGTCGCCATCCCCGGTGGTGTTCAAGAAGAGACTGGATGAGGCACTTAGTGCCATGGTCTAGTTGACTGGATGGGGCTGGGTGCTAGGCTGGGCTGGATGATCTTGGAGGTCTGTTCCAATCTGGTTGATTCTGTGACTCTATGATCTTTTACAGTTACATTCTTTCTGATACATTTTTGCCCTTTTTTTCCCCCTTTCTGCCATTTTAGTGCTGGCAGAGAGAAATGTGTCACAACCACATAACATTGAAACACCCCAGAAACCTATAATGGGTGGTATCTAAAATTAAGTTTTGTCAATAAAAGTGCTGCAGAGCTTTAATTTATATTGTCTTAGCTTATTGTTCCAAATGCTTTATAGAGATATCAAATGTCAGTTTGTCACAAAATTCTTCCAGTGAAAGCAAAACTAACTGAATTTCTGCTGCCCTGCACACACATTGTGTTTGTGTGCTGGTTTGAGGCTAAGTGGAGTATTTTAATGTGAGCAGTTAGGGCTGTAAAAAAGAAAAATGATAGTGATGTCTGTTTTACAGATTGGCTCTGCTGAGAAATGTGTAACAGTCATAACAGTAGCAAAGGCTCTGACTTCTTGGGTCTGTGTACCTGGCTGCATCTTGCCTTAACTCCTCTGCATGAAACCTGTGTAACCCAATTTAACCATTTCCTTGTAACTCCTTGTTGGCTTCTGACATCTCACTTCAGGTCTCTGCAAATGAACCACGTGAGCTATACAGAGCTTTATCTGGTTCTTTCTGAGATAAGGGGTGGGGTGGACAGGAGGGGAGTTGGTCAGGAGCCCTCCTGGGCAGCCTAGCTGTTTGGTAGGGATTCTGACTTTATGTGTTGCTTCTAACTTGTATATAATTGTAAATATCTGTAAATATTGTGTGCATGTGCTGAGCTGTGAATACACAGCTTCATTTTACTCCCAGACAGCTGAGTTAATTTGGTGAATCTCCAGGCAGGATGAGGTCTCTTCCAACCTGGTTGATTCTATGATTCTATAATTTAAGAGCAGGATTTTAGATGACTGTTTCCACCACAGAGAACTTTCACTGTGTCAACAAACTAGTGCCAGGCAGAGTTTCTTCTCTCTAACGAAGATAATTTTTTCTTCCTTTTTTCCCACTTCCCATGTCCTGTCAGTCGGAAGTGTCTTGGATCCCCAACAAACACTACTCTGGGATTTATGGGCTGATGAAGTTGGTTCTGACTAAGACGCTACCTGCCAATCTTGAGCGAGTCATTGTCCTCGACACAGACATAACATTTGCCACTGACATTGCTGAGCTGTGGGCCGTCTTCCACAAGTTCAAAGGTATTCCAATGATTCTTTTTACTATTTATTTGAGGGGGAGGGAAAACGCTAAAGCAAACAGTACAGCAGGAGGGAAAGGGGCTACCTGCAGTTTGTTTTGTGTTTTGGCTTTTTTGATATTTGGCGTTTGAATATAATTGTTCTATTTATGAGCACTTTCCTCGATGATGCTCTCTCTATAGAATGATTTGCAACACTGATTATCTATAAAATTTGCTTTACTGGTCTGATTATTTGGGACAGATGAGAGCTTGACAATGCAGTAGAAGATAAAAAATGATGAGGGTGGTGTAGTGATGTACCATTTGAGTAGTTGTTTGCATCCAGCACTTGGAAAAACTTGCTTTATATTGCTTTTTATTTATAAAACTTAATTCAACCTAACTTCTGCACGTTACCACTGATCAGGAGTGAAGTTAGGATCGCACTTGGACCAGGGAGGAGGATGAAGTGGGCTGGGTTATACATGACTTGAAATAAGTAACTGCCTGCTCTTAATGAGTTGATAAAGGGTTCTGGATTTGAAATGTCCATCTCAAGTAGCTTTCCTTACCTATTTTGCTTATATTTTAACCAAGAAATGTGACCTTCAGAGTAACTGTGTAAGGAGGTAATGTTCCTCACTACTCTGTCATCAACTGGAGTGCTTTGCTGGCTAAGACACTTCTAAAACCAGTTAATTTTCCCTGGCTCCAGTGATGCCAGCTTTTCAGAGTCAGAAATGTGCCCTCTTGTCCTCAGAATATGTGTTGTGTTGCTGGTAAGTGCAAAGGCATCCCAATATGCTGGTTTGAAGGTTTACAGCCTTGTAAAAATATAACCTTGATGTGTACCATCAACTCTCTTCAAATCCTGTCAAGCAAAGTCAGCCTAAGCAAATGTGAGTATTTCTTTACAGAAGCTAAAATATATTGTTCCACTGGAAAGGTGACAGAAGGAGAGCACATTTACTGTACTTAGCCCATGATGAAATCCACAAGGCCCCTTTGCCTTTCCCAGAACATAGCTAATGGACAGAACTTCACCTTCAGCATTATGGTCAAAGACCAGGTTCCATTGCTCGCTTTGTGCATTTGTCTCCTTTCCTTTGTCTGACTACACTGGCGTTCATTCAGCAGGTCAGAAGCAATCACCTTCTTGCCTAACTGAATTGTTCACAAACTGGCTTCAATATGGAAAATAGAGGGGTTTTTCCTCATCAAGTATTATTGCTAGGAAGTTCTTTACAGCAAGGGTAGTGAAACACTGGAACAGGTTGCCTAGGGAGATTGTGGATGCTCCTTCCCTGGAGGTGTTCAAGGCCAGGTTGGATGAGGCCTTGAGTGACCTGTTCTAGTGGGAGGTGTCCCTGCCTATGGCAGGGGATTGGAACGAGATGATCTTTGAGGTCTCTTCCAACCTAAACCATTCTATTCAAATCTCTTTTCCAGGCCTTTCACTATAAAAAAACTTGAGTTTCATGTAACCATACACCTTTACAACCATAGCTGACATAATTATATGCGCATAAGGCCTTGCTGTTGTACTGTATCACCACGTGCTGCTGTCCTATTAGTAGTAATATTTTACTGAATTTGGTGTATTAGCACAATGTAGCAGATAAAGAAATGTGTATCAGCTGAACTCGGGCATAGAGCACTGCATGGTCAAAGATAACTACATCTAAATGGAGACAGTGAGGAGGATCATTGCCTTGCTTTTATTTTTTGCCATAGTTTCAATGAAAGTCCCTTGCTTTTTTTCTGGGGAAAGAAACTAAGCATAAAGGCTGCTTGTGAAGAAAGGAATGTGGAGCAGAGGCAGGCCTGAGATTGAAAACAATACAGACAGAAAATATGGATAACTATATTTAGTGGAAGTAAAAACATGGGTATAAGTCAGTCTCCATAGAGCTATACAAGTTTGTTCATCAGATTAGAGCTGTGAAAAGCTCTAACTTACACATGGAAACAGATATCTTGTGCTACTGTCAGCCTTCATATAATATACATGCCACAACTCCCAAAAGTACGATTTTATAAGTTGTCCAGTCTGTCTTTTTAATTATGAGTGACCACCTGCTTCTCCACAGTTTTATAATCCTGGCAATAAGTGTGCCAATGCCTGCATCTGCTCATCTTCCAGGCAGCCATGTACAAAGAAAGATTTAATGGGACAATCCCATAGCCCCAGGTGTTGAGCAGGATGGGAGAGGACTTTGGAAGTCATGTATCCCTGAAATGATGATAATGTGGGAGAGGGGAGAGAAGAGGAAGTGTCCAAGCACTTGCTTATTCTTCAGCCTGTATCAAAGTACCTGGGGATGCTGAGTACCAGCTGACTGCATTTGACCCTGCAGTGCGCTCAGATGGCCTTCAGGCCAACAGCATCCTGGCTTGTTTCAAAAGCAGGATGCCCTGCAGAACTAAAGGTTATTTTGCCCCTGTACTCTCTCATGGTGAGACCACACCTTGAATACTGTGTTCAGTTTTGGGCCTTTTTACTACAAGAAAGATGACAAAATGCCGGAGCATGTCCAAAGAAGAGCAACAAAGATAGTGAAGGCTCTAAAGAGCAAATCCTGTAAGGAACAGCTGAGGGAATGAAGGTTGTTTAGTCTGAGAAAGAGGAAGCTGAGGGAGACCTTCACAATCTCTACAACTACCTGAAAGGAGGTTGTAGCAAGATGGGTGTCAAACTGTTTTCCTAAATAACAATAGGAGAGGAAATGGCCTCAAGTTGCCCCAGGGAAGGTTTAGATTGGCTATTAGATGTTGTCAAAGCATTGGAACAGGCTACCCAAGGAAGTACCATCCCTGGAGGTGGATGTGTAGATGTGGTGCGTAGGGAATTGATTTAGTGGTGGACTAGGCTTAGTTTATGGTTGAAATCCATTTCTTTTAAGTCCTTTTCAATTTAAATGATTCTCTGATAGTATGAGTCAATGGAAATGGATCATCCCAGAAAGCAAGAGAAAGAAAGTTGGAGATATTCTGTAGCTCTTGTACTGCTTTTTAAAAGATTAGTTTAAATCATGTGCTGATTCTCAATTTGTCCTCTATGCCTTTTTTTTTTCACTCTGCCAGCACTACAAAAGATTCAAAGGATATCTCATGTCATTAGCACTAAATACTCCTCCAAAGGATCTGTTTTCAAACTAATGTTTTAATCCCTTCCTCATTTCTCCTTGAGAAGCCCAAGTAAATTTATGAAGATTTCTCCAAGATGGCCTAGTGTATGTTCAAATATTACTTACATAGAACAGAAAGAAAAATCCTATTAAGGGAAATTCTGCTCTGCAAAACTGTCTGACACTTTATTCAACCCAGACTGGGAGGGCAACTTCAAACCCACAGTCTGTCCTGGAAATGTTCAAACATGTGTTGGCTAGAAGTGGCCATTATAAACCTGCTCACATCAGGATGTGGTTTGAGCAAAGAAAAGGTTTTTTTCATATCAGTGCACGAAAGGCAAAAGCTTCCTTCTGTGGGCCTGCATCAGGAATGGTGTGGTCAGCAGGAGCAGGGAGGTCATTCTGCCCCTGTACTCTGCACTGGTTAGACCACACCTTGAGTACTG
Source organism: Pogoniulus pusillus (assembly GCF_015220805.1). Taxonomy (NCBI): domain Eukaryota; kingdom Metazoa; phylum Chordata; class Aves; order Piciformes; family Lybiidae; genus Pogoniulus; species Pogoniulus pusillus. The sequence goes on from NC_087278.1 coordinate 11,318,714, forward strand.
TGTTCAGTTCTGGGCCCCCCAGTTTAGGAGGGACATTGAGATGCTTGAGCGTGTCCAGAGAAGGGCGACGAGGCTGGTGAGGGGCCTTGAGCACAGCCCTACGAGGAGAGGCTGAGGGAGCTGGGATTGGTTAGCCTGGAGAAGAGGAGGCTCAGAGGTGACCTTATTGCTGTCTACAACTACCTGAGGGGTGGTTGTGGCCAGGAGGAGGTTGCTCTCTTCTCTCAGGTGGCCAGCACCAGAACAAGAGGACACAGCCTCAGGCTGCACCAGGGGAGATTTAGGCTGGAGGTGAGGAGAAAGTTCTTCACTGAGAGAGTCATTGGACACTGGAATGGGCTGCCCGGGGAGGTGGTGGAGTCACCGTCCCTGGAGCTGTTCAAGGCAGGATTGGACGTGGCACTTGGTGCCATGGTGTAGCCTTGAGCTCTGTGGTGGAGGGTTGGACTTGATGAACTATGAGGTCTCTTCCAACTTTGGTGATACTGTGTGATACTGTGGTTGCTGCAGGATAACTTATAAGAGTCCAGCACAACTTCTTCCAAATTACAGCCACAAAGCTGAAGAGAAAAGACATCCCAGTGTATGTGATTCTTTCATTGCCTGGGAAGACTTTTCTTCTAAACAAAAGCTAATCACAAAGAGAGGCCAGTAGCTCAGATTCCTTTATTTTTTTTTTTTTTTTTAGGACACTACACTTAGGAGTAACTCAGATTCAGGATTGTCTTGCAATTTAAGCACATCCAGTTTGCTGTGTAGAAAACCCCACAGTACATTTTAAGTAGCACCTGCAGTAGCCAGTATCCTTGTTCTGCAAAGGTTGTTCGTCTAAAGAGTTGCTGAAAAGATCAGACCTTTACATAGTAACTTAATATTTAGGCAGAGGAGTTCCTGTTACATTCTCCCAGTAGATGGAAAAAAGGAGTAGAATTCCCTCCTGTTGCTCCTCTGCCCTTTTGTAATGAGTTCTTTGCGTACACCCTTGCAATAAATGATCCAACTGTTCTGTAATGGAGAGCACAAATTAGGGCTACACAGACTTGATCTTATATGAAAATTTCTTCTTTGAAGTGGCAACCTTAGGCTTTGGGAGAAATTCACACCTCTCCTCGGCAGCCTGAAACAGTGTCTCAAGCAATGTAACTTTTAAACATTTCTCTTAGGAGTTGTGTAATTATTGTTCCTTTTGTCTGCAAGCTTCGATTTCTGGGCATAAATATGTCTTTGGGAACCAGTCACTTACATTTAAAGAGTCAGATCTAGCTTTTTGGCTGGGATTTGAACATTTCTGCTTTAGCCTTGCTCCCTCTTGTTCTCCCAAAGATAAGCAGCCTGTTTCTCTAGGACAGATATATAGCCCCACATCATTGACTTCAAAGTTGTGAGTCTGCAGCCAGTCTGGTAAAGATAACCTGTCATGCATGTTTTCTGTGACTTAGTTGACACTGATTATGTTTTCTATTCATCTTTCACTGGATTTTGACAGTTCTAAACTTGAGAAAGGATCTAGCCTAAGGGCAGAAGAGTGAGACAGTAGATCATACACATTCTTGGAGGAAGTACTGCAAAGTGTTTTAGACAGCAAGGATTAGTGTAACCAATATGCTTTTATTGCAGAAATTGTGTGAATTCTTCTGAGAAAAGAATCAGTCCAAAGCTATGCTCTCTGCTATCAATCTTAAAGTTCTTTTCAAGACCACAGCACCTAATTGTTACATTGTTCTTGCTCACCCAGACTCCTAGTATTGAAATGTGGGATCTCTTTTTTCCCAAACTTCTGATTTTGACTTTAATTGGCTGTTAAATATAGATTTTCAAGAGCATTTGCTGTAAATGGTATTATGAGTTTATTTGGGACCTGACTTTAACAGTTCTCAGAATTGCTGGGTGTTGTTTGTGTCATAGAATCATAGAGTGGTTTATGTTGAAGGAGGTGATTTTTGAATGTTAACCAGATTTCTTGGGCCCCTTTTTCCTCCATGGCCTCATCCCATGGTGCTCTACCAAGCACATTCCTGAAGAGCCCAAAATCTGCTCTCTTGAAGTCCATCATAGTGAGCTTGCTTAATGTCCTTCTTGCTGCCCTGAGGATCTTGAACTCTGAAGTTTCATGGACACTGCAGCAAAGGCTGCTCTTGAATTTCACTTTTTTTACCAGCATTTCCTTTTTGGTGAGAACAAGGTCCAGCAGAGCTCCTCTCTTTGTTGGCCTCTTTGTCACTTGGAGAAAGAAGTCATCATCAATGCATTTCAGGAACCATCTGGACTGTTTATGTTCTCTTGTGTTGTCCATCCAACAAATACTGGGGTGAGTCAAGTTCCCTATGAGGACCAGACTTTGTGAACGTGAGGCTGCTCCTATCTGTCTGTAAAGTGCCTCATCTGTTCAGTCTTCCTGATTGAGTGACTTGTAGCAAAACCCCCAGTATATGTGTAGCAAACCCTTAGTGTGTTACCTGTACCTGCCCTCCTTTTAATCTTGACCCTTAAGTTCTCAGTCAAATTCTTACCTACCCACAGACAGAGCTCCATCACTCCATCTTGTCCTTGACATAGACACTGCCTCCTTATTTCTCCTTCCTGTTCTTCCTAAAGAGCCTGTATCCTTACATTCCAACACTCCAATCATATAACAATGCCAATAAGATCATAGCCTTGCAGGTGCTCACATATCTTCCTGTTTATTCCCCATGCAATGTGCATCTTTAGTTTGGGCTCTTATCGAAGCTGATATGGTGGCTTAAGAGGCTGGAATTCCTTTGTGCTTCTGTTCAGGTGATCACCTGCTGATTTATGATCCCTCTCCATGTTCTGGGCATCTGCTGTTGGCATTGGTATCAAACTGGAAGGAGTGTGATGGGCTGGGGTTGCCCTCCCCAAACAACTTTGGTTTAAAGCTCTCTTCACCAGCTTGGCAAGCCTATAACTGAAGATGCTCTTTCCCTTCTCTGATAGGTGAACCCCATCAGCCTCCATCAGCCCAGGTGACTCAAAGCAAGTCCTGTGGTCTCAGATGTCTTGACATGGCACCAGTACTGTATCCGTTTTTCAATTTGTCAGATTCTGGCTTCTGGCAAGGTTCTATGTTTCCTGGGGTTTCCCTGGCTCAGGAAAGCCCCCATATGAGCTTGAGTCTCCCACCCTGCTGCAGGAGACCTGATCACCTCAGCCATTTTAAGTCTTTTTAAACAACAGAGGTTGGATGGTACGTAACTAATGTATTTCAAATGACTGCAATTGTAGATTAAGTCATCTGGAGAATATAAATTATGCCTAGAGTTCATTTATGTAATTAAATATTCTCTGGCAAGCTGATGAAGACAATAAGGCAGAATCACCTACCTCCATTAACCCAGCATCTGAGAAGGAGAAATGGCAAGCTTGAGAGGAAGACTGAGATTTCCATATTCATACTTAGCATGCAAAAAAAAAAAACAAAACCATGCTATAGAAACTCTGTGGTTTGTGTCAGAAGCTCAAACAATGATAAAAATCCATCCTGACATCATAAATACCAGAAAAGGTCAACAGTGATTTTGGTGCAGGATCAAGTGCCCACAGCTGAAGAGAGATTGGCACATAGTCAATCCCAGCCTTAAAATTTGCAGACACTCAGTATGTGGGTGCTTTGGCATATTGCTCTGCAAAATGCCTGGGGTAACAATCTAGGCTCATGCTACTTTTGCAGCTTCTTCTGGGGGGGGGAAGACAAACAAACACACAAAAAGAGATCACAAGCATGAGAAAATTCCCCAAATTGTGTAGGTGGTCAGGTAATGCCATTCCTACAAGAACTATAATGCATAAAGTTGTGATTTCAGACACATGCATAACTTCCCGCTTGTGTTTGAATTTGGTGTGCCAGAAATGAGATGCTGATGATAGTGGTGAGAGTCAGGCAGAGTCCTCAGGTGCTGTACAAGTTTCCCTGAATTTGTCTCTCCCAGTGAAGCCCTGTTGGAATCAACTGTACCTGTCACAGACCTAGGCTCCTTTTCTGCAAAAAATCCATCCTTACTAGGTATGCCTTTCTTGTGATGATGTAAAATGTTCAGTTGTTGCCAAGATTAAAATTCTAAATTCATTGTCACCGATGGCTGAAGCCAGGATTTAAGCCACAGAATTAATTCTGGGAAGGTTCTGTAGTTCAGTCTGCCAGTTTACACCGAGTAAATCATTAAAGCTTTCACAGATCATTCGGAGACAAGATCTCTGTGGGCTGACACATTGTGTGTGTTAAATCCTGCAGAGATCTTTCTCTTTCTTCTGGTCAGTGCAGTAGCTTTGCTTTTCTTGCCACTCAAAAGGAAGGCGTTAGCAACGTGCACCTTAATGTGTGTAAAAATCCATGGCATGAGTCTTTCTGTGAAGGAAAGGGGATCACATTGTAGCAGAGTACATTAATAAAATTGTCAGGTAGCTGTTAAAATAGCTGAAAATTATCTGAATTTTTATAGGTGTCTAAAAAGGCCGAATGGCACTTGTCTTTGCTCGTAAAAGGAACATCTGTTGGCTCCTGAAAGACTTGTGTGAGTGTTTAATGGTTAGACTACAGTACATAGCTCATCCTAGGGTTATTCCACAAATGAAATACATTTTCTCTTTGAAAAGGTCCCTGTGGAGACTCTTCTCTGCTCAAGATTTTCTATTCTTGATTGCTACAGCATGGTGTTTTCTTCTTTTCTCCTGCAGAGGCTTTGAAGCATCATTGATAAAGAATCCTATTTGTTAGCAATAGCTGATAGAAATGTTTGGGTGTGTCGTGCTCCTCTATCTCACGATGCTGCTGCTGTTATCATCTGCATGTGACACTACAGGAGTGAACGTTGGTTTAGCTTGGCGAGGAGGCAAATAAACTAAGGAAAAGACCACAAGTTTTTAACTGTGACTGGAAGTTTAATGAGGAGGAAATCAAGCAATTGAGCAAAGACATGGGACTTAGTGATGCTGTGGATCTAGGGAAAAACACTTCTGTCTCTCCACACTGGTAGGATAAGCTGACTGGCTGAAAGTTCTCTCTCCTTTTTTTTTAGTTGCAGTTTGCTTTGCTGTGGTATTTCTTTATCAAGGAGGCAGTATGTAAGAAAGCTGACCTCAGTAAATGAGCTCCAGGGGAGAGAGTTTATTATATGGATCAGCATGTGCACATTCTAGTTTATGGGTTTTAATGTGACAAGGAACATAATCAGAAAATTCTGATTATGAATTGCTGCCAAAATAGAATGGCTGCAGTTTCTAAAGCGTCTATAGTTCTCTTTTTACTGAATGGTTCTTTGTCTGTTTCTGCCACCAGGCAGAAATATTTAGAGGTGAAAGGCCAACAGTGCATAGAAATTAGGTACAACTCACGGTGAGGGAAATTCTAAGATAAAGTAAAATAAAATAGAAGATTTAGGTTCTTTATTTTCCTACTTTGATTTCCAAGAGATACCCTTCAGTGATGTTTTCAAGTTTGTTTTTTTTTCCCATGGAGGTTAGGAATGTTTTAATTAAAAATTAAAACAAATATTCTTTTGATTCCACAACTGGAGTTTTCAGGGTGAAAACCCACTGCACACTACAACATTTCTAATAAGAACTTGTTGGCAAGACTGAACTTTTGAGGACTATTTTTTCTACCTTCTCAATATCAACCTAGTCCTTTTTGCATGTTTTTTGGCTCCAGTTTTTGTTAATCTGCCACTCATTCTACAGCTGTCTTTTGGCTTAGATGCTGTATCAAACACTCCAACTAAACATTGCATGACTCACAGTGTTAAAGCAAAAAAAAAACAAAACAAACCAGTTTCTGTCTCCTTTGAGTTCTTTCTTCAGGATTTAAAGAGACTTTAATTCTATTAATCTCAAGTACTCCAACCATGGAGAATGGACCTACAGCTTTTTTAATTGCTTTGCAAATATTTATTGAGACAAATCTATGCAGAGTGCAGCATCAGAGGAGCAAAGTGCCTGTCCTCATCTCCCTTGACTAGCAGAAGCTGTGGTTTTCCAGAAGCTAGAAAATCCAGCTCCCACAGGATCTGCACTGAGAGAAGGAGCATTCCTGCTTTGCATTTTTGTGCCTGTCATAGAAAGAGTGCATTTCTGGAAATGAGATACCAGTAGGCTGTGCTGAAGGAAAAATGGATGAGAGTAGAGAGTGGAACAAACTGAAGAGGAAAATAATAACCTTAGATCCCATCTATAAAGTGGAAACCAGTCAAGAGTTGCTGTGCACCAATAAATGTTTTGTGTTGATTTTTGTTTTCCCTGCAATGGGTTTACCTTCATGTGCAATTACAGACACCCTTCCCATCAGATACAGCCAGTACCTATGCCCCACCAACTCACAACTTGTTTAATTCTATGCATTTTTAGAGGACTGTTTAAAAACCCTTAAACCCAAATGCCTACCATTCATCTTGGGTGGAGCACCCAAATTAAGTCCGTGTCCTAATCCTGCTGGCCAGTCTCTCTGCACTCTCTGGGTGACAGTAAAGCAGAGCAAGTGCATGAGCAGACAGTGAATGTGGAGAGAGCGGCAACCTGTCCATCATTCCAGTAAATGTGTAATGATCATTCACCTCTGCATGTGTGAAAAAGCCAAGCAGATGAGACATGGGTTGTTCACCTAACAAATGAAATTTACTCCAAGGTTTGATAGTTATATTACCAGGACTAAAGAAGGAATGATATTTAATAGATAGGTTTCCATGCCTAAGGCCCTCATTCTAATCACATGCAATCTATCAAGCACATGAGCTTTTCACATTTCTCTGTGATATGTATTGTAATAACTTGGTATTCTGTTTTCTCCCTCTCTGCACCAGATATATTCTCTGAGCCTACCTTGTCCTGCACTGGCAATCCATATGTTTTTAAGGACTTAAGGCCCCATTTCCGATTACAAAGCTTTTATCTGAGATGACACCTTTTGGGTTTTGTGCTGCAAATTATAACTGTAATATACTGTCCTTGGCAGTACATGGATTTGCATAGGGTAAAGTGGTGTAGGGACTATCAGTCTTAACACTCAAGCTGCAAGGTAGAATGCATTGCCCAGAGGTCAACGGTATGATTGTCCCATTGGCAGGATGACTACATGGTATTGTTCTCTGCACAGCCAGGGAAGAAGGAAAAGAGTGTACAAAATTAAACCAATTCATTGCATAGCTGCTCTAAGGCTGTGTACAAGTGCACCATGAACTGGGAACAGTTACATGAACTGAAAGTTAGATCACAGTTATGTAAATGAGATCAGTGGTCACTTCAGATGTGTGGCAACAGTGGAAACCTCATAGGTTTCCTTTTTTTCCAAGCAATGCGGGAGATCAGGAATGTTTGAACCCCATATTTTAATCCTCAAACTAGGAGAAAAAGAATTAGATATGTCTGTAATGGCCCACTTCACTCTGCATCTCCCAAGAGTCTTTATTTTACTTAAACCTGAAGCTTGTTCCACTCCATGTTCTTTACAGTGATCTCTAGCTTGCATTCAGCATGAGCCAGGTGTTCTGTTAAATGAAGGAGCTTTCTCACTCTTTCCTCAATATCTAACAAAAAAGATTTTTGTCCTTGCCTTTCCAGATGAATACTAAAAGGTGATTGATATACATACAGCAAAACTCAGGGACCAAGTGTGTCCACAGCTTTTCTCTATCTTTATTTTATTTTCTGCATTTATTCACAATGGAGTTGTGAATGGCTTGGGGTTAAGTGTCAAGTGTGGTGATCTATAACACTGTCCACTGGACAAGGTCTGGTTCTGAAAAGAATTTGGACCTGAAGTACAACATTCATAGGTGCAGTAAATGGTGTGCAAGTTCATGTCAGTAAAAGAGATGCATATTTATCTGCTTTAGGTCTGGGGATGCTATCAAGTGAGTGCTATTCTGACACACTGAGACAAACAGACCAGACTATGAACCATCCCAAGGCTTAGGACCTAGCACATGGGTACTGCTTCTGCGCATCTGAGACACGTAACTTGGAAAAGGAACATGGTGAAGTGAGCCATCATACCTTTTCTCACACAAAGTTGTCCTTGGCTGACTCAATGCTACCACCACTCTTCTGTCATCAACACAAAATGTCTATCAGTTTACAGCAGCTTACAGAAATGCACATCACCTCAGAAACTGGTTCAGGATCTCCTGAATGTCATTTATTCCTAGCATTACCATGAATATGCTGTCTTTAACAGACAGTAACAATATTTCCTTCCTGCGTGCTTCAGGAGATGACTACTGCAGGTGCCAAGTAGGGCTGCCTACAGTCCTTTTGCCAACCTGCTTCAGAGTCATATCAACACCAGCTTTTACAGTGTTTGGAGAGTCAGGCATTCTCCCTTACTATTAAGAAATCATGACCTGAATATTGTTACAGTGATGTCCCAAACTCCTGAGAGAACACATCACAGCTGGCATAAACTCCAAAAAGCATTGGAGTGAGCAGGATGACACTGGCCTGGCTTACACCAGTACTGGCTGGCATCAGTCTAGCTTCTGATTTAAGTAAACGTTCCTGTTTTGAACTTAACAAAGGTCTTTTGTAGGCTAATTTAAAAAATACTTGAATCGTTGGAGGGGCAATCTTTGAATGTGCTCGCCTTTCAAATTTAGACCTATGGTATGGGTCACAAGTAAAAAGAGTTGGGTGACCTCAGCCAAGTGTGACATGCATGAAGGCTGAAGTGCATAAGCAGAGCAGCAAAGGGATGCACTACTGGGGTATGAGATTTTAAGGCATCTTGGCAGAAATACAAGAGGCTATTTCCACATTGTCTATTCCATTCTCATGGTCATGTAATTATTTTAAACATAATAATAGTTAGTGGACATAACTGGTAGGTAAATGAGAAAACAGTGTGGAGATGGAAAATGGGAATGAATACACAGGATACTGAGTAGGAAAGAGGGAATAAGAAAGGGGAGAAGTGGTAACACGTCTCAAGTTAGACAAAATTATTCATCTCGAAACCTGTGATTAGCTAGGAACATCCATGATCATATATCACAGTAAGTTTCTATGAAGCTATAAAGAATCAAGTCAATGTATGCAGAAAATTTCTGCAGTTTCTTGGCAGCCGCATCTGGCTAAAAGGAAAAGCTTGCCAAGGAAATAACCAAGTGCAGAGGGAAGTTAACCCAGCATTTAACTCAGTGTAATTTTGGCCAGTCCCTCCTGCGAAGTAGGTAGAGCAGTTATCATCCCCACTTGACTGCCATCAGCAATTGCTCCTACTGTAGCTTTTATCACCTTTTTATTTGTTTTGCTCTGTGTGCTTGTGATCCAGCACTTCTAGTCTGTGTTTCTAAAAGAGAGTGATAAGAAGGCTCTGCACACCCATTGCTCAGAAGCCAAGTGGTTTTCTTCCTCTTCCTGAACGGTTTGGATCACTGGAACGCCCAGTGCAGTTTTTGCATGGGGCAGGAGGGCCAAGAATGATTTGTAAGTTCAAGAAAGCAGTGAGGTAGCTCCATTTTTATGATTTTTGTGGCTTTGCTTTTATGCTACTGCTTTTAAAGTTTAGTTGCCATAACAACCCAAAGCAATCCTGCATTACCATAGAAACGTGCTGTTGTGGGTGACAGGTTTTGTAAGAATCTCTTTTTTTTTTCCCCCCTTTTCTCTCCTCTTCATGTAGTGTCTTAACAGAGACCTTTTTGCAGGTGTATCACAGCATGCTCCAGGGTACAGCTGAAGGCTGTTAGGTATCAACATTCCATGAATGTCAGAATGACATAATAAACAACAAAAATAAGCATATACTTAAACCCAGGAAGAAAACCTGGGGTCATGGTCAGCTGAGAACAGAGAAAGAGTAAAAGCAAATTCTTGTTGCTTAACTTGGAGGTCAGAAGGATTGAGCTCAGAACAGGCCTGGCTGATGAATCCTTGGGAGTAAATAAACAGAAACATGGCAAAACAGGAGTTAGGGCTTAGAATATGTGCCAGGGAGTTGGTATAAAAACAACTGCTCATGTTAGTTGTAGTTATCAAAAGATAGGACTACTTTAATGTTCTCTGCATGGGGCTGCTCCTTGAGCCTATTCAGAGGCCAAAGTGAGACCTGCCAAATGAAGCAGCCCTCTTACAAAGCACTATTTCACACTGAGAGGTGGTTCCAGCTGCATTCTGATAGTCTGCAAGCTACAGGGTGCGAGTTGTGACCTGGCAAGCTCTAAATTGTTTGAGATCTGTCTATATTGAGGACTTTCTCTCTCCCTGTGTGATACTTTTAATTAACAGTAGTGCTCTTCAGCATCTCTTGGGTTCATGAGGAGTGGTGGAGGAGAGGGCCAGCCTCTTCTCCTTGGTGTCAAGCGACATGACTAGAGGAAATGATTTCATGCTGCACTAGTGGAGGTTCAGGCTGGATGTTAGGAAATACTTCTTCACAGATAGAGTTATCAAACATTGAAATGGTCTACCCAGGGTAGTGGTGAAGTCATTGTCCCTGACAGATGGACCTGGCACTTAAGGACATGGTTTAATGTTGACCCTTAGTGCTAGGTTGAGGGTTGGACTGGATGATCTTTGAGGTCTCTTCCAACTGGATGTATTCTATGATTCTGTAATAGACCTTGTCCTTCCACAAATCTGCAAATCCATCTGGACTGCTGGAGCATATTAGCTATCTAAACTTCTAATGGATTGCTGTGCATCTTTACTATCAGACTTCAAATTGTATTTATGGACCAGTCGCAGATCATTTACTCTGCCCCAGCAAGCTGTTGTCAAACAGAGTATACTGTTACAGGTTCATAGTTTTATGACTGTGGTGGTTTGGCTTCTATCCCGCCCCCCCACACTTTTAAAATGCCCCAGCTAACTCAGACGGGCTCTGGGAATATAAATGAAGCTATTTATTTACAGCAGCACAATATACAAGCAGCTATTTACAATATATACAGTTATAGACAGAAATATACAAAGGATAAACAATACAGAAGCACAACTCCCCTCCCAGAAGCCTGAGTCCCCAGGAGGGATTCTCAACCACCCCAGCACTTCCCCCTGCCCCTCTCGACCTTACCCCAATCTTGAGAAAGAATAGAGGTGCAGGCAAGAGGTTAAGGAGGAAGGTTAGTGGTAGCGAGGTTAATGAGATGTTGCTCAGTCTAAAGCCAAAAGCAAAGTGAGAGACAAAATGGAGAATCTTATCTAATGTTTACTTCTTGTTCCCATACTTCTCAGCGGGACTGTGAGAGAAGAGACACAACCATGTTTTCCTTTCATAGCCAATTATCTACTTTCTCTCACCAAAACATTCTAGCCTGCTTCAAACTAGCACAATGACAACCACACAACTTATATAGAAAGAAGATAGCCAAGCACAGCCAGGCAGCTCTGGAGAGTGTTATTGATCGTTGTTTTTATGGGCAGGCACAAGACTACCAGCTGCCTGTAATCAGCACCATCAATAATGAAAAAAACTTTTCATTCCTGATATGCATGGTTTAAAAAACACAAAAGCTTTCAGGGTTCCCCTTGCCAAAATCAAGCAGGCAGCAGGGCATGCCATGTAGTTCAGATATGCTCTATGGTTACTCACCCTTCTGCAAGCCTAGATGCGTCTTCTGTTACTTCCTCTCATTTCACCCTCAATTCTCCAGGCTCACCCCCTACCTGGGAGTGATGATTAGTGTGAAGCAGGGTTTCTTCTGGCTTTATGAATGTCTCATATTCAAAGATATTACATCCTAGGGTGCTCCTTAGCCTTCCATTTTATGGTATCAGAAATCATCTCCATGATCTTGATGTTTCCAGATGAGACCTGTTCCATCTAACCAAATCAAGATTTATTGGACACAATTGCCTCTTTGCTCTTCTTCAACTCCTTTCTCCAGTCAAGACATTTCGAATTACTAAGTGAAAGGTTAATATTGTAAATAATCATTGCTCCTTTTCCTTTACATCCCAATGACATGTTGACTTCTACTCCATGAAAAAAAAGGTAGCCAAAGTTCAAAGGGACTTTTATATTACCTCGAAATTAGTTGCTGTTCCAATTAAATTGCTGAATACTGACCACCATGAAATGTGATTTCCACTCATTAATCTTACTAATTTGCTATGTTCAGTACAAATCCATTCTCTGAAGTCTTTCCACCTCCAATTCAGAACAGGGTGCCATTGCCTCTTCTTTTTTCCTAGTCTTGCTGTAAACTCTGTGGCTCACAGTTGAGTTTTATGTCTGGATTAGAATATCTTTATTTTCTTAGGAACTGAGTACGGGCAGATGCTCAAAGCCAACACTTTTTCCATTTGTTTACTGATTAGAAGACTCTTGGGCAGGAGATGTGCATGTGTGGGTTGTTAAAGAGCAATAATATCAAACCAAATAATAGACATGCCCTAAGCTTTTTATAATTGCATCTGTCTTACCTAGTACTAATGAGCTTCCTTTTTAACAGAGCCCTTTTTATCAACAAATAATCCTTTCTTCAGTTTCATCACTCTTTTTTTTTCCTCCTGTCTTACTTGCCTGAAATTGCTGTATGAGACAAGCTCAGGTACAGAAGCAATATTGCACTCCCAGGGAGTATGTCATGACTGGATCTAGATCTGGAATACATACCTGTGCAGAGAGAGAATTTATGGAGAAATCCTTTTAAAGGGAAGCAAAGATAAGGAGGAGCTGCAGGTTACCAATATGCACTTGGCAAGGTAGGTAAGAAATGAGAAGTTATCCTAACCCACTGTGTTTCCCTGGGAGTCTAGATATATTTACAATACACAACATATAACCAGGATTAGTTGGACCTAGTCAGTTCCATCAGTACCATTTAGGCATAGGCAGCAAACACTACACTTAAATACCTGTGTTTCAGTGACAATAGTACTTTAGGGCTGTGTTGTCATTGCAGAGGTGACACCAATATTTGAGCTGCCTTGATTTCCACTGTTCTTTTGGTTTACAACCTTTTTCTTGTTCTCCCATCATTGTATGTTTTCTATACTATATTGAAAACATTAGCAGCCAACCTCTGAGGTCCATCTGCAGTTCCTTGCTGGAATGTACTCTCTCTGAACTGGCAAGGCACACTTCACCAGATGTCCAGGCTTCTGCCTTAAAGGCACAAAATTATGATGTACGCAGACTTCTATGATACTATTCTATGATACTGGAATGCATCCAGAGAGGGGCAGCGAAGCTGGTGAGAGGCCTGGAACACAGCCCTGTGAGGAGAGGCTGAGAGAGCTGGGGGTGTGCAGCCTGGAGAAGAGGAGGCTCAGGGGTGACCTCATTGCTGTCTACAACTACTTGAGGAGAGGCTGTAGCCAGGTGGGGATTGGTCTCTTCTGCCAGACAACCAGCAACAGAACAAGGGGACACAGTCTCAAGTTGTGCTGGAGGAGGTATAGGCTGGATGTTAGGAGGAAGTTGTTGCCAGAGAGAGTGATTGGCATTGGAATGGGCTGCCCAGGGAGGTGGTGGAGTTGCCATCCCTGGCAGTGTTCAAGAAAAGACTGGATGAGGCACTTAGTGCCATGATCTAGTTGACTGGCTAGGGCTGGGAGCTAGGTTGGACTGGCTGATCTTGGAGGTCTCTTCCAACCTGGTTGATTCTGTGATTCTATGATTCTATGACTTACTGATGGAAGCTGTTGTTTAGTGAAATAAAAAAAAAACAACCCTAGAGGTCTTGGTACTGGATCAAAATGTCATAGACACCCAGCACTAAGTGCTAATCTGGTATAATTCACTGATTAATTTCTGTTCCACAATACTGATGGATTAATTATCTGAGCAACCTTACCCTGGATCAGATACCATCTGTCTTTCCATAGTAAGCTTAAAGTCAGCATAAACTCCAAATCATGTGTTCTGGGTAATGCAATAGAAATGTCATTCTATGCCCACATGTGATTATGTGTCAGGCTTGTTCTGCTAGGTGACTCAGTCACGAACAGATCCTGTACACTAATGAACACAGATCCATCACTGGTATGAAGCTTGGACTAACTTTGTTGAAATGTGTTGCTCCAAGGTATCTTGCTATGCAGCTCTGACTTTCATGTTGAAGGCAGATGGGAATGCTAATTTCTTGAGCTCAAGCTTGGAAGGCAGAATCTGAAGTAGAAGAAAATTGTATTTTAGTGATCCCAAGCTATGATTGGTCTTAATTTATCCCTTGGTAGAAGAGGAAGATGTTTAATCATTTCTCTAACGATATGTAAGGTCTCTAGGTTGTCAAAATTAAGAAATAAAGATTGAGTTAGAAATCTCTGGAAAGTGCATGGAGACCTGGAGAGAACCTTTCATTATTTCATCCTCTTGTGACCAGTGCTTGAAAAAGTGATGGTAAACTCTGAAAGAAGTTGTAACTAGGGTTCAAAGCAGAGACAGCAGAGCTGTGATTGAAGGCTGAGAGCTTTTTGGGGAGGGGGGGCGGGGAAGAAGAGTCATGCTTACATACTCCTCTATGCAGGAATGCACTGAGGGTATATTTCTTAGGACATCCGAAATAGCTAGTACCTGTTGTTCTGCTCCCCACAGGCTGCCTCTGTCTGGCCTAGCAGTGATGCAAAACATGAATTTGTTTCTGAGAGCTTTGTAACTCTGATGCCTTGTTCACAGTGGGTCCATTGTCAAAAGGCAAAGAGAAGGCAAACTCTTGCAGATGAATCAGGATAAAGTACTATCACAATTGTATTGTTAGCCAGAAAAATTGAAGTAACTTTACCAATTACTGAGACCCATTTCCTGCTTTGCAAATGCAATTAGGATCTCTCAGCAATATATTGAAAGCAATTGATTATCATCCAGTGATTGCTACGAGTCAAGTTGTAAGTAATTACTACTAATGATGCTTGTGAGGGAAAACAGGTGTGGCTGAATCAGGCTCTCCCCTTACAGACTTAAAATGCACACAAACCGAAACCAACTCTTTAGTTATATGCCAGTGTTTCTTCAGTTTCTTTATGTATTCCTTGTGCTGTTGGTAAGGAAGTATACAACTACCTGAAGGGAGGCAGTAGCCAGGTGGAGATTGGTCTCTTCTCCCGGGCAACCAGCAATAGAACAAGGGGACACAGTCTCAAGTTGTGTCAGGGGAGGTCTAGGCTGGATGTTAGGAGGAAGTTCTTCACAGAGAGAGTGATTGGCATTGGAATGGGCTGCCCAGGGAGGTGGTGGAGTCACCATCCCTGGAGGTGTTGAAGAAAAGCCTGGATGAGGCACTTGGTGCCATGGTCTAGTTGACTGGCTAGAGCTGGGTGCTAGGTTGGACTGGATGATCTTGGAGGTCTCTTCCAAGCTGGTTGATTCTGTGATTCTGTGTTGTAGCCATTTCCCTTGAGGTCTCACCAGAAGTTTTACTGTAACTGTGTAGAGTGATTGTAACCAAAAATTACCACTTTTCCCACCAGGGGATCTTGCAAGAAGGTGGTGCATTTTTTTCAGTAAAAACCCAGTGTTGCTAACAGAGGTCTTAAGGGAGACATTTATGAGATTAAGCCAAGATCCTTGTCTCATTAGCTGTAGAATGACTCTAGGGTAACTCTGTGTTGTAGAGGTGTTTGCGTCTGAGTTTGGGGTGAGATATGAGGCCGGTTTGAAGGTTTCTGATCATTTATTAGTATATACAAAGAGAATTTCCCCCAAAGTTATGTGCAGCTAACCCACACAAATCCTTTGTACATGGTTGGTGAAACTATTTCACAGAATGTCTATTTGCAGCCAAATTAAGCAACTTGGTAGAGGTTTTAGAAGTGTTCTGGTCAGAGAGCCTCGTGGCCTAAAGTGCCGCTGGTGAAGGTAATAAAATTCCTTAGCAACTTGAATCCAGAGAGTTCAACTACTCCCTAGTTGGAAGCCTCAGTATCTGTGGTCCCAAAATATCTATAGCCAAAGCCACGTGGTTGATTTCATGTGGAGCTGATAGTTCAATTCGAATTTGGGGCAGGCTGTCTGAGAAGGTTCCATGGACACGACCAGGCTGATGGGGCAGGCTGGAGCGGCGTCCGGCCGGGAACGCCTCGTTCCATCATCCACTGGGTCGGTGCAGAGTGCCGTGGAGCAAAGGGTCACCGAAAGCGAACAGAGGTAGCGGCCCCAGGCAGCAGGCAGGCAGGGAGAGGTGAGCGGAGAGAGCGGCAAGAGCATCTTGTTTACCTGGATCACCCTATTTATCTGATGAGCGAGATTGATGGTCCTTTGGCCACAATATCATCCAATAGGCTTCTAGCAGTCAGCCAAAACACACCAAATTAGGAAGGGTCCACAGGTCTAGTCCCCCAAATATGGGGATAGCATGGGCCTTGCACCCGGCTGGCCATACGCTAAGCGCCTGGGCTTACACAACCACCTGCACAAGGCGTTACACAGCCTGGGCCCTGGGCAGGCCAGACTCTGTGGCACCAGGGCTACTGTGCCCCTGCTGCCCGTTTAATGTGTTTACCTCTGGTTTGGGCAGAAAAGCATGTCCAGGCAAGGCAAGGCATATGTAAGCCTATTTGGGCCTATGTGGCCATCCACTACACTCTGATGCTTTCATTTAAGTAGTCTTTGCATTTATGTTGGTGAAAATGAGATGAGTTCAGCTTTTAATTAGAAAGGAGTGCATACATGAGTTGCACTGTGAGGGTTTTATGCCTAAGAGAGCAACCTTCAGTGAGCAGCGGCAGTCTCCCAAAGGTAATCTTAGCATCTGTGTTCCACATAAACCCAGGAAAATGATTGATCCAGCTATGAGGTTTCTTTCTGAACAATGAAACCTCTTACAACTCCCTTAAAATTCAAGGTATTTTTAAGGAGCCAAACTTGTGGAAACTGTGAAATGTAGATAAATCAGGCGATCACGAAAGAGATGTAACTTTCTTTTAGCTCTGAACAGCATGGGATTTGTCTGCTTGTGCCTGAGCTCTAGGTCAAGGGTCTCTTATTTATTCCGTACATTATAGGCCATGTTATAGTGACACAGCCCTGTTCTTGAAATACCATTGCAGAGTCAACAGCTGCTGATAATAACTTGCCAGGATGATGTAATTCCCAAGATCTAGCTACAGAGCACCAAGAGAAACAGCTGAATTTCTCTGGCTGTACAGCAGTGTTGTGAGGGTGGTTTAAATCTCCAGTACTGTGTAGGTGCTCTGTCATGCCTGTCTACTGTCAGCACTGACCAGAGCCTTTTCTTTTTATGGCACTTAAAATTCAAGGAAGATAGCATTAGAGGAAGGAGAGTCTAACTCAAGCAGAGACTTGATGACAGGGCGCCTCACATGTGAGATGGGGACCAAGCAGTTTCAGTCTGAGCTCCTTTGGAAAGCACAACAGATGATAGCCCTCCCTCTTTATTTTCTTATATTCTGCTTTCCATAAGTCTCCACCCAACGCAGTATTTCTCTCTGTTTTGGTTTCTGTCTCTCAACCTTATTAACTTATGTTTTTTCTAGGTTTCTTGTAGCATTTTTTTTTCCTCCTTGCCCACCCTCACTGTTGTCCCTCTACGTCTCTCTGTAAGATTTCTGGTCTGATGGTGTATGCAGTAGCCCTTAATGTAATGAACCCACACTGTTTATCAGGGTTCTTTTTCCCCCCACTTTCAGTACTGTTAACATTCAGTTGTGCAGCATCAGTGTTTCGGAGGGGATTCTCTGTACCTACGCCTATTTGGCAGAGGTGAGAAATTAATTTGAGGCAATATAAATTTTATATAAAAATATAATTTATTAAAATTAATATTTATGAACTCTTGCCACCCCCAACCACTGTGTGATAATATTTAGTTCTTTTGTGCAAGATTATGAAAACAATTAGGATGGAATATATACAGGGATCTGGTTAATAATTAGCAAAACATTAAACTATAAACAGAGAGAGGAATTTCCTCTTTGGCTTAGTGCCGCTGGGGAACTTATGCTGTTTGCCCAGCAGAGGGGCTGAAACTCTTTCTGCTCTAAGGCAGAGGTGACTTATATTACAGAGGAATTGAAGCTTTACTTAGAAGTCTTGCTATTAATTATTAATCATCCTCCCGGGGCTGTGTCTCAGGCTGTGCCCAGTGTCCGGACTTCAGGGGCTCTGCCTGTGGACTCTTGGATGCTGAAATCTTCCCGGCTTGAGGGGAAATAATAAATCTTCCCAGTCTTTGGGGTAATAGACTTTCTCTAACCTTTTGTTCTCCTGGCATGGGATGATCTCTGCCTTGATGCTGCTGCCTTCTTCTGGATACTGCATCCAGGAATTATCAGCTGGCAGGATTCCAGGAACAGGAGGAGAATGTCCATGCTGGCTCTGGCATGGTTCCTTCACAGCTATCAGGCCGTGTGTGGGGGCAGACAATCCAGAAGTCTGCTTTCCTGGTTCTCTCCAGGCAAAAGCTGGGAGTCTGAGCTCCACAGATAAATGATATAGCTTGCAGATATGCACAGCTGGCTTTAGGTTTAGGAAGCTATCGGCTCCGTATATATATAAGTGTGCAGGCTTAAATGAGCTTTGCTTCTAAGGTACGCAGACAGGTTAGTTGCTATTGAGATCAATGCATGAGGTCTGTGCCTCAGAGAGCTGCAAGTGAGGGCCAGACTCTGTCTGAGCCTTGCAGGTGAGTCAGAGAGGGCTGAGCTGCGCTGCTGGCAGGATCAGAGAGCTGAGCTGAACAGATCTGAAGACGTGGTGCACCTGTGCACCCCTCTTTATGGGCTGTGGGCCGAGATTAATGTGCCCTTTGGCCACCAGAGTGCCCAATCAAGTTGGCAGTAAGCCAAACCTTACCATGATAGGTAGAAGGCTCTTGCCGGGACTCTCCCAAATATGGGGATCACATGGGCTCGCCCCAGGGGTACACGAGCTGTGTGTGTTACACAACTTGTTTACTACCAGGGGTCCTGGCAGAAAAACATGTCCAGGCATGCAGGGGCATAAAGAAGCCTCTGTTCAGGCCTACAGGCCCTCCACGGCAATCAGGTAACTGGAGGAATTTTAACAACCCAGCGTATCACAGGTCATGATGTATGGACCTGGCCAGAAGCTCCAAATTGGAAGCATATATGGCATCAGCACATACTTTGTGAAAAAAGTGCCAGATTCTGTCTTTATTTTACATGCCATTCCCCCCTTCTGCCTCTTGTTATTTTAATGTTTAATCCCCTACTTAAGATTTTCCCAAGTCGTGTGTTATTATTTTCACAGCCACTTCAGCCATTCCATTATGAATGCTTCTGCTTTTATGCTGAGCATCACAGGAAAAGTTGTGTCTCTGACCCACCTCCACTGCTCAGTAAGTCAACTGCCTTTGAAGTACCTGTAATAAACTTCCTCTGATGGAAGAAAGAAAAGCCTCATTAGTTCCAGCCCATATTTGGGAGGCACCTCTAATCCACATTTGTTCTACTTCTTTCTTTTTAATGTTTAATTGTTGATGCACCTTACTTGATGCAGGCAGTCTTTCAGTGGTGAGATTTTTTCCTGCATTTAAGTCATGATGGCTGAGTGGGGCAGGAATCTCTCCTTCCTTCCAATACGACCTGCAGAAAGAGAAAGGCGACCTAGCTCCAAAGGTGGGCAATTGTTGGCAGGGAAATGTTGCATCCATGTAGTGCTGGTCATACCACAGCAAAACCTGACCAAGTCCAACACAGGGCAGCTCCAATGCTCTCACCTTTTTTCCTCTTGGATATATACCCATCTATAAAGTGTTTTTCCTCACTCAGGCCTCTTTATACACCAGCCTCATTTAATCTGATCTACATATGCAAGTATTTCACCTTGCTCATGTTGAGAAGTTGCTTAAAAGTCTGGTCATTAATACTTGGTGTTACCTGTCTGTAGTTTAAGGTGATCTGCAACTCATATTCATTTGAAACTGGAGAGATGCTTCACCCAATACCAGGTGGTCCAGCATTTTGGGTTGATACAGGTACACTGCTGGCTGGAAACTGGGGAAAAAGTCATTATAGAATGCAAGTGCTTCTAATTAGGAAAACAAAAGTGATATTTACAGATAGTTGTCTTACCCTTTTGCAGCATTTGATATTTTCCATTTAATTAGAGGGTAAGAGAAATTAATTCAGTTGCTAACTCGTGGGAACAACAACCTAATAGCAAGGAGGTTGGCTACTAGCAAGGAGGTTGGCTACTCTTTTAGTTCTGTTCACAGTAGTTGAGTGATTTTGGTTTGCCTGGAGAGCCTTGGATTTTTCTTACGTGTCAGATTGCACTGGGTTTGCTTAGGACACTTTTGTATGAGGCTGAGGTTTAGATTTTTGGCCAAAACCGTAGTGATAGCACACTAATGGTCTAGCTTTTGCTGAACAATGGTTTCACAGCATCAAGGCCTTCTATTTCTCACTCTGCCCTCCCAGTGAGGAGACTGGTGGGTGCACAGTAGGCTGGAAGAAGACACAGCTGGGAAGATGACTCCAGCTAACTGAAGAGCTGTTCAATACCATATAATGTCATGTTCAGCAATAAAAGGGGGAAGAGGAGGCTTTAGGTGAGCAGCCATCTTTTGCTCAGGAAGTAACTGGACATCAGTCTATGCACAGGAAAGGCCTTGGTATTACTAGCTTTATTTTCTTCCCTTTCTTCTTCTTCCATGTAAATGTCACTTATTAAACAATTGTTTCTTTCTTTGTTTTATCTTGACCCTTCAATTTTTGTTGCTTTTATTCTTGCTTTTCTCCTTCCCCATCCCACTGAGAGAGAGTGAACGACAGAATGTGTCCACCAGGTTCATGCACAACACAGGTATAGAAAGCTCTGCCAGCTAGCTGTCAGTATGGGCCCAGTTTCCCTGCATTGTGTCCTGGCTGAGTGCATTAGCTTTTGATAGCTACCAAGGAAATACCACTTCTGTTGCAAACCCCTGGCGTTGGAAAAGATACACATAGCTGTGCCAGAGAAAGTAAAGGTATCATCATAGCCTTCTACATGCAGGAGAAGAAGTCCTCTATGAGAAGTCAAAGGCAATCAAAAGGAACTTCAGGGCACTGGAGTGGTTGGTTAAACAGTCGAGTACAGATTGCGTTTCCCTTGTCCCTTCAGTGGCAGGGAAGAAAAAGGAGCAAGAAAAGAGACCTGATTAACACATGGCTTAGAGGCTGATGCCATCAATGGAATTTTGGTTTCCTTGATCATGGGAAGGTTTACATAACACTAGGCTTACTGACAGATGGATAGAAAAAGGGATTCTTGCCCATGAGCTGGCAGGGCTCATCAAGAGGGCTTTAAACTAGGGTTAAGAGGAAAAGAGGATAAAAACAAGCTCACTAGAGATGAGACTAGGTTTATTGATTCAAGTCCTTCACTAGGATTAAACTTGAACCTTGTCCTAAGAGGTTCCTTTAGTTCAGTCTCATTCACTCTTCCAAATGAAGTAAGGTCTTTTGTTGATAGTGTCTTCTGTCTCTGCTCCCCAAGGAAACAACTTATCTGAAACCACCTCCTCTAACCCACTCCTTGAGAAAAAATGATGCCCCAACTTTAAGCCAGTATGAAGAAGCTTGTGGCATCAGTGAGGTTGAACAGGCAGATGTGCTTGGCAAGTAACTCTTCTTAACCTGCCAGTTGCCTACTGGGTAATGTGTAACCTGCTGACTTTCCCTGGAAGGGGCTTGGGAAGCTACTGAGAAAAGCCAGAAATGTAACAGTAAGTAGTGGTGCAACAGGGGCATCTCTTTTCCACAATGTTTTCTGCTATACTTTTCTACTGATACAATCAGCACTGGGTCTGTGCTCCTAGGAAGAAAAGTAATTTTCTGTTATCCTGTCAAATCTCTAAATAAAGACCCCTTGCCAGGGAGAGGCAGCCAGTATGGCCAGTTATCAAGAGCACTCTTAGTAAAATTGGTGTGAGTTTGAGTGTTCTGGCTCCTTTAAGAATTGAGGCTCTGTGAACGGCATTCACCCTCTTTCTTCTCAGCAGCTCTCTTACTCTTTATCTTACACTCACTCCCTGTCAAAGTAACTCTTACATGCTGCATGCACCTGAGGAATAGGAGGAAAGGGCAAAAGGTTTAAAGGCACCCAGCTCAAGTAGGTATCTTGGTCTTTCCAGTCACTAGAAATGGGTAGAAAAAAAAAGCCCTTCCATTACCAGCTTGCCAGAGCTGTAGCTCCTGGTTCAAGACTAGATTGTGCTATGATTAATGAAATGTGTTTAGCAGTCTCATTTGAGTTTTTAATGGTCTGTTATCCACATTATAGCTTTAGCATACCCTGCAGTGTGATCAATAGCCTGTTTGGGAGTAGGAAGCAGGAGAGAGGACTGCTTTGGGGTGTACACACTGAACAGGGAGAGAAGTGAAAAGATCTTGATAGCTTCTGAAAGTATGGGTATTCCTCTATGGGGGTCAACACATGCATGTGTACCCAGGCTAGTTAAATACACTAGTGAAGTACTGTGTTGGGCTGATAAGGTCTACTGAGAAGTGGCAAAAATACACAGTGGCAGAAGGCTGCATTGACACACTTTTGTGGCTTCTGCTACCCAAACAAACTGAGGTATCTCTTTGAGACACTGGCATATGCCAGGTTTATACACCTTTCCTCTTCTGTGTGTCTCATCCTTCTCTGAGAGCCATAACAATCTACTGTTCTTGCCTACATCAGCAGCAGGGCAAACATATCTCCCTACTGAATCAATCAATTTCCCATGTCTTTAGTGGGAGGATTGCTGACATGCAGATTGGGATGCTGTTTTGCCACTTGTTTTGCCAGCCATGAGCCTGAAGGGAATATGTTGCAGGTGAGAGAACAACCTTCAGGAGTACCTAGCAAGCATCTACAATTTAAATTTAATGGCCATATTTAGTGAAGTACTTAATCATAGGCTGAAGTGTAAAAGCTCATGTGTAGTCTCAATGACTTCAGCAAGACTGAAAATAACAATGCACTGGGATACAGCATGGAGTTAGGGCTGCTGATGTCTCAGATGTGTCTTGACTGATAGATTCAGGGCCAAGTGTTGCTCTCCACCAGCATCCGCTTTTATTCCCCTCATTGAACAGTATCTGCCAAATGTGGTCTTTCCAAATGCAGAGGAGAAGATGTGATGTACTAGCTCTCTATCAGCCCTTTGATGCTGAAATTTGAGCTGAAGTTTAAGATCATTGAGTTTAGCACTGAGAAAAAGATGGAGCAGTCAGCAAAATGTCACAGGTGACCGTGATGAACTGCTGCTCCCCACTGGCATGTGCCATGGCAGATGATGCATGCCTGAGGCTACAGAACTCAATGATCCCTAGGAAAAAAAATTCTTGCCCACAACTCATAAATTCTTAGCACTAAAATAGTTTTGTAACAACACTTTAGCAAGTTAGGAGTATTTGTAACAAGAAAGTGGAGCTAAGTGGAAACCCCCAGCTTCCATATCCATTTTAATCTAGCCTCTTTTGCTATGTTTCTGAGTTCTCATGTGCTTTAAACTTCTCATAATAGTAATTCTGATAATTTTAAAAGTTAGTGTTAGGAACATAACACCTCTGTGTCCATCTGAACGTGTGCCTATCAGTTTGTTTGTCACTTGTCTACCTGATTGTATTGTGTGAAGGATGTGAGCTTCATCATCCATTTATTCATCTTCTTGGGAATGTTCATGAATTATTCTGGTCATTTAACGTGTCCTAGCTCTTCGTTTTGCAGGTATCTGTTCTAGGTAACAATAAATCTGTCAGTTTAATTGCTTTGTCTTTAGCCTCAAACTTTTTCTCAGCAAGTCGATGAGTAATCATATTATTAAGTATACTAAGGAGGAAAAGTTGTTACTGGTTTTCCTTCAGTTCTTTTATTGAATAAAATGAACTATCTAAATAACTACCCCTCCCCACTGTTTCCTAAACAGTATTACTTCCTGCTAGGCAATTGGAGCTTCAGCTTGTTTGCTTTTTAATTAAAAGTAAGTTTTCAGCAACCTCTTTCATCATCAGAATTTTCTGTCACCTTGAAGTGAAGGTTCTGGCATTGTCTTTTAAATTATTGAGCGCTGGCCAACTGGGGGAGTTCAGTTTAGAGTGTCCATTAATCTTCTTAACTACTCTCATCAAACCGACTGTCCAGCCTGCTATGGCTTCAGTACTCCAGGTTGCCGCCCTTCTTGTGTTTATCTATCCATCTATATGTGTAAAACATGAATATAATCTTTCTGCATGCTTGCTAATTGAAGTATTATATATTCTTTGTGTCTGACATGTGACAAAACATTTCCCAAGGTTGTGTCTGACAATAACAAGTTGGTGTGGAAAGATTTTCCTTTGCCATTTGGTTAGCAGAACTTAGTTTTGAAAGCAGCATTGTTGAGGGAGTCACTTCAGACCCTCTAAGATGTATCTATCTCCTTTTTTTTTCTTTCAAATTCTCTGATTAGCCTGGAGAAGAGGAGGCTCAAGGGTGACCTCATTGCTGTCTACAACTACCTGAAGGGAGGCTGTATCTAGGTAGGGGTTGGTCTCTTCTCCCAGACAACCAGCAACAGAACAAGGGGACACAGTCTCAAGTTGTGCTGGGCGAAGTGTAGGCTGGATGTTAGGAGGAAGTTGTTGCCAGAGAGAGTGATTGGCATTGGAATGGGCTGCCCAGGGAGGTGGTGGAGCCACCATCCCTGGAGGTGTTCAAGACAAGACTGGATGGGGCACTTAGTGCCATGGTCTAGTTGATTGTCTAGGGCTGGGAGCTAGGTTGGACTGGATGAACTTGGAGGTCTCTTCCAACATGGTCGATTCTATGATTCTAAAAAATTTAGTCCTTCAAGTAAAGCTGAGCTAACTTGCAATTCTAACAACCATTTAGGCCCTTCTGTTAAACCAAGAGAAAAGGTTAGTGATTTATGCATGTTAATGTTGTCAGCGTATTGGCAAACTTTGCTGCTTGTGAAGTAAGTTGCTAAAATCCATAGCAGAGTTGAGCACAAGAAGAGCAGTTCCACTGGGTGGAACATGGAGGATCTGGGCTCTGGTCCTCACCTCTGCTGCAGTCATCTGTGCACATCTAACTGCCTCTGCAGTTCTGGGTCCTGTTTGTGGTAGGCAAAAAAATGTTTCATTTCTCCTTCTCACTCTCTGTCCTGTCCAGTTGTTGCAAATTGTGTATTTGTACAGCACCTGGTGCTGCAGAGCACTGGATAAGCTACTCCTGTACACAAAAGTTGTGCATAGAAATGATTGTTTTCTATACTGAGCCCTTTTTACACTGGGAACTCACAGTTCCCTCTGATTTATCTTGCCTTTAGTCTCAGTGGAATAACTGAGCAAGATTTACTGTGAATACGTGAAGTTGTATCTGTCTGGTCGCTCAGATGCTATTGTGAGTACTCCTGAGTGAAAACTGTCAGACACTTTAGAGGGCAAATACTGTCTTCTGTGAATTTTAACATTTAGTGCCACACAGGATTCTGGTACTTTCTTCTTGCAGAGTTTCCTCCCATGAAAAGATCAAATTAGATGTGCTCTCTCCGTGACAGAGCATCAATTTACACATCCTGCTATGCCATCCTGGTATCATTTCAAAAATAGTGGTTGGATCTTTTTGCATTTGGGGAAGTTGTTAGTTTTAATTTAGCTTGCACTTCTTAGGAACTCAGCTTGGGCTGCTGTGGATTAGAATTCATGAAGCCCAGTTTCCCAAATGGCAAAGCCTCTCCTACACAGCCGCATGCTCTGTGGAGCATGCTTTGGCCAGAGGATAGCTTGCCAGCAATCCTGTACTTGGTCTGACAGCTTTTCTCACCCACCTGCCCAGAATGGGAAAGTGGGAGGTTGTTAATCAGCAGCAAAGCCAACAGACGGTGTTTTCATGAGAAAATACACAGAAATGGCTTCATTTTTCTGTAGTATAAATTTAGTGACCTGCTGCAAGTTGGGATGGCTCCACTTGATGTGAAAGGAGTCATACCTGCATACGCTATCTCTGTGTAGACTCCTTCCAGTCTGTGGGTGTAAATGGAGAGTCTTCATTCTTTGTTGCATAGTCTCATGGTACTGAATCTGTTTTATCAGGAATGACAGCAGCTAATCTTTCTGATGTCTAAGACCACCCTGTTGAGTTTATTTCATTCAAAGCCAGCAGTGCTGTGGTGGTGCTGGTGTTCACTGATACACCCTTGACAGACAGCATTCAAGGGCACAGGTACCTGTGCAGCAGGACACATCAAATTTTCATCCACACCCAGATGCACACAATAGAGTTGAATTGCTCAAGTATGGTCTACAGTACAAGTTGAAGTTTATAAATGGAAATAAACCAGAAAAGAGAGCAAATTCTTTATGCAAAGGGACACAGCCCAGAGGCTTTGTAGTGTCAAATCTAGACCAAACTTAATGATCAAAGCTGCTGCAACGTATCTATACAGCAGACTATTCTACAGAACAGCCCTCTACAGATAAAATAAAATGTTGAATGAAGTTATGCACTGGAGTAAGTCTGAAATTATGAATCAAATTAGTCCTTAAAAAAGTGATTGACAGATTCTGAAAATCTTCTTTACCCACAACAACCTTAAAAACTTTTTCACAGGCCTCTGTGATTATCCATTCCCAAGCAAATTTAGCTGTACCATTTTGGACTATCTGCTTAGACTCCATTTTTCCTTGATTACTGATTAACCTAACCAAAATTAGTATATATAAAGGAATTTTGTTGCTTTGGTTTTTTTCTCTCCTTTCCAGTGAACTATGACCCATTTTCCAATCTCATTCAGGAATATATCATAGAATCATAGAATTATGGAATCAACCAGGTTGGAAGAGACCTCCAAGATCATCCAGTCCAACCTAGCACCCAGCCCTGTCCAATCAACTAGACCATGGCACTAAGTGCCTCAGCCAGCCTTGTCTTGAACACCTCCAGGGACAGCGACTCCACCACCTCCCTGGGCAGCCCATTCCAATGCCAGTCGCTCTCTCGGGCAAGAACTTCCTCCTAACATCCAGCCTAGATCTCCCCCAGCACAACTTGAGACTGTGTCCCCTTGTTCTGTTGCTGGTTGTCTGGCAGAAGAGACCAACCCCCACCTGGCTACAGCCTCCCTTCAGGTAGTTGTAGACAGCAATGAGGTCACCCCTGAGCCTCCTCTTCTCTAAGCTAAACAACCCCAGCTCCCTCAGCCTCTCCTCATAGGATTTGTGCTCCAGGCCCCTCACCAGCTTTGTTGCCCTTCTCTGGACATGTTCCAGCACCTCAACATCTCTCTTGAATTGAGTGGCCCAGAACTGGACACAGCACTCAAGGTGTGACCTGACCAGTGTTGAGTACAGGGGAAGAATAACCTCCCTTGTCCTACTGGCTTCAGGACATAGTTTAGTGTTCCTGATAGCTGGGTCATGGTTGGACTCGATGACCTTCCAGGTCTTTTCCAACCTTCTTGATTAGGAGGAGGAAGTTCTTCACTGGCCACACTGTTCCTGATCCAGGCTAGGATGCCATTGGCTCTCTTGGCCACCTGGGCACACTGCTGGCTCATCTTCAGCCTACTATCTACCAGTACCCTCAGGTCCCTTTCTTCCTGGCTGCCCTCTAGCTCCCCAGCCTGTAGCACTGCTTGGGGTTGTTGTGGCCAAAGTGCAGAACCCTGCACTTGGCCTTATTAAATCTCATCCCATTGGCTTCTGCCCACCCATCCAGCCTGTCTAGGTCCCTCTACAGGGTTTTCTAATCCTCCAACAGATCAACAGCTGCTCCTAGCTTGGTGTCTCAATCTGTCACTGTCACCATGGAAATCATTTGATGTCACAAGTGTGAGATTGTAGGATCAGTTAATATGTCAGGCAGGTAGACCCAGACTAATTATAAAAGAGAAAAATTAAATTTGACACACACATTTATTGACAGTAAGTAATGATGGGAAAGGAAATTAGGTAACAGCTCATGATTGTTAAGTGGGACAGAAGAAGTGCATCAAATTTCTTATGAAAGCTGCTGTAGGTATTTAAATCACTTTTAGATTATACCGTGGAAGCATTTTAATATGTGCAGTGTCATATACCTTACAGCTTACTTCAGACCTCCAGTCTGGAGTCCTTGCACAGAATTCAGTGAATTCCCTGCACCAGTTCCATGTACTTGTTTTGGTTTGGTTTTTCCCCTCTGTTGTTACATGATACAGTTGCAGGCATATTTATTGTTTCCTTCTCATACACAGTAAGAGTATATCCAGAAATTATTGAAAGTATTAAAAGAAGCTGTATTGTTACATTGTTCAGCAGTGCTCAGGTAGCTTCTGCTACCTAGGCACCTGTGCATGCATATAGTTTTGTGATCCAGAGCTCTCTGAAATTACTGCATGTTAGGCGACGGCTTTTATTGCACACATGTTCATGTAGACATTCTATTTAATGACTCTTTGCATAGAACATTTGTTACTTGGTTTTGCTGTTCCTGAGAACAAAGAATACATATGCTGTATGTATTCAAACAGCAGAATTGGAAAGAAATAATCATCATAATAATTGTAAAGGGTTAACCCTCCTGGGAGAGTGATCTTGAACCTGAACGCAGGTGGTGTTGACCCCTCCTCCAGGGGTGGGGCTGAACACAACCAGGTGATGATGGTCAGCCCACTCCCTCTTCCATAAAAGCAGAGGGACTTCACCTTTGCTTTCTCTTCCCTGCCTTGCTGCTCAACAGAAATCATCATCCTGTTCCTGGTTCTCTGTTTCACCATATGGCCATCACCCACGAGGCGGACAAAACCTGTTGTCATCGAATCTGGTTGTATGTTGACTTATTTTGTATCTTGTTTGCCCTTCCCTATATCTTTGTAACTTCCCTACCTCATCTACCTTTTATTCATTGTTAAACTTTTCTTCTCTCAACTTCCAAATCGCAGTGAGATTATTTATTTGGGTCTGTATACCTTTCCTCTCTCTCCATCTAATTCCTTTTCTTTAGAGAAAGAAGGGGGAAGGGCATTCTATAAATTGTTATTGGTTCTATCAACTATATTTGAGTCTCTGGGAAGTTTAAATTAGACCCAAGGCAATAATAAATGATAATAACTATCTAGCTTTCTTTGCCCCTTCACAAAATTATTTATTTTGCATGCCATAAAGCAGAGGGAATAAAAGTTTATCTGGAGGTAGAATTTCCTTCTTAGCTGTCGTTTAAAGAGACTCTGAGGTGGTTTCTTAGATCTAAAGATCAATTCACAGTACTTTGTTATTTGATACATCTGTGATGATTTGGTACAAATTACTGGTTTTGTCTACTTTGCAGCAGCTTGAAATTAAAAGGGAAAAAATGAAAAGGATTGATTTGCTCTCTACAATAAGAGGCAGACATCCAATATGAAAATTGGCAACACCTTTATCTTCTGAAAGGAGATCTTATGGATTTACATTAATAACTAATTCATTCCCCACTGGCTTTTCTTTCAGACAATATGCTAGTCCAAATACTAAGAAGGAGCTTGAAGTCCTTCCATCCTAGTTGACAGTGGCTAGAGAATTGAGTCCAAATTCTGGCATTTTATCCACCAACTAGAATATTTCATTCAGTTTTGCAGCCAAATGGAGGCAAACCAAGCTCAGGCATTCAGTTCTCAGAGTAGTTTGTTGATTATGACTTTAAAAAACGCTTTCATGGTAGCAAAGAGTTCTTTGTGGCCCAGCTCAGCCACAGTTTTGGATGTTCTCCAGCACAATGCATGAAAGTCTAGGTATGTCTTTCTCGGGTACTCCTATCCTAAGCTAGCTGTGTCACACGTTTGCTGATGAATGCAACAAGAGGGACAGAGGATCTTTTTGAACCTGCTGAGCAACCCTTCTGGTACTGTAAAAAATAACTCTCAAAAGACAGAACTGTGTCTTCAACTTGGTTTCTTCCCCTTTTGTTGTTCTCAGGGGTCAAAAAAATCCTTTGTTTTACACAGGCTTTTTCTTAAGTAACAAACCTTTCCTCACTGCTGTTCGCTCAAAACAAAAAGTCCTTTTTCTCCCTGAATCCTCTAGCAGACTGCTAATACTTAGTGAGAGCTCAACAAAGTGCCTAACAACTTAAGCTAAAGGAGAATTCCTGTCTGAACCATTCAGAGCAGGGAGGGGCACTACCTTTCTGGTCTGGAAGCTGTCCTTGTTCCAGGACATTTGCATAACATAACAATCATTTTGGTTGGGGGAGAAGAGTATGGAAGGAGATAACTTTCAAGGTAGGTTGATTTATCCTAATGCTCTCGCCAGTGAGTCACTGCTGTTTTGATCACTCTGGTTTTTGAACTGCAGACTCCATACTTCAAGAAGCAGAAGGAGATTTTTCTTTTTTCTGTTGCAGCGATTTAGAAAATAATTTTCGTGTTTCATCTACACAAAGATGATTTAATTAAATACTTTAATCCTGACCACAAATAATTTATGTAGTGGTTCAGTGAGAGAAACCTAGCATTGTCTTGTCATAGAGCATTTACTTAATCCTGTCGTACCTGCTTGATAATTCCTCTCTCAGATCTGTCCTTGCGTGAGCTACGAAATTAGCTTAGAGGACTTGGAGAAAAAGAGGAGGGGGAAATTCCCTCAAATTAGTTAATAATTTATGACTGCTGTTGAGTCAGCCCTCATTCAGTCTTTCTGAGGGGTGAACCTTCTCATCTGTCATGAAATGAAGTAACATTAGTTCTTTAGAGTTTCTAAGAGCTGATTAGAGTCTGATAATGATATATAGAAGATCTTTTCTCCACCTTCTAAAGGGATAATGATCTCCTTTTAATGCCTTTGTGTCTTAAGTTGCATCTTACATAAATCTTCCTTTCCTTCAGTGCATACATACCCACACATTGCTCTTCTTGCAGCATTGATCTTAAAAGCTTAAATGGGAAATTGTTTATTTTCCTTTCATGGAAAGGCAGGAGCTGAGTTCCTCTTCGTGTAGCGATAACAAATGGAAGGCTGTCCCAGAATTTGATCTATGCCTCGGAGTTTGCTTCCTTATGCAATTAATGGGCCGAGCCTAAGTGACAGAATAAAAGCTTTATATTCAGTCAGAAGGTCACATCTTATTCTAGAAGGAAAGAAACTAGCATTTCACACGTTGTAGGGAGGTGTTGTGTTACTCCTGTAGGTTTGTTTGGCGTTTAGACGTACCACGGCAAATGAGCCCTCTGTTCCTTACGCTAATTTGCAGAGCCCTGTTGACAATCCACATGTTGCAGCATTGAGCACAGGGAGAAAAATCATGCAAATGAGAAATAACCTTGTGAAAAAGAAATTAATTTCTGAAAACCCTGAGGGAACAAGTGTGGGTCCAAGCTAAAAGTAGCACTGATGAAGTGGGACGTTAAGAAACGCCTCAGGGGATGCTTAAGTCACTATAGAAGAGGGAGGCTGGAACTGGAGACTCATCTAAGAGTTAATTAGGGTGCATTTGGGAAAAACACCTGTGCGCAGAAGACCTCGCAAGAGTTATTCAGAGCCACCTACATTATCTTTAACTTAGCAAGAGTAAATCTGCGGTGGGTCTGTCTGTCTGAGGCACCACAGATAGATTTTGAGCGATTACCGTATTTGTGCCGCTGCAGGAAAGAATCCTAGTTTAATTGTAATTTGAAAAGGTCAGAGGTGGAAGCTAAATTGAAATATAGAAGACAGACTTGCACAGATGTACCAGGTTGTAGAATCTGTTTTCAGTGCTTAAAAAAAAAAAAAAAAAAAAAAAAAAAAAAAAAAAAAAAAAGATTTACCTTTTCTAGAGATTAGAACAGATTAACTGTAAATGTCTCACTTACTGGATGCTTTTGGAGGGATAAACTGATGTCCTGGTGACTTTGCTTGGAGTGATTTAAGAAATCATTGCCATCATCTCTTCATTGCTTTGCCATGAGCTGCATTAGCAGATTTTATGGGGAGCCATTGTCCCTCTCACTCTCCATACAGCCATTATAGAGGGTCAATGGAAAGGGCTGCAGCTGATCCAGATGGCTGTACGCTGAGATAAACTAGGTAGGTAATAGTAACTCCTGCTCTGGGGTGATAATATCTCAAATTAGTGTGCTTGCTTCTACCACACTTATGCGACTGAGCTATGAATTAATTCTCACAGTGTTAAATCCAGTGGAAACCAATATCTTCCCAATACACAGCTGAAATTGTCATCTACATCACCCTTTTTTTTTTTTTTTTACTTAATGCCTTTCTGATCTCCAAATGCATATTAATTTGTTGCTGTTTTTCAGCACTTGCAAGATAATCTATTTTTAACTTGCTATAGTATTAAATGTTTCAATTGTAATTTATATTTATTGTGGTGCTTAATAGATCTGCAGCACGACTAACAAAAAGGTGACATCAGATTCCACTACGTGGAGCTAATAAAAGGTCTGTCTTGTGATCATCTCATAGGTGAGAGGTTTTCAATTCTTTTATCTCCAAGAAAGAGTGAAGCCCTTTCTTTTGTAATTCATTTTTTTTCCTCCACACCGCAGAGGCTTATTGTGCAGATAAGTTGTGTCTCAGCTAATGGCTGTGGTTATGAGGGAATGAGTTAGCCAAGTTCATTTTACAGCTTTCAGTTTTTATATTGTTTCCCATTTTGTCCCTACACAGGTGAATACAGAAATAAGTAAAAGGAAATTCACTCGCGTTTGGCTTGCGGTTCTTAGCCTTTGATTACAGAACTCATTGAGATGCAAGATAGATTCAGAATGCATAACAGCATTTTACTGCTTCATAAAATAAATGTTGCTTACACTTCATGCTTTAGTAGATATTAAGGGGACTGACTGATACCCTAACTTCCTGCCCTTTGCATGCCTTCCTGCAGGGGTTGCACAGCTGTCTTACTACAGTTTGATGTCCTCAGCATTCCAAAAAATGCCCCTCTCTCATTTGATTGTGGATATGTGGTTTATCTTATCTTGATGTTCTCAGGATTTGAGCATCATTCTTCTCTAATATTGAAGCTTTCACCCTAAACTTTGCTGTAGAAATCACTAAAATGAAGGCAGTTTGATTTGGTTCAGATGAGCAAAGGAGCACTGTTGTTGAATTTTACATCTCAATGGAGTTTGAAATTAACAAAAGCTTTTCCAAACTGCTTTTAACTTGGACGATTCAAGTTCTGCTGCTGTGCTTGCCTAGAGATGCTGTCTTTTTGGTCAAGTCAGAAAACTGACAGCTATTTTCAGCCTAAATCCATTTTGCATCTTGACTCTCCTGCACCTAAGCTGTCACAGGGTCTAAATAAGTTGACTTCATTACAGGGGGAGAGCAGGAAGGAGAGTGTGCAGGGTGCTAGTGCTACTTCTTACATACTAATGTAGGGCAAGGAGCACATAGCCAGAAAAAGGAGGGCCTGCTTGCACACTCTTCCTTGGCCTGTAAGGGTTGGACCAATTTCTACTACAAAAGAAAGTGTCTGTAACATGTGGCTGAAGGCCACCACCTACATGGTGAGGAATCCAAAGTTAGAAAGGTTATACCTGGGCTCCTCAATTCAAGAGAGATGTTGAGATACTGGAATATGTCCAGAGAATGGCGATAAAGCTGGTGGGAGGCCTGGAATACAGCCCTGTGAGGAGAGGCTGAGGGAGCTGGGGTTGTTTGGCCTGGAGAAAAGGAGGCTCAGGGGTGACCTCATTGCTGTCTACAACTACCTGAAGGGAGGTTGTAGCCAGGTGAGGGTTGGTCTCTTCTCCCAGAAAAACAGCAATAGAACAAGGGGACCCAGCCTCAAGTTGTGCCAGGGGAGGTGTAGGCTGGATGTTAGGAGGAAGTTGTTGCCAGAGAGAGTGATTGGCATTGGAATGGGCTGCCCAGGGAGGTGGTGGAGTCACCGTCCCTGGAGGTGAAGGAAAAGCCTGGATGAGGCACTTAGTGCCATGGTCTAGTTGACTGGCTAGGGCTGGGTGCTAGGTTGGACTGGCTGATCTTGGAGCTCTCTTCCAACCTGGTTGATTCTATGATTCTAAAGGGAGAGAGCATAAACAGGAATGCCATTCATAACCTGCTCACTCACTGAAGAGGATACTTCTCTAACAAGGAAAGTTCTTCATTTTCTTCCAGAAATTGTTTGCTTTTTGCATTTTCCTCCTCTAATTCTCTCCAAAGTGAGCAAAGCTGTCACAGAGGGATATTCTGCTGCCTACGCCGATTTTGGCGGAGGGGAGAAATTAATTCTGTAAAAATATATATTTTTTTAAATTCAATATTCTGAACTCTCACCACCCCCAACCACTGTATGTTAATATTAAAAAGATTCTACATGGTCATGAAAACAGTAACTTATTAATAACTAGCAAACATTCAAACTATAAACAGAGAGAGGAATTTTCCCTGCGGCTTAATGCCGCTTGGGGTCTATGTACTATTTGCCCAGCAGAGTGGGCTGGAAGCTCTTTTCTGCTCTGTTGCAGAGGCAATAAATTATTACAGAGGCATTAAAGCATTCCCTTGCAACTCTTATTAATTATCCATCACCCTCCAGGGCTATGTCACAGCCTATTACCGGTGTCCAAACTTCAGGGGAGCCTTTGCCCGTGGACTTTGAGACTGGAATCCTCCCAGCTTGAGGGGAAAGGGCAGTCTCTACCTGGTTTCTGGGGAAATGACTGTCTCTGACCTTGTGCTGCTGGCTGCTTCGGGATGCTCTGTCCAGGGTTTCTTAGCCAGGATCTCAGGTGCAGGAGTAGGATGTTGTGCTGTCTCAGCATGATGTAACGCTGGTTAGCAGGCTGATCGCGTGCAGACAAGCCAGGGTCTGCTTCCTGCTAACTCAGCAGCAATGGTGCTTACCAGGCAATGAGGCAGTGGGCACACAAGGTGTGCATGGCTGCTTGGGAGACTATGGGCTCCACATATACATAGGCTGAAGCGAGCTCTGCAAGTGAGTACGCAGGCAGGGGAGTCGGAGCGATCGGGAGAGTCTGAGCTATGCAGGGGAGTCCGAGCACGTTGTTTACCTGTGCACCCCTATTTATTGAATGTGGGCTGAGATTAATGGCCCCTTGGCCACTAGAATGACCAATCAGGTTGGCAGTCCACACCTTATCATAATAGGCAAATGCCACAGGCCTGCGTTGTCCAAATACGGTGATCACATGGGCCTAGCACTAGGCAGGCATGAGCTGGGCGTGTGGAGCTTACACAACATGTTCACAAACAGGGGTCCTGGCAGGCCAGACTTCATGGCACCAGGCCTGTTGTGCCCCTTTTATCCATTTAATGTGTTTACCTCTGGTTTGGGCAGAAAAACATGTCCAGGCAAGGCATAAATAAGCCTATTTTTGGGCCTCCAGGCCCTCCACGACAAAAGCTTGCAGCGTTTTTTCTCACCAGTGCTGTTTCAATATTCACTTAGACCCTATCAGGTGGATGTGGGAACAGGCAGACTATGTTGGAGTGCTTTTTGAACCTCTTATAGATGTGTGTTTCCTTCTTTCTGGTAGTTGGCTTCTCAATACACCTATTTCTGTGGCTGAAAGGACCTCTGAGCTCTTCTTTGCCTCTCAATTGCTACAACCACTCATAACTGTTGAGAGTCAGTAAACAAATTTCCAAGGTTTCTCTGATGGAGCTCATTGCTGAGGCTAAAAATAACAGACTGATTCATGTCTGTATGTTCTCTCTGCTTTGTAAGCACAATGCCAAATATTTCCTTGAAACTGGATGTTTAATAGTTCATAGACTTCTCATCTGGTCTTCTCTCTTTCTGTATCAGAACACAGCAATCAACACAAAAATTGAATCCTAGGCTAACAGAGCTTATCTCAAAGTACCAGTGTGAGAAGTTTGAGTGATGCCTTTTCACAGATGCAGCCTGCAGACTGAGTGAAAAGCCCTTCAGCTTCCAGGGAGAGCACCAGAGAGACTTTCCTAAGTGTTAGAACTGGTATTCTTTTGCAGTCTTCTTGCATTTTACCCATGTAATGTCAACGTTATCCAGAGAGTAAACTCCCAGTAATGAAGTCAGTCTCTCCCCATCTGTCTCACTAAATGCCACTTGGAACAAGCGCCTTTTCATTTGACAATAAAATCAATGAATGAAATATTAGAGGCTTGAATGATATGATGTGCAGAATACATTATGGGAGTTGTTGTGTTTCAGTGGACAGCAAATCTTGCCCTTTCTTCCTGTTATCATCAACATATCTACTTAATGAAACTGGCACCTTCTGCTAGTCTTTCACCTCTTTGCTTTTAGGCGTTAAGTCTTTTGTAACACGTCAAAGTTTCTCTGGCTCAGGGCTCTGTAATAAAATCCTGAGCTCACATTTTTCATCTTTCTTTCTCATTTAAAGACAGACCTTCACTAACTAAATAATTAAACAACAGAGAGGGTGAAGGAAGCTTAAGCTTGGTTTCATGACACTTGTTTTTATCCCTTTACTCAGCTGAGACAGCCTGTTTCCTCTTTGCTGCCTCTGAGGTTCTTGGGAATGACAGGAATTACTGAGTATTAAACCAGCAAATAAGGAAAAAAAGGGAAATGCCACTGTTGAGGTGGACTTAGCTAAACATCCTAATACCTTGGGAACTATCCACAAAGATTGATGTGTAAAAGAATGAGGAATGGGGTTTCTTCAGTTTCTTTTTCCAAGCCTTACTGGATTCTTCTTCAAGAACGTTAATGACCTCATTGTCATGATAAAGTGTGTCATACATGTAGCCAACAGCTGTAAACTAAGAAAGTAAACAGTAGCTAATGCTTACTAGCAATCCGTGAGACATACCATGCTATCCAACCTTCAAAGTACTGTGCGAGTGGTGGACAGTCTGAACTCTGTAGTATCAGGCAACGTTTTTACACTCTGGTAAAACTGAATTCAATGCTATGTATGATTTTAAGTTGAGTTTACAGGTAGAAGCATTTTTCAGCAAGAGAGCTGTCCCCAAGGTATAGGCTAAAAGAGAGAAAGCAACATAGAGGAAGAACAGTTGTGTTAAAATTTAAGAGCAATTCTCTGCATGTTTATCAGGTATTTGCAGTGCTCCATCTCTTGCTGACAAAGTAACTTGCAACTTTGTATCAGGCAAAAAATGTCCATTCTATTCTCCAGGTTGTTCTTTCCTTCTTACATGCACATCCACTGTCTAGCTTGACTGCAGAACTGTGCCTTGCTCGGGCTGAAGCTCAACAAAGAGGTGACCCATCTGTGTTGCACAGCCAGTCAACATTAGAATGAGGAACAGATCCCAGGACTCTCTAAGCTCATCACTAAAGCATGAGGCTTCTGGTACAGCTGCTGTTTTGTTGTACCAGGCAGAAGCATCTCTTACTCTGTAGGCTCAAGATGCAAACCAGCAGGTTGTTGTTTGGTATCGGAGCTCTATCGTATTTCCAGATAAAGGACTATTTGTGCTTAGTCATTAGATGCAAACAATTTTTTTGCTGGGCCATCCTTTCCACCTGATACTCCTGAGGCATAAATGAGTTTTAGCTGTAATGTTTGTGGGCTCTAACCTGTCTTGAGGCCCATAATTAAAAGCATAAAGCAAGTCATTTACATAAACTAATTGTCAGTATAGTAAGTGCCGTTAATAGCATTCACAAGAGGTGCTGAGATGGTAGCAGCACCTCACTGCAGTGTATGTCTGCTGGGGAGATGACTCTTCAGTTTTCATCCTGAGAACTTTGCAAAGGCTGGTCAGCCCATATAGCCAAAGGCAAGTGCAGAGCTGTTGTACTTTTTAACAGAACTGAATCCAACAAAGGGGAAAAATAGTGTTGTCGTAGTTGGATTTTCAACATCTCATACAAAAGCTTGGCAGCCTTTTTCACATTAAGTGGGCGACTATAGCTTTTCTGCTAAATATAGTGCTGTTCCATTTTGTTTTGTTGGGGAGGTTCCAGGTTGTTCTTTTGTTGGTCTGGTTTGGGGATTTTTTGTTGTTGTTGTTGGTTTGTTCTTTGTTTTTTAACTTGTTACCAGGAAACCAATCCTATTAATTTTGTTCATCTTGTTGTTTTTTTTTCTGACATTACTTCTACATTCTGGGACATCTCTGATGCTCAAAGTACTTATGATACATTCCTACTGATTTCTTGCTTACAACAATCCTGATATGCCCACCAATTTAGAAGATGTATTCCTTTCAGACAAAAAGGAAGGGAGTTTAGTATCTTGCTGTTTATGTATAATAACTGTCCAAAAGTATATGAAATAGGCAGCTGTGCACTTCCCATGAACAGTGTCCAGAACATTAGAAATCTTTTAATCTGTCTCTAGTTCTTTGCTAATAAACAAGAGTTTGCTCTTCAGTTCTGGGCCCCTCAGTTTAGGAGGGACATTGAGATGCTTGAGTGTGTCCAGAGAAGGGTGATGAGGCTGGTGAGAGGCCTTGAGCACAGCCCTACGAGGAGAGGCTGAGGGAGCTGGGATTGTTTAGCCTGCAGAAGAGAAGGCTCAGGGGAGACCTTATTGCTGTCTACAACTACCTGAGGGGAGGTTGTAGCCAGGAGGAGGTTGCTCTCCACTCTCAGGTGGCCAGCGCCAGAATGAGAGGACACAGCCTCAAGGTACGCCAGGGGAAATTTAGGCTGGAGGTGAGGAGAAAGTTCTTCACTGAGAGAGTCATTGGACACTGGAATGGGCTGCCCGGGGAGGTGGTGGAGTCGCCGTCCCTGGAGCTGTTCAAGGCAGGATTGGACGTGGCACTTGGTGCCATGGTCTAGCCTTGAGCTCTGTGGTGGAGGGTTGGACTTGATGATCTATGAGGTCTCTTCCAACCTTGGTGATACTGTGATACTGTGACAACCTCAAACACCCATGATGAAGTGCAGTGAAGCAAAGGCATTATCCTTATTATAGAGAAGTGAGGAATGAGCAGTCAGCTGCTAACCTCTGTTACCTCTGGGTGTGAATCTGTGTTAAGTTTGTTCAATTAACAGAGGCAGCTTAAGGTTTGCATCAGTACAGATGATATGAGCGTCTGCCTGAACCTCAAGGGGAAAGTGAAGAGACATGCCCAGAATCCCAGGAGATGTACCCGAAGGAAATCTGTGTCAGAGCAAAACAGCATCCAGGGATGTAGTGAGAAAAACGCAGCCATCAGTGGACCTAGTCTTTGGAGCAGCTGTTGGATTACTATCAGAGGGGAGTTTCTAAAATACTACCAGCAGTGACAGTTTAGACACTACAGTGGCTACTGAAAAGGGCAGCCTATTCATGCAAGAACAGTGCTCTGGGGCTCACAAGTCCTAGTACCTCTTCATAGATTGCCACTCAACCTCCTAGGTGACCTTGGAAATGTCACTGCATCACCTTATGCCTCAGTTTCCCTTGTTGTAAGGAGGCCTCTCCTCCTTAAAAGGCTGTTAATGAAAGGCATTGTCTAAGAGATTGTTGATCACACATTGCAGTCTGCAGCTCTGCTCCGCGTTTGGGGTTTGTGCCAATAAAAATGTGCATCTTGGGACCTTATCCCCTTTGTAAAGTTGATACAGTTATGACAGGCTAGTACCATTACAACAGGCAGAGCCATGATGCATAGACAGTTGCTTTCATAATCTTTCATGCTTTTCCAAAATAGTTTTTGTTGCATTACCTGTGGCAGCACAAAAGAAAGCATCTTTTGTTCACTGATCACACATTCCTGCATAGCACAAATTCAAGGCATGGTTTTATTAGCTTGTACGTGCCTGAAACTCTGGGCACAGTCCTTTGGAAATATTTCTCTCCAACCAGTGCTTGAGTATTAGAAGTAGTGGATTTGAGTTTACTTTGTTCACAAGGACATTTTGATGCTGGTTTTGTAAGCGTGGGAGGTTATATTGAAGAAATTAAAAATTAAAAAGAAGAACATGATGAGTAAAAAGCAGTATAGAAGAACACAATCTTTAAGCTGACATTGGTGCAGTGTTCAGTCAGAGTCATGAGTACATCTCGCTGACCTCCTGGTTAGGAAAGAATGCCTATCACCTGTGAAGGGTTCATGTCAAGTCTCCCGCTGCTGTGAGTTAGATGTCAGCTCTACTGCTGGAACATAGAATCATAGGATGGTTTAGGTTGGAAGGGATGATCTTAGAGATCATCTACTTCAACCTCCCTGCCATGGTCAGGGATGCCTCTCAGCTAGTCTCATCTGCTCATACCTCCATACATGATGGCTCCAGCACCTCCCTGGGCAGCCTGTTCCAATGCCTGGGGAGATGAAGTCACCACCATATATGTTCACATATGTGTACATACAGGACAGGGAACTGCTTGAAAGAGTCTGGTGCAGAGCTACAAAGATGATTAAGGGAGTGGAACATCTCCCTTAGTAGGAAAGGCTGAGGGACCTGGGGCTCTTTAGCTTAGAGGAGACTGAGGGGGTGTCCTCACTAATGTTTATAAATATGTGAAGGGCACATGTCAGGAGGACACAGCCAGGATCTTCTCAGTGACATCCAATTATAGGATAAGGGGCAATGGGTGCCACCAGGAGCATGGGAGGTTCCACATAAATGTAAGGAAAAACTTTTTCACTGTAAGGGTAACAGAGCATTGGAACAGGCTGCCCAGAAGGTTGTGTGCATATTTTACACTGAATTCATGATAATATTTCTAAGATCTTTAATAGAAGAAAGTACTGAGAGCCTTTTGTGCTTGAAATATGCTCTGAGAGGTGACTTGAGCCACCTGTTGCATGCAAAGACAGGGTCTTTTTTAGAGATGAGAGAGGAAATGGCAGTAGAAGAGTGAGTTTGGGGGCAGGAGAAAGCATGAATTGAAATAGCACAAGAGTTGCACAGGGCATCAACAGTGAAGTTGAAAAGCTTGAACATGACAGTGATCTGAAGAGATGGATGAGAGATGCAGCAGGAGAAGTAAAAGATTTTAGAAGCCACATGCTTTGTATGAACCAGCACAAAATCAGGGACAGGAAGGCTATAGATAAAGGGTCAGTCACTCAGGCAAGCCTTAAAGCCTTAACATGAAGTGCAACACTTCCAGCTGCTATCAGTCACCACAAAGTACACTGATTTCATTGAAGTCATGAAGATTTACACCAGCTAAGAATGTGGCCTTACACTTTTTAGAAAGGAAGTGTGTCTTATGCATGGTTTTAAAAGATAAAGGAAAAGAAATCTGGAGAAGGAGAGAGGAGAGAAAGGACATTAGTGAAAGATTTTAATCTGAGTCTTGCAGAAGATAACCCAATGTCACCTAATCCTGACTGTATTCATCAGACTTTATACTGGACAATTTAGAAGCGTTCCAGCCTTCAGAATGCCTTTGCCCCTCTTCCCTGGGTCCCATTTTGGCCAAGGTTGAATCTTAATTTTTTTGTTGAGCCCTTCTCCTGCCTTTTCCACTTACACTAGAGACGTGTGTGCTCGGGCCATACTTGGCTGTGGCTCCAGCATTCAAGCCTGTGTTAAATTCCTAGTGATGTAAACCACAGCTGCTGAAGCAATTAGAAGTAGTAACACAAAGTTTTGTTCTGTTCTTTAATAACCTCCATACTGTAGAAATTGCTTCCTTTTTACATTTTTGAAGCACGAAAAATGTTTTCCACTCGATTTTCACTTTTGAGATAGGTATCAAGTGAAACTAAACCTCACCAGTGTAACAACCAGGAGAGATGTGCTGAAATATCTCTCTCCTGTGATACCAGCTCACCCTTTGACCATGGGCAATCAAAAGATGTCAACCCACCACTCCCACCCCTCTAACGTGCCTTTTCATTTTCCTTATCCAGAAACAGCCTGATGTCCTGAGTACCACAGAAAGTGCAACTCACACAAAGTATTTACTGTGGACCTATTGCCCTTACCATGGTTGCAATGAGATCAAGTGAAGGCCACTGGAGCCTCTAATACAGGAAGAAAAAAAAAAAAAAAGGCTTCCAGTAAAGAAGCTACTGTAAATAGATGTAATAACTATAATTTCATACTACTATTATTGTTTGTAATAGCAAAATATCTCAAGGCAAGAGCTGAGCTTCAGTAATTCTTTAAAACTAGGGAAAAAATGGAGGCAGAATGGGAAAATACTGTTCACAGGCACTAAAACTGTACTGAGCACCAAATTAAACTACGAGATAGCAGACTCAACATAAATAAAAGCTGTTTCTTCTTCAAATGTTTCATGTGCTACAAGTCACTGGAAGCTGGAGGACCACTATTAAGAAGTGCCACCATACAGCTGCACTGTTGTACTCCATATTGCACAGCTGCTGGATGCAGCTCCAGCTTGGCCACATGCAGCTACTGTTAGACTTTCAGTAGAAACTAGCACACAGTTATTATCTTGGAGGTAATAAATGCTTCCTGTCTCTTACATAAGCGACAGCAAAAGTGGGAGAGGGGTGAAAAGTTACTGTTATCCATACATGCAAGCAGCTATTAGGTGACTTGTCCAGTGTCATCTGAAAAATCAGTATCAGACCTAGGAACTGAGGTAAGATCTGGAGTCCTCTTCAATGCCTAAGTTAGAAGATCAAATTTTACCCACTGCTGGCTGCTGAAAATTTATGAAGTGAAAACAGAATTGTCAGGTTCAGAAGTATCTATTTCTTCAT
Source organism: Pogoniulus pusillus (assembly GCF_015220805.1). Lineage (NCBI taxonomy): Eukaryota > Metazoa > Chordata > Aves > Piciformes > Lybiidae > Pogoniulus > Pogoniulus pusillus. The sequence continues at coordinate 11,361,062 of NC_087278.1, forward strand.
GGAAACCTCTTCCAGTGACAGCTAAGCCTTTGTGCAAGGAAAGGCTTTTCTCACCATGCAAAAGCTGTCAGGGAGCTGTAGCTGTGCAACTGCCCTCTGGAAGGGTCTCATCCAACAGCCAGGCAATATGCAGTCCTGTTCCCAGCAATGCAGCTGTAACTCTGCCTGCTCAGTAATTTTTCACTGTGGTCATGCCAGAATCATTGCCTTGTTTTCTGTTTCCTGCCTGTTGGTGGTGATGTCTGAGTAATTAAGACAGACAGCTTCATTTTCATAGGCTAACTTGTGTGCGGAGTAACACCATGAGAGGAGTGCACTCAGTCATAACTACAGGGTTGGAGCAGAAAATAGTGACAGAGCTTTTGCTGTTAGTGATGGCATTTTGTTATAGTAACTCTTATGAAGAAGAAACAATGCTTAATGATTCCAACGCATTATGACAGTCACTGTGTTCTCATCTGCTGGAAGAGTAACTTGCCTAACACTCTCATGCTTTCCTTTTACACAAGGCCATGGTGAGAAGGAACTCTAGCCTTTCTCCTCAGAAAATCTGAATTCAGAATGCAGTATGATTGGAGGTGAAATGAAGCTGGTCAAAGTTTCCACAGACCTTCATGCACTTGCAGGGAAGGCATGGAGAAGGAACCGCTTGAGGGTGATGAATGGTCAGAGAACTGTGGGCAAGGGATGCATTTGTTGTGCCTGCTCAACACTATGCACTGCTTTGTCCAGTGCCTCATTTCTGTGACTTCATAAAGCATTTCACATAGTAAATAACTACATGGACTAATTAATAGTGCTCATATACACTGGGCAGATATTCTCAGAATGATTCATTAATACAAAGAAAAATAACTGATGAAAGCTTTGAGTGTAACATCTTCTATTGTTGAGAATTAGGAGGGCAGAACTCATTGTTTTATTTTGTTTGAACTTTCAGACATGTAGAATTATGTGGCATGAATGGTATATATAATCTATATTATGTGTCTCATAATTTAAAGTGAAGGGGCTTGTACATTTAGATTTGATTATTTTGATGTCTTCAAATTAAAGTATTTAGGGAGCGCTTTCTAGAGAATAGATCTGAAGTTCCTTTTTCTGTACCCATTCAGAATGAAAGCATTTTTTTTTGAACTATTAATACTTGCTCTGCAGCTGAAGTTCTGGCTTCCTCACTTCTGCCCTATGTCAAAATCATTGAGACAATGTAAATGGAAATAAAAATATATTGTTGTTTGGCAGAGACAGAAAACACTATTCCAGCCTGGAGAAAACAGAAATATAGATGATACAAAACATATCTTCATAACTTTCTCCAAGGTGGCTTAGGAGATGAGCCATCACATCTGCCTAGCAGGTTTTTGGAAACCAACTACAGTTACAACTTCCTGACAAGTAGCTAAGTGCTCTACCCTAGGACAATACACGAAAATATGTGCACTCTTAGAGCAGCACAAAAGCAAGCCATGATGTGTTAGCTGACACGTTTTGCTTTGTGGCAAGCTAAACCAACACCTACAGGCAGTTATTCCAGCTCAGTTGGTACACAGTAAGTCACATTATCTGATCAACATATGTAAGACCTCGAGCTTACATGATCTGAATTTCTGCCTTTATCCATGTTGTGTATCAAACTCGAAGGAATACTGATGAGAGCAGGACTTGTTCTCATGCCTTCAGAAATAGAGAAAAGGAGAAGGAAGTGATGCAGCTACAGTAAATATGTGTGAACATAATTTCCTGAGAAATAATAACTGAGAAGTGTTTCAGGGCTTACATTGTCAGAACTGAGATTTTGGATTTGTAAGTGGGAAAAGAAAACCATTAACAAGCAGCAAGATTTGGTCATTTTGTATTATTCATCCATTTGAGGGCTGAACTCTGGGACTTGTAAGCAAATGCTTAGATCTGAAATAATAAAAGCAGATTGATGCTCCATGGTAAGGATGTTCAGTGCCTGCTTCTTGCAAATGGAATTCTGGCATTTCTTTTGGTGTTAGCAGTACTGTCCAGAGAAGGGTCTACGGACTGCTGAGTTGTGAATTGTGCTGTTAGAGTATGGACAGGGTCACTCTCCTCCTCCCAGCTGTACCAATCCATTCCTGCCCAGCCAAACCTGCTTTTTTTAAATCATTTTGGTTTTTTTCTTGTTTTCCTCATCCTTTACTGGCCATGATAGTTTCTTACTTTGACTTCTTCTACTTAAGGCTGTGGCTGTAAAGAATTCACAGTCTTCCAGCATGGAATCAACAAGTGTTGGTTTAAATTGTGCCTGTTGGTTTCAATTGTATCTTTCAGCTGTTTTGTTTTCCTTTTTTTTTTTTTTTTTTTGGCTAAGACTTGTTTCAGCCAGTTGAGATCCCTTTCATATTTCCTTACAATATATAGCTTGTGTTGCCCATTTGCTGCCTAGTGTCTTGTGTCTCATGGGCTCAGAGATTAGCTAGTTTATTTGTATGAACAAATCATCAGTTCCTTAGGATGCATCTGCCTCTATAATTTGTCATTTCCTTCAGTCCCTTGTGCATTGCACACAGTTTTCAGCAGCGCCAGTGGAGTGAGAAATGTGTTGTGATTTTTATATGATCCTCTCTGCTCTCTCTTTCCATTTTCTTAAAAATGAGTTATGGAGTATAATGTAACAAATTAAATATATATAAATGGAAAAGGAAAGACATCTTTAGAAAATGAGGTCTGGTGAGGACTGGCATGTCATGATTAGGATGGAGTAGGATGATCCTGAACAACAGCGTAGAGTGGGCTTGGTAATCTCTATTTTGAGGCTATTTTGAGATTGATTTCTGTTTGCTTCTTCAATGCTTTCATAATGTGCTCATTTATTTGCTCTATGCATTGGTCACTCACTGCTGCTCACACTCTTTATAACAGCATACGAGGCACACATGAGGGTTACTGACATTCCCCTGATACAGCAGGAGAGTATCACATTCACCTGACCTATCCAAATGTCTTCCTAGATAATTAGAAAATTGAATTAATCACTCCTAGATTTGTATCTTGCATCTTAGCCTAGAATTGTCTTGGGCCACACTGAAATTTTAGTAATACTGCCGTGGCTCTACACAAGCAACATATAATGACCATTTAATGCCTTCAGTGCCTTGCTGTGACCATGTCCCCAGTTTTATGAGCATAGCTGGGATATGAAAATGTGTCTTCAGAGCATGATGCTTAATTGCTTTCTCAAAAGGCTGCAGAATAATTTCCAATCGCGGTCTCAGTGCCCTCACTGAGTGGGTCCCTCTATCAAAACACCATTCTCTTTTCTTCCTTTGACTAGGTCCAAATGCAGCTTTCCTCTTCCCTTCATTCTCTGTCACCAGAGCATCATTTCAATCACTTCTCTTGTTTACATTTTATGCAACACATTTCTGGATGGATAATCAAGTCCTTATCTATACAAAAATTCACTTTTCAGTTGGGTTTTAAGCAGTGCAAACCTTCTAGAAACATTTGATTTAAACCATGTTTTACTCTAGCTGAAGCCAGCTGCTAATCAGTGTAAGCTAAACCAAAATAAACCCATCTAAAGCTGAAATCATCATTTCTGTGCTGCTTACCACACAGGCTTACCTAAATGACTTCTAACTTGCTGTCTTAAATGAAAACAGTGCAACTTTCCTATGTAGGTAAACTCTTAGGATCCAATATTTCCCTGAGCAAAAGGAGTTTCCTTTATGACTAAGAAAAATATCCCTGAAACAATGAGGAGGATTGGAGGATGAGGGGTGGAGAAGCACATGGACATAGAATAATTTGTCATACAGAGCCTTGTTCTTCAGTTATATGATCTCTATCAGACTACGGACAGATCTTCATATTAGATGATCATTTTACCAACATTACTTCTCCCTAGGAGGATTCTCCATCATTGTATTCCAAAATCAAGCAGCATTCAGATCTGTCTGGGTGATATATTTTTGTCAGCATGACAAAGGTTCCCACAGTGTTTAATTACTCAGACTAGCCAGGGGAGAAGGAAAGAAATGAGCCGTGCTGAGTTTGCTGTGCCAGGCTTACTGTCTATTACATAAGCAGGCATCTTCCAAGTGCATGAAAGAGAGGCAGCACCTGGATTTCTGTCTTCTCTTCCCTCTGTCTATCTTCAGAGTTCATGTTTGTTTGCCATTGTTTTGCTGTCTTTTGTTTCATGATCTTTTTACAATTTGCTTGTTTCCAGGACAGCAGGTTCTTGGCTTGGTGGAGAACCAGAGTGATTGGTACTTGGGCAATCTTTGGAAGAATCACCGTCCCTGGCCAGCACTTGGGAGGGGCTACAACACAGGTAGGCCCTGAGGGTTTTCTTTGAATTAATGTTTGCATTGAGCATGTAAACAGTCTCCTGGTGTACAGTATGAGTTGTGGTAACTTGTACATCCTCCTCCTAACCTACTGTAAACTCTATCATTTAAAGCAGTAAAAATGATGCAGTGTGATGCATTTTGGACTTTCTGGTCCTGTGCTCCTCTGAGGAGAATATGTTCCTCCTCTAAATGGTCTTAAGAGAGATTGTATGGTATCTTTTGGGGAAGGACAACGCGTTTCAGCAGTCTGACACATCCTCATCACATCTCCTGCAAGATTTCTGGGCGTGATGAAGCATATGTAGGCCCAGCAAGAGAGAAAAAGTAGGAATCCAGGCTCTCTTTCTGCAGAGAGGTAAATGGTATCACAAAATGTCAGCCCAATAAAGACAGAAATCCTACAGGACAGCAACAGGGTCGTAATTGTTCTAATAAAATGCAAACTACTGGCCATCAATTTCTGCTGCCATGAGAAAGGAATAAAGGCAGTAGACCAGAAGGTTTATTAGGTTATGAGAGACAGGTCTTCCTACTGATTTGTGTTTGGTATGGGAGAAAACATGCCAGGCGCGTGAAGAACACACACGTCTATCTCACTCTTTCTGATGCTAGGCTTTACATGCTGATGTACTGAGTTAGGTTCCCTCTCTATTTGTAATAAAAGGGCAGAACAGATGGTAAAGCCTCCATTTAGAAGAGATGAACCCATTTAAATATCCCTGCACTATCAGGAAATTATTCACCATAATAGTGGTTTTACTTCACAGAACTATATCAGATTGAATTAAATGGACTAACTAGAAAAAAGATGGCACTAGTTGTGGTTGGGTCATCTCTGTTTCAGTATTCCTTTGTATATCTGGGGGCACCAGAGCAGATTTTCTGAATTTGTTTTTTAACTTCTGCAAAACATCTCTGTTGGGGGCAAATCTGCAAAAGAATAACTTAGCAGAACATAGATATGGATCCAGGATTTTGACAGAAGAGGTCCGTTTCTGGGTTCTCCACTTGCCAGAGCTGAAGTACATATGTAAGAGCTTGGGCTGCCCACCCCTACCAGCCTAACTTCCCAAAAGGATGAAATAGAGCTAAGTTTCATGGATTTGCCCTGAAAGCTTATGCTGTACATAACTTGTCAATGTCAGCTCTTTTTGGTGTTATACCACAAAGTACTATCTTCTGTTCTATTGAGAGATCAACATCTCTCATCAGTGGGATGAGAATTAACAAAGCCAAGTGCAGAGTTCTGCACTTTGGCCACAACAACCCCAAGCAGCTGGGGATAGAGTGGCTGGAGAGCAGCCAGGAAGAAAGAAACCTGGAGGTGCTGGTAGATAGTAGCTGAACATGAGCCAGCAGTGTGGCCAAGACAGCCAGTGGCATCCTGGCCTGAGTCAGGAACAGTGTGGCCAGTGGGACAAGGAAGTTATTCTTCCTATGTACTCAGCACTGGTCAGGCCACACCTTGAGTGCTGTGTCCAGTTCTGGGCTCCTCAATTCAAGAGAGATGTTGAGATACTGGCAGGTTTCCAGAGAACAGCGACAAAGCTGGTGAGAGGCCTGGAGCACAGCCCTGTGATGAGAGACTGATGGAGCTGGAGTTGTTTAGCCTGGAGAAGAGGAGGCTCAAGGGTGACCTCATTGCTCTCTATAACTATCTGAAGAAAGGCTGTAGCCAGGTGGGGGTTGGTCTCTTCTGCCAGGCAACCAGCAATAGAACAAGGGACACAGTCTCAAGTTGTGCCAGGGGAGATCTAGGCTGGATGTTAGGAGGAAGTTCTTCACAGAGAGTTGATTGGCATTGGAATGGGCTGCCCAGGGAGGTGGTGGAGTCACCATCCCCGGTGGTGTTCAAGAAGAGACTGGATGAGGCACTTAGTGCCATGGTGTAGTTGACTGGATGGGGCTGGGTGCTAGGCTGGACTGGATGATCTTGGAGGTCTGTTCCAAGCTGGTTGATTCTGTGACTCTATGATCTTTTACAGTTACATTCTTTCTGAGACATTTTTGCCCTTTTTTTCCCCCTTTCTGCCATTTTAGTGCTGGCAGAGAGAAATGTGTCACAACCACATAACATTGAAACACCCCAGAAACCTATAATGGGTGGTATCTAAAATTAAGTTTTGTCAATAAAAGTGCTGCAGAGCTTTAATTTATATTGTCTTAGCTTATTGTTCCAAATGCTTTATAGAGATATCAAATGTCAGTTTGTTGCAAAATTCTTCCAGTGAAAGCAAAACTAACTGAATTTCTGCTGCCCTGCACACACATTGTGTTTGTGTGCTGGTTTGAGGCTAAGTGGAGTATTTTAATGTGAGCAGTTAGGGCTGTAAAAAGAAAAATGATAGTGATGTTTGTATTACAGATTGGCTCTGCTGAGAAATGTGTAACAGTAGTAACAGTAGCAAAGGCTCTGACTTCTTGGGTCTGTGTACCTGGCTGCATCTTGCCTTAACTCCTCTGCATGAAACCTGTGTAACCCAATTTAACCATTTCCTTGTAACTCCTTGTTGGCTTCTGACATCTCACCTCAGGTCTCTGCAAATGAACCATGTGAGCTATACAGAGCTTTATCTGGTTCTTTCTGAGATAAGGGGTGGGGTGGACAGGAGGGGAGTTGGTCAGGAGCCCTCCTGGGCAGCCTAGCTCTTGGGTAGGGATTCTGACTTGCTGTGTTGCTTCTAACTTGTATATAATTGTAAATATCTGTAAATATTGTGTGCATGTGCTGAGCTGTGAATACATAGCTTCATTTTACTCCCAGACAGCTGAATTAGTTTGGTGAATCTCCAGGCAGGAGAAGAGGGAACTCTCAAAGCACCACAATGTGTTAAGTCTTGATAGCTGTTAATATATACCCACCAGGCCATGCAGAATCCTGCCCATGAGTTCAGTCTGCTCACAACTCCTTTCTTCAGATAACTCACCTGTACTTGGAACAATTCATGTATTTCTAGAAAGAAAACCCAGAAGGTAGACACTGAATGGAGGACTGACAAGTGATCATGAGAAGTGGAAGGTTCTGTTGGTTTGTTGTTTTTTTTTCAAGTATATGGAACAAGAGGTCACTGAGAGAAACAGTGAAACCTCTGAGAAGTAGCAAATTATATTGACAGGATCAGCATCATTTACTATCATTTTCTTAATTGTATTCATTGTTTGCCTCAGTAATCTAGCAGAGATTGGAGGTATATATCTCTGAAGGAACATGAAACACTAAGTGAAACCAGAGCTTGTTTGATATGTTCAGTAAATTGAAATAAATTGACAGTGAGCACAACACTGTGACCAAGGAAGATTCAGAAAACTAAAAGGGGGAGATGGGCAGGAAAGAGAGGCAATAACTAAGCACAATGCTCGTGAAAGACAGTGGGCTAAGACAGGGAAGACTCTGACATGTAAGTGTTTAGAGTTGTGCTTAGGAACAGTAAAAGAACGCCAAAACACTGCAACTTTAATGAACTGAATTAGCTGGATCAGGCTTACTCTTGGGAGGGTGCTTACCACAGCCCTAGGATACAATTCTAAGAAAAGTGATTTTTATGTGAGCCTGTTCAACCAGACACAGCTCTGGCAGATGTGATGCAAAAGCTCCCCTCACAGTCAAAATTCTTCCACTGCTTCCTCCCAATTTCTGGAGCAAATAATTTGTCTTTCATCCTTACCTTTCTATCTCTGAGCCTGTCTGGACCATATATAGGCTGGGGGAGTCCCAGAAGGCAGATAGATTAAAGCTGAAGGTGTGTTTGTTCCTTCTCCACTAGCTCTTTAAACCCAGTAAGCATGCGCATTTTCCTGGTCCTGTGTGCCCAAGCCAAATCTCCTGACAGCCAACACAGATTTTCAAGGAAATACTTTATCTGGTTGTGTTTTCATCCCTCTTCCTCATTTGCACAGGCAGATAATCCAAGTCATGCTTTAGTCCAGGATAATACAATCTTAGGAAAACCAGACCAAACTCAAAAGTCACTTCAGCAGCAATTTAGTGTTTAAAATGTTCTTCTTTGTTTGAGATAACGCTCCCTTCCTCAAGCCATTTGAAACACATTTCCTTCTGTACCACAAAGGTACCTTTCTTTTTTTTCACCTGTACCTCGTTGGTCAAAACTCAGTGAGCTGCTTAATCAAATAATTTCTGGTGTTATCACCCATTCTATTTTGTTTGTCTGTGTTGAGATTAACTCTTTCAGACTCATCATATATTAGGAAAGCAAACTCTTCCTTATAGATAATCCATGTGACCTTTTGCCAACTGTGGCATGCTTTCTGAAGTACTGCTTGAGCTGCAGTATGGCTTCCCTCTTGACAGAAGTTAAATTGGCAGCTGCAGAGTTGCACTGTGTGGTTTGATGTTCATTTCTGGAATAGCAGTCATCTTAGTCCTCAGTAAAATACCTCCTCAAAGAAATTCTAAATGTGAAAACTTTTTTGCACTTTGGCTGCTTTATACTTTCCATTGCCATGGAGAATAACTTCTTTAAAGCAATTTCTGGTGGCTGTTACTGTGATTTCAGGCCACTGCTTTAGCTGATGTGAATCATTCCTGGTTTCTTGGACTTTAGTGCAGCGAAGCCAACCCCCATCATCTGAAAATGAACTCCATGCCTTTCAAATGGAGCTTTGGGATGGATCTGTGCCTGTGATTTGGGTGCTGGGGTGTGTTTTTAAAAGCTTTGGCCCAGAGGATTTCAGTCTTCTAGACTACAGAGGCAAGATCTGTGGGTTTGAGGCTCGTCTGAAATACGCTGTCTCAGTACAACTACAAGATACTGTAAGGAAGTGTCTTGACAGCTTGAGCTGAGGATTCATACTCCCCCGCTGAGAAATGTCACATTAGCAAATTTGTGGATTGGGAACAGAAGGGAATGGCTAGCACCTAACAATTGGGAGGCTACTAGTGCACTGTGCATTATTACTCCCATGTCTAGAACGAGTGTGTTCTCTTTGTTGTTTCCTTGAAAAGAAGGACCTCTGGAAGATGAATTGTAAGTGGGAAGCATATGTTATGTCATTTCTGCATACTATTTAACAGTTGTGACAAGCGTAGGACAGACTGTTTACATGAAATCAGACTGGATCACATGTTGTACTCCTTCCTGATACTGTAGATCTTCAGTGCAGAGAGTAAATAGTTTGCATGTGGTCCTGCACCAAAACAACCGCTCTCACCTGAGCTCCTCAGGCTTGTGCTCACAACATTATGATAATGGATCTGGTGTTAGGAAGTGCTGAGCATTTTCAGTTTAGTTAGACATTTGTGTTTTTCAGGAATACACACAATTGATGGTTTAAATACTTGTTACTTAATTCTGGATAATTCTGTTCCCAAAATGCTGTTTTCCCCTTGAAAGAATCAGAATTCCATGACAGCCATCTGAATAATACACTAATCCACCAGCAATATTCCACAGATTCCAGTTAAAACAATGCTTTTCTCCATGGTGTGAAATAGTTGCACAGTATCACCAAGGTTGGAAGAGACCTCACAGATCATCCAGTCCAACCCTCCACCACAGAGCTCAAGGCTAGACCATGGCACCAAGTGCCACATCCAGTCCTGCCTTGAACAGCTCCAGGGACGGCGACTCCACCACCTCCCCGGGCAGCCCATTCCAGTGTCCAATGACTCTCTCAGTGAAGAACTTTCTCCTCACCTCAAGCCTAAATTTCCCCTGGTGTAGCTTGAGGCTGTGTCCTCTTGTTCTGGTGCTGGCCACCTGAGAGAAGAGAGCAACCTCCCCCTGGCCACAACCACCCCTCAGGTAGTTGTAGGCAGCAATGAGGTCACCCCTGAGCCTCCTCTTCTCCAGGCTAACCAATCCCAGCTCCCTCAGCCTCTCCTTGTAGGGCTGTGCTCAAGGCCTCTCACCAGCCTCGTCGCCCTTCTCTGGACAGTAGTTGCTTGAGAGAGGAGATTTTTTCCAAATTGTCTCCATGAATTAAGAGTTCCCTAAATTTGTGGTTTACAGAACCTCTAAATAGCTGTTGCCAGGGCCTGACTATCTAAAAGCTATTGTGATATTCCTATCTCCCATTACATAGAACATTAGTCACATTTGGTATAGAAGCTGGTATCATTAGGTTTGGCTCTAAGTACAGGAGGCTTTGCAAACAGATGGAAAATGACATTTTAATGCTAACTGGAAAAAAAAAAAAAGATTAAGTCCAACAGCAATGTCGAGGCAAAAAGTGGCATTTTCTTTACCTACTCAGATTTACACTGTACCAGGTTTTTGCATGAGATGTTTCCTTCTTGAAGACACCATGTGCTCATTCAGTGAATATTGTTGTCAGTTCAAAGCCTGCTGATACACGTGTGCTTTATAATGCACACAGTTGTATTTGAAGTACAGATATTGTGCACACTGTACAGGCAGTGGGTTAGAAAGTGCCAGCACATTGTTGCTTTTAGACTCAACAGGAAGCATCAGTCTGTTTGCGTCAATCAAGCTAAAATGATACTGCTGCTTTTGATGACCACATTCCTATCTGTGTTGGCTGTAATCTGTAGTTTACACTTAAAAGTAAGCTATCTTAAAGTTGACTGCCTTCAAAGGGTGGCTTTCTTTCCAGTCTTTGCAGTTTCTAAAGCATGTGATGCGCCGAGAACTTGTTTACAGCACGCTTGACATTTTGGAAATGAGGGTCAATATGTATTTGATTTTGAAAGTGGTGCTTCTAGTTTGAGGGGCCTATCCACAGAGGAATGGCATTGCTGTGACTGAATTAGTCTACTGTCCATTGCATTCGCTGAGATACATCCTCTGCCCCTCAGCAATTGAATCTGTCACACTCTGCAATAACTGGTTTTTAAAATACAGCACTTCACTGTTTTTGAAACACTGCAAACTTTTCATCTCCTAAGAACCCTGTGGTTCAAAAACAAAGGCATTCAGACAGTCTGTACCAGATTCTGGTCTCCATTGTACTGGAGTAAATGAGTTGATTAAATTGCCCTGCTTTGGGTTTTTTTAATCATCTGACCTGAGTTAGTAATGCAATATGTAAATAGGACGTGTGTGTGTGTGTACTATTCCGATCTAATGACTGTATGTAGTATTAGAGTATATAAAAATGTAGTATTTTTAGCTTGATCAAGACAGTTCTTTGTGTGAACATACATATCTCAATGAGTAATTATGTTGTCCATCGCTCTTGAAATGCCCTCTCCTTGCTGGAAGAAGGACCATCATTAGCAGGTTAAATTTAGATGAAAGACTTGCACATAAAAGCTTAGTAGAGATATGCAGGTGCTTCAACTTTGGACAAAATCTTCTATTGTATTACAAGAGAACCCCAGACAAATGCATACGAATAGTAAAAGCAGTACTTTTGTGTCTGAAGTGCAAGTTCACTTTTCACCTCCTCATTGTGCTCAGAAAAGTGATCATAAGAACTGTAAAGACAGCTTCTTCTTTTTGTAGGTACAGAAACAGAGGGCTTAGCCGTAGTCCTAAAGCAAAGCAAGCTATCACAGTTGAACTCCATCTTCGAACTCTAACAAGTAGCTGGTGCCAGTCAAAGACAGCAGCAGAGTAACTGAGATGTCTTTCTAGACATTCGTGTCAAAGCTGTCACCTCTAAGAGACTGCCAGCAACAACAATAACAACAAAAGTTGAATTTTGTCAGTCAGATCCTTCTCAAGTGCTATTTGCTACAGAAATTACTATGTGTTAATCGTTCTCATGGTAGGGCAAAACAGGGTCACAGCAAATCTTTATCTGTAAAGAGAGGTGAGTCTTCCCCTTTACACTCTTGTCAGACTCCACCTCAAATGCTGTGTCCCTTCCAACCACTAACATTCTCTGATTCTGTGACTGCCTTGGAATCGTTCCTGCTGTAGCTCTTCAGCCTTCCTCCTTCACCTGCCTTCAGCATACTGAGCCAGGGAGGACAGCAGCACTTTAGTAATATATATGCAGTTAGTTTCTACTCAGTTGTTCTTCAGGCTTTAGCAGAGGTAGTGAAAGGAGAAGCTTTCCCAAACAGGATCATAGAATTCTGTGGTCAAGTCAGGATGAATCTCCAAGAATCTCTTCTTACTCTCTTCCCACTGAGTGAAGTCAGATTGCTGGGGGCCTTTTCCAATCAAGTTTTCAGTTTATCTCCAAGGATACATCTCAAGGCAGCCTGTTCCTCTGTTTGGCCAGTGTCTTGGTGAGACAAGTACAAAAAAACAAAGTGGAAATTCCTAATACATAGTTAGAATTTCCTCTACTGGCATTTGTGTGTAACCTCTCGTTCTGTCTCTCTGCATCTCTTCAAAGAGTTTAGCTTCATTAAGTAGTTGTAGACAGCAGTAAGAGATCTTCTTAGCCTTTTCTTCTCCTGTTCTCAGCTTCTCCTTGTATGTTTTCTTTCTGACTATTTTGATTGCTTTCTGCTGTACTTACTGTAGAATGTCAGTGCCTTTCTTCGACTAAGGAATCCAAAGCAGTACTTCAGATGCAGTCCTACAAGCACTGAGTAAAGAGTGGTAATTGCTTCACTTGATCCGAGGGGCTAATACAGCCCAGGATGAGGTTAGACTTTTTTGCTGTGAGGTAGCACTGCTGGCATGTGTTCAACTTGCAGTCCACCAAGCTCCTGAGGACTCTTCCTGGGAAGCTGTTTTCTATCTATTTATGCTCCAGCCTGTACCATCCATTCAGGAGTAGTCCCATGCAGGACTTTTTGTTGAACTTCATAGAATCATAGAATCAGCCACGTTGGAAGAGACCTCCAAGATCAGCCAGTCCAACCTAGCACCCAGCCCTATCCAATCAACTAGACCATGGCACTAAATGCCTCATCCAGCCTTTTCTTGAACACCTCCAGGGATGGTGACTCCACCACCTCCCTGGGTAGCCCATTCCAGTGAGCCTTCTCTCAGCCCACATGTCCAGCCTGTCAAGGTTCCTCTGAATAGCAGCCCTATTCCCAGGGTATAAGCCCCATGCTCCAGTTTGGTGTTATATGTGGCATTACTGCAGCTCATTAACTGGGATGTCTGTGTCAGTCCCCGTATCAGTTCTTGTAGAATACCTCTTTAACTGGCCACCATCTGAATGCTCTATTGCTGAGTACAACCTTTTAAGCTTGGCAGTCCAACTTGCTTTACATGCATGCTGTGGTCCACTTAGCCAGACTGTACCTCCATTTGGCTACATGAGCAAGCTGAGCAGTTGCTGAACAGTTCTGCACACTTCTTTTCTTTACACAAATGCATCCTTGTATTTCTGTTGTGAACTCAGTCCTGTCTCTCTGTTACTAGAAGAGCCATGGATAAAAGATTGACCTGTAGCTGACCTTTGGGTTAAATCATTGCATTAAAGTACATTGTGCTTCCTGTCTATTAAAAAATGCTTTGCTTAATTTTCAGCCTTGTTCATTCTGTGCTCCTGCTTTCCTTCCTCTAATCCATTTATTAGAACGTTCTGTTCCTCCTGAATCTCATCCAGTCAATAAACTGTCCTTTGAGAAGGGGGGAGGAAAGATGTTTGATTGTTTCTGAATGCAAAACCCCAAACCTCTTTGTCATCCAACTATAAAGAAATACCTGAGAGGCTGTTCAGCCAATGAGCAACATTTCTTTTTCTATTGCTGGGGCACTGACTGAATTCCTTACCAAGAAAAGCTATGACAGGTTCTTACTCATTGTACCCATTCCTACAATCAGCCCTGTGGACTACTGTTAACATTAGAAGCCAACCAAAATAATTATTGCCTGTGTAGGGTGCATTTTCCCTGTTCACATAGTCCAAAGTGGAAACCTTGTCAAATTGTTGACATTTTGACCTCTATTAAATAAGATGCTTTTTGTGAGGATTAAAACCACATTTTGCTACTTCCTGAGAAAGAATTAAAAAAACATGGATAAGCATCATGAAAAAAGTCCAGGTGGATTGTAAATGCCACAGTCTTGCTTTCAAATAGACCTAAGTTGATTTACAGGAACCGAAGATCAAGAGACAGGTTTGTTGCCTGGGGTCAGGGAGCAACCTGTCTTTTGTCAAGAAAAAAAAAAAAAAGTCGGTATAATTCCACAAAATCAATCAAGGTTAGAAGGGACCACAAGGATCATCTAGTTCCAAGCCCCCTGCCATTGGCAGGGACACCCTAACCTAGATCAGGCTGCCCACAGTCTCGTCCAGCCTGGCCTTAAACACATGGGCCCTCAACCACCTCCCCGGGCAACCCATTCCAGGCTCTCACCACTCTCATGCTGAACAACTTCTCCCTCACGTCCAGTCTGACTCTCCCCACCTCCAGCTTTGCTGCATTCCCTCTAGTCCTGTCACTCTCTGACAGTCTAGAAAGTCCCTTCCCAGCTTTTTTGTAGGCCTCCTTCAGATACTGGAAGGTCACAATAAGGTCATGTCAGAGCCTCCTCTTCTTCAGACTGAACAGTCCCAACTCTTTCAGTCTGTCCTCACAGGAGAGCTCCTCCAGCCCTCTGATCATCCTCATGGCCCTTCTCTGGACACACTCCAGCATCTCCACATCTTTCTTGTAATAGGGGCTCCAGAATTGGATGCAGTACTCTAGGTTGGATCTCATCAAAGTGGAATAGAGTAGGAGAATCTCCTCCCTCGACCTGCTGGCCACACTTCTCCTGATGGTGAGAAGCCATGTTTGGCCCTCCAGGCTGTGTTGACAGTTCACTACAGGAAGTATTGTTAGGAGGTAGTATGGATACTGTGTTTAGCATTTCTTTCCAGTCCTTCAACACTGCATCAGAAACAGCTGATTGGATAGGGCTGGGTGATAGATTGGACTGGATGATCTTGGACGCCTCTTCCAACCTGTCTGATGCTATGAAGCCTTCACACTCTTTAATATGTGTACATACTCTGGCAGGATTCTCTAGTGCACACAACACAGAACACCAGTTCCATGCTAAAAGCTCTCCAATGTAGGGAACTGTCACCTGGCTCTCTCATAATGTTGCACACTGAAAAATGCAACCAAAAATAATTGTTACATCTGAAAAACTGAGGGAACAAAAACTTGTCTCTGAGATGCATATGATGTAGTATAAACGTGGCAGCCTGCTCAGCAAAGCCAGACCCTGAACATCATGTGTAGAACCACTCTGTAGTTCTTGATCTGGGTGCTAAGGATCACCTCTTGAAATTGATATATTTTAAAATATAGATTTAGTTACTTGTCCAGGTCTAATCTCCACAGGTCAAAGATGAATACTTTAACAAAGTTAAAAGTAAGTACTGGAAAATTGCCCTCAAAGCTGGGAAAAATATCTCCAGAAGCTTATTTGGAAGTGAGTCAAGAGATAGTTTGATCATAGGTTATTAGTATCTACAGGATAAAATAACATTTTTTAATAGAGGACCTGCCAATTTAGCAAAGGTTCAGTAAGATCAAATGACTGCGAGTTCAAAGACATGTTCAAATTAGAAATGAGAGAAGTATCCTTCATTAGAGTAATAATGCACTGGAATAACTTAGCAAAGTTAGTGATAGGTTACCCATTATTGTAAACTTTTAAATCAAGACTGAATGTTGTTTGGGGTTTTTTTCAGAAGCTATCTTCTAGCTAAAGCAGAAATTGATTTTGAAAAATCCTATGGTTTCTGGTATGCAAGAGCTGAAAATTGGCCTTTCAGCTTTGTCGCTGTCATGGGGGGGTTTCTCTTATTCCTCCTCTGTTAGGGGGAGGTGAGAAATTGATTTGAGGCAGTATTAAATTTTTATATTTTTTTATTAAAATTAATATTTACAAATTTTTACCACCCCCAACCCCTATGTAATGAAGTTTGTTGTGCAAAGTTATGAAAACAGTTGTTATATATTTACAGGGATTGGATTATTAAATGGAAATATCAAATTATCAACAACTGGAGACAGAGAGAAAGATTCCCTTAGGCTTAATGCCT
Organism: Pogoniulus pusillus; assembly: GCF_015220805.1. Classification (NCBI taxonomy): domain Eukaryota; kingdom Metazoa; phylum Chordata; class Aves; order Piciformes; family Lybiidae; genus Pogoniulus; species Pogoniulus pusillus. The sequence continues at coordinate 11,377,267 of NC_087278.1, forward strand.
CTTAACAACTATACTGTTGGCCCAGTAGGGGCTGAAACTGTGTCTGCTCTTAAGACAGAAGTAACTTATATTACAAAGGAATTAAAGCTTACTTAGATGTGTTGCTCTTAAGTATTAATCATTAATCACCCTCACGGGATTGTGTCACAGTGTGTGCCCGGTATTCGGGTCTTGGTGAAGCTGGAATCTGTCCCGGCTTGCAGGAGAATGATAAGGTGTTCCCAGTCTCTGGGGTAAACAGGATTTCTCTAGCCTTCTCTCCTGGTGTGAAGTGGTCTCTGCCTCGGTGCTGCTGCTTCTGGATGCTGTGTGTGTCCAGGGATGGTCAGCTGGCAGGATTTCCAGGTGCAGGAGGAGGATTTGTCCGTGCAGCTTCTAGCACAGTCGTCTCGCAGCTAGCAGGCTGTGTTTGTAGGTTAGCAGACAGTCTGAAAGGTCTGCTGAGCCTAAATCTTTCCAGGCTTACAGGGCTGCTGGCAAGCAGGGTCTGCCGGGCTGCAGGGAGACTTGAGCTCCACAGATAAATGCAGGATAGCAGCCAATACGTACGGCTGCTCTAGGCTTAGGCTCGGGGGCTCTCGGCTCCCCATATATGTACCAAATGCAGGCGTGCAGGCGCTCTGCTTCTCAAAGGGTATGCAGACAGCTTAACTGCACCTTGAGATCAATGCAAGAGGGCTGAGCCTCAGTAATGTTTGCAAGAGAATAAGGGCCTGACTCTGTGTCTAGGCCATGCAAGCAGGTTAGGGCAGCTATGTGGGTCAGAGAGCTGAGTCTGAACAGCTAAGTCTGGACCTCTGAACACGTGGTGCTCCTTTGCACCTCTCTTTATAGACTCTGAGCCTAGATTCGTGGCTCATTTAGCCATCTAAAGTGACCAATCAGGTTGGCAGTAAGCCAAACCCCACCGTAATAGGCAGTAGCTGTTTGCCTGGACCCTCCCAATAGGGGATTACCTGGTCAGACCCCAGGGGTACACGGACTGGGCATGTGTTTGTTACACAACCTGTTTACTGCCATAGGTCCCTGGCAGAAAAACATGTCCAGGCATGTAGAGGCATAGAGAAGCCTCAGTTTTAGGGCTGCTGCCCCTTCACCACAGTCACCTAAATGTGTATTTAGCCATGACTTTGTTTTGCTCTTGACTGAGTTTACCTAAACACCCAGGCAAATGAAATCACAGATAACTGCCATGCAAAGCACTTGCTGCATTTTTAGCACTGAGGAGAGAAAAGGTTCTTTAAAACTTTGAAGAAGTTTTCCTGATTTCCCTCACTGTCGAGCTGGCCTCTCTTCTAGGCCACGTGGGAGAGGGAGAGACACCAGGCTTACACCAGTGTGATGCATAATGGTCAATCCATTTATTGAAGCTAAGTGTGATACCTATAGAGTGGAGTTTGGCAGAGGGGTGTGTACTTTTGATAGGCTTACACAGGCAGAAATGGGCTGGCCACATGCACAGAGGCAGGCCTGACCAACTACCCCCCTTAATCCCCCTTTGCAGCAGCTTAGCCACAACATTGCTTGTTCCCAGGGCTGACCAGCCTGCCCTCCTCGAAGCTCAGCTACAGATAGCAGCTTCTCTGCCAGCCTTCCAAAGCCACTCCTCTGCAGCTGTGCCTCCTTATCAGTTCCATTACTCAATCCTGCTTACTCTCCTTTTTTTCTCAGACTATTCAGTTCTGCCCAACTCTACTTCATCCTGTTCTAACTCCGACATCCTGTGTAACTTTTAAGTTTCACGTTTCAAAGTTCTTTATATGAAGATGTGGACCTGGCCATCTTTTCATTAATATCAACTCTTGGCACCTGCATCATGACTGGAATTGTTTAGCCTGGAGAAGAGGAGGCTCAGGGGGACCTTACTGCTGCCTACAACTACCTGAAGGGTGGTTGTGGCCAGGAGGAGGTTGCTCTCTTCTCTCAAGTTGCCAGCACCAGAACGAGAGGACACAGCCTCAAGCTATGCCAGGGGAAATTTAGGCTTGAGGTGAGGAGAAAGTTCTTCACTGAGAGAGTCATTGGACACTGGAATGGGCTGCCCGGGGAGGTGGTGGAGTCGCCGTCCCTGGAGCTGTTCAAGGCAGGATTGGACGTGGCACTTGGTGCCATGGTCTAGCCTTGAGCTCTGTGGTAAAGGGTTGGACTTGCTGACCTGTGAGGTCTCTTCCAACCTTGGTGACACTGAGTGTGACTTCCAGAGAGGGACACAGAGTAGCAGTTGGGTGATATTTGATCATGGCAGTGATGTGAGGCACATCTTTGGGATAGCTGTCCTCTGCTCCATTTAGATTGGTCGTTGCCATTGTGTACAGGAGCTGAAACCTCCCTCCCTTTGCTGGCCTGAAGTTAGGATGTTACCTGCAGTTTAAAACTTCTGAGGAAAAACTTTCACAATCTTTTGAATTTCAGGAGAATTTAATGGTTTCCCTCTTGTGTTTTTTGTCCTCCTCTCTTGGAAGCAGTCTTTCTAGTATGCCAGCTGAAAAGTCCCTGGAATATTTGTTTTCTACTGTCTTTAAAATGTAAGCACTATACCTGCTCTGCTCAGAAGGGTCATAGAGTGCAAAAGGCTGTAAGAAAAGTGAGGAGCTTGTTAAAACTCATGTGAGGAGCTTCTTCTCACATGGTTTTCATCTCCTACAATTCTTTCCACAAGGTTCAGGAAACAGAAACTTGATGAAGGTTATTATCCTCACTGTCTTGCTTGATGCTCAAAGCATGTAGAACAGCTAGGGAAAACTCTTGCTTCTCTTTCTGATGTTGATATGTTTGTCTGTTTGCCAGCCATGTTCTTTTTCCATTATGAGATTTAGAACTTCATCAGGAGTTTGGCCAGGAAAGTGTATTGCTTTGCAGTGCTTGGAATCTCTGTAAGAGAAGGCAGTTCCTCCAGATCTAGAGATGCATGGAAGGGAATGGGCAAGCTTCCTCCTGAAGCATTAGAAACATTTTGTTTACGCTTCCTGATGACCATTTAATGAAATGCAACACTTTCATTTCCTCCTCTTGCAAAGTATACTGGTTCTACTTAAGCAGAATTAAGATGAAGGACATATTTGAGCATGATTCTAACTTCTTTGAGAGCTACTGACTGTAGTTCTGAATTTCCTAGTTTTCTATGTCTTTGTTGCTTAGGTGCTATGTTTCCTCAGTAATATGAAAATAAAAATACACCTGCTTTGTACCTTCTCTGTAATGACTTCCATTTCTGGAGAAATTCTCCAACTTTCTTAAAGCCCCAAAGGCTTCTACAGAAAAAAATCCTTGATTCAGGAGTCTAAAAGGTTTACAGGAGAGGAGTCATGAGCCATAAGACTTCTGGGACAACTATGGAGGAAAATTCTTCTACTCAAAGACCATCCTGCTAAGTAATTTCTCTCCTCCTAACTTCCAGAGTCAGCAAAACAAAACCATCTCTGTTGGGAGCTGGCTGAAAAATGGGGGGCACAAGCCCCTAGAAGCTTGTACAGTCAAGCCTTGGATGTGAGGTCTGAGCATTGGAGCTGCAGTAAACCACAGCTCTGTGTGTGAAGAAGCTCAGAGGAATTTGTCCTTGAGCCTTCTGATAAACAGCTTCTGTGGGACTGCGTACAGAGTAGGAGGGAAATAGGAGGAATATGCAGATTCTAATACCTAGGTGCACTAAATGCTTTTGCAGTAACCACAAGTAGGGAAGATCATGCATATTCAAATATTTAGATGCACCAAATGCTAGTGAGCAGTACCACGTTGCACGCTGTGTGTGCTCACTTTTCTCACCCTAACTGCAAAGTATGTGCTTTGTAGCTTGAAGCCTGGTGCTCTCAATAAAGTGTGGATTGCTTGGATAGAATAGCTTGTGTTAAAATGTCTTAAAATGTTGTTTATTACTTCAGGCTCTACTATATGTTCCTCTCTGAATTTCAGGAGAAGCTGCAGTCTGTGTTCCTGAAGAAAGAGATAGGGGCACTTGGTAGCATTCCAAGGGGAAATTGCTGATGTTTCTGCAAATTTTCATTTTAATGTTCACACACACACAAAAAAAACCCCCAAAGTTCTTGAGCAGATTAACAAAACAAAAACAATAAAAAAGCCTAGACTATTGTGATGGTTTGGGTGTTCCTTGCCAACCCCCCCCCAACTTAAGAAAATCACCTAGACTAGGCTCAGTTGATCTGGAATTGAACAAAGCTTTATATTTACAGCTTAGCATGATATACAAGCAGATATTTACAACAGATACAACTGTATACAGAAATATACAAGTTAAAAAGGTAATACAGAAACACAACTGCCCTCCCAGAAACCTGAGTCCCCAGGAAGGGCTCCCAACCACCCTTCCACCTTCTCCCTACCCCTCTACGTTACCCCAGACTTTGTCTTATGTTCAAGGTGCATTGAAGGTCAGCCAGGGGAGTTAGAAAACAGATGGATTAGTCAGGTAGCAAGTTAGGTTAGAGAGAGAAGTGCAGCCCAAAAAGCCCAGAGAGAGACTCCCTTATCTGTGTTTATGTTCTTGTACATCTCAGCAAGCCTATGAGTGAAGTAGACATCACCATTTTTTCCTTTTCACAGCCTATAATCTAATTTTTCTCACCAAAACATTCTAGCCAGCTTCAAACTAGCACAACTATTTTGCTGAGGTGGGGTGGAACCCCAGGTGGAAACCCAGCCTGGGTTGGCTTGGAACCCACCACTGGAACCATTGCTTAAACAAAATATTGAGAAGTCAAAAAAAATTATTGAATCACAAAACGGGGGGGGGGGGAGGGGGAGGGAATCAACAACCCCCCAGAGTTTAGCTAGAAGCAAAATGTTTGTTTTCCATTTATTTCCCAAATGAATTTTTTTGTACCAAATATATTAATTCAGATTTAAATTCTTTTTGTCTTTACTTCAATCTTTTCACAAAATTCCTTTTTTAAATTTTGTTTTGCTTTTTAGGCTGGCTTTTTTTTTTCCTGTGTGTCTGAAATGACTGGTTTGTGTTTGTTTGTTTTAGAAACTCCTTCATTTGTTTGCTCTTTGCTTTCTTGTTTGCTTGAGCAATGCAGAATGTTAGATTTCAGTAGTTCGAGAAAAGTCATATCAAGGGAGAGGAGAAAATGCCATTCAGATAAAAACTAGACTAGGACACATTGCATAAGTTTAGTGATAAAGCATTATTTTTCCAAGAGTTCTTTGTGATGTTTGCATCTCTGCATATGCCCAAACTGTTTCCTCAGGATGAGGATAATTGGGCATTCTGTTGCTAATCATAATTTGCTTAATACTCGTGAGACATTCAGGTTGACACTTTTGCCTTTTTGTTTATTTGCTCCCAAGCTTTCCCTTTGTTTTTCTCAGGTAGATCAGGACAGGAAAATGTTGTACTCATCAGAAGATGAGAAGTCTCACTGCCTGGAGCCAGATGTTCATAAAATATTCCTTTGATTTTCATTTTTTTTTTCCTCCAATCTTTTCCTCCCCCAGAACAGCAGCTGAGAATAAGTCCCTTTTCTCCTTATGTTCAGCTGTATGTCATCTTGAATTTAGTCTGGGATTTCAGTCAATTTGACTCTGAGGGAAGCAACTCCTGAGGCAAATATTTCCCTTTCCTTATTTCAGACACTTTGCTTGCATACTAACTGTACAGATTGAAGTTAGTTCATTTGTTATGTTTGCCTTTGGTGACAGAACAGTACAAAAGTGAAAATGAAGTGCAAAAGGTAATTTTATCTCTGCATAAACGATTTTTAAGTTCCCAGCACACATGCTTTTGCACTAAATAACACTAATTAGATGAATGGTATTGAGTTCTCCTTTTTAGTAGCAATATCTTATTCTCAGTAATACCAATAAATAAATATTTAAAGTTGCTATAAATATTCTCCAGAAGTTATTTTTACAGCAGCAGTAAATTAGAATTCCACAGTGCAAGAAGCCCTGAATGGAGGCACTACAAAAGTGTTAAACCTAAGCCTGTAGGTGAGTTCAAGTAGAAATCACATAAAAATTAGTCTTGAAGGTGGAACATTAAAAGATTGTGGCTATTTTCAATAGCTATGATTGCATCATAATTTAGTATGTTCTTTCTCACATGCATTCCAGTTTTTCCACCCCATCTGCCTCTTTTGCTCTCAGCTGCTACCATGATGGCACCTCAGGACAGCATAATCTCTTTAGCTGCAACGCCATAATCTGCTGCTAACATAAGAGTGAAAGACAGAAAAAAAACACCCCAACACCAAAACTGGTGAATGCTGCACATACTAAAACGTTTCCTCTTTTCCTCCTCAGACTGGAGGCTTACAGAAATCAAGAAAAATATTTTATTGTCATTACTATTAACTAAATCTTACAGTTACTCTTTTTTTGATCTTGATAAAGAATCTCTGCAGTTGTATTTCACTCTTGAAACAAAGCTAACAGTTCTTGCCAACTGGAAAAAATCCACTGTCAAAGTGGAGCTCATCCCACCCAGTTTATTGCTGCAGCACAAGGAACTTGTTTGACATAGATCTGGAATTTCAGGCAATGCACAATGGCTCCCTTAGAAGCTAATGTACTCCCACTGCAGTCTCCAAATAGGCTTTGCTTATGCTGGAGAGAAGACAAACACACTGGCAGAACGATATAGTAGCATGTTGTGACAGTACATCCCTTTCCAATCCAACAGCTGGAAGCAGAAAGGTTGACTGAAGATGAAAGGGGATCCCTCCAGTACAGGTTCCAGCATCTTTGGGAACCAGATGGACTGAAATGGAAAACAGAACTAAAATAGGCCACAAAATTCACTGCCAGAAGAGGTTTTCCTTTTATTCATGGCAATGCCAGGTTTTCCTTGAGAGGTATTTGCCATGTCATAGAAACTGAAGATAGGAATGAACTGGAACCACCTTTGTACTGTCCCGAGCAGTGCAGGATTGTTCCAGGTATAATATCTATTTCTTGTGTAGTCTGGTTTTTAAAAAGTCATGAAATAAAGCATTTTTTGTGCCATTTTTAGGTTATTTCCCCACAACAGCTTTAGAAAAAAAGAATTTTCTTGAGTATTCAGACTGCATTTCATTTCTTATTCTCATTACTTTTAGTTTTATCATCTTAGACTCCCTCAGGCAGCTTTTCCCCGTGCCTGCTTTTTGGCATTTCATATTCTTCTGTGTAGCTGTTATGTTTCTCTACAGTTGCCATGATATGTTTTTGTAAGACCTCGTTTAATGTCACTTGCAGATGTCATTACTATTCTGTTCACTTCCTCCTTCCACTAATGAAGATGTGAAACAACACAGAACCTATCATCGCTCTTGCTAGGTACTTCTTGTCAACCTGCGAGGCTGCTGTTTGTCAGTCCTCTTTCTTTATGGTCCTGTGGTTTGCATTCATTCCCCATGACAGTGCTCTTACCTAAGTCTTTCCGAATTAATTTTTCAACTAAAATTTTCTGAGACACTGTAGAAAAGGTTTTGCTGAAGCTTCATTGCTTCTGCTCTTTTCCCATCTGCTACAACAGGGATTTTGTCCAGACAAAAAGCAAGTAAAGAGTAACAGCGCATACTGAGATACCTCTTTCCCCACTGCTGGTGCAACTTTCCAGTCTGAGGATCCTGATCTATGAACACTTGCTGCCTTAGTGGCAGGTGCTCTCAAAGGCTAAACCCTAACCAGCATTGGTAGTCTGTAACTCAGAAGAGTTTCAAGGATTGCAATCAGATGTGTCAGGTGATTAACTTCTTACTAGGTGGAGCAAGAGGCGCAATTTCATTTTAGTCAGTAAGTATTAAAGGGCAGATTTCTCCCTGCACGTGTTGGGTAGAAGGTTTTATATGAGTGGCAAAATTATCTTTGCTTAATCATAATCTTGATTTCAGGCCAGATACAAATTGATTTAAGCAGTACTATTTTGGAAGAATCAGATCTCTGTTTAGTGTGACAGTGGTAGAAATGGAGTCCTACTAGGTAAATCAGGATTTATCCACCCTCTTTCTAGTAGACAGTGCCTTGACAAACGATCTGCTTGGAGCCTGTAGCTTCTCAAAATGATTGGGGAGGGTAACTTCTGAGTGTTGACAGGTTCCTTCTGCCTAATTCTCTTTGGAATGGTAATGATCGTTGGATGGAGTTAGATTCCATCATGTGAGTCACCTGTATTGGTTCATTTTGTAAGGAACAATGCCAATGTTAATCACATCATCATGAAAACAAGCTTTATCAGTTTAGGAGACTGATAACTAGGAAAACAATATCCTTCTCCTTCCTAGTTTCACATCTTTTCAGCTGCGTAGATGTCTTGCAAACTTATATAATCTAACATTCATCAATATGTCATCTCTCCATTTCTTCTCTGCAGCCTCAGGGGTTAAGAAAAACTTTATCTTAGTGGTATCTTGAAATCTGAAGCTTTTTTCAGTCTGTCTCCTGTGTTCAGCACAGGGTAAGGACTGTAGTTACCACTGATACATCTCAGCTCATGTTCTTTTTTTAACTGCTGTGTTAGCACATAGACAGGATGAGCTTTGACTGGCTTGTGGCATCATGGCTTCTCTTGTTCTCTTCCCTGTGTTCTCCTTCAGGGGTTATCTTGCTGCTTCTCGATAAGTTAAGGAAGATGAAATGGGAGCAGATGTGGAGACTCACGGCAGAGCGGGAGTTAATGAGCATGTTATCCACTTCACTGGCTGACCAGGTGAGTAGGACATTGCAGTTAGAATCATAGAATGGTTGAGGTTGGAAGGGACCTCAAAAATCATCATGTTCCAGCCACCTGCCATAAGCAGGGACACCTCCCACTAGAACAGGTCACTTAAGGCCTCATCTAACCTATCCTTGAGCACCTCCAGAGAGGGAACATCCACAGCCTCCCTGGGCAACCTGTGCCAGTGTTTCACCATCCTCATTGTAAAGAACTTCTTCCTAACATCTGCTTTAAATCTCCCCTCTTCCAATTTAAACCCATTACCCTTCTTCCTGTCATTACAAGACCTTGTCAATAGTCCCTCCTCAGCCCTCCTGTAAGCCTCCTTCAGATACTGGAAGGCTGCTACAAGGTCTCCTCGAAGCCTTCTTTTCTCCAGCCTGAAGAGCCTCAACTCTTGTAGCCTGTCCTCATAGCAGAGCTGCTTCAGCCCCCTCTGATCATCTTCATGGCCCTCCTCTGGACTTGCTCCAAAAGTTCAATGTCCTTCTTGTATTGGGAGCTCCAGAACTGCACACAGCACTCCAGGTGGGGTCTGACAAGAGCAGAGTAACAGGGAAGAATCCCTTTCCTTGCCCTGCTGGCCACACTGCTCTTGATGTAGCCCAGCACACAGTTGCTGTCTGGGCTGCACATGCACACTGCTGGCTCATGTTGAGCTTTTCATCAACCTAGACCCTCAGGTTCTTTTCCTCAGGGCTGCTCTCCAGACATTTGCCACCCAGCCTGGATTTGTGCTTGGGATTGCACTGACCCAGGTGCAGGACCTTACACTTGGCCTTGTTGAATTTCATGAGGTTAGCCTGGGCCCACCTCTGCAGCCTGTCCAGGTCCCTCTGGATGGCATCCCTGCCCTCTAGCAAGTCGACTGTGCCACACACAGCTTGGTGTCATCTGCAGACTTGCTGAAGGTGCACTCAGTTCCTCTGTCCCCTATCACTGACAAAGATGTTCAATAGCACTGGTTCCAGCACTGACTCCTGAGGGATGCCACTTGTCACTGATCTCCAGGTGGACATTGATCACAACGGTCTATGCATACCATGCTCAATCCATGGAAGGTAGTACAGTCACTACTCCATGGATTGAGGGAAGAGGAAAAGGCCCAGGAGATGAGATGTGGCAAAGGCAAGGAAAGATATTGTGCCTGTAGTCACCATTTGTGAATCGTTCTGGGGAAAACGTAGAAGAGTGGAATAGAGATTTGCTCATGAGGGTTTTCTTACTACACTGACGTTTTTACTTTCTCTGCACAGATGACTCATAGGATAGATAAATGAGGTTTTCAAGCTTTAATTTTCTGTTCTACTTTCTTTAACATAAAACTCTTCAGACACTGGAAGTCCAAAAATACTGTGTCTTTTCCTACTAGTTATAGTCTAAGCAGACTTAAGAGACTTGAAGAGTCTTCGATACTTCTTTACTGTTTCTGGCAGGTGAATCTCAGCAGTCTTTTAATGTACTCCTTGCTACAACACTCCTGTGAAGATAGAAGTGTTCCATCTCCCTACCACAGATTGGAAACTGAGGCCAAGAGCAGGAACAGTGTGCCTCTACACAGAAATGCATATTTACTCTGTTTGTGCTTCCTGCCAGCTCTCAGTTTTTAATCCAGAAACCCTGTTAATGTAGTACTGGACCTGAATCAATAAGTCTTGCTCAACAACTTTGGCGTTTCAACTCAGTACAGCATCATATTTAGATATTTCTGCTGCTTCTAAGCTACATCTGGCATATGACCAGCCACCACTAAGAAAACAGACTGCTTGCTGTGCACATCATTTGTGCACTATGTTCTTACAGGTTAATACAAAAGCTGCTGAAGTTCATAAAAAGTGTTCTCACAGCTTCCCTGTGTTTTCACTCAGGTCATGAGCTGCTGCCTTTTTACTTTCACAGGGAAGGATTTTGCAGGGTAGACCAAAGTCACTTATGTCTTGTCGTAATACCTTAACCATAAGACTGTCCTTGTAACTTCTCCAACTGGATGGCTGCATAGAGGCAGAGCACATTCAGTCCTTCATGATACAGGCTGTTCTGCAGATCTGCCCTACATGCCCTCTCCATAAAATACCTGGAATACTTGTGGCAACAATGAAGTGCTAGCTAAAACCCCACACAGTAATTCTCCTTGAAGCAGTGGAAGTGCCAGAACCGTTTTCATCTCCTTTATTGAAAAGTGATGCAGTACTTACTAACAGCAGGCAGTTTATCATTTACTGCATTACTCTCCCTGGTGACTAGAAGAGGAGCCACATCTCTTCCCAGCAGGACAAGATACATGTTTTGAAAACTTTACTGGAGTCTATTAGTACTGTGTGTCAAGCAAGCCTGTTCCTCTTGTTCAGATCTACACGTCACCCCTTAGATTGATAGTACCCTCTTTGGAAACAGAATTACAAATCAAGGTTGGTAGAGTTCAGGTCACATAACCAATTGCATTTCCATCTGTGAAGGGGAGGGACAGTCAGGTCAGAAGAGGGGTTGAGATCACCTCAGTGTAGAAACAATGTACCCAACTGTTTCTCTGGTTTTGTCTGCTAGGATATCTTCAATGCAGTCATCAAACAAAATCCATTCCTTGTCTACCAACTGCCATGTTTCTGGAACGTGCAGCTATCTGATCACACCCGTTCAGAGCAGTGCTACAGAGACGTGTCTGACCTGAAGGTATGTTTCACTGGAGATTGGATGGGTGGTATCATTTGGGACAGAGAATGGAGAGCTATGCTGTCACAGAAAGATGGAGAGGAAGCAAGCCTATACAGTTTGTGAAGACACCCAAACAGGAGCAACAAATATGGCTTTGGTTTTGTATGTTTTGTCTACAAGAGAAGATGCATGCTGCTTTGGAGTTTGGCAAGGTACTGGAGAAGTGCTTCACCTTCTTACATTCAGTACCTGTCACTATGATATTACATCTTACTGCTGAGTTCCCATTACTGTCCCAGTTTTTAGCTCTTCCTAGTCAAAGAAAACCTGTATTTTTTGCTGGACAACTTTGAAATTCTTTAGTCGGCATCATTTAATAGGGTGAAGCTCACAAAGAGGTTTGGGCAGACTCTAGCTAGCAGTACATTAACTAAAATTGAAAGACCATGCATGCTTCATATTTAGTTTTTGTCTACACCTAACCCAGCCACACTGGCACTCATTCTTCCAGGATTTTCCCTGTGGAAAAAGAAAAAGGCTGAGTAGAAACCTATTAATTTAATTAAATGAAGCTATAGTATCAGTTTAATAGCATTTTTCCACTATTGTCAAGTAGAATGTAAAAACAGGATGAATTTGAACATATATGAGTAAATTTACATAGTTGTTTTGTTGTCATTTTCAAAGGCCAGACTCAAATGTAGCATGCAGAAAGATCAGAATTGAAGGTGATTGAGCTTCTACCAGATGTAGAGTAAGACTGGCTGGCTAAACAGCCATTGGAGCAGGCTAGTAACATCAGAACACTATCAATATTAGGTGGGTTTTGGTGATTCATTTTAAAACTGAGTCAAGGTTCATATATTTAGTTTATGTTTTTAGAATGCTTTAGTAAATGAAGAATAAAAAAAAAGAAAATAACAGAACTACAGAAGTGATTACTAGGGACCCCTGGAGACTATCCAAACCCCACTTAAAGCAGGACCAACTTAGATCAGGTTGCTCAGCACCTTGTGCAGGTGAGCACCAAATCTTCAAAGTCTGAGATTCCACAGCCTCCTTGGCCCCCTTCTAGAGTTTGACCACCCTCATGGTGCAATGTATTTCCTAAATCTAACCAAATTTCCCTTGCAACCATTTGTAGAGTAACAGCAGGAGTGTTCAATTTGAATACCAGATACTGGGTAAATCTAGAAAGTCAATCACCCTCAACACACTGATTTCAAAAGCTACACTTCCCCAAAGACAGAAGGTCTACTATATGGGTTAACTTCTCTGTCAAAGTTGTCCAGTATTGCTTGAATTTCATACACAAAGTATTCACAACCAACTATTCAGGTGTGATTCCTGAGAAGACAGCTTTTAAAGTCAGATCAATACACTGGTCTGTACACTGATCACTAAAAGTTTTATGATAGGTGTTTGTAGGGCAGGATCAATGCATGGACTTAAAAGCATCATGGTTTTATGTCTTGTAACAAAGTGCTGGTAGATGTTTTAGTTCTGTGCTCATGCTGGGAATCATGTATGACAGCAATTGCAAGGCTCAAAACAAAAGGAGAGATGTAGTAGCAGGGTAAATACTTCTCTTTAAATAGGCCTCCTACCTGGGAGATATCCCAGTGTTGTTCTGTGAAACCCCTGATGCAGCCAGACTGAATTCAGCACACAGTTAAGACATACACATTTACATGAGAAAATAATTGGAGCTAATAATTGAGAATTTAGGGCTTGGTTCAATTCTCTAAACACAGTTTGATTCACCATAAGTACTCGGATATCTGTGTGAGACTGGCAGACACAAACCAGAGCTGCAGGAGACCATACCCTTTTGGCAAGGCAGCTGATGGGTAGGCAGTGTTACCGTGGGTTGCTTTCAGTGTTGCAGTACATCTGTATTTAAGCAGCTGAATTGTGATCACCATGAGTGGCTTTGGAGAGCAGTTAAGCTTTGGAGTAGACATCTGACAACTAATCAGGTAAATCTTTAGACTCCAATGACTGTTGGCTAATCCGCTTCAGGTGTGAGACATTTAGCTCATATGTAACAACTGTGTCTGATTCTGGGCCCCTCAATTCAAGAGAGATGTTGAGGTGCTGGAACGTGTCCAGAGAAGGGCAACAAAGCTGGTGAGGGGCTCGGAGCACAAGCCCTCTGAGAAGAGGCTGAAGGAGCTGGGGGTGTTTAGCCTGGAGAAGAGGAGGCTCAGAGGTGATCTCATTGCTGCCTACAACAACCTGAAGGGAGGCTGTAGGCAGGTGGGGGTTGGTCTCTTCTCCCAGGCAACCAGCAACAGAACAAGGGGACACAGTCTCAAGTGCCAGGGGAGGTATAGGCTGGATGTTAGGAGGAAGTTCTTGCTAGAGAGAGTGATTGGCACTGGAATGGGCTTCCCAGGGAGGTGGTGGAGTTGCCGTCCCTGGAGATGTTCAGAAAAGGACTGGCTGGGGCACTTAGTGCCATGGTCTGGTTGATTGGCTAGGGCTGGGTGCTAGGTTGGACTTGGATGATCCTGGAGGTCTCCTCCAACCTGTTTGAGTCTATGAACTACAAGTAAGCATTTTATAAAAGTACCTTAGAAATAAATTGAATCCTTTCATCATTGTTAATTAACAAATACATGTTTAAAAGTATAACCTAGTTCTGGTTATTATCTGCATATTGTATTACACTGCCAGTTCCAGTCCAGCATAGGCAATGAAGTCTAAGATGCCTAATATTCTGCACTGGGTTTTTGGTCTGAGTATTTCACTCAACAAGGTGTGCAGACACATGAGCAATTTCTTCAGCTTAACTGGGCTTACTCATACTGCTAAAATTATCCCCTCAGTACTGAATTTGGGCTGAAATTCTTTGCTTTGAAAGAGAGACCAGAGCCTTATCTAGTGCACATAAGCCTCCTGGTTTTAATAAAGTTCTTCACATATTCAGCAGTTCAAGAACCGGCCCTCAGGCATCACTGTTTAAAATTCTTCAGACAATTAAAAAAAAAAAAGGCATAAACCAATTAAAATTGTGAATTTGCATTATGAAAAGTATCACAATTCTGGTTTTGAAAAGAAACCAGCTGGTATGCTGGGTGGGTGTCTGAAATAAAAGAGGCAGCAAATGTTATTAAGCTCAAGTTAGATAATATACTCTTAAAGTCACCGAAGTCACTTCCATGGCATTTAATACAAATGGTATGACACAACATATTTGGCACATCCTGTATTTTATGGTAAGACTGGAATAAGAAACGAGGTAAAGGAAACCTCCAGGGTAAGAGGGAGAGAAAGACAGATTGTGAAGTTTGTACTGGAGGATTAAGGATAGCACAGGAAAGGAGAAAATGCAGGAAGAGATTTAAATTCCAAGGTAAAGCTGGTCCAGTCAAGTATTCCTCAGTCAAATAAAACTGCATTCCTCATATCAGACTAAAAAGGCACTGATTTAATTCCATCTGGCCTCAAAGTCTATGGGACTTGATAATTTGTCATCTCTTACACAAAACACTGTGTCAAAAAAGCTCAGACCCTCAGGGCTGGCTGCCATTCAGGGGTGCTGTGCTGTGCGCGCTCAAGCAAACATAGGGTGGCCAGCATACTTTTTGCAGGCCTGTGGAGCACTTGAGTTTTTCATATTGCCTGGAGAGGGATTTTTTTTTTTTCTCTTTATATCACTCATTATTTTGCATCTCATCCATTTTATTGAATTTTCTTTTTGTGTACTGCCTTTTTGTTAGAGAAGATGTTTGACTGCTGCTGATTTCTTCTTCCCAGCTGTAGCTGAGCAGCATATGCTAACTTGGAAGGACTTGCATGTGGGGATCTGTCAAAAAAAGCTTAAGAATAGAAATATTTATAACCAAGTTCTGCAGTCTTAATGACCACTAATTTTATATCCAGCTAAAGCAACATCAAAATAAGACTACTGTGTTCTTTTCTTTATTCATGTAAATGCTTATTTTCCTTCTGGGTCATACTGTGTAGTGCTAGAGGCCATACTAGAATGACATCTGTGGGCTTTGTTCTGCTGTCCATGGTGTATGGAATCAAAACTTAGGTGAAAAATTACAGAAATCTTCCTTTTACCACCTTGAGGACATCTGTGTTAAGGATGCTTTGCGTCAATCAGTAATGCCTTGAACAATTTTAACATAAAAGAAGAATCAGTAACGAGAGGCAAAATGCCCTTTAATTCTTTTTGCCAATGGCCTTTAATTCTTTTTGCCAAGTGAGACAACTTCAGTCTGAAAAGGTCAGAGGTGTTTATTTTTGCATAGCATTTGTTACACCTTGGAGAAACACCAGGATTTGTTACTGAATGCTGGCCAAAAGATGTGGAAGTGCTAGCAGTCATTCTCTCCAGGCGTCCAGTGTCTGTCTTGCTTATCTCAGCTCCTCACATGATCCCCAGTAGCCCACGTGGACAAGCATGTGTGCTGTAGGACCATGCCATGCTGAGCTTCAAAGCCTGTGAGGCTCTGCCTGGAATTGAGCTTCATTTATGCAGTATTTTTGCTGGGTTGGGTTCTGGTTTCCTTTTCTCTTCTTGGTTAATAGTTTGTTCCTGTCTGTATTGAAATCTTTCTTACCATGATTTGGCACAAACCAAATGGCAAGAAGAATCCTGTGGAAGAAGGTAATGCTTTGTGATGCCTCCAACAATGAATCATGACCTCACTGAATGAGTCAGTCATGAAGAGAAGTCTGGTTGTCAAGGATACAGATGCTATTTACACACAGAGAATCTGGTACTTCACAAGCACAAAAATGGTATTCTGCACTCTTCAATTAGAATGTATCAAATTATTAGAACTTACCCTCTCACTCCAGAACAGGAAAATGCTTTGAAACTTGTTGATGACTTTTCAATCTTGTTTTGAACACAGCTGATAATACATTAGCATGTAGATAATTAACCTCATCAATTCCACACTCTGAAATCGTGTTATGTGGTTCGCTGTGCCCTCCTTGCGAATGTCCTCCACACAAGGATGACTTTGTGAGGTTGCTTAGAAAAGTTTGAACAACTTCTTGTCCATAACCCAAATACATAATTTTTGGATCTGCCTCAAACATGATTTGTTGTGCCACTTTCCATCTCAGTCCCAGACTCACCCCTTGCTGTCCAAACACCTCAGCACTGGTCTCTAGCAGTTCTGGCATTCTAATACCTTGCACCTTTTAATGCAAACTAAGAAGAGCTACACTGAGCTCAGAGTAAAGTTTCAAGAGGCTTGAACATTCCCCTTCCTTGAGTGAACACTGGAATTGGTATAGTGCTTCTGCTTTCAGATAAAGGGAGTGCTGAAGGGGGTCTGGGGGCATTTTTTCAGGATGAAGGCCTCACATTAACCATTGGTACAAGATGTATAGGGAGAGCTGCAAGTCGTTTTAAGGAAAATATGAGAACTTTGAAAAGTGCAAGACAGGGACAGTCTGTGAGCTTACTGCCATACAATGTAGACAGTGAGGTGGAGAGTAGTGCAGACCTGGAAACATGGGCACCAAATAGGCAGAGCAGAAATTTGAATCATACATCCAAAAGCAGTGCCTGGACCTCTGGATTGTTGGCTATTTCAACTTCAACTTTTGTAGTTCAGAAATACCACTCTGAAAGTTCTCTGATAACATTTTTTCTTTTTAACTGCTTGATCCTTTCTGAAGAAATTGGTTCTTTCATGAAATCATTCATTTCTGATAAAACACAGTTCAAAAATAAAGTTTCCAAGCATATAATCATAGATTCAACCAGGTTGGAAGAGACCTCCAAGATCATCCAGTCCAACCTAGCCCCCAGCCCTGTCCAATCAACCAGACCATGGCACTAAGTGCCCCAGCCAGGCTTTTCTTCAACACCTCCAGGGACAGCGACTCCACCACCTCCCTGGGCAGCCCATTCCAATGCCAATCACTCTCTCTGGCAACAACTTCCTCCTAACATCCAGCCTAGACCTCCCCCAGCACAACTGGAGACTGTGTCCCCTTGTTCTATTGCTGGTTGCCTGGGAGAAGAGACCAACCCCCACCTGCCTACAGTCTCCCTTCAGGTAGTTGTAGACAGCAATGAGGTCACCCCTGAGCCTCCTCTTCTCCAGGCTAAACACCCCCAGCTCCTTCAGCCTCTCCTCACAGGGCTGTGCTCCAGGCCTCTCACCAGCTTCATTGCCCTTCTCTGGACACGTTCCAGTATTTCAACATCTCTCTTAGTCAAGGCATAAATCTCTTACATGGTGCTTGTTTGCAGTGTAACTTGAGGCATATTTAAACTTTCCAATAACATGTGGCATTAAAATGGAAAATATAGGTGGCTTTACCATGCTCAACATTTAACTCTCTTGATTTTAGTGCAAACTGGTTGCCTAAACAGGGAGTGTATTTTTAAGCATGAAAGCTCCCATCTACAAAATACCACTTTTACTTATTTATTTAAATTGTTAAGTGCTCACAGGCTTAATTAAGTTTCAGTGCTTTGAAAATCAAACTTTTTTAGGTGTAAATTTAAATTTGCTTAATTTATTCTTGGTTTTTACCCCTTGAGCCTGAAAAGTAGGTATATAGGATATCCTGTATTCCTTCATTTCTTAAAGGCTGAAACAGAGACATGACCAAGATATGTCTTTTGGTTACAAGTGGAAGAGATTGTGGTTAAGGAAACATATAGACAAATACATCTTATGGGGAGGGAGGGAAATGACTAAAGATACCTGTAGAAATAATGTTGTGTTGAAGCTTATCATTTTGTGGTTTGAACATCAGATTCAAAATATTTGATCACCCCAGTGAGGACAATGCAGCTGTTAACCCAAGGAGCTTCCCTGGGATTTTTGTCTTCAGTGTATTTCCATGCTGATAACTGACCTTAGAGCCCTCTCCCACACTCCACCCACATATTACATACTCCCTTACCTTCCATCTCATTGCCAGTCTGCAATCTGTGTCATTGTTTTGAGTGCTTTGGGCCAGAACCTGGTGAATAAATGAGAACTATTGGTGCAGTTAGCCTGTTTCACTGGGTCATAAGTGTGTAAGTCTTCCAGGAGGCTGGCTGAGCGTGATCAGTGAGTGGTAGCAGTTGCTGATTAACTAGGATGGCATTAACAGAAATGTAGACAGTGCCAAGTTGCTTAATGACAGCTAACCAAGTGTTAAATAGATGTGGAATTCTAAGTCCTGATCTTTCAGTGCCTAAACTGCTAAATGAAGATTAAGGAGTGTATTTTTCTTAGTTCCAAGGAGGCATTGATCATGAGTAGGAAGCATCCCTGGCTAGGACTGTTGCTGCAGTGTCCACAGATAATGGCACTAGAATTTTGTGTGTTCTAAGTAGTTTCTTCTGTAAGCAAACAGATCTTTGGACTAGCTTAAAAACTAAGAGGGAAATAGAAAAATAAATAAATGCAGTATTATGGTGCAGTTTAGACTCAGAAAAGGGATGTTGTAGTAACAAGATTTTTAGTTTCTAGATTCACTTTTCTCTTTTTAATGTTGAGGTGAAACTTGCTCAGTCCGCAAATTAAGTGGATTCCAAGTTCGACTTTTTCCTTACGATTTCCCTGTAGGCTCTTTCCACCTGATGGTTTTTTTCACCATCAATTCACTGTTGTCTACAGTAAAGTGTCTAACACAGCAGCCATAGTTTTATCTATGCAGCCTATTGTATTCATTGTTTACCTCACTGATAACCGTGACAGGCAAGGATGTCTTAGTCCACACTTCTGTACCTGCTGGTGCAGTAGACCAAATCAAATAGCTGCAGTCAGAACTGACAATGAAAAAAGAATATGGTCTTTGGATTGTAGAATGATTAAAGTTGGAAAAGACCTTTAAGATCATTGAGTCCCACTGTAACCCATCTACCATGGCCACTAAACTATACCTTGAAGCTTCACGTCTAGCCACTTCTTGAACACCTCCAGGGATGGCAACTCCGTCTCCCTGGGCAACCTGTTCCAATTCCTCACCACTCTCTTAGTAAAGATTTTTTTCCCTAATGTCCAATATAAAATTCCCCTAGCATAACTTAAGCCCATTTCCTCTCCTCCTATCATTAGTTACTTAAAAGTGACCAACACCAGCCTCAGTACAGCTTCCCTTCAGGTAGTTGTAGAGAGCAATATGATCTCCCCTTAGCCTTTTCCAGACTAAACAGCCCCAGCTCCTTCAGCTGCTCCTCATGTGACCTGCCCTCCAAGCCCCTCACCACTCTCTTTGCTCTTCTCTGTACATGTTCCAAGACCTCAGTGTCTTTCTTATACCTGGAACTGAACCCAGTACTCAAGCCAAGGGCCAAGTACAGGGGCATGATCATTTGCCTACTCCTGGTGAATACGCTGTTTTTGATACAGGCCAGGGTGCCAATGTCCTTCTTGGACACCTGGGCACACTGCTGGCTCATGTTCAGCTGGATGTAGTGTTGTATGTCAGAGATTAAGAGTCTTGTTGCTTTTTGAAACCTGCTGTTCATTTTTATGCTTTTACACATCAGATAATATTTATCTAATCATGCTACCTTTGAAAATCAGCCTACTTTTTTGGTAGACCTGTTTTGTTTTCGTACTCATACCTCAGGTCATCAACATGGTTGCACATTTCCTTGATGTTCTTTAGCTGCAGTGGCATGTACTGTCTTTCTTGATTAAAAAGTCAGCTATTCTGGATAGTCATCAGCTCCTTTCAGCTTTCTTCAGTTCTCCAGGCTCCCCTGACATCTGTACACATGCTGCATCCTGACACATTTCAAATCTGATCAGAACTGAACCACCAGCTATGCCTTTGACACTTACCAGCTTTTACACACACAGCAGATTTTGAAGCACAGCAGCAAAGAGCCTGTACCCTGACAACTGACTTTGACATCACCCCTTACACAACTGGTTAGAGGCATCAACACCAGTACTTGGCTGTGATGTGACATAGTGTATGTTGATGAGAAATACCTACAGCACTAAGCAGTCTGTCCCATAACAGTTACTGAGGTTGTCACCATGAGCCATTTCTGTGCTTGTGGTCTCCAGGATGAGTGGTCAGAGCGGGGGCAGGACACTCATGAAGAGAGTCCAAAAAGGAAACTCACATGAAGTGTAGCAGTAGTACAGAGACCACACAGAAGACTTCTTTGCGGGTATTTTTTTGTCCCATTTGCCAGCTTTTTGTCTTTCTCTGGTCCACTCTTAAATGAGGCAACCAGCAGCAGAACAAGAGGACACAGCCTCAAGATGCACTGGGGCAGATTTAGGCTGGATGTTAGGAAAAAGTTCTTCACAGAGTGATTTGCCATTGGAATGGGTTGCCTGCAGAGGTGGTGGAGTCACCATCCCTGGAGGTGTTTAAAAAGAGACTGGATGAGATACTTGCTGCTAGAGTTTAGTTAATTAAAGCTGTTACATGATAGGTTGGACTCAATGATCTTGAGGGTCTTTTCCAACCTGGTTAATTCTGTGATTCAGTGAGTGCAAGTTACCAGCAAAATATTTTCGACCTATGCCTGCTTTGGGAAAACACATACTAGTACCCTGTAAAACTGTCAACTAGCCCTTTACATTCCTTCAGCCCAATACTTCTGTTACATCTGTCTATTTCCCTTAGGTAGAATTGAATCACAGAGACTTTCCTGTATGCATTTCATACCTTTTGTTGCAGTTAAATGCAGTGGATTAAATATGTCAAGTTCTTTTCAAAGAAAGAAGATTTGGAGATCTATTTTTCAAAGAAGGAAATCTGTCATCTTAATTTTATGTCCTAACCTACCTTAAAGCTTCTTTTATTGCTGTGTTTTCAGCACACATTGCAGCAACCTGTTATTGCACAGTTAGGCTACACTTCTGAATGTATGGATTTATGTAAAACCAAGAAAGAGTGCAACGTTACCCAGGAAAAATGTCTACAACAAGTATTTTTGTCCCAATATTTTCCTAGTTTTGTACAATGTGCAGGTGCATCCTGATAAGTAGAAAAAGTTATTTGTCAATTCCTGAAATGATCTTTCTTTCTTCATGATTGCTTTTCTGTAGCTGCATATATGGTTTTCTGGGATCCTAGTAGCCTCAGCAGTGAAATCCTAGGAAGGGATAAAGTTTTCTCTGTTTAGGAAATACTTTAATTAGTGTTGGGTCTGTAGAAGAGAGTGACATAGCTCTTACGGCAATAAATACTCACTGGAGAGACTGTGTTGTTGCTGAAGTTAATACAGGGAGCATTCAGGCTGTATCCTGCTCTTTCCTCCTTCAGTCTGCTTATTCTGCAACAAGGAGTGTGATTTCAGATTGCTCCCTGTTGCTGTTGACACGAAGGGAACTACCTTCGTCCGCTCTGGGCTGTTTCTGTTCTACGTGCTGCACTTCAGCTCTGTGCGTTCCCTCCCTCAAATGCAATGTTCAGAGCAAAGCTTAACCGCGCAAGCAGCTCGGCAGCTGGCAGAGCAGCTCTGGCTCTGTGCGAGTGACACGGTGCCTTCACGCAATTAACTTAATGGATTCAGAGAACCTCCACAACTCGTAGCTTGGAAATATTCCCAAGGGAGACTTTATTTTTTTAATCTCTTTAGAAGTCACAGGAATAAAGCTGAATACAAAGCATTTGGTATTTTTCACTTGTGCCTGAAATACAGCCTCTATAAAATGAAATGATTCCTGCTAGCCACTTTTGGCTTCCTCTTTGTTTTTCCTTAGGGCCCCATTCTTGTTCACACTGGCAGCAGTGCAAAGTTTCCTTGATGTAAGTGGGAATCAGGCCCTTTGTGTCAGCATTGGAGTTAAATCTAGGTCAGTGTGAGAGTCATTTCCCATTAGCAGAGGCTAAATACCTGGTAGAAATTGGAATTCAAGGGGAGAAGCATTGTACTGCATCACTATGTAACACAACTGAGATCAGGCTTGTTTCAATGAAGCAATGGCAAAAAGGAAGTCAGATTAAATTCAGTCCTTTTTGAATGGTGTAAATGGTAATTTCAGTTTTTTCCTTCTCAACATCTAACCACAGAAATGTCTGCCGAGCCTGAAACAGTGAATCAGTTTCATTATCTTCAACAGCCACGTGGAAATCTAAGATTAATGTTTAATACCGACACCCTTGTGTTCATCATCCTGCCATTTGATCCAACAGAGTCCATAACTTATCAGGTCCTTGATTAGAGTTGTGACGGCATTTCTGAGGTGCTGCATCACAAGCTAGAGCCACGCCCTAACTCAAATGTGCAGGTGATCCCATGGCAGAGAGCATCAGGCCGTATGTGTTCATCACGCCCAAAGCACATCACCTGTGGAGTAGCATGCACTCGTGAAAGATGTGGCAGAGCCTTCCTGATAAAAAGACAGCAGCAGTCTGTAGTTTTGGGGTTGGGGGGGCTTTATGTGTAAGAGAGCAGTAAACCGAACACACATAAGAGCAGATAAAGTGGATTTGTATTCTAACAGCAGAATGTCTTCTCTCTCTTTTTTCTCTCTGAGGTGATTCACTGGAACTCACCCAAGAAGCTGCGAGTGAAAAACAAGCACGTGGAGTTCTTCCGCAACCTCTACCTGACATTCCTGGAATATGATGGGAATTTGCTGAGACGGGAACTCTTTGGCTGCCCCAGTGAGACAGATGTCAACAGTGAAAATGTAAGTGAGATGTCTAGGAACTGACCATAGAAAGAGTGGTTCATTCAGCGTGAAGACTTGGAGAGTCGGTAGCGCAGTGCAGAGGGACTTGGGAAAATTGAGGTCACTTCTCAGATTCCAGGAGTGATGCTGTGCAGATCATTTAATTTGTGCCTCAATTCCTTACCTGTAAAATTATCTTATTAGTCCTACATTTCCCCTGTCTTTGTAGTTGTTGTTTTTTTGATAGGGTTTTTTTTTTTGCATTTTTTGGCTGTTTTTTCTTGTTGACTTTGCCTTTTCAAAATCCCTAGCAGAGGTAACATCACAAACTGAAAACAAGGATTTAGGCTCTTAATTCCATTAGGCAATTTTGCACATCTGACCCTTAGACCTAAAGCTTTCCAGGGAAAGGGCTTGTTTCTTGCTGTGTTTTTTTTCACCATAGTAATGTCAATGTTGGTTAGTAGATACTAATGCACAAATAATATCAAGACTACTGGATTTAAGTCTATGATTTTTTTGCCGTGCTGCAATCTACAGAGTTAATATTTCAAGGTAAGACATAGGCTGTGAGACTGCAGTTTTTTCTGTGCTGCCCTTAACCAAACACAGCAGCATTTTTTGTGTATCTGCATAAGATTTGCAATCAGAATCTTTCAGACGAAGCAAATCCTTTGAAAATGGTTGAAATCAAGGATGTTTGCATACAGATGTTCTTATGTATGTGTATATGCCTTAGTACACATAATTCCAATGTCAAAAGCGGTTAACTGAATTGTTTATACCCAGATGTGTATTAACTCCTTGTGCATAATACAGACTCCATCATTTGGAGATTTACAGACCAAGTGCCAACTTTGGCTACATAGTCTGTAAGAAAATAAAAGGGAACCTGTAACATTTTATGTTATCTTCAAGGTAAAAAAATCTAAAATATATAACATTCTCTATATAAAAATCAATAAAGCAAAGCTAGGATCATGTACACATTAGTGGTTACGAGGTAATTGGCAATCAATAACATTATTGGACTTGGAGTATTTCCATTTGGTCTGTGGATAAAATGACCTCAGAAGATGCCATTCCTAGTGTTTTAACTATAGCACTCTGAGACTGGATAGATATATTTTAGCCCAAGGCATGGATTTCCAGATACTTATTTGACCATCCCACTATCTTCTGAAAGGAGTGGAGAATGATGAGTGGAGGAGATAAACAATAACTTGGAGAGACTGAAGCAGGGATGAAAGAGAGAGAGAGAGAACACAAGCACACAGTGAGAGCAAAATCACTTGGAGAAAAAAATCCTCTGCAAGAGTGAAAGGCTTTTAGATAATGAACTGAATGTGATGGAAGACCACTAAAATTCTGACAGTCAGAGGCATGAGGATACAATAGACAAATTAGAGAAGGGGATAAGAAGAGAAAGGGGAGAATGCAGGTTAAAATTATACTGAAGAGCATGAAAGCAATCACAGACTTGTTGCCATATTTTCCAGAGCTCTGTAAATCCTTAGTAAACAGATTTATTCCAGATGACAAGTTGCTGGGGAACAGTGCATAGTGACTGTAGGTTCTTGTTGCTGAAAATGGCAGTCCTGGAAGTTTAAAATGGCTCATTTTACTGAGCTTGTATTTAGTTGACAGATACTGGAAATGACTAACTGTTCAAGCCTGCTTCTTATTCAAGACAAGTAGAACGCAATATGGTATATGATATGACTTGCGTCTGAAAAAGAAACATAACTCATTCTTCCATTTATAAAGGTTGGGAGAGAGGGAGAGAGATACTGGGAAAGAATGAGTTAGACATACAGAAATATGTGAGTCTAACTTGCCAAGAGGTACCAAAAAGTTAACAGCCTGCTATCAGAACAATTAGATAGAGGGTAAATATCTAACCTCAACTATCTTACAGGTAGTCACTTTGGAGAATATACTGGTTTGTATTAGTTACCTTTGATGTACTTTCCCTTCTGAAGTTAACTATGTCCTTTTTATTGCAGAATACAAATTTGGGGTTTGAAATTATGGGGCTCTAGAAATACAGTTATCATGGACACCACTCAGTCTTACTCTGTCTGCTGTAGCATATACAGTGTCACAGATGTAGCATGTATGGTGTCACAGGTGTCCTACTAAAACCCAGGACATTCCCATGATCTATTGCAGGATGGTCTTCAGAAGTGAAGCAGCTTATAAGATGAGCAAACCACTGTTTGTTATTCCTCACAATATAAGAACTAGGGTGCATGAAAGGGAAATAGCAAGTAGCAGGTTCAAAACAAAAGACATTTCACTCAGTGTAATGATGCTTTGAGCAGGAGGTAATGTTGCTAAAAATATACATATGCTCAAAAGTGGCTCTTCATGGAAAGAAAATCAATCATGAGCTGTTAAGCTTTGGTGCAGAAAGTCCTTGAACCACTAGTTCAGGGCTAAGGTGCTCTGAAAAAGCTTTGCTGTACACTGCTTCTGCTTTTTACACTTTTCTCTAGGCAACCTCTCCAGCTCACAGCTGGAGATGGGGTACTGGGCGAGATGGACCTTTAGTCTGTCAAGATGCAGCCCTACATTTGCATTAGGATTCCTAAATATGTACATTACATAAAAGGGCAGTATTTGTAAAGTAGGAATTGCTGTTTGATTTATCTTAATACCTATTATTTTTCCTTCCTTTGAGACTAGCAGCCCCTAAATAGAATTGGGCTTTAGTATGTGAGTATGGGTAAAAGATGCTGCTTCATTTGCCACTGTTTCTCTGCACTGTGGACCAGCAGACAAAATGTTAGAATAGCTTTGCTAATTTTATAATCAGAGAAAATTACTTAAGCACTAAATGCACTGGGCCCTGTGATGGCTTGGTGTGAGTCTGTCACTCACAGTCTGGCTGTGGCAGGATCTACCCTTAAGGTCTTGTTCCAGTATGACATCTATCACTTCTTTACAGTTTAATATTTGTAACAATGTTTTATTTAGGATTCAGCCTGCAATTAAGGAATCTTATTTGTAATGCAAATATCTGTAAAACGTGAAGAGGAGGTGTGACAGTGGGTACTGTAGGGCTAGTTCTGACTCTAAGGTCACTTTATGCTTATCTGAGGTGGTCTTAAAATGAATGTGAGTTATTTATCTTGCCTTTTAAAGGTCTCTTTATAGTGCTGGAGATGTAAAGGGGTATTAGTTTGAAAGGTAATCAGATCCTGCATTAATCTCTTTCACTCTTCCTCTGTGTCTTCATGCACATGCTCTATGCTTGAATATATGTATGTCTGTATACACATGGAAGGATTAATGCTTTTCGTTTTTTAACACTTACTAAGGAAGCATAATACCACAGACTCAATTTTAAGAGGTCTAAAGGCAATCTTTGAATCTTCTGCTGCATAGTTCTGATCCACTCAGTGATCTTCAGCTGTACAAACAGCACTGTTAGGTTGCTAAATGTCAGAAATGGGAATGAGCAGAGCAGAGCTGAAATATAGGAGATGTTAAAATACAGACTGGGGTGGTTTTTCTGTCTATATAAAATGCTCATATGTATGTCTATGTGTACATGCATGTTTCATCCTTTACTTAAAGTATTCAAACTGAAAGACCTTGTGTGTTGCAGGGACAAGCTGTGGACAGGAGCCTGCCAAGTGTTTCTTGCCATAGAGCAATACTGTTAAGTCCCTTTTATTCAATATGTGCTAAAATGAGATTACACAGAGAAAACTCTACAGATAGGTATTACAATCACCTTCTTACCTTTTGTGCAGATTCTGGATGAGAAATTCAGAATATGATCCAAATTCTCCTATAAACACAGCCATTGACTCAAGTCAGTGCCTTTGGAGCATGTCCTCAGTCATGCCATCCTCCTTACTCTGTGCTGTTTCCCAATTCTTACCTCCTGCTTTTTTTCTTATATATCCAATGCAGAAGATTTTAGGGAGGCCCACAAAAGCAAAGCTCACAGTCTCAGATTTTAACAACTCCTGCTGACTTCAATGCTGATGTCCAATGTGTCATTCTAAAGGGCCTGCTGTAAAGCTGTGGAGGTAGGCCTGATTGGGCAAACATGGGCTCATCCATGTTGGCTTGCCCAGACATGTTCCCCTGCTCCCCTGCTATGGCTGGGGGGAGGCAACCGTGGGAGAGGAGGGCGAAAGCCCTGACTTCACCTACTATGGTGAGGCCTGGCAAAGTGTCATTCTGATTGTCTAATCTATGTCCAGTGCCCCATCAGTCTCAGGATGGATATTGATAAAAGGGGTAACCAGGTAGCACAGAGGCTGCTGCCACCTCATTTTGCATCCTGAATTTGCCTGGAGAGCTTACCAGGAACAGGCTCTAAATGCCTGCAAGCGAATGGCCTGCATAGCCAGCATGACATCATGCTGAGACTGCACATCATGAGACATCCTGCCTGCACCTGAAAGTCTCCTGCCAAGACAAGAAGTCCTGGATACACAGATCATCCAGAGGAGCCAGGAGACAAGGTCAGAGATTGTCTGCCTCCTTTCCCCAGAAGTCTGGGAATAATCAAGTCTCAGCAGCTGACCAGAAGGAGTTCCCTGAAAGTGTTTGGGCACTGTCTGGGACTGTGGCTAGCCCCACGAGTTGGGTAATAATAATTTTGTGAGTAAATACTTAAAAGCCTCTTCCAGTATAATATTTGCATTTGCCACTCTAGGAAATAAGTGCTCTAGTTTTGGCTGTTCCCTGTGTGCATCAATTTCCAAACTCTGCATTTTGAACCTGTGAATAAGTTTTCTGGCGAGTTTTAATGTTAATACACAATTTTTGTAGTTATTAACAATTATCATCTGGATATCAAAATTTATACAGATTATAAATTTGGCAGAATCTGTCACAAAAGCCTAAGATACTTAACAGGATCTTCTATGTACTGGCCTTCATCTGTGGAGATGCTGTGAGACAGATATTGTAGGCCTGATTTTAACACAGAGACACACACTCAACCTTTTAACACTCCCATAAAACATCTTTCCTGCAGACAATTTCTAGCCAGGTGCTTCTGCCAAAGTACTAAACTTGAAGGTTGAATGGGGTGTCCCCTGTTAATGAATCTTCTGTACTGATCCAAAGCCCAGAGCAAGATGAGTGGGAAGTTTATCACTGATCTTGCTCAGCTTACGAAAAGGATGGTAGGTTCCCATTAGAAAAGGCTTTTAGAAAACACAGGGAAAAGACCCTGCATGGGTTTATTTTCAGATTTTCAAATCAGCAATGCAGAGAAAGTGTATAAAAATCTGGTTTTCCCTGACAACATATATTTAGCTGTATAATTACTAAATGTGGGGTTTGTTACTTAATTTTTTTCATGCAAACCCAGAGATTCTTAATAGCAGCAAATGGCTGTACGTGCCAGCTTGTAATATCCACCAGAAAAGCCAGAGATCCTAGCAATTTACCACACAGTATAACCTCTACTAACAAATTTAGCTATTTTTGAATGTCCAAAAATAGCATGCAAAAGAAGCTCCCAAGACAGTATTAGGGTACTGAACCTGGAGTCAGACTGATACTTTGAGTACCCTTTGCTTCTGCAGGATTTCAGAATACTGCATTGTTTGTAGGACTGGGATTTGAAGTCACAATTTTGTCATGACATAGTCTTTCTCTAGCGATAGCAAATGCTACATGGTGGTTTTGAGGTGAAATCCTGACACCCATCTGTGTTGTTTCTAACATTGGAGCTGTTATTAAATGCTGAGCTGGTAGCCTATCCTATTGCCTGAGTTGCCATTACACCATTCTCAAGTGCTTGCAGTATTGCTGGACTGGGATTTTTTTTTTTTTTTCATGATAGAATGTCTCTTTTTTCCTTTTCTCTCATTTTTTAAAGTGAAATATGACAAAAGCTTGGGAGATTTGCCCACATGATGAATTCTGATGTCCTCATCATTGCAATGCTTCATACCTTAGAGA
Organism: Pogoniulus pusillus; assembly: GCF_015220805.1. NCBI lineage: Eukaryota > Metazoa > Chordata > Aves > Piciformes > Lybiidae > Pogoniulus > Pogoniulus pusillus. Next base: position 11,406,082 of record NC_087278.1, read on the forward strand.
AGGAACTGATATGTGCGGCAGGAACGTGTCTTTTGCCAACCTGGTTTTAGTGGTTTGGGTGTTACTCGACCCCCCACACTTTGGAAATCACCCAGCCTAGACTCAGCCAGCTCTGGAAATTAGAGTGAAGCTTATATTTACAGCTAGCACAATATACAAGCAGACATTTACAGTATATACAGTTATATACAGAAATATACAAGGTAAAAGGTAATACAGAAACACAACTCCCCTCCCAGAAACCTGAGTCCCCAGGAGAGGCTCCCAACCACCCTTCCACCTTCTCCCACCCCTCTCAACCTTACCCCAGTCCCAAGGAAGAATGGAGGTTTGGCCAGGGGGTTAGGAAGCAAAGTGGATTAATCAGAGAGGCTAGAGAGAGAAATGCAGTGTAGAGCTCCCCAGCAGCAGTGCCTTATCTATGTTTGGATTCTTGTTCTTATACCTCTCTCAGCAAGCCTATGAGTGAAGTAGACATCACCCTTGTTTTCTCTTTCACAGCCTGTGATCTAATCTTCTCACCAAAACATTCTAGCTAGGCTCAAACTAGCACACTGGTATAAAAACTTAGGCAAATTGTAATGCTGGGAAAGCATCACAGGTGGAGTTTTCCTTGACTTCCAAGAGGCTCAGATCTCCAGAGACTTTTTCTGGGGAGTATGTATGGAATAGGCTGAGCAGATTATATATATCCCAGTGACACAGCAGAGATGAACATGCTGCACGCAGGGGACTTGGACAAAGACTTCCATCTTCTGTGACTGCTGCTTCTGAGTATTCTGTGCCAGCTTCTGACTGGACAGTTGTTGCGGGCTTTATAAGGAAAGAGCTGACAGAAACGAAGCTCTCAGATGAACTGGAGAAAAAATACAGAATTATATTTGGAGAAAGAAACACAGAAAAGAAATTACAAAGCAGATACAAGATCCATGGTGAGCCCCAACCCAAAACTAAATCTACAATCCCCAGTGCTCCAATCCTGCCCCCCAAAACACCTCTGCCATTCAAGAGGCTTAAACATAAGCCTCTGGAGGCCCCAACACAGGCCAGGAGCAGGAGGAAAGGAGGAGAAGCTGACCTTGCTGTGAGTTTATAAAGAGATAGCGTAATTATGGGCTTGAATAATGATCCTCTAGTCCCAGAGGATTTTTAACCCTGTAGTCCTCAACCTGGGACAGTAGAGCTGAGAGCAGGAACTTATTTGATCTCTCTTCTGGGGGACATCTGTTGCCCTCGCTGAGGTCCAAACAGCATGGGAGAGGAAAAAAATCCAGAATCATCAATAAAAAGGATGAAAACTAGATTAAAGGCAGAAAGGGAAAAAGGAATTTGGACGTAGATTCTGGAGAAGGAATGTTTGGAGCAGGAGGACTGCAGGTGGGGGGAGCTTGCAGATTACTCGAGTGGGGACTAGGGGCCTAGAAACAAGGCTGAGAGTGACTTAGCAGAGCTTGCCTCACGAGAAGGAACAAGGTGAGGGACAAACAAGGGAAACAAATGCAAGGAGACCAACCTGCCAAGGCACTGTGAGGCCAGAGAGGTCTGGGAACAGCTCAGCTGAGAAGGATTGCAGGGACCTGGGGAAAGGAGGTGGAGAGGACTACTGAGGTGTAACATCTGCAGCTGAGATCAAGGAAAGCTGTACTTCCTACATTACAGAACTGCCTCAGATGTTAATTGTGCCTAGAAGTTCAGCTTGTTATTGTGGTGATTATTTGCTGTTCAGATAATCCATTACTTCCACTCAGCAAGAGTAATAGCTACTTTTTACATGCTGCAGCAAAATTCCTCCCGCTAGGTAGGATTGCTCAGGCGCTATCCTCTTTGTCCTTAGCACAGCTTTGTTTCACAGAAGGCTCACTTTGACCCACAGCAGACGTGCAAAATTTTACAGCGTGGGAGGAAGAAAGATTTAATTGACGTGGGATTAGCCTGGCTTTTATTGCTAATCGTTGAAGAAGCCAGAAGTACTTTATGTAGGTCATCCCAAACAAGGCTCAGTGAATGCTTTTTCTGCCCTACATCATCATCTGCTTTGTTTGTGCCATCCTAAAGGCAAGAGTTAATTCACACACTTTCAAAGTGCTAAATGCTGCCATCCAAATTGCCTACTGGTGGGAACTGGGACAGCTACTCTAGAGGAGATGAAGCTGCTGCAGTTTAACTAGATGAGAGTTTCATCCTGGGCTGGTGCTGGTTTTCATCTCAGTGGCCAAGCTGAGTTGATTTTATATTATGAATCTCGACTGCAGATGCCAGGGAGAAGGGAAGATGATCGGAAAGTTAAAAGCTTTCATCTAAGCTACACCCGTTGTGTTAGTATGATACTGAGTGACTTCAGCCTAGTGTCATCTCACCTCATCTTAAACATGATGAGAGAGAGAGAGATGCCTACATTAGGTTTTTATCCCCTTCCCTAAGATCTAAAAAGCCTCTAGACACAAAATTTTTGTTTTGTTGGCTTTTTTTTTTAAATGCTACTAATTTCTTGGAAAATACTTTTGATCAGGATTGTGGACTGCTCTCACAGGAGATTAAATCCTGTAGATTTTGGTAGGAATTAATTGCTTCTGTGCCACAAACAGTTTAACAAAATCAAACAAACAAAAAAAAAAGAAGCCAATCACAAATCTGCTTACACTAGGAAGGGGGATTTATGAGCAGACTAACCAATTCACAGGTGAAAAGTACATGTTGTGTGCCATGTATCATATGGATCTGCCATCTGTCATATGGACAGAAAGCAACACCTCATCTCGTGAAATTGCATCAGCTGGGTAAGTAGACCTGGTAATTCATGAAGATTTATGGTAGAGGTGAGAACCCTCTGGCTTGCCTGGTGTGCCTCTGCCCACCTTCAGAGAATACTTTTCCTGGGGTGAGGTCTAATCACCTGCTCCAGCTGAATGCTCAGAGAAATAACTAACCTTTTTTTTTTTTTTTTTTTAATGCATTTGTTTCTTTGATTTGGCATCATGCATCTCATGGCCACCTTTTTTAATTTGTGAGACCAGTAAAGTCACAATGCTAATGAAAGCAGTTGTTGTTTCTCACTATAGTATTTTCTGAGAGAATATCTACCATACTTAACCTGGAAAGAACACATTTTGCAGATGTGAGAGTGCTTCCTAGAGGTGACATTTCCCACATGCTCAGCAGCAAGTAGCCTTGGCACTGAAAATCTTGTAAGGAGCAGTGAATCTTCTGCTAAGCAGGTACTCACTTATGAGGATTCATGTTGTCATGCTAAGGATGAGAAGTCTTCATTATAGTCAGTGTATTCTTATAATGGAAGAGTCTGTAATGGGGATGCTGTCTTGTCAAGTCCAGCTGATATTAAGGTTTGCACAGCTCTGTTAGTATTTATATGATAAACTAAACTTTTCAAAAGGACATTAATGTGGGAGCAAACTATAATAAGCTATTGAGTTTTTTTATCTGTGTCTACACAATATGCACGCCACAGTTAAAATTTTGTCATTGGAGAAGTACTATGACACCAAGCTGACTGTTGCTGTTGGTATGCTAGAAGGACAGGGTGTCATCCAGTAGGACCTGGATCAGCTGGAGAGGTAGTCCTAGGTGAATCTCATGACCAAGTAGAGGGTCCTGCACCTGGACTGGAACAGTCATCATTATTAATACAGGCTGGGGAATGAGGTGATAGAAAGCAGCCCTATGGACTGTTCTGGTGAATTGGAAGCTGGACATGAGCCAACAGTTTGCACTTGCAGCTCAGAAGACAAATCACATCCTGGGCTGCTTCAAAAGAAGCATGGCTAGCAAGTCAAGAGAGGTGGTTCTGCCACTTTGCTCTGGTAAAACCTCACCTGGAGTACTTCATCCAGCTCTGAAGCCTTTCAACACAGGAAGGACGTGGACCTGACAAAGCAGATCTAGAGGAGGGCCACAAAGATGATATGAGGGCTGGAACACCTCTCCTGTGAGTACTGGCTGAGGGATCTGGGGTTGTTCAGCCTGGGGAAGAGAAGGCTCTGGGGACACCTAATAGTGTCCTTCCAGCACTTGAAGCAGGCCTATATAAAGCATGAAGAGGGACTGTATATAAAGGCCTGCAGTGACAGGATGAGCAGCAATGTTTTTACATTAGAGAAGAGCAGATTCAGATTGGATGTTTGGAATAAGTTCTTTAGCATGGGGGTGTTGGAACACTGGAACAGGTGGCCTGAGAGGTAGTTGAGGCCCTGTCCATGGAGATGTTTAAGGTTAGGCTTAACAAGGCTCTGAGCAACCTGATCTAGTGGAGGATGTCTCCACTTACTGCAGGGGGTTTGGACTGGAGGGGACCTTTAGAAGTCTCCTCTGTTCCAAACCATTCTGTGATTCTATGTAAAGGAATAGATGAATCAGATCAGAAAGAGATACTTTTAAGGATATATATATATATATATATATATATATATATGCAAAAACATAATTTAGGCCAAATGTTAATCTTTGTCTCATAATTAAGTATGAATTTAACTCATAATTAAGTATCCTCTTAGCTTGCAACCCATATGTAATCTAATAAACAATGAGTGACTGCCTGGTTAAATAGCAGGCATGCAATTATACCCTTCTAGCATGGTCATTTGCACATGCAGCAGGATAGTAAGGTACCCTTGAAATGCACTGTGATATTAATTTAACTATTTAAATAGCAATCATCTCCTTGACAATTCTATTAAGATGCACTAATTCTTTTTTCAAGCAAGAAACAGAAAGATATAGTAAGAGGAGGCTCAGGAGCGACCTCATTGCTGTCCACAACTACCTGAAGGGAGACTGTAGCCAGGTGGGAGTTGGTCTCTTCTCTCAGGTAACCAGCAACAGAACAAGGGGACACAGTCTCAAGTTGTGCCGGGGGAAGTATAGGCTGGATGTTAGGAGGAAGTTGTTGACAGAGAGAGTGATTGGCATTGGAATGGGCTGCCCAGGGAGGTGGTGGAGTCACCATCCCTGGAGGTGTTGAAGAAAAGACTGGATGAGGCACTTAGTGCCATGATCTAGTTGACTGGCTAGGGCTGGGTGCTAGGTTGGACTGGATGATCTTGGAGGTCTCTTCCGACCTGGTTGATTCTATGATTCTATCTTGGAGGTCTCTTCCAATCTGGTTGATTCTATGATTCTATGAATATTCTTTCTAGTCATTGTTGTAAATAGTGTTTGAATGTTGTGCAAAAAATAAAGTGCGGATTCAGCTGAATGATGATTTGTAAAGCAGAATGAATGAAACTCCAGTAGTACGTAAAGGAACTCCTGATTTCTATTCCACCAAAAGAAATCTGGATTCCAATTGAAGTTTTGTTTAAGTAAAGATTTGTCACGGTTCGGACTCTCATCTTTCTAAAAGCAGTGTCTCCTGAGGGATGTTATAAGATCTGTACAGAACAATAGCACAGAAAAGTGAGAGCCTGTTCCAAAACTCATTGAAATCAAAGGAAGTATTTCCATTATTCAGAAGAAGATTATAGAGTGATGTATAGGAAAATACCAGGAATTATTCCATCAGCCTTCACAGGAGAACATTCATCTGTAAGCATTATTGTGCATTGAAACCATTATGCTTACAGTTCCAGGAACAAGAGCTCTTCTTCTTAGCACAGTATTAGAACAAAAAATGCCTACCTTTTCCTTCTTTTTCTCTTGAGGATGGTGAAACTAATACTTAAATGAATATGAACAGAACAAAAAGGAGAGATTTTTGAATTGAAATGTCTGTGATTCCATATCTGTTTTCTCACATGAAACACTGAGATTTATATAAAAATGTCTACAATTCCTGTAAAATTAGTATTTGTCTTAATTGCTCTTTAATATGCACTTGTACTCTTCAAGATGCTTTTAAAAACATGCTAAAATGGTGCCTTTATTAATAACTAATATTTTAGAGCAGCACAAAAAAGAACTGTATTTGACATGTTAAGATCAAATATAGTTCTTGTCTTCCTTTTGTTTTGCAGTACGCTTTATAGCATTTTACAGCTTGTCCTTTAAAATGAATGCATTTTAAATTGTCTAGCCAGCTGTTTGGGTTTAAAACATAGATCACACGTGGAATTGGTCAGCTTCATAGATGTTTGGCTAGTTTTCTCTTTGTGCTTTCCCCAGAACTCAGCTTTTATCCTCTTAAAGCTACATGTCAAAGTGACTCGAGATTTGATTGCTTTTAGATGCTCATTTTGATTTTGAAAGACCTTAGCTTCCAAGTGAGCCCAAAAATACCTGTTCTCTGCTACTCTGCCACCCTTGGGATAGCCCAAGCTCAGTATCCAGAAGCATAAGACCTGTTAAAATGTAGGCTTAATTCTGGCACCTCTGCAGCTGAAGGAGCATTTTCACTGCAAAACCTAACTGGTGCAGATATAGAAATTTCAAGAGATAGAATAAGGATCAGTTAAAGATCTTAACTTGTCTAGCAGTCTGTCCATGGTGCTAATAGCAGTTGCTATTCTCCCAACAGAGATAGCAGCACAGGAATTGCTCAATTCTGCCCCTGTACTCTACACTGGTTAGACCATACCTTGAGTACAGTGTTCAGTTCTGGGTCCCCCAGTTTAGGAAGGACATTGAGATGCTTGAGCATGTCCAGAGAAGGGCGACGAGGCTGGGGAGAGGCCTTGAGCACAGCCCTACGAGGAGAGGCTGAGGGAGCTGGGATTGTTTAGCCTGGAGAAGAGGAGGCTCAGGGGTGACCTTATTGCTGTCTACAACTACCTGAAGGGTGGTTGTGGCCAGGAGGAGGTTGCTCTCTTCTCTCAGGTGGCCAGTGCCAGAACAAGAGGACACAGTCTCAAGCTACACCATGGGAAATTTAGGCTTGAGGTGAGGAGAAAGTTCTTCACTGAGAGAGTCATTGGCTACTGGAATGGGCTGCCCGGGGAGGTGGTGGAGTCGCCGTCCCTGGAGCTGTTCAAGGCAGGATTGGATGTGGCACTTGGTGCCATGGTCTAGCCCTGAGTTCTGTGGTAAAGGGTTGGACTTGATGACCTATGAGGTCTCTTCCAACCTTAGTGACACTGTGATACTGTGAACTCTGAAACCTGTGATTGCTCACTGTTTCATTGCTAGTCTGGATGCTGAAAGTAATACACATAATATATCAAATATGTAGGTCATAATACAATGATCTGTCTTCCCTAGCAATTTACTCACAAGTGCTTTCTCCTGTCCAGTGACATGCAAGAGTGAGGCTTGGGGAAGTCCCTTTATTCTATATGTCCCCTTCCACTCCCCACTGAATCACACTGCGAGTTCCCAACCTCCCCTTTCTCTCTGATTTGCTAAAATAATTACAAAGCACTTATGCTCATGTCCACTCTTTCCTCATAGCTCCAGAAACAGCTGTCTGAGCTGGATGAGGACGACTTATGCTATGAATTTCGTCGAGAACGTTTCACCGTCCATCGCACTCATTTGTATTTTCTACATTATGAATACGAGCCTGCTTCAGACAATACTGATGTGACACTAGTGGCTCAACTTTCAATGGACAGGTAGGAAAAATAATCTTTTGTTCATCTGGAAACATGAGACAATTAACATTTTCTTACAGAGAAATCCAGTTCTGTAATGCTTTGGGGAGAGGAAAAACTGCTTGTGTAGAAACATGGATGTCATACTGTAAGACCTTCCTTGAACTAGGACATGTAAATATCACACATGCACCCAGAATTCATCTCCACACTGCACATGTGAGTGTGGGTAGAGTTTGTAATAGGAAGACTACTGGAACTGCAGAGGTTGTTATTTGTTAAGATTGACAGACATTATTAGTTTATGGAGTTCTGTGGCAGCTTAGAAAAAAATATGTTTGTGATAGACTTAGGCAAGTAATAGTAGCTGAGATTTTGCAGAGTATTTCTTCATTACACAACATCAGTTTTACTTTCATTGGCATTTTCCGTGCATAAAATTGCAATTAATGATTTTTCTTGCAGTGAAAATCAAAACTAAACATTTTAGCGTCAAAATGGGTAGTTAAAAATAAAACTTCTTTTTCTTTTAATGTGCTAGGGTGAAATAAAAAAAGAAATCTCCTTTTGAGAGGAGATGTAGCATTTTTACACAAATGTCAATTTCCAGAATTTAACATTTCCAATTTAACTCTTTTCAACTTCCAGTTCTGATGTAAAGTGGAATTTAATTGGTATTTCATTTGGGGAAAAAAAATCCATTTCGTGACAGGTTCCACCTGCACTTTTCTGATTCCCACCATTGCAATTAGTTGTGATTTTTCGGAAGGCCTGGAAGTGCAATCTGGATCAGACAGCTTTATGGAATTTGGAACTGTCAGTCTCCTTCTGCTTCTCAGTTCGAACCTAGTCCAAACTTTGTCTCTGCTGCTATTAGAGTGGGTTACAAAACTGTTCAGAACTCCTTGAATATTAGCCAGAAAGTAATATTTCATTTAGCAGAGTGCATACAGAATGCAACGTGGACCACGAATGCCACCACTGCTACACCAATGGAAGGTCAGCACTATTCCAGAAGGGTTGGAGAAATTCAGATCAGCAGAGCAGTTACAGCCTGGTTTAAAATAAACATGAACAAATGAGGGCTATTCTGTTTTGCCAGTGCCTCAGCACTGCATCCTGCACATCGTGTTATGATGTGCTATGCACATCAATGTCTGTACTATTGATTTTTAATTGAGGAAACATTTCTTAAGTGTTCACAAACCTTTGACTAAAAAACTAAAGAAATAAATTAAGCCAGACCCTGGGTGAGTGCCACAGTAAATTAGTAAAGCTGGTGTGTGCACATAGTTTATTTTCCCCCCAGAATTTGATGCAAAAGAATTGAAAAGAATGAGCTGGGGCTCAGCGCTGATTCACTGGCACTGATGCAAAATCTGAGCATCTGTTTCCCTTTCTGGATCCTCACTGGGGCACATGTTTTTATTGATAGAGAGAACCACACATTTTTATTCAGGAAGAACAGCCCTCCTGGTACTGTGCAGGAAAAAATCTTCCCTACTTCATTGGTGTGTTGGTATAAATTATTGATTTGAGTTGAATTTTTTTTCTTTCAGCTAAAATCAATAAATAATATCATACCAAAGAACTGTTTAGCTGCTTTGTTTTCTTTCACATCTTTCAGTTACTGCCTTATATTCTTTTTTATCAGCTTTAAACCACTTTTATTAAACTCCTCCAGCATAGCTGCAGAGATTTAAGAACAGTGCCTCAGATGTAAGATGACATGTACATAAGCAGTGTGCTGCACGCTACATTCCTGCATCGTTCTTTCAAATGATATCTAAGAAGAGGAAAGGCAAAAAAAAACAGCTCCTGGTGTCTCCAATTATAGTCCTGTTAGAGATGAGACTGACATGACTACTGTGACAGGCTTATCTTTGCCTGTGTTGTAGGCCTGGGAAATAGAAGAGAGAGATGAAGTTTAGAAGTTAACATCAATGTGTAATTAGAAGAATTGTGACAAACTCTGTTCAGTGGTGTTCATTATTGGTTAATGGTCACCCCTGATATCCGAGTGATGTTTTGTTGGATAATGTCTTGATTACATCACTGTGGTTTCCATGCATGTGTTTCAGGCTAGACAGCCTTCTTAAAGGTGTCCTTCTTAAAGGATCAGAAATCAGAATGGGAGCTTGCAAAAATGTGAGATCAGGGTGTGGGCAAGGAAAGACATAAATATTACGCCATTAGAAGTCTAGGTGAGACTGAGTTGTGGATGAGTTGAGTGTTCTAAAGGAGAAAAGTGAAAACAAAGTATCTTGCAAAACAATCAAATTCCAGCTAAATGCACCCAAACAAAACCAGGCTTCTAAAGTATTTACCAACGAAAGGATGAGCTCTTTTATTATGCAGAACAGCAGCACATTTATTTTCTCTAGAGTCCTTAAGAGAACGTGTTCCTCAAGATGGGTAACAAAATCAAAACAACTTGGTCATATGGTTAGGAACTTTTGAACTTTTATGGTCAAAGGAGACTAGCATTAACAACCTGCAGATAGCAAAATTGGGAGCATCACCCAGCAGGCTCTGTATCAAACTCCTGGAAGTGGAGCTTGTCAATGAAAGCAAGGCAGAAAAATGGAGTATTCTGAAGGGCACTAAGCTGTCCAGGTGGAAATTTATACCAGCAAACCCCATTTCCCACTTAACTATCAGGAAAAGCTTTGCAGGCATTATCAGGTGTGCCATTTAAATAACTTATGTATGCCATTTGTCCACTGCGCAGAGTCCTTGAAAGGCATTTTGCTCCATTTCTTGCTAGGCAAGTATACCATTTTTAAAAGGCTGCCCTAAATCTGAGTGCTGATGAATCGGAGCCTTCTGATTAATAGTTTCCACTATGTTGGAAAAAGAAAAGAAAAAGAGGTCTTATTCTCTCTTTCTTATTTGTACAATCAAAAGCCTAAAGCCTTCACATCCTTATTAGATCTTTTTTATCGATTCGTGTTTCTAATTCAGCTCTGTGTTTCAGGCTGATAATAACCTTTGCTTCAATAACAGATAAAAAGAAAATAATGTAGTCTAGTAAAGGTAATATCTCATAGCTAAGAAAAAATGATTATATCGTCTTGGATGTCATCATGATCATTCAGAAATGCAGGAAAAAACTATTAATTTTAAATCAGAATGTATGTGTGGTGGTATATCATTGCCTTCTGCTGCAAAGCTTAGGGAGATAGTAAGAGGCAGGAAATTATTTTCTCTGATCACGATGATGCAGAGAACTTTTCTTGTGTTTTGTATAAATATTAATGGGAAAAATGTAGTAATGTGGATTTGGAAGGGAGAGAAGATAATCATGTTGCATAGTTTATCCTTCCTAATTTTTAATAGAATATCTGGCTAGGCTGCATTGGTTCATTTCCATCTGTATTAACTCAAGAGGCTTTGTAATCAGTCCTTGCTATATTTTTGGGTGGCATATCTTAATTCCTAAGCAATTCTCTATAAATTACCCAAAGTGCTTAAATGATATTGATCAGGCTGGGCTTGATTTATGCTCGTGTAAGAGATCTTTTGTTGTGATTTTCATCAATAGGATTGTAACTGCTGGAAGTTTGAAAAAAAAAAAAACAACACATCAATACAATCTGGTTTTAAAATGATTTAATGAAATTTGAAGTGCTGCTAAAACATACACAAATTAGTACCTTAAATGATGATTTTGTCTGAAATGCTTTTTTAATATTCCACAGCAATGCCATATCTCTGCTTCCTTCTCTCCTTACTCCCCACACATAGTAAATCCCATTTCAATCAGTGTGTCGTCTTTTCGTCCTTTCCCTGACAGTGACTCTAGTCAATGCAGATGTTCATATAAGTCAGTATTCCCTTGACCTGTCACTTCTAACAGCTCTTTATGTCTGACTTACTGCCTTGCAAAAATCTGGGGAAAGTTTTCCTAAATAAGAGATAAAATGATTTTTGGGTCTGTGCACCTTCCTCATCCAGTGTGTTGAATAGCAGTGTTATTTTAGTGTGTTAGCTCGATCTGAGGCGCAAATTGGGCACTAGGCACTGCTTAGTATTGAGAAAGCTATCCTGTAAGTAGATCCACATAGATCCCTCTAAACGCACAAAGCTCCCATCAGATGAAGTCCTATCATTCATGTGGGGTTTCCTGCAGCATCAATGCTTTAGGCAGAAAGGATAGTGTTGATTTCACTTAGGTTTAGGTATCTGAGTTGTGGATGTATGTATCTGAGCTAGGACTGCCTTAGGCTCCTTTGTATTCAGTGGAGACAAGTAAGCATATATAGGGTGAAGTCCATTTCTAGAAGGAAACCTCAACTTAGATGAGATGAATTGTGCTGTAGAAATATTTATTGCTTTCCACGGCATGAAAAGTGACCCCAGTCTGTTCCACTTAAAGACAGATGCCTGCATTTGATCAGATGAACCCAAACAATAAGTCCCAAACAGGGAGACTGCCTTTCTTATTCTCATCCTTCCTCTTTCAGGCTCCAGATGCTTGAAGCCATCTGCAAACACTGGGAAGGTCCAATCAGCTTGGCACTCTATCTTTCTGATGCAGAAGCTCAGCAATTTCTGCGCTACGCCCAGGGCTCAGAAGTCCTTATGAGCCGCCATAATGTTGGCTACCATATCGTGTACAAGGAGGGCCAGTTCTATCCTGTGAACTTGCTGAGGAATGTGGCCATGAAGCATATCAGCACACCATACATGTTTCTGTCTGACATTGACTTCTTACCCATGTATGGACTTTATGAGTACCTCAGGTAAGCGGACAGAGGAGGGATTCCCATTGTCACCCATGTTTTCAGCTCCTCCAAACCCCATCCTTCTCACATATTCCCAAAACAAGACCATCTAAGCAGATGCATCTTAGGGATGTTTAAAGTGTGACAGTGCTCAGAAAGGCATAAAAATATTTAGAGTAGAAGGAAGAGGCTGTAACTGGAAGTAAAACAATACAGTTGGGAAAGAAAAAACCCAGGTCTAAATGTTATCCCTCTTAGTCATCAGAATAATTCCCTGAGAGCAGCAGAAGAATCAATTTGAAAATTGAACTGGACTAAGTGTTATTAAATGTGCAAGAGCATCCTGCATTAGCAGAGATGTGAACTGGGTGATTTCCCTAAACAGCCCTGGTTCTTAATGTCACTGACAGAAAAAACATGCAAAGCATTACTGAATTTGTTCTCCCTGTGACAGACTCGTAATCCAGTTCTGTATCTTGAAAAGAGGATGATAGTCTAATCAGCTCAGAAATACGACTGCAATGCCAGCACCTGTCAAGGAGAAATAATTAGCATAAGGAAACTGGGCAGAGTAACCTCAGTGTGCATTGTGTCCTAATGAATGTGAGCAGGTTGAGCTGAGCAAACCACAGACCTCTGATCCATTAACTGAGCTTTTAAATTTTTCACGGAAGACCTTTTTCCCCTGCAGAGGCTGGTCATCTGAGGCCACAGCATAGAGCAAGGAGGACACCCTGTGGCCAGACAGGAGGATTTCAGTTCTTTAGTCCTGACCGGTTTTGCTTTTCATCTCTCTTCTAATTTGGTAAAAGTTGATCAGTGTTCCAGTGAGAGTCTGTCTGTAGGAGATCCCTTTCAGTCCATGAGCCCGGAGATTTGGGGTGTAAAGTGACATGTACCTTCTGGTATTGTAAACTTGTGAGGTATTGCTTTGTCCCTCCTCACTGCAGGGTGGCTGGACTAGATGGCTTTTAAAGGTCCTTTCCAACCTGAACTGTGCTGTAATTGTCTGCATTTGAGACTGCATATTTCAGTAATTTGGAAATTTTATTGTGCTGTGTTGGCTTCTTTCCCATGTATTTTGGGGATATTTGTTTTTGATTTGTGCTGTAAGAACTCAACCAAAATAATTCTGTCTCTCACACTCATTAGCTGTCTCACGGCAGGAACAGTTGTTGTTAGCTTCTCTGTTCTTTGACATTACTGTTACATACTGTTAACATTTCTTCAGATTGATGCTGGACACAGTAAGGAGGGCAGCTGTTGATGCCAGCAGGTAGCAACTTGTTTCTCCATGCTGCATCACAATGCACTGGTGGGAGCCACCATTGAAAGGAATAGAGAAGACAGAATGATATACCGCAGCATTCTTCAGATATTACCAGCCATAGAAATAACTCTCATGTGGTGGTAATGCATTATAAAGCTAAATGCATAGTGAGGCCACTGTTGGTGCTGTTTCAGAAAAACCTTACCAGATTCACACTGAAAGCTGCTGCATCCAAGACTTTGTGTTAATCTACCAGCCTATGTCAGGCTCATAGCACCATAACTCTGATTGTGGGTCTCTGTTGCCTGGGAATACCACAGAATCACAGAACATGCTCAGTTGGAAGAGACCTCAAAGATCATCCAGTCCAACCCACGACCCAGTACTGAAGGCTCAACAGTAAACTGTGGCCCTAAGCACCAGGTCCACAGGCTGCTTGGACACCTCCAGGGACAGTGACTCCACCATTGCCCTGGGCAGACCATTCCAATATTTCTGGTGAAGAAATATTTCCTAATATCCAGCCTAGAATCAAAACTGCTAATCTACTACTAACAACTTTCTAAACAGGCACTGTATTTTTTTGCTTTTGTTGCTTTTTCAATAGATTTCTCTGAGCAAAATAGTAGGGAGGTGTGGTGACATTATTTTAAATATGGAAGCCCTGTATCTTTCTGCATTGACTGTTCTCACTGTCTCTGCAAGCAGCTGATTAGTGCTATCTGTCTGTCTGAACGGCAATGACTGTTTGAGAGACGTGCAAACCTTTTCATCTTCATTCCTTCAGATAGAACAACCATAAGCAAATAGAAGTAGTGTGGTGTTTCAGGCATCGCTTTTTACAGGATGAGCCAGACAAGTCTCTCTCACTGTGAGTCTGCTGATTTACATATGTTATATGTTGTGTTCTCTACAGATTATGTATTGTCAGAAGAAAAGGAATTTTTGAAAGATTCTCAACATGTTTTTCAACGTATTTGGAAGGTGTGCTTCTCCCTCAAAATAGCCAGTTTCGAAGGAGAAGCTGATGGAGGTGATAGCGCTGATGATTTTCTGGCCCTCTAGGTATCAGGTGCTAGCACTTGCATTTGTGCTGATTGAGCTTTTTCACAGCTCCTAAGTAAGACCATCAACTCTCCTTTTTGTCCTACCTTGTGAAGTACAAAAGGAAAGAAATGTATCATGTAAAGATTTTTCTGAAGTTTATGAAACTCAGGTGCTTTCATGATCTGTGCTGAGTCAAAGTCTTTTGTCGACTTCCCTCATTAGTTACTGAGGTCATTTTATCATTGCCCCAGAAATAAAGGCTCTTTCTGGTTGCTAGAGGTAAGGTGTTCAGCTCATCCGCTAGGTTATTGTCACATAAAGTAACTAGGCAGGCTGCTTATCTACACCTGCCGCAGCTAACATTCCTGACACGTGTGGTTAAAAAATGCCCTTTGCTTCCAGGGACACATTTAGCATGAATTGGGACCTAGCATCCACAGGTGTTATACCTGTCCTCTGCAGTATGAGTTGCGAAGTATTTCTGTTCGTTCTTCAGCATCTCAGGAAAAGACACATTTCATGTTGTGCCCCTCAGTTTTCATTTGTTGAATGCCTTTGCAGGTTATGCATTCATTGCTTCTGCAGGGAGGAAGAACATTCTAATGAATTTAACAATGAACTCGGCTCTCCAGTTCTTACCACAAACTCTGTGACTGCTGTATTTGATACTGAACTAACCATTTATGGAGTTCTTGATGGTGGAAACTAATTTGAATTAATGGACTCCTTGTTTCTGAATTCACTGCTTTAGGATTAGCTTGCTAACTTTTCTGGGTCTGAGCTTCTTTATTCTCCAGGAATGAGAATGATATTACTACATGAGAATTCTGTGTTAATTTTTGGAAAGTATTATGGAGAGGATATGATTTGTATCAACATGCTAGAGTTCATTCATCCTGTAGGGAGACTCTTGTAATTTAAGATTCATTTTTCCGATGCTCTGCATAAAGTAGGGTCAAGTAGTAGGTTTAGGAATTTCACCCAACCTTCACTATGTCAGAATAGCATGCATCAGGTCTGAATGCAAGCAAAGAGACAGCTCTTCGTGAAATCCTACATCCTTACTTTGGGGAATGGGAATAAAAGGACAGATAAACCAAAAGGGATACAGGATCATATTACTGAATCCAAAACAGTGGCCCTCATAAGGACAGCACAGGAATGAAACCATTTGTTACTGCTAGTTTGCAGAGTAAGTGTAACAGAACCAGTCAATCAGCAGATGGCATCTCCACTCAAAACAGGAAAAAAGTCACCCCACAGAAGAAGAATAGGTTAGAATAGCTGGAATAGGTTAGATTTTGATCTGCTTGTCCAAGGAACAGTCCACCAGCCAAGTTATAAGAATAAAATAAAAGCTATTTCTGCCCCTAATCCTCCTTGACATTACCACGAGTTACATGGCCTCTCTTGTCCTTTGTCACATGGCTGTCAGCACTGATTCCTTCTTCCCCTTACATTAGTCCATTATGTCACATCAAAGGCAGGCTATTCAACTGACAGGTCAGTGATGCTGGACTTGAGCATGGTGAACCCCTCCACTTTGATCTTACCTCAGATGCTCACATGTCTCTTGAAATCTCTTCTGAAGAGATTATCCTGATATTTTATTTCACTCTTGAAGTACTCTCACCAGTTTGACTTTGTATGACTGCAAGTATTCTTGTTTTCAGACCTCTGCTTCTTTCCACTTATCTAACTTTTCATGTTGACCTTTCATGGTGCAAGTGATTTCAGCCTCTTGCATCAGTTTGTTCTCCCTGCCTTTTGGTTTTCCTCATGAATGTACAGTTCTGCGATTGGCACCTATATTGAATTTGCAGATGACAAGAGTAGGGAGTGTGCACGAAGGATATTGATATCTGTATCTCACAAGCAAGTCACGTTTAAGACTAGTTGCAACACAACTTGCTCTATCTGACAGCCTCTGTTGTTACTTATTTGATACCTATGCCTGTCAGCTGTGTTCTGCTTTGGACTGCCAACTTGGGTGGGCAGGTTTTGCACCAATCAATGACAGTGCCAAGCACAGCACAGCCTTAATTTCTACTGGGGACTTCTGAGCTCTCTGTCAAACAGAGAGACTAACAGCCATACATGGAAGCTGCTGTTTCCTTGGAGAGCCCAAAGGCTGGGCATCACTGCAAATGCAGAAGTTATGATAGGCAAGAAACATTTGAGAGCATCATAAAGATAATGCTGGCATTGCTCAATGATTTTGAAAGGTCATAGAGGCAGAATGTGAAGGAGTCACTTGCATGCAGGTGTCTTGGCCATTACTGATGGTGAAGGAGAAGCTAGTGAAGAAAGTCCAAAAAAATTATGATACAATGCTGCTAAAACCCTTCATTTGTGAAAAAGCTCACTGGAATGTGGCAAGTATTCTTTAAACAATGCAAACTTTGCAGTAAGGCACTGAGAACAGATTTCTTTATATAGAACAGGCCTGTAGGGTGGTGTGAATTCTCTAAAATTCAGATTTTATTAAATAGCCTTGCTCTTCTCCTGTTTCTCTGATGGCAATATAAATGAATTCTAGGTATTCTGGGCCAAGAAAAGTGATTTGTTTTGGTCCTTCTGATATTATGACAGTCATCCCAATTCCTTCATCTTATAAGTCTGTAGAGAATTTGCTGCTTGTCAACATTGTCCTTGATTGCTTGTTGCAAAAACATAAAAGTCAGGACAGTGAATCCTGTTAAGGGGAACTGACTTTGACAGGGAGAGAGAGGCATAGTTCTCCTATGAAATATGAAAATAATGAAAGGAAAATCAAGACAGATTTATTTCTAATGACAAGCATAGTAAGATTCAGTTTTGGGATGGAAAAGTAACTTCTTTGGGTTTTAGTTTGTTAGGAAAGAATAGACTGAATAGCTCTGGCAGGGAGGGTAAGGTTGGTGAACTGTTGTTCTCCTGCGCCAGTTATCCTAAGGCTCCTGTCTGGAGAAACGCCTCACTGTGCCAAATGCAGTATGTACACACACACACATGCTCACACCCCAAAACAGCCTGCACTGAACAGCTGGCAGCAGAAGAGGGGGAAAAGCAAGGTACCTCAGTGCATCCAGTTCACAGTTCTTCTCTGCCCAATATACAGAGCCAAGTACAAATGAGCTCTGAACTCTGGATTCTGCCACGCACAAGGTTAACAATACTCACATAATTACTGCCAGTGTACAGTTTGCTGGTCTGCACCATGTCCCATTGCAGTACACCTGTGCCTTACCTTGAACAAAGACCAACCACTGTGGCAGCAATGTTCTCAAAGGTGTCTGGTCAATGGTGGTATTAAGGTAACACTCACTTTACAGGACACACAGAGCTCTAAAGAAATACTGAAAAGCAAGTATGATGGCATGGCACAGTACAGAGAATAGCTGGGCTGAAGGGCAACAAAACTTTGCAGCTCCTTGTTTTAAAAAGTCTCACTTGAGTCTTGAATAAATCTCTTTTTCCCTTTTGAACTGTCATTGACTGAGCAGCTATTTGCCATATACGTAGTAACATTCAGCTATGTTTCTCCTAAAGGGATGGCTCCTCAGCCATGCTCATAGCACAAGTTCAGCTCCGTGTACCCCTGGACATGCAGGGCAGCATTGGTCAGTAAAGCATGGAAGCTCTTTTTGAACTGTGGTGTTCTCCCTGCTCTTAGAGCAGCAGATCAAAAGTAGTGGAAAATACTGAATGCTCATGGGGAAAAAATCTGGGTTATAGTTACATTTGCAGTATCAAACTACCCATTCTCTGCACTTTGTTTTGAAAAACCAAGTGATTTGCTCCATTTAAAACGTTCTTGCTTTTATTTGCTGTTTCTTTTTGCTAGGAAGTCTGTCACCCAGCTAGACCTGGCTAACACCAAGAAAGCTCTGATCGTACCTGCTTTTGAGACCCTCCGCTACCGCCTCTCCTTCCCTAAGTCAAAAGCAGAGCTGCTATCTATGTTGGACATGGGAACCCTCTTCACATTCAGGTAATGAAAAGTAATGAAGTGTAATCATTATCTCTAAAGATTTTTTTTATGTTCTTGTGAATATTTGATTGTTCTCTCTTACTGTCAGAGAGCTGACTCCATAAAGAAACCTATTGGATTTTTTTTTCCCCTTTTCATGGAGAGGCAGTGAAGGGAATCATATGTGGATATATGCCATCTGCAAGCCCAGCATTTTATCTAGTATTATAATCCTCTACTGGAGGACTTTAGTTGTTAAATTGAATTTGTTTTATTTTCATCATTTTTTATTGCGCTACAAAATCAAGCATGACCGTTACACTCGTGTGTGTAATTTGCTTTTTGGCTGCCAAATACCATCCAGATAGCTATGTCCCTCATGTGACCAAAAATAATTTTTCTCTGCTTGTTGGTTCACTTCCTTACTGACTTACTGGAAAAACAAGTGCAAGCTTGTCATGTACTCAAAGTGTGAAGCAGCTGCTTCAATAGCCAGTTTCTCAATGCAGAGGTAGAAGTATACTCAGACTAGAAGTTGAGAATACTTAAATCCAGAGCTCCCCTCTATGGCTCCTTTTGTGGCTATGAACAAGTCACTTCTATTATCTGCCAGAGTTTTCAGTTTTAAAATGCAGCTGCCAGGGGTTAACTGTCTCTTGGGTGTGCATGGGAAGGTCTGATTAGCAGACATTTGTAAAGCATCACGGTAATGGGAAGAGTATAATATGGCCTTATGATGTTGCGCAGAGAGGAGGTCTTAGGAGACCTGCATTCTCTTCTCAGCTCCACTACTGCCCTGCTGGGAGGTGGTACCTGAATCAGTTCATTTTCTCACATCTTTGTTCACTATCTCTGAAGTGCAGGTAACAATGTTCACCTCTTCTTTTTACAGCATTTTGAGATGTAGAGATAAAAAACTGTGACAAAAATAGGTAATATCTGTGACCAGTGGAGCTCTTCATCACCTCTCCCATCCTTCCCTTACTTTAGAGCTCTCCTCACACTTCCATTCTCTGTCTTACACACCTCTCTATTTTCAGTAACCACCCTTTCCTCACTTGATTGCATGCTTATGTCTTAGCAGGCAGCTCATGTGAGTCTGGAAAACCTAATTCTGACGCTACCTCTAGCAGTAACTGCCTTGAAATAGAAACTTAAGATGATTGAGAGAGGCATGCCTCACTCTGGAAAATTACTTAAGGATGCTGATAGAGCAAGTGCCTTTACTCTGCCATCATTATTTAACAGCCAAATGCAAATTAACAAAGATCTGTTACTAGAAAATTATTGTTTCTCCCATAGCTGAAAGAAAAAAATCCTTCAGTGGAAAATAGCATCCTCAGGATTTTCAGATGTTACATTCTACCAACAGCCAAATTTTCTGCTTGAGCAGCCTTTACTGTAGTTTTCATCCTCAAGCTATACAGTGTGTTAGCATGTAACATACACAGCCAGATTTGCAGATCCTTTCTCAAGTCTCACCCAGGAAAAAATGTCTTTCACATCAGTGGGAGCTTTACCAGAGCAAGGTTAAATAAGAATTGAAGGACATGCAATCTGTAGCTGGTATACTTATTAATGTAAGACACATTTTACAAATGCTTCCCCAGTTTGTTTTGGCTCATTTCATTGCTCAGATCTATCAACAGCCACAAAGCAGCTGTGATTTGTGTTGAGAATTTCCACCTCCACCTTCAAGGTGCTTTAATAATGCTGCAATTCGAGGCTGAGCAGGTGGGAGTGAGCTAGGGAGGACTGCTGTGACAGTGATTGCTGAGAGTGCCTGCAGCATCCCAGTCCCTCACACCACATGGTAGATTACAATCTTTCCCTCGCTGAAATTGCTTTTGTCACCTCTTTTCCAAATGGTGACCTTTTCTAACTCTGGGCAGCTAAGAAGTACAAAACAGCTCTCAATTACATTCCCTAGTCACCACCAGAACTAAAGGGAAGATGTGAGCATCTGCAGCTGGCAAGGTGTGTTGTGTGGCAACCTTCCGCAGCAGTGGGCTGCTCTGTACCAGCTTGCTGGCTTTGCTTGCAGGTGCTGGCTGTGACTGTGCCTGCTCAGTGCCTGGTAATCACTGGTGAACCACAGATGTACTGCCAACACAGCCTTAAGCCACAAGGGAAACCACAGCTGCCAGAAGGCACATCATATCGAGAAAACATAACCGGCAAGAACTGATTAGCATTCACAATCCAGCAAAATGTTTAAGCATCTGAGAACTGGGAAGGTTCTTTTTTCACCAAAACATACCTCTCACTGAAATGAGCAGCTTTGAGGGGACAGTCAGGGAAGAAGAACACTCCAAGAAGAGTAATGATTTCACTTTGCTAACTTTACCAAAGCTTGCTATAGTTTTGAACTTCTGCTTTAAATAAAAGCAATCAACAACACACAGTATGTGGAGGGGAGGGAGGTGGGAAGGTGGGGGTTTTCCAGCTGTTTTCCATGAACCATGGGAAAGAAACTCATCATTTTACGGAGATTGAATGATTTGGTTTGGATTTGTCAAAACTGCCAGCATAGTGAAAAATATGTTGTTCACAATTTCCACAAGTTCTCCTGGGACTCAGTGAGATTGAGTGTGGCCCTAAAATCCAATGTGTATTTAAGTCTTGAGTGACAAGGAAGTGAGAAGGAAAATTAGATTTATTCCTTTACCCTGTGAGGTGGAAGAGCAATACAGACAGGGAACCACTTCTGACAACTGCATCACCAAGAGCAAAATCTGTTGGAAATGGCTCACTGTTTCATGGCAGCTTCCTCTATCTGCACAGCCATCTAATGGTGTCTGCATATCTTACCTTGCAGTACATTTCATGAGGTGGTCAGCCATCAGCCAAGACCTAGCTCCAGCAGATTATACGTGTGTGAACAGAAAGATGTAGACTCATATACATTGTATGTACAAGATATGCGTGCAATCCTAACCCTCACAGTTCTTGTCTCCAATCTAATTATTCTTTAATAATTAGTGTGTGCACATCTGAGTTTTGTATCCTGGACTCATTTTCCTTTGTCCTTACCTCAGCCACCATTTTGTTACCCTCTTTCCCTCTTCTCACATCAATCACTGTGAAAAAGCAAGGAGATCACCTCTGGGGTTATTTTCCTTAGTACAATCAGGTTTGTTCCCTCCTTTCTGCTTTGTCTTTCCAATCTCACATGCTTATCTTTCCTTCATTGTCTGTTCCCATTTACTTTACTTTTCTTTCTTTTTTTTCTCTGCTAGTCACCTCCCTCAACTCACAGTGGTTATACTTGAACTGCTTACACTGGTATCACCAAAAAGGGTGGAAAGAATTTGGTGGGTTTTTTTATGGGTAGTGTCCTGTATCCTCCCTGTTTAAATCAGTGGGAGGGTTTTACTAGAACAGCAGCAGCATTTGACTGCTTATCTGCAGGAATCTCTCAATCAACTGAAGTTTGTATGGGGTTTGGAAGATAAAAATCACTCTGTAAGTGGTTAGTAGTCATTATTATCACCACAATTAATTTCAAAATGCTAGAGGTAGGGTTCTAGAAGATACAGCATCCTCAGCACTCCCATATAATTTTAAACCCTGTATTGTGATTGGGTTTTTTTCAGCATAAATACCTGCCCATTAGCATCAGGGTAGATGACACACTTATTTCCAAAAGGGACCAAGAAAAGCAATAGTCTTTTTTAAGATGATTCCAAGAGGCATTACAGATTGTAAGCATCTTTATGAATCTGTTACTGTCTTTTATATAAATACATATATATATATACACAGAAGGGCTTTGTTTTTCCAGATTCCCCAAGCCATATATCTGAAAGTGGTGCAACCTCTTCATAGTTTAGAAATGCAGCCTTCAAAGGACTGTGCATTACTTTGGACCTTAGTACTATCCTTATAATTCTGTCCTCCTGCACTGCCCCTGAACAAGGAGAGTCAGCAAAGTAATCTCTGGTTTTCCTGTTACAAGCTATACAAATATACAGTCCAAATGAAAACTCCTAGGTTGTCATTTTATATCTCTCTTTATTTTGCCAGTTGTTCTATTATCCAGTGACAGACTGGATAAGAGAACAGACTGGACCCCCTCTCTAAGAAGGATAATCAGGAACAGAAATGGAAGTCCGTGGGTTGAAATGAAAACAGCTACGATGAAAAATGTAATCATTTCAAAACGTAATATTAATGGCAATGCTAGTAGAAAGTACACAAAGTTGTACTCAGCCTGTGTAGTGGTCACGAGCTGTGCATTCCCAACAGTGAATGCCAGTTATCAAGCACTGCAAGAACTAGAGCTCCAGTGAAAAGACAGTGGTCACAGTGAACAGGAGAGTAGGCTTTCTAATTTATAGAATCACAGAATCATAGGACTGCTGAGGTTAGAAGAGACCTTTGAGATCATCATGTCCAACTGCTCACCTAAAGCTTGCAGTCTTACAACTACTCCTAAAACACTGCCACTAAACCATGTCCTTAAGCACCCCATCTACACATCTATTAAATACCTCTAGGGATGGTTCCTCTGCCACCTCCCTGGGCAGCCTGTTCCAAGGCTTGATAAGCCTTCTGTGAAGAAACTTTTCCTAATATCCAACCTTGGCTCAATATGAGGCCATTTCCTTTCATCCTGGCACTTGCTGCATGTGAGAAGTGTATATATAGTAGGCATGATGTTTATGGTATGAAATACTGCTATTGGCCAGCTTGAATCAGCTGCCTTGAGCTTTCACTTCTCCTAGCTGTAGCACCTGGCCAACTTGAAACTGCTAAAGACCTTGATCACTATGGAGACCTGCAGATAATGGCTGTACACAAGCAAAAATGAGATCTCTTACCAACTTTGTTCTCACAAAATCAGGGGCTGCAGTCTGCTCAAAAAAATGGAGGCTTGGTGAATAGAAAACTGATTCTATGATTCTGTCTTGTTAAAATCAGGACAGTATCCCTGTTTTTTTGTGATGGCTTACAATGTCACAAGAATTTCTGAATTTCAAACATTAACTCAGGTCATAATTCCAAAATATTTAATGCTCAGATCCCTTCACTTTTAGAATGAGTTCCCCCTGTGAATTCAGTGTACCTTACATTACAGACTGGCAGGATGTTTGTTTTGCCCCTTCTTGGAGCTTTGTAATACAGCTGGCCTGCTATGCCTTTGTTTCATTATTTAATCTATGAATCTGCAGAAAGAGCCTGTCTCATTGATTTTTGGAAAGGTATAAGAGGAATAAGTGGGCAAGAGACTTATTGACCCTGGCACTAATGGGCTGGATTCAAGCTGTGCTTGGGAGAGACCTGCTGTGACCAAAACAAGATTAACATAGTACAAACTGTTTTTTCTTATTGTAAATCAAGTTGATTACCTGCCTGAGGATCACATAGATACTCCCCATAATGTAGCCAGTACAGCAAAAACCCCTTTATGTAATATTTTACTTATTAATTTAATTATCCACTTTGGCTCCTGCCATAGCAATAACAGCAATGAATAAAATGGAACATCTCTCCAGAGCTGCAGGTGTCTCTCATAACGAATTATAAAACTGCATATAAAACAGATCGTGAATGTCACAGTAATGTAGAAATAGCTAATTTTAGGGTCCTGTTTCTGAGCTACAGGATTTCACAACAGATTTAGAGCACTGGTACAGACGTTCGGTTGCTAGGAATGAGACACAGCACTTCATAATGCAGATGAACTGTCTGTGTACTTTGTTTCATGCATTAGCATTAGGTGGTGCTTTCATACTATACTTCACCAAAGAGATGTGTTTAAACATTGAGCACATGGAGGCTCTGGGAAGCATGCTGGAAATAGTCCTAGAAACTACCTGCAATACACTCTGGAAACAATGATGCGAACTGCAAACTAATGTCCTTGGGTTTGAGCGTTTCATCTAACAAGCAGCATTTGCTTTCCTTGCCAAGATGCGTTCTGTTAATTGCCTCCCCACCTCCGTGCCATTTATGTCTGCTTAAGGTACCACGTCTGGACGAAAGGGCACGCGCCAACAAACTTTGCCAAGTGGCGAACAGCCACCACTCCCTACCGCGTCGAGTGGGAAGCAGACTTCGAGCCATACGTTGTCGTGAGGAAGGACTGCCCAGAGTATGACAGGCGGTTTGTTGGATTTGGCTGGAACAAAGTAGCTCACATCATGGAACTGGATGCACAGGTGAGGAGACTGCACCTGCATATCTCACCTAGGGCTGGGCAGCAGGGTTATTAAAATGGAGTCTGTGTTCTGTAGAAAGGCTTCAGGCTTTGCATCATTGAAGTGCTCATCCAGCTTTACTGAGCTCCTGGAATTATTGCTTTTTGAGTTGGAAACATTTAATTTAGTCCCTATCAGGCACTAAAAGGAGAACTGAATCTGATTTAATTTACTTGTTAGTGCTGAGAAAGTTGTTGTTTTGCAGCGGCCCAATCCCTGCGGTGCCCACCTTCTGCCCAATGGTGTGCCTGAGCGTTGCAGCACTTACTGCAAGTCTCATCCCCCCCTACCAGGGGCTATGTAGATCTAGCTGGAAGTTTTTCAGTTAAACAGAGGTTGTTGAGTCCCAAATGCTTATTTCAAATTCAAAAAGCAATCTTAAATAGAGTCCAAAACAAGAATCTTCAATTTCTGGCCTGGATTTACAGTGTATCTCTGCAAAGCCAAGGACTTTACATTTCCAAAGTCTCTGAATGTGGAACAGATTCTAGAGGATCCAGGTACTTGATCCATGGGCTACCTGCCACTGACAATGAAATTGCTGGGCATAATACATAAAAATAAGGATGGAGAGAAAGCTGGGGTATCCCAGACTGGCACTAAAGCTCTCAGAGCTGCCAAATCCCCTGCCACAACCTACATCTTGGAGGCTGGCAGTGACTGTGACTCTGTAGCCTGGTCCTGCTACTCACTGAAGTGGCAGCACTTGTGGCTCTCAGTCGTTCTTGGGTGTGAGGCTAACTACAGTGCTAATCATCAGGGTCTAGGTCGTGCCATTTCTTTTTAGTTTGGTTTGTTTGGGGTTTTTTTACAGTTTAGTTCCAGTCCCAGTTTTTGAACAAGTTACATTTCATGCTAAGCAAAGACCGATGTTTTTGGCCATCTGTATCCTCTGCTTCAGATCTGGAATATAACTGATCCTTCTCTGCTCTACTCTTACCAGTTTATGTGCAGCAGAGAAGCACAAGGCATGCAGCAAGTCACTGAGAGATTTTGTCTCTGGGATGTAGGCTACAGTCTTATTTGTATGCAGGCATGTATGTGGGAGGGATATTTTCTGTGTCTGCTTCCAAAGCCACAAATACCCTCTGTTTTCAGAAGGGCATTCCCAACAAATTTGTATCTACTTATGTTGAGAAAAATTTACTACAGACCAGAAAAAAATATTGTCCCTTACATTATCATTAAATATAATACTATATAACGCTTCAATTTTCCTGTGCACTTTCCAAACAGTAATCAATTAACTATCAGTTGTGGAGAGAGCGAGTGTAATGATTTATTATTTGCTAATCTGGGTAACAAGGCTTATGCTGCCACTGGCAGCTCTCATCTCGCACTCAAGATTTAACTCTTCTATTCGGAGATGTTTGCC
This sequence comes from Pogoniulus pusillus, assembly GCF_015220805.1. NCBI lineage: Eukaryota > Metazoa > Chordata > Aves > Piciformes > Lybiidae > Pogoniulus > Pogoniulus pusillus. The sequence continues at coordinate 11,432,134 of NC_087278.1, forward strand.
CAGCATACAGATTCACTCATGGGAAATTGGAACATTTTTCTAAGCTGATCATAGTGCAGATATTTTAAATGGCTATTGGATTCTAACTAACTCTGGGGAATTGTTTTTCTCACTCTTCCAGCCTTAAAAACTTTCTCACGTTGGAAAGAAGATTCATTTTCATCTGTAGAAACATAAGTATTGGAAGGGGGCGTGGGATCACACAGCTAACTCCTCCTATGGTAGTCGTTCTGCTTTGGGGTGTCCACAGATCAGGTTGCTGCCAGCTGCTTGGCTGGCTTCATTACCAGCAGGCAGAGCAGCTTCTCAATTGAATTATGTCACTGCTCCTCACAACTGCAGCATCTGTCAAGAGAATTGTTCCAGACACCCTACTAAGGGTCTGTGCCACTAATGTCCTTCAAAGCTGCACACAGCATGGAGATCATCATCATTATTCGAGGGGCATGCAGATGTCCACTGAGCTGGATAAAGTACAAATACATAGATAATGACAATCCCTGTCTAAAGAATTTATAACCAGCGAGTCCAGGACAGAGGTTCCTTCAAGTGCATTGCTTTCTCAGTAGACATTTCTTTATCGTAGAGATGGGCCATTAGGAAAACTTTCCCTTGCTCTTCCAATGACTGCAGAACTAGAGTGTGAGCAGTCCCTTTACCAGGACCTCAGCCCAGCATCTTTTGAAGGGGCTTATTAGCAGCAGACTAGTGAGGTTTTGGAAGGCTTTATGTGCCCGAAGGCCTTTTGGAAGGATGGGAGCACTGCTATGCTGAACAGTTTGCACTGCAGACTGTAGGTGGTCCCTGACCTGCAGAATTATAGACTTGAGATACAAACAGGGAACAAAGAAAAGATTGTATGAACTAGATGTATCTTCACTGCAGCTTCAGCCTTTAGCTGTAAGGTCTCAGAAGAGACATATTTTGTACTACGTAGTTTATCAGCTCTCCTCACTCCATCACTCCAGCCTTTGGTTTTTGCATTTGGTTTCCCATTAGTTCTAAGCCTCTTCCAGCTAAATGAACATCAGATTATTTCACTGTTGCTGTACATTTGTCACCCCAAACAGAAGCTCATAGGGGCCCATTCCTCATTCTCATATGTGGCATTGTAATTTGACACAAATATTTACTGCTTTAGCACTGCCTGGCAGGGAACAGGCATTCCCATAATGAGAAAGGAGCAGTCATAGAGCTGCATCTGCACCTGGCTGTCCAATACATGCTGCTGATCACAGGTATTTCTGGGACAGCACCGAAGTCTTAGCTGCACTTTGGGCTGACCAATACCACTGCCTGAGTTAGGAAATGAATCTTCATTGTGTTCTATTCACTTATTTCTATTTGTTTGGGCTGTGTGGCTCAAACACTTGGTTTCTGGCAGCATCATAACCCAGCAGTTCTCTGTCTTTTCCAGATTGATCATATTATGTTAGGTGAGGAAAGATTTATAGGTGAAACACTCACATTTATTAGCACAAGTGTGTTCTCTCCCATAAATCCCTTTCCATAACAAAATGGCTTTGGAGTACTCCACCACTGTGCTGCAGATACTCTGTGTCTCTGCACAGACTAACATTTCCAAACGACTGGGCTTTTCAAACCAGGGGAAGTTGTGCACCGTTTCTTTTAAAGTCAGCATGCTTTGTGGCTGTTCCTTCCCAGCCCACTGTCTTCTGCAGAGATGTTTAATGAATCAGTGCAGCAACAGCTACAGCTGTAAATAGAAACTGCAAGAGGACAACAGTAGATTTGCCCATGGAGTCATCAACATTTTTTGTCCCCATTTTTTTTGCATCCCATACAAGAAAGATACAAGTTTTAAAAACTGTTATAAATAAAAGGTAATGTCCTAGTTTTTAGGATACTTCCTTTGGCTGCAGAATGCTGAGGTTCACATCCCTTTTCTGTCTAGTTCCACGCAGGAGCAGATATTTGGTTCTTGACATTACACATTAGTGCCCTCCCAGTTTGTCTAAAGATCAGCCTTTATCTAGCTTTGCTCTAATGGTCATATAATTACTTACAAAAATGGCACAGATCTAACAGGAATAATTGAGACCAAAATGAACTACCATTTGTTAACAACAAAAAGTGGTGAAGAACTTGGTCAGATGTAAGTAGAGAGAGTTAGTGAAGTAGTTTCAGAGGAGAGAGGTGAATTAGCACAGTATCTCATACTGTGTGAAGGAGAACTTCATTTGCATAAAACCTCCTCAAAGCATATGGAATTAGCAGGTCCATTTTCACGCTTTGCCTACAAAAGATGTCATATTCTCTCTCAGGTTTATAAATAGGTTTGGGTAGTTTTGTCACTGCAGGTATCTCATTGCAATGTGTGCCTTTGTAAGTATAGCTTACTCCAGCCTCCCAGGCAAGGTAAATTGTAGGGACAAGAGCATGCTTTTACGTAGACACCTGAGACTCATGCTGTGTGCATTCGCAGTTGTGTTGATTGTAAGCACACTACTGCCAAATCCCTGCTGCAGACTTCAGGCAGACCTTTTGTACTGCTGCCCTGTCATTTGGCTGACATGGAGTAAAACATTTTAAAAACTAAAGTTGACCTTTCATAAAACTCAGAAAAAATGACATACAAAAAGGCTTATTTGGCTTATCTATGTGTGTTTGTTGTATCCGAGACCCACACTGCACTGTTCCATGTTGGAGCGTGTTTGGCCATGGAAGTGTGGGAGAGATGCACTGCAGGAGGGCTAGAGAACACCCTCACAGACGGTGTTTTTCTCCCCCCAGGAGTACGAGTTCACGGTGCTGCCCAACGCCTACATGATCCACATGCCACATGCCCCCAGCTTCGACATCACCAAGTTTCGCTCCAACAAGCAATACCGCATCTGTCTCAAGACCCTGAAGGAGGAGTTCCAGCAGGATATGTCACGCCACTACGGCTTTGCAGCCCTCAAATATCTCACGGCAGAGAACAACAGCTAGCAGAGCAGAGCCTGCGTGTGGGGAACAGGGGCACCGGAGGGAGGAGCCGCTCAGTCTTTGGGGCCAAGTCTTCAAACGTCAAACTGAGAAATACTTTGTGTTTTTATATCATAGGCAGCAGTTCTAACAGTAGAAATTTGAAGTGACATGTCTGCGGACTGTGCTCATTTGTCCCTTCCCTAACTACTCCAGGCCTTTCAGCTTTAGCGTTTGAGAGGTGTCAGGGAGAGGGGCCAGCCATGCGCCCACCCTGCCACCAGAGGAGAGGACTGGGCAGGGGCACTCTGCTGTCTTAAGTGCAGAGCAAAGACAGACCTTCGGAATCTAGGACTTCACGTTGCTATTTAATAATTTGACATGCTTTTTATCTGTAAAGGAAGATCTTCGGGTCGCTGTCCTGTGAATTTCAAATCTGCACTACTCTAAAAGGGAACTCTGACCTGTGCACTTCCACAGGGGCCCTGTTAACATGGATGACCTTGTTTATGCAGGATGAGCCAAAGGTCTGAATCAGCCTTGAAAATGAAGGGGACGCTTATACAATACTACACTCCAGAGAAGGTGTTTCACTGGTTTAGGAGTGTACATGATATTGGTTGGTCTTTTATTCTCAACTTAGTTGTTTTATCAGGAAAAGCCCCTGTACCCCACCCTGCCTTTTACCCAGTCCTAAATGCTGCTCCTTTCCTTGCCAAGGAAATGTCTCCCTTGTGTTTCTTTCCCATCTTCAGTTCTGGTGGTCCAGTAAAGAAGATCAGTAGCTCTGCCAGAAAGTGAACAAAACTTGTCAGTGTAAGGTCTGTTTTCACCAGAGCAACTTGTTTGTGTGTGTGTCTCGTAAAATAAAGGGCCTGGCTGTAACTCTATCTTTTTTAGGCAAGAGTTGGATTTTGCCTGTAAGGCACTGTGTGGGGGATACTGATTTGTAGGCTCTTTACTTAATCCATGTCCATCTATAAAGGCATTGGGCCTTGGGCTTTAAGAGGACTTCTTTGCTGAAGAGGGAATATAAACTTGGTGCTCTCCTGCTGCCTGCTGCAAGGTCTCAGAACTACTTCGTTAAAGGAGTTTATAATTAAAAGGAGCAAAACTGTCAGGAATAAACTCCCCATTCGAGGGGGAGAAAAGAATGTGTTGGGAATCTGAGTGTGAGTGTTTGCTTGAATGTGGGCTGGTCAAGTTCACAGCTTCGGTACACACAGGAGCATGCTGGAGGGCGAACAGGAAACCTAACAAGCAAAATGCAGAATACAAGACACTGGACTTTTTACCTTTTTCTTTATTCTTCAGTATTAATGTTGTGTTTACATGGGATGAAGAGGTGAGGTTTAATGCACTGCCCTCTTGCAGGGCTATCTGTAATTTCTATTGCAGTGTTAATAGAGAAAGCAGAAACAGCTCAGTGATAAATGCATCGATCTCCCTGCCCCAAATCCCTGTGCAACCACACATACCAATACCACTGCCTGAGTTGGGAGATGGATCCACGTTGCGTTCTGCTCACTTCTTTTGTTTTTCAGCCACTGGACCTTCTACCTTCCTCCCCACCTCTTCCCTCTAGAGCTTGGTTTTATTTCTAACCTGACATTTCATGAGAGCTGTCTGTTGTGGTGGAAACCATGTGGTTCAACCAGACATTTAAACTACAAATATCACTTCATCATGCTGTGTATATATAAGAAAAGCCAAAAAAAGGCAACATCTTTGACAAGAAATAAAAAAGGGTATATATAAGAAAAGCCAAAAAAGGCAACATCTTTGACAAGAAATAAAAAAGGGTATATATAAGAAAAGCCAAAAAAGGCAACATCTTTGACAAGAAATAAAAAAGGGGCGGGAGGCTACGTGTAACTTTCACTTTTTTGCCCTGGGAGTGTTAACTGCCTAAGAATACATCACTGCAGACTTTTCCAAAGTGCTTTTCTTCTGTTCTTAATGGCTTTATGTAAAGATTTACATAAAAAGCTGTGATGAGCTGGGAAGCAATGAAATGAGTGCTTGGTCATGTCTAAAATATATTCTTTTAAAAAACCCAAAATCTTAACTCCCCAAGTCCTCTATTACTCACCATTAAGGGCTGAGGTCACTGTGCATGTTGATTATGAGAAGAACCCTGCAGCACAGAGTTCTGTTGATTAGCTAATGTGTAGAAAGGGATCAAAAGCTTGATCCTAAGAGAGGTTAACACGGATTGAACCTATATAGAATCTCCAGTCGGTACTTCAGTGGCCACCAGTACCTTATATATGTATTAAAACCTTTGTGTTCAAGATGTACATTTCTCTCTATCTTAATGATGTTGCTTAAGGATGGAGTGGACTTCCCTGCAGCAGCATAACCTGCAGCATGGACCTCTACCTAGTCTGAACGTGTCACTGGCAACATGAACATTGTCCTTTCCTCGGTGGTCATGCGATACGGATTGGGGAGCAGGGAGGTAATTATTTGCTACTTGCCTATCTGTACAGTGAGTCATGGGATGTTCTGGACAGGCTTAGATGTGCTGACTGGTGTGATCAGATCAAGGATTGATAGGAGGGTCAAAGAGCCCCTTTCCTTCCCCTCACTTGACTGACTTCTATGTGTTACATCATGTTGTCTGTGTCTATCATTATTTGGGAGTTGTGAGTCTTGGGTTTTTTAACAAATTTCAGTCCGTTTACATGGCAGCAAACCAGAATTTACATAACTGTCTGTAACTGCCAGCGCTCCTCCAACACGATGAAGAAAACCACCACTGACAAGAATGAAAAGCCCCAACTCAGTTATAACACTGTCTTCCAGTCTTCTGCTGTAGTAGGTATTTGCTAGGAATTTTGTTACTTAATTCTCAATTTTCCCCTGAAATATCTGAGAAATATCAGATGAACCTGGTGACATAAATGTCTTTGATTTATTGATTTGTTCCACCAACTTCTCTCTTGAGCCTTCAGTCTATGACTTCTCCTTATCTTTGATATTTGGAAAGTGTGAGTCTCATTTAGATATCACTCCAGCACCCTCTCTGGTGAAGACTGATGCAAATAAATCATTTAGATTCTTGGCAATGTCCTTATTGTCTTTGTTACTTCTACTTATTGGTTGGGGTGGCAAACCAGTTTTCTCAGGTTTTCTGCTTTTGGTGTACTGGGCAAATGTGTATTTTCAGTTTTAACTTCCTACTGTTTGCTCTTCAGATTCGTTCTTAGCTTGCTCAAACTCCATCTTAACTATTATGCCTTCCTTTGAGCTTTACAAAGTTTAGGTTTCCATTCTCTGAAGGTTTCCAGTTTGGCCTTAATTATTTCTAAATTTCCCAGTTTAGTCATGCCAGCATTTCCTTCCCATGTCTTCCATTTGTCTAGGGGGACACCATACACCATGGCTATTTAGAAGCCCTTTTCATTTTCAGTCTGAGGATTTTCTTGCTTTTCTTTTTGTTTAGGGCCACTGATTCTTTCTTTGAAAAGAAAAAGAGCATTTTAGTTTTACATTTGTACATGAAATACCATTGTACTAGTTTTTGAGGGTTTGTATTTTCCTCTCTAACCTTCTGAAATGCTAACCTTTCCCTAAGTAGGGGACCAGAAATAAAATGGCACAGAATTCTTTTGTTTTTCTAATTTGGGCTCTTACCTTGGCACACATTCATCTGTGTCTCCATTTTCCCCTTCCACTCCAAAATGTTGACACATGTGAGTCACTGCGAACTTTTCATTCCCAGAGCCTGAACTCTGTATTTCCCAGCACCTTCTGACATCCCACCACATTTCAGACATAATTATTATTCCAAATAATAATCTGCTGGCTAGCACCCAGTCCTTCTATTTTTGTTTTCATGCTTCTCCCTTTGATGTAACAGGCTTTGCAAGTTTAAGGTTTGGGCAAAGCACTTGCCTATATTTAACGCCTTACTGTTATCCTTTCATATGTTTCCATGATTTCTCTGTGTTGTCACAGTTTATGCCTTCAGATGTCTAGCTGTAGTTTCCATCCTATCATTTTCTGGCTAAAGGTCATCTACTATTTGACTACCTGACAGGCTTTGGTCTGTCTTTGTTTATCCCAAATAGAATTCAGTATCTATCAGGGTTTTTTTTTCCCCAAGTCCTACTGTAGTAATTCCTTCTGACCGTGCTAGTTTCCTGTGTGAGCAATATGGTTCCACTTCATCATTTACAGGTTTTTTTCTGATTGTAATCTCTTGGACTGCAGGCAGCTGTACCTGCAGACCCATTGCTTTTGTTAGGCTGAATATCACATATGCTCACATTATTCCTAAAGCACAGATTTTTTCACCTGCCAGGCTTCGTGTGGTTTGTATGTGAATCATAAACTCCATTTTCCTTTTGCTGCAACAAGCAGAGGCACTTTGTAGTGTTATTTGTAGTAGCTGTTGTGGCGGAGTAAGCCCTATGTTAGAGGAGAAGTCACAAAAACCTTGTCAGAATTGTAGCTGCTGTTTCTCTCTGCAGGGAAAAATCAGGCCCCAGCACAGCTGAACAGTTTTATAAATGCCCTGTGCAAAACACATTGCACATTATTTTCTGGTAGGTATAACCATACATCGTCCAATTAAATATGAAAAATACATTTTTAATGTTCTCATTTTAACATGCAATTCTATCCAGAAGATAATGCATTTCCTTCAGTATCTTGCCAGCTTCCCCCATTACTCCAGCCTGCCTAATAACCCCATCTGTTTTTGGCTGAGAAAGATTAATGAGCAGCAGCCCAGGGAATCCTGGTAAATCAGCAGATGTATTACTCTTCGGCACTGCACGGGACACTCCTTCCTACTCTGCCAGATACTGTATGGGTGTTCTTCAGGTCTCACTGCAGCAACAGAAGAATACAGCAAGCTCAGCAAGTGGGGTGAGCATCATTATTTATGAGCTTCAGCAAGATCTAATCCATTAGATGGTGGGAGTGCTAAAAAAAGAATGTATCATTGTTAGCTCAAAAAACCTTCAGTTTTAGGAAGAGAGCAGCTAAGTTTTTGCAATTCAAGTAAGTGAAACTGGAACAAACAAGTCCCAGTCAGACAATGACTGCAAATAACCTAATATTTCCACTGCTCTATTAAAAATGAAGTATTCATGGCTACATGAAGCATTTGTTACAGTAGCAATTATGTGTATTTAGATGGTGTGTCTGCATCCATTTAAGTGACTTGAGGGTTATCTGAATATTGTTACTTTGCTTCCCAATGTAAAATTAAGTTTGGAAGAACTTTTGGCTGTGCACAGCAAGTTATTGCTGAAGAAATGTGTACAAAACTACCTTTAGAAAGACTTTCCTTTTGTGGGAATCTCTTTTCATCAGTAGTTCTACGTTCCCAAAACAAGACACAAAGTCCTTGAGACTTTCCAAAGGAGCTGCATCCATGTCAGTTGTCTGAGTCTTTTACAGCTGCTTGGGATTTGGGATTTGTTTGCTCTGCAAAGCAGAATTGTTATGATGACTTGAAAAAATAATCTGGGGATTACAAAGCAAGCCAAATATTTATTTGTGTGATGGATCATATAAATATATTTGTCCAGACATGTTAACAGCTACTACAGTGGAAGTGGTGGCTTATTGAGGGTGTTCAGGATGCAAAAGGTATGAAACACAGGCTGAGATCTTAGCATCTCTTCAGTCATTTTGGGCTGTGTCTCCCCTTCATAGGATGAGAACAGCTTCCTGTCTCTCAGTTAATTACTGTTTCTGTAGGCTTAAAGTGTCCTAAATCTCTCTAGCAGGGATCCATGGGAAGTCAGTGTGCAGGTGACAGTCTGTATTTAAGCTCCATGGTCCATTGCCATGAGATACAAAATTTCAATCTGGAAGTAGTAGTTTTGCCCTAGGGGTAATTCTCTGTTCAGGCTTGTAGACATCACTCTCACCAGATACATTCAAGAAGAAGTCCTCCAACAAGGCCAAGTAAGCCAAGCCAAGCACAGCCTATTCCTCAGTATTACAGCAAAACAATTCTCAGACAATGGATGTGGAAATGTTCAACATTACCCATCATATTGCAAGACTCCTGCTAAGGCCACAAAATCCGTTAGAGGATCTGACATTTCAAGTTGCTGGTGGAGCTGGTGATTTGCTCATACAATGTCTCTGTCCCCTGGCACATGGTCTCTACATATCATGTGAAGGGGGTTCGTAGAGGACTCTTCTTTCATTCTGTGCACAGCATGGATGGTACTCAGAGAATGAAGCAGCTGGGTGATAACTTCTTTTTTACTTTTGCTCTCATTGAGCTATTCATGGTATCATAGCTGCCTTGATTCTGAGCAAAATCAGATTGGTTTTTTACTTTTTTTCCAAAGGATAGGTTTAAACTGTGATTTAGGAAAATCAATTACCCTCTGTGCTCTCAGGCTTCCTGAGCAGAATGCCTGGGGTTCTGTTCTACAGGTTTTTCTCATGTGGAGGGATCCTGTAGTGCTGATGGAAATTACACATTCAGAAGCCTTGTAGCACTCAGCCTGTGAATGCTAAAAGCTGAATGTGCAACAGTGATGAAGCCCAGCTCTGTGCAAGCATGTCTGCTCCATTTCTAGGAGCACCGTGAAGGCTATAGTCAGTCTGTCAGTAAGCAGTGAAATGACTGAATAAATAATTGGGGGGGTGGGCATGAGGGATTTGTCTCAAGTAGCCAAATTTCTAGAGGCATGAGGAAGGTGAAAGCATTCAGAGGTCACTCAGAAAAACTGTTTGTAGTGTCTATGGGTTGGTCTAAGCTCACTTTAGATCTGTAGCATTTCTTATCCAACACTGACCAACCTGCAGTAAATTATATGGGCTATAAAATTCATGAAAGTCAGCACTGAGATTAAACCATCCTCAGCTCAAGCACACTTAGTTTGTTTCAGTTCTTTGGATTCCCACATTGCTCCTTTGGTGATCATATTAAAAAAAAAAAGATATAATAGCAGCTTGATAACTGTAGGAGTCTGACTACCCAGCCTTTTTTGCATTGTCAGCACTGAGGTCAATAGCTGGGGCAAAGCTGAAGTTAGTGAGGTTCATAGAATTTCTTCTTTTGATTTGCCTGTGGATCTGTTGTTCCAGCAGTGCTCTTCAGCAATGCCATGAGGAAAGGAAAAGCTATCCTATGCTGATTGATCCATGAACTCCTCATCCAGCTGGAGCTAACCACCAGCAGCAGGAGAGAAGCCACATCACTGTCTGCTTTGAGGTTTTTAGATGACAATAGTGAGTTCAGTATGGAATCTCTTACTCTGCTGATAGACTTTGCTGAGCTTTCCTGCATTTCAGATGTGCACTGGCTGTGAGTGATAGAGGTCCCTTGGCTATCAGAAGAGATGGAACTCAGCAGCTTACAGGTTCAGAATGAGAACAAGAGATTTGTGCATTTTCCTTCAACACCTTGCACACTGTTTGCTAATTATATTAGCACCAATTAATCCAGATGGCCTGAGTGTTCAGCCCAGAAAGTAAACTTCTGCTGCCTATGTGCATATTAAAATAGACAACAAAATGATGCTGTCTGTAACATCAGCGAATACTGCTATACAGGCTCAAATGGCTCATGGAGAGGTTCCATCTCTTGCTTTTTGCTGATAGGTTTTATTCAAAGAACAGCAAAGGCAGACCAAAAAAAAAGTGATGAGTTCTGTAAGGATTCACAGAGAGTCGTCAATGCAAAACATCCACAAAGTCAGCCTGACAGCTTTTGTCATGAACACAGAGAATACAAGCAGCAGCATCTTCTTTCTGGTTACATTTCAGGGAGCCAAACAAGTGCATGTAATAAAAAGAACTCTGAATCAGAACACTGAAGACCAATGTTTTATATTTTTTGTTGCTTTTGTTTCCATTTTCTTCTGTGAAAATAAGAGTCTGCAAAACTTTTTCATTTTCTTAAGCTGATAGAGCTCTCTTCTGTATCAGTTGGACTTGTAAAGATTACAGCATTGTCTGGGGTGAAGAACCAAACGTTGTGGTGTCCTCAATGCCACTTCTGTGCAGAGAGAGACTTTCCTGTAGCCTGGGGGATTCTTTCCTTTGTGCTATCACAGGTTTTATTTCTGTCTTAGCAGTGTCTCTTCCAGTAAGAATGAAGGACTATTGGCTTGTGCTAGACCACTGCATGAGCTCATTACTAAAACAATGTTTCTGGCATAGCATCTGGGCCTCCACACGAATCTATTCTGCAGAAGTTTTTCCAGTCTTAATCTTCAAGCCTATACCTGAGATAAAATTCAACAATTTGAAGCTCTAAGAGTGGAATTGATATTCTTTGTTTTACTTTTAACATATTCATATTGTTCAAACTTTTGTGACCTCTACAAAAAAATAAGGAGAGAGAATCATTGCAAGTAATCCAGTGGGATGAAATCAGCAGTGTTTAGGAAGTAAGCTACTTAAGCCGTAAATTTTAGCACAAGTTTGTACAACTTACAAGTTTGTTACTCTATGTGTAGGGCTGTATTTCAGGGTTCTTATTCAGCCAGCCCATTCTTGGGTTTTCCACTTTTTCTCCACCTTCTAAATCTGCTGCACCCCTAAATCCATGCTTCTGTCAGCCTTGGTTAGGTGTTGGCAGGTATTTTAAAGATAGTGTAGACAGTTTTCACAGTACTGAAGGATAGAAAAAGACAGTTCTCTAGTCCCAGTGCTCCCTATTGCTGGGAACAGGCTGGCTCCCTTAGAGCCAGCAAGAACTGTTTTATAAAAACAAGGTAAAAACAAATGTTTGAGGAAGAGAAGGTTCAGAGACTTAGTCCTTCATTGCCACTAATGCCAAAGCAAGGCACAAAGTTCCGGACGTGACACCTTACAAGTTGGTAGCTGTGCATGAAGTGACCACGGTGATTATTTGTGACTGGAGGAAACAAAGACTATAGAATATTTGACATAGAGCATTTGAATTGCCTTTCACAAAGGCCTCTGCCAGTAGCCTAATTCCCAATGGACAAGCAGTAAGTAGCATAACAAGTCTGCAAAAGTTCCGCTTCCTTCCAACCTTACTACAGATCATGTTGCCATCACTTAGTCTGTTTCTCCACCCTACATCAGAGGATCCAAAACCTGAAGAAAAGTATCAGCAGATGTTATAAATACTGAATGTACTTTGCAATGCCAGAATTCCTAGGGTTTTATGTGCCCAGCTATAGTCATTCAGGCCCAGATTCAGCCCATGCAGCTCGACAGCTGACTGAAACCCACAGTGTTGTCGGTCCCCTTACTTTCCATTGACAGTCAATGGACTGCACAGAAGTTCTGCAGAGGGCAAGTTTGTTGACCTGAGCCCTACATCACCCCTTGCTCTCTAGCTAGCAGAAAAAGTTACAGCACTGATGATCCCCACGCAAGTGCCTCAGGTGGGTACACCTGCCAAAAGCAGCATGGGAAAAATCTGGGCCAGTGAGCACCAGTTTTAGAGCTACCACCTACTCATGTGAGATTGCAGGTGTCAAAATCCCCTGGAAACTAAGCAGTAAGTGCTACAAGGCAGCATACTCAGTATTAGCTGACAAACTTGAAAACAGCAATCTATGTGATGGAAAATGTGTGGGTGGATCAGCCATGGGAGGGGAGTGATTTGTGGACTCCTGAGAGTGATACACATTGTGACAGGCAGCTTGAGCTAACAGCCAGGAAAGCATTTCTTTTCATCACAAAGCTGTGCTTCGTAATGATGGTTAAAATATTAGCCCCAGCAGTCATTGCTGGTCAAGTTGTGCAACATTCCTTGCACTGTATTACCACCCTGCAGCTCTGTCAAGAGCAAGGTCAGCAAGGGCCAATCTCTTTTTGGTGGTCAGCAGCAATAGGATGAAGAACAGCTACAAATTGGAACATGGACGGTTTCACCTCAACATGAGGAGACACTTCTTTACAGTGAGGGTGACAGAGCACTGGAGCAGGCTGCCCAGAGAGGTTGTGGAGTCTCCTTCTCTGGAGACTTTCAAAACCTACCTGGATGCATTCCTGTGCAAACTATCCTGGATGACCCTGCCTTGGCAGGGAGGTTGGACTTGATGATGTCTGGAGGTCCCTTCTGACCTCTAAAGTCTGTGATTCTGTGATTTGCAGAGAAAGTGTCATCCAGCACTCTTGGAAAAAAAGCAGATAAAAAGATCCATGAGATGGAATTTTAAAAAAGCAAAACAAAATAAGAAAAATTTAGAAAAAAAGAAAAAGAAAAGTCAACAAAATTAATCAAACAACCAAAACCCCCAACAACAACAGCCTTTAACTTGTGCTTCTTCTTAAGACTTAAACCTCATTTATTTCCTGTCATGACCCAGGTGATTTTATGTTCTCCAGGGCACAAGTGGGATGCCGTGACCTTTAGAGTGAACCATGCATGAAAGAAGGCTTGTAATTTTCTTACAGGGCTTGTGGCACTGAAGGGTTTCGAATCTGCAGCTCACCACCCTGTCTCCACGTTACCTGACTGGCTGGCCTTCTGCTTGAACTAATACAGAACTCTTCTGTTTCTCTCCCCAGGCTGGGGAAAGATCCTTAAGTAACATTTCAGGAAAGAATGAAGAAAAATGGATCTTCTTTCCTTTTGCTGCCCCACCTCCAAAGCACCTTCTCCTTCCAGAGTTAGACTGAGGCAAGTGGCGTTTGATACAAACCACTGAATTTACCTGTATGCTTCAGCCCTGTGTGTAAGTTTTCTGGGCAACAACTTTGCTGGGGAAAATACTGTTTAGAATGTGTGTGCAAAATAAACAGCTTGTAAATATTTAAAAATGAAACAAAACAAAACAGGTAAATTTTCAGTGGTGCAATAAAATTGTGGAATAATCCTCTTGGTTCCTTTCCAGTGTCTGACTTGACGTGTGCTGGTTTCAGGAGCATACTGGCTGTTGTTTCTTCAGATGGAAATGAGAAAAGAGAGGTCATGGAGTGGTTTGTTTCCAGCTTTAAGCTTTTCATTACTTTTTAATTTTTCATTGTCACTCCCTTAAATCTGGTTTATTCCTCCAGCCCTCATTCAAAGATACACAAGGCTGTTCCCACTAAAGACAGGTGAGTCATTATCTGTTCAGAGTTAATCATACTTTTACCTCCTTTACTTGACCTTCTTCCTGCTGTTGTCTTTCTGTAATCAAAGACAAGACTTTGACAGCTGGGGGGGAATTGCATTCAGTTCCTATTTAAATATGAGAACAAGCAGATAAATTTTCTACAGTGAATGAATGACACCTACCACCACCACCACGATAGCAAATGCAGCTAACAGGTTAGTATTGCAAATGCTTTATCTGCAAGGTGGAAGCATGGATTTCCCATTATATAGGAGTTCTTCTCTTAATAATAGAAAATAACTATGCAAAAAGCCTTCACTCTCAATCAATTAACCTTTGCTGATAGGTCTTTCAGGTGCTCAAAGCTGCAATTGCACCTCCCATAGTCTCACAGCTGGTATATGCTTTAGTACTATATAAGTAGGACCATAGGAGTACTGCTCTTTCTTTTCCTCTTCCCTGTCTGCTCGGTGGCCTCAGGCTTCTCCACAGAACTTAATTATCGAGCCGGGAGATGGGAGCAAGCTGCAAAGACAGGTTGGCTGCATAATCCTTTATGGTCTCTTTTGTGGTTTGGGCTTTTTTTTTTTAAATGAAAATTCAAAGTCTACTGTAAAAATGTGTTTCCTGGAGATGCCAGCACAGCATTTACATTTGTAGGGACCTTGTGAAGAAAAGGATGTCGCTGAGTGTGGGGTATGAAGCTTCTCTCACAGACTGATTAGAATATGTACAAAAAATAGCGTAAGTTGGGAAGTTAGCTAAGTTTCTGGGTTTCCAGACAATTATAGAATCAAATGGAGTTTGTGTGATACAGGAACAGGCTGGGACTCTAACAGAACTTAGAGCTTTGGGTTCATTGTCAGAAACATAAATACTAAGAAAAAGTATATATGCATGTAAATAGGTAGAAGAATTCACAGAAAAGGAAGATGAAGGGCTGGAAATGTGCAAGTGGGAGTTTGATAAGCTGAACTCTGCAATCACTGAAGGAAAAAAGAAAACCTGCAGGTGTAACTCGCTTGAATTTCCTGACTCTGCAGCAAGGCAGAGCTGGCTTGCACTGGGAAATGAATGACTGAGCAGGTGCAAGAAGTGAATGGCATTAACTGTGTAAATAGCAGCTGGTTTTCAATAATCAGGCTCCCAGAAGGGATCCTCTGCCTATGCCATTTCCATAATACTCACAACTCTTCCTATCCGTCCACCTTTGGCAAATCAGTAATAAAGAACAGGATTCCTTTAGGATTTATGTCAAATATTAATGCTTCAGGACAGATGCAGTAGGGCAGATTACAGTGTGTTTACCCTGCGGTCAGAACTCATGTGTCACCAAAAAGGGGCAGGTTGCATTCCCAAGACTGAAGGAGAGATATAGAGTGTTACTCATTTCTGTATCAAGGCTCTCCAGAGCCTCTGCACAATTCCCAATGGTCTTTGTGTAACCTTCAAGCTGCTTTAGAAGAAGAGCTAGTTAGTGACCAGGTCACACAGACAGATGTGGGACGTGTGTGTATTTGCTGCCTTAGGTATGTTATGCAGCTCAAGAGCCAGGTGTCATTCAGGTTGGTGATGGTGATGAGAGTTCTGCCACAGTCTCCCTGGTTTGCTACTTGAATTTCTGCCTCAGGCTTCCACGGATCAGATCTAGCTATCATTTCTTCACTTTCCTGTCATGAAAAGCATAGCCTACAATTTCTCTGCTTTCTCCCTTTGCCTCAATTATATCTCAGCATTGCATGATGATAGTATGAATCACATGCCCTGCATGGTCACCGTATCTGTAAGGTTCCTACTGTTTGTGGGGAAAAGGAAAAACCAAATCTAAGTCATGTGTCAACACTTGGATTTTGTAGCCCAGGTGCCTGGAGATTCCAAAAACTTCAATCTTGGTAACTTTTTATTTGGATACAAATGAAAGCATATTCCTAGCCGAGCACAAAAGAGTGTGGCAGTTGTGCCAGCTGCTTGTGATGAAACCTGTACTGTCAGCTGGTCACTAAACAGCCTTCATATTCCAGGAGAGAAACAGCATTTTGCTGACGTTCACCCTCAGTTTGCCTCCAAAGCTAGCAATTTCAGATAGTAAATGGCAACAACCTCTCGGAGCTCTCATTTCAGGCTTCTGCTGATGTAGCATTGTCCTGTATGTTGAGATCTGATTTTCAAGGTTAATTCTGCAATTATAAGTGCCATCCACTTTTCTTCTTTTTTAAACAAAAGCAAGTATTTTGAAGTATCCACCAGGGAACAGGATGAACAACTCTAATGGGTTCAATTCATCCTCTGCTTCAGGGCATAACTCCAGTTCTTAGAAGCAGTTGTTCCTCTTTCCTGAACTACACAGGCAAGTGTGAGCCATCCATACACAGTTGCCTTTCCTTTATCATGCCCTTGGATTATTCTTTCACTTGAGGACTCCAATGTATTTCTTGCTGAGAGTAGCTCTTTCATCTTGTTCTGAGGGAGCAGCTCACCTGTTGCCAGCACTGCTCCTGAGGAGACCCGAGTCCTTGTCTCTTCTTCAGCTGATCAGACTTTCTTAGTGCTGGAGGAGCACAAATGTACACTTTTATTCCTGCTTTTTACCTGCTGAGTCTGAGCAATGTTTGCAGCAAGCGGGAAACGTTTACTTAGGTCTGTGGGAAATGAATCAGGAGCTATGTACTACTGCTACACCTGACTGATGTGTTGTCTGGTCACTTAGGAATTTTGTAAAGGCAAGATTGTCCATCATGGTTACCTGGACAAACTATAAGGAACAATGAAGGAACAAAGCAACATCCAGAGGCTCGCAGGAAAACCTCTTATTCAGGTTGCAGGCTCATCTTAGATGTCTGTTAATTACCCAGAATACTGCTTGCCTTACATATTGGATAACAGCACCTCAGCAAGTTTAATATCCTGTGACTGATTCTTTGATTAATGTCATATTTCCCTAAATAGGGTGCTTGCCTCCTGGCATGCATGAAACATTAGCTGCAAAGACTTTAGGAGTTGTCTCAGGAACCTTAAGCAGCATGCTAACTCAATGTAGCTGTGCTTCAGAGGATGGGGCTGGGGATGTGTGGTGGTCTCCTGTAATAAGCTGCAACATGTCGTATGTCAGCTGGGTCACAAGATGTCCCAGCATTTATGCGTTTGTTTTCCTTTGACCAGAGGATGGGGGGAACTTTTATGCTTCACTCTTGCCAGCAATCTCTTGATGAGAAATCCTATGCAGCTCAAGAAATTTCATTCTTTGTGTCCATCTGGGAATCACCTGGATGGTCCTATGTGGATATCTTCAGAGGCATCTGAAAGATGCAAGGAAATTCCATCCTCAAAGGCTCAGATGAATGAAAGCAAATGTGAGGTGCTTCAGTAAGATATATCAGTGAGGTTTGTTCCAAAATGACTTTAATAGGAGAGTAAGGCTGCTACACTGCTCCATCAAGCAGCAGGCAGCTCTCAGAGACCAGAAATCTCCCTCCCTAATGACAACATTTATTTATTTGTGTGTTTGTTTATCTGTTGAGACTTATTTTTAGAAAACTCATCACTGCTCCTTCTCAAGCCTTAAGTAACATTCCAGCTTGGAGGTCAGTTCTTGTTTTGGAGACACTGTCTTCAACCTCTTCACCTCCCTTTTGTGTTTTTCCATTTCACAGTGGCTCTTCAGATAGCGAGGCTGTGTGCCTTCATATGGGTAGGCTGGAAGCCTACAAACCACAGGACACTTCAAGCATGGGGAGAACTGCTGTGGCATTTCCTCCCTGGTCTCTATGTGCTACTGCCCTCACAGAGATGATTGTTGCACCGTGCTCCTCTGAGGTGCCACAGGCTGGCAGGGAGTGTTGAAAATCTAAGATTATTTCAGTGAGGCTCAGTGGTTTCCTTAGAGTTACTCAGAAGGGTGGAAGCAGAGGCACAGATCTGTGTCACTGTGTCCCCATGCAGTGAACCCATTAACACAGCACGATCATGCTTTTGCTTTCTAGCATAGCAGAGCTGCTTGCAGTTGCACTTGAACTGGTTCATGGATCAGAGCTCTCTCCTCTGACAAGAGAATGCCTGCCTATGGATGATCTGGCTTAATTTCATTGTGTTCTCCCTGCATAGAGGATAATTTATTCTGAGCAATAGAAACAATCCACCAGCTCTGCTCATTCCAATTAAGCATGAGGCAAAGAACCTTAACTTTAAATGTTCCTTAAAATAACAATGGGATATTTAATTTTCAGCTGGAACCTGTAAAAGTCCTTCTGCTGCAGTGCTACAACTACACCCCTCAGCTACAACAAAACCTATCAGAGGCTTGGCAGTTTATCTGCACTTTCCAATGCAGTGAGTAGTCACAGCCCTCAGCCAGAGCTGGGGGACTGCTCCCTTCATGTTTCTGGCTGTCAGGAAAGTCAGGGAGCCCCTTTCAGCTCAGTGGCTTGAGTTTGGTGTTTATTCATCTCACCTGAATTTTGTGAAATGTTTGTTTCATGAGAAACAGATTAAAATTGGATGGTTCATTGATTTGATTAAGGAAAGTGATTAGTATGGCAGTGAAAACTTGTTAGTCAAAGATTTTTAACCCAGCTGTTCCTGTGGAAAAAAAAAGAATCAGCTGGGATTTTACTGCCGATTCCAGCCCTCAGTGCAGCTTGCTTTACATGCTGTTGCAAAGCTAAAGGCACAGGAGCTAGAATGTTTGCTTATTCAAAAGGAAAATAAGTCAGCCTGTGCCTGATTTAGTTGGGGCAACTAATGAGGCAGGAATTATAAAATGTGTGGTTATTTTATTTCCCAAAAATCCCTACTCTCAAACTATATAGAAACTACTTAAAATTGGATCCTAATTCAGTCAGGAAAAGTCCTCACAAGGATGCTTATGGGCAATTCATTCATTTAGGAGGACCAGAAAATTAGAAAAGTTTAGCCACAAATGGCTTTGGCCCACTTACAAATAAAAGGCAGCCTGGAGCCCTAGGGAGCATCTGTGCTATTCGCGGCAGTGGAATAAGACTTTTAAGATAGTGCCTGGCTACTTTGGGGCAGTGTTGGAACTACTCAGCATCTTGGTAGCCATTGAGAGGCTTCTAGATCTTCCCAGGCTCTAGCAGGGTGCTGAGAAAGAGGCAGATGATCTCTGAGCTGATCCTGGTTCCTCTTGGCACAGAGGTTTCAGAGGTGCAGAGAGCATCATGTTGGTGGCACTTCTCACCACATCATGAGTCACTTAATGCCTTCTCCTGGTAAACTTGAGGCACTTAAGTTTCCAAGTAGTTCAAGCCCAAAATATCAGGGCTGAGCTGGTCTGAAGCATGAGGCAGAGCAGAGCACACTGTCGAAGCTGAGAGCAGCGAGGCAGAGAATGCTGTCTGGCCAGAGCAGAATGTAGAGCAGAGTAGCACACACTGAAGCAGAGCAGTGAGGCAGAGGCAGCACAACTGCTTGCAACTAAGCTCGATGTATATTATTTGCCTGAGTGCAATGGCTCCTTTGGCCACAGAGATTCACCAGTCAGAATGGCAGTTGCAAACCTGACCATATTAGGTGAAACCAGGGATTGCTTACCCTTATTTGGGCAAGACTCTAACAAGAACCTAAACACCTGTGGGTACCTTTTTATCACTTTGGGAGGGGACATAATGGCCCAAGCCTTTGTTTTCCTCCTACCCTTGCTTTCCCCATCAACAGAAGGGTGGTGCAAGCCAGGACATCTAATAGGCCTTTTAGCCTTTCTGGACAGTGCCACATCTCTGCTTTACTTTGCCAGGAAGAGACAGGTGCAGGGCTATATATGTGCATGTATTGGGATGAGATAAGAAATGTGTGACCGGATCCCTCCATCTGGGGCAAAATTGCTGTGTCAAATGTTCTTGTTCTTTTTGATTGAGGGCAAGTGATGAAGGTGTGGTCTGTTGGCTACCAGAATGGCAGTACTGTGGGCCCTTCTAGGTACTTTCATTCCTGTACCTATCCCCACTGTGGAGTTCAAGAAATGGGATCAAGAAGAGAATACTAAAACCCTACACCAAAGGCTGTAATACTGTTGTCCCTTCAGCACCCATTCTCCATGAACACAGAGTCCTGTGATGTAGGAGAGGGAGTTTAGTGCATTTTGGAACAGTTACCTGCAATAGGCTGAGCTTTACTGGCTTTAAATGTGCCAGTAACATAGCTGAAGTGTTCATAAATGTTATCATCTCCAGGCTGTTCTACAGAAGAGATAAAAACAACAAACCAAAACCAGCCAACCAAACAAAAAACACCACCTGAACCTCCAGGCTTTACCAATGGATTATTAAGGAACTTAATAATTAAGCCAGATGGCTTTCTTTTTACTGTACAGAAAAGTCTGAGGAGAAAGATAAGGAAACCAGAAAGGGCCTTGTCCTGCATCCTCAGGAGAGAGCTAAGGATAGGAAATCCCCATTGCTGAGTGCCAGGCTGGAGCACAGCAGTTGACTCTTCACGGGATGCAAGACTGACAAGAAAAAAGCGCCTCTACTGAACGGGTTGGACAAGCTCCTCACGTACCCCAGTTCCCCACGCCATGGCACATAGAGCTGGGCAGCGCTGCGCCAGTGAAAGCAAGAACACAACCAGGGCTGTAGAACCACAAGCGTGGAAAAGGGAAATACTGTGTTTCATTCAGTCTTTAGACCAGGGCTTCTCAAACTAGGGCCCGCGGGCCAGGTACGGCCCCCCAGGCTCCTCAGTCTGGCCTGCCGGTATTGGCAGAACCCCCCACCGGGGGCTGCGGGGGAAACCAAGCAGCCGCTTCCTGCCGCTTCATCCGCTCGGCAGCCTCCGCAGCCCGCAAGCACCCGCCGGGACTGGGACCAAACCATAGTCCGGCCCCCGACACCACTGGGCTGGAACCAAACTGTAGTCTGACCCCCAACGCTGCTGGGCTGGAACCAAACTGTAGTCTGGCCTCTGACAGCATCTGAGGGAGAGTGACCCGGCCCCCTGTTTAAAAAGTTTGAGGAGCCCTGCTTTAGGCAGCGTGGGGCCACAGGCTGACAGACAGGGCCACCCCCTATCGCTTTTGCAGGTGTATCACAGTATCATCAGGGCTGGAAGAGACCTCCCAGATCATCAAGTCCAACCCTTTAGCACAGAGCTCAAGGCTAGACCATGGCACCAAGTGCCACGTCCAACCTTGCCTTGAAGTGCCCCAAGGGACGATGACTCCACCACCTCCCCGGGCAGCCCATTCCAGTGTCCAGTGACTCTCTCAGTGAAGAACTTTCTCCTCACCTCCAGCCTAAATCTCCCCTGGCGCAGCCTGAGGCTGTGTCCTCTCGTTCTGGTGCTGGCCACCTGAGAGAAGAGAGCAACCTCCTCCTGGCCACAACCACCCTTCAGGTAGTTGCAGACAGCAATAAGGTCACCCCTGAGCCTCCTCTTCTCCAGGCTAAACAACCCCAGCTCCCTCAGCCTCTCCTCGTAGGGCTGTGCTCGAGGCCTCTCACCAGCCTTGTCGCCCTTCTCTGGACATGCTCAAGCATCTCAACGTCCCTTTTAAACTGGGGGGCCCAGAACTGAACACAGTACTCAAGGTGTGGTCTAACCAGTGCAGAGTACAGGGGCAGAATGACCTCCCTGCTCCTGCTGACCACACCATTGCTGATGCAGGCCAGGATGCCACTGGCTCTCTTGGCCACCTGGGCACACTGCTGGCTCATGTTCAGGCGGGTATCAATCAGTACCCCCAAATCCCTCTCTGTCTGGCTGCTCTCCAGCCACTCCGACCCTAGCCTGTATCTCTCCATGGGGTTGTTGTAGCCAAAGTGCAGCACCCTGCACTTGGAGCTATTGAACCCCATCCCATTGGACTCTGCCCATCTGTCCAGGAGGTCAAGGTCCCGCTGCAGAGCCCTTCTTGCTTCCAACTCAGTCACATCTGCCCCCAGCTTGGTGTCATCTGCAAACTTGCTGATGACTGACTTGATGTATAAGTGGACTGAGATTGCCCTCTTCTGGCTGGCACTCCGGGCGGGCAGTGCTGATGACGGGTAGAGAAGCAGGGCTTTTCTCTTCCCTCTCCGTGATATTTAGCCCAACAGTGGCTCTGCTTTCTTCCTTCTCTGGTGGCAGCTGGGCAGGGTCCAGCTTCCTTCTTTTGTGTTTGATGCTTAGCGCCACTTATTTTTCTCCTGTGGATGTGGTTTCGGCCCTGCCTTCCTCTTCTCTTCCTCAGTACAAAAATCATTGCCCACTGTGCTAGGAGCTGTGTGGAAATGCTAGCTGCCGTTTTTAGCAAGTCAGCTAGCAGGCTTTAACTATGGCAGTGTGAAAATGTTGAGTAAACACCTTTCAGAGGGAGTCAAGAAGCTGAAAGAGCTTTCTCTCAGTTTTATTTCCTTTCAGTGCACAGGTTAATAACTTTCCTCCTGCTCTTGCCTGAGCTTCTAGGGCAGAACTCCCTGACAGACACAGGCCTGTTGCTTCTAGTGATACTGCAGTAAAAAAGAACAAAGCTCACAGCCCAAACAGCCCTAAGAAGAGTCTTTACTGCTCTCTCCATGTTGCATTGCACACATGGCACTTTGCAGTCTCATCCTAGGAAAACTGGTGTCTTCCCAGGAGTATATGGAACTTTCAAACAAGATACAAGAGTGAAGGGAAGTGTAAGCCAAATTTAAGGGATGCAGAATGGAACCAGAGTGGGGCTTTGGTGAGTTTTTCTTACCTCTGAGAGTAACATCAGCCAGGGTAGTCCCCAAAATGGAGTTTTTCTTTTGTCCTTGCCCAGCATTTTGTCCCTCCAGCAGAAGGGCTTATGATGCTGTCTAATAGCTTCCTTGAGCTTTTTCAATGAGCTAATGAAGTTAAGAAAGAGCACAGAGGAAAGGCCAGTAGAAGTTTAGTTCCTGCCATGTTAGCAACTCACACTCAGAGCCAAGTGATGCTACTAGCTGCACTGTTCCTTCTTCAATCTGACTTCGAGTCTCTCCTGTGAAACATTGTGGACATTTCTGGCTTGCAGAGCAACCGAGCAGTGGGATAAGGTGAAAGTAGCTATGGAAACAGTAGCCATCGCTCATCAAACGCGTACAAGAGACATTGCTGACACTTAACAGTGCTCAGCTCCCAGTGGTGCTGGTGTGAAATAAGCACCAAAATAAACATGCTTGGCACTGGCAGCCTGTAAAACCAGGCCAAGAAGCAACAACCTAGAAGAGCAGGGCATAACAAGAAGCTGGAAAAAGATCTCAAGACACTACTGGCAAAATTTGTGAAGGATGCTTGACAGGAAAAGAAACACTGTAAGTCCTTGCTTTCTGGGGCCGAGGACTGAGATCTAATCCAGATAAAGCCCATTGACAGGAGAGCTGTATCAGCACAGTCCAGAACGATGGAGTTGGACAGATAAGGGAGCAAAGTCACTGTTAAATACCTCATTCTCAGAGTATTATCATGGAGCTTTGAAGTGTGACATAAGTCTGTCACTTTAAATAAGCGGGGAGGAGGTGCCCCCTGCATTCTCCAGTTGTAAGGAAAATTCTTCAAAGGGAGGCAGAAAACCTTAACATGGGCATGAAACCATGTCTTCCATATCTGGCACTGCAGTAGCCTCAGATAATCTCCTACATCCCTCAGTCGAGACATTCTTGCAATTGCTTTAGAGTCTGATAATAAGTTGTCTGTTATGGTGATAACATTCTTCTTGTGATTGGTGGTGGTGGTACTCCTATGGTGGAGCAAACCTCTAAACTAGTGTCATGGAGTAGAGGCTGCACTGGGGCTTTATTTCATACAATATTAATTGTCAGTGACTTATCTGCCAGATAAGCAGAAGAGTTAGGATCAGCTGATTGTTTTCCCGAGTTATTTGGGACATTATCATCTGCTGGATGTAAGCTGATGGTCCTGGGAGACAGAAGAGCAAAAAAAGAACATGGCCTATAGTCTCACCTTCACCAACTTAAGATGCAGTGCTCTCAGCTCAGCATCTGTCTTTAATGGTTGTCTGTGTGACGTGGATGCCTAAAGAATTAGGTAGAAGAGCCCTCTCTTGACTAATGTTGAACAGGAATCAGTGGTTTGCTCAGTCTTATTTTTATTCAGTGTTATTTTGCACTCAAGATGATTGGCAACAACAAAGAAAATACAGATGGCAAATCATGTAGAACTTGAGAAGCTGCTGCCCTGAAACTTTACTCTGGAGGGTCAGCAGCAGAGTAATGCTAATCTAGTCTGAAAACAGCTGTTCCTTGGGGAGCAGAAAATCATTCTGTTGGGGAAATGATGAGTATAATGTTTTTGTATTTATCTGAAACATTATCTGTCTCATTCCTTCTGCATTTTGGGCTGGTTTTTGGTTTCAGCATAGACAACACTTTCATCTGGAGGGCCACCCACTTATAATGTGCACTGTTGACTGCACTCTGTGAATGAGATAGAGGGGAAGGAGAAAAAACAAGGTAATGGTTAGTTATAACCACTGCTCTGCCACTAGAGACTCCTGGAAAATATCAGTCACATTCCTGAGTACCTCATAGTGCTTCAACAGTTTAGCAGCCCAAAGAAGGTGAAAGTGTGTGTCAGACAGAGAGAAATCTCTGAGGACACATTGGAAACACTTGAAGGAGCGTAAGTAGTATGTCAGACTGACATTGCAGTTGCCGATAAGGTTAACCAAGAGACATTCTTAGCAAAGGACCCAAGGACTGAACAGCTGTTCCTGCCTTCTCTCAAGTGACTGATAACTTGGGAAGCCCACTCTGGTGGATGGAGGTGGTGAAATGAGCTTCATAACTGGTATGCCTGTTCCCACAGTACACACAACATCATAGTTCATCCATTTCCCTTATTCTAAGGCCAGAAGATAAAAGTTCTCCTGACATTAGGCTCTTTCTGAGGGTGGTACCCCCTAGGTTATGGCAGTCCTGTATCTGCTACCTTTGAAGGGTTCTGCATCAGAATGGAATGTGTCAGGTTGGAAGGGACCCTTAAAGATCATCTTGTCCAAGAGCAGGGCCATCTTTAACTAGATCAGGTTGCTCAGGGCCCCGTCAAGTTTCACCTTGAATGGTTCAGGGATGGGGCTTCCACCACATCTCTGGGCAACCTGTTCCAGTATTTCACTATCCTCATTGTGAAGAACTTTTGTCTAATATCCAACCTAAATCTACCCTTGCCCTTTTGTCCTATCACTACACTTCCTTCTAAACAGTCCCTTCCCAGCCTTTCTGTAAGACTCTGTCAGATCGCCCTGGAGTCTTCCCTTCTCCAGGCTGAACAACCTCAACTCTGCCAGCCTGTCTTTGTAGAATGAGGAGGACGTTTGTGGGACAAGGTACTGAGGGGAGTTTGCATTGCTGCTGTCACTTGTGGTGGAAGAACAAATGTTGTCGGCAAAGTCCTTTGAGAACAACTAGCCTGGAGCCTTTTTTTTTTGTGGGAATAAGGGAGCACTTAGAGAGGAACAGGGTTCAGGATGTGTTGGCACATTTCAAGATGCAAGCTCAATGTTCACAGATTGTGCAAGTTCCAGAGAAGTCTCTGCTATGCCTTGTCTCGGTTCCCTCCTTCTGAAAAGGACAAGGGAATTGGGCTCAGTGTCTCTGCCTGTCAGTCTCTCTTACACTCATCATGGCACAGGGACAGTGCACACCTTCAGATCAGAGTGTCTCAAGCTCTTTATATCATTTACATCTAGGGTGATTGGATTATCTATAGACATCATAAAGTTGCAGGAGCTTCAAGCAGTGATTATAGTGTATTTTACACAGGTTATTGTGGTAATGCTCTGGGAATATTTGAGTCAGTCAGGATTCTCGGCAAGCTAAATGAGCTAATTCCTGTCCCTGCAGCCAGCCCAAAGAAAGCTGCCATAGCACAGATAGGTTACATGCTACAAGTGACAGAAATTTTATTCGTATTGGAAGAGTTCTGTAGTAGGCTTAGATGAAGGGCAGTATAAGCCTGGAAGTGTAAATATGCTTTCTGATGCGCTCCAGTGATTTGCATGTCTTGAGTAAGTTGAGGTAAGACAGGCTATGAATCTAAATTGCAGTTGTCATTCCCATCTGGTTCTGTGGGTGGCCCAATGTCATCAGTGTTTCATCTCAGACCCGATCTGACACTTCAGCCTGCAAAACAAAGCAATACTCTTCATTGAGACAATGAAAGGGGATGTTTAATCCTGTGTGAAACAACCTCATGTTTTCAAATGAGGCTTCCCTATCAATTATCACATTTATCACAGAGGCTTTATCCCTCTTTCCTGGGAATACACATCATTTCAGGAAAATGAAGGAAAAGTTAACTTGGAAAGCCATGTTCATTTGCTCTTGATGCTATAGTTAGCTAAATGTCACCTCTAGATACACTGTAATTCAACTTAGTGGGCTAGATGGGACTATCTTTGAGAATCTGATTTACTGAAATCTTTGTGCCTATAATCTCAGTTCCTAGCATTGCCCTTTCAAAATGCCAAATGCAACAGCTTGGATCATTAGCACACTTTCAGTCCTGTTATGTGGAATGTGCAAATGTGACTTCTGTCCTTTGGACAGACACTTTGATGCTGTAGGGACAGTGAGGCAGGGAAGAATGGGATAGTATTTAAAATGTTGTAGGACAGTTCCGATGTCATTGTAACTTCAGTGAAGGCTTACCCCCAAGCTTAACTGACATGAACAATTTACCCAGGTGTCAGAGGTTTGTTATTAACAGATTTCTCTCTTAGAGATGTTATTTCCTTTGCAGAATTTCTTAGCAAGTTTGCTCACTAAACACTCTTTGAATTGTATTTCTCCTTAAAGATCCTAACTTTCTTCTGGGTGATTCCATACAGAAAGGAGGAAGAAGAGGCAGAGCTTTGGGTAGCCTCCTTCCAGTTCACACAGACTGCTACCCTCCCATTCAGGCTGCATTACTGTGAGGGTTGCAGAAGGATACTTCACTGAGTTCTCTGGTATTTGTGAATCCTCGTGGACTCTCTTGTCTCTTGGGATTTCTCTGTTGTTTTGGATCTCTTCC
The DNA here is from genome assembly GCF_015220805.1 of Pogoniulus pusillus. Taxonomy (NCBI): domain Eukaryota; kingdom Metazoa; phylum Chordata; class Aves; order Piciformes; family Lybiidae; genus Pogoniulus; species Pogoniulus pusillus. The sequence goes on from NC_087278.1 coordinate 11,459,040, forward strand.
GAGTTCCACAGTGTAGTTTGTAATCAAAGTGATGCTAAAGTCTTGCCGCAGTTCTTGACAGAGAATTTTCTTTTTATCTGAAGGCATTGGGCTGTGGAGGTGAAAGGGTGTAAATAGGGCTCTGTTTGAGATTGCAGTAAGGTAACCCAGTGAGGGTAAATGCAAGCAAGGAAGAGGGATAAGTAAGGTTGGGTTTTGAGGAAGAGTTGGAAGTGTGTTCAAGGAAAAAGTAAAGGGAAAGGAGGAAGGACAATCAGAAAGCATGAAAGTAGAGAAAGAGATGTAACAATTGAAAAGCAGCAGTATGGGATGCCACAGACACAACAGGAAAAGTGATCAAACAGAAAGAAAAACAACACTAGAATGAGTTAATTGAAACCAAATAGTAACAAAATTTGAATGCTGAAGTGCTACTAGTCACTGTCAATAACTGTGGTGGTTTGGGTGTTACCTGCCCCCCCACACTTTGGAAATCACACAGACTTGACTCAGACGGCTCTGGAAATTTGAATGAAGCTTTATATTTACAGCTTAGCACAACATATAAGCATATATTTACAATATATACAGTTATATACAGAGATGTAAAAGGTAATACAGAAACACAACACCCTCCCAGACACCTGAGTCCCCAGGAGGGGCTCCCAACACCCTTCCACGTTCTCCAACTCCCCTGCCTTACCCCAGATGTTGCCTTGTGCCCCAAGGAAGAATGGAGGGTCAGCTAGGGGGGTTAGGAAGCAGGTGAATTAATCAGAGAGGCAGAGGGTGAGGTTAGAGAGAAATGCAGCCCAGAGCCTGGACAAAGAGTGGCTCCCTTACCTATGTTTGGATTCTTGCTCTTATACCTCTCTGCAAACCTATGAGTGAAGTAGACATCACCATTTGTTTCTCTTTCACACCTGTGATCTAATCCTGCTCACCAAAACATTCTAGCTGGCTTCAAACTAGCACAGTAACACCACTGTACATTGTGTTGCTTTTCACTGGTGCATCATATACACCAGAATGGATATTTCCAGCATCATGTTGTATCACAGGTCTTTAAATACTTAATTCTTTGTCAATAGACAATGTTTGGGCACAAGGCTGTTTAGACTTTTGGCAAACTCTGTTCACATTGCCACAAGGGAGACTGTCACCTTTGTGTGTGTATATATATATGTGTATATGTAGCTTTCATTGTACATATTGATAGAGGAAGACTGTTTGCTGTTTATCTGCCTTGCACTCCCCTGAAATGACATGCCCTAGTTGCAACATACCTTGGAGCATGTGCAAACTGAGAAGCCAAATGAGGTTTGCACTGATGACCTTAATTTTGGCATTTCCCATCTTTCAGATGCTTAAGTTTGCAACCTTGGTGGGTTTAACAAGTTTTCTTCTCTGCAGTTATAAAAACAAAATTTTGCATTTCTCTGATGTATTCTGCCTGAGAATTTGATAGTGTTCTATAAACATTTTTGCTATTAATGACAGCAGCCTTTTGAAGTAAGCAACTATAACCATTACTTCAGCTTTTGAAATTAATACATGCAGAGATCACGCTCTACTGAGTCTCACAGGATGTTGGTGGATCAGAAGTGACAGTCTCTTAACTTTTACATCCTGACCTGTGTTTTGACCTTCAGCCACACTTCTTTTACAGCTAAAAATGTCCCTTTTAAGATCACAGGCCTGCATTTTTGATTCTGCCTGAGGCCACCTTTCATCCATAGTATGTCTGAACAGGGTGCTCATTAACCAGTATCATCTCCAGTCAGCCTGAGGTTCACTGCAAAGGGCCACATAAATACTTTATGAATAATAAATCAGGCTGGAAAAGTTTGGATAATGCAGGTGAGGTCTTCTGTAAGAGCTATGTGAATTACTAATGACAGAGCATCATTAAATTCTTGTTAGCTGAGTTTAAACTCGATCTCCTTGAAATAGTTTCTTAGGTGTCTGTCAGTAAAGGTCTTTTGTGCATCATGTTGCCTTTTGATAGAGCAGTCTCTGTCTGCTGGTAAGATAATTAGTTATGTTTTCATCCTGCCTGGTAAACAGATCTCTCCTTGTTCTTGTAGCAATTCATGCCTCACTTGTTTTCTGGTAGACTGCTTTATTTCTTCTGTTAGGCTGTAAGGGCAAGAAATAATAAGAATTAAAAACAAGTCCAGACTTAAACTTCATAGTCCTTTGGCTCTGTACAGATAGAGTATGTCATGAATTCAGAGAAAACAAATCTTCCATCTGCTTGTACGCGCTCACCTTTCACTCTGTTCCTCTCCCTATGGCCTCACATCTTCTTGTCACTGATTCCCACTTCCTATAACGTGTCTGTAGTGTCTTCATCTCTAAATGCCTTCACAGAGTTTTTCCAGACAAACTTCCTAGACTGTATACAAAACATATCTGTCTTCTCTCTAGAGGCAGTCAGCTTGGTTAGGTACCATCCCTGAAATATAAGACAGTGTTTGAAGCCACTCTGCAGAGCAGGTAGTAGTAGCAGTAGCAGCAAAAGGAACTGAACTGCATGTCCTATGGTTTTGTGCAGCATGAATAATAGCAGTGTGTCACCTCAGCCCCCATCCAGCGGTGGCCTTGCTCCACAGTTACAATCCACTTAATGAAAATCACTCCTCCCTGATACCTCTTCTGAAAGAGACCTTTCTTGACATTCCATCTCTTCCCTCCTCTTTGCCTCCTCCGTCATCAGAATTGGACTGATGGATAGGCTGATAGTGTAAAGCAGCCTTTGCTGAAATAAGAGGTAGATTGAGGTGTAAAACCTGGTGTCAAGATCGTATTTCTACCTGTGTGCTTTGGAGCCTCTGCCTTTTCTCCACTTGGTGATGAATTACAGGAGGGGAGGAGAAGGAAGTGTGGGAAGTCTTCTTGCTTTCATTAGAAGAATGCTTAGTGTGCAGTAAATTTCTCATATTTCAAATTCATTCTGGAGCACATTTGCCAAAATTTAAGAGCTATAGGCCCATGCATCAAACACCTTGCAAAATAGGTACCATTATTCTCCCGTTTTTCCCCTGAGCTTGTAAGTAGGCCCCATATATCTTTGGGTCACTCTGAAGTGCAGAATTCTGCTATGTTCTGTCCTATTCCCCTACATCAATTAAATTCCAGAAGGGAGGTGATATATGAATCTATTTCATCAAAATAATCATGCCCAGAGCCTGGTGATGGTGCTCCAACAAAAGCCATGTAACAGATACAGCATACCAGGAGGCATCATCAAACTTATTCTGATTGTACTCAGCAGCTTCTACGGGCATCACTCAGGCTGCTTCATCAAAGCAGCCACATCAGTCCACACCCTGCCATTATTTGGTGTTCAGGTGCTTCACAGCACATCTCTTCCTTTGCAGCCATTCTCAAGAAAAGAGGAACATTCTCACTCCGGTTTTGTGGTGAAAGAGCTGAAATACCACCAGGCAAACTCCCTTACCTGGGGGACTCTTTTTGTGGAACAAGATGGCTAGGAAGAGAATGGATTCATCTAACAAATAAGGCTGAAGAAACAGCAGAGGCATTCAATGGTGGGGATTTTAGTCGGATTTGTTTTGGTATTTTTGCCTCAGACTCTAAGAATACTGACTGCAGGTTTCTCTCATCAAGTGTTAGTGGGGAGGTAGCTTTAAAACTGCTTTCCTCCTCTGAGAAATGTGAGGCAGCAGCACCATATCTCAGCATAGATATTGCATGGTTTAGATATTTTGAGGGGGGGTGTTAGGGTTAGATGAAAGCTTACAGCCCAGTGTATGCACTCATCTGTCCATAGTTAGTAAAGTTGCTGCTAGGTTTTTCTGTACTGTTATGGCTGGTGTAGAAATACCCATCTAGGTGGCAAAGTGTGCTTCTCTGAACTTTATAGCTGTCATCAAGTCATATAAAGAGGGAAAATGTTCAGTCAGACTTCATACATGTTCACTGGCTTTTTAGCAGGTTGTGAACTGAATGTTACACTGGTTCTGATGTTCTCTCTGCTGTTACCTCAAAACAGACTACAGTTATTACTAGCTGCAGTGACTTTTTCAGATGCCTTTTAGCACTTTTCCCTTGTACTAGCTCTCTGAGAGACCTGATACAGAGTCAAAATATTTGTGACTCAGACACTGATAAAGAAGTCCTTACATTACCAAGCGACTGTATCACCTTGTGTCCTCTTGGCCTTCAGCCAACCAGTACTATTTGATTAGTGACTTAAATGCACTTTACCAAGCCTACACTATCCAAAGTGTTAAAAGACCAAAGCATTTAGCAGAGCCTGATGCCTTGGCCCCTGTACTCTGTGCTGATGAGATCACACGCTGAATACTCAATTCAGTTCTGGGCTCTTCACTATAAGAGGTGCTGGACCAGGTCCAGAAAAGGGCAGCAAATCTGGCAAAGAGCCTAGAGAACAGACCTTGTGAGGAGCAGCTGAGGCAACTGGAGATGTTTAGCTGGAAAAAAGGAGGCTGAGGAGAGATCTTACTGCTGTCTACAACTACCTGAATGGAGGTTGTGGCAAGATAGGAGTTGGTCTGTTTTTCCAAGTAGCAAGTGACAGTATAAGAGGAAACAGGATCAGGTTATGCCAAGGGAGGTTTAGGTTGGACATTAGGAAAAAAGCTTTTCATTGAAAGGGTCAATGAGTACTGGAATAGACTGCCCAGGGAAGTGGTTGAATGATCATCCCTGGAGGCAGTTAAAAGACAGATGTGGTGCCTAGGGATGTAGTTTAACACAAACTTGGGAGTGTTAGGTTAATAGATGGACTCAATCTTAAAGGTCTTTTCCAGCCTAAACGATTCTATGGGTCTGTGTTGAGGTTGGTGGAGGCCTTGCCTCTGAACCTGGTCACCACTCCCAGCTCATGTCAAGTTCAGCTCTGTCCCACACATGCTCCGCAGCATCATCACTGCTGGTTTCTGCATGCCCCAAAAGGACGCAGACAAGTCACTATATTCAGGATCTATAAGTGGAAAAGCTAATAAAGAGACCTCCGTGATTTTTACCAGGGCACAAAGGATCTTGTCAGCAGCAAGGATGTATGGGCTGCTTCCCCAGCAGTGGAGTCAAGAAGGATGTCCTTGCAGTAAACCTTGCAGAGGATCCTGTTCCTTGTAGCACAGACCCTTATGGGCAATTTTCCCTTCCTATTGCCATACCGATAAGGAATATGCATATGTCCCTAGAGGCTTTACTTGATAAGGTGTTTTTCAAGTGATGATAGCAGTATGGAGGAAAGTGCCCATAATAACACCAGTGGTTGGGTTTCCCCCCTCCCCACACTCAATTGCAGGAAGCTAACCGAAGTATAACTAAACTGCAGCTTGTTGGCACAGCAATAGAGGGAGCAGCTGGCTAAGTTCAGAGTGGGAAAGTGGCCAGCAAGGAGGAGGAAGGACCTTTTGGTTGCTGATAAAAGACATGCAGCAAAGGATGCAAGTAGGCACTGCCAATGCCATATGAAAAGAAGACACAAGCCTCTGATTCTTGTGTGAAGGTTACAGTAGAGCTCTTCAGGTGGTAGAAATCCAGCACATCACTATCTAGAGCATCCTTGTAGGAGTGCTGCAGGAGCAAGTGAGGAGCTGGAGTCATCCTGTGCCTGGTGGAGGTGCCTTAGGCACTTGCATTGGGATGATAGCGGCCAAAGAGGACAATGCAGTTACTTATTTGGACATCTTTAATCTCTCCTCAGCATTAATACATGGAAGATATTGGCCTTTGTCTGGAAATGTTCCCAAGAAAGGACTGACTAGAATCTTAGCACTAAAAGCTGGTAATTAACAATATTAAGCAATTATTGGTAATTAGCCAATCCTGGAAAAGAGAAACTGATATAATAAAGAAATGGTTAGAGAAGGCACAGTTGTGAACACATTAAGGACTTTATGTGAGGAAAATAAAATAATTGTATTAATGTACAAAATATCATTAAAATGAGACAGCAGGAAATAAGGGGCCAATGTTTAAGGTCTTTCTCTGTCATTCCTCATTCAACTAAATCTTGTAGTAAAACTAAAAGAAGTATTTTTTTTTCGTTCAAATGAATACACAGACCTGTATTTTTCTATTCTGTGATACTTTATGAGTATTTGCATCCAATTCCATGGTTATCTTGTCTTTCTCCAGTAGTTATGTGTTAGGTATATGTGGTGGATAGGAAAACGTTGGTAGTTAGCAGAAGGGTTTGGCTTAGTGAGAAATCTAAGTCTTCTTGGGAAATCCACCCAATTCTTACTGGGGAGGCCAACATGGAGATGAAATATAGCTCAAGCCTTTGTCTCTCAGCTGTTTTCTGTTAACTGCACCTGGAGTTAACAAAATCATCTTTTAACAGAGTCTTGAATGACAGCTTAAGTCCATCCCTGGTTTGTTTCATAGTGTAAGCCCAGTACTTTGCCACATGCAAGAGAATTCAAGGAGAGTAACTTATTGCCCTGTTGCCAAGTGTAGCGTGAGGCACTGCAATTCAAGTGCTCTTAGTAGTGGTAATAAAATTCAATTTAACCCTGGAGCTGGGCAAAAATTTTGTTTTGGGAGTAGTTCCAAGATCCTGTGTCTCAGACTGCATTAAATAATTCTTAAGAATAGACCTGGCCAAGCTGGTGTGGGCACAGAGTAAAGACTAAAATGCATCCAAGACCACCTGGCCACCAAAGGACTACCTCCTCTTTCCCTAGTGGTGCTCTGTGAGTCTGGATGCCACTTTGCTCTTGCTGGTTTGTTAATATGTCACTTCTATCAATTCCCCAAGGCACTTTCAGGCCAGCATCCCAGCTGTGCATAGGCAGGTACAAGCATATTTCAGCCAGAGTTTCCCTTTGCCTTCATCTGTAAATGCTGAGGGCAACATGGGGTGTGCACAGCAGCCACCTTTGCAACCTACAAATTCTTTGTCTTCCTTATGGATGGTTTAAAGAGCAGGACTGAAAATGTGCTCTGAAATATTGTCTGTTTCTTGACTTCCAAAAAAAAACCCACCAAACCCAAAACAAACCCCCAAAAGCCAAGATCATCACTCATGTAAAAATCTGAGGGCCACTTTGCTAGGGTCATGGTATAAAGAAAATGGCTACTTAAAGTGAAGCTTCACAGTGTTCTTAGGCATTTTTTAAAAGGGTCTTAAAACCCCAAAATTACAACACCTGACATGGTATTTTCATAGACCAGGCATCAGAATGAAAAATAAGTGTTGAAATGACACTGTGCTTCATAAAGCTCTCTTACAGGCTGAGGTGAAAAAATAAATTGAGGTTAACAAGAGAAGTCAGGAAAGTGGAGAGGCAGGAAATTAAACCTTACTGTTCTCAGCACTTATTCAGAGAAAAAATTCATAGCATTTTGTTTTGTAGCAAACATTTTCCACGCTGGTTCCTAGCAAATATCAGCCACGGATGTATTGCTTTATCAGAAAGCTGGTGACAACACGAAGAGCACAGGTCAGAATGCAGAGACAGAAAAATAAGCAAAAGTTATTCTGGCTTGTATCTCAAGTATGTACAAGGTACTACTCTGGAATCTAATTATAGGGATAATTCCGTGCAGGAAGAGACAGCTGTAGTTAAGGTTCCTTGACTTATCTGCATGGCTGCTGTTGCTTTCAACATCAAGAGATTGTGTAAGTTGCTGTTTTCCATGATGGGTATCTGTCTATGGCTGAATGTATGCCAGACACAATTAGCCCAACCACTTCAGCTGCTTTGCAGGAAACAGAGGAGGCAAGCCTGGAATTTTACCAATCCAAAAGAAACGTGTGCAGCTGCCTCTTTTTGGTGTGTGTCTTTTTGTTGGTTTGTGTGTGTGGCATGGGGTTTTGTTTTGTTTTTTGGGTGGTGGTAGTTGTTGTTTTGGTATTTGAGAGTTATTTGGTTGGTTGGGTTGGTTTTGCTTTGCTTTTGCAATCTGAGTTTAAAGATATGTCCCCGTAAAGCTTTATATTGTTGCTGACAGTCCAGTTACTGAAACAATCCTGCTTCTAACCGTAGTTCATGCTGTAAGAGAGCTCCTGGTATAACCATGGTCTGTACATGCATTCCCTGTTAGTGCCTAGGTGAGACCTAAATCACTACCTGCCAAGACACCCAAGGACACAAGCACAGGCTTCCACTTCATCGCCTGCCTTTTTCCTATCTGCAATTTGGACCCAGATGCTGGGCTCCACCCTCACACTGGCACTGTTTGGTACCTTCATCCTCCTCCCTCTCTGACTGCACTGTGATCCTGCACTTTCTGACCAACACAGCTTTCACTGCAGTGTTCCTCGAAGGCTCCAGCAGGGGGGACAGGCTGACGTGAAGCATACCAAATTGTAACTGCAGTATTGGCTTATAGTTCATTGATTCTGAAAGGTTTTGTAAGAAAAACCTGATTAACCTGAGAGAATGCATCTAGTGCACTATCTGCAGAGGGTGCTGATAGGAGAAGGTTCACAGTTACAGGTGAGGACATTCCAATTATTTTATATTACTTAAATAAATGTCTACAGGATGAAAAGAGTCTTTGGAGAAACAATATAACAAGTAAAGAAGCTGCATTTTTCTTTGTATGGAGGTTAAGGGCCTGAGTAACTGTGCTGGTAGCTAACTATGCAAAATACCAGCACTACAAAAGAGTAAACTACCAATAGGGGAGAAGTGACAGAACACTCAGAGACAAACACAAAACCAGGGTAGCCCTGTGCTGGGTGGCAGTGAGGCAAATGCCTACAACAGACTCTTTACCTTTGTCAAGCTCAAGTATTACTGAAAGAAGTTGGACATTGCTGTCCTTGGATAATATAGAATCATAGAATCAACCAGGTTGGAAGAGACCTCCAAGATCAGCCAGTCCAACCTATCCCCCAGCCCTAGCCAGTCAACTAGACCATGGCACCAAGTGCCTCATCCAGTCTTTTCTTGAACACCTCCAGGGACGGTGACTCCACCACCTCCCTGGGCAGCCCATTCCAATGCCAGTCACTCTCTCTGTGAAGAACTTCTTCCTAACATCCAGCCCATACTTCCCCTGGCACAACTTGAGACTGTGTCCCCTTGTTCTGTTGCTGGTTGCCTGGGAGAAGAGGCCAACCCTCACTTGGCTACAGCCTCCCTTCAGGTAGTTCTAGACAGCAATGAGGTCACTCCTGAGCCTCCTCTTCTCTAAGTTAACCCCAGCTCCCTCAGCCTCTCCTCATAGGGTTTGTGTTCCAGGCCCCTCACCAGCCTTGTTGCCCTTCTCTGGACATGTTCCAGCATCTCAACATCTCTCTTGAATTGAGGGGCCCAGAACTGGACACAGTACTCAAGGTGTGGCCTGACCAGTGCTGAGTACAGGGGAAGAATAACCTCCCTTGTCCTACTGGCCACACTGTTCCTGATCCAGGCCAGGATGCCATTGGCTCTCTTGGCCATCTGGGCACACTGTTGGCTCATCTTCAGCCTACTATCTACAGGTACCCCCAGGTCCTTTTCCTCCTGGCTACTCTCCATCCACTCAGTCCCCAGCCTGTAGTGCTGCTTGGGGTTGTTGTGACCAAAGTGTAGAACCCTGCACTTGGCCTTGTTAAATCTCATCCCCTTGGCCTCTGCCCACCCATCCAGCCTCTCTAGATCCCTCTGCAGGGCTCTCCTACCTTCCAACAGATCAACACCTGCTCCTAGCTTGGTGTTATCTGCTAACTTACTGGTGCTGGACTCAATCCCCTTGTCCAGATCATCAATAAAGATGGTGAACATGAAAACACCTTAAGTAAACATATAGTGTGAAAATGTTATTGTTTCCAGTATTGTGCAGGGTTACATAATGACAGAGCAATATGTTTTCTTCTGCTTAAGACCTGTACGAAAAATCCACAGGTCTAAAAGCAAATGCAATGGAAACTAACAAGACCATTGGGTGGAGTGCTCTGGATGCCAGGGAAGGGAAAGAGAAAGAAAGTTAGGGAAGGAAATAACTGCAATTTTTAAAGCGGATGTCTTTTCTCTTTTCCACATTATCTTGGATGGACAGCAGCCTGATGAAGAGGGTTTTTAGCTTATAACCAGAGCCTCCCTTCCCAAAAGTACATGAGCTCCATCTTACCTCCAGACAGCTCCTAGCTTTCCCCTTTCTGCAGGGCTCTTGGATAGCACTGGGGGAAAAAATTCAACTTCTCAGTATCCCTCTGAATTTAGATCAGCTTACCCTTTGAAAAAAACTTGAGGAGATGTGTAGAGATACTTTACTCATGACTTTTGTCTGAGTGCAAACAGATCACTCCTGAGCAGCTACTCAATCCTCACAAAAAGTGGGCTATGGTGACATGGCAATGGGCATCTTCTGACTAAAGTGCTTTAGATTTCAGCCAGCAACACCTGGTACTCACCAAATCCTACAAGGTAAAAGGTTGGCATCACTCTGGCTTATCCATGGGGAACTGAGGCACAGGCAATTTCTCATGAAAAAGTTCTGGGGTTTTGGGTGCTGCATTTTCATCTCTGAGGAAAATGTTTGTGTTTCAGTTCGTTTTGGAATGTTGGGGTTTGGTTTTGTTGGTGGTTTATGGGGGGTTATGTGTGTTTTCATCTGTTTTTTCTGACTAAAGACCTTAAGGCTGCATTGCAGAGGTTCAATATCAAACAGATACTGCTGTTTGATGCATGTTAGGAAAAAAAAAGATAAAGTGCTTTTGCTGTTTCATCACAAATGCAGATTTCTGGCAGGATGAAATTTCACCTGGGCTTCCTTGTAATCCAGGAGGGTTTAACAATCCCTCTTCATCTTTTTTTTTTCTTTTCTGGCCAGGGCTGAATATATACCTTCAAAGCAGTTTTGGATTACCCAAACCCCAGTACTGAGCACAGACAGACACGTTCATCTGGGGGTGCTTAGAATTAAGTCTATGGTAGCCATCTACTTGCAGGGCTAATACTTCTCTCTTTCTAGTTTTACAGTGGTAGGGTTCTACTGACAACACAATTTTGCTTCATATTTCCAGCACAGGGAGGAAACTTCAGCCATGTTTAGGAGCCTCATTTCACCTAACAGTGATGTGATACTGCGAGTTTTCTTGTTCTCTCTTGGAGACAGGAACATTAGCCTCTCTGCAGATGCTGTGGCTTCCTCCCGTCAGCTTGCCACACTGTAGGACCTCCAGAGCTGCACAGGTGTCTGAGTGGCATCTTCTGATCAGTGCTTCTTACCAAGCTGACTACCACAAAACAGCCTTTCCCAGGAGCCACCAGTTCCTTGTAGCCAACAAACTTGTTTGACAGCTCCATTTAGCCTTGTCTTGACAAAGAAAAGCTTGGGTCTGGGAGCACTATTTCTGGCTCTGGAAACCTGAACGTTGTGGGACCCAGACCAAAAGTAACATCCCCATGCTCTGCTCCCCTCAGTGGTTGCTGTGCACTGGTAATGAGGTCAGCATTTTTAAGATCATAGGCAGAGAGTTTTAAAGGTCCAACCTTCCTGCAGTGAGCAGGGACATCTTCAAACCTGATCAGGTTGCTCAGAGCCACATCCAACATGAACTGGAATGTTTCCACAGATGTGGAATCTACCACCTTTCCAGCCAACCACTGTTCCACCACCCTCGTTGTAAAAAAAGTCTTCCTTGCATCTAACCTAAAGCTACCCTCTTCTAGTTTGCAACCACTGCTTGTGTCCTGGCACAACAGGTCCTGCTAAAAAGACTGCCCTCATCTTTCAGGTAGATGCCTTCACATACTGAACAACTAACAAAAGTCTCCCTGGAGTCTTTTGGTGGACCCGGTCCACGTCCTCCTGGTAACCGATTGCTTGCCATATCTGCTTCTGCAGGACTGTCTAATCTATGCTACGTTTCCTTTTCTGTCTGTAAAGGAACAATAACGGTAAAGGAATAGGTCGCTCTGGGAAACTACCCATACCTAAATGGAGACGCGGGGTTTATAGCCACCGCTAGATGGCGCCCCCGGCTCGCTGGCGCTGGGAGAAGGGCGCTGCTCGCCCAGGCAAGCGGGCAGCGGGCAGCGGGCGCGGGTGGGCTGCGCGGCTGAGCGCTGGCGTGGAAAACGCCAGCCCCTTCCTAGGGATGCCTGGGCACATCGGCAGGGCTGTCCCTCAAAAATGCTTCTTTAAAAGACACTGAACTGTTACCTCCATCGTGGAGTTTATTCAACAGCTGTGAATAAAGTCAGACTGTGTCTGTAACTTCTCTGAATGACGAGGACATCTGCAAACCAGATATATATTGTTGTTTATTAAGATAATTTATAGTTATTTCACTGCACCAGCTCTATTCTTGATCTTATTTTTTGCTCCTCCTTGTCTTCTTATTCCTGTGCTTAGTCTTACTCTACTGAAATCATACTGCTAAAATAAGTGTGCCTTGTGATAGGAGATGAAAGCCTTGGTTTCCAGATGCATCATTCTCTGCCATCCTGTTTCAGTGCTGTGATTTATGCCAAGGCTGAGGAGGAGAAGCCAGGTCTAGAAGCCCTTGAGGAAAGGGTGTGCACTTTCCTGCAGTACACATGCAAAGACAGGATGTTGCTATGTTTAGCTTGGGTTCCTCTTGGCAGTAAAGTATTTCCATCAAATATATTTCATAAACTCCAGGTGGATCTTTAAAATCCCATCCAGACTACTATGATTCCAATGGGAAGGCCCAGTGAAATATCAGGTTACTCTGTGGCACATTGGGAACATATGTAAAAATACATAAAACTCTGAAAATAAATTGGTTGGGGTAGTAAGAGGCAACCCTGCAATTAACAAGTCAGTAAAATGCTAACCTGTAAAAGAATAATCTGTCACCTCTTAGGAAGTACCTGGGTACTTTTATTTCATCAGTCTATGGTGCCTACATTACAAAAAGCTTACTTGGTGGTAGAAGAGTTCTGGAAAGACTTAGAAAACAGTTAGGAAAATATATGTAGCAAAATTCATGCTTAATTTGCTTAATATGAAAGATTTTCAATGTGCTGTACGGTCCACAAAGCACTGAGTCTACTGCTAGATGGCTCTCTAACCTTAGAAAATTCTGATACACAGCAGTTGGCACCTGAAGTGAGACAGAAGTCCGGCTGAAAATTGCATTCCAGTCCCCAACAGTGGGGATAATTGGTTAATAGGATGACTAATTTCAGGGCCCTGTGACTTAAATCTTGATTAAAAACCTGGCTCTCATCTTTCAAAATGTTTTACATCTCAAAGATGAGTTGTGGGCTTGATGCAGAAATTTCAACAGAAGTTGTAGATTTGCTGTGTGAAGGGCAAACTTCAATATCTGAAATAAAGCAATTACAGAAGAACAGCTTCCAAGTTAGTGGGAGATATGGTTGTGTAGATCGCTTAGTAAGAAAAAGGTATTTGTTATGTAACCCAGGTGGGGCTGAGATCAGATAAATGAGTTTTGCAGAGTAACACCAGTTACCATGTACACATGGGTGTTAACTAGAGGCGAGTAATGCAAAGGAGGCAGCACAGAGCTTCTATTGTGCCTTGTTGGTTTTACACTGGGGGATATTTGCTGGGAGAGGTCAGCCTAAGATTGCCAAAGTGGATTGCAGGGTTGTGCTATCTCTGGCTCTGGTCTTTCATGAAACGTGAAGTACTAAGAGAAGCAGCTACCATCTGTTGCCTTTGCTTGCAGCTTGGTACTTTCTCTGTTGCAATGCCAAGTATTGTCTTGTGAGCTTGCTAGTTTGGAGACTTACCAAGGATAAGACATTTACCTTTCTCCGTGCACCTTGCAGACTGATGTGGTGTTGCTTAGTCCTACATGGCTGTGATCAGTGGTGTTTTTTTCCACGTTTCTTTCCTTTTTCAATTTCAGAGCACTTTGGTTGCTTCAATTGCATATTTATAGCTGAGATTGCACACCTATGAAAAGGAATCCATGTAGTGGCATAGCCCAGGAAGGCCATGTTGACTTGCAAATATGGTGAGATTTACTGGGGGGTCTGTTGTAGTCTGCTTCCCTCAGACTAGAGATGGAAGCAGTGCTTCTCATGCAGAATTGTGGTGACTGGAAAAATGAGCTGAAGTAAAAAGGAACCATCTCAGTTTATGCAACTTTTGAGAGACATCTTCTGAGGTGCCCTGGAAAACTGAGTTCTCAGCTCTGCTGATAGCACTTCAGTGCATCTCTGCGTGCAGAACAGGAAACAGTTTGAACTGCTCAAAGAGACTTACTGTGGCTCTTAGTCTGTGTTACTTTGTGCCTAAATCAAATGACTTTTCTAGGGAGATCTGGGCTCTATGAATGCATCCATGTAGGATGTTATGCAGAAAAACACCAGCTTCAAAGGAGAATGGACGAAATGAGTTTGCAGGTCCTCCTTTCAGCTACGGTTCTATCAAGTAGGGCTCTAATTCTTCCAAGAGGGCTGTACTCTGATCACAAGCAGATGACATGATGCCAGAGCATGCTTCCAGACTTATTTAAAATCTGTACTCAAATTTTAACATAACAAAACTTAGCTTTTGAGAGATTTAATTTGCAAGCGTACTACCTTGATTGCACTCTGCAGTTTTCAGAGGTCTGAGCAACTCCTCCAGCTGTTGGTGGTCAGAGGAGCACAGCTGTTAGCGTTCTTAGAAAAGTACCAAGGAGATGTAGCTGTCTGCTGAAGCTGTTCTGAAAACTGACCCGGGTCTTTGGAGAAACTGAGATTCCCTGGCCCTTCAGTTAAACAGAAGTGAGCACAAGAGGCCTGTTGTGATGCAGTAACCATTATAATTAATGGATTTTCTCAGTACTGCTGTGTCCTGCAGGAAAAGAGGAGGCTCAGGGGAGACCTTATTGCTGTCTACAACAACCTGAGGGGTGGTTGTGGCCGGGAGGAGGTTGCTCTCTTCTCTCAGGTGGCCAGCACCAGAACAAGAGGACACAGCCTCAAGCTACACCAGGGGAAATTTAGACTTGAGGTGAGGAGAAAGTTCTTCACTGAGAGAGTCATTGGACACTGGAATGGGCTGCCTGGGGATGTGGTGGAGTCGCCATCCCTGGAGCTGTTCAAGGCAGGACTGGACGTGGCACTTGGTGCCATGGTCTAGCCTTGAGCTCTGTGGTAAAGGGTTGGGCTTGATGATCTGTGAGGTCTCTTCCAACCTTGGTGATACTGTGATAACATAAAATGACTAGACACCTGAGATGGAAACTTCAGTGTATCCTCCTGCTGATGGTTGAGGAAAATTGCCTCAGTGATGCAAGTTTTATCTGTTCACTCACAAGAACACTTAGTGGATTTTCATATTTACATCTCTCACACACTCTCTCTTCCTTGAGTTTATGAACAAGCCCAGCTTCTGAATCATTTGTAGGCCTCATCCATCTGCAATAACATCTCATTGCAGAGACTCCGCTTGCTCCATGGTATGAATAATGCAGAAGAATTGCTCTGCTGAATCTGGCTTCATTGTCAGTTTAAGCTGAATGTGAATAATAGAACACATTTTCTTTATAGGGACAAGAACAGCTGCCATCTAAGCTGTTTAACCCTATTTGCCTTCTCATGTTTCTCCTTAAACTTGCTAAAGCCTCTGTGCTTAGCCACACCATGTAGGAATGCATCAAATCCATCTGGGGTTTGTCACCTGCTTGAGGTTGTGTCACAAATAATAATATTTAGGCCTAAACAAGAACTAGTTGCAACTATTGTCTGTGCACCATTTGTCTCCAGCTTTAACTTTTTGATTGCTGGCTCCCTGCAGGACTGTACTGGGACATTGGCAGCAGGGTGCTGGGTAGCTTCTAAGTGCCTTTGCAAAGCTAAACCTTTAGCAGTGAGGAATATCATTAAGATGTGTCAAGAGATTAAATATTTAAGCAGCTGATGTGGAAACTATGGAATTAATAGGCTGTCAGTTAAGCCTTCAAAGCTATAACTGACTTCCCCATGGAGCTTGGGCATCGTTAGTTCCATTAGGTGAGGGAAGGAAATCTGTGATTTCAATTTCCTGTGCTGCTTATATTTTTCTTTTCCAAATGGAACATGGCACTTTCAAATCATGGTAGTTGGCCTGCAAAACTGAACTTGTCTGTTCATTGATAAATTCAGTGTATATAATTATCTCTTCTTAGATGAGTTTGTTTATGCAGGGGGAGTACATGTAGCAGACGTTCTAATTAGATCTGAGATCCATGATGGGGAAACCTGAAGGGAGAAGGGATTTTTTTTTCCCCTGAAGCCTGATATATTAGGAAATCATGAAAAGGACTTGTAAAATGTTCATTCTGAGAAGCCTGCAAGAGCTCTTAGAGTAAGCATCATAAAACTTCCCTCTTTCAAAATGATTGTATTTATAACTGCCCCATTACATAGTTTTTGATACAGTTATTTCATCTATATACTTCCAAGCTTTAGATATTAGAAATGTCTGTAACCTTGGGAATTTATTTCAAATTACAATGATCATACCTTAAAATGTGTTCATGTTTCCTAGCATTTTCCTCAGAAATCTTGTTCCTTCTTGGTTAGTAAGTCCCTCTCCACTGCTGTTTTTCAAGCACATGAGGAATTTTTCCTCTTTATCCTTTTGACAAGTTAGGACTGATGCTTCCTACTTCCAACATGTTTCCCTCTTTGCTAAAGCCTTTGCTCAGGAAGAAATACACAACATTATTAGGCAGTGGGTAAGTAAATTTATAAAACAAGTATTATTTGAGTAGTAAAAGTTATATTTAATGGTAGTGACGGAACTGTTCTGCACATTCTTGATTGGATTATACTTCTTCTCTTCACATACATAAAGCCATGGAGTTTGATTAGAGCCATGCCAGTTCACAGAAAGCAAAGGCAAGGGCTGGGACAATGAAGAACTGCCCACTGCAGGAGATGATGAGGTTTGCAGACATCTAAGGAAGATGAAGTAGCACAGATCCATGGGACCTAATGAGATGCATTTATGGGTCTTGAGGGAACTGAAAGGTGAAATTGCTAGGTCTGGAGGATGGCCACAAAAATGATCAAAGGGCTGGAGCATTTCTCCTATAAACAAAGGGTGGGAGACTTGGGTTCAGCTGGGGAAGAGAAGGCTCCAGGAAGACTTTAATGAAGCCTTTCAGTACTTAAAGGGGACCTAAAGGAAATTGAGGGAGGGATTCACTATTGGGAAGTGTAGTGACAGGGCAATGGTTAACAATTTTAACTGGAAAGAGGGTAGATTTAGATTAAATGTTCTTTACTGTGAGGGTGGTAAGTAACTGAAACAGATGCCCAGGGGAGCTGTGAATGTCCCATTTCTCTAAGTGTTCAAGGCCAGCATTGAACAACGTGATCTAGTGGAATGGCAGGGATGTTGGAACTAGATGATCTTTAAGTTCCCTTCCAACCTAAACCATTCTATGATAGGCAAGTATCTATGACAGGTATTTCAGCTGTCTCTGAAAGTAGTTTTGTTGAAGTCAGCAAGGGAAGTTGGGTGTGGAAGGGTCTTCGTCCTTCCAGAAAAACACTTCAAGAAGTACATATTTTGTATTTCATATACCAGGATGAAATCCTTTGGGTTCTGTGGAGCTGCTTCTTATATCATGGCAGGGGGTAGACTGTTCTGTGGTGTTACAGGAAGCAGAAAAACAGTTCTGTGCAACTGGCTCTATGATGGCTCTTCAAGTAAAGCTGTAATGACTCACAGCCTGTGCAATGTCTTGTGTCTTATAGTACTCTTTAGAATTGCAGTCTTTTGCCAAAGCTTCCTTTCCCTTCTACTATAAAGTTAGGTCTTGCCTTCCAGCTTCCAGACTGGATGTGTTTTAGTGATGTGTAGCACAGCAGAGATTTCTACTTTTAAAAAATAAACTCAAACTTGTGAACAAATGTGCTTCAGGTTATGCACTAGGAAGCAGGAGCAAGGGACCTGGGATCATCTATGATAGAATAGAATAGAATCAACCAGATTGGAAGAGACCTCCAAGATCATCCAGCCCAACCTAGCGCCCAGCCCTGTCCAGTCAACTAGACCATGGCACTAAGTGCCTCATCCAGGCTTTTCTTCAACACCTCCAGGGATGGTGCCTCCACCAGCTCCCCGGGCAGCCCATTCGAATGGGAAATCACTCTCTCTGTGATCCAATTGCTGTTACTGCACCAAAATATCTGGGGACTGAACCTTCCACATTTGATGACCTGAGTCTTGCTGGTGGCCCGGCCATGGTGTATGACAGTACTGCTAAGTCACCTGCTCTTTTCTGAGGCTGGCTAGAACCATGCAGGAATTACCTTGGGTGTTGTGTTCACTTTATGCAGTTGAGAATGGCCAAGTGTGTGGCCTTCTTCCCAGAAGGCCCCAAAGGACTGTGGCTCCTAGCAGTAACATCTTTGAGAGGAAATGGGGAAAGGCTCACTTTCCCAACTCTCTTCCTGCAGAAAGACACGTTTGGCTTTGGTTTTTTTTCTTCCAATGAGGAATCATCACAAAAATCTCAGGCTCTGATTGAACCATTAGTTAAGTATATTGATTTAAAGCCTCTCTTTTTTTTTTAAGAGACACCTGTCTGAAGCCTTTTCTGTGCAGATGCCTCAGTCTTGTCTTGACTTGGAAACTTCATCTAGTTTTAAGCAGCCCATTAAGCAAAAGCAGTAAACTAACTAGCACAGCAAAAGGCGCTTAGGAAGTTAGAGAAATAAAACTTAAACATGAGCTCTTTGGTTCTATCCAGTCTGAAGAGTAAACAACCCCAGAGAGACCAATGCAATCTGCCTCTTTAGCAGCTGTACCAGTGAAGCAGAGATAAGTGTAGTTCAGCTAGGCATGTTGCAGATCCAGAATTGATTTGCAGCCCACATGGGTTGAGATGTCTTGTTGAAAGGACCTTCTTTTTTCTTTTTTTTTTTCTTTTTAAGTGGTAGTAAGCAATGCAGAAATGTGGTTTTGTTGGCCTTCAGGAACTGCTCAAGTTGTTACTTTCCAGTCAGTAAGTCATGGAGAAGTAAATAAACCCGTAGAAGCCATCTCACATAATATAAAAAAGACAGAGTCCCAAAGCACAAGTGATGCAGTAACTGCTGCAAGGCAAGGCATGAGGAAAGTTCTTTCCATGGCTTTTTCTTTGCTCTTTTTTTAGTATGAGGTTATGCCTTTTTTTGGTTTAATGTATCATGTCTGTTTCTACTCCTCAGCTTTGGTTTGTGTTTAATAGATTTAATTCAGTGCAGATGGGAGGAAGCTCTTTGAAAGCATTGCTGTTGCTGCAGGTTGCATAATGTTGGCTACTCTTCAGAGTTTGGTGCTCTTTTCCAGCAGGTAGTAAAGTCTCAAAATGCCTGATCTGATAAAAGAATCAAAGATAACAGTTGGGCTTTTCAAGAAGAGAAATTCTTGTCTTTTGAATGTGGTCTTCCAAAGTAGTAGTAAAACTGTCAGATCTATTTTTCACAGCCTGCGTGTGGCTTAGCATTTGGTTGCCTGTTCTTGGCCACATAGTAGATCTAAAGATGTGATGAGTCCTAATGTGTGGTAGTTACAATAGCTAGAAGATGTCACAATGTGAGAGAATACATCTCCAGTGATATTTTGAGGGTGTTCTAGTCCTTTCTAACAACTCTGATTGGATGAGAACAATATTTAACACCAAGATATTTTTGTTTCTTACATCGAGCCTTTGTTTGTATTTTGTATTGCATCCTTCCAGGTTGAGTTGTGCTCCAGCAGAGAGGCGGCAGTGTGCAGTGAAGCATGCTAATGCTGTGCTTATTAGTGAAATAATCTGATTTCAACTGAGTTTATTCCCTCAAATGGAAGTCCAATCAAGGCTCATGAAAGCAGTACTAGAGCATGTCACTTCACAGGTTTTTTGGCTATGTAAGATGGACTTTGAGAGGCTGCAATGGACTGCTTGGTTTCAGCTGTAGAGCTTCCCACATATTGATCTGATATCACTCTCCCATGACGGGTTCAGTTTCAGGAGTGGATGATGGTGCTCATCAGCCCCTCCACCCTGATGCTGCTTGAACCAGCACTTACAGTGTGGACATCTGTCCAAAGAGTTTTATAAGAATTAATCTGAAGCTCCTAGGGCCAGCCAGAATCCTTGCATCACTTTGAAACCTTCTTCCTTACAGGCTTTCTAGCTTTACCACTCTAAGCTCAGATCACCCACTGAATGATCTTGGTAACTGTTGAAACCAGTTTATGTCCTCTACATTGAACTATTTAGCTTATGAACAGTAAGTTTTCACTTGCATTTGGGGTCCACGTTAGCAGGGAAATGCTTTATCTTATGACTCTCAGCAGCTGCTTCATGGGGCTATTTTCCTCGTAGTTGGAAGGGTTGGCCTGCAATGCTGAACATCTTTTAGAAAGCCATACCTCCAGTGTTTCATTTTTCCCCTCCAACCACTATCTGCAGATTAGTGGAGCAAAGTCTGTTTAAATGCAGGTTTTCATGCAAATTTCATGTGCACTTCATGCACCTGGTGGCTAATGAAGTTGTTCACACTGACTCAAGTCTGAGTCAGAGGTTGCCATGTGCCCAATTTTTCTCAAAGTTGATGGAAGTCATCTAGAAACAGCAGAAGTAAACCTGTCTGCTGAAACCTAAAATATAACATGTTTATATGAAGGGGAAGCAGAGATATTTGGTACTGAAATTACTAAACATGTGTGGCTCCTAACTACAACTACCTCTAGCTGCAGCAAATGTCTGTGGTTCTGTGACATGCAGCAGCTCTATCCTCATGGCAGCTGCAAGCTCCGACAGTCATGATGTCAGTAGGAAGGCAGTAGCAAGTAGCTCTGCGAAGTCTGCTCAGTGCTAACTTAATGAGGTGCAGCTCAGTAGTGCTATAGAGGCCTTCAAATATAGTGAAAGGTGGGGAATTCCCTGCAGGCAAGCTGCAATAGTTTGACTCTGACAACAGCTTACCTCCAGCTATGAAATGAATTTTCTGATGGGTTCCATGGAGACCAACCAAAATGAGTAAACACATATTGCCTGTTTGGCAACACGTTTATCAACACTTGTGATCTCCAGTACAAACCCAGTGAGAGAATGATTAGAATCTATCTTCCACTCTGCTACCCTTTCAGAAATTCTCTTAATAGTGGTATTTAAATAGTTGCTTTGGTTGAAGTATATAGGATGTCCATTTGTAGCTGCTTCGCCTGGGTGTATCTGTAGAGTGCTGATCTTTTCCACTAGCTGATCCAGTAGTATCCCTGGATGTAGGCATACTCTTTTTCTTCCCCTTCCCAGGAAGATTTAGTGCTCCCCACACCCCACTCCTCCCTGACTAGTTTGACACTGGTACACATGAAGAGGGCAGCAGCTCTGCACCCATTCTGCTATCCTGGCATATTTCTGGCCTCTGCCACCAAAGGTAGGCAAAATGCCTTCAACCTGCAAATAGTGTCTAAATATGTGATATTGCATGACATATGGTGCTCAACTTCGTCATTAGTAGTTCATATTTGCATTTCTGCAGTACCAGAAATGTAAACATTCAGTCAGTATGACAGGATGGAGTAAGCTGAAGGGAGAAGCTGATGTGCTTTTGGCCTCCAAGGGTGAAGTTTGGATGGCTTCAGAAGCTAATTGTCAAAAGCCAAAACTGGATCCCAAAATCAGTTACTTTTGTAGAGTGCTGTAAAACAAACTAGAAGTCACTTTTCAGGCAAGGCAGCTGTGTCCTGCTGAGAGGGGTTCTCACTGCTTGAATGTGTACATTTAAAGTGAGCAGCCTTGTGTCTGACTTCTCCTCCAGGAACCCAGTGTGGGAACTGATGAAGGGAAAAAGGAGAGAGAACACTGAGAATCTGACCCTTATTTGCAGAGCACAGAAGCATATAGTGAGTTAGCAATGCCAGTAGAAAATGAGTATAACTAAGGTCAAGATGAAGTTAATTGTTTTAGTTTCTCTGTCCAATTTCAGATCCATGAAAATGTAACTTTTTGTATCTGACACTTTGAGAATGATCAAAGTTAATTAATTTTTGAACATGTGAGAAATGCATTCTGGTTTTAGTTTTAACCTGTTCTGTATATCTGCTGCTCACATCTCTTTCAAAGCTCTTGATCAGCAGCTTTATAAGTAAAGCTCAAAGCAGAGGAGATGCCTGGCACTGATAGGGTCTGTAGCTTTTGCTGAAAAGGAAGTTTTTAACCAACATGTTCGGCTGGAGCTTTGGTTTCAGGAAGAGGCATGGCATATTATTCTGGACTGTAAAAATAGCAGTAGTCAAAAAAGTTAACCAGAGTCTTAAAACCTGCTCCCCTCAAACTTTCTGCTTGGTTTCATTACAGCAGACTTTGCACTTTCACTAAGTATGCTGGATATACCTCACAACTTCTCGTGTC
The DNA here is from genome assembly GCF_015220805.1 of Pogoniulus pusillus. Lineage (NCBI taxonomy): Eukaryota > Metazoa > Chordata > Aves > Piciformes > Lybiidae > Pogoniulus > Pogoniulus pusillus. The sequence goes on from NC_087278.1 coordinate 11,481,268, forward strand.
TGAAACCAAGTTAAGCTGATCTGCAGTGTGCACTTGCAGCCCGGAGGGCCAACAAGATCCTGGGCTGCATCAGGAGAGGTGTGGCCAGCAGGTCGAGGGAGGTGATTCTCCCCTCTACTCCATTCTGGTGAGACCCCACCTGGAGTACTGCATCCAGTTCTGGAACCCCCATTACAAGAAGGATGTGGACATGCTGGAGCACCTCTCCTGTGAGGACAGACTGAAAGAGTTGGGGCTGTTCAGTCCAGAGAAGAGGAGACTCCAAGATGAGCTTCTTGTGGCCTTTCAGTATCTGAAGGGGGCCTACAAAGGGGACTTTTTAGGCTATCAGGAAGTGACAGGACTAGGGGGAATGGAGCAAAGCTGGAGGTGGGGAGATTCAGACTGGACGTGAGGAGGAAGTTGTTCACCATGAGAGTGGTGAGAGCCTGGAATGGGTTGCCCAGAGAGGTGGTTGAGACCCTGTCCCTGGAGGTGTTTAGGGCCAGGCTGGATGAGGTTGAGACCCCATCCCTGGAGGTGTTTAAGGCCAGGCTGGCTGAGACACGGGGCAGCCTGATCTAGGGTAGGGTGTTCCTGCCCATGGCAGGGGGGTTGGAACTAGATGATCCTTGTGGTCCCTTCCAACCCTGACTGATTCTATGCAGATGACCTGACTGATCTAGAGCTTCAGTTGAAGCTTCACTCATTTGATGTTCTCTTTGATTCAGTGTTTCTTAGTCTTTGCTCCAGACAAAGTTTTGGTTATAGTGTCATTTCAGAGGGAGCATGCTTTTTAATATTATTCCCTCACCTAGCTATGGGGGTTGAGTATGAAGATCTGAGGTTGTTGGATACTTCTGCCCATCTCCTCTACTAAGAGAATGTAATTAACTTCCTTATAGTAATTGAACTAAGCCAGGGTTCAGTCTTTTAGTCAAGCTTGTATCCTATCCATATTCCTCAGAATACAGTAATCTCATATTTCCTTCATTTTTTCCCTTCATTAATAACAATATCAAACATATGCTGAAATATTTCTGCCCTGTATCATCTTTCAGAATAATAGCAGAAGTTTGGGCAACATGAAGTGAAAATACAGAAAATATTCCAGCCTTCACCCTGTGGGAATAATTGTCTAGTCTGTGGAATTGTTTCTCCTGCTTAAAATAGAAATGTAGCCAACTTCCTTCAGGCTCTTTGCAATTTAAATGTATATAGATATATGTGTGTGCACCCCACATGAGCTCTATTTTTCTGTCTACTGGGCAGCCTGCTGCTGATATTTCTGCAAAGACAGTGTTAGTCTCTCTACCTATAACCCAGAGAGGGAACACTAATCCATGCTACTGTTTTAGCACCTTTGTTTTCCCTCTCAGGAAAGGTAAAAATGCATTTGCCCGAATTCAAAATTCAAGATGATTTTTTATTAGGTGTCCTTAGGACAAAAGAATTCATCAAGATTTTGTATGTAACAGTCACTAATCTTCTGTGAAAGTCTTGCAAAGGAAATGTTTTTCAAACTCCCCCTGATTGTGGCATAACTGTTGTCAAGTGCAGGTCTAAGACTAGGGTGAGGGGGAAAAATGAACAAAAAATGGGGGGGGAACCCCAATCAACAAACAAAAACCACACAGAAACACTGCTCCCCACCACCACCAAAAAAAAAAAAAAAGGCAACAAAATCAACCCAAAACAAAACCAAACCACAGAAACCAAATCCAGCAAAGCCCAAACCAACCCACACAACATACTTCAGCCTGAACTTTCATAAAGACATCAGCTGCATAAACCAATTTCCTGAGCAACTGAGATGTGATGGTGGTCCCTGCAGTAAATACAGCTAGTCTCAAGTGTGGTGAAGTCCTTCTGGTGAATGCCCAGACTAGTTGTGCCAATGAAACTCAAGCCTGCATTCTAAATATTAAATAAGCTGTCAGTATTTCTTACCCAGCAAGTTACAGTAAACTGCCATGGGATTGAAGGCATTTGCCAGATACCTGATCCACTTTGCTCATTTAATCTATTTGACTTTATTGCTGTACAAGTTACAAATATATATATATATATATACACACACATATGGATTTGTAGTCTTAAAACTATTCTTCAGAAAATTTCCATCTTTCAGAACTATTTTGGATTGAAGTTGTGTCATTCAGTGACATCGGGCTTGTTGTGATGTCTTGCAATATATAATGAGTAGGCTATTTTTGTGGCTAGACTGCTATGATCAGCAGGCACCCTCGAAGAATATGTCTTTCTCTCCATATAGTTACCTTCTTTAGTCTGTTCAAGAGCTTAAAACATTTGTGTGATCTAATTTCAGACTGCAAGTCACTCATTCTATGCCATTTCTTAAGCATGTTAATTGGTGCTTGTGCTGGAAGGTTAATTGTTTGTCTCTAGTGAATAAGCTGATATTTATAAATAGGGGCTGGGCTGACAAAGCAGCTGGGGCTTTGGTCTTTTGGAAGCATGCTGTTGAAAAGAAAGAGATTGAGACAGCTAGGAAATGCTAAAGATTTCAGTGTACTCTTTACTTTTCATCCTGAGAATTCATTTGCATCTTAAGCCCTTTTTTCTTTCCACCTTTTTTTTTTTTTTTTTTTTTTGTGATTTTTTTTTTTTTTGGTTGGTTGGCTTTGTTTAAATTTGCATTATTTATAGAATCATAGAATCAGTCAGGGTTGGAAGGGACCACAAGGATCATCTAGTTCCAACCCCCCTGCCATGGGCAGGAACACCCTACCCTAGATCAGGCTGCCCACAGCCTCACCCAGCCTGACCTTAAACACCACCTCCAGGGACGGGGCTTCAACCACCTCCCTGGGCAACCCATTCCAGGCTCTCACCACTCTCATGCTGAACAACTTCCTCCTCACGTCCAGTCTGAATCTCCCCACCTCCAGCTTTGCTCCATTCGCCCTTTTCCTGTCACTTCCTGGTAGCCTAAAAAGTCCTTCCCTTATAATGTACCATCACAAGTTGCAGGGAGTAGTATAATTCTATGACCACACATACTTTAGTTTTCTCTCTTTTTGTTCCTCCTACTGTTTTTAAAAATTATTTCTATATTGCCTATCCTTGGGCAGACTTGAAATGTTTGGAACAGCATACAGCTGTGGTGGTGAAGAAGTCTTCCTCACTTCATTGCTGCTACATTGCAGCTACAAGATGGTCTTACTAAACCTGTCAGTAATGCAGGTAATTTGGAGATAGTGTTTGTATTTCATCCACTTTTTCTCGCCGTACTTATTCTCTGACATCTTTATTGCTAGCATCAAAACTCTAGGACTACTTGGAGTCTTTCTGGCCAAGATGGTCTCATGGATTGCTCTGTCTTGAAGCAGCTCTTGGCTCATCTGCTTGCTCATACATGTGAAGGCAGCTGCTCTCCAAGAACCATCGACTCACCTTTGCTGCCCTGTCCAAGGTGCTGAGCCAGGAGCTGCTTTGTAGGTTGTTATTGTTACCTAAATTAAGACAAATCCTCATTCTGTTTCCCTCAGACTTAGGATACTTCGGCCCTACCGGGCCTTAACATCATACATGAATATTTAAGATGTTGAAAGAATGATATAAAGAGTCTCGAGGAAACTGCAGCTTTCTATGAGGTGTGAGCTTCCTTCAGGGCTAAACCAGCTGAACCTGAGGTTTAGTATCGTAGGTAACTGCATCAAATGGGTTTCTAAACCTGCTTCTGAAGCATTTTTTCATTGCTAGAGTGAGCATGATAAGATGGAGAGTCCCTTTAAAATAACTGCTTTTTTAATGGCCTTCAGTATGGAACCTTGCCATGTGAAATAGTCAGTATGTAAATTTCAGAACTGCTTATAAAAATGGAGTAGAGGATTTCAGAGACCACATCAATAAAAATGATAAGAAGTCCCTTTAATACTTTTTGCTTGGCATTTCATTGTATCCAAATCTTTGTCCTTTGAAAGCTTGAACAGGAATAACAGTTATTCAACATCAAATTGGTAAAAAAAAATGCCTTTGTATTATTTTAATGAAAATATTTTTCTTCAGGGCATCTGAATCTGTCTTAAATCCAGAGGTGCCTTAAGGGAATAGGGGGGGGAAATGGTATTTCATGACAGCACATATATCTCCAGTGGATTGAATGCTTTGGCCAAATTTATCCAGTGAGACATACTAAAGTGGTCCTGCCCTGAGGAAGTGCTGGAGTTGTTCCTTTTGACAGGAAATATATCAGGACGAGATCCTGAATCAGTTATTTTGGATTTCTTTACTAGCCATCCAGTCTATGAAGTTGGAAGGACTGTTTGCAGAGGTTGAGCAAAGTAACTTCTGTGAGTTGATTCCTGGTCTAAGAAGGAAGTACAGTGTCTGTCATGATAAAACATTGTGGGAGTTTGTCATTTCTGAGCTCTGCCTACAGAATTATTCAGGTATTTAGCACCACTCCAAAAAATGATACCTGTATGTTTTAATGATAAATCAGGGAACACAGCCAAACTGTACTTTTCCCTGGATATCATGGATAGAGGGGGCAATATCCTCTACTTCCAGCCAAATAGTTTTGACTTTACGATTGAGGCTGCATCACGTATCTTGTGCCAACTTCATGCAGTGCTAATATGATTTCCCAAGCACACAATGCTAAGAAAGAATGACATGATTCAGGAGGAAAAAAAAAAAAAAAAAGAGGTCCTTTCTGGTTTTGGCAAAAGGAGTTGCAAGGCTGTTTTTCAAAATTAAATTAAAAGTAATTTAGTTTTGTTCCTTCAAGCAACAAATTAATTACTAGGAGGTAGTTGCACAACAGGATTGCCCTTTGCTTCTGTAGACAGAAGAGCAGCAAATCAGGGTGGCAAAAATGCTTTGAGGAAAAATGCTAGGGGAGGCAACAGATGACAAATTTTCCTACTGATGCATTTGCATCAGAATAACCTTTCAATTCTATGTTGTTGGCTGGAATCACATCACACAGAATATTGACCTGGGGTATGGCCACTATCTAAGAGAGATGGGGAACTGCCTGAGGTACATAACTAGAGTAAGAAAGAGCTAACTTCCTGCAGTAACTGTATGGTTACTAGACCTAAATACCTCAAAGACAGACATGCAATTTGCATAGTGTTTCATACACTATACTTCAAGGGAAGCTGCTTTGGCCTATTTCTAGGTGTTGGATCATTTTCTTGAGCAAAGAATGAAAAATAGTAACTGTCACAATTTCATCCTTCCTAATGTTCTCTTCTCCTGAATTACTAATGATAGGACAAGAGGAAGTGGCCTCAAGTTGCATCAGGGGAGGTTTAGGTTGGATATTCAAAGGAAGTTCTTTACTGAGCAGGTGGTCAGGCACTGGAACAGGCTGCCCAGGGAGGCAGTGGAGTCGCTGTCCCTGGAGGTGTTCTAAAATAGAGTGCATGTGGCACTTGAGGCTATGGTCTGGTGATTCAGGATGCTGGGATGAAGGTTGGACTGGATGATCCTGGTGATCCTTTCCAGCCATAGCGATTCATAGTGATTAAAATGTTGTGCTGAGGGATTTGGTTTAGTCAAGGACTTGTCAGTGTGAAACTAATGATTGGACTCAATGATCTTGAAGGTCTTTTCCAATCTAAGAAATTCTGTGATTCTGTAATGTTCTTAGACTGTGTGATCACCAGTTAGGCTTGAGTCAAGATCACTGGAGCCCTGGAGAGCCTAGATGTTTTGTTGGTGCACTAGGAGACATTTAAGGTTTAACAAGTGGTCTATTCAACCTCATGTTTTTCTCACAGTAGAGAGATATGTGGCTTAATCAGGATTTATGTGGAAGGTGTTTGGGTTTTTTTAATGGTAAAATAACTGTGACCACGAGGTTAATGAGGCCTCATTTCAAGTGAGAGTGGTGTCTGTTAAATACTCACACATGGTACACGCACAATGCAAATGGCTCATGGCAACTGTTGGGGAATGCTTAATCTGCCTCATCTCTGGTGCCCAGCTAATGCTGCATATTGTCTTTGAGCATGTTATGGACTGCTTTTCTATTGCAGTGCTGTAGAATTGACGTATCCAGATGGCCCAAAACAGTAGGAGTCAGCCTTATGGAGACTTTCTGAGGCTAGGAACAGGAGAGCTAAGTTATCTGCACACATGCCTGAACAATCAACAGCCAAGACCTTGTTTCCTGAGGGATGTTTTCTCTCAATGGGAAAGTGGAGCTAGGGACCTCTTAAGGGCAACACTGCCTTCATGAGAGAACAGGATGGTCAGGGAATGGTTAGTTGCTGTTTAGGCAGGCTATGTTCTCTTCTAACCACAACCTGCTACACTAGCACTTCACTGACTGAAATATGCCTTTGCTTCAGAGATGATTCTGTGATGTCTTAACATTCAGTGGTCCTTAGACAAACCTATAGACTTCTGTAAGGGTAGAATTTGTGCCTGGCTTGACCCTTTAACTAGAAACCTTCTTCAGTTTCCCTACCTGCCAAGGAGAAAAAGGGCAGGAAATTATTGTCCTTCTTTTTTGTAATATTGCCTGTTCCCATTTTGATCTCCAAAACTAAGTGTGCTAAGTGTTTCTAACTGAAGTCTCTGCAGAACTTATTTTTCAGTGTACTTATCTGAATGCTTATCCTCATCAGTCTGCAGGTGAGATTAAACCTTGGCTAAATCTCAGCATTTTCAGCAGAATGTAGGTTGTATTATATAATCTTTAAAGGGCTGTTAGAAAAGTCACCATCCTATTACATGCATATTAGCTGAGTGTCTACTTTCCAGTTGTTTCCTGAGCTGTGGCTCAGACATTTGGTATGCAGCACCAGGGACTCTCCGAATGGCATGTCAGAACTGACGGCTGCCTGGCAGCCTGCTGTAATCTCTGCTCTGGAAAAATTACTGACTGTTCCACTCTGCTGACATGAAAAATACATCCTTTCAGCTTTAACAGCTATAAATTGGAGCTGTTCTGGTGTCAAGCAGGTTCAGGCTCAAGAGCTGGTGGCAGGACAGAGTTGATACTGGCAGCAACCATCTTGCCATCTGTCATTTCTGATGTAAACCCTCTCAGTTTCTTGTCAGCCCTGTGTGATGCTAAGCTCTATGACCAAAGAGCAGAATTGGACTGACTTCATTCTGTATCTGAAAGGTGGTTTCAAAGCTCTTTCCTGGCACAAAGCCAAATGGCACACAACATATTCGAAAGAGCTGGACTGGAAATAGAGATTTCATTCCTGGAAAGCTTAAATATTTCAAAACTAACTTCTCCTTTGGTCCACAGAGACAGGAACATACTGAGAGAACACTTTCTGAAACTCTTCAAATCAGAGACGCTGAATTATTTTGATCAGAAATTACATCTTTCTGACAGAGGAAAATGAATGAGTTGATGCTTTAGATGTTCCCAAGTACAATGAAAAAACTGTACTTTCAAACTCTTTTGAGAATTTGGTATAATTTGAATACAAGACTGTTGCTTTTATCTGGGCTTGACCCTAAATTTCTGTTGTTAAGGATGTCCACATTCATAATGTTTTGTCATGTTACAGGAGAAAATTCAGAAACTATTTAGGATCGAGTTTGTATGTTATTAGGGAGAAGCAGAGGAGGTTTTGTAGTGGTGTTTTTTCATGGTTTATGCTCTGTGCCTCCAGTTGTCAGGGTATGTGCTGTAATAATGATTATAGTGAGCTGACTAGAGATTCAATGTGGATTAAGATTCTTTCTACCTTTATTTCTCCAGAATTATTGTTCATTTAGCATAAATGCTAATATTAAAAAGAGTTGCTTGATAATTCCAGAGGTTAGCAAATTCTGAAGTGTCATTTCTAAAGTTCATAGCTAGATGTCGTGGAGGGGTTTCTCTTATTCCTCCTCTGTTAGGGGGAGGTGAGAAATTAATTTGAGGTGGTATTAATTTTTTATAAAATTCTTTATTAAAATTAATATTTACAAATTTGTACCACCCCCAACCACTATGTAATCAGGTTCGTTATGTGCAAGATTATCCAAACAGCTTGAGATATATTCACAGGGATTGATTATTAAATGGAAATATCAAATTATCAACAACTATAGACAGAGAGAAAGATTCCCTTAGGCTTAATGCCTCTTAACAGCTATACTGTCTGCCCAGCAAGGGCTGAAACTGTGTCTGCTCTTAAGACAGAGGTAACTTATATTACAAAGGAATTAAAGCTTGCTTAGGTGTGTTGCTCTTAGGTATTAATCATTAATCACCCTCACGGGATTGTGTCACAGCGTGTGCCCGGTATTCGGGTCTTGGTGAAGCTGGAATCTGTCCCAGCTTGCAGAAGAATGATAAGGTGTTCCCAGTCTCTGGGGTAAACAGGATTTCTCTAACCTTGTCTCCTGGTGTAGTGTCCGGGGATGATCAGCTGGCAGGATTTCCAGGTGCAGGAGAAGGATTTGTCGTCTGTACAGCTAGCAGGCTGTGTTTGTAGGTTTGCAGACTATCTGGAAAGAGTCTGCTGAGCCTAGAATTTTCCAGGCTTACAGGACAGCTGGCAAGCAGGGTCTATGCCGGGCTGCAGGGAGACTTGAGCTCCGTAGATAAATGCAAGATAGCTCTAGGCTTAAGCAGGGGGCTCTTGGCTCCCCATATATGTATGAAATGCAGGCGTGCATGCGCTCTGCTTCTCAAAGGCTTCTCAGACAGGATAACTGCTCCTTGAGATCAATTCGAGAGGGCTGAGCCTCAGTAATGTTTGCAAGTGAGTAAGTAAGGGCCTGACTCTGTGTCTAGGCCATGCAAGCAGGTCTGTGCTGCTACGTGGATCAGAGAGCTGATCTTGATCCTCTGAACCCTCTGAATGCTCTGAACTTCTGAACACGTGGTACTCCTTTGCACTCCTCTTTATAGATTCTGAGCCGAGATTCGTGGCTCATTTAGCCATCTAAAGTGACCAGTCAGGTTGGCAGTAAGTCAAACCTTACCTTAATAGGCAGTAGCTGTTTGCTTGGACCCTCCCAATAGGGGATTACCTGGGTGGACCCCAGGCGTACACAGACTGGGCGTGTGTTTGTTACACAACCTGTTTACTGCCATAGGTCTCTGGCAGAAAAACATGTCCAGGCATGTAGAGGCATAGAGAGGCCTCAGTTTTGGGGCTGCTGCCCCTCCACCACACTAGAATACCAGTAACAAATTAAAGATTGTCTGATGTTCATTGTAGTACATGCCTAAAAAAAACTATGGAAGATCACAGGGTAAAAATGAAATGGAAAATAATATACAGATGAAAATATGACCCTTGTGGCCTTGAGAGCCTCAGTTGGTCAGTGTGCTGCAGTTCTGTATCTCGGTACCATAGGAAGAAACCTCACACCTAAAATTCAGTCCCCACACCAGAGAAGTTGCAGGCAAGACTAACAATGGCTGATTGTTTTAACAGTTGCCAGATCTTACCTGTTAGCTTTGCTATGATATTATATAATCAAAATCCAGACTAATACAGAAAGGCCTCATTCATACAATTTTAAGATGCTATATAGCAAATCCTGTGCCTGTGTGTGAGAGGAGAAGGATCTGATGAGCTGCCAGGGTCTTGATGCTTTTGCCAGGAGGGCTATGCTGTTGTTTATAGTGGAATAACCCTAATTCCCATGTGACGTATTCTGATCAGTGTCAACATTGCTCCCTAACAGGGCTATCTCTGTATTTGACTCAAACAGACTTAGCATCCTTCTTTTATATCAGTTCTGTTTGGCCTCGTCATTTCTGCTCACAAAAATCTTCCAATGAAGAATGTAAAGGCATCTTCTATTTTTGTGCACCTCATTTGCAATTGCCTTGTTACACCCACTCGTTTTTTCCTTTCTTCTGATAGTGGCTGCAATGCAGCTTGCATGGACAGAGAAAGTATGCCTTGCAAAAGCCTAGGTGCTTTCTGAACCACAGTGGACCTTCAGTTTTATCAAATCCCTCTTCTTGTATGCTGGGAACACTCCAAATAAAAAGACTAATCTGTTTTCACAAACAGTTCCTGTGCTGAATGGCAAAATAACATTGCATTAGAGGAGTGACTGATGAAAGAGCTTCGTGCAATACAAAGAGCAGCAAGTACTTTGTGTGCTCTGCTTGGCCCACAGGTGACTTCATTCACATAAAAAAGACGACCCAAAGATTTAAGGAGTAGTAAGGTTTGAAGTGTAGGCACTTTTGTGCCTGGAAGCTTGCGTTAGGGAAGCCTTGGTGTTTAAAATGGGGCAGGAGGCTGGTTGAGTGAATGTTGTTAATTTGTGACACATAGGATATCTGTTTCATTAACCACTAATGAGACCTCTAAAGCATCCCTGGTCTTTGCTGTGACACAGGATGAAGATTTGGTGATCTTGAAACTGTTAATATTTGAGGAGACACTGAGTGAGAACTCATGTGGCTATGCTCAGAGCTGTGTGGACCCCAGCAGGCTCTGCAGGTTGAAAAAGGGATGCACAACACCCAAGGAACAGAAAATGTCTCATCCCTTGTGCGTGATAGGTGGAGCAGCATTTCAGTTAGAAGAGAACTGTGATACTTTGGAAATTGATGGTTTGTCTCCTTTACCTTGTAGATTGGGCTGCAAAACAATTCAGTAACTCACAGGACCAAACACAGCATTGCTCAGCCTACCTGTCCTTCTGTTAAGTTTTGCTTTGCTTTTTGTTTTTCCTGTCTGTCTTGGGTCTGGGAGAGGCAGGAGCTACCTACCACAGATTCATGTGGCCATTTGAAATGCTTTTGCCAGGTTGAGTAAAGAGTGGTGGTGTTGCTGGCACAGGGAAGATGGTGTTCAGTAAAAAAGAACTGAGATCTAGCCCAACAGATTTTCCCATTTGACTTCCACATGTTTGCTTGCCAGAAGGCAGAGATCTGTGGCCTCAGAGTTGTCGAGAAATTCCCACGCTCACACATCCTTGGCAGATCAATAAAACCTCAGCATAGAGCAATTACAGCAAATTGGAAGAAGAAAAATCCTGCCAGTGAGTCAGCAACAGTTGGGAGTGGAGGAGGAGGAAATCCAGGTTACAAAATACAGCAACAGAGAGGCATGGGGTTGCTCAGAAGGTTGTCTCTCTATACTTTGGGTACTAATGTGAATGCTTGGAACAACCCTACAGCGAGTGAGTCAGAATAGTTTCCGAAGGCCTTGCTCTGTAAACTTAAGCTACTAAGAGTTGACTCTGGTTGTCTTTGTTGCAGAAAATAGACTTAGATGTTTCTGGGTGTTAGTAGCATTGCACCAAAAAAAAAAAAAAATCTTTTAATGATTCCATGACTAAATTCACAGTTCAACAAATGTGGTTACAGTCTGATGTGTTTGGCCACACCTCAGCTTCAGCTGAGCTGGAAGGCCATGAGTTCAAAGCAGTTAATCATAGAATCAATCAGGTTGGAAGAGACCTCCAAGATCATCCAGTCCAACCCATCACCCAGCCCTAGTCAATCAACTAGACCATGGCAATAAGTGTCCCATTTCAGTCTTTTCTTGAGCACCTCCAGGGACAGCAGCTCCACCACTTCCCTGGGCAGCCCATTCCAATGGCAAATCACTCTCTGTGAAGAATCACATCATTCAGCTTTGAGCTCAGGAGATTGAACTCCTCATTGATTGATTGATTATTGTATGACTGACAGACTGGAAGATGATTAAGCTGAGTTCATGCTTCTCTGCTCAATCTTGAAGGATTATTCAGCTTGCTATTCTTACAGCTGCCTTCTTTCAATGCACTTTCTCTGCTATAGTGTGAAAAGTTAACTGGCTTCATGGCAAAATCTATGTACCAAATACATGCAGTGGGGACTCAGTTAAAGATAAGATTAGTAGAAGGGACATGATAGCCAAACAGTCTAAATTTTCTGGGGATGAAAAGAACATACTAGAAAGGAGGAATGAATACTGCATGTAGCATATGATGAAGCCAGGGAACAATTTAATTCTTCTTTTTTATGCTCCCACTGCTGAAGCTTTTGTCTGTGAAACGTGTAATAAAAATATATATCTTGTTTCCTTTGTGTTACTTTGACAGTCCAGCATCACTGATGACAAATGGAAGCAAAGTAGCATTTGCAAGAGAAATTTAATTAAATAGGTTCTGATATCTGAAGACAGTACCTAAAATTATTTTGTCATCTGTTTGGTTTCTCTCCCCTCCTTCCCATTTGCTGACTTATTCTCTGCAAGACTTGTCTTGATAAAGTGGTAAATGGCTGCTTGGAAGCCCATTGGTTCCTGATGCTCATTCTCCTGATACTAAAGCAAAAGCTCTATTTCAATTTTGTGAGCTAAACACCAGGCAGTTCCTCTCTCATTAGCTTCCTCCCACTGCAACAGCATTGATTTACAACTCAGTTACCTTAATTTACAGCATGAGAGAAGCTTTTGAAACTGCAGATTAAAATCTGTACTTGGTTGACTCTTTCATTCTTTCTGAATAGCTGTTTTCAGTTGTGTATAGTTTTCTGGAAGGTCATTTCAGTTCAGGCTTTCTGAAAAACAGCAAACACTCTCAAAGTCTGGCAGTACTTGTGTAGCAGTCAAAGACAGCATTGTTCCTTCAATTAAAACAGCACAGACCCCAGTGGCCTTCACCCAATCACTTCTTTCTCTGTGCTGTTCTAGGGGTACCTATTGAACGTCACTATAAAGCAAAAGGCAACTGCACTTTGTTACTGCTACACAACCTACCAGGCAAAACTTTGATTGAAAGACATCCTGTATAGCACTGCTGTTCTTGGTTAAGGAGGCTACAACAGTAACTTTGTTGATAATGACCCTCGTGATGGTTTGTCAGCTATATCTGGTCAGACTGCAAGAACTAGGCAAATGTAGTCTTATTCTTTCCATGTCTTGTTTGCAAGACATGGAAAATGGAAATGTCTATAACTTAGGACAATTGCTACTTAGCAACAGCTAAAAACATCAGTGTGTTATCAAATTAATTCTCATGATAAATGCTAACCACAACACTATATTGGCTACCAGGAAGAAAATTAACTCTATCCCAGCCCAGTCCAGAGCAACTACAAAACAGCATGGCATGCACAGGGTGTCTACTGGTAGCAGTCCCAGCAATGGCCTCATCACTGAATCAGACAGGGTTATTTGTGAGTGTTCTAAATGTAGTTTGCAAGAAAGGAGAACACAAAAATATTTTCCGTTCAAGGGTCCTGCTCATGTCCCATTTATCACAACTGACCTGCACTACTCACTATCTTACACTGTCATGTTCCCTGTGGAACTATGTTCAGTATTCTTGAACAAAAAAGATTTGCAGTGGAATTATGATGCTTCCACTGCAGACTTGAAAATAGTGCTCCTAAATGTTTGTGACTCTATTGAACATGAAATAGATGCATTCAGTCCTATAAATTATAGGTTGAGGATTTTTTCCTCAGCCTAATTAAAAATGTAAACCAAGAGAAGGAAACATCACAGCGTGGTGGAACTGTTAGGAATACACACTGAGAAAGGAATGGTGTTGGCCAAAAAATACTGTGCTTGAACAGAGCAGAGAATAGTGAATGCTAAAAAACAGGCCTTGGTTTTCTCCTTTTCTTCTGTAGCTGGTGTTATTTCACCTTTGTGTAACAAAACCTAATGTCTGTACAAGCTAGCAAAGTCCTAGTGAGAAATCCACTCCCCCTGCCATCTGCTCTCCTGCATGAGCAATTAGGAGGAGGAAACAGGCCCAGCTCAGGAAGAGAGATACAGAGAGCAGGCTAATTCAGGGAGAAAAATATCCCATCAAAACTAGCGACAGGCTGGGAGCAGGGAGATGGATTTCCAGCCTTAGGGAAGTGCAGCATGCAGTGAACGAGGCTGTTCAGAAAACAGCCAGCAGTGCTTGGAATAGGAGAGCTGCAAGAAGAGAGAGCAGAATTCTGGTTCCAAGAAGCCAGTTCTTGCGAGCTGATTGAGTGCTGTTAAGTACAATGGAGTTCTCTAGGCTGCCACTGCAGTTTCTGATTTGTGTGTGGGGTTTTGTTTTTGTTTTTGTTTTTGTTTTTTGAGGTGTTCTGCATCAGATGTGCAGCAGGATTGAAGACATGGTTGCCTTCAGAGCAAACCTCCTCTCAAAGTACCTTATTTGTATTTGCAGAGTATCTCAGTCTTGTATTCAGCTGATCCATATCCTTTTGCAGTTAACAGTTTCATGCCACCCTTTATTGCTCAGAGCACTCCATGTGACCTTGTGGGATATCCAGAAACAAATGCCAAAGATGTCCTGCACAACATGACCTTCTTTCTATTTAACATTGACTGTTCGTGTAAAGGAAGATGTTAGTAGCATTGCAGGAAATCAGAGCTTCCATCTGTAGCTCTAGTTTATGTGCTGTGGGTTCACAGATAGATGAAGGATCTTTATCACACGTGCTTCTTACTGACTGTAAAGCCATATTTCTTGTGAGGGAACCTGGAACCACAGAAATGCCAGACCACAAATGTGGTATGCTTCTAGTGAAAGCATTTGTAAGTCGCCTTATAGGCGACTAACCTAACCTGTGTCTCTGCAAATTCTTTAAGCTAACTCAGCAGTATTATGGCTCTTTTCTAGTAATGTGGAAGATGGCCTTGAGTGACTTTGCTTGTACAGTACATATCATATGCATATATGTCATATGCATAGGACATACAATAAAATACTGCGTCCTGGTCTCAGAGCTGTGGTAGTAAATGCAAGACTCAAAAGGCAAGGTTTTGGGAAAGACTGTTGTTACTGCTTCTTTGAGACCCTAAATTTGATTTGAGATGAGAGTGGCAAATGCTGAGACACTTGTACGTGCAGGGCCAAATTCTCTGATGCTTTGTCTCTGGGAGGTATTCCAATACACACTGGAAAAGAGGAACTCCAACTCTGTTTGTGCATGCATGAGCATACAAATGGTTGTATTCACATATCTTCTTGTACTGCTGGAGAGCAGCCAGGAAGAAAAAGAGCTGGGGGTCCTGGTAGATAGTAGCTGAACATGAGCCAGCAGTGTGTCCAGGTGGCCAAGAGAGCCAATGGCATCCTGGCCTGCATCAGGAACAGTGTGGCCAGTAGGACAAGGGAGGTTATTCTGCCCCTGTACTCAACACTGGTCAGGCCACACCTTGAGTACTGTGTCCAGGTCTGGGCTCCTCAATTCAAGAGAGATGTTGAGGTGCTGGAATGCGTCCAGAGAAGGCCAACAAAGCTGGAACACAGCCCTGTGAAGAGAGGCTGAGGAAGCTGGGGGTGTTTAGCCTGGACAAGAGGAGACTCAGGGCTGATCTCATTGCTGTCTACAACTACCTGAAGGGAGATTGTAGCCAGGTGGAGGTTGGTCTCTTCTCCCAGACAACCAGCAAAAGAACAAGGGGACACAGTCTCAAGCTGTGCCAGAGGAGGTATAGGCTGGATGTTAGGAGCAAGTTCTTGCCAGAGAGAGTGATTGGCCATTGGAATGGGCTGCTCAGGGAGGTGGTGGAGTCACCATACCTGGTGGTGTTCAAGAAAAGACTGGATGAGGCACTTGGTGCCATGGTCTAGTTGATTGGACAGGGCTGGGTGCTAGGTTGGACTGGATAATCTTGGAGGTCTCTTCCAACCTGGTTGTTTCTACGATTCTATTATACTAATGACATTTCCATCACTTCCCTCAGTCATGTAACACCCCTGCCTGTGTGCACACTGATTTTTCTGACATACAATTTGAAAGCCCTGTTTTAGGGGGAAAATTTTCCTAATTTGTGTGTGTGTATTTTTTCAGTCCCTCCTAGTGGCAATTTTTTTCCCAGTCTCCAGACGGCTTTTCAGTATATGACATATGTGTCTCCATTCTATATATCTACTCTTTCTTGTAACCCATGATTTATTTGGCTCTACTTTTATTTTGCTACCTCTATGTAAGGTTGAAGTAGTTTGGCAAAAGGGAAGGCTTTCAGAAGTCTCACTGTAATTCCTTTCTTCTGCAATAACCAAAGCAGAATGTGCATATTTTATCTCCTCTCACCTTTACCTCACCCTTGTGGCTCCTGCTGATTATTTGAACTTTTATTTAATGCAGTAAGTAATGTGTTGTAATAAACTAATTCTTGGTTCACTTTCTTCCTTCATTAATGCAGGAAAGTCTTTGTTGTTCAAAGAGGTTATGTATCTGTGAGGTTTCACACAACTCCTTGAAAAGAAGCTCTAAATAGTGTAAGCAAATCAATTCCCCCACCCAAATAAAGTGGAAGGGAATGTAGGTGGTGTTCTACTTGCATACCTATCCCTCTCTTTTGTGCCGGTAGAATTCTTTTCATGACTGACTGTGGTGGATACCTAGAACACATATCCATCACATGACCTAAGCACCTGCCCAAATGCCCATTTTGGCCACCCCATCCCGCTTCTACCCAAATGGAAGAAGCAGGAAAGAAGACAAATGCTTTGGCACCTCTCAGTCTATCACAGACTCCATATTTGGCCTAGTTTTTCAGCTTGCTTTGTTGCTTTGTTTTGTGATGAACACAAGTCAGGATCCTAGGCCTGTGCATCTTCCTGGTTTGGAGAAATAATTCAGGGTTGGTTCTAGGGCTGGTTTTACCTGTTGCTATCGGTCAAAGACACTCGCCAAAATGCTTAACCCCCTAGCAAACTGCTTGTTTGCTGCTGCTGCTTTTGTTTTGTTCACTACCCATTTGCCTTACCTGTCCCTGTGCGCCACCACACTTTGCATTGCGCTTTAAGTGGGGACTTGCCTATGACTGCAGCCTGACCCTGCCTGAGCGAGCCTGAAGGTAAGTAACGACCTAGCAATGAGTTTCCACATTGAGACTTGCCAGCCTGCCGTGCCAGCCCAAGTACACAGCACTCAATCGCACTGCTCCAGCCTGCAAACCTGGACCAGGTGGCTGCTGACCACCTGATGACTTCCTGAGAGCCACGGAAAACCTCTCTCGTGTCCGTGGGCCTCCTCAGATGGCATGCTGAATTTGGACTGAACAAGCAGGACAGCTCCATTGCATCATTACCACCTGAAGTCCACCACCTGCCTTTCACTATATATGTTTTCCTGCTTATGCTTTTGGAGCGCAGATATTGAGACTTCTGACCAGTGAGTACCCGAACTCTCTTTACTCAAGTTTGTAAAGGTTTATGCTTAACCTTTCAGCGGCAGTTTGTGCTGCCAGTCTCTCCCCTTAGAAATGTTTCTAAAGACTTTTGCTAAATTATTTGACTGTATATATACACATTCTGCTAAACAGTTTTACCAACCGCATCGTAGAATCTGTCTGTGTTAATTGTAGGTAAGCTTGGGGAAGTTTTCTTTGCATAATTAATAAATGTTTTACATCAGCCTCATTACAATTCACTCCCAACCCAGATTCAAACCCCTCCTTAACACTGACATTCCCAAGATTTGGCTTTTTTCTTTATTTTTTTATTTGTGGTATTAGAACCAGAGAGCTTTAACAGAGAGTAAGGTCTTCTCTGTCATCATCCTCTGCATCCTGGGAATAAGCTGCTTCTGTAAAATACAAAGTGTGTTATTTTTCTCCTCTTCCTTGAAGCAGAAGGTGTTTTGATTAATTTTTTTTCTCCTTCTTAACAACTGGCAGTACATAATCTGCGACAGTATCTGTCTGTCTAGTGACCACAGTGAATTTCCTTGTCCCTTAATGGCTTGAAAGCCTGGAGGACTTAGACATGTCACAAGTCATTAAAATGTAGAAGCTTCATCTACCCACAGTGGTTCCTGTTGATCCTTTTAGCTTTCACTACAGTGAAGAATCTTGAGTGTTCTCCTTCTTTCTTTAATTAAACCAGGCAGAAGACTTCTCCGTGAGGTTCTGTCTGTTGAGTTTCACACATTGCTTTATTTGAGTAAACAGACCCCATAAATATGTATGGTGAAGAAGTCCCAGCAAAAATAAATTGTTGCAGCTCTTTTTCAGAAAATATAAATAAAATGTAGTGCTTAGTGTGCAGATGTACTGGGGGTGTATTGCAAGGTGGCTTTGAACTTCTGCTCTAAGTCAAATATTGGGTAATGGAATGGGTAGAAACTGCCCAGCAATGCTTACAATGAGAGAACAGGTGCTATTGCCACAGCATTTGGGGCTCTTAGTGTTAGCTTCCCTTCTCTGTGGGGTCTCTTGGAACCTACTGAACCAGAGAAGAGAAAATAAGCTTGTGGGGAAAACAGCATTTGGCTGAAATATTTAAGGGTATCTGGGAAAGAGTCCTGGGGATGGAAGGCATAGAAATCTTTTAACGTGTCCAGATATACTCAGCCCAAAAACATGAGGAGCTGCAGAGAAATACACCAAAGACATATAAATTTGAAACCCTTGAAAATGGGAAATTCATCCATCTTTTTATCACTATGTCATTTAAGCAGGAGGTCATTCAGGCACCATCAAAAGTAGAAAGAATGAGGAAATAGGGAAGCCATCATGGTAGAGACCTGTGCAGGCAGTCTGAGCTGAAAGTGTTCACTTTTTCAGGAGATATAGTTACTATGTGTTAAATATATTTGCAAGATAGTGCTGGAGAAAACCAGTGAAGATGATGGGGTGTCATTGCCCACCACTTGTGCTGTATGGTGTGTCCATATAACATGCATTTTTGTCGTGGAGGACCTATAAGCCCAAAAATAGGCTTATATATGCCTTGCCCTGCCTGGACATGTTTTTCTGCCCATAATCAATGGTAAACACATAACGAGCACAAAGGGGCACAATAGGCCTGGTGCCATAAAGTCTGGCCTGCCCAGGCTTTAGGTTGTGTAATGTGATTGTGTAAGCCCCCACGCACCCAGATCATGTTTACTGGGTGCTAGGCCCATGTTATCCCCATATTTGGAAGGTCCAGGCTTGTGGATTTTGCCTATTATGGTATGGTTGCCTAACTGCCAAGCTGATTAGTCATTTTGGTGGCCAATGGGCCATTAATCTCAGCCCACATTTGATAAATAGAGATACACAGGTGAACAATGTGCTCACTCGTGCTCATTATTATGCTTAAGCCTGCCTGTATCTATGGAGCTCAGTCTCCCGTGCACCCTATTGCCTGCCCACTGCTTTATCACTGCCTGGTAAGCTTCACTACCACCGAGTTACCAGGAGCAGACTCTGCATTGTCTGCATGCAATCGGCCTATATGGCCAGTGTTACATCATACTCCTCCTGCACCTGAGGTCCTGCCTAAGAATCCATGAACAGAGCATCCAGAAGAAGCCAGGAGACAAGGGTGGAGATTGCATCCTTCACCAGGAGAATAAGGTCAGAGACTGTCCTTTCCCCAGAAGCCAGGAAGATTCCAGCCTCGACGACCACAGGCAGAGTTCCCTGAAGAACTGGACACTTGTAATAGGCTGTGACATAGCCCCGGAGGGTGATTGATAATTAGTAAGAGCTTGTGAGTAAATGCTTTAATGCTTCTGTAATTTCTATCGCCTCCTGCTACTGCTGAAAGAGCTTCAGCCCACCTATTGGGCAAGCAGCATATTGACCCCAAGCAGTATTTGCCACGGGGAAATTTCTCTCTCTGTTTATAGTTTGAATGTCTGCTAGTTATTAACAAGTTAACGTTTGATATTATACCTAGAATGTCTTTCATAACCATGTAGAACAAATATTAATATTAAAATACAGTGGTAGGGGGTGGTGAGAGTTCAGAATATTTAAGTTAATAAATATATATATATTTATAGAATATTCTCTCACACCAATTAGTTTCTTCCCTCCGCCACAATTGGCATAGGTGACAGAATACCCCTCCATGACAATTGCTGTAGTCAGCAGGATTTCACAATGACGGAGACATTGCATAAACTGGGATATAATATCACAGGTTATGGGCTAGAATGGGCAGCTAAAGATTGCTGCCAGCCCAAAATCTTATTTGCAAAGCTAGCAAAAGACACTCGGGAAAAATCACGTGTTAATCCTGGCTACCTGTGTAGCACAGACACAGAGCTAAAATCCACAGATGAAAAAAATCTCAGCCTAGAGAGAGAGAGAGACTGAAAATCTGAAATTTCAAACTCAGAGTTTTTTTTACTTGCTCTCTTTATGCATCAGTAGCTCCAAGCCCAGGAAGATCTGAACTGCACTAGTATGCTTTCCTACACGAGGGAGCTGACCCTCTCCCTTACACAGTAACACAGCCAGGGTAGGATACAGGCATGAACTGCTGTAGACCCCCTCACATGGTGCTAAGTGCCCCACAGACATACCCCACAAAATGTTAGGGGTGACTGACTTATTCATTCCCAGAAAACTATCCTCAAAGAAGTGCAGGCTATTTCCAAAATTACCCTTAGCTATGTTATTTATGATACACCAGAGGAGATACCAAAGGTAGCATGTGGGAACAGTGGCCAATACCTATGGTGCCCTGCTATGTCATTTGATCCTTGCAGTTCTGCCTGAGCTTTCTCTCTAATTCATTCCAGCCTGTTGCTGCTATCCCCTTCTCCTTTAATATGCCTTGAGAAAGGCATTTAGCTATCAGTGTCAGGGAATATATTCGTATTTTGGCTCTTTTCTCAGTCAGGATGTAATTCTAAATTAAAACATGACATTTCTCTTAATGTTTTATTTAGCTTCATTTTACAGCCTTATGAGAAGCCTTTTATTTGATTCCCATACACCTGGGAAGTGAGCTGTACTTAAATTTAGTGGTTTCTTGCCCACTACAGACTGCTATTTGAAATACTCCCCTGCGGTGTGTGCACTTGCAAAATAATTTATTCCCTCACTTTTCTGCCACATAGTGCAAGGCTCCAATCACCTCCAATGAAAGGAGCCTGTATGGCTGCACCAGAGTACTTCTCCATCACCTGCCTTCCATCCTGCTGGTTCACTGCTACCCTCCCTCCCTCTACACCTTTATTATGCCCTGTCCTTCTTCCTCTCATCTCATCCTGACCGTTGAAATGTCTTGGCTTTTGTGATAATGTCAAATACGCCTCTCTCCAGAGGCCAACTGGGCTGCCATGGCTCGTGTTGTGGCACAAATGTGAGTAGTTGATATCTTTGCATCATGCAGAAAAATGTGTCCATCCATCCTGCTCATCCATTTCTTTGAGGGAAATCTTTTCATACCTTATTTCTTTATCCTAAGGATGTTTCCCTCTAGAGCCAGTAAAAGGAATAGACCATTTTTAAAAACAATGATGATTAGTTGCCAGAATTCATAATCCCATCCATACCCTCCCCATAAAAGCAGAAGTCCTTTGCTGTTAGAAAACCGAAATGAGCATTTAATCAGAACATCTGTTTTGTTTTCTACTCTTAGAAGCTAATTTTAAGTGGTGTTTAAAAGGAGGAAAGGGAGAACTCAACAAAAATTTATTCCAAAATCCTAGTTTCCTTTTCATAATCACTCAAAAGGTACTGTTGATATTTTGTAACAGAGTACTGCTTTGAACTTCAAACCTCTGTGGTAAAGGCAGGAAGCCAAACTGACCTTAGTTGGATGTGTCAGGGAAAAAAAATTCAGGGTCAAAAATCAGCTACCTGTATTGCACTGCTAGAGAACCAAAGGAGAAGTCTGTTTCTTATGGCTGCTCTAAGCTCTGAACTTGGAGGCTTGATGCAGTTGTTCAAGAAGGGCTCAAACAAGATCGGTAGGACTCAGAGTAGGAAATTTGTAGTAGTAAAATTTTCACATTGGTAGTAAAAATCATCCTTGACCAAGGGCAATGGGAGTAAGTGCTTCTCCTTTTAGTTGAAAACAACTCATAGATCTGGTTATGACTGGGTCATCTAGATCATTGTCTATAAAGAAATAGCAAGTGGCTACTCAGAAAGGCAGAGAGGGAAGGGAAAGTCTGGAAATTTCCAAGATATTTGGGATATGTGTTTAAGAGGATACAGTCCTAAGCTATGACTTCAGAGTCTGCTATTAGGTTGAATGGCCTCAGGGTACAGCCTTTATCCTTTCAGTCAGAACAGTGGATAATAAAAATGGAAAACTCTGCTTAGAAAAGATGGCCTTTCTGGTGTGATATATGGAGGTAGGGATTAAAACCAGATTTTGTGGTGCAGTAACAGATCTGAAAAATATGCTTGAAATGCTGAAAAGCACTGAGAATTCAGCAGGATTACAGGAAACAAGCAATATAAAAGTTGCTGAAATAAAAAAGTTTCTTTCCTTCTCTTTCTTTGTTAGATTTAGTCCTACAAATTTAGACCTTGCAAATTTAAACTTGTTTAGAAAGTAAAGTCACAGATCTGTATCGAACTTTCAGGTGTTTTTTTACCTGCCTTTGTACCCGTGTTTAGTTGCTGCTGCCATTTTTTTAACTGCATTATATGTTGAAATACAAATTATGTCATTTCAGAGTGTAGGTATTCTTTTGCAGCTCCAAACATCAGCTCCCAGGGGTTGTTTTTTTCATATACTTCAGGCTTCTCCTTCTATTATAAAGCCAGAGGGAAGAAAGATTGGAATGGGCTGTCTGGGGAAGTGGTGGAGTCACCACCCCCGGGGGTGTTTAAAAGGTGACTCGGTGGGCACTTAGTGCCATGGTTTAACTAATTAGAAGGCTTAGGTGATAGGTTGGACTGGATGATCCTAGAGGTCTTTTCCAACCTGGTTAATTCTGTGATAGTCCTGAGAGAATGAGATGGCTTCTCCCACACCAAGGGAGTTCTGGCAACAGGACTTTGTGGAGTCCAATACAGGGCTTTCCATTTAAATTTTTTGTAACTGATCTCCCATACTCCTCATCCAAAAGTGCCTAAGCTTTCATTAGCAAACAGGTTTCTGATAAAAAATGTTGTGTTTCTTTTGCATTTGCCCCATGGGACTTGCTGTTAAGTCAGTGCTGTAAACATATGGCCGTGGCCAGCCACAGCAGTGATCCTCAGAGACATTCCAACAGCTACGTGGGATATCTGCTATTGTGAAATCTGCTGTACAGGCTGGTGATTTCTATGCTTGAGCACCTGAAGTTGTTGCTCTGCAAAATTGATGTGGAACAGATGAGCTTAAAACAAAAGCTCAGAAGCAAGTCTGGAATCTGTCAGAGCATGTATTTTGGTTGTTGTGGATATACATCACCTATCCTACAACCAGTGCTTATGCAAAGCAGTGATTCACAGTGAGACTTTGCCTCTGAAGGTATGACCACTCAGCCCTTAAGTATTTTCTAGGAAGGAAAACCCAAACCCACACACAGTGCCCTACGGGGTGATTTCCTCCAGCACACTCTCCAATCCTTTTTGTAGTTGCCTGGCAACCGGGGAATGGAGGAGGAGGGAAGAGGAGGAGGATGCGAACACATGAAGGCACATGAAGCAGCAGCTTATCGCTTGCAAACTGGCCAAATCAGCTCTTGGTTGTCTTGAGCTGCTCCATTGAAATAGGTCATCTGCTCTGGCCCGGTTTAGGTAGTCGCCTGCCAAAGGTAAGAATGCTGATCCTGCTTTGGTTTTACATGAGTTCCGTCCTAACATGAATCTTTTGGTATTACCAGAACTGTTCTTGAATGGGGATAAGTGAGGTAAGAAACCAGACTGGGTCAGTGCACAGAGCTTACCTGTGGTGTCTCAACTACACAGGGTTATTGAACAGTGCCCCTAGACTCAATGGAAGCCAAAGACACTCAACTGTCCTCTCTGAACATGATGTTTAAGCACAGATTTTGTACTAGATGTTCTCCTCTGTTGTCAAAAGAGCAAAACACTCTGGAAGATTTTTTTTTTTTTTCTAGTTCAAGAAAGCTAAGAAAGAAACAAACAAAAGGGCAGAAGTTTCCTTCTCCAGTTAAACATGTCTGGTGCAGGATTTGCAGTTTGGATGAAAATAATCTTAGAGGCAACAGGAATGGGAGAGAAAGAAGTCAAAGCTGACCTCTATGAGTTGCAAGCTACTAACATGAATCTCAGTTTCTGGTGAGTGTCTTGGTCAACAGCTATCCATTCTGTCTTTAGCTCAATGTTACATGGATCTCTCTAGAGTAGAATAACTTATACAGGAAGTATAATGATAGTGTTTCTTCTCAATGGCTAAGGAACTCTTGGTGCCTTTACTTTCTGCCTGGAGAGGACTCAGAAATGAGTCTCCATTTTTTTCAGGTTTGAGCCCTCTGTTTCCTGCACCCTAAACAAGTGCCAGAACCTTTGTAGTATTGCCTCTGCTGATGTGGAACTAGGGCATGTCTCTTTTCTCTAACCTTTAGGAGAGAGAAAGCTGTCCCGTCAGTACACAAGAATATTATTTTCACCTTGGAAACTTCCACAGCCTAGGAAAAATATTTTGCAGAACACATCAGTTTATCTGGCAAAGAAGTGGTGTGCTTGTAATTTTAAAGTTCATTTGGTTGCTATTAAATAGGTTCTTACTCAAAGATCCTCATGGAAAAATATGATATTTGCCTTTTCTTGTGTTATAATAGCACAGTAGGATAACATACGGCTTCTTAAGACCTCATATTGCTGTGATGTTTGAGATGGCAGGAAGTCACTGCAACCACTAAACTAATTATAGAGGAATGTTACTGGAGTAAAGAATGCCAGTAGAAAAGTTGTTCTTGATTTTCTTGTGGATTTGTTTTCACGGGGTTTTTTTTGGTTGTTTTTATTCGCTGCTTGGTTGGGATTTTTTCCTAGATTAAGACGTGCCTAGAAGGTCTTGACAGCTTTATTAAAATAACAAATCACTACTGCCAAAGAATCATAGAATGAACTGGGTTGGAAGGGACCTTTAAAGGTCATCTAGTCCAAACCCCTATGAAAGCAAAAATCTTTTAATTAGGAGAATGTTTGGGACACTGTTTTCAGTGGACTGATTGTATGCTTCTTACAGAGATCATCATACACATATGCAGTAGTGTCCAAGCCCCAGGGCAATGTCTCAGTCTGACTAGGTAAAATGCAGCTTGTCCAAAAAGCATCTCCCTTCAAAAAAAAAAAAAAAATAGAATCACAGACATTTCTAGGGAGCCTGTTCCTGTTCTGTTGTGCACTGCCCTTTACTACTTCTCTCTCTCTCTTTCTCTTTTCCTCAAATTTATTTCTGTGGAACCTGCCGCTTGAATGCCTCTGCTGCCATGATGCCGTGCCCAAAGCATATGTGCCAGACTGACAGCTGTCAAAGAGAATGTTACAGTACATTCAGCATGAAGAAATGCTCATGTTAACTTCTCATCTTTGCCATGCATTGTGAGCCAAAATCAAACCTATGTGGCTTATGTGCAGCTGAATCTACTACTGCTGCTATGATGTCATTAATAAATGTTTTGGTGAAACAGCAAAGAAGGCCAGGGAGGGGCATGGAAAGATATTGCCAGCCTGGTTTGTGAGTAGATAAACAGTGAAGGACTTGTTTTATGTTCAATCCAAATCAGAGGTTGGATCTTATTATCATTGTATAAAAGTGGCACAAGGAAGACTCCATCACGAAATTGATGCTTCCAACCTGAGGTGCTATAAAATTGCCACAATATCCCAAGTAAGACAGACTGACAATCAGTCTTGGAACTCAGAGGGTGAACAGGGCATTAGATATGGGGGTGTTTATACCTTGATGATGCATACTTGTTTATTAGTGGCTTTTTCCCTTGCTTTCTAGAACTTTTGGATCTGTGTAGTATGCATGCTTTTGTCCTGGCAAGTATCCTACTTGGAGTTCAACACTCAATACAATCATTTCTCTCCCTAAATTCCTCAGTTGCATCTTGTTGTTTATTTGGTTTGTGTTTTGGTTTGGTTTGATTTTTTTTTTCTTTTCACTAAACACACTTCCTTTCATCTAGGGCTGAAGGGGGAAAGGGAGAAACTTTCACAGTTTACTCCGTTTGCCTGTGTGTTTAATTTTCTCTTTGAATATGCTCCCACTTATTGTTCCTTTCCTGGCTAATGCCCAGAGAAGCATCATTTCAAAAGACAAAACCAAAGCTTACTACAGCAATAAGTTGTCTGTTCAAAAATAATTATGAGGAAGGAGGAATCTTCCATGGAAACTGTAAAGCTTTCTGATTTTTTCCCAAATAAATGTTCTTTGTTTTCATCCAGAAATCCTTCAGCTATTGCAGCTGAGAAACAAAATGCTTCACTGCAAAGTTTCTACTAAAATAGTGATTTTCTTAGTAGGCTTGCAACAGAAAAATATGTTCATCTGGAAAAAAAAACAATTGCACAACAAATCAGCTTTTATAGAAAGTATTGAACAATCCTAAAAGGATGTAATTCCTGCAAAAGAACTTTGCCTGTAGCCTGTCTTTCATTTGCTCATCTTGTCAGCTGATTCTGACACCGTTTATCTTGCGTTTTGTCTTACCATTTTGTTCTTTTACGTGTTTAACTCATTTATTGGGGTTGGCAAAAACTGCTCAGGTTACTTCCATTTTCTCCCTCCCCATCTATTCTGTGAAAGTTGTCATTCATCTTAACTGGATTGTGGAGTCACAATCTGCCTTCCTATTCAGTGCTTGTCTACACTGAAGCCTCCTGTCGCTTCTCCCACACTGCCTTGCATGCGTTCATGTACTCCTGCCACTTCTGTGATTGCTCTTTGGATCTCTAAGCTGAGCACCTTTCACCAGAAGTAAATTTCCATTAGTGTGTGGACAGTTAGTTTGTGCCCTTTATAGCCAAAGCTTTGCTCCTGGTTATTAAACTCTTTGTTAGGGAGGCTTTGATGTTAGGAATAAGCTTGAAAGGGATTTGGTAATGAAGGACCATATTCATGATGCTGAGGTCTCCATTGAAAAGCTCTCACCCCTCCTCAGCATCTCCTGAATTTTGATCAGATTCTATAGTTGTCATGGTAACAGCCTAATTTGCTCTCTTTTTGTGATTTAAGAAGCATCATGTAAAACTCTTCAATAAATGATGCTAAAACATTCTGAGTGTTGGTAGTGATATCGGGCAAAATGCCACATGGCTTAATTTAATTGCTCTGAAGCTATCACCAAGTGCATAATTCAAGGTTTCTTTTCACACAAAAGCTCTTAAAAGTTTGGATGGCTGCAAGGAAAAGAGGACAAGGAGGAAATCAGCAGCTGCCATTCTTCGAAAGTGAAACATCACCAGGAGCAGGAGGGCAGGTTTTTTTCTCTTAGTGGCAGAAAAGTCTGTAACAAAGATGAAAACTTGATCGAGATTGACTTTTTCTCCCCTTAGATTGCCATGGACTTGGTGAGAAAGGCAAAAGCATCCACCATTCCTGTGCTTTGTTCTGGGGAAGGCAGAATGACTCCATCCTGCACTGGGACTCTGACATCCTAGGAATATAGACGGAGACAGCAGCCATGCACTGTCCCAGCCTCTTGCCAGTCCTTTGATCTGAAGGTAGGACTAACAAAATACACTATGTTCAGGAAAAGTGCTGGTCTCTGACTGGTGGTCTGCCTCTGCAGTGATGCTGGTGCTTGGATTTGGCTTCAACCTCTTGTCCCTACTGCTTCTAGAGGCAGAGCTAAGGGCTAGACAGCCAGTCCTGGGAGATGAGCCAAATTGAGAGCTGGTGTAGGAGTTGCCTGAAGGAGTTTGGGCTCTAGTGCAAATTTGAACCTCACATTATTATGATAGTAGGTATATAGACTCTGCTGAGTAAATATTAGCACAGGGGAAGCAGAGTGCAAAGGGTTTTCTTGGGCCATAAGACACACAGGCTCCTCTAAGAGAAGAAGAATGGCTTCTTCATCCTGCCTGTTTATTTTTGGGTTACAGTGGAATGATGTGGCTGTTTGTAAATGCTGTGCAGTGTGAACTTGGATTAACAATAACTTCTGGTATTGCTGCGATTAAAAGCCCTGCTGGCTGCTTGGCCTGATCTGGGGATGGGAGGGTTTGTTCCACTGAGCTCCTTCACTTCCAGCACTGGTCCCATAGCAAAAAAAAACCTCTTCAGGCCAGTGGGATAGTCTGAGGCTTGATTTAGACAGTGGCAACCCTAGTAAGGGAAGATACAGTGCTCTGTAATTCTTCAGACAAAGCATTACCTGGGGAAAAAGAGCAGTGTTCATTTTGGGAAAACTACTTCGTAGTTAGTTAGTTGTCACTGCAAATTTCTGCTCAGGAGATAAAAAAGAAACAAATCATCAACAAGAAAACCCAAACTATGAAAAGGTAAAAAGCAAATCAGAACAGCTTAGTCGTTTGGTTTAGGAGAAAACTGCCACTCTGATGTGTTATTTTGATGTGGGGATTCAAACTCCCACAGCAGGCATGTGAAATCACAGTTCCCAGGCAGAGCCTTTCTCTTTCTGGAACCGTGTACTTGCATCCTTTGAGAGTTTGAACTGTGGAGATGACAGCGCAGTTGCTGAACAGAAGATACCATGTTACAAGGCAGACTCTTCCATTTCCTTATGATCTGTTTGTCCTGTCACTCGCTTCTGCAGAGCTGCTTTATTCTTTTCTCCCAACTTGCATTCAGGAAGGAGGCAAAGGGTTTGATGTGCCGCAGCATCACTTTGCCTGGACAGGGATCTTTTCATCCACTGAGATAGTGATGACCAGGGAAATACAATAAAAAGGGAATGCCGTGGCTCTCGTGGGAGGAGAACAAGAGGGATGGAATGGAAAATACAAGTGGGTAATATAAGGTCTTTTTAGGAGAGCGACAGATTCTGGTTCCTTTACCCGCCTCTGTTTGATGAAAGCCTGCCATGGGGGTGAAGCCTGTGACACCGGAGCCTGCACACCCTTGTTGTTTCAGTAAATTATTCATCCT
This sequence comes from Pogoniulus pusillus, assembly GCF_015220805.1. Taxonomy (NCBI): domain Eukaryota; kingdom Metazoa; phylum Chordata; class Aves; order Piciformes; family Lybiidae; genus Pogoniulus; species Pogoniulus pusillus. Next base: position 11,509,855 of record NC_087278.1, read on the forward strand.
GTTCCTGTGATAATATAGTTATAAGGAGGAGCCTAATTGAATTTACTGTCTGGCTTTGGCCAATAGGGCGATAAGGATCCAGCAGAACGGGATGACGGTGAATCCTGCTAGTGTGCTGTGAATGTGAAGCAGGAGGGACTGGCAGTTTCTGTAGGAGGGAAGGCAAATCGGTCCAGGGCCCCCGGATTAGCAGACTAAGGAAAGGTAAGAGAGTGAGCGGCAATCAGGATTTGCTGGAATCTTATGCCGACCCTAAACTGCAAGGATGCTTTTGCTAATAGGGAAGCACTCTGCAGGCAATGTGTTCCTGCAGGGTTTGGAGGGAACAGGACTGCGTGTGGTGGCACTTGCTCAGTGCATGTAGCGTGTGCCTTTGTCTTTATGTACGCGGCAGAGGTTTGTATCGTTGCATGTTCATTGTGCATGTCTGCATGGAGACGCCTGTGTTTTGTGTGGATAGAGCAGCAAGGTATGGAGCATTGTAAATTTATTGAGAGGAGTCAAAAGGGAGAAATTACCTCATGGGCAGTGTGGAAGAAAGCAGTAATGCTTTCTGGTTTGATTGAAAATGGAAATGCTGAGGCTCTCAGTGAGCTGCTTGCAAACAAAAAGGAGTAAGTGTGTGTGCATCTGTCTGTGTGTGTATCAGATCTGCAGTGAGATGTGAACATGGGAAAGAGGAGGTCAGACTGTAGCATTAGCCGTGGCAGGTGGAATTAAATTGCAAGCAATGTGTGTAATCGGATCCTCTAACATGGAGAGTGCAAGCGAGTAGGAAAGTGGATTAATCCTATCTGCTGAGCCAGCTACACCTGAAAAGCAAGCAAGCATGGGGGAATCAGGACAGGTTTTCTCACTGCTTAGAAAAACTGATGATCAAACTGTCCTGTCTGCCTGCTGCTAGAGCGATTACCTACTGAGCTGCTTCCACAGATTTGCTGTCTCCTTTATAATGATAAGTAGGAAGGGTGAGCATCTCCGACAATCAGGTTAAAGCCCATAAATTAATGTTATCCATAGGAGCAGGAGCACATCAAGCAAATTAGCCTCTGCTCTTCCTTTTGTTTCATTGCCTTTGCTCTGATACCAAATTACTACTAAAGAGACAGGGCAGGTGGGGGGATCTGAATTACAAATGTGACAAGTGGCATTAAGCCATGCAGACAGGGAACATCATTTGCAGTGAGATGCTACAATGGTGCTTCTGCAGTTTACATCTTCACATGCCTTTAAGACAAGGCTTTCCTGAGCTGGGTAACCTTAGCTTGGTCACTCACCAGAGTGACAATCCCAGCTTGCTGTAAGGCATTAACAGATTTAGTTCTCTCTCATGTGTTTTCACCACCTCATTCTTTTTAAGCCAAGATCCAGAGGAAACATCCTTGTTGAGCCAATGATGTTGCTCACCTGTGGATATCTCATCTCATCTCAGTTGGAAACTAAGTCATGACGACTGTGGAGGGAGGAATCTCTTTTCTGCTTGTTCAAAGAGCAGTAGCCAGAGGCTTCCTCTGAAAAGAACAGTGGTGCAGAAAGCCCCCACAGGGAGAAGCAACAAAATGGCTTGTCTTTGGATTAACCAAACCTGTTTGCCTAAATAAGTTCTCCTTCTTTGCTAACACTGAATTTCTTATATCAGGGGTCAACAGTCTCCTACCCAAGCTCCTTTCTTCCCTGCTGTTTTCTCGTGGGACCTCAAGATGGGGAAACACACACATGATTGGTAGTCACATCAGGAAGCATTTCCATGCTCACACCTGCCTTCTGCTCATGAGCTCTCCTAAAGTTTCTGAGATGTGCTGCTGGGCTTAGTGGGCCATAGGATAGAGCCACACTCTCCTCATCTGACCTGGAGTAGCTCACTGAAAAACAAGTCTAACACAGGGCATATATTATTGGGGTTTTGTCTCTTGACCTCTCAAGCCTTTCCTGTCCTTCAGTTGCTCTTGAGTAGAAAACAGTGTAGTGATGGTTGAGTTTGTGTCCAACTTTCAAAGCACTCAAAGAAACAAAATGAGCTTAGAAATTAATTAAAACAATCCTGATCATCTGAAAATAACCTCTTCGGTATAAAAACTTCTCTCCCATTACCTCTACCTCAGCAACAGAGGAATAATTAAGTAGCTCTCTTATTCACACACTGCAAAAGGCTGCATAGCTTCCACGTGCAGAGCAGAAACCTCTCTACTAAAAGGAGAGCAGATACTCGGTGCACCTGGAAAAGCCCATCCCTCTGTGAATCAGATGAGGCCATTAGCAGTTACCTGTTTCAGGATACACATCTTCCTTTGGAGAAGCACACAAGAGATGAAGCATGTCTCTGCTGCCGTGGTGGTAGCTCGGCCTTCACTTGTAGCATTTATTACTGGTTGGGTGACTATATTGTTTGCTTCTGCCCTCAGAGGCTCAGGGCTCAGAAATGAGGCTCAGAACTGGGCAAAACGCCAGCCTATTCCCAGAGAAGCTTACGTCATTGCTAATTCACTGGTGCCAGAGACCGTGCTGGAAACCTGAGGTTGCTTTTGCCATTAATTGCCCAGATGATTAATTCATACAATGATATCATTTTCCTGGATGGAGGTTAGGAGGTTATGTACACTAATAACGAGAGGCGTGATGGGATGCAAAACTTGTGCTCATTATTGTTCAGGCTAATTGTAACAAACTAGCCTCTGTGTCCTCCACAGCACACTGTTCTCAATCATGTTCCAACCATTTTTATCTGGCTCTCTCCATTCCCCTTATTTTACTTCTTTTTCTGGGAGGTGGGGGGGTGCTGTGTGAACAAGGGAAGGGCTCTTAACTGGATTTGTAGAGTTACAAATTCTACTCTAGCACACTGAAACACAGTGGCCTCAGCTTTGACAGCTCCTCTATAGTAAGGATTGTTGCTTTAAACTTAGTATTTAAATCAAGCTTTTCCCACCTTATAAATCTCATTCCACATTCCCAAGATTCCTTGTATGTATGCCATTTACATAGCACATTCCAGCAAAGAAAAACAAGCAAACAAATAAAACCCAACCAACAACGACAAACCATGTGAAACAGGTATCCTCCTTTAAAGGAAATGAAGGGAGGAAGAAAGGAAGAAAAGGAAAGACAGGAAGGAAGGAAAGAAAGGAAGGAACGAAGGAAGGAAGGGAGAAAAAGAAGGAAATAAAAGAAGGAAGGAAAAAGAAAGGGAAAAGAAGGAAAGGAAGGAAGGAAAAAGAAAGGGAAAAGAAGGAAAGGAAGGAAGGAAAAAGAAAGGGAAAAGAAGGAAAGGAAGAAAGGAAAAAGAAGGGGGAAAGAAGGAAAAGAAGGAAAGGAAGAAAGAAAAAAGAAAGGGGAAAGAAGGAAAGGAAGGAAGGAAGGAAGGAAAAAGAAAGGGAAAAGAAGGAAAGAAAAAGAAAGGAGAAAGAAGGAAAGACAGAAAAGAAGGAAAGAAAGGAAGAAAGGTAAAAGGACAAAAGAAAGGAAGGAAGGGGAAAGGAGGAAAGAAAATAAGGAAGGGAAGAAAGAAAGGAAGGGGAAAGAAGGAAAGAAAAGAAGGAAGAAAAAGGGAAAGGAAGAAAGGGAAAAGAAGACGAAATAGGGAAAAGAAGGAAAGAAAGGATGGGGAAAAGAAAGGGAAAAGAAGGAGAAAAAAGAAGGAAGGAGGGAAAAGGAAAAAAGAAAGAGGAAAGGAAGGGAAAAGATAAAAACCCAAAGGTTCTTACTGCGCAGTACCTGGTGTATTGTATTGTGGATATCCCCTTGAGAGGATGCTGCACAGTTTGTAGGGGTGTGGGATCACTTTTTAGTCACTCTGGAAATTCTGCTGATGTCAAAGGTTTGCAGTAAACACTTCAGGATTTTTTTGTTGGTTTGTTTTAGTTTTAGGCTAGAAATCCTTTCCCCACTACTTTAATAGCTAAGCATACAAGCCCAGAATTCCCAAGTGGGCATAACAAATTACTGCCCTGCCCTGGAGACAATTAATAGCTGATAATGGTGAAGCAACTTGATCTGATAATCTATTGATAGGTGACTCTGCTAATTTGAAATGTCAAACAAAACACCCAGGGCAGTTTCTTTCAAACAATGTCACTGCTCTGCCTCATGTATCCCTTCTCTTTGCTCACTCCAGTGTTTCTCTTCTCCCCTCAGGCCTCTGTGTTTTCAGCTGGCTTGAGTCCCTAGAGGTGTACAAAAGTCCTGGATCATAAGTTTTCAAACAGAGTTGGTAAGACCAAATGAAAGCTTTCCAGAGTCTAGATATGCTGATACTTGTAGGATAAAATGGTTTCCTTTCTTTTTAAGCACCGAGGAAGCCATGCTACCTCTCCTTTCTCAGCAAGTTTTCACTTCTTCACATCCTTCATGGTATTTTCCTACCTCATGTAGAGACTAGAAAATGTCAAAGAATGTTTCTTGAATGCTGGCAAACAACAGAGATCGGATGAGCAATTGCAGCAGATCTGTTACCAGTTCAGTAGTGTAGTCTCACTTGTATCTATAATATGGTTATTGAGGATAATTAAGTGATTATGCAGACCTAATGGTGTCTGTATTAATGACTGTCAGGTTCCAGATGCTCATCTATTGTCTATTTAATGAGAAACCATCCTGCTGTGTCTGGGCAGATCAAACACTGAAGCCAGGGGTAAAGTATGATTTTGCTGTCCTTAGCAGACTGCATTGACCACGGGAAAGGTGGCCCAGGGCACATGCTTGTAATTTAGGCCCTGCCTATAAAGGGGAGAAAAAAATAATGAGATATCCTTGTAAAAGTATGAGACAGAGTCTGTGATGTGTCCTTTGGGGTAGAAATAATCCTTTGTCCCAGTGACAGCACTCCGTTGCTGAATTCTGCATTGCCACCAGAGTGACACAAAGGGCAAAAGGACCACCTGCTTCCCAGGAGGGCTGCTGGTGAGCTGTCACTGGGGGAAAACAAAGTTGGTTGGATGAAGCAGGAAAGACCCTGTTTCCAGCCTTTCTGAAACTAGGAATGTTGCCTTTGAACCACTTCTGAGAGAGTAACTGCAGACGTTTTTAAAGGCACACTACGTTTTGCTGTGAGCTGTCAGACTCAGATACGAACAAGAGAGGCAGCTGCTGTGCTGTGCAATACACCAGCCTGGAAAACATCACCAGCACTGGCTTTCTATGGGTTGGAAAAAGAAGGCAGAGTTCACATTAAAGGGAGGAAAATGAAAGGACTGAAGAGACAGGTGAAGAGCTCTAGCAAGTGGGATATAGGAACAAAGTGTGCCCTTTTTTTTGGAAGAAAGACATTTCATTGTTGCCAGACATAGTGGGGTTTGGCTGGATTTTTTCCTGCTCTCAGCACAAACCAGAGCCAGCACTTCTTTCCTGTAGACTTCAACTAGAAAGCATGGAAAAGTGCTGGCTTCCTTAGTTCTCCTCATACACATGACCAACCACACACATACCAACTGCTTTTAAAGTATGCAACTAATGTCTTCAGACACATCTTCAGGGTTTGAAATAGCTGTTCAGCTCCCTCTGAGTGTAGAAAGTGTGTTACCTCAAGCACTGCATTGTAATTAACAACTTAATTTTACATGTAGTTGGCAATGGTGCAAACACAGAAGGAAATACTTTTTCACTTGCTGGTTCTAGTCCTTTAAAACCACAAAGCTGTTTAAGAAAGGATACTAACAAAGCACTTTTCTGTAAAAGTGATAGTTAACCATTCACAATACCTAGAGAAGAAGAAGAGGTTAACTGATGCATCTTTCCCATTCAAGTGAATAGAGAAAGTCCCACTCAATTGGGATGCAGGACTTCCAGGTCTGATATAAAGAAATAAAGCCAGAACTGCTTATGCCATACCTCTTATGTAGCTAAGGAAAAATAGTTTTAATTTAGAAGGAATTTCACCAGCACTAAAATAGCTTCATAAGCAAACATAAGAATAGTTCTATAGGGCTAACTGGAAAAGCAAAACCAATAGCAGCAGGACATTCAGCTCTGAGATGATTTAGACCTTTACATTTTGTTCCTTAAAACACAGTAACACTCCTTTTTTAGATAAAATGTATTATTTTTAACATAGGGTGTGTTGACCCTGTATGGTTGTCTTCTTTTGTGTAGTAGAATGAACATATCTGCTATGTTGTCATCTTCCTTCCCTGCTTTAAGCTGTAACTTGCTGGGCTTAGAGTAAGGCTGAACAGCCCTGTAGAACCTGGCAGCCCAGGAACATCTCTGAGACTTTTTTGGCTGCAGGAACACTTTCACTTGACTTATCAGAACAAGCTGATAAATTCCAGGGGAAGGTGCTAGAAAATACAGACCCTTCTTGGAGAAAGAGATCAAGAATATCAGGAGTTTCTTGTTTCAACTTAACTGCACAGCACAGTTGTTTATAGCCACTGTTGTAGTGCAGTGGAGAAATAAATAAATAAATAAGGACATTTGGGGGAATGATCAAATGGTCCCAGAGGGGATGGACTGGATGTTCCTCTCCCCTGACTCACCACACACATCTCTGACACGCTGTACCCATCAGCGGCAGCTGCCAGGGACTGTGGACACAATATGTGGGCAGGGAAACACGCTCAGCTGTTCTCTGAAGTGGGATTGACAAAACCTAACAATGTGACTAGTTAGGAAATATTTATTCTTTTTTTTTTAAGTCCCAAAGTTTTCAGGTTTGCTGCTTAAAGACAAGACTCGATGCTGGTGGTCTCTTCTGGTTGCTAAAGCTTTGGTAAGAGGGTTTGAGTGAGGTGCTGCACTTCCTCTAGCAGCTGAAGGCTGCTGCATTTAGCTTTATGCATCCATCTAAACCAGGCCTGTGTGTATTTAGTTAATCTTGTGGGCAGGCTTTCTTACTTCAGCAGCCTTGTGAAGTTTCTTTTAAGAGAAGAGAGAGGAGGAGGCGAGGTAGGGGGTGGGGTACTCTTTTATAATAAAACTCAAAGAGGCTGACAGGAATTAACACGAAGGTTACCTTGGTTTACTCTGGGCAACCTTAATAATTCACCACAGCCTTTCAGTCAGGGCTTCCCCTGCTGTTCCCCACAGGGGCAGATTCATGTATGAGAGTTTCTTCAGACCTTTCAGTGTGCCAGCTCCTAAGAAACAAGAGGCGTAAGAGAGGATGGCGCCTGGCTAGAGCTGGAGCTGACAGTCCCTATTAGTGTGCAGGAAGGAGTTCCCCAGGAAGAGTCTTCGGTGTCTCCTACTCACTCACAGTCCTCTGGCTTCACCTGTCATGCCTCTGTCTTGAAGTGCTACGTCTTTTGCTGAGCCCCACACTTAGACTGCATAGCTATTGTCTGCTCCCTAGGAGTGACCTGCAGAGAGCAGGACGGTGCCTTTGGTTACCCAGGGCAGTTGCAGATTTTCTGAAGCCGCTGGCTGGCACTTCCCACAAACATATCCTGCCAGTCATGCAAGATCATCTGCTTTTCACTGCAGTCAGAAAGAGAGAGGGGTCAGATCCAAACCTCAAACTTATTTTATTTCAGTGAGAATCCCGTTGGAATTGAGGAGAATTTTACTTAAGCTGGAAGGCACTGACTCTGTTTTCTGAGAAGCTTGCCTGTTAAATAAGTAGCATCAGGAGGTTTTCTGTATTGCTGTTCTGCTAACTTGCACACAATATTGGAGCCTGGTAAATGTTCCGGTGAAAGTAATGCAGCAGTCAGGGTAAGATATAAGATAGGAGCTTCTGCATTCACAGTATCACAGTATCACCAAGGTTGGAAGAGACCTCACAGATCATCAAGTCCAACCCTTTACCACAGAGCTCAAGGCTAGACCATGGCACCAAGTGCCACGCCCAACCTTGCCTTGAACTGCCCCAGGGACGGCGACTCCACCACCTCGCCAGGCAGCCCATTCCAGTAGCCAATGACTCTCTCAGAGAAGAACTTTCTCCTCATTTCTTCTTCTGGACAGAAAAAAGTTGTGGCCAGCTTTGATTGCCTGGAATAAATAATAACGATAACCTACTGTTAACTTGTGATATCCAAACTTCACAATGCTTCTTCAGCCCTAGTGTTAAAAAGTAGTCAGCCAGCAACAATTCAGTGCAGCATCTCTCCAGCAAAACATCACATCTCATTGGTTATTAGACAGGCTCTGGAAATGCCACCTTTTGGAAAAGGAAGCCTATAGACCAATGGGATTTTTGATACAATATTTATGTGTTGTAAGGTACTTTGCATTATTTGTTATGCTCTTTTGGTGCAAAAAGTACTTTGAAGGGGCAAAAATTCTTTGAAATGAGCAGTCTGATTTTCAAATTACTCTTGCAAACATAAAAAATTTCAACCCCACCATTCTTAACGTGGCTCTGTATGTCTCTCTGAACTATAATTCCTCCCATAAGGCTGAAAAGCATTCAAAAGAGCCTACATCTTCAGCTCTGCCAGTCTGCCTTTATCTCTGTCTGATTGTTAGATGGTTCTGATCTGATGAGGACTTAGAAGTAGTTCTGAGGTATCTATCCCCTGGTTTGAAATCAGAGAGGACACCAACAGGGTTTAATTCCTAGTGAGGCATGCGTAACTGCAGCTTTCTTCAGAGCTTTCTACACCTTGGATTAATAGAACCAGTAGCTGGTTACCTTTACATGATGCTGTAAGACCAAGATATTTTCCCAGAGCAAAAATGAATAGAAACTTTAATTGTCTGACTTCCTAAGTGCATATTTTTTTCTGTTTAGAGGTAGAGCATCAGGGGCTATAGGAAGTAAGAAAAAAAATTAACGAGGGCATAGCTCATGCGTGTTTCATGGGCAGGGCTAGCAGCTGGACAAGAGAGGTAGTATAAGCATCTGCTATACATTTTTGTGAGCCTCTGTAGAGAACTTCTTAAAACCAAAATACAGCTATGGTATCCATTTTAACCAACAGTAACTTCTGTGCTTCCTCTTGGCAAAACTCAGGTTTCTTTGATAACACTGAGCAGTTGTCATACTTACTAACTGCGAATACTCACCTACTATCTAGGTTTTCTACCACAGTTTCTCTAGCCAGAAGGTTCCTGCTGTTGCTTCTTCATTAGTATTAAAGAACAGGCAGGTGCTGTGATCACCAGCAAAGACCATCCGTTTGATCGGAGTCTGCAGCCTCGTTGCTGCTTGGGGGGCCATGGCTGGCAACTTCTTCTGAGGTCAGGCTCTACTATGAGGCCCAGGGAGACCAGGGGCAAGGCTCACAAACCAGTTTCATCTCCTGCATCACTTGTCAATGTCTCTCATTCAACTTTCAGTGTAGCACAAACTGAAAAATCAGCTCAGGTAGGGATTGGTGCCAAAGATGCACTGGCAGCAGCTGCTGCTCAAGATCTGGCTGCCCAGGAGAGACAGCTGTTACTTCATATTGTGAACATCTGAGCTCTTCTGAGGTGTTTAAGCAAGTGTCTTTGCATTGGGCTATTATACAGTCGAGCAGTCCCTCCTAAAGCTAGGGAGTCATCACAGCTGAGCTGAACACTGTTTTCTTCACTCTGGCTCTCAGAGGAGCTGCCACTTTCCTTTTGCTGCAATGATGTTAGCTCAGGTGCGGGGTTGGTTTGGACCACACCAGTCAGTATTGACAAACCAGCCTTGGAGTTTTTTCAATCAGAAATAGCAGGAGTTGTTGGGAGAAATTCCACAAGCTTCACTATGTGGGAGGCTAAGCTCAATCATCTTAGTTTTCAAATCTCTTTCATTTTTTACAAGCACTCTGCAGTGCTTTAGTAGTAATTGAAGAGATCCGAAGCAATTATCCTCTTTCAGGAACGAGATACTAATGATGGGGAAATGAAGCAAGAAGAGAGCAAGCGATTAAGTTGATAACAGTGAAAGACTTATATCAATTTGTCATCACACAGTGTACATGACTATTAGTACTCACAATATGATCTTCTCTTGCCCTGGCTTTACATGTGGAAGTCCATAGGAAGTGATTTAAAGAGGGCTCTTCCTGCAGCTCTTAGGAAAATAGGTGTGGATATGCAGGTTCTGCCACCAACATGTGAAGGTGATCCACTGCTTTGGTGGAGTTGAGTGATGATACTAGATTTTCATGACTCCATCACTCACTGGGTCATGTTTGGATACATGTTTACATTGGAGTAGACAGGACAAGGGACAGAAGTCCTTATGTTTAACCTGGCTTATTTATAAAAGATCACCAGGGTGCTACTGTCTTACACAATTAACATCTTCTGAGCATCCACAACAATTTTTGCAGTGATCAGCTCTGAATTGGACTCTGGTGACCTTAGCAGTTCTCTTTTAGCTGAGAACTCTGCATATCCTCCCATGTTAAAAAGTAATACAGTTTTCAAGTAGATTTAATTTTAAACAGCTACCATACTTACTTTATATCTTGCAGAACACCTCTGCAATCTGTATCTCAGTCTATCTCAAACTTGACCCAGTTTAGCCTTTTCATGCTTCTTCTGTTTTTTTTTTTAACCATTATACCATCAGGCACACTAAGGCACAAAGCAATTAAGTGACTTTCTCAAAGTAAAAAGTCCATTACAAAAATAAAACACACACACAGAGAAAGGAATCTTTCTGTCTACAGAAACTGTAAGATTGGTTATCTTTTGCAATCTTGAAACGGAGAATAATGTTTTCTGGTTTCCTGTGCACTGACTGCCAATCTGCAATGTGCAGCAAGATCACCTCTTCCCTTTAGCTCAAGCCTATGGAAAACACTGCAGAATTTGTCTGATTGCCTTAACAGAGGGACACCAAGCTCCATGAGCATGCAGCCTTGTGCAAAGTTGCAGGGACCAAACATGCTTTCTCAAAAGGGCTATATTACACCGTGGCTGAATTGAAATACAGTAGAAAGCAAATGGCATGGGGATGAGGAAGACTGTGTGATCGTATTCAAGAAAGGAGCCCCATTAGCACTGGGCAGGCTGCTGCAGTGCCCTCTGAGAACCTGCAAGTTGTCAGTCCCTTAGGCATCTTTTATCTGGATGAGCTCTAATGCATATTGGCAGGCCCTACATATTAAATACATCCAGCTTCTTGATTTTATTCAGATCAGCACTCTTCAAAGCACTGCATCCCTCAGTGGAAGGAAATCCCTGCTCTATTAATGGCATATCTGGTGCCACTTTCACTCTTAGCACAATGAAATCAGGACTTGTACAGTTCCTGCAAGAAACTCAGAGCACATCTCACAAACAGACAACATGAACTGTAGCACATCCAAGACTAGGAAGGAGAAGGACGTAGGCTTGTGGGCCTTTCTTGCAATTTCATCCCTTTAATATGCAGAGCATTTATCTCTACAAATTCTCCAGCTTGTACTGCTGTCTCCTGCTTTTCTTTAGTATAATCATGAGGAGTCACTTTGACATGTGTGAATTAGCATTAATGGAAGCATTAGTGTCGCTCTTGCTCGGGGTGAGGATGACCACAACACTCTAGGGAAATGAGAAGCTGAGACAGTATGCCAGCTCAATTGACTTTCAGATGAAGATGACTCTACAGTATTCAAGGATTAGCACAGGATATTTTTTTTCCCCACCATTCTGTCTGCTGTAGTTGTGCTGGGTCTGGCTTTAGTGATAAGCAAATATTGATATTGAACAGGGATGAGCCACAAAAAGTGTCCCAACACTCAACGACAAGGGGATATTACCAATGAACCAGTGCTGTGGCCATTAGGTGCCAAAAAAGATTTCCACAGTGAGAATAAAACGAGGAAATAATGTATTGTTTCCAAGAAACAGCACATCTTAATTGGTTCTTGGGGGCATTAAAGCCATAAAGTATTATCATAATATTCAGATTTATTTTTCAGTTAAAAAAAATCACTGTTGTTCATGGCTTTAGTCATCTTCCTTGGCAATCCACTTGAAAGCTTGATGATCTTACAATGCTGTTGTGTCATTTTAGATTCTTTTTTTTTTTAATCCCACTTATTCTTTCCCTTGCCTGCCATTGTGAAGTAATACACAAGAGGAAGCAGACTGACTGACTTTCTATGCTGAGTGCAGCTCTTGGGAAATTGGCCTATTTACACTCAGTTTGGTAATGTGCACACCCATTATATCCAGGACCAGATAAGGCAAACCTCCCACAGAGAAACTGATAGATAAAAAAAGTATTGACAGCTTTGCAAAATGAAAACAAGCAAAATAAGATCTGTGAAGCCCAGACTTTTCAGTTTGTGCTAGTTTGAAGCTAGCTAGAATGTTTTGGTGGGAAGAACTAGATTACAGGCTGTGAGAAGAAAACAATGGTGATGTCTACTTCACTCATAGGCTTGCTGAGATTTATAAGAATAAGAATGTAAATATAGCTAAGACAGTCGCTCTCTGTCTGGGCTGCATCTCTCTCTAACCTAACCTGCTGCCTGTGTGACTAATTCACCTGCTTCCTAACCCCCTGGCTGACCCTTCATACTACCTTAAACATAAGGCAACATCTTGGGGTAAGGTTGAGGGATAGAGGGAAGGTGGAAGGACAGTTGAGAGCCCCTCCTGGGGACTTAGGTTTCTGGGAGGGAAATTGTGCTTCTGTATTACCTTTTAACTTGTATACTTCTGTATGCAACTGTATATACTGTAAATATCTGCTTGTATATTGTGCTAAGCTGTAAATATGAAGCTCCATTCAGTTTCCAGAGCCGCTGAGTCTAGTCTGGGTGATTTACAAAGAGTGTGTGAGGCTAACACCCAAACCACCACATCACACATATCATAATACCCACCCAAGAAATCAGGCAGGATATTTCAAGGTCTCCAAGAATGCAGCAATAAGATAAGAGAATTGTTTCACCTTTATATGTACCAGTGGCTTAATGAAGCACATAGAACACTGTAAGATGATTCATTTCTGACAAAGACACCTTCTGGCACCTCCGATGATCTCTCTAAACAGAGATATTGGATGCACAAGACACTGACTTGCAAAAATCCTTAAAGAGCACATTTCTGAAGGAAGTGTTTGCTGCTGTGAAAGGTAATAAAGAACATAGCAAGCAACTGAAGCTCTGGGGAGCAGCTAACAACAGGGAGCAGCATTATCGTGCTGATGGCATACTGTCTCTCCTCCCCTGCCCTGCCACTCCATCCAGCTTCAGAGTCCTGACTTCTCATAACCACCTCAAAGAAACAGCATGGCTCTGTCAGTGTCAGTCACAGCAGAAACACGCTCCCCAGAAGTGTCTCTGGCACCCTCATACGCAATCTGCTCTGATCTTAGGTGGGATTTGTGCCGTAGTTTCCCATGCTTTGGAAAATTTCCACCAATGTCAACAATACAGCTGTATTGCATTGCTAATGTTGGGGAAAGCTCTCTGCAGAGGGAACACCAGCATGGAAACTCTCTGCTTTCCACCACTACTCAGTGTTTCCAACCCTCACAGCTTTTGTATATGCTTCATATACAAAAGATGGAGGTAGGGGGAGTGTGGGTTTGTGTGGTATCCTTTTATTGGTTTGGCTTTTTGTCACCCCTGTCCTTTTAATTCCTGATTTATGTAATGTCAGCTTGCATTGAAAAATACCAAGAAATGTTTGAACATGTGAGCCTCTTGAATCCAAAACTGTGGAAAGTGAGATAAAAACCCAGTACAAGTTCTAATTAATTTCAGAACTGTGGTAAGTGAGATAAAAACCCAACAAAAGTTCCAATTAATTTCAGAACCAATTGTTTTGTTCTGCTTTCAATTCTTATCCTATGCCAAACTTGTGATTTTTGAAGCCATTCAGGGTGAAATACTGAAAGCTTGGCAGCAATAACAAAAAAATCTCTTGCTTTCCTCTTTTTTTAAACATTACATGTAGAAAGGCATCTAGGTGGATTTGGAGCTTCCTAACATGGCTGTCACTCTAAAAATGTCGCCTCCCACAGTGTGTCAGCATGCCTAAAGGCAGAGAGAGAGACACACAGGAATGTCTTAAAATGTCAATGTATGCTAATGGCCATCCACAAAATGAACAGGAGGGGGGCACCAGGTGAGGAGCATCCCCTTATATTTCCATCCATCACAGGGCAGAAGCAAGTGGTCAGCTCTCTGTTGTGAAGGGGTTTTGCCTGCGTTTTGGGGTAAGATACGAGGCTGAATTTTTGAAAGGTTTGTAAATAATTTAATATTATATACAAAGAGAATTCCCCCCCCCCCCCCCCCCCCCCCCAAAACTTATATACACTTGACCCACACACATTCTTTGGATGCGGTTTGTGAAATTATTTTACAGAATGTCTATTTACAGCAGGGTTAAGGAACTTGGTAGAGGTTTGGAAAGGTTTTGGGTAGAGAGTCTTGTGGCATAAAGTGCCATGGGTAAAGTCACTGAACTTTCTTAGCTGCTCAAATCGAGATTGTTCAGTTGCTCGCTAATTGGAGTCCCAGTCTCTGTGGTCCCAAATATGTGTAGCAAAAGCCACGCGGTTGACCCTTGTGGATCTAAACAGTTCAGTTTGGAGATTGGGGCGCGCTGGCTGAGAAGGTTCCACGGGCACGATCGGGCTGATGCGGCGAGCTGGGGATGGCGTCTGGGAGCGGCGGCTGGCCAGGAGTGCCTCGGTCGTTCGTCCACTGGATCGGTGCAAAGTACCATGGGGTAGAATCATATAGAGCGGTAGTGGCCCCAGGCAGCGAAGAGGCTAGGAGCGGTGGGTGGAGGAGGGTGGCAGGAGCACTGAATTGCCCCATTTATGAGATGTGGGCCGAGATTGATGGTCCTTTGGCCACAACACTGTCCAATAAGCGTCTGGCAGCAGGCCAAAACATGCCAAATAAGGAAGAGTCCACAGGTCTGGTACCCTCAAATAGGGAGAGAGCACAGGTGGGCCACACGCTAAGCGCATGAGCTTATACAACCTGTTTACATCAGCCATATAACCAGGGCGGGCCAGACTCTAAGGCACCAGGCTTGCTGTGCTCCTTTGTCTGCTTAATTTGTTTTCCGCTGGTTTGGACAGAAGAACACCTTTTGATGGGAAAACATGTCCAGGCAAGCCTAGGCCTGTAAACAAGGCTATCTGGGCCTATGTGGCCCTCCACCACACTCTCTTACGGTGAAGTGGAGGGTTAATATCTACTGTTGACATCCATGTTGGCTTTCCAGCTTGCCACCCCCAGCATTGCTGCGTGGAGGCTGTCAGGAGAAGGAATCAAATGCAGATTGACATGGTAGTGTCAGTTCATTACCTGATGGCATAGATAGCAAGCTAAGTGGAAATCTCAGCACAGTTAACACATATCAGCAATTTGGTTTGCTCTGGATGCTGCCTCACACTAGAAAGTAATCCAGCAAGTGGTTTAAGTGAATGTTTTGTTCTTGTTTTCTAACACATCAACAGATTTTCTGAGACAACTTGCATCTCTGCAAATTACATCCTTGAGAAAAAACAGGTAGGTGCCTGGCTGCTGTCAACGTGCTGAGGGAGCAGATTGCTTACCCTCCCTTGCCCTTCCAAAAATATCAGCCAGGAAGTTTAACTGCATGTTAGCATGGAGCTGAGAGTGCCAGACTCTTTGCTGTTGTTTCCAAGGTCAGCTCTAATTGACCTGGCTCTTGCTTCATTTAGTTGCTCACATTGTTTCCTTTTGATTCCCTGACTGTGCTCTCATTGCTGGGATTTCTGTGTGTTCCAGTCTTGTGCTTTGCTTAAACTGATTCCTGCTTACTTCCTACCTTCCTGCTTCTGCCTTCTCCTCTCTCCCTCCTGGCTGCTCCCTTTCTTCAGGACTCATTACTCTGTGACTTGTTTATTATTTCTTCCTCCTGAAATACATCCCAGATCCCCAATCTGCAGTTCTACAGCCCAGATGCTCACTGCATGTTTTCCCAGACAGCTTTCAGGAGCAGCTGTTTCACACAGTGGCAGATGACTCCTGCTTGGTCTGGAGACAGCTGCTCTGTTGCAGCTTGAGGAACACAACTGGAGATGCTACCTGACCTGGAAGCAACCTGTGGGTTGTATCTCAGATGTGCAGGGGGGGCACAAGCCTACTTATGGACAGATTTGTGTCTGGCACAGCATTAGTTAGGTCTCTGAGCCACAGGAAGACACTGGTGTGCACAGAGACAAGGTGCAACTTGATAGTGTAGAGCCAGTAGCTCTCCTACCTGTAGCTGCTGAGTGACAAAATATCACTTAGCAGATTTGTCTTGCTTCCAAAAGAGGTGTTGGGTCCGCGATTTGTTGAAGTTACAGCCCTGCTTGTCTTCTAGGCTAGAGACTGTGCATACATTGACTGAATGTCACACTGCATGAGAGCTGCATGCTATGAGAGCTACACAAAGCAGTATTGGCCTTGAACTGTGAGCCCCAAGGATGCTCATGGAGAGTTTTGAGCAGCAGGAAAGTGAGCTCTAAAATGCCTCAGCCTGTGCCTATATGAAAATGAATACTGCTGAAAGTTAAATAATTGCATGTGTGTATGATGCAGAAGCAGACTATGAGGCTTTCCAGTAAACAGAATCTGCTGGTGGTTTGCACTGCCCTCATAGCAGAGAAGCTCTCTGTGGTGGCACTAATGGCAAAGCAACCAACAACTTTCTTTTGGACAAAAAAAAAAAAAGAAAAAAGAGAGAGAGAGAGAGTCTATTTTAGCTCATTAGGAAAATGTAGGTAATGAGAAGAGGACAGTCTACACCATCACTTTCAAAGACCCGTTATCAAAGTTCCAGGTTTGTGTCTTCCGTCCCAGAGCAGAGCCAGGTGTTACTCTATGCTGCAGTTGTCATCCTCTTTGAATTTAGCCTCCATATGCTTTGCTGGAGGGAGATTTCCCCGTGACATGAGTTGCTTAGGTTTTCTCTCCCTCCCAAGCCAACCGCACACAGGCCAGTCTTTGCAGCATAAAGTGGCAGTGCCAGCCAGCAGAGGGAAAGGCCAGCCTCAGTGCTACATCCTAAACTCCCTTGACAAGAGAGTTTTGCCAGCTCTGAGTGTTCTCCAGACAACATCTTCCACTACCAAATCTCTGGTGGAAAAAATTATGGATCCCTGTAAATATTACTATTTGGAAGTGTCCAGGAGGCAAGTGGATGTGGCTTTGCAGTAAGTACAACAAACTGTTAGCTGCAGTCAGTACCTTGAAGGACACAGTTTGGAAAGCCCTGCTGCAGAGGAAACCTGCATGCTTTCCAGGTGCACCGTGGGACATTTTTCCTCTTCCCAGATGTGGAACATCCATGAATTTTTTCCATCGTACAGGGCAGAGCAGAGACATTTGCCCATTGCTTTACTGATTGATGCTTTGCAAGTAGCTCATTTGAGGAGTAAAAATCTCTCAGAGGGGGAAGCAGTCATGCAAGCACCTGTCTGTGGAGGAGAAACACTTTTGAGAGCGTTTAGGTCCTGGTAAATCGGGTTCCAAAGATTCTGGATTGTGAAGAGCCCTGTCCAGGCTGTACAGCTGGGGCCAGGTTCCCTCCCGTGGCTGACAGCTGCCACAGCAGGAGCCAGCGCTCTGCAATCCTGTGCGAAGCGTGCAAAGGGCAGATGTCTCATGCTAAAACAGTTTCTCCCAAGAATGGTATCAAAATTATGTTCCAGCTCTTGACAGTTAATGCCAAGGTCCTCCAAGAGAGCATGGTAATTGCTGCACACACTAAGGGGATAGTCAGTTGGAACCTTTCTGATGGTAGACAGATTTCTGTAATGCTTCTCTTTACTAGAACCAGACTTGTTCTTGAGTGGACTGTCATTAAAGCAGGAAGATTCTTCTTACTAGTTTTATGCAAGGTGGAAAGCTCAGATTCATGTGCAGGGGGCAGTGCAACACATTTTCACCCAGCCTGCAGTCTATGAATGCTATGACACTCTGGTCGTCCCAGGCAGGTAACAGTGGCTGGCTGTCTGCTGGCACTCAGTGCAGCAGAACATGAGTAGGCTCAGTGCCCCGTGGGTGAATTACACTAGCTTATAATTCATGGGTACTGTGTGTTACCAGGTTTTTGGAACTGCTTCTGCATAAATAGTCGATGCTACTGAAGTGCTCACAGTGCATGCATTTATTGATGTTGTGCAGTCACCGGGTGTGCCAGGACCAGGCGGGAAGTCAGCACAATGCCTCAAGATACGTTATCGACTGTAAATGTGGCAGGAAGTCATTAAGAGTTCCTGAGCTGTTCCCTGGGAAAAAAACTACCTCCAGGCTCCAGTAAAGTCAGGAGCCTACTAGGGCTTAGGAATCAAAAGAAAATTTTGCTTTAATGTCAGCAGCTTCAGCAGAGAGTGCCCTGCTCCAGGCAGGTCCTGTGCTCCTGGGGTCTGAGTGGTGATGAATGACAGGGCAATAAAGCTGGTGAGGGGCTTGGAACACAAACCCTATGAGGAGAGGCTGAGGGAGCTGGGGGTGTGCAGCCTGGAGAAGAGGAGGCTCAGGGGTAACCTCATTGCTGTCTACAGCTACCTGAAGGGAGGTTGTAGCCAGGTGGGGGTTGGTCTCTTCTCCCAGGCAACCAGCAACAGAACAAGGGGACACAGTCTCAAGTTGTGCTGGGGGAAGTATAGGCTGGATGTTAGGAGGAAGTTCTTGCCAGAGAAAGTGATTGGCATTGGAATGGGCTGCCCAGGGAGGTGGTGGAGTCACCATCCCTGGAGGTGTTCAAGAAAAGCCTGGATGGGGCACTTAGTGCCGTGGTCCAGATGACTGGCTAGGGCTGGGTGCTAGGGTGGACTGGCTGATCTTGGAGGTCTCTTCCAATCTGGTTGATTCTATGATTCTAAGATCAGGGGAGGAACATGTGGCAAGTTGGGGCACACGTGCCAAGGAGCTCTTTGTAGCTTATTTACTCCAGGCAGGCTCATCTGATGCTTTCCAAGGCTTTGGGTGCTGAGAGGTCCAGACATAGACAGTCTGGATCTTATGTATCTAAGGCTTCAGAAATCCCTCTAGGTGAAAATAAATGACAGCTTGTTCTAAGAAAGCTGTTTGGTTGTTCTGTGAGCTTTCAGCCACAGTTCCAGGAGGGAGATTCATAGATGCTGAGCTCTTTTGGAACAAGGGGAAAAGACAGTTTTCTGCCATCAGGAGGAGGCAATCAGATAGTGGGACAAGAGTGTGAGCCTTGAGGGAGGCCAAACCGGGCAGGTGAAGGAGAGTGTTTGCATGGAAAAAGACTTTGAAGGAGGTAGGGCATGATTTAATGAGGATACCAGGAATTCCTTACTCATCACCCTTGATGTATGGGGTAACTCTCACTTTTGTTGCAGATATCTCTGTCTTGAAAAACATTTCTCTTCTACGAGCAATATGTTTCATTATTCCCCCTCCTAAATCTCACCAACCAGCCTCTGGTCAAGACTCAAAGGCTGTGTCAGCAGATGAAAGGTCTTGGAAAACTAACATGGAAATCTCATTTCTGGGCTATATCTGCAGGTGAAGATTTTTTTTTTTAATTAAATTATTTAACTACTGAAAAATTTCGTGTTCTGGGTAAAACAAAGTCATCATACTATAGACAAGGAAAAAGAGCTGGATAGGTGTATTTCACAGTGTTCATTTTCACATTGAGGTGAGCAGGGTAAGACACTGTATCACAGTATCACCAAGGTTGGAAGAGACCTCATAGATCATCAAGCCCAACCCTTTACCACAGAGCTCAAGGCTAGACCATGGCACCAAGTGCCACGTCCAATCCTGCCTTGAACAGCTCCAGGGAAGGCGACTCCACCACCTCCCCAGGCAGCCCATTCCAGTGTCCAATGACTCTCTCAGTGAAGAACTTTCTCCTCACCTCAAGCCTAAATCTCCCCTGGTGCAGCCTGAGGCTGTGTCCTCTCATTCTGGTGCTGTCCACCTGAGAGAAGAGAGCAACCTCCTTCTGGCCACAACCACCCCTCAGGTAGCTGTAGACAGCAATAAGGTCACCCCTGAGCCTCCTCTTCTCCAGGCTAAACAATCCCAGCTCCCTCAGCCTCTCCTCATAGGGCTGTGCTCAAGGCCTCTCACCAGCCTCATCGCCCTTCTCTGGACACGCTCAAGCATCTCAATGTCCCTCCTAATCTGGGGGGCCCAGAACTGAACACAGTACTCAAGGTGTGGTCTAACCAGTGCAGAGTACAGAATGACCTCCCTGCTCCTGCTGACCACACCATTCCTGATGCAGGCCAGGATGCCACTGGCTCTCTTGGCCACCTGGGCACACTGCTGGCTCATGTTCAGGCAGGTATCGATCAGCACCCCCAGATCTCTCTCTGTCTGGCTGCTCTCCAGCCACTTCTTTTTTTTTTTTTTTTTTTTTTTTTTTTTTTTTTTTGCTTTGAGTGTCTTTTGACACTTCTCAAAGCAAAACAAAATACACAGCAGAGGGAAAAGGCAAAAAGAAAAGAAGAGGGGGGGGGAGAGATGGAGATCAGACAGACAAATATCTAGATTCTAGTACCTGCAAAACTCCTACAAATGAACTTGTGAAAAGTAGCCTCCTGTGTTGAGCAACCACCAGTATGCAACTAGCTTCAAGTCTAATTCTGAGTGCCAAGAACAGCAGGAAGAGGGGCAAGTAATTTGCTGCTGCCACTGAACTTGACTGAGATGTGTATGGTATCTTTTTCACTCTTTATTTTCTACAAACTCTTTCAGTTTAGAATGATTGTTCCTTAAATTCAGAGCCTTGCTTGCAAGCCCGCCAGAGCAGGTACAACCCTTAACACTGGATTGGTTATTCTCTAGCAAACATTCTATGTGTTGTTTCTAACACACACACATAAAACCCAAAAATAAGATTTCTTTCTTTAGAAAATTAGCATTTACAGTCAGAATATTTTTTCTTTCCCCACAGTGAAACAGTGAACAGTTAGAGAATTGGTAGCCCCTAAGTGCAATATGATCTGCCTTGACCAGAAAATGTTTTAGCATGAGCATCTTGAAACATACTTTATTGTACCTTCTTGGTAGTAGCAGTGTAGCATATAGCTTAGACACCAGTAGTCCTTTAACCTCTCACTGTTGATTAAAGTATGTATTTAAAAGGTCCAAAGAGTTTTTATTTTCTCAGACTTACAGTATATATCTCACATATATGTCTTTGATTCTTGTCCCACAGGAGAGAAAGAAACCATAGCTGAAGAACTAAGGCGTATTTCTCCAGCAGGATCTCGAGGAGGGAAAGCCTGCCTACCTGGACTGCAAGCACATACCCTAAACTCACATAGAAACATTTGCTGGGACTGCTGACACTGTTGTTCAGCCTTGCTCTTGCTCAGAAGTTTCCCACGCAGCTGCAACCATGAATTTCCTCCGGCGGCGTCTCTCGGACAGTAGTTTTGTGGCGAATTTGCCCAATGGCTACATGATGGACTTGCAGCGCCCTGACAGCTCCACGAGCTCCCCGGTTTCTCCTGCTACAGAGAGAAAGCATCCACAGCCACCACAGCCCTTGCACTCTTCCTCTACTGGCACCAGCATCTTCAGCTCCATCTCTAGTGCCATGAAGCAAACCACGCAAGCGGCTGCAGGACTCATTGATCACTCAACCAGCCCCACACCTGTGGCCCAGAAACCCAAGATCCTCCTGGTGATCGATGATGCGCACACAGACTGGTAAGTCATCACGATCCTTCCTGCTGCAGTCAGCTCCACAGAGTCTGGGGGATGAGTCTGGGAAGCATGGGGCATCTGCAGCATGGTAGACAACACTCTCACATGTAGGTTACCAACTACAGCCCCAGGTGGGTGTCTGTCCGATGACTCGTGTCTATGGCAGAGTGGGCTTTTCTCGTGTCTGGAACAAGTGCTCATTTGGTGCTCTTTCACAAGCTTCAGAGCCTCAATAGATAAGCACACGTGGGGCATTCTTGGCTCAGCAGGCTTAGATGAGCTGTCACATCTAGCAGCATTGCTGAGATATCGGAGCTGAAGGTCTATTATTAAGGTAGTTCAGAACCTTAGTGTGCTGTTTGTGATGGCTCTAAAAATGAAAAAGGACTCATTTTCTCCAGACCTCGATCTCTCATAAGGTTTTCTCTCTAGATAAATTACAGAAAGATAGCCCAAGCTTATTACTACCAATAGTGATGACTGGAGTTCATTCGCTAGTCAAGTGAATTCCCTGCTAAGCATAGCAGCTATTGGCAAAAGGCTCTCGGGCTCAGCTAAGACCTAAATTTGTCTTGCTCATGCAGGTCTCCAGTTACAAACAAAAGTTTGGAAGTTTGTTTCCTGTGATGTTGGGCAGCAGAGGTCACTTTCCAAAGATAGGACAACTGAAGTATTCTGAAACATCAGAGAAATTACTCACTGCTTGCTTTGTGCTCTGTTTCAAAGTCAGATGGTTTAGGAAACTTTAGGCAAGCTGACCAAGAAACTTACTTGGAGGAAAATCCAGAGCATGTGTTGAGGAGATGCTCTTGTTTCTTTCATCTGCCAACTTGTGACTACACAGAAAAATGGGAAGGGTAGCACAGGCAAGGGGACCATATTAAAGAGTTCCAAATGAAAGAAGTTAGGTTACCAGGTCTGGGCCAGGTGAGATAATTTTCTTGTTCTTTCCCTTCCATGTTGTTCTTCATTTACTGCCATTCCTGGGCTTCTTGGCTTTCCCAGGAGAGTGGGGACAAGGTGAGACATACCTCCCTCTCTGTGTCTTCATAAAGGACGAGCTTAGGTCTTAGCTAGAATGTGGCAATGACTGAGCACAACTAAGTTAAGCTTCTTTAGACAACTTGAATTAAGAGAGAACCAAGAGTGAGATTTTTCTAAAAGCAGAAACAACTTGTTAACTAAGTGGGAAGGTCCCTGATAAGGTGGTCAAATGTTTCACTGGCTTAGTGTTTTTTACCACAGCAGCAGCCTCTTAATGCCAGAATGTTCAGACGGCAACACCAGTCTGGCTCAGCTCTGAATTCTCCTTCCTGGATGCACCTCCAAGTCACCCAGGCTGATGCTCTCTAACCTCCATATCTGCTTAGTGTTTTTGCAGTTCCTTGAAGATGCTGCCAGGTGGCAGTCCCTTAACACAGCATCCTCCAGCTGGGGATGCAAGTGTTTCTGATGCACAGCTCTAGCATCAGAGGCTTAGCCAGGATTGCTTAGTTCAAACACTGTAAACAGAGGGGAAAGCCTTAGCTCAAAAGCCAATCTCGTTTTTCCTTGAGATTAATGGTGCTAAAGGTAGTCAGAAAGGATGAGGAGGGGCTGGACTCTCTTGCAGTGTTTTGGTGTTTTAAAAATACACACTGCATTCGAATTTGTGCTTTTATATCTCCCAGCTGCTGCTCTGTCATGCAGACTTCATGGTCTGTGAGCTGAACTTGCCCAGGGAACAGCAGCTGGGAGATATAAAGAGGAAATATGGCTACCCATGCTGTCTGCACTTCTCCACTTGTGTAAGCACTCCATGCATCCTGCTGTCTCAACTGTTTCTCTGCTGCAGAAACTTAGCAGTTTCTACACATGCTGGGAGACCCCTTTTATTTCTCCCAGCTCTCTGACTCTGTCTACAAGCTTGCAGACACTAACTAATGCTGCTTGCTAAGGTCCCTTCTCTTCCATCTTTCCAAGGTTTTGAGGGCACTGAACAAAATTAGTGCATGCATCTGTGACTGTATCATGATGTATGCATGACATGAAAACTAAGGAAACAAGGTACTAGCTCTTCCCACCACAGATTTCCATGGTTCTTTGTAGCATGGACAGAAAAGCATGCCTAGAAACTTCCCCAGCCTAAAGGTAGCATGTGGTTCTGAGAGAGCATAGCAATGCAACCACTCCAGCAGGTCAGAAGTGCTACTCGGCAGTTGATTTTCACATCTCCAGGACACTCAGTAAGCCCTTGAGAGAAAGTCTGGAGAGCAGTGGCTCTGTGGATGTTCATTCTTAGTGAGGCATTTCTGAGCAATGCCAGTCATCTTCTTGGTCTCAGCCAGGGCATTACATGAGCTCAAGCTGACCAGCCCAAGGCAGCAGTGTTTGCCTTGTGAAAGCACAGCTAAAGATGGTTATCCAAGGATTCTGGCTGTCCACTCTGTATCATGTATGGAAACAGTTCCAGACTTACAGAGGGTGAACAAAAACCTATTGTAATCTCTATGCAGATGGGTTTGGGTTTGGAAGAAGCATCGTGTTTGCAATGCATTTCACTTCTTCCTTCTTTGGTTCTTGCTACTCATGAAAGCTTTCTGATTGGTTTTCAAGAAATCTTTCCTTCTCCTTTTGAAATAATTAGCTCCACTAGAAAAGATCCCCAAGAGCTAAGTACTGAAGTGCTACCTTTATTTTAAGGGTGAGGGACTTCCACAATGCTTCCTTCCCTGCAGCAAGTTTCATGGAGTTCACAACAAGGACTAGCTTGTTCACAGACAGGAAGGGTAAGAGACAGTGGAATCTGCCATTTGATTTCTCTTTTCTAAATGAAAACACTTTCTCATAATTTGGACATGGTAGCTGTATTGCCAAACCAGACATTAATTTATCATCACTGTTTGTATTACAGTGGAGGGAATGAGCTGCAGTTGTGGATTAGGATGAGGTGTTGCACAAGAGCATGACGAAATGCTCCAACGATGCAAAGAGGCAAGTGCATGTTGAATGCACATTAAAGTGACAAATGGCAGTCCTTTCTATTTTTAAGGAGTTGCAATGCTTCTGATGGCACAGTATAACACTTAACTTTTCTCAGAGGTCTGGAAGAAGTGAAGAGTGTCCATGGGAATCCATGGCCTGTCTTCCTCCATAAAATCCTTATCAGTCTTAGCGTGCATTTGAATTCCCTGGTTTATTCCAACGACAAAGTACTACAAAAATAATGTAAAGCCCACAGAATGTGATCAGCTGCTTTCTGCATTAGCAGCAGTAAAGGAAAGGTACTTTCTATTAAAAGCAAGGGAACTCACCCAGCTTTCTCTTAAAATGGCAGTGTTTTGACAAATTTTCCATCCTTCCCCAGGACCTGGCTTCTAGCACATTGCAAGGAAGCACACAGTGAATCTGCCACATAGAGGATGTGCACTACTTGTATGGCTCCCTCAAGCTCCTGACTTTGACAGGCAGCCCTTGGAGGCACCTATAGCAGTGAATGTAGCTATGTATTGGCACTCTAGGGGAAAACCTCTACTTTTCTTCTGTCATTAGAGTCCTAGAATCGTTTCAGTTGGAAAAGACCTCTAAATCAAGTCTGACTGTTAACCTAACACCACCATGGCCATACATATCAGCCACATAGCTTCCACCTGGAGAACGAGGCAGTGTTTTGTGGGCTGGGTAAGCAGTATCTGTGCCTCAGGAGACTTCCAGAAATGCATCCACAACTGACCTACAGCATTTTCCAGAAAAAGTGGCACCAATAGTGAATACATACACGTAAGCACACACGCAAACACACAGAGGAAGGGGGATGGCAGGGCTCCATGCAATGACAAATGTGCCAGCTCCAGCAGCACAACCTCAACCAGGAGGAGAATGTCCCACCTCTGGCAGCTCCCAAGCCTGGCGTGCTGTTAAGTAAAATCATGCTTTTGCTGGATTGGATTTCTCAGCAGATCAAACAGGATTTCATCCTGTGAATTGTTAACCCCCATCCTCTGCAAATGTACTCAGCTTTCTAGCCTAATGCTTCATGTTTAAACAGCCTATTTGAGAAGTGATCAAGCCCAGCTAAGGCTCCTGTTAACAACATATGCTAAAAGCATTGCTTTCTGACCAGACAGCATAACAAAGTCGTTCTTGTTGCGTTTGTCAGATACCTTGGTTGCATTTGTGAAATATCACATGTCACATTTCAAAGCCATTGATGTGTTTTGACCCAGTTTCAGGCTGTTCAAAGTGCTAGCAGTGTTCCAGGCTGTCTTGCACAAAGTACACGTGCCCTGTGTGCAGCAGTTGTACACATGAGCATTGTGCCCCGTTTCACGGCACAGAGCAAGCACGGAAGATGTTTTAGGAGACACAAAATTGCAGTGTTGTTTTCCTACTAACTTTACAGTCCAATCTGCCTGAATGTCCTGTTTTCAAAAGTTTAAAGGCAAAGGAAGAGAAGAACTGTGATTAACTCTGAGTTAAATCCTCTTAATGCATGTGAAATGGTTCTTTGTATAAAAATAATGTCATGGTTCAGGTGTAATTATGGGCTGGCCTGACAGACTTTCTATTTTATACTGTTCAGATGAAAATATCAATCCTTTTTTTATTATTATTAGAAACAAAACTATTTTTACTTCTAATAATACATGACAATATTGAGCCTTAAGTAAGTCATTCATCTGAAACTATAACTGGTCAAATAATAACAACTATCTTAGTTGTTCTTAAATCCTAATTCAGTTTGCAAGGAGTTCCCTTTCAAAAGTGTTGAATGAGTGTCACGAGTCATTTCATGCTTTTGGTAAGCTAAGGCTTCCATTCAGAGGAGTTCTATACTTAATTAAATGTAATGGTAAGTTCTAGAGTAACTTTTACATTTGGGCTTCTCATTTATCTTTATTATCATTATTCAAAATTCATACTTCAAGCTTGACCTCAGGAATTTGCAGGTTAAATTGCAAAGTTTTGTCTATGTCCTGATAAAAAGCTCAGAATCGCCTAACATGGTGGTAACTGGTGATAAATGATTGCAAATTAGTTTTTATTATATAGAAGTGACCTGCTCTGTTCAACATCTTCATCAGTGACACTGGTGAGGGCACAGAGTGTGTGCTCAGCGAGTTTGCTGACGACACCAAGCTGGAAGGCTTGGCTGATGCAGCTGAAGGCTGTGCAGCCATCCAGAGAGACCTGGACAGACAGAGCTGGGCACAGAGGAACCAGATGAAGTTCAACAAGGACAAGTGCAGAGTCCTGCATCTGAGGAGGAATAACAAACTGCACCAGTACAGGCTGGGAGGTGATCTGCTGGAAAGCAGTCCTGTGGAGAGGGACCTGGGAGTCCTGGTGGCTAACAAGTTACCCATGGCACAGCAATGTGCCCTTGTGGCCAAGAAGGCCAATGGGATCCTGGGGCGTATTAGGAGGAGTGTGTCCAGCAGATCAAGGGAGATTCTCCTCCCCCTCTACTCTGCCCTGGTGAGACCTCATCCTGAATACTGTGTTCAGTTTTGGGCTCCCCAGTTGAAGAGGGACAGGGATCTGCTGGAGAGGATCCAGTGGAGGGCAACGAGGATGATCAGGGGACAGGAGGGCATGGCTTATGAGGAGAGGCTGAGGGACCTGGGGCTTTTTAGTCTGGAAAATAGAAGATTTAGAGGGGATTTGATAAATGTTTATAAATATCTGAGGGCTGGCCAGGAGTGGGGGGACAGGCTCTGCTCACTGCTCCCTGAGATAGGACAAGGAGCAACAGGTGTAAGTTGCAGCAAAAGAGATTCCGCCTCAACACAAGGGGGAAACTTCTTTACTGTGAGGGTCCCAGAGCACTGCCACAGGCAGCCCAGAGAGGTTGTGGAGTCTCCTTTTCTGGAGACTTTCAAGGCCTATCTGGATGTGTTCCTCTGTGATCTGTGTTAGATAGTATTGTCCTGCTCTGGCAGGGGGGTTGGACTCGATCCCTTTGGGTCCCTTCCAACCCCTAACATCCTGTGATCCTGTGATCCTAAGGTTTCACAAGTTGTGTGAAACTGTGAGGCCATAATATGAAAAAAATTTAAAGCAAAATTTATGTTTTCACAAATCTGGCTGAAAATTTACACTTTGATCATTTCATAGAATCAACCAGGTTGGAAGAGACCTCCAAGATCATCCAGTCCAACCTATCACCCAGCCCTAGCCAGTCAACTAGACCATGGCACTAAGTGCCTCATCCAGTCTTTTCTTGAACACCATTTAGCCATGTCTATCCAGGACTGTTCATATAATTCCTGTCAAGTGTGACTTGAGGGCAAAATGGAATTTCAGGGAAAGAGGTGGCAAGTTTGTGTTAAATGTGTGTGTATGGCTTGGAAGCAGCATGAAGAGTTTCTGTATTCCTATCATACAGGCAAAAGGATGAAAAGGAGGGAAAGCTGTCAAATATATTCAATAGATTGTGTTTACCACATCACTTTCCAATCTGTTTTAGGTGTATCACCATCATGTCTGCCTGTATTTTTGTCCTGCCATATGTAAAGCAACTTGGGATCTAATCCTTCTAAATGAAAGGTGATACAGCAATGTAAAGGATTAGTACCATTACAAAAATAGACACAAGGAAAATGGAAAACATTCCCCACCAGGTTATAAATATGCTAATGAAAGCCAAATCTGGGACCTTAATTGCTTTGCCAGAGTTCCTATAAATGCATAGAATTTAACCTCAGAATGTCCTGCCTTATTCTGTACATATTAAAAAATAAAACATAAGAAAGTCCCTCAGATGTATTTCTCAAGGTTTATGAGCCAGATTTCTTCTGCTTGAAAGCCCCAGTGTTGTTTTGATTTAGCCTAACTCCCCAACTCCTCAAGTTCAGGGAGGGAGAGGTGAGCTGGAGTTAAAGATTGCACAATGCTCCAAAAAATGAATGCTCCCCCCTTGCAAATAGCTCCAGGCCATACCATCTAGATTGAGCAACATGGAAATGTTCCATCAGTGGCCTATTTTGATAATAGGCAAAATGTATTTGCTGCCTCATGTTGTTGGTGTTGCCCACCACAAACACCACATGCCCCTGTCTCCTGCTCTTTGTGGCCAGCAGGAATGTGGCTGTGATGTAGCCTGGGTTGAGGGTCAGACCTACAGCAAAGTGTCCTTTCTCCCCTGACAGCTCATAAATGCACACAAAGCCATGCCCAAAAGCAACAGCACTGCCCTAGCTAGTACATCTACTCTTGGGGGTGCTAGTTTTGACTACCCTTGTTTCATGAGCAGGAGGTGGCACAGGAAGATGCTGGGAGGCCAGTATTGTGTGGGACTCCTTAGTTCCTTGAATGGAAAGAGTGGCCTGAATGGTTGTGTCTGTGATCATTAAAGTGCTGGTGGCTTGCCAACCCAGGTCTCCCTCAAAAGCAGGGCTTCAGTTCCCTGAGAGAAAGGGAGGACTCACAAAAGATGATTGAAAAAACCCTTCTCCCTTCCTGCCCCAAAGCTTCCCTTTCTGTGTGCATTCAAGCCAAGAAAATCCTTCCAGCCCTGTAGAGTGAGACCTCAGACCTCATCAAGGACCTCACCACCAGAACTTCCTTTATCCAAGAACAAACCCCACCCCCAGTGATGCCACAATTACAGCCCAATGTGAACCTCTTTAGGAGAGGCATTTCCTTCCTTGGTGTGAGCCTACAACTAGTAATGCCTCAAGGGTTGTTTTGCAGTAACCAGAGTGGGCTGTGTCTTGTGGCTCTTCCCAGAAGGCAACAAAAGCAGTGTGTTCCCACGGCCTGACCTCAGACACCAAGGACCTACCTGCAGCACCACTGGGCTGACTCTTGAGTTGGTGTCTCCAGCAAGCCAGGTGGTGAGAGCACTGAGTGGAAAATTATCTCCTGCCAGTGAGGCATGGGGCTAAGCACAGTACTGTACCCATGGGCTGCAGCTGAAACTTCTGTGGAGCTCCTGTCAAAGTGTAAGTGTGTTTAGAGTTACCTTTTGACCCAGCCCAAAACTTAGATTTATCTCTTGGTCCCTCCCTGTCTTTCTGTATAGTGCAGGTACCCTTTCCTTCTTCCTGCACTTGCCTCTCATCCATTTAACCTGTAAGTCAGACCTTATTTTTTGAGGTGCTAAAGCACATATACATCATGCTCATCCACCATCTTTAGCATCCTGACACCCTCCAACCCTGCCCTAAGATACCCTTACAGAATAGATATTAAGTACTAACTAGTCCAGCCCACAGCTGAGCAGTGCATTAAGGTTTCTGGACCAAAGCAGCTATGGACAAAAGCTCTAGCAGGTTGCAGACCTTCTAATTTGTGGATGATTTTTCTCTTCTCTTCTCTTCTCTTCTCTTCTCTTCTCTTCTCTTCTCTTCTCTTCTCTTCTCTTCTCTTCTCTTCTCTTCTCTTCTCTTCTCTTCTCTTCTCTATGCTCTGGGCAATCAGGGCTTGACCATCTCAAAAGTCCTTATTTACAGCTGTGCACTGCTAAATTGGGGGGAGATGGTGCAGGGAATGAGGGCTGGCCCTGAAAGGAAAACCTTCCTTGTTTATCCCCCTGAAGAAAAAAGGGCACAAATGCATTTCTCCTCCCCCCTCCCTTCTCCACTGCCTTTATAGCGTGTAGGGGCTGGGGCGGGCTGGGCATTCCAGCGGCTGCTGGCCAGTATCCTGGAAACTGCCTCCTTTTTCCCAGTCCCAGCCCTTTTTATGAAGGAGACAATGCGGACATACAGTGAGTGCCTTGTGCATCACTTGGGCCCCCAGGCCCTTTGACATGGGCATTTCATACAGCAGCTAACCCCCCCCCCCCCACGCCCCCCCTCTCTCCCTGAGGTTCCCCCACACCCAACTCAGGAGGCTTCAACCTTGCCTTTTCTAAGCTCCTGCAGATAGAAGTTACATGTCTTATTTTCCCAAGGGTTTGGAGAGAAATATGTGTAATGGGATTCTGTGGCAATAATTCACATAGCTCCAGAATTTACTCGTGGATCCCTTTTGGTATATTTACCCATTTATTTAAATAGGCAGCTCTCTAGTGGCCCTGTATCTTGGGAAGAGCTCCTTCAGCATTTTCTCTAGCTAATGCTGGGCATCTTTTTTCTATTCACCTGTGCAGAGCATTTTCCAGCCTGGCAGAAGTTGTGCAGTCCCTTGCTGCATCCTGAGCTCTCTCTTTCCCACAGACACAGAAGTAAACAGTGGAGCAGTCCTCTGAAGCAACTTTAATGCTCTTCTCTACACCAAGAGGAAAATAATGTCCAAAAAAAACCCCACCCAACCACTGAAGGGAGAGAGAAGAAATAACTCCAAGAAAGACAGTACAGGATCTGCACAAAGAGCTTCTCCTCAGTTAGTTCCTGAGCTCAGACTGATGGGTTAAGCACTTATTGCACCTCCTTTTGTTCTAATGCAGAAAGAGAACAAGGCAGATGTAAACCAGGTATTTATTGTGCAGAGAGAAATTGCAAGATGGTCTGTGCTCTCCTAAGAGAAGAAGCTTGTGGGTTTTGGCCTTTTGCTGCTGATTCTGGCAGACTCTACTCCAGTTGTAGGAGTTGCTTCTCTTGTGCCATGTTTCCCCATGAGACAGGAGTAGCACAGTGGTGCAGGCTGGCACTGGCTCCCATACCTGTAGCCGGTTCTACCTCCCTGGACCTGGTGACATGCAGAGGCTTTGACACAGGACTTTGAACCTCATGAAAACTGATTCCTTGTGTTTGCAGAATATGGGTGTTAGTATGAGGGTGCAGAGGAGTATGGTAATTTGGGCAGCACTTGCACAGGTGCACTAAAAGCTCTCCCATCTGTCAGTGACAGCAGAGAAGTAAAGCCTGGTATTCAAGAGTCTTACTGGTGTGTTTGCACTCCTGGTTCAGTGCTGGCATCTCTTGCCAATGCCTAAGAGCATAAATCTTATACATGGGCATTCTGTGAATGCTGGAGGTGAATTGATCACTATTTTTTCCCTGTTGCTATTAGGGATGCACTCTGTATTTGACAGAAAAATGTGTATATGCTTCCAGCAGCCACAGCTGCTGAGGCAGACTGGGCATGTTTCACAGAAGCTCTGGAAGATAATTTTTTATTCTTCCCAAATTACTTCATAAAAAGAGGCATCAGGTTTCCTGAGGCCCTATAATCATGTCAGGGCTGAGGCAGAAAGCAGAAGTTGTTTGTCTGCTGCCCTTGCACCCAGAAAATCTATACTTTTCCAGAGCATGTAGCTCCCTCTTCACAAAGAGAGAGGGGCTCAAGGCAACCTTTCTCCTTGGAACCATGGCAGACCTTTGCTCTTTATTATGGTGCTTCCTCCCTCCCAGACAATGCAGCCACATTTAAATGCACTGCCCAGCACTGCAAATCCCACCCAGAAGCTGCTTTCCAACACGGCCCTGCAGTTTTCTTCAGTCAAAACATGTTTACATGCTAATTTACTGAGATCACAGGAACCACACCGCCCCATCTGCACCCTGCCTAGCCAAATTGTAAGGCTGTGTTTTGGTGGGATGAACATCTGATGTGCTTTAAAATAAGCAGATGATCAGCCTAGCAGTGGTCAGTGCTGCAGGCTGCCCAGGAGCAGGGGGTAAATTTGTGTACCCAATGCCTTGGCTGCTGTTCTTGAGCTAGAGGACAGCAGATAATGCTGCTCTTGGAGCAAAGAGCTGCTTCTCTGATCACTGCCAGTTGCCTGGCTGAAGGCGAAGGGGAAGCCTTCTGAGGCTCCCCAGTATGGCTTTTGACTGGTTTTCATAGAATCCTAGAATCAGTCAGGGTTGGAAGGGACCATAAGGATCATCTATTCCAACCCCCCTGCCATGGGCAGGGGCACCCTACCTTGGATCAGGCTGTCCAGAGGATGCCTAGATGCCAGACAAGTATGACCCTGCAGCATGCCACATCCTAGGCAGAGGTGTGGAGGAGCCTTGCTCCGGTGGCTTTTAGGGAGATCTTGCAGAGTCTCACCTGCCCAAAACACCCATCTATCTTTCTCCTGCACCCCCACCAGAGCAGCATGGTCATCCTTGACTCTATCTCATGTGCACTGTAGGGAGCAGAGGCCATTTCATACATTGTGCAGTACTGACTGAAAGATTTTCTTCTTGCAACACCATGAGATTTCTTGCTTTCATTTCTGCAATACTTTGCCACTTAGGGAAAAACTGATTCTTCTGCAATAAAGCACAGCTGTGACATCTGATCTTTTCAAAAAGACTACTGGAATGAAAGGAGTCCTAGTCTAGTTTCAGTTATGACCAAAAATGCCTGTCTATAACTGTGATTATAGTTACATTTGTAGCTTTAGATATTGAGGAACTCAGCCCACAAGAGTTAGACCCCTGAGGAATGTGGAAAATAGATGCACTTTTATGGGAATATTCCAATTACTTTGAGGTGGTTATCTTGAAATCAAGGAGAGCAATTTTATTGTGTTCCTGGATAATTTTTTCTCTGGACATTTGATGTGGACTCCTGCCTCTTTCCATAAAGCATCTGATAAAAGCAAAGCCTGTGTTGATGGTACTTGCTTCTTTTGAGAAAGGATATTTTATAACACAGTGTAATTTAACCTGAGATGTTGTTCTACACAGAATACAACATGACCTCCTCTGCTGTTGCTGCCTGAGGGCTTTGTAAAGCTATAGCATGCAGCAGTAGCGAGGATGTGCTACTGGAATATTGTTATTTCTTTCCAGACACTATAACCTACTCCAGGTGATCCTGCTCTGGCAGAGGGGTTGGGCTAGATGATCTTTCAAGGTCACTTCCAACCCCTATCATTGTGTGACTCTATGATTTCAACAGAACTAGCAATGATTCCAGCTTGCTTGAAAATTCAGGGGCTCCAAAGAGAGGCTAAAGCCATTTTTCATTTCAGCATGATGGCCTCTAATGCCCAGGGGCTCCAAAATCCCAGGTGTGAATTAAAAACCTCATTCCATCCATTTCAGAAGTGTTTCAGTAAGAAGTGTTTCATTCTTTTCCCTGTCTGTGTCAAGATGATGGGCTGGCCGAAATATTTGGCTGCAAATTGTTTAGCACCTGTAGTCTTCAGAGACCTTCAGAGCAGGTTAACCCTCCTGTGGGGCTGTCTTTGAAAGTGATGTATTATGCTGTTAAAAAAAAGTTATCTCAGACACGGGAGGAGAGGAGAGGCTGAGGGAGCTGGGATTGTTTAGCCTGGAGGAGGCTCAGGGGTGACCTTATTGCTGCCTACAACTACCTGAGGGGTGGTTGTGGCCAGGAGGAGATTGCTCTCTTCTCTCAGGTGGCCAGCACCAGAACGAGAGGACACAGCCTCAGGCTGCGCCAGGGGAAATTTAGGCTGGAGGTGAGGAGAAAGTTCTTCACTGAGAGAGTCATTGGACACTGGAGTGGGCTGCCCGGGGAGGTGGTGGAGTCGCCGTCCCTGGGGCTGTTCAAGGCAGGATTGGATGTGGCACTTGGTGCCATGGTCTAGCCTTGAGCTCTGTGGTAAAGGGTTGGACTTGATGATCTGTGAGGTCTCTTCCAACCTTGGTGATACTGTGATCCATAGGAAGAGGGCTAAGGAGGAGAGGTTATGCAGTGTCTAAGCTGAGGCCTCTTGCTCTATTCCAGCGACTCCTCACACTGGATGTGCCCTCTGGTGTGACTATCCACAAGCAGAGCCAGTACTGCTGAGATGGGAGAGAGAGCTTTTTTAAGCTGTGTGAAGGTTAATTTCCTGGACTAGGCAGTGGAAGCCTCTTTGCTCCATCTGCACAGGGTTCATCACACTTCATTACACGCTGAAGCAAAGCAGCACCAAGGAGTTTGCAACCAGCTGGTCAGCAAAGAGGAGAAGCCATAGAGGGAGGAAGTGTGTTTCATAAGCGTGGTAAGGAGTATACATTATGAGTGTGCTGGGAATAAAAACAAGCTTGTCCCAGTGAATAGTGCACCTCAAATTTCAGGCCAGTTCCCATGGGCCCACTTAAAGCTTGTTCCAGTTTTTGAGACTGGTTCCAGCAAGATCCCCAATGTTTAGAAGTGAGGAATGTTGCCAGACCCTCTAGAGCCATGCCTCCAGAAATATGATGGAATTATTAAGTGCAGTTAGCGTTCCTGTTTATTGTTAGAGCTGTGATGGCTCAGCTTGTCTGCCCAGTTGCATTTTTTTTCAGGCAACACTCTTAAATTCAAAAAAGGGAGGAAGAATGGCCAGAGATCTGCTTTTTATATTGAGCATCAGTTGTTTGAGCCACTTAGTCTCGGTCACACCTGGCTGCTGCACTGTCCCTCACTGACATCTATACAGAGGTCTTATTAGCACCACGCTGTTGGATGGGCTGTCCAGGAAGGGAAGCCTGATACAGCCTTCAGATATCCTCATCAGAACAAAGTGGAAAACTTTGGACATTTTTTAATGTCTTTCTCCAATAAAATGAAACCTTTTGACTTGGTTTTGAGCCAGAATGACAAAACAAAACCACTTCTTTATTTACATTTCATGTTTCTGGGGGAGGGGAGCATTCAGCTGAAAACTGCCATGTTTCAGACATGGGGGAAATTGCCTTCCTACTGTCTCTCCTTTCTTTATTGGCACAAATATACACACAGTAAAAATGTGAGCCAGCTGCTGCTTTTTTTCCCTCCCTTTTTTTTTGCTAATACTATAAAATAGGGAGCAAAGCTGACTTCCCCTCATTTTCCTTTACTTCTTTATTCTGTCCTCTCTTTGCCAATTGGAAATAGACTGCAGAGGGTTACTTTGTCTCTGGAAACAGCAGGGCTCAGCTGCCTTTCCAATGCTTTCCAAATAAAAGAGCTTTTTGGAACCTACATGGTCTTCCTGAAGTTTTAGAGGGGAGGTCTGAGAAAATCAATCCATTTTTTTTTTCTTCTGTCAAGGTTATTTGATATGGGAAAAAATATTCACAGGGAAAAATATTCACAGGGAAAAATATATTGGCAATTTTCCTGCTGACTAATCAATGTGTCATTATGCACAAACACTAATAAAAAGCTACAACTGCCTGATGTTTTCCTGTGTCAACCTTTCCCACTCAGAAACAACCTATTCTTCTGAGAGTGCCTTGTATGCATAGCATGTGCAGCTAGGAGCAAAAGTGGTGGAAGTTATATGTGCTTTTCATGGCACTGTTCAACTCCAAAGGAAACAACAGCTCCTCAGTTCAGGAAAAGAGATCCCACATTGATGACACTGTAGATGCAGATATTGTTTCTCTGTATTAGTGGCAGAAAGATGAAACAGAACTGAAAAAGAGCCCTGAAGTGACAGAGCAACAGAAGAGGCTTCACAAGTACTTCACATCAACATCAGAAGTTTCCAGTGCTGTGCCATATGTTGCTCTCTTTCCTTTGCAGAATAGAGATTAAGGAAGATATATCAAGGGATCATTGATTAGAGATGTTGCTCTGGAAAAGATTAGGAGAGCATTTGGTTTTCAGTTTGAACATAAAATGAGAAAGTCACAAGCCTTGAAGGAACTTTCCAATGTGATTTTCATCTGGTTTGGCAGGTTTCTTCAGGAGAACAGAAAGCTGAAAGATGATAGGAATTAGGAGAACATGCTGCGAACCAGAGAGAAATTCTTCAACAAAAGGGAAATGCAGAAACAAAACTGTGTGAAATGAAAGCCAAAAATCTTCTCTAACCAAGTTTGTCTCTCTTGTTTCTTCTGCAGGGCCAAATATTTTCAGGGGAAGAAGGTGAATGGAGAATTTGATATCCGAGTGGAACAGGTCAGTGACAACTGATTTTGGCTCTAAGAAATGTGTGTAGACAGGACTGAGGTCTTAATGACAGATAATCTGTGGATATTTCTTCTCTTCAAGAAAGGCACTATTGAGGAGATATAAGGCATGGATTTTATAGATTTGTAGACTATTTAAAGGAAACTACCATATGAGGCTATTTGTCCTCACTAACTTTGCAGAATCAGTCACTATTTCACCTTAAAATCAACTTTTCTGCTCTGGCAATGGGATTATGATTTCTTCCATTTGAAGACTACCTCACAGCCCATATGTATGCTTGAAGAGATGCAAAGCCATCATGCCATAGTGTGTGTTGGTAATGTTTTCTTCCAGATGCAAGCTATGTAAGTCATCTGACTTAATCTAATTTAAGCCTAAAACCTCTAGTTATGTCTGCACGTTAACTACACATGCCAAAAATCTTTTCATCTGTGGGAAAAGAACAGTAAAAAAGGTTCATAGTCTGGTTCTGAATGTGCTTTGCAGGGCACTGGACAAATTCTCTATTTCTCTGTTAGCCTTGGCACCAGCCATTCGTTTCAGCTGAAAACTCTTTGTGTCTGTCCCTTCCTCTGTGCGTTGAGGCAGAGTCTGTCAAAACGAAGTCCTGGTATGGACTGAGGCTTT
The DNA here is from genome assembly GCF_015220805.1 of Pogoniulus pusillus. NCBI lineage: Eukaryota > Metazoa > Chordata > Aves > Piciformes > Lybiidae > Pogoniulus > Pogoniulus pusillus. The sequence goes on from NC_087278.1 coordinate 11,546,652, forward strand.
GGGTGCTCTTCTCAAAGTAAAAATGATTATTAATAATCACCTGATGCTACCTGACTTGAAAGCAGGCACTAAGAAGAGCAAAATGCAGAGATGAGATGATCATGCTGAAGGAGTCATAGGTTTATTTTATAGGGCTAGAAAACTGCTAGGATGGATAAAGGAAGTTGGTGGATGCTCTTTGGATGGCCTGATAGTTTCTGTCTTTTTAACCTGTTGGTTCTGCACCACATGCACATGTGATTGTCTGTAGGCTTAGTATCCAGATGGAGTCCCTCAGGGGTCCATATTGAGAACGGTGCTGTTCAGTGTCTTCATCAATGATATAGACAGCAAGACTGAGTGCACCCTCAGCAAGTCTGCTGATGACACCTAGCTGAGTAGTGTGGATGACAGTATTGAGGAACAGAATGCTATCCAGAGTGATCTAGGCAGGCTGAAGAAGTGGGCTGAGGTGAACCTTGTGAGGCTCAATAAGGTGAAGTCCTACACATGGGTTGGAGCAATCTTCCTTACCAATGCAGACTGGAGGACGATGAGATCAAGAACAGCCCTGCAGAAGAGCACTTAGGGGTACTGGTGGATGAGAAGCTGGACATGAGCCAACAATTTGCATTTGCAGCACAGAAGGCAAACTGTATCTTGGACTGAATCAAAAGGAGCATTGCCAGCAGGTCAGCAGACTCTGTTCTGCTGAGTACTGTATCCAGCTCTGGAGTCCTCAGTGCAAAGAGGACATGGACATGCTGGAGTGGGCCCAGAGCAGGGCTGTAAAGATGATCAAAGGGCTAGAGCACCTCTTCTATGCAGACAGGCTGAGAGAGTTGGGATTGTTCAGCCTGGAGAAGAGAAGGTTCTGGGGAGACCTTAGAGCAGCATTTCAATATCTGAAGGGGACCTACAAGAAAGCAGGAGAGGAACTGTTTCTGCTTACAAGGGGACATAGCAGCAGGAAAAGGGACAATCGTTGTAAACTAGAGCAGGGTAGATTTTGGTTGGATATTAAGAGGAAGTTCTTTACAATGAGGATAGTGAAATACTTGAACAGGTTGCCCAGAGATCTGACGGAGGCCTCATCTCTGGAGGCATTCAGAGTCAGACCTGATAGGGCCCTGAGCAGCCTGATCTAGTTGGAGGTGTCCCTTCTCACTGCAGGAGGGGCTGGACAAGATCACCTCCAAGAATCTCTTCCAACCCAATGCATCCTATGATTCGTGGAGTGGTTGTAAAAACATTTCTCAGTACCAATTGCCCTTGATAAAGTGTTTCTTCTCTTCTCAAAGAGGTGATGCCCAGGTGCCTACATGAGCACACATGTTAGATCAAAGCCTGTGTCTGCAAGAGAGAAGTTAGCAACTCTTTTTTTTGCAATTGTGATACTATGAACACTTCATTTCCCTCTTTTTATTGGTATCACAGTTGTCGGAACTGGGTGGTATTAGCAAGAACAATTCTCAATTGCACTTCCTTATCAACATCTTCATGTTGCTGGCTGCCTTAGTAAATGTTCTGGGAAGGAAAAAAAAATCCCAAACCACAATTCTCAAATAGAAAGCCTGGAATCAAATATTACTTTAGTCTTCAATCCTCTGAACCTATCCGCTGTGCTGCTGAAAGCAGGGTCAGTGTCAAAGATAGACCTGGTACTCTTCAAAATGACCTGTTAATCCTTTCCTAAATCTTCAGCCTTTCCCTTCATAGTCCTTCTACTCAATTGTTATTGCACTTGAGATCTATATAAAGATCTGGTCTGTGAGTGAAGAAGTGCAGAAGGAGATTTTTGCTTCCTGATGGCTTAAATCTGTATAATTCCCCTTGCCATTGTCACTGGATAGCTTATCACATTCTATGAGGATTCTTTCAGGGACACTTCACAGTCTGCCTCTTGAAATCCTTCACATCACAGGCTGAATGTTTGTGACAAGGCACCAAATTTCTGCAAGAGAAGACCATAAGGTTACTGTGACTGTGCTGGCAAGGACCCTTGCAATGGGTAGGAGAGTTGAGGAACAATGAACAAAGGTCTCAACTGCTTCCCCGCATCCTCTCTCTGCCCCTCAGATCAAGCAGCCAAGTCTGCAAGTAGTGGGCAATGAACTGCTCTTGAACTCCCTCAGACCTCAAAAGTAGAGGCGATGATCACTTTCCCCAGCTGGATCACTGTCTGCCAAGGGCTACACAGAAGCTGCATTGTCATGGACAGTCCTCAAATCTGACCCCAGGCTCTCTGCAAGTTGTTGAGGCCAAGAGAGGGGCACTGCTTTCTTCAAACTCTGGCTTTCTCTACCCTTCTTTTTTTCACCCAGCCCTCTTTGCTCAGTGTTTCTTGATACTGAATTTTCATTCACTTCTCCTACCCTGTTTGTCTGGAATCTTCCTCACTTCTTCATTCTCTTCTGCACTTCTTCATCCTCTTCCTCAAGCACAACCTGGGAGCCTGAACTGTTGTGGTCCCTTGAAACTGAACATGCTTCCTCTCAACGTGAAAAACAAATATTCTACTGCAGAAAAAAAATACACTCAGAGAATAACTGTGTCCACCAGCTTGGCCTGCACTTTCCTCTTTGAGCTCCCAGCTTGCCAGTCTTCACTACTGCACCTGGCCCATAAGAGGCACACAGGCTGTGCCATGGTGCACAAGCCCTAACGCCACTGTTCGGTTCTGAATGAACTCCACAGCACATCAAGGTGCAACTGTCAGGCACCTCTTGAGCTGCTTGGTCTGTTCACTAAGTCCATTTGGGTTTTCACTTTTCCATTTCATTCTGGTTAAGACAACCACACTACTGACTCAACCAGACATTCAGCCTGACTTAGGAGATGTTTTGGATAGTTCACAGGAGGAAAGCACTTTTGATCTGAAACACTAAGTAACAAATGAAGTCTGAATCGCAGAAAGCAGGGAAAGGAAGTACCCAAATGTTAAATACTCTTGAAAAGCCACATTGGGAAAACCTGACTGCCCAATTTTTTTCTGACCCTGCTAGTTTTTTTACCATTCTTCCAAGGATGCTCTGTTGTTAGTTTAAACTAAAGAAAGAGTTTGCCTTGTTGCTTTTTAACTTCCATGTCCCTCTCTAATACACCTTATTTCTTTCCTAGCAAGCCATTTCTGCAATCTTTGGAGGAAGCAGATCAGGAGAGTAGGTGTTTTTTTTAAGTTCTGCCATCACTTGGAGCAGGAGTGCTGAAAGCAGCACAGTCTCTGCCTCTCAGCAGCAGGAAGTCAGTTATCTAATCTGGTCAAACACCCCTACCAGCTCTCTCAGCTGCCTCTCCCCCTTGGCTGTCATCCAAGGAATGCAAGACGTATGCAATCATGCTGTCTCACTCCACCTATCCCCCACACCCAACACCGTGGAAGGCCTTGGCTGATTTCAGCCAAATTGGAGAAACAGGCAGAAGTTTCAAGATACTCAGACACTGGATAATCCACAGGGAAGAGACTGTTAAATGCCATCCTGCTGCTCAGGGAGCTGCTCTTCTAAGTCTCAGCTTCTCTAGAAATGAGTTTTATGGACTCTCAAGAGTTTTCTGGTTCTTTAGCACATACATTTATTGCATGACCTTGATACCATCCCCAGGCTGTGGTTCTTCTTCTAGGTTTGCAAGAGACAGGAGAAACTCTGGGCATGACCTGGTGCCAGTGAATAGGAGAGGGAGTTTCCAGCCACTCTGATGTGTGCTCCCTCTCTTCAGCCATTCCCTCTCTTCTGTCATTCATTAAAATTAATGTGAGGCCTGACTTCATTTCCAGCTTGCTTTATTCTCTTCTAATCTTCAATGTGAGACCCAAAACACACTTATTAGTATGCTTTAAAGGCTGTGGGATTTATTGTTGCCCACTCCTGACTGAAATCCAGGTGTGCAACACCATTGCCACAGGATCACAGGATGCTAGCGCTTCAAGGGACCTCTGGAGATCCAAGTCCAAGACCCTTGCCAGAGCAAGGCTGTGTAACACAATCTGCCTTCTTGCTGGTTGCAGAAGCAGAAGCACAAGGCTGAGTGAGAGCTGGGGTGGTGGGAAGCAAGTGCTCTCCTGAATCGGGACCCGTTTTAGTTTGGAGGCAGTTTGGATTTGCAGCCCACAAAGCCAACCAGAGCCTGGGGTGCTTCAGGAGAAGTGTGGCCATCAGGGCGAGGGAGGTGATTCTCCCCCTCTACTCTGCTCTATTGAGACCCCACCTGGAGTACTGCATCCACTTCTGGAGCCCCTATTACAAGAGGGATGTGGACATGCTGGAGTGTGTCCAGAGAAGGGCCATGAGGATGCTCAGAGGGCTGGAGCAGCTCTGCTATGAGGACAGACTGAAAGAGTTGGGGCTGTTCAGTCTGGAGAAGAGGAGGCTCTGACATGACCTTATTGTGACCTTCCAGTATCTGAAGGGGGCCTACAAAAAAGCTGGAGAGAGATTTTTTAGGCTATCAGGGAGTGACAGGACTAGGGGGAACGGAGCAAATCTGGAGATGGGAAGATTCAGACTGGACATGAGGAGGAAGTTGTTCACCATGAGAGTGGTGAGAGCCTGGAATGGGTTGCCCAGGGAGGTGGTTGAGACCCCATCCCTGGAAGTGTTTAAGGCCAGGCTGGATGGGGCTCTGGCCAGCCTGATCTAGGGTAGGGTGTCCCTGCCCATGGCAGGGGGGCTGGAACTAGATGATCCTTGTGGTCCCTTCCAACCCTGACTGACTGTATGATTACATTTGGATTATTTGGCATATGTTTCCGCTACAAATTCTCCTGCAGCAATGATAGTCGCTCATAAGACTGAATGAACCACTGATCAAAAAGTGAAAATCTTTCTGACCTATTTCCATGAAAATCCTGATGCTTTAGGTCTTACATAGCATGGGTAAACCCCTAAGCTTTAAGGAGCAGCTGAGTCTAAAAATACTATTGATGTTTGATGCTAAAAATAGGGTTCTTAGGTTTTGATCCATACTGTTGCTTTTACTTGCTTTGTAATTTCTAGCTTGGAGGACTGCAGTTCTTTTCTTTATCTCCAGTTCTTTTCTCCAGAAATAAATAAATAGAAGAAACAAATTCTTTTAGAAATCAAAGGCATGTTTAATTAGTGCCTCTAAGGTTAAGTTGAGCTTAAAGAAGAATCTTAAAGTGCCACAGGGGCTGACCACATTGCTTTTAGTCTCCCCAAACTAATTTTGCTTTTATCTCTTCAGTCCTCCACTGGCCAGAGGACAGAAGGCATTAGGAAATACTGCATCTTCAAGAAGAGGAAGGAATTATGCCATATCCCTTATGCTCTATCAAATGTTTTCCATCACTACAGGCTACTGGTAGTAATTCAGCACATCTTTTCCCACCCTGTCTGCTCTGTCCCAGAGGAAGCTAAGCCTCCCATGCTCTAAGGAATTCATGTGACTCTGGAGTTTTCTCCGTGGGTCATAACATACCCTGAGTGAGGGGTCTCTTTGGGCATTGGGCATTAGGCATGCTCCATGCACAAGGGGGATGCCACAGGGCCATGCATTTCCAGTACAGCCAGGTGCAAGCAGAAAAGGGCAGGAAAGCCAGGGCTGAGACCTGCACAACCACAGACCCATCAGACACCCCACAGCACTGTTAGCACTGATGACACACAGGTGAGTGAGACACTTGCTACCTGCCCAGGAGAAAGAAAGCTGCAAAGCAGGAGATGTGTAGAGCAGGGTCATTCAGATGGCCGTGGAAACTTGACTTATGAGAGGAGGCTAAAAGAGTTGAGTTTGTTTATCCTGACAAAACAGAGGCTAAAGATCACACAGCTGCTTTTAATAAGGATATTGGCTTAAGGGAAGAATTCGTGACATGATGCCCACATAGCATCACCTGTGACTCTGGTGAGCCTTTCCAGCCCTGTGCCCTGCACCAACCATGGAGAGCCCAGAAAGGAGAGATGAGAGCACAAACTTAACCAGCAGCAGCAAGCAGCACTTCTTAGAGAAATGTCACCTTCAGGATACATTTCCTTCAGGTATTCAGAGATAGCTTTCCTGGCACTGGCAAACTGATGGCAGAGAGGGGTGAAAAGGACAAAGGGGTAGTGATGAGGCCAAGAAGCTCATCTAAATTTTGATTCCTGTTGTTTGTCCACCCATTGCCTTCCCACCATTTCCTGCTGTGATGAGGTGGGTCTGTCTGTCCGTCTGAGACGCATTCTTCTAGCACAGCTCATTCACTTGTTCCCCCTGCCTGGTTTATTTTCAGGGAGTGATTATTCAGTGAACTTCTATGTATTTGTTTCTGGAAAAATCTTGTGGTATAGATTATGACTCCATTGGCAGCATTGTCAGGAAAAAAAAGTTGTGCTTGGCACTGACAGCAGATAATTGTAATACAAATCATGAATTCCAGCTCCTTTGTATTTCCCGTCCTAAAGAGGTATTTTCATGTGTGCCATGAAGTGGTCCTTTCAAAAGGCAGAATCCAAAGGGCCCATGTGTCATAAGAGGGAAATTAGCCTCTCATCAAGAGTGATCTTCATTCCTTACATATTTAGGGTGTGGTTTTCCCCAACTGAAAGCCAGAAAGCAGTTCAAGAACAGCAACAGCAGTTCTCATAGCGTTGTCACATACAAGCATTCAGAAGCTGTAAATAAAAGGACCTGGAAAAAGAGCAGAAATGGCTCAAGAAATCATTCTGGTTTTATGTAAATAGTATCTTTGATTTTTTTTCTTTTTCATTTCCATTTGCAGAGTTCATGTTTGTGAGCTGTTTCCCAGGATCAAAAGGTTTAGAAATGTGTTTCTGTTAGAGCTCCAATTCTCAAACAGTCACACAACTTCTGAAAAGAAAACTGAAGAGAGAATTCCAAATGCCATCAGAACTGATGCACTAAAAGGTGCTTGTGCAGGTTAAGGCATGTGGATCTTCAGCATCAGAGCTGTCTGTAGCCCAGGACCATGCATTCTAGTTTCAGGACTTGTGAAAGAGCTCTGAGGAGAGCTCGTGGAAGCTCCCCTCAGAGCCTCACAGCAGCATCCCCCTCCCAGCTGGACTTGCTCTATCATTTTCTCCCAGAGAGCAGCTCCAGTATTGGGAACAGGTGGGGAGCAGGGTGTCTCCTCAAGGGACAATGTCTCAGGAAACAGACTTAGGGAATCAGGGTGTGTAATCTAGAATTCTGCATGCATGTGCACACAAAGCACACACAGCCTCAGCCCCACCCCTGTTCACATCCACATTATCTCTCCACCCTTGCACCTTTGCAGCATTTAGGGATTGCACACTGCGCCCTGAAATGCTTGTAATGGTTTTAGTTAAATGTGCTGTTTAAGGAATGTGATCTGGTGCCTGCCAAGGTCTTTTTTTCCTTCCACATGCTGGAAGATCTACCAAAACTTAAAGCATAAAATCCACTGAGGAATGTATATGATTTGATTAGACAGCAGTAATTCCCCATCCCAAGTGCCTAAACCATGACATATAGACCAGCCTGTTATTCACAGACTCACAGAGAGCATTGGGTTGGAAGAGGCTTTCAAAGGTCATCTTGTCCAATCCCTCTTCAGAGTCAGCAGGGACACCCCCAATTAGAGCAGGCTGCCCAGGGCCACATCGACTCTGCTCCTGTATGTCTCCAGGGAGGGGACCTCAACCACAACCTTGGGCAAGGGTATTCCACGATTCTCATTGTAAAGAACTTCCTCCTGAAGGAACTTCCTTAAGTCCAACCTAAATCTATCCTGCTCCAGTTTAAAACCATTGCCCCTTGTCCTATCACTATGAACCCTTCTGATCAGTCCATCCCTAGCCTTCCTGTAGGTACCCTTTAGAAATTGAAATGCTGCTATAAAGTTCCTTGAAGGCTTTTCTTCTCCAGCCTGTCTTCACAGGAGAGATACTCCAGTCCTTTAATCATCTTATAGAATCATAGAATGGTTTATGTTGGAAGGCACCTCAAAGATCATCTTGTTCCACTCCCCCTCTATAGGCAGGGACACCTCCCCCTAGAACAGGTTGCTCAGGGCCTCATCCAACCTGGCCTTGAACACCTCCAGGGAGAAAGCATCCACAACCTCCCTGGGCAACCTGTTCCAGTGTCTCACCACCCTCACTGGAAAGAACTTCTTCCTAACATCCAGTTTAAATCTCCCCTCTGCCAGTTTAAAACCATTACCTCTTGTCCTGTCATTACAAGACCTTGTTAATAGTCCCTTCCCAGCCCTCCTGTAGCCCCCTTCAGATACTGGAAGGCCACTATAAGGTTTCCTCAACATCTTCTCCTCTCCAGGCTGAAGAGTCCTAACTCTTGTAGCCTGTCCTCATAGCAGAGGTGCTCCAGTCCCCTTTGATCCTCTTCGTGGCCTCCTCTGGACTCACTACAACAATTCCATGTCCTTCTTGTGCTGGGGGCTCCAGCACTGTGCACAGTGCTCCAGGTGGGGTCTCAGGAGGGCAGAGCAAAGGGGGAGAATGCCCTCCACTTGCCCTGCTGGCCACGCTCCTCTTGCTACAGCCCAGCACACAGTTGCTGTCTGGGCTGCACTCACACTGCAGGCTCATGTTGAGCTTTTCATCAACCCAGACCCCCAGGTCCTTTTTCTCAGGGCTGCTCTCAGCCATTCACCACCCAGCCTGGAGTTGTGCTTGGGATTGTGCCGACCCAGGTGCAGGACTACACTTGGCCTTGTTGAATTTCATGAGGTTGGCCTGGGCCCATCTCTGCAGCCTGTCCAGGTCCCTCTGGATGGCATCCCTGCCCTCTAGCAAGTTGACTGTGCCACACAGCTTGGTGTCATCTTCGTGGCTCTTCTCTGGCCCTGCTCTAGCAGGTCCATGTCTCTCTTATATTGACACACCACAGAGCTGGACACAGTATTCTAGGTGGAATCTTACCAGAACAGAGCAGCAGAATCACCTCTCTTGACCTGCTGGCCATGCTCCTTTTGCTGCAGCCCAGAATGCAATTTGTTTTCCATGCTTCAAGTGCACATTGTTGGCTCATGTCCAGCTTCTCACGCACCAGTACCCCTAAATGCTTTTCTACAGGGCTGCTCTCAATTTCTTCATGCCCCAGCCTGTGTTGATATTGAGGATTCCCCTGCTCACAAAGCAAACTTGGATGCTTTCCTGGCGTTCCCCTTTGACATGCAGGGAATATGTTAATAATTATATCTGCCAGATACCAAACATATCACACAACAGTTGAGACTGGAAGGCACTTCAGTATATCTCATAGTTCAATATCCTGCTCTGAGCAAGGTCACTCAGAGGAGGCTGCCCAAGGCCATGGCCAATAAAGGTTTTAGCATCTCCAGGGACAAGAGACCACAGCCTCTCTGTCCAGTGTTGGACCATCAGTGCAATGAAAGGGGAGATTTCCTATGTTTGCACAGAATTTAGTGTCCTTCATTTTGTGTTCATTGTCCCATGTCCACTACCTGGGCACCACGGAGAAGAGTGTGACTTGATCTTCTTTACTGCATCCCATCAGGTTTTTATGGACATTGACCAATCCCTTAGTGTCCTTCATTTTGTGTTCATTGTCCCATGTCCACTACCTGGGCACCACGGAGAAGAGTGTGACTTGATCTTCTTTACTGCATCCCATCAGGTTTTTATGGACATTGACCAATCCCTCCCTTATGCATCTAAGAGAGAACTGAAGGCAAGTCAGTATTCTAGACACAGCAGTGCAGGGATTACAGTGAATCTCAGCCACAATATAAGTTTAAAAATAGTCACCTTGCTGCACATAAGACAAATGTGTAGTGGGACTTATGGAAGTAGTATGTAAAGTCTTAAATCTTGCTCAACACCCATCCGGTCTCTGCTGAAGGATCATGGTGAACTTGGGCCATTACAACTCAAGAGACTTGTCTGAGAGGATCCCAGTGGCAGAAACAGCACCAATCCCTGTGCTGAATACTTACACAAAAACTTTACAAGGAGAAGGTTGCTTTTGTCTAGGGAAAAACAAGAAGAAGGAAGGATAAGTCTCTAAGAAATAAGTCTTAGGGTTCTGCAGGAGGAAGTAATGGACAGTAAAGGTTACAGTCTCAGCAAGTAAGAGGAGAGATTCAGGTTGGACATTGGGAAAACCTTACAAAGTTTTTGGACACTGATTTCTTGAGGGGTTTCCTCTTCTATGGAAGATGTGAGAAGGTTATGTAGTATTTACACACAGTAGTAGAGATGGAGCTGGCCCTACCTTAAGAAAAAGAGAGAGGCTGTGTGATGTCTTGAAGTCCTTCCAACACCATTTTCTGTTAGCCTACGAAAAATGCTTGAAATTCCCCTTGAATGTGTGCTCCCCATGAATTATGGATAGGTACAGCTACCAAGCCAGGCACTTCTGCTACCATATGACTTAAAATTACAACAGCTTTCATGTTTTATTATCAGCAAACAGAAAAAGAAACTATAAAATCGCTCACTCAAAAGATCTGCAGCACCCAGAGAACACTGGTGGGAGAAACTGAGAGTAGCTTCAGGTTTCTTGCGAAGGACCTGAAGAGATTGCTGGGTCTGAACACCTGAAATAAGCAGGCATTTCTAACAGAACTATCTCAGAACATCTGTGGGCATCCTCCCAGCTCTGGGCCTCACAGAGGTACAAAATAAGTCTACTCCCCCAGCCTGCGTTGCATTAGTCTTCAAGACAGATTGTGTCACGTTTGTCACACATGGTTCACTCTCGCCCTGAGTGGTTTTGCAGCCACTGGCACCACTGCAAAGCAAGTATAAAACATCATCAGGCTAATGTAATGCTGCCTTCCATTGCACGAGTCCTAATGCAAATGACTCTGCAAGGCCAAGGGGAGCTGTGCTCTCCTGGTTTATGCATAGCTACCTGTCACTCTATCTGCATGGGCTGCTTTCAAAGGCTTCTTTGTCTGCAAGGTAAACTCAGGCTGGAGATGATCTCAGACTTGAAATCTCAGCCAAGGGAAGTCATCAGGCTATAAAACCCACAAAGTTAAAAATACAGGGAGCACTGGAAAATCAACAGGAAACAATTTCTGCTGACTGAAGTTTTCAGCCTTCTTCCAAACACCAGCCAGCAGTGACCTGTTGGATGGGATAAAGCAGCTACATGAAAGCAGCAGTGGTCCTTAACTTAGCCTGTCACAGCAGGAGCAACTGCCAGGAAAAGATTAGGATAGTCCCTCGGCCATGATTGTATATCTGGATGTTCTGGGCAGGAGATCTCTATCCTAGTCTCTCTCTCTACTCCTCTCTTCCAGCCAGAGTGCCTCAGACAACGGTTGCCAAAGGAAATGTCTTCCTTTTTTCTGGCTCCTGACATTAGCAGGCCTGAAATTGGTCCTGGCAGTTTGGTATGGAGTACTTACCAGTGCAGGGGATTCCCAGGTCTGTTTGGATGTCAGGTGTCTGAACACAGCTTTATTTGGTCTGACTGCCTTGGAGCAACGCCTGTCAGACCAGCTTACTTAGATTGTAAGTGCCAGCCATCAAATGAAGATTGATCATTTTCATCCCCAGCAAGCAAAATGTGAAGTCTGTAGTAAAAAACATTATGGAGAAAGTTACAGAAGAGAATAAATGCCATGAGAACACAGATCTAAAACTCCTCTGTCTTGCTCTGATGTTCACCTTGGGTGATGCATCCCTTCAACTGCAAAAGGTGAAGGTCCCGCTCAGTAAAACTCTGCTTTCAGAGTGGGATATCTCTGAGGCACACACAAAGGTGGGAAAACCATCCTTTCATTTCCCAAGTTAATAAGAGGCTCTCAAGTACACGTGCAAGCTGGCAAGCTTGCCTTGCCCTACTCACTGAGGAGCTCACAAATAACACCTATATCATTTGCTCTTGCTGGATGTGAGGTGGGCTCCCCTCTCACTCTATCTATTAAAATGCAGGTGTCCTTCAGATATACAGATTTGATTATCTCTGGTCCAGCATGACTGCGATCAAGGCAACCCTGTGCAACCTCATAATAAGAGCCCAGTCAGCCACCTGAACCACTGCCACTCTGTGTGTGTGTGTGTTATGTGCTTGAAGCAGGATTTATTTCTTGGCAACAGGAATTCCCACCCTCCTTTCATTGTAATTAGGAATTGCAATGATGTAAGATCATGTAAGGGTGTTGCTTTAAGGCCGCAGACATAAAATTTCATTGCCTCATCAGGTCACCAGGCCAGGGTTGCTGCTTTAAAATGATGTGGATTGTAGAAAAAGAAAGTCAAAGGTGACTTTTTCTTTTGTCATCTGGCCTCTTAGCCTTTACTAGTTCTCCACTGGTAAGTTTTTTCCATGCATTGATGAGGGCAAAACGTGTGCTTTTTTTATTCTGGTTCTTTTTTCTCTTCTTTTTAACTTGTATGAATGTTGTTCCCAGCACTATCTTTGGTTCCCAGATAGACAAGTGCCTAAAACACACTGTTACACTTCTTGCCCAGCTAATCACTGTGATTTGTGTCTTGACTTTCACAGAAACCCCCCCACCAGTCATCACCAACCCCACATACTTTGCTTTATGCTCCCATAGCTTAAATACTCATTGCTAAACTTTTGGCTCTTGCAAATTGCAACTTCTTTTAACATATAAAGTATTTTGATAATTGATCAGTACAACTGACAGGTCCTGCCCAGCCTTGCTAACCTTTTACCAGTCAAAATTTCAATAAGTAAACCACATCTGGTGGGTTTCTCTGCTTGTGACCTTCCTGCAGCTTAATGAGACTTTTTAGCTATTTGTCTGTTTAGGTTTAAATCTTCTGTGTTAGGTTTATAGCTGCCCAGCGAGACAACAGCCAACTCAGACATACTGCTAAAGGGATGTTTCCAACTGGAAACTTGGAATTTGGATTCAAATCACCTTACCTTTTTTTTTTTCCTTATTGTTATTGTTTCCTCTACTCATTCTTCAGCTTGCTTGTTCTTAATTCCTTCAGTACTTATTACTGCAGTAAGCCTAATCCTGTGTGCTTGCAGACCCCAAGTGTGAGAGCTGTAAATACTTCTGCAGTCTCTCCAGGGCAAATCAGCTGTAATTGGATCTCCCATTGCCCCACTTGGGAAAAAAAAATAGGAAAGGCACATTCCAGTCAAAGACAATTCTGCATCTGTGTCCGTGTGTTTGTTTCTGCTGCCCTCAAGTAATACTCTGTCCTTTTGCTCCACTCCAGGCTGAGTTCTCCGAGCTGAACCTAGCTGCTTATGTCACGGGAGGCTGCATGGTGGACATGCAGGTCATGAGGAACGGCTCTAAGGTGGTAAGGTATGGAGCACCAGCTTGTCTTGAAAATCAAGCTCTCTGCAGCAATGTCGGGATAAGCAGGATGACCTCAGGGTCTGACTGGTATCCGACCTAGAGCAGTGCAGTTCTGATGGCTTCAAGGTTTCCTGAAAGTGGTGGAAAGACTGACCTGACTTTGGTGGTTTTGTATCAGGTCTCAGTTGCACATTATGTCATACAGTCATTGTTTCCAGTCTGGGCCCTCTATGCCTTCCAACAAAAGTGACTCTGGTTCTTCCTTTCCCTTGATTTTTCACTCCTCCTGTGCCAACTAGCCTTCATTGTAAACAGTGGATTGCAGTCGTTAGCCTACCTGGTGTAGGTCTCCTCTCACCCTCCTCTTCTCCAGACTAAACAATCCTAGTTCCAAGTGGCCTGCCCTTGCAATAGCAACAAAGTCTTTCCATGATCCTGAGCCTCACAGCCTGATTTGCACCTGAAATACCACATTTCTTTTTTTGCCAGAGAGTCTCACTGCTCCAGCCTTGCCCTGTGGTTTGTCTCCGAGGCAATACCACATCCCTGTTCGAAGGAGATTTCTGTCCCTGCTAGTATTACTTTGCAACTGCAATCATTGCAAGCAAACTTCTTTCCTGTTCATGTTGAAATCTCATTGCTGTTCCCAATCCATTTTTCTAGCCTTCCTGCTTATTTCATACAATTCTTCTGTGCTTTTTGGAGTATACAGTGTTCCTAAGTTTAATAGCATTCCTTAATTCAATCAATGTTTTTGTCTGTTTGCTTCTAGTTCAGAAATAAAGACACATAATAAAGCATGCAGGGACATTAAAAGAAAAATAAATAGAACAGCTGGGAAATGGTGATTCTGAGTGTGCTGGCCTTGGTTTCATTTCTAAAGATGTCATTTCCAGCCCAAACAGCAACACTTGCCACTGTCAGTTAACTATGACTGTGGTCCATCAATTCATTTCAGGTCTTGACAGCTTAGTCCATCCACAAGTCTCCATTCATTCTTTGGTACAATTTCATAAGCCTCTGCTAAAAACTTCTAGGGTTGAGTCTGTTACATTCATTCGCTTTCTCTCATCCCATAAATGTCTGTTTCTCAGTGAAACAAAGCATATGTCCCATGAACCAGCCACTGGAGCATCCATCAGACAGTGTGCCTTGCTAATGTGCTCTGGTGCTTGCTTGCTGACGATGCTGGAAGGTTTCCCAAGGACTATTTCCTAGGTTGATCACATCTTCATTTTCCTCCCCGTGCCTTTCCTCTCAAAGCCATTCGTACATCTGGCAGAAAGATCTTGAGCTATTAAACTGAAACTGAAGACAAAATTTATTTCACAAGAGTGCCTGGGGCATGGTTTTCATGTTTCTGCTTGCAGTAAATACACAGATAGCACAGCTAGCCCTTTTGCATGGATATTTATGTATGAAAGTGCACAGTTTTATGAATGGCATTGGTTCAGTTTCCTTTTTTTCCTCTGTGCATGTTTGAGGACACATGCTTTTGTGTGGTGGGAAGTGGATTTGGCAAATACTTTCCTATTTGAATACCCAAATTACACGGCATGTGTTATCCATGGTTTGTTACAGTCCTTCCAAGCACTAGCCATTTGTTTACAGCCTGTGCTGAAATCATTCTCTCCTGCCCAGCTCAACGAGTTTAGGAGCTCAGGCCAGCCAACTTCCACAGCCATTCCTACCAATAGTTGAGAAGTTACAGGAGTAAATACTCTTATTCACTTTAGAAGGTGAATTATTGAGCATACTGCTACTGAGCTCCACGGAGGTCACTCAGCCCATTCACATAGGTGTAACCTCCGAGTCTGCCTTATCCAGTAGCTGTGTCCTGCCTGGCCACAGACACTTCTTGGGCTGCCCAGCCAAATGGAGATGACAGAGGGAACACCTCTAACTCATGTGTGCACTGACCTTGCTGCTGATGGCACCTTTATCCATCACTTACAAGGCTTCTGTTATTTATGAAGCAAGTTATTTAGTCAAAAGTGTAATAGTAATAACAACAACAGTAGTAGTAGTAATAAAGTAACCACTGGGCTATTCTCCCCAGTTTGAAGTTATGTTAACTGCTAATCTATCTATTTGCATGTTAAATTCTGTCATTTCGCAATCAGTCTCCTAGTTCTTTAAACAGGGGACACTGTTTGCATGTCTGAATTAAAGCTCTTTCTTTGCTTATAGAATCATAGAATCAACCAGGTTGGAAGAGACCTCCAAGGTCACCCATGCCAACCTAACACCTAGCCATATCCCATCAACTAGACCATGGCACTAAGTGCCTCATGCAATCTTTTCTTCAAGACCTCCAGGGATGGCGAATCCACCACCTCCCTGGGCAGCCCATTCCAATGCCAATCACTCTCTCTGGCAACAACTTCCTCCTAACATCCAGCCTATACTTCCCCTGGCACAGCTTGAGACTGTGTCTCCTTGTTCTGTTGCTGGTTGTCTGGGAGAAGAGACCAACCCCCACCTGGCTACAGCCTCCCTTCAGGTAATTGTAGACAGCAATGAGGTCACTCCTGAGCCTCCTCTTCTCCAGGTTAAACAACCCCAGCTCCTTCAGCCTCTCCTCATAGGGTTTGTGTTCCAGGCCCTTCACCAGCTTCGTTGCCCTTCTCTGGACACATTCCAATATTTCAATGTCTCTCTTGAATTGAGGAGCCCAGAACTGGACACAGGACTCAAGGTGTGACCTGACCAGTGCTGAGTACAGGGGAAGAGTAACCTCCCTCGTCCTACTGGCCACACTGTTCCTGATGCAGGCCAGGATACCATTGGCTCTCCTGGCCACCTGGGCACACTGCTGGCTCATCTTCAGCCTACTATCTACCAGCACCCCCAGGTCCCTTTCTTCCTGGCTGCTCTCCAGCCACTCTGTCCTCAGCCTGTAGTGCTGCTTGGGGTTGTTGTGGCCAAAGTGTAGAACCTTGCACTTGGCCTTGCTAAATCTCATCCCATTGGCCTCTGCCCACCCATCCAGCCTGTCTAGGTCCCTCTTCAGGGCTCTCCTACCTTCCAACCGATCAACACCTGCTCCTAGCTTGGTGTCATTATCCCTTGATCCTTCCTGACACCTTGGAGTTAAGGCATTCTTTTAGACCAAGTGCAACTGATACAAAGTGCAACAAGAAAAACCTGTGGGGTTTTTTACCAGGAAAATCAATCCCCTAATAAGAAGGTGTAATACTCCCTGATCCCCTACATGTATCACTTGCCTCAGGCAAGTGGTTTTGTTTTAGAAAAAGCTGCTAAGAAGCATAGCTGTCCATTAAAAGGAGCAAGGAAGTGCAAGTATACAAACCTCCATGACTGTCAGTCTGTTTAGCTCCAACATAAGTTAGCAAGTGACAAAACTGTAGCCAGGCATTACTGCTTTTCTGATTTTTAAAACAAGTGTGGCTCTCAGATTGTAACAAAATTTTGGGTCTCCATCTCCTCTTTCTTTAGCTACATCTGTAGATGTGAGGGGAAGCATTTGATAGTCTCATTGAAATGTGTTATTGGATAGAGACAATAGTCTAAAAACCTGAAAAACTGGGGTTTGTGTCCCAGTTCCACCTTGGTATGCAACAACTCCATCAGCCTGTCCAGCACTTTTGCTCAGAGTTAGAAGGTCTAACCATGGAGTATCTTGTGCAGTTTCTAGCAACCACTGTCCTATTTATGTGCCTTGTAACATGTGCCCTGAGTGAAGACAGTGCAGGGGGATGAGCTGGGAACTGGAAGCAGGACTGGGCTCAGCCAAGGTTGGCAGTGGGGGAACCTCCCATGCATGGTCCTTGCTACCCCAGCACATCTTTGGGTTAAATTGACACCAGAGCTTACTGAAAAGTTAAATACAAGGAGCATGAGGTGGCACTTATTCATCCCAAAGGATTCCTCATCAACTAAAACATAGCAACTCCTTCAACAGAGAAGTGGAGTCCTTTCTGGGTGTGACAGCTGGACTACTAAGCAGCGTGAAGAAACAAGCATGGGTTGGTGCCTGTGTTTGAAACACTTGGGTGGATTCCTCATCATTTCAGTCCACAACTTCCTTTTGCTCAGGTTGACAAAGAGAGCCAACTGTCTGAAGACTGATTTGCCTTAGAAACCTCATGGGCTGTGTCACTCCTACTAGGGTGAGATGTAAAGGATGGAATTTTCATCTTCATTCACCTTCATTTCTCCAAAGGGCCCTTTATTAACAGTGTTTCCACAGTGCAAAGAGGCTGTCAGTGCTGGCACTGCACCCACTCTGAGGTGCATTTATGCTTTAAGAATATTATAGAAGTGTCTTAGCATAAATGAGAATTTGGGCTATCTCTGCTCCTGACAACACACATACTCCCAAACTATGATCTCAGCTCCTGCATTAGATTAAATGCAGTTCTATGTTTGCCTTCTGGGCTTTACAAGCCTCCAGCTATTAATTCTAGTAGATGTGGGAATAAGGCAGGGATATGTTGAAAATTTGGACAGCTTTCTTACATGGGGAATACTAATGTATTTAGGAGCATTTCAGACTTTTAAGGATATAAATTAATCATGCACCAGACTCCTCTCATCTCCTGTTTCCCTGCAGAGCTGACTCTTTTTCCACTGGGGCTGATCATCCAGGGGAGAAAGCACATTTTTTTTGCATCTTCATGGGACCTACCACAGTGGCAGCTATACCACTCAGGGTTTGATATGCAGATCCATCAAAATGCCACAGTACAGACAGCAGTTCATGGACTAGGAGGCGCCCAAGACCTAAAATGTGGTTGACCGTGTGCTAGTTTGAAGCAGGCTAGAACGTTTTGGTGAGAAGAACTAGATTACAGGCTGTGGAAAGAAAACAATGGTGATGTCTACTTCACTCACAGGCTTGCTGAGATGTATGGGAACAAGAAATAAAAACAAAGATAACCACTCTCACTGGGGCTGCTGGCTGAGCTGCATCTTACTCTTTAACCTCCCCCTCCACTTTGGACTAATCCACTTTGCTTCCTAACCCCCTGGCCGAACCTCTGTTCTTCCTTGGGACTGGGGTAAGGTTGAGATGGGTAGGGGGAAGGTACAGGGGTGGTTGAGACCCCCTCCTGGGGACTCAGGTTTCTGGGAGGGGAGTTGTGTTTCTGTATTACCTTTTTACCTTGTATATTTCTGTATACAACTGTATATACTGTAACTATCTGCTTGTATGCTGTGCTAGCTGTAAATATAAACTTCATTCATATTTCCAGAGCCAGCTGAGTCTAGTCTGGGTGATTTCAAAAGTGTGGGGGGCAGAGAACACCCAAACCATCACAGACCAGGGACCAATGGTCCTGGCAAGTGGGGAAAAGTGACAACAGAGAAAGAGGAGCTGAGTGCTGTGGACAGAGGCTTGCTGTGGGGAAGGATCTTTGCCATGGAATGGTGTTTAGCTCTGCAGGCTCTGTCTGAATTGTACCAGTCTGTAAAAGAAGGTGTGTGTCTTATCCTTCTTGTCATGGATGAGATGTCCTTGTCACTCACAGCTGTGGTGGAGTCAGTGAACATTCTGACTACTCCATACAACTTCACCCGTCCCTTTAATTAACATTGACTTTCTTGCTTGTTCCAGCTAATTCAGCACTTCTGCTATGCTCTGCTCTCTGATGACAGTACGACAGCCTGTTGAATCACCATCCCAAATACACCAAGGTCCAAAAGTGCTTTTATCCCAAAGTATAGTCTTTACACTGCAAGCTGCAGTACAATCACAGCATGAGGAAGCAAATCCTTTTACATGGGATGAACGAGGATGAAGCTGGCCAGACCAGCAGTGGTTTTCCCGCTGTTCAGAGCTTGCAGACCTCAGGAGATATCTCCTGTGGCTAAAAAAAGATCTGCCTGCTCCAGGGTGCTGCAAGACTCTACAAAGTCCAGTAAGGACACTGTTCTCTGCCCACTGCATCTTCTCCCATCCCAGTAGGTTAGCTGACTCCACAGGGCCATTGACAACCTGTGCTCTGAAAGAGGCATGCCAGTTTTCTAACCTACAGAGGCCATGCTTTCTCTCCACATAGTAGCTGCACATTACTAGGAGTTGGATATCTTTTTGTCCCTTGAGGACCATTCATTCATGAGAGCTGATAGTTTCTTGCAGCTCTACAGGGATAATATGCAGGGAGGTCATGAGAGTAACTACTGTTCCTGAACGTTGATGTAGGACACATTGGCAGGCAGCAGGTCTCTTTTCAGTTTCTCCTCTTCCAGGAAGCTTGTGTTAAAGAGGAACCTTAGCTTTTATTTAGTCCCTGTCTTTAGTTCAACTCTTGATGTAATTGGAGTCCTTTTTTAGAATGTCTTTTTCTTAATTTTTGTTGTTGTTGTTGATTCCAACCCAAAATTCTGCAAATTTCTGTGAAAATGCACCCAAGAGGGAAAACTAATTGGAGGATTTTAGAGTTCTAGAAACTAGGTAGAAAAATATGTTGAGCACATGGTTCTCCCAGCATCCACAGGATGTGCCACTTGGTATAGCATAATATGTGCTAGCAGGAACAGTGTGGCTAGTAGGATGAGGGAGGTTATTCTTCCCTTGTACTCAACACTGGTCAGGCCACACCTTGAGTACTGTGTCCAGTTCTGGGCTCCTCAGTTCAAGGTACTGGAGGCACTGGAACAAGTCCAGAGAAGGGCAACAAGGCTGGTGAGAGGCTTGGAACACAAACCCTATGAAGAGAGGCTGAGGGAGCTGGGGTTCTTTAGCCTGGAGAAGAGAAGGCTCAGGGCTGACCTCATTGCTGTCTACAACTACCTGAGGGGAGGCTGTAGCCAGGTGGGAGTTGGTCTCTTCTCCCAGGCAACCAGCAACAGAACAAGGGGACACAGTCTCAAGTTGTGCCAGAGGAGGTATAAGCTGGATGTTAGGAGGAAGTTCTTGACAGAGAGAGTGATTGGCATTGGAATGGGCTGCCCAGGGAGGTGGTGGAGTTGGCATCCCTAGAGGTGTTGTCACCAAGCCTGACTGGGGCACTTGGTGCCATGGTCTAGTTGATTGGATATGGCTGGGTGCTAGGTTGGAGTGGGTGATCTTGGAGGTCTCTTCCAACCTGTTTGATTCTATGTGTACGTTTTCTATGTATGTGCTATGTGTTTTGGGCAATATTTTTGCACTGAAGGCATGCTAATGTGTAAAGTGCAGAGAAGAAGTGTGTGTAACAGCAGGAAACATTTTGAATGGACATTTTAGGCAAAACCCCCAAGCTGCTAAATATTCACTTCCCTTACCCTGCAGAGGCAATGGGCTGGGACAAGGTGTCAAAGAGGATAAACCCTGGCAAGGTACAGTTACATATGAAGCAATTTAACATCTCCAGTAAATATTTATAAACCAAGATATTATTTTTACATGAGGAGTGATTTACCAACATCTTTCATTAATGTGTCCCTGCTTCTCACCTGTTTCCATCCTTTTTGTTTTTCTTTTTCCTTAGCAGAAGCTAAAAAAGAGAAGAGAGGTTGGGGTATGCTTATTTCTGTATCCATTCTTAGTTGCTTCCACCTCAGCTCCTGCTGCTAAACAGCTGCTTGGAGGCCTACTTCTCCCTTCAGGGTTTACTGCTCTCCCAAATGAATAATGTCCCCCTTCACCTCCTCAGCAGCTGGTACCCAGCTGACATGCAGGCAGGATGCTGACAGTTATTGGGAAAACATTTAGCAGGCAGGAAGCTGCCAAAAAGCAAAAGTCACTCTGAGCAGATCAGGGTGGGGAGCATCTCAGAGACTAAACTACTCCCTGGCCCTTTTCATATTTACAGTAATTCCTTCCAGTTAAAAAAATGTGCTGCCAGGCCCTAGAGTATTCATTAATTAGTTAATCCTGGGCTGAACACAAGAATGATTAAAGGCTGTTGTGGATTGTTTCAGTCTTGATTGGCTTTTTCAACTCTTTTTTTTTCCAATTCTGCCTTAGTTCATCTCTTTTCTACATGGGTAGAAAGGCTACTAAGCCTTCTGATGTGAAATGGCAAACAGAGAGGAGCATGTCCTGCTGCACCTGCACTATGCTGGTCAAGGTGAATCTTCATCAGTAGCCTGGTATTGAGACAGAATGCAGCCTCAGGAACTCATGGCTGGCAACAAGTTGAAGGGTGGGACTTTACACATGTCAGAGGAGAGAGCTGCCATTCAGAGGTGCCTCAACAACTGGGGAAATGGGACAATGACAATCACATGGACTTCCACAGGGTCAATCACCAAGTCTTATTGTGAGGGAGGAATAACCTCAGTACTGCTGAGGGTCAGCCAGAGATAAAGCAGTTCTGCGCAAAAGGACCTGCACCTTCGCAGGAAAGAAGACCTGTGACTCAATGGGCAATATTAACAAGTGTGTAGCTAATGAGACACTCTCCACAGCTGGTGTACTGTGTCTAGATGTGAGCACCTCAGTACAAAACAAAAGCATTGACATGTTGGAATGCGTTGAGTGTAAGGCCATGAAGTGCATTGAACTAGACCAAAGGCATCCAAGGAGGTACTGAGAGATGGTCTTGTTCTGTCTGTAAAGAGAGGCTGAATGGTATCCACCTATGGCACTCAGGCAACTAAGAGGAGGGTGTAGAGAAAATTAAGACAAACTCTTGTTGAAGATATGCAGTGAAAGGAGAAGGAAAAAATAGAAGTTGCAGCAGGTAAAATTCTCATTATATACATTAAAAAAAATCCTTATGAGAGTGGTCAAATACTGGAACAAGTATCCAGAGAGGCTACAGGATCTTGGTCCTTGGGAACTCCCAGACTTTGAGTGGACAAGACTCTGATCACTTTAAATGTCACTTTAAAGTTACCATTGCAATGAGCAGGGTTTTGGTGCAGATGATTTCCATCTCTGCCCTAAATGACTCTGTAAATGTATTCTGTGATATTGAAATGTATTTGGATTGCTTTGGTTCACAAGAATTTTGAAGGCAAGTCCTGCTGCTGGAAGGTATAGTTGTTACTACTTCAAGGCATTGTCTGGGTCCACATGTTTTCCTTGTCAAGTTGCAAGTAAAATATATAGAAGACTTAGGAGACTGCCACAGTACAATTTGGAGAGCATGTGACACACAATTGTAGGGCTCAGTGACTGTTGTTCTTTGGCTGCGGAGCACATCAGGGCATCTACCAATGCTCTGTACCAATGAGATGTAATGGTACTGGTCCTACTGCAACAATTATTCCTGGTTCCTATTGCTTTTGCTACACTGATACCCCTCACACCCCATGTTTTTCTCCAAGCCATTCTCTCCTTACAGTGTTCCAGAAGACCTCTTGATCCTTATCTCCACCCTGGTAAAGAGAGGTCATCCTTTATGTAGTGTTGCCATCCTGTTGCTCTAAAACCAGCTCTGTGTCACCCTATTCATTTAAGCAACCATATTAACTCTGTCTCTGAATAACTCCAGCAGTTTCCTTCTTCCTATGAAAGATATGGCAAGAAGTTTTGATTGAAAGAATAGTTCTGCTCCTAGCAAATTTACCATTTTACTCCGACACCCAACATGCCCTTAAATCTAACATCAAGATAGGTGAAAATGTCATGGATTTCATAACGCTTCTCAGCAATTTAATAACAATGCTCTTAGTACTCAAGTAAAGCACAAAAAAGAGCTTGTTCCCATTTGTAGATGCTATTTCCTATTAGCTCTCAGACACCGGAGGCACTGCATAGTTGGAGGGATTATTGCACTTTGCGCTTACGCCTTGGACTTGTGCGTCAGAAACTTGCCCAAAGGCTCCATTAATTGCCAGCAATGCAACATTTGTTGTATCATATTGCTTAATTATGCACTTTTCTTCCCCTCCATGTCATACCAATCATATTGGAAAGGCTTTGGAGACAGCATAGTCAGAACATGTTGACCGCTGGGAATTGTCAGAAAGCTGCATAAAACTGCCTTGAATAACGGAGAGTAGACAGAACCTAAAGTAAGCATCTGCAACTTTGGTGTCTAGGGGAGAACTCTCTCTATTGACATGAAGGTGGAAGTGTCTTGTAAGACTGGCAGTCTTCAAGAAACAGAGCAGGAGAGCTCATCCTGCTCTCACAGCACAGGTAAAATTTCACAGTATCACCAAGGTTGGAAGAGACCTCACAGATCATCAAGTCCAACCCTTTACCACAGAGCTCAAGGCTAGACCATGGCACCAAGTGCCACATCCAACCTTGCCTTGAACAGCTCCAGGGACGGCGACTCCACCACCTCCTTGGATAGCCCATTGCAGTAGCCAATGACTCTCTCAGTGAAGAACTTTCTCCTCACCTTGAGCCGAAATTTCCCCTGGCGCAGCCTGAGGCTGTGTCCTCTCGTTCTGGTGCTGGCCACCTGAGAGAAGAGAGCAACCTCCCCCTGGCCACAACCACCCTTCAGGTAGTTGTAGACAGCAATAAGGTCATCCCTGAGCCTCCTCTTCTCCAGGCTAACCAATCCCAGCTCCCTCAGCCTCTCCTCGTAGGGCTGTGCTCAAGGCCTCTCCCCAGCCTCGTCGCCCTTCTCTGGACACGCTCAAGCATCTCAATGTCCCTCCTAAACTGAGAGGCTTTAAACCTATCATGGCACTAAAGTGTAAAGTAGTCCTAGCCTTTGACACCAGGTGATTATTCACAGTGGAAGAGATCATTCACAGATATTCTGACAATACAATCTATTCTTGTGTGCTCTTTCTTCACAGTCTTGAAGCTTTTTGGGCTTCAGTGAGAAAAGATGAGGGAACAGGAAGCAAGCCAGAGCTAATGCTACATGCAGCAGTAAGAAATAAGAATAACTTTAAGGCATGAAACCTCCCAGTGGGATTTGCTGCCATCATTTTCTCCTCCCCAGAGCAGGCCAGGGACCTGCTTTCTGCAGGGATATGTTATTGATGCTCTTCAGAGCTGATCTTTTCCTCATAATTGGAGAAGTTAGACATATGGTTGCCAGAATAGCTTCTGCTGCTCATGAGATGTTTAACTGCCATATTTAACATCAGAAATCTCTTAACTTGATTTATATTCCCTCATTTCTGACAAATCTATTGCCAAGACAGCTAATGTTGTCACAGATTTAGGGGTATATGGATCTAACCTAATGAACTACATCCTGCAGTCAAATCTCTTCTTAATAATAGGCATTTTATATCCTTTACACTTATGTTTGTGTCTCTGTACCATCAACAAAGAAAGAGACTGCTAAAATGCATTGGAATGAGTTGGGAAAGAGTTAGTTAAATACAAGTAGATATCTTGCACCACTGTGCCAGAGGCCAGGCTCAGGACTGGCAGCACTAGCAGCATCCTAGACAGACACTTGTCATCACTCAGGGGTGATTGGCTCTGGTAACCACTGGCCAGCCTCAACTGCCAGGAGGAGAGGTAGGCTGAGCAGCTGCCATGGGCCTTGTCTAGCACCTGGGGCTAGACTGCAAAGGGTGCAAAGCCACAGGGACACATGGGGAGCTGCTTTGCTCTGAGGGTGGCCAGTCCACTCATGAACCACTTGGAGCACTGAAAGGCAATGTGCAGTGTGTGGCAGAGGCCATCATCTATGGTGACATGAGCTGAAATCACTTTTACATCTCAGAGGAAAATTAAATTTAATCCTCTATTTTAATCTGAAAAAGAACTTTTTTTTCAATTTCTTGGCTTATTATTTTTTGAAAAACAAAAGATTTCTGTATCCTGTGTCCAGCCTTTGTTTTGCCAGGCAGTGCTAGAAGCCAGACTCTAAATGAGAACTGAGTTCCTGGGGTCTGAGAAAGGGCTTCTGTAACAGAGTTGTGGCCAAGGACAGGCTCCAGCTTCTCCAGGAAGCATTTAGCATTTAGCTATCATGCTAAAGAAGATTCACAGCTTCAGCTAGATCTCTGTCATGCAGCCCAGGAAGGACATTGCACTAACATTAGCAACATTTTCAATCTGTGGTTTACTTTTAGTTCCATTTACCTATGCCACCTCCCTGTTCATCTGATGTTTGAATGGGCTTTTCTATAGTCTTTCTGTGACCAACCCATTTCCACAACCTGTCTAGCAGAGGCTCTAGATACAGTTTTAGTTAAGACCACTCATAGTCTCTGGCTGGACTGATCTAGTGGAGAGGCAAGGTACATGATCCTGCCATAGCTCCCCTAGTCCTGCCAAGCTTGGGTGCTTAGGACCTCAGCACAGTAGGAGCCACAGAGTCTGGGTTACCCAACAGAAAAATGGCAGCAGTGTTTTAAATGTGGGACTTCTGCCTCATCTGTCTGCCTACCAAGGATTTCAACTTTCTGTCATGGGCAGTGTTACTGAGTGGGGTCAAATCAGCAAGGAAAAGAGTCAGGCTACTGGCTATTCTAAATCCAAGGCTCACTATGTTAGCTTAAGCTTTACAGTCTGAGAATGAGCTTGAAAAAGTAATCTTCTACCAAAAATGCAAGAATCCTCGTGTGAAACAGTCCAAGTTTTTTCTCCCCAGCCACTGGCACCTCCAGTTATGCACTTTTCATGTCCCCACTCCTACCATGATTATTCATTTCCCTTTGACCACCTGCTATCCTTCCTGGCCTGTCACCTCACATTTTGCCACTGGTCTGTGCTTCTGCAAGGCTCTCCAGCTGATGTTTATTCGCAGCTAGTCCCAGGCCCTGCACTCCTCTGCCTTGTTCTCAGTATCCATGGGAACATCCTCTTTGTCCTGCAGCTCAAAACAGGGATTCAGTGGCCACCTTCACTTTAGAGATCCACTCCTCATCTGCTGCGTGAGAGAGTGCCCTGCCTTCCCATGCTACACAGAACTTGAAAACAGGCACTTTTCAACACATTAAATCTGAATTCTTGGGTCCATCTTCTAAGTTGAGAAACTCTTTCTTTGCCAGGACCTGAAAAGACACGAGCTTTTTTTCTCAGCTTTTGGCTGGCAGGATTAAAGCCACTGAAGGCAGCCACTGTGTGTCCTTCCCCCTCCTCCCAAGCTGGCCATGCTCATTTGCATGCTTGCCCCCCACCACAGCACCACCTCCCTGCCCGTGGTGCTAGAGAGATGTTTAAGGGCAAATACTGCCATTAACCCAGGGGAGACTGGAGCAATGGTCTGAAATGCTGCTGTGAAGCTCTAGTAGGTGCAGTTCCTCAAGTCTAGCCTTGGCAAAGACTTGAGCTGTATAGGGACCATTTTCTCCTTCATACACCCAAAAAGCTGAAGCAAGGAAGGACACACCTGCAGCTTCTGTCCTTCCAGGCACCACAACTGTTTAGTGACTTAGCACAGACACCAAGCCCTGGTCCTAGGAAGCTGAGTAGTGCTTCCTGAGGACCTTCATCTGTCTCTAGGGTACTTTCAACACAGCAAGCCCAGCAAAATGGAGTGGCTCAGGCTCTCCAGGATTTGCATTCACTTGCCGTTTCTCAGCAGGGGGTCACTGCTTCCCTCACCCCCGTTGGCACCTGGGAGGTCCATAAATCAGCCGCACAGTGATAGCGCAGCCCTCCCAGCACTCATTATGCATCCCACTGCTGGAGGAGAGCACCACCTTTGATGCCAAGTACATTAGGGAACATGCCTGGGTTTAAAACCACTCCATGGGAGGGAATCACAACATTTCCAAAGCTCGGTCTCTTGCACCACAAAAGCAGGGCATGCTCCTCACCATGTCTCAGGCAGCAACAAAAGGCCAAGGCCAAGGAGGGAAATGAACAGCCCCAAAACAACAAGGCTGCGCTGGGTTGTGTATACAGTGTTTGTTGCCACAGTCTGGCCCAGAGTCACCATCTCAAATTTCCTTGCCAGAATGATGGAAATATAAATAGGGGCTGTAAACCCAAAGTATTACCAGCTCATATATCCGAAGGATAAAAAATTATAGTCTCTTAGCAAGGAAAATGTTCGAGGGTAGTGAGGTAATGGGACCTGGTTACAGAGCTCATTTCTCTGAAAACCTTTAATACTGCATGGAAATTTTTCCAGTGTCCTTGATCCAACCTCTGTTAAAGTATAGAATAATGCCCTGTTTCAGTGGAAAAGCCCCTTCCATGCCTTCAAGAATGAACTGCTGAGTTCCATTTTGGGAATAGGTTTTTCCAGCTGCCGTTTCCAGCGATTCCTGAGTGGCTCCGAAGACACAGCATTAGCAAGGAATGAAATCTGTCTGTTTGAAAGATAATCCCTTGCCTGTTGGCTTACCTAGAAAGGGCCTCCTCACTTCTCTGCACATTTGCTGAGAGCTGCTGCTGTTGAACCATAGGAGTCCAATCTTCAATCTTGCTAAATAGTATCCTGGAAGCCCATGTCATGAGTCACAGCACTGGCTGAGTGTCTCTGCTCGTTTGATTAATTACGTTACCGTGCCTGCCCTTTACTCGTTGACTCATAGCCCTAAGAGCCTGGGATGTGCTGCATATGTAGTAAACTGATTAAAAGGGGGAATGTATGTCAATGTAGGGATGTGTACGAGAGCTTTTTGAAATCCCTCATGATCTTCCCACCCACTGGGCATCGCTTCAACGCCGAATTCAATCATCAGGAAACAAACTCGCTCCCTCCTCTGCGTTGCACATTGCAACGAGCTTGCCAAATATGGCCAAACTTTCACAAAGGAAAGAGAATCTCCCCACCAGTGAATTTATGACCCTTGGCTCTGCCTCTGCCTTGTTCCTGTGCATGCCTGAGTGACATGGAAACTGCAGCAAATCTCCTTGGCCTGTATCTACACTCTCACACTTGCAGCTAGGTTGGATTTTTCCTTTTTTTTTAATGACTGGAGGTTTTTGCTTGGCT
Source organism: Pogoniulus pusillus (assembly GCF_015220805.1). NCBI lineage: Eukaryota > Metazoa > Chordata > Aves > Piciformes > Lybiidae > Pogoniulus > Pogoniulus pusillus. The sequence goes on from NC_087278.1 coordinate 11,574,552, forward strand.
TATTGCTTTCTAACGCAAGCAACTCAGGATGAGAGGCAAAAAGAAGAGCAATATGCATTAATGAAAAGGGGCAGGATGAAGAAGAAACAGAGGGAGGCTAGAAGTGTTGCTGAGCATATGAAAGTAACATGTCACTCCCTTCATCTCTTCCAGGTCCTTCAAGCCAGACTTTGTCCTGATCCGGCAGCATGCTTACAGCATGGCTCTGGGAGAGGACTTCCGCAGCCTCATCATTGGCCTGCAGTATGGTGGCATCCACACGGTCAACTCCCTTTATTCCATCTACAACTTCTGCAGCAAGCCCTGGGTGGTAAGTGACAATACAGCTCTACTGCATGACAGCACTGCAAAGCAGATGTGTGGAGCCAGTGAAGCACCAAATTCAGCTTCCAGTCTGTTTCATAGGAACTTATCTCTTTTGTTTAAAAATCACCATCTAAACAAACTGAGGAATCCAGCTGGGAAATCTGGGTGGGAGAAGCCATCAGAAGTTCTTCTTTGTCAGCCTCTAGCAACATGAAGGTGCTTTTTCCTCACCCTGAGTAAGATATTTTACCTGCTTCACACTCTGTGTCACAAACAGCCAAGAGTAGAGAAATACCCAGAGTTCTTGGAAGGCACAGTAAATGCATAGCAATAAATTAATAACAGCAGATCATAGTAGGACATCTTTTTTGGACTAAAACACAACACTACTTTAAAAGAAAAACTGTTTTAGAGGGTGTCTGAACTACACTATTTCTAGTATCTTTTAAGAGATGCATGCTTGTGGCAGCCAGGTACCCCAGGCTAAGAATAAGACCATCAGTTTCTTGAGAAGTGCAACCTGCACTTGTTTTCTCTTCTTTTCTCTTTCTACTTCTTGTTGGTGCTTTGTTGTGAGAGGATTAGCTGAAAAGAAGGAAGGGAAGAAAAGGAGAAAGGTAATTTCTTTAATACCTAGATCTAAGGCGGGGGGGGGGGGGGGGGGGGGGGAAGGGAACACAAAATGACAAAGGCTTTGGAAAGAGGCAGGGAAATAATGCAGGTTTTCATCAATTTCAAAAGGAAATACAAGATTATCATAAAGTAGTGGTTCATTCAGACTGCACCTTGGAAACACCTTGAGCTAAGTCAGCTCCTGGGGAAAACAGGAGAGTGTTTTGATATTCTGCAGTGAGACCATCCTTCATTTGATGAAATTTTGTGCCATTCACCAGAACATTTCAGAAATATCTCCCAGGAATACCATCCTTGGCTGGTCTCAGTCCTGAATCAAAGTTTGTAATAGATGCTCACATCTGGTTTATGACTAGCTCTAAGTCAGCAGGAACTGCAAGAGGAGTAAGGCTTGGCCATCATAGCACTTGCAAGATGAAGTGAGATGTTGATGCCATCTTGGAGTCCACGTCTGAGGCTTCCAAGCAATTCCAAGTGCCCTCTCTGCTCACTGATGCTCCCAGAATGGAAAGCTGTGTGCATTGTCCTAGGTACAAAGCAGGAAACTGCAACCTATGTGGAAGTGACGAGGAGATAGAACTTTCAAAAATGCCCCCTATGGAAAACATTTTAATGCGTTTAGACATTGCACATATTTAGCTTAGGGTGAGACAGAAGGTTTATAGCAAGTGGTACCTATCTTCCTCAGTAAATAATAAACTCCTGTTTTGTGGTTCTTTTTCCCTTGGAAAAGTGTGTTGATTCGTAGTTCAAATCCTACTGAGGTCTGTAGTGACTCAGGCTTCTGTTTCCATGACTCAGCAGTGCCAGATTTAACTAATTTCCTACCAAAAAGGTACCAGTGTAATAGACACAGCCTTCTCAGTTTTCACTGTTTTTATAGCATTTGGGAATTACCTTGAGACCAAAAGCAAGGTCCTGTCTGTTCCAAAAATGTTGCAGTGCAGTAATGAGAGCAGTGAGGAAAATGTCACTTTTCCATCACTGTATAGGTGGATGATGCACATTTGGCCTCTGCCCCTGTTTGAATGATAGGGGGTGTTGGAAACTGAAAGGGGAGAAGAGAAGTATTAGTAGCAGGCTCAGTACAACACACCTTTGCCTTGTTTTTCACAGTTGGTCCTACACATACATGTGACCTCAGTGACCAGAAGAAAAGCCTCCTCACTTACAGTGGCTTGTGCTAAGGAAAACAGACCTGTGGTGTATTACATCTGATTTGGGGGTTGATACTTTTCAACTAATGCTTTGTAGTTGTGTTTCTGATGGTATGCAGGGGCCTCAAGATGTGGCAGACCTATTTTTAGCTATCTAAAATAAAAGAAAACAAACTCAGCACAGTTGTAAAAAAGAAAAGAAAAAGCAGTGTTGGCAAGGCAGTGTGGGAGAAATTGGCTCTGCCAGTAACTTGGCTCTAGCTATTCTGAGTCTGGTTGTACCATGCCTTCCTCACAGGGAATACAGCTGGCTCAGAGAGCCTTCCCAGAGGAGTCAAGGAAACCACTTGTAAACACTTGAAGCAGGTTTGCAAAGTGCCTCTTTTCCATACTGCCCACACACACACACATATCACCCTCCAAAACAGTGACTGTCATGCACTAAGTAATCAAAGAGCTCAGGTGGGATCTGCGCTGGCGTTTGGCAGCACAGAAATTTTATAGGGTTTAAGTTCAGGTAGAGATTGCAGTGAGGCATTTGAGGGCAGAAAGCTTCACTGGCAGCAGAAACAGAAAATGTTGATTCTGTGATAGCTGGGAAATGAGAGATAGGAACAGGCCCCTTTGGTGTATGTTCCACTCTGATTGCAAAACAGGCATATTGAAATAAGGGATCTGCCTAACGAGGATTACTGGAAATAAACAGTTGAGATAGATGAAGAAATGAAACTAAACACCCCTGGGAAATGTGCTTTTCATTCTCCCTGTTTATTTTTGTCCAAAAATGGTTCCATTTCATAGAAATGTTTATGATTTTGTGGATAGGGGTGGAAGTGAGACTGCTTTTCCTTGGCAGTTTGCAGAAATGTGTTATCTCGGCAAGTCTAATTGCAGTCGGCTGAGCTTGGGCTGGAGTTTACTCAAAGGTGCAGCCCCATTTTTAAGTTCTATTTTCCAGTAGTGTAATACACAAATTTCTTCAAAGGTTAACATCTCCATTAAACACAGGCACAGTTCAAAATACACATTTCTGAAAGAGAAACAGACACAGTCAGGAGAATCTCACAGGGTGAGAAACATCTAAGAAACCAAAGTTTTAAGGGGATCCCAGAATTGTTGAGTAATTGTGCTGCAAGACCCTAAGCACAATGCTTCGACCACTAAACATGTTTTTTTCGTGTGTGTTAGAAAAGTTTCAGAGCAAAAATGCAGTAGGGGCAGTGCTCAGAGCAGCACTGGCATTGCACGTAATAATGTCACTAATTTCAAAGCAAGTTTTGCATCTAAAAGACTGCAGGAAACATGAAGTCTTAAAGACAGTCACCTCACCTGCAGAGTCCAAGGGTCCCCCCAGCCAAGCTGTTATGTACTGTCAAGGGATATAGGCTCCCTGATAGCCTAAGCACTTTCAAAATATGCAAAATGCCTTGAGATCCTCTGACCAGATCTCTTTATTTCTCTGTAAAGACTCCCTGAAAGTAACTCTGATATCCAACCACCCAGGCAGGGCTGGTACTTCAGGCCAGGCTATGTCACATTGCCTTGCCCTGTGTCTTGCTCTCTGGCTTGGACACAATCTCACTAAAACCAGCAGAGCCACAGAAAGTTAGAAGTGATGCTGAAATGTGGAAGGAGCCATTAGATCTAGCTGAGCCGCTGACAGAAACGTCACTGTCTATCTCAAATAAGCTGGGAGGTGCTACATCAGCTCTTCTAGCAGGTACCTAGAAGGTTGCTGTGCCAAGTAACATTGTTGTTGCTTTGTGTGATGGTTTGGGTGTTCCCCCCCCACACTTTAGAGGTACCCCACTAGACTCAGCCGGCTCTGGGAATATAAATGAAGCTATTTATTTACAGCTGGCACAAGATACAAGCAGATATTTACAGTATATACAGTTATAGACAGAAATATACAAGGTAAATGGTAATATAAACACAACTCCCCTCCCAGAAACCTGAGTCCCCAGGAGGGGCTTTCAACCACTCCTGCACCTTCTCCCTGCCCCTCTCAACCTTACCCCAGTCCTAAGGAAGAATGGAGGTTCAGCCAAGAGGTTATGAAGCAAAGGTTAGTCCAAATGGAAGGTGAGGTTAGGGAGATGCAGCTCGGTCAAAGCCCAGCCAAAGAGTGACAAAGATGGTGAGAGTGTTATCTAATGTTTACTTTCTTCTTCAGCAAGACTCTGAGGGGAGCAGACATCACCATTGTTTTCCTTTCACAGCCTATGATCTAGCTCTTTTCACCAAAACATTCTAGCTAGCTTCAAACTAGCACACTTTGCCGATATCCCATCCCTAACATTGCCAAGACTAAAAAAAGGGGGGAGGGGCAAAGAGGGAATTGTCCCATGAGGGTCAATACCAAAGTCAGACATGTTTGCAGGCTGGACCATGGAGGAGGCTCCCAGATAGCCAAGTCTCTCATCCATCCATCTGAAAAACTTGCTGTTTCAGCCACAGCCAAAAGCTTCCAAAGGAAGCTCCAAGAATTAATGAGGATGCTGTTTGTCAGACCCAGCTATTCCAGTTATTTCATATGAGCTGTTTTCCTAGGATAAGCATATATCACCTCATCAGCACAGTGTCCATAGGTCACCAAGGCTGCATGCTTGAGCAGTAAGGGGCACAAGCTGCTGTCAGCCAGGGTGTTTTTCTACCTGTTTCTGTCTCTGTCTCGTTCTGTTTAACTTTTAAGCCCTGTTTGCTCAGTTTGCTAGTTGAAACAGGCCTTTGTTTTCCTTCTCCAGCACGTGCAGGGCTAGTGCAAGTAGTTAAGAGAAGCAAGCTATCCTCCTGCCACAACATCAACACCCTTGTTGCCAACAACAATTACTCCATGCAGGGAGTTTTTCTCTTATCTGCTGATGCATGCGTGCGTAGGGCTGAGGTGTTAGTGATGGGATGTGCTGCCTCTTGATGTTTCTGAGTTTCTTAAACACCACATTTTGACTTACAAAATTAGGAAAAGGATCCTTTATCTGCAGATCCACTGACAGTTGCCCCTTCACTACATGGCCTGGGTCTGGTACACACCTTCAGTCTAAATTTGTGCGCACTAGTTGGCTCCCTTTTTACACATATACCACCCTTGAACTCCCAAAGGTGCATTTCTTCTGCACTACCCAGTGAATTTTCAACCCCTTACACAGCAATGCTTTTGCTTAGACTAGCCCAGTAACCAGTACAGAACCCATAATGTGGCTGCTCAGCAGAAAACATTCTCAGGAGTTCTCTCTTTATCTGCAATTAAACTTAGGGCTGCCGCTCAGTACATTTACCAGCTCCAGCCATTGCTCAGAAACGCTCAGAACACATAAGATTAAGCAGCTGATAGCACTGGGAAGAAAGAGGGCTTTCATTCCCTTCCCTTAATCCATGTGTTACCTCTCTCAGGTGACAGCATGATCTCCTTCAAGATGAATGCACCCTTAGCTTTGAAAGGAAACTTGAAGGAGCTTATGCAAAGAGAGACATGGTCCTGACTGGAGACCTTTTGTAATTTAATTTGATTTCACCAAATCCTATGGCTCTTGGAATCTGAATTCAGTTTCCAAATTACTTTGCAATTAGAGCATCAATGGGGAATTCAGACACATCTATCAGCAAAACAGGGAACCAAAATCCTCACCTGTGGAGCAATCTATAATCATTTTACTCTCTTAACATCCATGAAAATAACCAAGCTATTCTTTTGGCTTTACTCCCCCTTCTCTAAGTCTAACCACTTCACCAGCACCACTGTCAGTTCAGCATTGAGCATGGTAACAGGGCTGCACCTATCCAGAGGGAAAGCAGAATGGTTAGATGTGTGGCTGCAAGCCATCTAAGGTGCTCCTGAGAGCCAGAGTATTTCTGGGTTATATATCCTCTCCTTCTGTATCAACCTTGCTTCAGCAACACCTGTCGTGGTTATTAAGTTCCTCTCTTCCCTTTTTGGTGGTTCCTCCAGCTGACCAGTGATTGAACAGTGTGGCTTTGGGCCACATACAGAACAATTTGCTCACCTCACAGATGGCCAAAGCAGGAATTTTCTGTGCTACTTTTATGCTGGGGTTTTAGTACCTGAAGAGAAATCAAAAATCAGTCGTGGGGAACATTATGTCTGTCTGGGCACAACCCTGAACAATAAACATCTTATAATCGTGATGAAGGTGATAACTGTGAGGTTCATGCTAACTGGTGAGGCCAATGGCAAACATTCACCCTTATATGTGAAATGCCAGCACTGTGGCTTTCCCCATCGATGTTACATGCTGCCTTCTCCAGATACCATCCTCACAGACTGTGGCCTCCCTCAGACCTCACTGGTAGGTGGGACACAGGTAGCACATTCCCCCTTACTCCTGCCATGCATGGGGCATGCTGAGACACCCTTGGTTCCTAATAAATGCAGTTATGATTAATAGTGGGCTCGTGCTTCCCTGGTCTGACACTCAAAGGAGGTAGCACTGGCAAATTTCATCTAGTAATTTCTGCCCCTTATCAACTCTCCTGTTCTCCAGCACAACATATAAATGTGCCTTTCATTGATTTGCCTGTGGAGCAGAGGTCCAAGGGACACATTTGATTTGTCTCTGCTCAGGAATGGTGCTGCTGGTTTCCTGCCTAGTATCTTCTCCGATCTTCACTGTGCCAAGAAGGGACTCCCACCCTCTTCCCAGTCACATCTGTAAAGCAAAGCCTGCTGACAGCAGATCTATAACTAAACCCAAACTGATCTCCTTCTGGCTCCTGAACCCCCTCTCTGCTCTCTCAGCCTGAGGTCTGTGTACACTAAGGCTGGATTAACCCTGGGTAAATATAGCAACTTCACATTTTCTTGCTGCTCTCAGGTCAAGAAAGCAAGGAGGGAAAGACATAATAGCACATTTCTCTCACCTCCTTCACCAGTATCAGAACATTTTGCAAGCACTTATCTGTTTTACAATCAACGACTGACGTTCACTGTGTCTGGTTTTTGTTTCCTCCTGCCCCTTATCCCCAAGTTTTCTCAGCTCATTAAAATCTTCAACTCGCTGGGTCCTGAGAAGTTCCCTCTTGTTGAACAAACGTTCTTCCCAAGCCATAAGCAGATGGTGAGTACCTTTGTTTTCTTCTAATGCAAGCATGGATGGGGATAAGCAACAACTGTGTCTGGGTGTGAGATGTGGTGGTAGGAAGGGACAGGGACTCCATTTTACATACAGATAATTGCTACCTTAAAAGCAACACGGAGAAAGCACTACGTGTGAACCCCTATCCTTTCTTGCCCAGCCCTACCCAGAGTCATGCATGGCCCCTGAAAAAGTGAACCATGACAACAGACTCAAAATCAATGCAAAAAAGTCAGTGTAAAATCTAGTCACAAAAGCTCATCCCTTAGAGCAGGCAATCACTCTACTGAGCTTGAGCAGATTTTTTCCCTCACGGAATTATCTAAACCACATTGACAATCTGGGACATGGTCTGTAAGAGATGTTTGTTTCACAATGACAGTTTGCTTGGGCCTCACACGGTTGCCATCCATGAAACGTTTATCAGCCTGAGCAGGCAGTCAACCCAAGTTGGAGTTCTCAAAAAAGAGTTTGTTTCAGCTTGTAAGGCTTCATTTGCACAGTGGCTCTCACATCGTCTTCCATCAACAACCAACCATTCAGTGCCCTGCGCTGCTAATGGGCACTCTACCAAACTCATAGTGCACCTTCCAAGAAGACTACATTGGTGCCTTTATTCCTGGAGAATGTGGAAAAGCCACTAGCTTTGTTTGGAACTCTTCATGTCTCTTGATTTTCCCTGGATTAAAATGATGACAGGAGTCCCTGAGTTTTTGCTCCCATCTTACATCCATAAATTACTGGCCAGTCTTATCTGACTGAGGTTTGATGAGACTCTGTGTGAACCATGACTCTCATGTGAACCACAACGCACATGTGAGCCACTGACTGACTGAACCTATTTTCTGTGCTTGATCATGAACTTAAGCAGCAGTGATAGGCTCAAAAACATTCAGCCCCCTTTTTTCTCACACACTTGTTGTGGCATTGTGGGCCAACCACAATGCATATTCCCTAGGTACCTGATGGTGGACATAAGTACGTAACAGGGGCTTCAAACTTCAAAAGGTGATCTCATGTAGATTCTTATGAAAAATCCCACCAGTGCTCCCTAGGCACAGGAATACCCAGGAGTGCTGGTCCCTCTTCTCTCCCTTCCACTACTCTGATCTCTAGCTGTGCTGTGTGGATGGCAGCACCTGCTGCTTCACAGGCATATCGTGAAGGTAAGTACAATGTTGGGAAGGAATGCAGGGGTAAGAGTTGTGTTATCATTTAAGAGATAAAGCAATGGATGAACCTTAAGCATTCTGTGATGGGTCAGTGGCAGCTTTTAAAAGAAGAGTTGATTTTACAAAGAAGATTTTGTGACATGTTCCTTCGGAACAGTTGTGACTTTGTCTGACTATCACTTCAGGAATGGCATTTTTGGAAGATCTGGTTAAGGTTTTCATGCAAATACGTCAGCTGGCAAGGAAAAACACACTCCGACTACCTGGAATTGTGACTTTTGATTCCTCAACACATAAATGTATTGTTACCAGCACTGTACTTGGTTTCACATATTTGTCAGCTTTATAGCTGATCACCTACTTGGAGATGTTATTGCTTACTGCTGAAAGAATACAAGAACCTTTTTAAACTGTAGGGCGTTTCAACTGAACACAACCACCATTGTTGACATGCAGGCTTGCATAATCTGATTTGAATCAGAGTCACCTTCCAAATATTTACACAAGCAACAATCTACTTGGGCAAATTCAGGCCAGCTCTTTCCAGGTGGGAGGTCTGCCTCACAGAATTAAGCTGTACAACTTCTCAAGCTCTTTTTGGGTACATCTTCACAACACCCTGGGCTGGGGGAGACTGAGGGGGCAATTGCTGGCAGCAGGCAAGCTCCGATGCAGTTATTATTCCACCAAGTACCTGCAAGAGTTGCTTGCCCACTGTGCATTAGCTTAGCCATCTGTCAGATGGGAATATAATGATTCTCCTTTTCCATTTTCTTCCCCTTCCAGGAGGCATTTTCAAGCTGCACCAGTTCACACTCATAAAATACACTGTGGTCCTTTGATGGCTGACCCCCTGGAAGTGTTTATTTCAAATGTTACAGGCTTACCTGTTTGCAATGTGATACACTTTAAGCAATGAAATTCTCACAGAGCAGATCCTCATCCTTCTATGTCCCAAGCTTTCCAAAGCTTACTTTCTCAACCTTTGACTTAAAACAGAGAATGAATATAAAAATCATCTATGCAGAGAAGAGATTTTCCTGAAGTGAGATAAAGGAAGCTTCTAGCAGCAGGTCCATTTTAATGGAGCTGAAAATACTTTGCCTGAAAGCTTCCTTCTCAGAACAAGGTATTTTTAACCAGTCTTAAGCAATAAGCCTACAGAGAGGACACAGGGCTAGGGCATTTCACAGCAGAAAAGATAGAGAGATTCATGTCTCTTCCCTTTGCCACAGGCATGCACCTCTCAACCCTCAGCCCAGTGCCAAGTCTGGCAACTGTTCTAAGCCCTGCTGGTGCCACGAGAGCCATGATGAGTGCCTTGCTCTGTAGTGCCCCCCTCTATCCAGTTAGCAAGCAGAAGTCATTCACTTCTAAAGGAATTTTTCACCTCTCCTGGGCTTAGGACTCCAACAACAATTCTTAGATGAACCTGTTGAAAAAGAGGGAAGAACTGATGGAAGGATCTTTGCCAAAGCACAGGAATTGCCAAGGGTGGAATAACTGCTTTGGGCCAAACAGCATATTACCAAGGAAAGAAATTAATACATCCACTTGCCAATTAATTTGTGTGCATGTGAAGTGGACAAATTAATATAAGTGAAGCAGAGACAGAATGTCTGTGATAGAAATAAAACCACTTTACTGTTTAGAATAAAAGGACACTATAAAAAGTGAAAATTATGCAACATTACCTTAAAAGACAATATACATTCACTGAATATAAAATTTATAAATAACATGGAGGAAAACTGTAAACAGTGCTAGAAAATTTAGCAACAAATACATTCCTTCTGGAAAAAAAAAATTCACACGAGTTTGGTTCCCTCCCCGAGTTTCCATGACTATCAGGAACAGCAGAGTGGCTCTAGGAAGGAAGGACAGTGGCAGAGAGAAGCAGCCAGTAGAGGCAAAGCAGCAGCCAATGTTTTGTGGATGAGTGGATGAGTAAGATTTTTCTCAAGACTGGTAGTTCCAAAAGCAACTTATTCTAAAAGATTAAATGGAATAATAATTTGCAGTTAAATGGAATAATAATTTGCAGTTCCCTACGCTTTGTTCTGCCTCTCTAAGCTTTAAATGTGTAAGACACACTTTCAGAGACATCTGAAAGAACAAAAACTTGTTCCCATTGAGGCCTTTCCTTCAAAGAGTCTTTAGTATGTTTCCCCGTGAGGTAGCATTTCACTCCAGCCAAGTCAGAGTGGGATACAGTGATGTATTTAGGTTTTAGAATAGTCCTACCTAAAGGGCCACATAACTCTTCAAAGCATGGGAAATTTAGACCTAAACTGGCAGGATTGTTCCATAGAGGGGAAGGGGAAGCCTCCCACACCGGGGCTTTATTCAAGGCACTCCATGCACAGATCTCTTGCTCTCTACTCCTCCATCTTGGAAAATGAAAAATCACATCCAGTCTTTCCTAAATCTTCAATGTATTTGTCATAGGGTTTTATGTAATACTAGAGGGGGAAAGCATCCTCAAGAAAATAAGGAAAAATATCTATAAACCAGAAAGCATTTGGAAACTGTCTAGAAATGAGCTATGCATTTTTAAAAGTACTTCTAATAATATTGTTATATTTAAAGCATGGAGAGGAGGGAGAAACTCTCATCCTGTACATGGCCAGGGTTGTGTTCACTTAGGCTGTGCCATTGACCTTAGCTTATAGGATGAAGCAATGAGCATGTCAGGGGTGACAGGAAGATATTTATGCTGCTGCTAGCCATTGTATGCTCCACAGCATAGCATTTGGGGGAGAACTTCACACCTGCCTGCTCACATCTCCACGCCTGGTGTTCCCACATATTGCATTGCTTGCTGTAAGGAGGGTGAGAGTTTTGTCCGTTGGCGGCAGAAGTGACTTAGCAAGACAAAAGAGAGGAGAGCGGTAGAAAGGAAGAAGTCTTTGAGTCTGATTTAAAGCCTGTTCGATCCATTTAATGGCTCCCTCCCACTTCAAGGGAGCCTTCAGTTAGGCTCTTAATGCAAGCACAAGCTAAAGCTTAGCCCAAATACATGTCCTTGATAGAATGCACGGAAACCAAACTAAGAAGCCTCCCAAAAGAAATGTATTTTTACTGGATTCTTCGCCCTCCTTTTGGCTCCACATTTTTGAAAGCCTTAACAATTGTTTCCTTACACAGCAAGGGGAAAGATTTGCTACCAAACCCCCACCCCTGCCACTTCAGCTGTCTGCATCTCAGAAATCTTTGACTGTCTGCAGTATAAAATGGCAATACACTTCATTTTCTGATAATGCATCTGTTGTTTTGTTGTTTACAAAGCACATAGCTACATTATATCCTACCTGGGGACACGAGTCCTCATAGTATTAGAATGCAAATATTTCCACAATAATCTGAGTGCAATACTGTGATGTCTCAGCTAGCTAAATGAATCAGTGACAAGTAAAATACGCAGAGCTGCGGCTTAATGAAAATTCAAATCAACACTTCACTGCATCAAGGGGCATTCTCATTCAGCCTTCCAAAGCTGGGAAAGGTGGCTGCAGCTCAAAGAGATGCAGGTTTTGCAAAGTCACCTTGAGCTTGAGAAGGGCTATCTCCAGTGATGCCACCTCCACACGGTGCAGTGAGGCTGGCAAAGCTGGCTTCACTCTGCTCTCAGTGACCTTCAGAGATATTTATCAGCCGTGCACAGCTTGCAGAGATTGCTTCACTGTGCCTAAACCCCCAGCCTGTGTTCTGCAAAAAGTGGCAACCTTCTGATGCACCACCTGATCCTATGATGGGTGCTGTGAAGCACCCTACTCTCCCTCTTATCTCCAACCCATAATTTAGGAGTAGTCACAGGGAAGACTGCTTCTGAGAAGTGTTCCAAGCCCAAATCACTGGAAAATCCAACAGCCCTTCACTGTGTTTTGTGCCATCATGCCCCTCAGAGCTGCTGAAAAAGGGAAAACCAACAACACCCAGCAGACCCAGGCATCTCTTACACCAGCTCTTTGAAAATGTCCTTTAAAGCTCATGTTAGAAAGGAAGTGACGTGCTGTTTTGCTGCAACAACACGTCTAGTAAATGAGGCATTTCAGGGGATGTACATCTGACAGAGCTCTGGGAGCACACAAGGAACATAAATATGCATCAGAGCCCATCTCAGCCACCTTTTCCTTTCCGTTTGGCAAAGAGGTCCTAAACAACTCTCCAGTAATGGAGGTCACTGACTGTAAAATGCTGTATTACCCCAAGCTGGAATCACTGCAATACATTTATCCTGCTGGTGGCAGCTCTGCTTTCTAAGTGGAATGAACTGAAGATATACAGAAACTTATGATAAATAATCATAGTAATACAAAAATGAAGTTATGCATAATCTCCCTGCCCAAGCCCTCCCCATCCAAAACTCAGTCACCCATTTTGTCACCACCCCTTCTTCGCCATCATTAAAACTTAAAATACTTTTATTTGATAAGAAAAATTATATTATAGTTTTCTTAATTAAAAAAAACCAACAAAAAAATGAAAAAAACTTCTCCAGTCAACAGCAAAGCACAAGACAGTGAAGTTCCTCCTCCCACATCACTACAGGCCATAACATGAGCATATGCAGAGCTATGCTTAACAGTGCCTAGAGGGAAACGCAGCACTTGACACAAAAGTAATCCTCTGGGCAGCTGAAATTGTGTGATCCCAGCCAGCACTTATTAGGAGCCCACTTTTCCATGCCTAGCCGCCCCTCCCCCTCCACACACACTTCCTTTCACTGTATAAACAAGCGCAGCTAGCGTAGCTGCGGGAGGAGGAACCGTGATGCAAAGACATACAGAGGAAACAATGACTGTAGCCACTATTGCAGATACACTGGAGCTTCAATACCTTAGAAACAACTCACTGACTCGGAATGTCAATAGTTCTGTCTTTAAAACACAAACAAACCATTCTTTTGTTTACAACACCCAAAAAACAAAATTCCACATCCTGTCAAAAATAGCTTATGTCATTATATGTATATACATCTTAGTTCAGCAAAACACTATTTTGGCAATAGATTCTTTTTTTTATATAGTAAGAGCTCTAGCAAGTCTCCCCTTTCCCTCTTACATGTGATTGATTTACGGTTGGCATTTTTGCATCTGTTTGGTTTAAGGGGTTCCCAAGCTGGTTTTGCTGTTGAAGCTAAGCTGCAAAAAAATTCAGGGGCCACTGCCGCTCAAAACAGGATGGCACAGCACTTCTGCTCTGCTGTAGGGGCATTTACCTCCCTAAACACAGAGAACTGGGCTTTTGGTTTTTTTTAAGCAACAAAAACAGTCTCCCTCTTGTTCCGGGGAAAGCCAGAATCTCAAACGTGCTGTTGCGTTCACACTGTGACTGAGTTAGCTAGGACAATCAGTCAACAGTGCTTTCACCAGGTGATATGGCCAGAGGCACCAGGTAAATCCTCACACTGCTGGAGTCAATCGCATTGCCAATCTCTCCCATAGAGGAGGCTTTATTTTGGACATGGTTTCTTTGCAGAGTTTAGGCTGGGGTTCTTTTCAGTTTTGTTTCATTTGCCAATAGGATTAATGAAACCTGTTCTCCTTCAGATAGATTTCCCTACATAGTTTCAGCACTTAGTGCATGAGGAGGGGGCAACAGGAAGCCAGCACATAGAAGAATACAGTGCCTAAGTGGCATAGTTTTTAGATTTTTGTTTTCCTAAAAAAATAGAGATTATATTGCCATAGCTAATGATACATGTAAGAGAGAGCAAGAGCTCCATCTTTCTTCTTTTTCTTCCCCTCCCATTTTTCCCTCTGGTGTGCAAAAGTAAGCTCCCAAATGTTGTCTGATCAAAAGGAGTGGTATCAAAAAATGGAAAAGGTGATTACAAATTCAGTAAGGTAGCACAGACTTTTTTTTTCCTCTTTTTTTTTTTCCCTCTCCATTTTCTTTAAGTGTTCGAAGTGCTAAAATTTGCATGAAAACAGGCACTAATTTCATTGTCGTCATCATGATCTGGTAAGAGTTAGTGTCCAAAGGAAGACCAGCCACAAGTAAGGGAGAGGGGAGATAAGGAAGGGAGAGCATGCTCAGGGATCTGTGGCATTGATTATCGTTTTATCTGGAGGTGCCCATCCTCTGTACCAGCTGCAGTAACCTTCCACCCTCTGGATGCAGGCATAGTGCTTTGCTTGGTATCCTGAGTGGCCGAAGTTGGAGAGCATGTCTGTCCAAATGCACTCATTCTTGGAGGTTGCAAAGCAGGGCAAATAGTAGCAGGGTCTGATCTGCAATTGTAAAGAGAGATCAAGTCAGGCCACGTGGAAGGACAACATTATAAGAAATGCCTTTTTATCAGAGACAAGGGATGCAGAATTCCACTCCAACCGTGCTTACTAACCCAAAATTCAACAAAGTACATAAGCAACTGCTAGGCTTCACATACACAGGGTCAAAAGGCCTTTTCAGGTGCAGAAAAGCCAAGCTTGTGTCTATGTTTTTGCAGACCTGGAGCCATGAACATTTTATTGCCGGTGCCAGGCTGTGAGGTTTTGAGCAACCAAAACATTTACACAGGACAGTGTTATCTCATCAGACCTCTGCCACCTGACTTCATTCACCTGCAAATGGTTCAGTGTGGATTCTGAGAGCCTTCTCGAACCCGAGTTAGCACCAACAGGGCACTAAAAAGGCATAGACTCAATATTTTTATTAGATTATCTCTCAGCACTACTTTTTCCCAGCAAAAATTGCAGCCCTCTGTTCGTCTCCCTCACTATTCAGCAGAATCATTGGTATCACCAGCCAGAGGAAACAGAGTTCTAGGGATTTAGTGTCTTAACACCACCTAATTAGAGAAGCACATACCTTGCATCCGCAGCCCAGATGATAGCGATGATTCAGTCCTTTACGCTGGGACAGAGTCAGCCGGTCCCACTTCTCATACCAGTTGCACAGGCCAGTGTAAACCTTCCCCTCATACACACGGCCTTGAAAACAGAGACATGGTCACAAGTTAGCACTTCACAGCACGAGTACTTGTCTCGTTTCCTGAGATTGCTAATGCTCTCAATATGTTTGGCTTCACTCACTGCTCAGCAACTGCTTTCTTTTTATTAACTGGTTCAGGGATCTCTGCCCAGCAAGATTACAACACTTCTGTAAGTTAAATGTGTTGTGTCAGCTGCAAGCACCAGCAACATGCAGATGAGTAATGTCGTCAAGCTCCTCGCAACAGAGCAAAGTGAATCAACACCTTCACTAGAAACACTTGGCAACTGCCACATTTCTACCTCCTTGCATCCCCCCACCTCCTCAGCCCACATTTCTTCAGTTCATTCTAAAAAGCATCGCCAAGTAGCCATCAGCTCCCTGTGACAGACATGCCAGCTCAGGTATGAGCTGACAGCTATGGACTGTCACATAGCATATTTGTCACAACATCACTGGGTATAAGAGACACTTCAGGAAAGAGGCAGCAATCTAGGGAGTAAAACATTTCTCAGCATTTAGGAGTATTGAATATCAAAATACTGTTGGCTCTTTTAACGTTTAGGAAGATGCATATAGAGATGTCTACACAGCTGCTCATGTCCTTAGCCAGTGTACGTATAGAACATTTTGATCATGAAAAAGTACGCTGTCTTTTACCTGTAATCAGGTATTGGTATTTGTTGACCTCCAGCTTGACCCCACAAAGACTTTCAGAAGCTTCTGTGTAGATGTACTGAACATGTGGCATTATCTGGAAGCCCCTGTACATCTAGAGAAAGAAGAAAAATGCTTTAAGATATCTTGGAATCACAAGTTTTCACTTTCACAGTATCACCAAGGTTGGAAGAGACCTCATAGATCATCAAGTCCAACCCTTTACCACAGAGCTCAAGGCTAGACCATGGCACCAAGTGCCACATCCAATCCTGCCTTGAACAGCTCCAGGGATGGCGACTCCACCACCTCTCCGGGCAGCCCATTCCAGTGTCCAATGACTCTCTCAGTGAAGAACTTTCTCCTCACCTCAAGCCTAAATTTCCCCTGGTGTAGCTTGAGGCTGTGTCCTCTCATTCTGGTGCTGGCCACCTGAGAGAAGAGAGCAGCCTCCCCCTGGCCACAACCACCCCTCAGGTAGTTGTAGACAGCAATAAGGTCTCCCCTGAGCCTCCTCTTCTCCAGGCTAACCAATCCCAGCTCCCTCAGCCTCTCCTCATAGGGCTGTGCTCAAGGCCTCTCACCAGCCTCGTCGCCCTTCTCTGGACACGCTCAAGCATCTCAATGTCCTTCCTAAACTGAGGGGCCCAGAACTGAACACAGGACTCAAGGTGTGGTCTAACCAGTGCAGAGTACAGGGGCAGGTTCTTTCAAACCTATATTCTGACTGTGGTGGTGAGCAGTGAACTTTTAACGTTTATGTGAGTGAAGGAGTAATGAGACCAGCTGGACTCTGATGGAAGTCTCCTCACCAGATCTGCTGGTAAAGCAGAATACCCACCTGCTAACACACCATCACAATTCAGCACTGGGACCACTTTTCCCCACTCACATTAGTTCCAGTGGCACTGAGCGAGCAAAGTGCCAACACTGCAAGCTCTGCCAACTTCCTGGACATTTCTTTCCCTTATATAGCTCATAATTACAGAGAAATTAAATTAGTTCAGGCTTGGAATCTTTCTCCTTCAGGAGATTTAAACAATTTCTTCCAAAGGAAGGGATTTTTCTTTTACACAATGAGCCTATTTTCCAGTGTTGCTGCTCTAAGAGTTTCAAACCTTTGGCACTTGATCTAAGTCACCAAGCCAGACACCACCTCCTCAAATGCCTGGCATATGTCACTCCTGCTGACTTCAGCAAGGATTTAATGCTTCTCTAACTAAATGAATATATAAATAGAATTCTACCCCATCTCCTAGAATTAGCCTGGTATTGATAGGTACCATAAAGAAAATATCATGCACACAACTCCTCTACACTCCTCCTCCTTCTTCAGAAGCTTTCCAATCGTTCAGTGTAATTGAAATCTGAACCCACAGATACACTGGCAGTTGGATTCAGTCAGAAATTAGCATGTGTCCCTATCTGACCTGACCTTACCACTGCAATCTAGGGAAACTCATGTTCATCTATTAGTAGCATAATGAAGTCCACTCATAGCAACAAAACAACCACTGCACATGTACACTAGACCAAATCAAACACAGCTCTGAAACACTGAGGAGGATTCTTCTGAAAACTTTGTCTTTAGAATTTGGTTATCTTCACAGAATTTCCCAGCCTATCCTTTTCTCTATCAGAGCACTTTAACGTTCATTTGCTCATACTAAAGCAAGGCAAAACATGAAAAAACAAATCTCCATTAATCCCAGAGCTATAGATCCTTGCTGCTCTGTCACGTAAGCTGTGGTATTCTCCCCCATCCAATATTCTATTCAGTAAGTCTCCTGTTATCCCAGAGCATTTCACTACTCCCCCACCTCCTTTAAAAGCCACAGACCTTTTTCTTTCAGAAAGAATGTCTGTTGATTTAATGGATTTTATGCCAGACCCAGATACTGCATCTAAAAAGATGTAAACCTACTACTATTTCTGTAATGCTCAGAGGTCAAAATATCTTCTGGACACCCATGTTATACCTGCCATGCTTTTGTTCTTCTTAGTTATATTACTCCAAATCAGCATAATCTTATATGTATCAGTGTCACAACTCAGTAACAGACCTGCTGTGTACAGCAGAAGACATATGAAAGACTTTGTGTTTTCCATCCTTCCTTCTACACCCAACAAATATATGGGAAAGATTTTTGTTTCCTTTAGTGAGTCATACTGTATTGATAAGAGCCCACAGATTACTTTTGGAATACACCAATTGTCTCTGTGAGTGAGTAAAGTCTTCCAGTGACCATGAAAGAACTGAACCTTGCATACCCTCTACTTTATCCCTGAAATTTTCTCAGTATGGGATGATCTACTTATATTTTTCAGCTGTGCTCAAGATAGCTAGAGATCTAGGCCTCTGGCACAAGCACCTTGTCTGTCCTTCATTTAGTCCTCAGTACACTTTTGCTCCTCATCTGCAGAGCAGTTCTGCCTTGCTTCCCAAGGGTACTCTGAGGAAAACACAGAATACATATCACATGTCCAGACCCTATTCTAGTGGGCGTCACACCAAGAAGCTATAATAACAGTATCTAAGCAGATAAGAGGAGCTAAGGTAACAGCTGGGGCTGCCCAGTCTCTCCAGGCAGTGCATTATCTACTCTGCAGAGAGTTGTATGCTGTGCATATGCAGTACAAGTGACCTGTCACTCAGAGTGCTAAGATCCAAGTAGTGCTGGGCTAATTAAGTACCTGTGCTATAAAGTTTACACGTGCACAGGGGCACTTTGGTCCCTGCTGCAGAAAGGGCTACAAGCCAAACTAATTCCTCTACAAAGCTGCTCAGGCTCTTCCTACGGAACCTTCAAAGCTGTCAGTCCTTGCATCTTCTGCACCATCAGGCTCAACACGACTGCTTTTGAAGTAACTAGTGGTGCTGAAGTGGAGTTTGGTTTTCAGCTTCTGGACCCAATTTCCTGTTCACAGGACCATCAAGTATGCCACTGTCAGGGTCACTGAAGGAAGCACGAGCAGCCTCTCAAAAAGCACTTCAGCTCATCCTTCAAGTGACCTTCTTCAATGCTAGCAACTGTCACACTAATTGACCCAGTGCTGGGGGCAGACAGGGTCTGCCACATACTCTGATGGCTAAAGAAAATTCACCATGACTTTGGGAGGACAAAGATTTGGCAAGGGGGAATGTCCTACAGATGCCTTCTCTGAAAACAAATAAAACACCTTAGGCATTATTTTTGGATACACAAAATATCCTGGAAGTGTTACTAGACCAGTCAGAAGAAAATCCACCACAAAGCTAGCCTCCCTCTTAACTCCTGCCCTCAGAGTCCTCCTGTCACCACAGATGTGTATTTTCAGAAGCATAATGACAGGGAACAAAGTATTAGCAAGTGGCACATGGTGGTGTCTGCTAGTGCCACTCTATTTCCAGCTGTGTCAGCACTCCCCTTAGCAGCCCCCACACTGCCTCAGAAATGCACAGGCAAAACTTGTGATGGTTCCTGTATCACCCTGTGGTACACTGTTCCTCCTCCTCCTCCTCTTCCCATGTGAGATCACAGTAGATATCAAGGTTTGTAACATTCCACTACCTAAAATGCAGGTGCTCCACATGAATTAATCATCCTCTCTGGTCAAATGCCAAGAACAGGCACCTCCAGCACAACTCAGCCCATTCTAAAATAGCTGTCTGCAACTCATGGGCCAGATTACACTTTGACAGTTCCTGTCTCACTCCACTGACAATCAAGAGAGCAGGAAAGACTCAACATCTCATTTTAGTCTGTCTAAAATTAAACTGAATTAATCCCACCCTACTTCTTTCCTCTTTGGACTATCACATTTCACCCCTCAGACTCATTTTACAGATTAGCAACAAACCAAGGAACGTCTCCTTGCTTCTGGCAGCCTGTGCAGAGTGCTGCCATGGTCAGCCAGGACTATTTGTGCACATGGAGTGAAGTATCTTATCTCCTTGTTTCCTTTGCAGCCTCCCAAAATAGGTTTGGGTCGTTCTCAGAATGCACTGCAGGACCACAGAACATGCAGGGGTTAGATCAGTCCTGTGCAGATCCCAACATGTCATCTTGAAATGTTCTTTAATTACTTTAGAAAGCAGTGGGAGGAGGCAGAGGTTGCTCGAAAAAGCACAAGGCCCTTTCAGACAACAAGCCTGAACACTAGAAAGTCTGGCACTGTTCTGTGCCTGTGGGCTGACCTTGTGCTCCAGCCCAGGCCCCAGGCTGGTTTAATGGTGAAATTCAGCAATGTGTTTAGGAGCATTGGCGAGAACAGAATCAGCCACAGCAAACTCAGGAACCCATGTATGAAATACAAAGATTGATTGTTGCATTTTAAGGCTCTCAATGCTTTTCAGAGTGTACTCTGATAGACTAAATGGCTGTTTATTTTTCAACTGCAGGTGCAGACATTTATAGGTGGCCAAAAATCACTGACATGTTAGTTTTATCTTCAGAGCTGTTCCCATGCAGCTGTGCAGAGCCACAGGCCTCCTTAGTTTTCTTTTCATCAGAAGGACAGTCAGCTTTCACTTGGGCAAGTAAGAGAGAGATTTGCTGTATCATTCTGCATCTCCCCCACTGTGAGGAGCTGAATTCCTCTTTAGACTGAAGTCCCCCACTCTGCACAGACTGCAGGGTTTCAAAGAAGACACTTGCTTTGTTTGTTTATCAAGAACTATGTCTCCCGGACATTCCTCTTCTACTGAGCACTTGGACTGCTTCAGGTTCCTTCCTGCCAAAGGTCACAGATAAATGTGTAATGCAACATCTCACCAGCCCACCATCTATGTAGCAGGCATAGAGGCACATGACTGAAGAACACACTATTTCCCCTTCAAAAATCACTCTTGCTTTTGCTGGACAAGTAGCTTCCTAATAAAATGTTGTGGATCTGCTCCTGTACAAAGGCAATTTTCCCTTGTAGTCTCAGCATGAGGACATGATAAATTCCTGCAGTATCTGCTGTAAGCACCCTGGACTTGTAATGGAGAATAACCCAATGAAAACAGCCAGGACAGGCTCAGGCACCTTATTTAATGCTTAACATAGAAACATAGAATCAACCAGGTTGGAAGAGACCTCCAAGATCATCCAGCCCTTTCCAGTCACGATGGTGTTTACTGGCTAAAAAACTGGTCGCTGCTCTACTCAACATGCTCACCTTGTCTGGGCTTATGTTCCCCTGAGTACCAACAGACCCACAGAACCTTTTCTGTTTGGAGCAGAGACACTGCTGCAAGCTCCCAGGTCAGGAGGAATGCTTAAAGCTGTTCCAGAGATCTAGCACTGCAGCTCACAGTGGGTAAGCAACATCATTAGTTAGGAGAGAGGGTAGGGTTACAGTTAGTAAAGGGTGGTGAGTAATTTTGGGGACTACTGTTATTCTAGATCATGAACAGGTTCTGTTCATGGTCATATGTTAGACAGGAAGCACAAAACTTTCAGAACTGAGTAGAAAGGGAAAAGTAGGTGTCTTGGAAAGACCTGGGTGAAATCAGAAAAACAGAAATTGAAGCCACTGGGGCATGTAGGTATTGAGTAGTTTTGTGAAGTGCAGTACACTTGCTGAGCTGAAGAGTGGCAAAACTGGATGTGAAGAGAGCTGCAAGCCTGACAACTGTCAAAGAAAAATAACATTGAGAAGTGCAGCATTGTCTCACTGCTGCCAACTTCATTGGTTGCCCTTTTTTTTTTTTTACAAATATAACTTAATTTTTTTTCTTTGAATTTTAAAAGCTATTTTATTATATCAACGAGATTAAGCCCAGCACCTCATGCCCTCTTACTCGGAGTGCAAGCATTCCACTCCAGTGGAAGAGCCATGCCAGGCCCAGATTTGGCTCTGTGTGTGGTTTTGCGACAGCTTATGAAACAGGCTTTGCGTCTCCTCCTCCCAGCTTTCGTGCTCGACTATAAACTGCCTTATAAAGAGAGTTACTGTTACAAGGCAGGCAAATGACTGGTTCTTTTCTGAACTTTTACTTTGTCTAATATGTTTCAGATTTCTGCAGTCTCTGCCAAGCTTTTCCATTCCCTTTCTTTTTTCTTTTCTTTTCTTTTTTTGTTAAAGACATAAACCAGTCTTATGACTGGAATGGCATAGCCAAGAAAAACAATCTAGGGCTGATTTTTAGCATTACATAACAAAGGGTTAGTTTAAGGAAAAAAAAAGGCAGCAGGTTGAGTGCAGTTTGTGCAGCAAAGAAGTAGAGCTCTGAAGACAGGAACCAGAGAAACGAGACAACCGATGTAGGGGATCTACCTCTTTCCACCTTTGTGTTAGTACGTAACAGCTCTTCCAAGCTAGTGATATTTGAAAGCTACAGTGTTTCATTTAGCTTTATATAAAGACTTCACTGTATAAGTTTCATTTTTTTTTCTGTACATGGAAAAAAATGTCATAATTCTAACTGGTGGTCACAAAGAATGCAAGGAAAGAGGAGATGAAAGACCACTCTCTCAAGGCTGGCAGACCCCCTACCAGGACCACATCTTGAATTTAATGGAAGTGCTGCATGGAAAAGCTTGCATTTTCACAGCCTAACACTAGATGTTGAACACAAACAGAACTCCAGTATCTAGAGAAGCCCATCTGGCATTTTTTACTACCAGAAATTTTAAAAATAAAGGAAGAATTGAGGTATTCAGCACTGTATGTCTGGAGCAACACCTTTCTGCTCCTTTTTCCTCCCCAGGCAAATCTCTACCAATTCCTGGTTACCTTTCATTCTGGCTGATCAGTGCAGCTGAGGTGCTATTAGTCTATGCACACACACACACTCCATTTGTTATTGCACATTAATTAGAATCACATTCCCACATCTGCAAGCCTCTGTGAAACGTCTGCAAACGTACCTTCATCTGCTTGACTGTGTATCGCATGGTTCCAAACGGCCCATCTTTCATCAGCTTCTTCCCCACAACTTTAGCTCGGATCACTGTCAGGAAAGAGGGAAAACACAACAGACTGTAAACAACTTTATGCAACATTTAGGTGACACTCTCCTCTTCAAAAAAAAACCCAAAAAACTTCTGTGAAATAAAGCAGAGCTCCAGGGTAACCTTCTTTTCAATTCACACTAAATCTCACACCTAAGAAAGGCATGTAAAAATGGGATGCCAAAGCAAGCATTTATTTAGAGGAAATCCAGTTCTGTGCAAAGAATAACAACAAGCACTATTTATGCTGAAATCTCATTAAAAATCTGCAAAGCAGACTACAGTAGGGTCCAAGACAGGTTAAAACCTTTGTACCATGCCACTGGCATGACTTTTGTATCTAACAACTTAGCTATCAACATACAGAATGGTGCTCAACAGGCTACTGCTTTCAAATTGTTCCTTGGGTATCCAGTGTATAGCTTCTGTTTCCCAATAACCACAGCAATACAGTACAGCACACTGGAATATTCCATATCACAGCTGTCCCCTTGCAGACACCACAAAACTCCCAACAAATGGCAACCTTAAACAAACAGCTACTGTGCAAAACCAGATTGTTCAGCAATCGTCAAATCCACAGTGAAAGCTGCCAGGCTAGCCAGAAACCACCTGGGTGACAAAGTAAAGTTGACCCACCAGACCTTACATACACTGCTCTTTATTTCTTTCTGAATACTTAAGAGCAGCGTGCATGTATCTTTCGGCCTGACACAGACACCTCAACACCACAGCAACACCAAATGAGTCCAACTCATTATAGATAAGGATTTTGAGATCCCTCATCTAGATCTAATGAGTAGTTTACAGTCAGTACTTAAGAGTTTTCTTGCTCACCTACTTTTGGGGCACTGCACAAAGCCCCCTATTATTCCATCAATCATCTTCCAGAAAGGTCTGCAGTCACCTGCTTGTCTCAGTAGACAAGCAAAGCTCAGTGACAGGGCAGACATTATTCAGTTAAAATCCACTCTCCTACAGCAATTCTATCACATTATCAAGCACCAAAAGGGGCTTACATTTTACAAGAACTACAGAAAATAAGATTGGAGAACAACAATTCTGGGAATAAGGATCACTGTTAGAAAACCCTGTACCCCAAACAATGCTGGTACAAACAACAGGACCAAAATAAAAAGAAGGAATTTGAAATTCCATCAATCAAAACTACAATATAACTGTGTAAAACTTAGCTTCCCATTACAAGGGCTACAAAAATTATTCCAGTAGAAGGAAGGCAACGTATTCATAACACAACTGACAATATATAGTTTACATAAATGCCTCAGATGGAGGAACAGAGGACATCAGCTACTTCTGCATAAAGCCTGTACCAGTACACCATTGCAAACAATGCACATCTGCTGAATATATGGCCCAATGGCTCCAGACTACTGAAATCCAGCAACTAAAATGGACCACATACATAATTTCCTCTGGGACTGTGAAAGCCTTGCTTGTAACCCACTGCACAAGACAGAGGTACTGCTTCTGCTTTCACAGCAGTCTTCTGTAGCATCTGTGTTTGCAGAGTGTATCATATAAATGCATTACAGCAACAACGTTTAGGGATCCATTTTGCCAGGTACATAAAACATTCAACAGGCACTTTGCTGGTTCTTAGCTCATGTATGCTTCAGATGCTGAAAGAAGTGGGGGAAAGAGGCAGCTAATTTTTTGTTCACTACCTAGACCAAAATTAGTAAGGTGAAAACCTTGTCCCAGATTTCCAAATAATCTGAAGAACAGGCTTAAAGAAAGAGACAGGTCTGGTTATATACATCAGCTCCTGGAGCTTTTTCCACAAGGATGGTGTGAAATGCAGACAAACTCATTCTGCTCTGGTCTATACCCTATGCTTCAGCCAGACTTGCCAAATAAATTTTAAACCTAGGTAAGACAGTCCTGCTGGCTTCAATTCAAAGGACCAACAAAACTTTCATTCATTGAGTGTAAAGCTTCAGGTTTTTTTTTAAGCTTCTATTAGCCAATGGAAGTTAAGCGGGAAGTAAGCGCCAGCGTAATCGTATTACTTCTATTTAACAGGTTGTTCAGACCTTGAAGGAAGAGCCTTGAGGACTAAACTCTTCCATTTGTTCCCCCAGCCACCACAACCAACAGCACAGTTACCAAAAAAAACCAGACTACCTAAGGGTCAATAAGAAACAACTTAAGAATTCCTCAATTCCAGGGCCCTTCGCTAATGCTGTAGTCTAAACCACAGTGTCAAAAGGCTTGTCTTCATCTATTGCTTATCTGATACACTGACACATGTGGATTGCCCAATAGATTTGGTTGATTTCAGATGTGTTATCTTATTGGAAATTGTAAGAAATATACTAAAAGGTAGTGATGCAAAACACCAGAGGTTCCAAAGCAGAGCACAGCTTCAAAGATGTCAGGCACCTCCCTAAAATCTAAAAGACCCTTTTCTTTGTGTGCTCTACTGCTAGCTTGGCAGCCCTTTCACTTCTAGTTAGAGTAGCACAGCCACTTCAGAAAGAAACCAACCTTGATTTATGGACTAATCAACAGCTTCACCACAGGACTGAAGACTCCAAAAGCACATCTTTGCTAGCACATGAAAGTAACCTAATTTCACCTAGAGCTATTCTTGCAGGCAGGTGGAAGGATCTGTATTTATTCTCAGCAAAATTAGAGAACAACAACTGTCCTGGTAAATTCACCTAGTAAAAAACATGGGAGACTACAGTGTGGGCTGTCACTTCAAGCTTTCTCTAAACATGCTGAGTCCTCTGTATCATAAAGAAGTTGCTTTTATCTCCCAGAGAGTAACTTTTCTAGATAAGTTCCTGTCTTTTTAGTAAAGGAAGAAACTAACACAGGACGTACCCTGCCTCAATTTTCCCATATTAAAGGAAAAGTCAGGCTGCTAGCCAAGATACAGAGGATACTCTAAGTGAAGTCTACCTCCTGTATTTTCTGAGACTTAGATTCCCACCTCCTGAGGATTAGATGCATCTGGTGTACCGGAGAAAAATGCTGGATGCATAGAACTGTTCAGAGGTTGCTTTTTCACATTCAGCTTCATCACTCTAGGCCTCCATACAAGAGCCACTTAGCAGTCTGCCCAGAACACAGCTCCAAGCTGCAGATCTGCAGCCACACATTTCCCAGTTCCTACCTTTGCTTCTTTTAACTGTCACTCACCAGTTGTACTACTGGACCACTCTTCATATCTAGTCTGAAGATAAAGAACATTGTTCCTAAGTAGGGGTCACGTATACCTACTAGAGAAATTGTTCACCCTCTGCAAAGTATCAGAAATGGATAGCATTTCTGCTGCAAATTCACTCTGTGTTAACAAAGTCATCTGTTGACTTCTGAGGACTCCTATTGCTAAAGCAGAACGAGGCAAAAGGTGCTGTGACTGCTCCCCTGAACTCCTTCCTTCTCCCTGAAGCTCTATTACAGTCCTGCTATTACTGATGGGAAACTTTATCCCACACAAGTGGTCACCAAAATAGCTGCATATTTTTAAACCACAATTCCTTTGAAGTATTGCCTATGAAAATACTCCAAGATGAATGTTTCTCAGTACTTTGGGGTTTCACGTCAGGCCACTATGTGGGACTGGAGCAGTTGGCAAGGTCTCATGAGTGATTTGTAATTATTTATGAAAAGTTAAATTAGAAGAAGATATAAATCTTCAGGAGATAAGCACGACAGCCATACCATGCTTCAGAGAGAACAGCAAGGTACTTACAAATAATTCATTTGATTCTTTTCCCTTTGGTCCTGTCCCCATCCCATCACCCCCCCCAAACAGACTTAGTGCTTAGGAAAGCAGAGATGGCTCAGATTTGCCACAAGACTAGTATAGCACAAGGTTTTCACTAGCATCTCGAGTGTGGTGCAACTGTTTGCACATGCATGGACACACACAAATTTGCACTTCCATCTTTTCCAGGTGCCACTGGATGAGGTCTTACAAAGGCAAGCAAATCAGTACAGGCACAAGAGAAGAAGGTCCTATATGTACCTGTATTTGTCCTAATGCATACATATATAACTCAAGTACTCTTTATCTTCAGCCCTTGGCCCTGTGTGTAGTTTCATTAAGTATTCATAAAAATAGGCCTAAGGTAAGACACAGGAGTAGAAGAGGATGCTGGCTTTATAGCTCAGACAGCAGAAGAGTGAGGCAAGGAGTAAACAAACCAGCAATGACCAGTGTGAGGGAAGTGGACACGTGGGATTACAGTAAGAATTTGCCGAGCTGGAAAAACAAGGTGAAGAGACTTGTAGTTACCAAGTCACTGCATCCAGGAACACAGCCGCACGAGTAGCAGCTTTTTCCCAGCTGAACGGCAAAGGTCCTAGCTCAGCCCAGCCTGTGTCCTTTATGGGAGCCAGCCGCTAGATGGCGACACCATCACAAATCTCACCTGCCGATAACCAGAGGGCAGCGGTACATGCCGAAGCCAACACCACTAATCCCAGTGGCACGGCCAACTGCACCACGAGGACCAGATGCTTCCGTGCAAGTGGGCTGGCTGCCATCCACGAACAGCATGCTAAGTGGAGGCATAACCCCTGTAGGGACCAGCATTTGCTCCAAAGCCATTTCCCTGAGGACACATTATCGTGAGTGGCTGAGAGCAGCAAGTGCTACACTCCTCATTGTTTCAAGGATTTATTTCACTGATGTGCTACAAAAGTGCTTTTAAGTGAGAAATTTGGCTGAGATATATACTCACTGTATGTAAGTGAAGGATATGGGGGATTCATGTTGTTTACTAACGGGGGCAGAGAGGACAAATTATTGGCCTGGTCCATTCTTTGACATCCAAATAGCAGCAAAATACACATGGGGAGCAGCAACATGATCAGGAAGCTAAAGAAGGGCTTCTTCTATCCTGAGGCTGCTAACTGCAGCAAGAACTGGACAGCAAAACCAACCCCCACTAGAACGGTGCCTTTAGAAACGCTGCCTTGACACTAACCATGGGACATGCCAAGGATGGCTGACATTTTACTCATCTAAGGACTATACAAGGGCTCACTTCCAAGGGCAGCTTACTTTTTACCAACTTTGCTAGCAGCACTCTCTCCTTCAGCCTATCTCACGAACACTTCCCATGCTGGTACACACCAGAGGGCCCACATCACATAGGGCTAAGGTAGCTGTTATATTCAAGACTCCTGAGCATACCCAGCACACCACCGAGGTACTCTTCTGGCATTTACAGGGGCATCTCCTAACCTGGTCAAGGCGAGCTGCTTTTATGCACAGGTTTTCAAGCACTGGTGCAAATGGTGCTAGAAAAAAAGACATAACCGCAGTGTCTCTCATCTTCACCCTCATGAGCCACATTCCTTTTCCCACTTCCCTAGCTGATTCATTATCCATTATTAGCAATGCTCTTGGCATCTCTGAAAACAGAGGGCCATAACTACAAGTGGATTGCATCCTCTGGACTAGAGGTTTGGCCCAGCTAATGCAGCCCCTTGGAAAGCTCTATTAAATTGCCTGGTGGCTGCAGGTTTGTACGAGCAGCAAGTGAGCGGGGCTTGCTTTGGAAGGGGCACAAGAAACAGCCTCTAATCCATTGCCCCACTTTCAGAGCAAAGCAAAACAGGAAGGAAAATGCTGACGACAGCAAGGGATTCACAAACAGGGTAAAACACAGATACAAGTCTCCAACCTGCTCATGATCTGTCAGCACCAAAAGTCACTTCCACTTACATAACCAAATTATTAGAGTATTTCATTTGAAAGCCTCATGCAAAGCACAGTAAGGCTGAAAAAAACATGTGAGCTTTCTCTTGCCCTATTCTATCATGACCTCCAGCTAAAGCCACATGATCTTTGTCTTGCAAGGAGTCAAACACAGCTGTGCTATTACAGAGAATCTCACCAAGAAAGCAAAAATGATGGTGAGGCAAGAAGTTCACTGCTACCTTACTTCATCTCCTTACCCCCAACAACAGGCTAGTTTCTGTTACTGGCAGTCCAAATCTTGACCTCTTGCTCCTCAGAACACTTTCATAAAGGTCACCTTCTTGGTGCCCATCAGCTCTACCAGTCAGTTGCCACACAAACATCACAGTGGGAAGGCTTTGTGTTTACTCCAGCAAGGCTGTTAGAACCTAGTGACTAAAAATGAAAGTCTAAATAGAAACAAGGCAGCAAGACACCCAGGTATCTTTTATTCACATTTTCTATCTAGAACGATGACATTTACTTTTGGACTTTGTTTTACCTGTCCAAAACCCATTCCTTGTCTGTGGTTTAACAAAGCTGTTTGAAAAAAAAATGGAAAGCAATTAAAAGGCTTCACTTAGGCCCAAGCTGTCTACAGCAGATTGTAACTGCACTTGCTAAAGTTTCATCAGATCTCCCATTCCTGCAGATTTCCTTGCCACTGAGAGGTCTGCACATCACACTGCACTGCTTGTTTTCCAGCACTGCACAGCAAGTTGTGATACAGCTCTTTCATACAAAACTATGATTGCATCAGACCTCCCATCACTTCAAAAATTAATTTAAAAAATGCAATCCTCTCAGCAAAACCACAAATTAAAGACATAAGATTGCACAAGACACAGAAATTGGTTTGGGCTTGGCATTTCACCTGCAGCTTATTAACTGGATAATTGTTTTCTGATGGCAGCAGGAGCAAGCACTTTTCTCCCACCCCACATGATGTTTCTCACCCTATGGAAGTCAAAACTCCATTTGAAACATTTTAGAATCAGAGAGAAATGAAAGGTCTCAGTCAGGTAATAAACTCTAAATTCTCTCCCAACCATTTCATTCAAGTTCCCATACACAATTTGGTTGAAGACTCTTCAGCCCAGCACTGTCCCTGTACCTAACTCCTGATGTTGACTCTAGTGCTTTGCCATCCTACACAGACAGTCTGTTGGAGGATGGAGGGAAAAGACTAACAGAAGGAGGATCTAAAATGCATTCATATGCATTTTCACATCCATGTGTAAATAGTATGTTTCATGCTAAGGAAAACTAACTTCAGGAAATACCTTGTAATAAACAGAGAATCTAAAGGAAGAAAAAAAATTAAGTCTATTGTTACAAGCAATTACACCTACTTAAACTCAGGGAAGCCCATTACAAGAAGGATGTGGACCTGCTGGAGCGTGCCCAGAGAAGGGCCAGTGGGTTGATCAGAGGGCTGGATCACCTTTCCTACGAGGACAGACTGAGGGAGTTGGGGCTGTTCAGTCTGGAGAAGAGAAGACTCCAAGATGACCTTATTGTGGCCGTTCAGTATCTGAAGGGGGCCTACAAAAAAGCTGGGGAAGGACTTTTCAGGATATCAGGGAGTGACAGGACTAGGGGGAATGGAGCAAAGCTGGAGATGGGTAGGTTCAGGCTGGACATGAGGAGGAAGTTCCTCAGCATGAGAGTGGTGAGAGCCTGGAATGGGTTACCCAGGGAGGTGGTTGAGGCCCCATTCCTGGAGGTGTTTAAGGCCAAGCTGGATGGGGCTCTGGCCAGCCTGATCTAGGGTAGGGTGTCCCTGCCCATGGCAGGGGAGTTGGAACTAGATGATCCTTGTGGTCCCTTCCAACCCTGACTGATTCTATGATGCTAAGTAGGCCAAGAGATTAGCTAGAACAGCCATAGACGGGTTGAGTCACAGGAGATCACACCACTAAATTAGTCTCACAGCTTGCACCAACAAACCATTCTAGGTTTGCTACAGATATAAGCAAGCAGAAGCTCTGCAGACTACATAATAAGTCCTCTGGTAAAATAAAAGAAACCCAATGCCATTCCTGCCAGCTAACCATTTCTGGCAGGCTTTTTTCCCCCCACCTAAGTAATTTTTAGTTAGTTAGTGAAAGTTCAATTCAGGCTAAAGGTATGTTTCAGTGTGAAAGAATGAAAAGTGATTCAAGTGGAGGATGGGCAAGGGAGTTCCTCATGAACAGAATGCACCTAAGGGACGTTTTCAGCAGAGTGCATTTTGCCCAGCAACTGCCAAAGAACAAACTGCTTTCTGCCAGGGTTAGCAGTGTTGGAAAGATGGTTGTCAAAATCAACACATAAAAGCACTTCCAAAGCCAGCTTACAACAGTGGATAAAAATAACAAGCACATGATTCAAAGTTGGTCAGACAATGCTCAGCTCAAAACACCTTTTTCATTTTCTTTTGGACTATATGAGATTTGTGCAACAAGATTTAAAGCCTGGATGAGGCACTTAGTGCCATGGTCTAGTTGACTGCATAGGGCTGAGTGATAGATTGGACTGGATGATCTTGGAGGTCTCTTCCAAGCTGGTTTAGTCTATGATTCTCTTCAAGATGGAGAAGAGAAGTGAAGGATTGTGCAAAATGAATAATCTGTATTATTTTTGATATCCAGTTGATGTCTGTTAATAACTATGAAAACTGTTTATTAACACTGAAACTCGCCAGAAACTTATTCACAGGTTCAAAAAGCAACACACAGGTTGGAAATTTATACATGCAGGGCACAGGAAAACTAGAGTACTTAGTTCTTAAAGTGGCAAAATCAAATATTATGTATACTGGAAGAGGCTTTTAAGTATTTACTCACGGAATTATAAATCAGACAGTACCCAAAGCATGTGGAAGTCTGTCCAATTGGCCACTGAGACTTGATTTCTCCCAGGCTTCTGTTGAAAGGAGGTCAACAATCTCTGACCTTGCCCCCAGCTCCTCTGGACGATCTGTGTATCTCCAGGACTTGTAGTCTTAGCAGGAAGACTTTCAGGTGCAAGCAGGATGTTTTGAGGTGTGCACGACCTCAGCACAGTGTCACGGTGGGGGCTATGCAAGGCAGCTGCATGCAGGCATTTGGAGCCTGTTCCTGGTAAGCTCTCCAGGTAAATTTGGGATGCAAAAATGAGGCGGCAGCAGCCTCGTGCTACCTGCTCATGCCTTTATCAATATCCAGACCACGACTAGTGGGGCACTGGACATAGGTTAGTCAATCGGAATGGCACTTTGCCAGGCCTCACCACATCAGGCAAAGCCAGGGCTTGTGCCCTCCCCTCCCGAGGTTGCTTCCCCAGCACAAAAGGAGGGGGGCAGGCAAACATGTCTGGGCATGGATAAGCCCATGTTTGTCCCATCAGGCCTACCACCACAAGTACTTCTAGACCCAGTATATATAGGACAAGCGGAAGCCAAGCTGAGAAAGACAAGGCTCTAGTTTATCATTGCTCTTTGGAATCGTTTGAAAGAGCCACAAGTCTAAGCATTCCACTTGGGAGACTACAGCAGAGCTGAAGTGAGATCAGTTAGAGGCAAATGGAAACCATATGCAATTTTAATGAAACAAGGAGCTGGTGCACATGACTTACTGCTGCAGGAGCATTTACTGCCTGAAAGGAATGTGCATCTGGCATTGATCATTCCCCAAACCATCAAGTGAGCAGCACCATGGCAAGAAAATTGGAGCATAAGATGGAGAGATCAATCGCCTAAAGAAGTACAATTAGGGGAGCAGCCTCTGCAAGGAGAAAAGACATCCTTTGGCTGTGATTTTGTGATACAGTTGCAAGTGAGGCTGATGTCCCATATCCATAGATTATGATGATAAGCTATGAGAACAAGCAAACTGATTAAAATGCATCAAGTCACATTTCAAGGAATCTACTACAATTGCAGAAATCCCACCCTGATTCACATTTGTTTTTTGAGGTCATGGGCACCAATTACAGAATAAAGCCCTGTTGACCCTGAGCAAGGGTAATATACGGTTCTCACGTGACGTCTGTCCCTGCAAGCATTCAAATGATGCATGTGCAAAAGCAACATCAAAATGGGCATACAATGAGGAGATCTGAGGCTGAAGAGGCAGTGCAGGCATACCCTTTTTTTTTTTTTTTTTTTTTTCTCTCCTTTCTGACTGCAAATTACCCAAGAAGCTTCCATTTTGCTGAGAAAAGTCCTTGGCCTGTAAAGCTGTAGATAAGTTGCTCTACTTGGATATGGTCATTCCCTCTGCAAACTGTGGTGCTGCAGCTCGATAGTGGTTTTATTCTGAGAAGCAGATACCTTCACCAAGCAGCCATGAGAACCACAGAATCATTGAGGCTGGAAAAGACCTCTGAATGCTCATATACACTACAAGAGGAAGCAGGGAAAGGAGGAGGTAAAGATGCTCCAATTCAGCACTCAACCATATATACAGCATACGTCCATGGCTTGATCATGGTAAATGCTGCATCACATTTCACAGAAGACTGAGACATCTGCAAATCCAGGTACACAGAACTGGCATGCCTTTACTCCTTACTGCTAGATTTCCTCTGTGGGATAGCCAACACTAGTAAGTATAATAAATTCATCACTGTATTTTTCAAAGAGGCAGTAGAAAATTCTTCAGCCTGTTTATTAGTCTTAATACACCATGCAATTCATGAGCACACCAACAGCTCACATCCAAAAGGTCCAACCAGAGGAGGAGGAGGAAGGAGGGTCCTGCTAAAAAGAGAACATCTGAAAGCAATTTCCTTCTGTACATTAGAAATAGGGCAGTTCTGACAGCCCATGTAAACCTTTCAAAACAGGGAGTATCAAAAGCCACAGGCCTGGACACTCCCTGCTTCAGCAACTTATTTTAGAGGACTCTCCTTGCTTCAGCACCTCACCCAGCTGGGACAAGTGCCAGCATTCTTCAAAGAAGCTGCACTCCACTGATCACATGGTTTACACTCAAATTTGCACGTAGGAGCTAGAGAGGAAGAGCTGTCTGGGAACATGTATAGATTTCATGGGTACTGGGTGGGCCTGCAAATTCCTTCCTGCATTAGAAAACTTGCATTCAACTGATAGGCTAAGCAGCTGTCCACACCAAATTGGTATACATATATAACTAGGTCAGGCCTATATGTGCTGTACCTATCCACACTGGACCAGATAGGACATAGTATTAGGCATGCCAGACCCTGGAATTAAACCTACATTCAACCAGCTTCTTCTGTGAGAAGCCAGTACTTTGCCCATCACTCCTGAAGCATTACAAATCATTCAAAAGCTAACAGCCTCTGCAGACTGCTCACATACAGTGGACATCTTCATGACACAGTTCTGGTTTACCATCATGCATAAGGAACTTACTAATTGCCCATTTTATTGATGTCTCCTATGTAGCCACAGTCATTAATACTATGTAGCTGAGGTTAGCTATGTGAAGAATTTACTCTGAGTACCATGTAAAGACATAGGTGTAGTGCTCAGATTCTGATTCAGTGTTCATGTTCCCCAAAGACTCCATGAGTCTTGCATCAGCTTTATGAACCATAGTTTCTAGTCAAACTACAGGTGAAGGTCACTCACACTGACCAATCTGCCCATCTATTCAGAACTTTCCAGGTTGCCATGTAGTGCCCTGTAATAAACTTGTTCCAAGACATCATCCTTCATTTCGAACCTTCAAAGGACTCTCAAAGACTAGAAGTGGGAGTAAGGTAAAAAGTATGAAGAGCATGATACAAGGCAGCTCATGAAATAGGTGATGAGATGTCATAGCTTAACCCAGCAGGCAGCTAAACACCACACAGCTGCTCACTCACTCCCGAACATCCCCAGTGGGATGCAGAGAGCATTGGAGGGGGGAAAAAATCATGAGTTGAGACAAAAACAATTTAATAGGACAGGAAAAAAATATATTATCAAATAATTAGAATATACAAACCAAGTTTTATGCAATTCAATTGCTCACCACCCACCAACAAATCATAGAATCAACCAGGTTGGAAGAGACCTCCAAGATCATCCAGTCCAACCTAGCACCCAGCCCTAGCCAATCAACCAGACCATGGCACTAAGTGCCTCATCCAGGCTTTTCTTGAACACCTCCAGGGACGGTGACTC
The DNA here is from genome assembly GCF_015220805.1 of Pogoniulus pusillus. Lineage (NCBI taxonomy): Eukaryota > Metazoa > Chordata > Aves > Piciformes > Lybiidae > Pogoniulus > Pogoniulus pusillus. The sequence goes on from NC_087278.1 coordinate 11,609,269, forward strand.
CACCACCTCCCTGGGCAGCCCATTCCAATGCCAATCACTCTCTCTGGGAAGAACTTCCTCCTAACACCCAACCTATACTTTCCCCGGCACAATTTGAGACTGTGTCCCCTTGTTCTATTGCTGCTTGCCTGGGAGAAGAGGCCACCCCTCACCTGGCTACAGCCTCCCTTCAGGTAGTTGTAGACAGCAATGAGGTCACCCCTGAGCCTCCTCTTCTCCAGGCTAAACATCCCCAGCTCCCTCAGCCTCTCCTCACAGGGTTTGTGTTCCAGGCCTGCACAGACAGTTCATGAGTAACAGCCCCCAAGCCAGATTTCACCCTAGTTCATATACTAAGCATGATGTTGCATGGTACGGAATATCCCCCCTTTGGACAGTTTGGATCAGCTGTCTTTGTGGGATATCCTGAGAACTGGGAGGAGACACAGCAATCTACTCACTGAGAGTGGTACCAGATGCTGAAAAGTCCCCAAGTGTGAATATTGCTTAACAACAGCTGTGTGTTACCGACATTCTCATTCTAAATCCCAAACACAGCACTATACCAGCTACTAAGAAGATAACTAACTCTATCCTAGCCAAAAACAGGACATGAGAGGACCTGGGAGTCCAAGAACAACTATGAGTGACAATTCTTTACACAAGTAACAGAAATATTGCACACTGTACATCATCTGGCTCTGAAGACACAGGATTTTCCCTCTGCAATGACACAGAGCACTGACAGCAGAAAGGGTAGGCAGACACCAGCCAGTTACCATTGTTCTTCAAAAAAGATTCTCAGACTCTGTCCTACTGACAGATTAGCCAATGTTGCTTCATAAAAACTTCACTGGAGAGAGAAACAGTATCACCATCTTGTTACCATTTTATTACATAAACTTCCTTCATACAAACTTTTCCTCAGAATCTCAGGGTCATCAGCAGCACCAGAAGCCATAATCAGAAGAGTTTCCAGAAGTTGTGTCATTATTTCAATGTTCATCTTCATCCTGCTGCTCCCAATGAAGTATATTAATTAGGACCCTTAGCTAGACTTCTGTAATCACAGAGAATGCACAAGTTAACTGTGCCTGTCTACCACCAATTGCTGACTTTCTTGTGCACAACAGGCATTTACACAAACCCAAGACCAGCACACACTGCTGTGAGGGAAACCGTTATGACATGCTCACACATCAACAGGACTTAGGTGGTCAGTACCGTTTATTGAAGCTAAGAGTGATGCTTATATAGTGGCTAATACAACGTGTATAATTCTGGCAGGTCATGTAACAGAAATATGGGCTGTCCACACAGAGGCAGAGCTGACCAGCCACCCCTCTTAATACCCTTCATGTGGATAGCTACAGATAACAGCTTCTCTCTGCTGGCCCTCTTCAAGGACATTTTTTCCCCAGCAGCTGTGCTCCTTATCAGAAGGACCTAACATTACCCTTCCTACTTTCCTTATTTCAGACTGCTCAATTCTGCCCAAACCCCAGCAACATACATTAGTGAGTTGTGTACAGAAGCACTGGAGCTGACTGGTAGCTCACTTGAAGTTAATCTCCGTCAGCTTTGAATGCTCAGACTCATCTGTGCTACAAGACTTGGAGAACTTCCTAAAGTATTCTTACCAAAAATGTTCATAAAGTTCCAGTCTGGACTCAGTAAGCATGCTTTTTAGTATCACTTCTTAGTTCCCCTTCTAATTTTAGACAAAGCAAAACAACTACCACACAAAAGGTTGCAAGATGTGGTTGGATAGCAATTACACAGCCACCCGGGCACAGGGATTGCTATTTCTGAATCCTCTGAGGTCCAGTAACGTTTTAGCAGGTGTCAGCTCTCTGAACACTGCACTGCTGACTGTTTACAGACAAGGATGACCATTTCCAGGGTATACAATAAGTCTAACTGCTTCCTGCCTGTCTAGGTGTCCTGAGATATTGCTGCAATGGACTGTTTGGGCAGAGCATTGAACCATGCCCCCAGGAGCCACCTTTTTAAGGCTCCAGTTCAACTTACACCTGAAACACAGGTGTAAGCATGTTTAAACATTGACAGGAAAGGAACTAACAGAACCACAAGGGCAAATACCTTGTCTCAGTCCACTGGTAGCAAGCATGACCACAAACTTGTTTGTTCATTAATGCAGAAAGCTCAAGGAGAGCTGCCCTTTGTCAAGGACTGGCGCAAAGGAAGGGTATGTAGATTTGTGTTTTAAAGGGATATCTCAGCATTCAGAAAACACTAAACTCCAGAGAACTAATGAACTGGAACCTCTCCCAATACGAGAGGCAGTGTGTAACCTGACCAAAATCAGCACTTTCAGAAATTACTGTTAGAAGACTAACCATCGGGGATAGGGCTGGTAGAAATGTTTCTGGAAATGCTTTTTCTTGTCAGCAAATGTGGCTTTACTTAAGTCACTTTTTTTAAGGGAAGAATCAAATTCAGCAAAATTGCTTTGATTTGTTTTTTGTTGTTGTTGTTTTCCCCCTCAGAAAAGCTGAAGCTAATATTCAAGCCGAATCAGCACTTCTCTTCCACTGCACTTGAACTCTAAACTTTTAATGAATCCTTCAAAACACTAGATTCAGATGCATCAGAATCACTAGAAAACTACATGCTAAAGACTGATATTTTCATTTTACCTCACAGTTCAGACTGAATACATTTCTGCTATTTCAAAAGTGTTCCATGGAACAGAAATGTTGACCTTCTCCAGAAAGTTTCTAGAGCCCTCTGTATAAATCAGGTGACAACAACAAACTCTAATTGCAGAAGCAAGAATAAATTCAAAAGGTTCCCTTCATATTTTTTTTTTTCAGAAAAGGCAGGTAAATAGACAGCAATGGAAGGTGCAGGTGCTGAGAACTGGCATCATTTCAAAAAGTAAGCCATTATCCCCTATTGATTTCAAACAGTATCTAAATTAAAATAAGCATTCAACATCAGAGACCAGTCCTTTAATTCACTATGCCAATAAAAGCCTGTCAACACTGCAGGCTGTAAATGATTGTAGACATACTGGAGCTATCTTTAAAAGCAGCCTAGGATACCACACATTTAACCTTTTCCTCAAGTAAAACCCTGGCCTGCTGAGTGCTTGTACTTCAAGACTCTAGGCAAGTCAGCAAGTCAACTCTGTGACAAATGCCTTCCTACTCTCTTTTTTTCCTTTCTAGCCATTTCCAACATTTTGAAGCAGCATTGTTTGATTGCAGGCTGCTTCCTGAAGCAGCTTCCTTCAACTGCCTGTTGAACCCAGTGGGAATCTCTCCACTAATTTTAACTGGAGCAGGATCAGGCCCAAATTAAGTAGTGGTGGAATTCTTAGACTTACAAACTGAACAGCTGCCTCTGCCTTTCCAAAAGGAAGTTACTCCTGCAGCTGTTTTCCCTAAGTGCCCTTGCTCCAAACTGTAAGCAAGCTGTAGGGAAGGGGAGAAGGTGGAATTTTAATCACCCATTAAAAAGCAGTATGGGCCACTGCGCAGCAGCTCTTTCAGTGCTGCTCAAGCAGGGTCACTGCTGCCAGGCTCAGGCAGGCCTGAGGGCACGGGAAAAGTCCTCTTCTTGTTTTCACATCTCATTCACAGAATGGATAACGAGGGGGAGGGAGAGATCAGCTTTTGGGTTAATTAGCACCATGAACAGACAGCTGCATTGTCATTAAAAGTTCAAGAAGTCACCAGGGTCATCACTGAACTGCAAGATGTACACACACGCACACGAGGCACACGTCTAAGCCTGGGCTTTTAGTAGCCTCGCTCGACTCTGATTTTCCACTACCCCAAGGGAAACACTTTGAGTCAAGAACACTGAACTGTTGTAACTCTAAGAAGATAGGACAAAGGCACTCCCTCTGAATAGCAGTTGTTCATCCCCTTGGAACCGCTTCATTTCACACTCAATATACCAGCTAAGAATAGTTACAAGGCTTCTTTCCCTTGAGAGAAATCAGAGGTGTGGCTTACCAATGTACAATTTCATGTCTGCTTCTAATATTCTGTGGGATAATCAGAAGCCAGTTAACAAAACCAGGCTGTTGGTGCGCACCATTGCCTTCCACTCCTTCCTTCTGCAACCAAGGAAGCTGAGAAAGTGTTAAGTTTGCTTTAGCAAATCCAATAATGTGCATATCTGAATAATAATGAAAAGATAAACCCTGTAAAGTGACAAGGACCGCTAGCCCCAGAGTCACAAGTTGGCTTAAAAACAAAAACAACAAGTCATCCAACTATGCAAAACAGCCACAGATTACATTCTTATTGCCACAGCTTGCAGCAACATTTTCTGATAAGGGACTGGAGTGAAAATGCATCAAGACAAGCAAGGATTCCCCTGCCATCTTCCAAACAGGGCAGGAAAGAAACCCAACCTTGAATAGCTGAAGCATTACTGCTTTTGCAGACAGCAGACTGGCATTGCCTGATCCTGTCAGCTGCAGCTTTGCATGCAGTAGACTCTAAAACAAAACCAAGACTGAAACCACCATCATTATAATGAAATCTCATCAAAATGTAGCTTTTCTTTTCTGTGTGAAAGGAACAGAGATCCTGCTTGCCCTTGCTATTAAATTGGCAGGCAAGCACATAGCTAGCTTACGAGTGTATAGTTCCATTCAGTGCTTGGTCTTTGCCAGGCGAAATTGCTCTGGGAATAGAGGAACAAGATTTTATTATTATTAACTATTAGAGCACTGTTGGTTCCAGTGTACATATTACTGACTTTCAGTATTTTTGAGGCCACCACTGTTGCAACAACCTTAGTAGGGATGTTCTCATAAGGGAAAAGAAAAAAAAGAATAAAGAGATATAGTCCAAAGTTCAGTGGAGAAAAAACATGCATCAACATTTTGGTTCTAATTGTCCAACTGAAGATAGGTGCTGTGAGCTGTAATGGATTTCACCAGAGAAGGAAGTCAAGGAAGGCTGAGCAGTTCCTCTCAGAAGACTCATGTGAATTCTTCCCTCTCACCAGGGCTCTGGGTATTAGTTTTTTAAAGACAACATGCCTTTTCTGTGTTTTTCTGCAGTGTAACCTAGTGGTTCTGCCTCAAAGCAACACCACAATATTATTTCAACATCAGCTTTGGTTGATTTTGCCCTCTTGGTCCCACATACACATATCATGTGCTGGAAGGAACCCTGCCATGTGCTAAACTGACGATGGCTTGATGAACACATACAAAGGCAGCACAAAAATGTGAGCCCCGAGGTGTGCTAAGACAGTATCACCCTAGGGTCCTGTTCTGCTCCTTCTCCCATCTTTCTGTAAAAAAGGCAGCCTACTCAGGATGTGTGTGAGCAATGTTGTCAAATTCAGGAGAGGGAAGCTCTGAACGTCACAAAGTTTACATCAATGGCCCAAGCTTCCATGCCAAACAGGAAAACAGTCTCTGAGACAGAGGGAAAAGAAAGGCTCAGTGCTTTCCTTTACGCTACCTCTTCCAACAGCCATTAGTAGTGGAGGAAATCAGGATGAGAGAAGGATGTTCAGAAACAAACGTGAGATTTTGCACTGACAGGAAGGAACCTATTGGCTTGAAAACTTTCCGGTACTAGTGAAAGCTTTGTTTCCCATCCAGCCAAACACACAGGTGCTGTCTGCTTCACTCATGTTACACTACTTCTTCAACCAGTTTAAGCGTGGAATTGGAACAAGGGCCAGTAAGGACCTGCTTCCCACTTGGCTTGCTGCTTGTTCAGAAGTGTCAGTCTGTTGGAAATGACCATTCTCCTTGTGATTAAGTTGGTTGTGGTACTCCAGCAGGCTCCTGCTAAGTCACACAGCACAGGGATTCCTATGCAGCACAAGAATTTGTTAGTGCTAGCTTTATATTTCCATAATTATTTGGTGTCAGGAGAATTCTCAGACAAAACGTAAGTAAATACATCCTGCTGACCTCCTAGCCAAACAGAAAAAGAGCAAATGAGAATACACTGGGAAGCTCAAAAGATAGCTGCAATTTAGAATGCACGTGGGAAGTAGATGAGACATTCATACTGATAACAAAAATAGACTCCAGAGTTAAAATAACTAATGCCTTAAAAGAGTTTTGGAAAGAGCTTTAAACTGCAGTCCGAATCGGTCTCTAACCACAAGACATTAAGATGACAACCACAGAAGGAGGCTATGGGAAAGTAAAAGTACATCAGGCTTCTGGGAGATCTATTTTATTAGCATCAGTAGTCCAGCCTAGCTGGATGATGCACATAACTCACTATCACAGATTCAGCTGCAGGGTGCTTGTTCCAAAGTAAAGGTGTTAAAGGCAGCATACTGATAAGGGTCACTGGCTATTTGCCACCGGGTCTAGTCAGTCTCTCTGAACGAATACTGTTCCATTAAAACTTTCCTATGATAATCTGAGGTCTCTTGAAGTGACACCAGGAATTCTCTCTGATACTGTAGAATCCTCTACTTTTGTGCTTCTCTGCAAACTGTTACACAGTGGGGGGGAAAGCAGGACAGCTGCTTAACTACTGAAAATACACTGTCTGTAGAAAAGATGGAAACAGACATTGAAGTCTCCTTTTCATCTTGATCCTCTAAGGAAATAACCAACTAAGTCCTTAATCCCCTACCTCCTTGGTAAAAAGAGCAGGGGAAAAATAAAGAAAAAGAAAAAAGGGACAGGTGCTGGTCTTCATATTTAAAAGTGAAACAAAGGGCTTAAGAACTCATCCTGCCCTTACCCCCAGCATAATCCTTTGCACTACTGAGGCTCTTGTGCAGGAACTGCTGCTCTTTTCTTCCCACGCTTCTTTGGGTTTGTGATGTTTGCCCTGTAGGATGCTAAGGCAGGGCCCTGTATTTTGTGGCTACTGAAGTACTGTATATGATGGCTCCTTAAGTGCCCCAAGGGTCACTTCACTGAAATAAAACTGGAGAGAATTGAATTGATTCTCTTCACTTCTCTGCATTTAAGACATTTGTTGTTGCAGGTGCTATACTTTTCCATACAGTGTGGTCCTTCCACTAGTGTCTCCTGCTCCTTCTCAAGCCTCTTTTCCCCACCCTCCCTTCTCCCAAATACCACAATTTTTCAGCTTTTCACTCTGTGCCATGTATAGTATATTATTTATTGGAGGAAATTGTTAACTTAGAAACAGCCCCATCTGTTCTAGACCAGAGAGGACCTTGCTAAACAAGGAGATGGTTTCGTTCTTAAATGATTCCTTTCATTTCACCCGGGAAATTTAAAAGGGGGGGACCCAGCAACCTCACACTTCAAAAGTTAAAGCAGAGGACCTAGCAACTGTGCACTTCACAAGAGCTGGCCTAAAGGCTGTTTCATACTGTCACCTCAGTCCCCTTTAATCTGAAATGTGCATTTCTCAAGACCTATGAAAGGCAGGCAGGATATTTATAGCAGTGTCAAAAGGGGCAGGAAGTAGGAAACTGGGGTGGGTGTTTGGAAAGTGTATGAAGGGCTTACAGCAGTGGAGCCAGCTTCGAACTCCTTCCCCTGAAAGAAGGTTCAGCTGAAGGAGAACTGTCTGGGGAACAGCTGGTTTTCTACAGATATCCTCTGGCTCTCTCCTCCTTTACCTGCTGCATTTCCAATGCCAGCCGTTTCCTGCCTTTCAAAGTCAAGTGGAAGTTTTTCATTCTGTGGGTTTCCTGTCTTGGTATAAGCAAGTTTATCTTTTTTTCTTTTTTCCCTTGTATTTTAACTCTTTGGGGACCAACGACAAAACCTACTCACTAGAAGGAGAGCTTTTTATTTACAGCTGACCCAGGAAATTTGAGAAGGTGGATGAAATGTCAGAGGAGCAAGATCTTTGCTTGTTTGTGTATTCACTTAGTATGAGAGATTGAACTTGTTATCTGAACAAATGCTTCAGTGCTCTTCTATAGAAAATTAACAGACTAACATCATACCAGCAGGCCTCATTGCTGCAGTAACACCCAATACTGAGGGAACCAGAGACAAAAGGAAGCAGATGTTGAAGTCTCCATACAGTAATTACAATGGAGCATGAGGGAGTTAAAACTCACGTCCTTCAGTCTAGGCCAGCAGAAGCTTGTGTCATTTTGAACATTGCCCTGCAGAAATGTACTCCTGTTTCCTGTGTGCTGTTGTGAGATTTTCATTCATTTTGAATGAACCACCAGGGAGCAAGAAGTAATAACATGCTGCCTTCATGCTGTTGCACCTGGTGCAGCTGTTACTATCTGTGTAAGCAATGTGCAAGTTCGATGCAGTTTATACCTGCTTTGCTGCAGTAATGGTGATCATGCAGGCCAACAGAAAGTCAAGGAATTAAGGGAAAAGTATTTTCCCCTCAGGTATCCCTACAGAGTCTTTTAATCAGGAGACTGGATGAGGCACTTAGTGTCAGGGTCTAGTTAATTAGAAGGGGTTAGGTGAAAGGTTGGGCTCTGTGATCCCAAAGGTCTTTTCCAACCTGTGATTCTGTGGTGGAGTCACCATACCTGGAGGTGTTAAAGCAATGCATGGCCATGGCACTCTGGACATGATATAATGACCATGGTGGTGTTGGGATGAAGGTTGGGCTTGATGATCTCAGAGAGCTTTCTCAACCAAAACAATTCAATGGCAACACAATACTACTCCCCCATAAGCTTTCAGTTCAGCCAAGTACTTAAGCTCACCGTGAGCAGAAAGAAGCAGCTAAACAGAGGAGCACAGGCTAAGGAGGTCCAGCCAACACCTATGGGCAATGTTAGAGTGACCATCAAGCCTCTATTCTATGTAACCAGGGGGCCACCAGGCCCCATGGCCTTTGAGCCCCTTCTCATTCACCCAGTGTGCACTATGGGGACTCACCAGCAATGACAGGAGGAGGATCACTCTGTCCAGTTGGGCATGTCTTGGGGTTTCTCCCTTTCCTGGGCTAGATTACAAAGGAGAGTGGGTAGGGAGGGCAAAGTGGTAAGATCTGGGATGGGGGGAAGACTCCAAAAGAACCCAGGTGCTCTGGGTTTGGGAGAAAACATGAGGAAAAGCCATGCAGGGTGGGAAAAGGAGGTGGTGCTGAAAGGAGGGTGATGGAGAGGAAAAGGATGGAGATGAAGAGAGAAAGATGAGGGGAAAGAAATGAGATTGAGAGGAAAGGAGGAAAAATGGGGGAGAAGTGGGATTAAAAAAAAAAAAAGCAATAAAAAGGGTTCCTGCTCTGGCAGGAGTTGGACTAGATGAGCTTTTGAGGTCCCTTCCAGCCCCCTAACATTCTGTGGTTCCTCACTGGGCCCTTTCACATACCTTTCTTTACCTCCCCAATAGAACAGTTCTAAGCTCTTAAGAACCAGCAGGGTTGCAGCATTCTGAGACATTAACAGATGGGTAGCAAACAAAGTTTGTGGATTGCTTTGGAGTGTGTATTTTTGTCCAGACTCAATAACACATGTGTGTGGAACAACAATGGCTCTGGCATTCGCACACTCTCCTTTTATTTCCTGACTGCAGTCAGTCGGGTTGCTACATCCTATGTATCAAAAGTACCTAAGACAACATGTTACATCTGGCTTAACTTACCTTGCTCCTCCTGCTGCACAACCTGAATCGTTTTCCAGCTAAATTGTACTTTCCTTGTAACTTGGCCGGTGAAAATAAAAAGGAGCCCAAGCCCTCCACATACACCCATGCAACCTGCACTTTCTGAGGGGCTGTTGGAAGGAAATTTGCATTCATCTCAATAGAGGAAGGCAACAGCTTTGCTAGAGTCCAGGGTAAAGTGCATGTGCTCTGTCCATAGGCAGGCCACTCAGCCAGGGGTTTTCAAAGCCTAAGGCTTGATTGCCACTCAGAAATTAACATGCTGCAGGCTGTTAGACATCAATCAGTAGAGCATCTGATTGTTATACACGAGTTCTCCTACTTATATGCTCCCCAAATCCACAGTACCCATTTACTCACCTTGCTCCACCTTGGGCAAGGCTCACACAGTTTCAAACGGGGTGGCCTATCACATGTCAGTTAATTTCTCTTATCTTGGACTACCTATATTTAGTTCTTCAGCAATGCCACCACATAGATTTCCCCTTCCTCCAGTAACCCTTTGATGCAAGACTATTCTTTGAAGGGCTTCTGCCACTCTTACAGCTCTTAAATACCTTCCCCCATTGATCCTATTACTGTGATCATCTTCTTCCCCAACCTGTAACAAACAGAAGCTTTCAGAGCTGAGCCCACTGATGCAGACCACTAATTCCCAACTAGCACAACCCAAGACCTTATCCTGGAGTTGACAATGACCTGCTCGACATTGTTCCCAAGAACTGCTTTCTGATGCATTTCAGTCCCAGAAGGGACACCTCAAATCACCTCATTTCTTCCTAAAATAAAAAAGAGGTTTTACATTTCAAGCAAACCACAGCTGATATTTGATGAGGTTTGCTGTTATTTTTTACATATGCACCTCTTTGCTATTTAATTTGAGGTTTACTGTCTGTATACTGTTTCTAAGGACTGAAAATGCCCTTTGGAAAGGTCTAATATAAACACTAGCAGGAATCTGGACTATTCATAGTCAACATTCATTTTGCCAGCTCACAACTCAAGAGACTTCTATCTTGTTTCCAAAAGACTCGCAGTACCTTTTCTAGCTTGCAGTAATTTTGAATAAAAAAAAAAAAAATCAGAGTTGTGCAAAAGTGCTTGCATTTTTATGTTATTAGACACTGTCAGTTAATGCACTAAAACTTCACTCAGGTCACTCAAGGGAACTGCTTCACATTACAGTAGAAAGTTAAGGGGTTTTTATAATTACTGTTTGAAGTTCGATAGTGTTCAGAACATTGATCTTAAAAATCCGAAACCATCAAGCCAAATCCAGCTCTTGACACAAGATGCTGAAATTCTGCTGAGACTAGTGGCACCATACCTGATTTACAGAATATAAAGCTGGTCCAGCATTTCCTTTCCATATCCACAGACAGGTCAGATTTTAGATCTAGTATTAGAGGGTGTGCTAGCTTGAAGCAAGCTAGAGTGTTTTGGTGAGAAGGACTAGATTATAGACTGTAAAAAGAAAAACAATGGTGATGTGTACTTCTCTCACAGACTTGCTGAGAAGTATAGGAACAAGAAATAAAAACATTAGATAACACTCTCGCCATCACTCTCGCTGGGGCTGCTGGCTGAGCTGCATCTCTCTAACTTCACCCTCCGTTTTGGGCTAACCCACTTTGCTTCTTAACCTCTGGTCAAACCTCTATTTTCCCTTGGGACTGGGGTAAGGTTCAGAGGGGTAGGGGAAGGTGAAGGGGTGGTTAAGAGCCCCTCCTGGGGACTCAGGTTTCTGGGAGGGGAGTTGTGTTTCTGTATTACCTTTTACCTTGTATATTTCAGTCTATAACTGTATATACTGTAAATATCTGCTTGTACATTTTGCTAAGCTGTAAATATAAGCTTCATTCATATTTCCAGAGCTGGCTGAGCCTAGTCTGGGTGATTTCTAAAGTGGGGGCGGGGGGGGGGGGGGGGGGGGGGGGGGGGGGGGGGGGAAACACCCAAACCATCACAGAGGGTATAAATTCATTCTCTTTGGTCTCATTTACCCCAGGCCCAGCACCAGCCTAATACTTTCACACAGAAGAAATTTTAAATTCAGTGATCAACCATATTTTCTCAAGTATTCCAAAGCCAATCCAGTTTAACCCTTAAGTAAGAACCTAGCCCATTATGGGCAAACAATGGTGGCAGCAAAGTCAGGAGTGAGCAGAGCACCAGTAATTTTGATGTGCTCTTTTGGTTAGATGCTATAGAGGAAGAGCTCTGGTATTATTAATAATAAGGACCTAGCAGCATGCCTTCCTCCTCTGTGCTCCAAGTACTCAGTGTTACCAAAGAAGCTGGCACTCAACTCTATTTGCAACTAGTCCTACAAAGGTGAGAAATAGTCAAGACAATCTTACAACAGTTGCAAATGAGAGAACTGCTCTGATCTAATTTGGCTCAGAAAAGGCTACCTAAGGTGTAGTTAAAGAGCAGTAACAGTCCAATAAAATCACATGAGTACACTTTCAAATGGCACATGTGGAAATTCTTCAGAGGTTTAATGAACTCTGCATTTACTTAACTAATTGGTGCTTGAAGGCCAAATTTTCCTTTCTTGTCTCTTACGTTACTTCCCTTTCACCAGTATAATTTAAGTTGCTTCCCATTTATAACACCATCTAAAAGTCAGAAACACACTCTCAAAGTCTACAGCAATAAACAGTGCATCAACAAGGGAACCCTCCCCCCCCAAAAAAAAACCCAAACAAACAGCATAACAACACCTCAAAATTAAAAGGCAACTCAACCACACACACTGCAGATATTGTTATGACCGAACTTAGTCCCTCAGATTAGTCTGGTTCAGAGCTGACAACAAAAGTGTGCCTGGCCTTGCTACCTCTAAACCAAGCTGTCCTCTCAGGCTTACTGGCTCTTATGGACTTTTGGAAAACAGCCAGTGGGTGTTTCATTTAATGGCAACACCTCCTACCCAGGCCAAACAGGCTCCTTTCTTCAGTGATGTACACTTGGCTAGGCTACATGAGAGCACCACATGGTCTTGGAACAGTGGAGAATAAGGAATATGACCTCAGACAATATTGTTACATGGAAAAATTAAGTTTCAATTACTTTAAAATTCAGGTGAGGCCAAAGTGACTCAATAAGTGTTCCTACTAAAGATTCTTTATCCCACCCACCATGGCCATCAGTGGCATTATGCATAAGTACAGAGATCCAATTCATCAGATTCCAATCCGATTGCCATAGCTAAGGGACCCTGGAACAGCAGAAATAACTGTTTAGTGTCTTGGAAGATGTGAACTCCACTGAAGCTGTGAAAGAATGTGTCACCTTGTGCCACTTCTCCTACAGCAAAACAATCAAGTCTGCTCACCCTGAACAACAGGCATGAACAAAGCAGGCCCTCCCCAACCCCAGATGTAAACTGCTGCTAAGTTAAAAAGTGTTAGTACACTTCTGCTAAGTTAAAAAGTGTTAGTACTGCATATGGCTGTAGATAACTATGCTCCCACCAGCCCACTTCTTCCCACAAACACTAGAGAAGCAGTTGACAGGTGGAAAGTTCTCAAGAACAGGTGGGAAAGCAGTGAAAAGAATGCAAGAAATTTCACCATAAAGCAAAGCACTCTAAGGCTCAAGGTTAGACCATCTGACTCTCTGCTAGCTCAGAGGTCCTGGAATTACTTCCTGCAGGACACCTGGAGGAGCATATGCAAAAGTAAAAACACACCAAAGGAGCCTTATATACATTCCTCACTACATTGTCCAAACAGGAATTTCCACCACATTTATTAAAATACATCCTTTTGGAAAAGTGACAAACTCCAGATCCCACAAAGGAAACTCCCTACTCTGCTATGAGTTGTAATCAAAAATAACCAACCACCAACCAACTTCTATTTTTGCTCCTATTAAATAAGGCAATTCAGTTTAGAACAGCTAACTTGCTGTCAGAAGACGTGACCAAGCTCAAGGAAAGAAGATATGACCAGGCACAAGAAACACCCTCTTTGAGCACTCTCTTTTACCATCAACATTGGAATTCCACAGAAGTTAAACAAATCTCCTCAATTTCTTCCCATGTAAAATGGAATTCAATGCTTCTCAGATTTCCTTCTTCTAAAATACCTCAAAGGGAAGCTCAGTCTAAAAATGAAAACACATCATTACTTCCTCAACAGAAGTCTGATTCCAAAGTGAATACAGCACTTCTGCTACCATTATCATGACATGTAACTCATAAGTTTGGTTTAACATTCAACTCAAAAGACTGGTACAATAATTAACTGGAGCTGGCTTATTTTAACTTTTACATTAATTTGGCAGACCTTACTTGCCTGCCTTAAAGGATAAGGCAGCACATGTGACCTCACTACAGAGTCTGTATCAAGGCATAGAATACAATTTCAAAGTTTCACGTATGATCAAGTTGTTCTGCACAGGATCACAGGATGTCAGGGGTTGGAAGGGACCCAAAGAGAACATCGAGTCCAGCCCCCCTGCCAGAGTAGGACCATACAGTCTATCTCAGGTCAGAGGAACACATCCAGATGGGCCTTGAAAGTCTCCAGAGAAGGAAACTCCACAACCTCTCTGGGAAGCCTTTACTGTAAGGGGCACAGAACAGTGGAACAGAAGTCCTCCCTTGTGTTGAGGTGGACCCTACTGGGCTGCAAATTCCATCTACTGCTGCTTGCCCTATCACAGGGAGCAAGTGAGATGAGCCTGTTCCCCCAGCCTTCAGATATTTATAAAGAGATATCTCTGCTAGCTTATTAGTAAGGTGGAATTATCAAGTCGAGAAAAACAATGAAAGAAAAGGAGCAGGTTTTAAATCAGATGATTAGACACTGGGCCAAACAAGCAGGAGCTTCCTCCTTCTCTGCTGTTTCTTGCTCTTCTCATACCATATTCTCAGTTCAAAGGAGGCTAGCCACTACAGGTGTCATGAACTCAGTGTTATGGATACAGCAGGATGGAGAAATGAAGGCTTGATTAGCATTGAAGGACACAAAGATCTTACCTTTACCTCCCCAAATATTGCCAACTGCAACTCACCAAGAGAGGAGTTATTTAGGACAGAGAGGGACATTACCCACCAGAATCTTTGTTGAAACAGGTATTTCTTCCCCCAACACAAACTATAGAAAGGAATGTTATTTTGAGCTGCTTTGAACTTGAGTAAGAGATAGCTTTTAGTGCCACAGCTCTTTTCTGAAGTATATGCACAAGATGAAAGTGAGATAGGTATGGAGTGGACAAAGTACTTTACTGCTGGTTTGCCTCTCTCTCTTTTTCTCCCAACCTTTTTTGGGGTTGTGTTTTGTTGTTGGGTTTTGATTATTTTGTTCCATTTTGGTGGGGTTTTTTTGAGGGGGAGATAAGGCAAAGAGTGGACCAGGAAGGAGGTGGTTTTTTTTGCAAACTCATGAGTGTAACATTCAGCAGCCAAGCTCAAAAGTTCGTGCTGCTCCTGCAAAAGAAAAGGACAAACAAGTCCTTTTCATGTTAGCTATGTCCAGCTGGAAATGTCACAGCTTTGTCACAATGGAACAAAGCATGCCTGGTGTCTGTTCTTTCAAAAGGTCTCTTAATTCAAACAAAAGAAAAATATTCACATCTGGAAGGGGTCATAGGCAGGGGGCAGGAGTGGAGGAAGCAAAGTTCAGATAGCAAGTCATAGCAGTTGCTGTTTGTCTACTTATTGTACTGACTGTTCTGGCACTTATTGATCCAGTTAAAGAAAGAAATCAAGAGTTAAAACAGCAATTTTATTATTGATTGATCTCACAGGGCCAGATGAGACACACCTCTTCATTTCAGCTCCATTCATCATGCTGGAACACTCATGCTGAGTGAAAAGACCCCTTGTGAACAGTCTAGCAGTAGTCCTTTCCCTTCGTTTCCCCCCCCCCCCCCTTTTTTTTTTAATAAGGGAAAAAAATACATGTTGTGTATGGAGTCCAAGTTTCCTTCAGAAGACCACGACCTCCACTTTCAACCAATGTATTTATTGAAACCTTGCCCTTCCCAGTGGGTTTATTTGACCATCTGTTTCTGTAAAGATTAAAACCATCTAATGACTGAAGAGGTGGGAGGCTGTATCAGAACTGTGCCACAGGGAGATCAAAACTTAAATGTCTACTCAGATCAGATTAAAGGAGAAGAGAATAAACTTGAGAGTAGGACTTCATTGGCTAGGCATGAAAGGCCAACAGTAAAAGCTTTCATTACACTTCTAAGTTTTCTCCTTCTTCAGAAACCAGTGCTTCTAAAGATGAAAAACCTCTCCTAGGCTGCCACCTAGCTAGTTAATATCTTGTATTGTCTTAAGAGCTACTTTAAAAGCCTCTTTTGCTCCAGCCCCTACTGCACTGACTCCTCCCTTCTGAGCTGATATTTTGTCAGTGGTTTCAAGAGCGATAAAAACTTGCTGCCAAGTCCCTTTCTTCCCCACAATGTGTTTTATAACCCAGCGTGTAGTTTAGCCTGTCTAAACACTGCACTAGTACACTGCCATCGGTTTCCATGGAGATGGTTAACTCCTCCAGAGCCAGTAAGCTTCAGTGTACCTTTTGCCCTTCCAGCACATGAAGAACATGACAGCAGTGAGTAAAATCAGCCTGCAGAAACATCATCACATTTTCCAGAGAGTTCTAGCAAACCTAAGGATATACTTTTGCTTCTGCCCATCACATAGAGTTGTGGTCTAAACCAAACTTGCATTAAGTCAAGTAGAATGCTCTTTCCCCTTGTGCTTCTCCTCTATTGCACTGCCATGATGTCTGAAAGCATGACAGCCTTACTGACATAAACTTTTCTGAACACTATGTCCTAGAGCAAAGCCAAGGCATGAGATATAATGAAGAGTCCTGAACAGAGAAAGGAGAAATGAAGGAGGTGACTTCAAACTCAACCAGACAAGCAGAGCAGGAAAGAGAAACTTTGTGCCCTAGAGTTTAGAAGCACTGTTACATGAAACTTCATAGTGTACCATAGTCCTAGTATGCATGTAGCAAACCTACACTGTCAGCATGTATTCATAACAAACAGCACCGTTTAAAGAAGTTGAATTAAACTCTAACTTAACCTAATATAACGTGACCTAATCTGAGCAAGTAAGTAGACCTTCTCTCAAAATACAGGTGCTGAAGCTCACATGCTGTCATCAGCTTTAGCTGTGCACAAATCATTCCCCAGTCTCACTTTGCAGAACAGACACCCTCCCTGGCAGTTGCCACTTGGGTGGCACGCCCATTGATCCAAACAAGGTGCCCAGGGAACCTTGAACAATGCTGCTTTCTGGAAGTATTCCCCAGTATAAAACTGTTTCATAAATATTTTCCAAATGATCATCACTGAAGCAAACTGTAACCTTCTCAGCACTTCTAATACGTGCCTGTAACAGTATGCAATGTTTTTTGGTTGGTT
This sequence comes from Pogoniulus pusillus, assembly GCF_015220805.1. Lineage (NCBI taxonomy): Eukaryota > Metazoa > Chordata > Aves > Piciformes > Lybiidae > Pogoniulus > Pogoniulus pusillus. The sequence continues at coordinate 11,626,184 of NC_087278.1, forward strand.
GGGGTTTTTGGCATTCAAGAGCAGACACACTATACAAACCAGACATGAATAATCAGGCATAACTGCAGCTTCTGTAGAAGAGTTAAAGGCAAGCCAGAGATGTTTTGTGGTGAGTAAGCTTAGCTAGCTTGAGAGACTCGCTGGCCGGAGTGATAGCAGTGAGTGTTCTGCTGTCCTGAGAATCATTTTCTATTTGACTCCCATACTAGTTGCCTGGAAGACTTCTCTGCATATTCTGCTTGAAGACAGTACTCTGTGAACACCAGCACTGCAAAGTCCCCCCACCCTTTTTACACTGCTACTAAAACAACCCATGGAGGGGCAAGAAGACTTCACTCACACAGTCCACTCATGATTGCTGAAGTGACAGCTGGTATTTACTGTTATTTGGACATGTGTCCACATAACTCAAAGGACACCACTTACTGATTTCATATACTTTGCCACAGGGCAGTATCTGATTAACCATCCTTGGCTACAAAACAAAGAACTTAAGACCAGATTCTCTATTACCTTCTCAGAGATTTTGGGTGTTCCCCTTGTCCCCTGTTTAAAGTTAGTGAAGTCCCTGAGGGATGCCAAAACCCATAGCAGAGAATATCAAGCAGAATCCAGTAAAAAATGTGCTCTCCAAAAAGTGCACATTTGCACACCTCCCAAAGCTGCAAAGATCAGAACACAGCAGGCAAAAAGCATGGAGACACTTGCTACCTGCCGCTCCAGCCCTCCCTGAAGTTACTGGTGCAGCACCACAAGCCTCACCTGAACTGCACCTTCCAACACCAGCAACTGCAGTTGGTTTCTTGGTTTCAGAGAACTAGTCCTAATGTCCTAATCCTATCTCCTGTTATTTGTCACCAAGTTGTGAAAGAAATGTTGTCTGCCCATACCTCCAATTATGGTTTTGGCTTGTTGTAGGAAACAGGCCACTCTTATAGTTGCTGATTTCTTTAAAGCATTTCTTGGAGGGGCTGCTGCCACTGTCATGTAACAGGATCTCCCACCACAGCACACCTTCACTCCCCACCACCTCTCAGAGGTCTGCCACCACACACCTCTCTTCTTCGCACCCCAGATGCACGCAGAGCCGTAGCACACGCTGAAAGGTGAAGTCATCCCTCACCATTTTAACCTACCCTTCCTCTGGGTTCACAGAGTGACTTCTAGGGCCAGTGCTTACTTGTGGTGACAACACAAGTGCTGCGCGCACCCCCTCGGGGTCTCGCAGAACTTTCCAGGCGCGCAGGCTTCGCGGCAGCGGGGCAGGTGCCGCCTGCTCACCAGAGGAGCCTCGTCTCTCCCTCGCGGAGCCCTGTCGGCTCCGACCGGCGGCTTCACCCCGCGGTGACTGAAGGGCGAGGCGAAGGCGCCGCCTGCCCGCGGTACTTACCGATGTCAGAGTTGCAGAAAGCGTCCTGCGGGTGGATGGGCACACAAGTGCAAGCCTCCACCACCAAGTCACGCAGGCTCCAGCTGCAGAGGAACACAACGAGGAAGCTCAGCCACGCCGTCATGTTGCCCTCCGAGGTGCCTCCTCACTTCTGCGGAGCAGGAGGGCAGCCGCTGTTTCGCTCGCCTCACTTTACTCTCACTTCTTAAGAGCCCACGCTCCAAGACCTGCCTGCCTCCTCACACCGCTCTTCTCATGCTCTCGCTAGCTTCAGCAGCGCAGCCCTCGCTCGGTGAGACAGTACGAGCCTGAAGGCACAGCAAGTCTGCAGCTCTCAGCGGCCAAGGAGTTGCGGCACGACACCGAGCTGCGCGGAACTGCACTGCACCTCGCAGGACCGATACACGGAGGAGTTATAGCCTCGATCGCGCCCTCTCGGGCTCCGGGGGCGCCGCCTCCCCAGACCAATGGGAGTCCCGCATTACCTCATCGGAGGGAGAGGCCAGCGGCCCGGGGCGGGGCCGCGGATTCCGCGCCTTATACGGAATAGTGCGGGGAGCGCCTTGCGGGGGGTGGTGGGGCAGGTAGGCGGCTGTTGCTGCTCCGAGAAGTTCTCTGTCCCCTGCCTGTGTCCGTTCCAGCTGCTCTGAGAAGTTCGCGTTCCTCCGCCGACTAGTGTCGCTGGGGGAGTCCAGACTCTTAAAAGCTAGTTGTACCTTCGAGGTATCAGCGACTTTCTGCCCCCTCCCGCCGCCGTCTGCGGCCCCGAAAAGCCCCTTGCCGCCGTAGTTAGTACCTGCCTCTGCCTGCCACCCCGTTCCGCAGGGTAAGAGGCATCCGGAAAACACACGCGGGATTCGTGGTTGGCTTGGACAGCTCGGGCTGCTTCCCTTGAAAGCTGCTCGTCTGCCTGCAAGCTTCTTTGAAAGTGGAAGAAGTGAAATAGCATTCTACAGCGCTTTCAGAAAGCGACCAGAAAACACAGGAGGAGTGGGTGCTGCATGTGGCTTCTTTTCCTCTTTTAATAGGCTGTGAAGAGAAGATGGAGGAAAAGAAGAACATCTAGCTGAACTGTAAACCAGGATTTTGTCCTATGGTTTTTAACCTACTCAAATTCTTCTTCTCCTCCTGTCACCCCACTGCCGTTACTTCTTCTCAAGGAGGCTTTGGGTCAGAAAAGGATCAGAAACTGCTAAGACCAAGCTGGAAAAAGAAGTCTCATATCTACACACGTGCCCCCAACACCTAATCTCAAAATACATTTTAGCAGAGCATCTTTAGTGGAATGTACACAATAGTCCTGTTTTATTTTTCCCTTATCTCCTTTTGGAACTGTAAATTTCTCTCAGCTGTAGAAATGTAAATGTTATAGAAGAGCTGGGACTGTAAGGAAGCAGACTGCCAGCTGCAAGATACAGACAACCTTATTATCCTGCAAAGGAGACTGAGGGGTGATTAATCACGGTATCAAACCAGTATATATAATGTCAGAGTACTTTCCATGGGGTTTACAAGACTTAAGCATGTCTACTTATAAATTATGCTGGTATTAAAGGCCAGGGACCAGCTGTCCTAAATTTCTAAATAGTCAGCTAAGTCTTCAGATTTGTAATTCCACTCCATCTGGGTGAAGCACAGCCTGCCTACACCTTTTCTTTAATCATACCATCCATATAAAATTAAAGCCTCCAGTCATATGGAAACACAGGCTTTTATTTGGAGCATCAGTACACGTACACAAAACTTCAAGATGGGTGTTGCTAATAGAGATCAAGGTCACAATGCTAACAGTGGGAAACACAGGTTCCTGCCCTTGCTGTGACACAGACAACCTGTGTGGCAGCTTTATCTTACCTTGCTTCAATGGGATGAGATTTAACAAGGCTAAGTGCAGGGTTCTACAATTTGGCCACAACCACCCCAAGTAGTGCTACAGGCTGGGGACAGAGTGGCTGGAGAGCAGCCAAGTAGAAAGGGACCTGGGTGTGCTGGTAGATAGTAGCTGAAGATGAGCCAGCAGTGTGCCCAGGTGGCCAGGTGGCCAAGAGAGCCAATGGCATCCTGACCTGGATCGGGAACAGTGTAGCCAGCAGGACAAAGGAGGTTATTCTACCCCTGTACTCAACACTGGTCAGGCCACACTTTGAGTCCTGTGTCCAGTTCTGGGCTCCTCAATTCAAGAGAGATGTTGAGGTACTGGAATGTGTCCAGAGAAGGGCAACGAAGCTGGTGAGAGGCCTGGAACACAGCCCTGTGAGGAGAGGCTTAGCGAGCTGTGGTTGTTTAGCCTGGAGAAGAGGAGGCTCAGGGGTGACCTCATTGCTGTTAACAGCTACCTGGAGGGAGGCTGTAGCCAGGTGGGGTTTGTCTCTTCTCCCAGACAACCTGCAATAGAACAAGGGGACACAGTCTCAAGTTCTGCTGGGGGCAGTATAGTCTTGATAGGAGGAAGTTCTCCCCAGAGAGAGTGATTGGCATTGGAATGGGCTGCCCAGGGAGGTGGTGGAGTTGCCATCCCTGGAGGTGTTCAAGAAAAGATTCCATGAGGCACTTAGTGCCACGGTCTAGTTGATTGGATATGGCTGAGTTATAGGTTGGAGTGGATGATCTTGGAGGTCTCTTCCAATCTGATTGATTCTATGATTCTATATGATGGAAGCTTCTCAGGAATGTGTATTGGTATTGGTGAGCATACTCTAAAAAATGGATGGTGTCAAGGTGCTAATGGGTCATATATACATATATAAATATATAACATATGAAGCAGGGTATTAAACAGGACAAATCATTTAGGCATGTTAGTGTCTGAATCATTTGACTCTAAATTGCAATATGAGAAACGTTATGCAAAAAGCTCCTTAGGTACTTGGGCAGTCAGCTTAGGGTACTACAGCTGGAGCTGAACCGTTCAGATTGGACTCTCATTTCAGTCTCATGGGATGCAAACAAGAAACGACTCCACTGCTCTCAACAGAGTAATGCAGAAGAAAAATGAGGCGTGCCTGGCACTCTCATTTTTTATTTTGTAGTTGTAAAATGTTTGATCTCACCACCATCATGATACACCTGGTCTAGCAACATCTCAAATCAGTACCTGAGAGAAGTGGAGTTATTCCCTAACCTGACACTGGTGTAAATAAGAGTGAGTTTGGCCCACACACAACTTGATTATAATCACAGTTCCAGCACCAACTCCCTTCACTCTCTGGCCAAGTAACTCCTCCGAGTTATGTTTCTTCATTTCTGTAATAACCACTTTCTTGTGTGTTCTGTGGACTAGCAAGCTGAATGCTTTGTAACAAGCTTTAAAAGTGCTGGGTGCTGTGCAAATGCTAAGAATTACAATACACAGATGCAGGACACATTCAGAGGAGATTAAAAAGCAAACCCTTCCATCATCTTCTCAGTTTCTGAAAAGGGGGAGGAAGGGGGCTGGAAGTTATATTGGGCCCTCCAAGCCATGGCAGTGAGACCAACTAAGCTTCTTAAAGCAAGACTAAGTTTGTGTTGATTGCAAGAACTACTTCACTTCCCAGATATAACCCAAAGAGTGCAAATAATACTCAGGAAAGCTCACTCTGGCCAATGCCCTGCTGGGAGGCCTTGGTTATATCGTTTAACCTGCCTATACATTAATTGTATCAGCTATAAATAGAGATATTGTATATTATCCTCTGTGAATATGTATTAGATACTTGATGTTAGCCTGTCTCCTTTGAGACTTGCCAGTAAAGTCCGCTCTGGAAGAGCCAGGATGGGTTTCTGAGTGTTTACATGAGAAAAAATTGATAACATCAACACAGAAAGTCTGTGAAGGTACTGAAAGGAGTATCTTATAATTTCCTCCTCACTGCCCTATCTGTGTGGGAGAAACTGCAAAGGGAAGAAATAAAATAAAAACCAGCAGTCAGCTCCTTCACCTAGGTGAGGCTCTCAGCCTTATGTGACCATAAAATACAAATCAGAGAAAGAAAGAGAAAGTAGAGACCGTGATCTTCATATGAGAAAATCAGAGTTCACATTTGGTTAATGTTGCCAAATAAAGAAATCTGTGTTATTCCAGTCCTCCACCAAGAGCACACTGTTGAACACAATTAAGGATCTCTCTGCTTTAGTGAGCAGCCCCACTGCTCCATGCTGTGATCGTGTCAGATCCCACAAGCTAAGCATGACTGGGCTGGGTCAATAGTTGGTGTGAAAATTGCCAGGGAAACCATGTCCTGCAGGTGTTGACTGAGCAGAAGTGGCCTGCCCTCCATTCTGCATGGATGTGTGGAGACAGTGCTAGGGGGCACTGCACTGCAAGAGATGGTTGCTTTTCTGGCAGATGAGGATAGATTCCTCACAACATCTACTAAAGAACTGCCTGTTTTGTAAAGGAAAGATGTGAAGTTAAGTGTCTCAGTTAAATTGCAGGAGCGAGAACTACCTTATGCTCCACAGATATTCACTGCAGTTTACAACAGGAGCATATTAACGGCATCATTTTCCTTCCACAAGTCCTGCTTGTGGCTGGAAAAGACTATCGCAGAGCTAGCTGCAGAGACCAAGATAAAAGCACTTTGGGATATTCCTTCAAGAGACATAAGATGTTGCTGTAAATGAACTAAGGACATATTTGCTTCCTTTGTCATCACATTTCTTTGTGAGGGATGCCAGCTGCTTCAGAACAGACAAAAGCATCTGCATGTAAGTAGTAGAGAAGGGGCTTCATCAAACTACAGGAACTTGTGGCCAGAGAGAGAGAGAGATAGGGAGGGAGGGAGAGAGGGAAGGAAGGAAGGAAGGAAGGAAGGAAGGAAGGAAGGAAGGAAGGAAGGAAGGAAGGAAGGAAGGAAGGAAGGAAGGAAGGAAGGAAGGAAGGAAGGAAGGAAGGAAGGAAGGAAGGAAGGAAGGAAGGAAGGAAGGAAGGAAGGAAGGAAGGAAGGAAGGAAGGAAGGAAGGAAGGAAGGAAGGAAGGGGGGGAACACACACACACAATGAGAAAGAAAAGAGAGAGAGAAAGAAATACCCCAGTACTACTACCACCACCAGGAAGAAATCCCCGACATATGTAGTGGCTGAACACTCCAGTTCATCACCAGACCTCAGCTGGCTAAAACTGAACATGAAGTCATGAACTGAATGAAGTCAGAAGATTTCAGCCTGTGGTGCAAACACTCCTGCCATCTCCTTAACAATATATTAATTTATAAAGCTTCAGAATTGTATTACGGGCATTTTTTTCCACTTCAACTTTTTAACAGTAACTTGACTTGATTCATAAGTATGGAGTCCTGCCATTAGCGTTCTAAATTATCCACCTGACAAGTTGCTCAGAATCCTTCTTTTTGTCCTAAAAACTTTTCTTGAAGTTGATGATTCTCATATCTTTTATATGAGCTCAGCATCATACCCTGTAGCAGATTCCATTGGTTTTCTCCTTTTATACAACAGATGGGAAAGGATAGGGCCTTTTGGAGCTACCTGATGTCCTTTTTGACAGCACACCCATGCCATCTCACAGAGACGTCATGAGTTGCCTTAGCAAAAGATTGATTCTCCTGTTGCCTAATTTTATGTTTCCTGTTCAGAATGTCTTTTTTATTTTTACTGAGGCTGTCCTTCAAGAAATTTTTTTGTTTAAAATATTTGTGTTTGCTATGATTTATAAATGTGAAAAAGGACAAAAAAAACCCTCCATCTCTAGTAACTCCTCCATTTTATCAGTGGACTTCATATGCTACTTAAAATAAGAGTCTTCAAAAATGTCTTTGATTCTATAAATATATATTTTTTTTAAAATCGTTTGATCTCTTTCTCTGAGGATGCAAAGGAATTACGTCACTTTCCTGTCTGCAGGCCAGACATAGGTAACACTCTGTCCCATTCCCAAGCTTTTAATTACAGATACACCATTAAACCTTCGTCGGCTCTAACGCTTCTGTACTGTGTTCAGTCTTCAAGCATCCTTTACAGCTTTTGCATACCAAGAGCACCCAGCCTTGGGGCACACCATAAGCACCATGCTTGGCCAGGACTGTAGTATATGAAGTCAGTCCCTCAGTAGTGTGAGGATCCTTCAATCAGGCTACGCTGTGGCATCAGCTGCAGAAGGGCAACCAGGAAATATCCTTTAACAGCCTTATCACGTTGAAAATGTTTCCTGCACATGACTGCGCTCTTTGGCCCCAATCCAGCGTAACAGTAAGGCACATGTTCAACTTTAAGCACACAAAATGTTCTACTGAAGTCAACAGGACTATTTGCATGCACAAAGTTAAATATAAGCTTAAGTGCATTTCTGGATCAGGGCCAAAGGGCTCAGTACCATTCAGGGTTCAAGCCAATAGGCTGTGATTAGATGGTCTCACAGAGTCTGGGGGGAGTACACAATGTGATTTGCTTGGCTCTACCTGTCTGTGCGTCATTCCAAGCAATTAATTTTCTCTCAGTTTTGTTTATTGTAAGTTTTCCACATTTCTCTTGTTTTGCTTTCATGCTCCTGTAGCCATTTCCATATTGAAGTTTTGGGGTTTTTTTCTTTTTTTAAACCCTTCTAAACTGCATCAATAGCTTTAAGTGACTGAACAAAGAGATTTCAAATAGATGAAGTGCTTCAAATGGCAATAAGAGTTGGTGTTCCCAGAGCTTTGGAAGCTCACACTAAGCAGAGAAGAGAGTGAGAGCAATTGAAAATCACTTTTCTGTTGTTCCTTTGTATGAACTGGTTTCTGGCTTATGCAATGCACAGTAATTAAAATTACTGGAATGCCTCACATTTTTAAGTGAGCTTTAAGGCAGCTCTATGGCATTGTGGCCAACAGAGTTCATGAGCAGATCATGACTGCAATCAAAGTTTGACGTTTCTATCAGTCTAACTTGAAGAAGACAGTATCTCTGTAGAGGCCTTGGAGAGGAGTTAGAATGAGGAGGACTAGACACAGGAAAGCACTAATACCTGCTCCCTGCATTGTCTTCACAAGCAGCTGTGGGGCAACCCCTCCTTTTGCTGAGATAAGAGCCTAGATGTTGCCGTGGTCATCAGAGATCTCATTGCTTTCACTGTAGCCTTAATGTTCTGCCCAAATTCAAGCGTGGGACAGCATTTACACATTCTCTTTCTCTCACTATAATATCAGTTACTCCTAGAGCCTCCTTCTGTACAGGAAATGTGTCCTGTGGGAGAGAGTTTGCGTTTAAGTACTGGCTACTGCAGTTGCTGAATGTATTTGTGGGGTCCAACCGATGCTTAGTAGACAGAGAACTTGGCAGACTGGCAAGTCTCTCTGCTCACAGTGAGTGGCTTTCCCTGTGATGATGCTTACTACAATCAGCAGTTGTAAGGGAGTATCTTGTTGCTTTTTGCTCTTCCTGGCACAGTCCAGAATTTAGCTTTCCTGTTTTCCAGTTCTGCTATTGAGGGTGGCTGGCTGCTGCATCTGTGGTCTTCTCACGAGACTTGGTCTGAATTCTCACAATGAAAAACAGCCACAGAGGAGGAGAGCTGCACACAGCCTCTCTTGGGAAGGGAGCTGACTGGCTCAAGGATATGGCCTTTTTGGCATGTTGAGTGACCAGATCCTTCTCCCTTCACATCTCTGCCTCTCACCATTCTTCTGAGAACGTGGACAGAACCTGCTTCCTCATCTTCCAGCACAACCTTTCTACCCTTCTACACATCAGAAGGCACTGTCAGAATACTGTGATCTCCATATCTCTGTGTGAGTGCTGGGATGTTGAAAAAGATCCCAGACAGGATCCTGTATCTCTTTGACCATCCTGAGGCTAACAGAGCTGCAGTCCATCCGTATGCTGTAGTCCAGCTAGTCCCTAGCACATACCACTGGTTTTAAAGCATGCTAGAATACTCTGAAATGACTGCACTTATGAAAAGCAGAAAGAGCAGCACCAGGGGCTAGCATTCCTCTTCCTCTTACATTAATGAGACAGGGGAGACACTGTCAGGTCTGAAGGAAGGTTTTCTCTTTGCCTACAGAAAAGTGGCAGGGAAAATTGCTGTTTCTTGTTTCTTCTTCCACAAATTACAAAATCTTCCTGCAAGAATAACCCTGTCACCACATCCCCATAGGCCAGCTCCTACTTGTTTCTCACCTAAAACTCCAAATGAAGGTGTCAGCAACAAGAACAGGCTCAAATGATGCAGCCAGTGTCCCCAGAGAGAACAAATTCAGCAGTTGCCATCATGCATGCCTGTACATGGGTGTGAAAAGTGAGCAGCCATTCTTCTGTGGACCTCCCAACAGAGACCATTGCCTTGGCACAGGTTTTTTTTTCATCCATATTGACTTTTTCAATGCTTTCATTCATGTGATCCCAAACCAATGTTGTATTCTAAACAGCAGCTGACTGCTCACTTAGAGCAGGGCCTTCCCCCACATATTCAAGGTGCCAGCCAGAAGAAGCTATGGAATTTCTGATGTGAGATTTCAAGGACAGGTCTCTTTCTTCTCTAGAGCAAAAGGCAGCACTTCCTTTTCCTCTCTCTTTTGGAATTTTCCCCCATAAATCTCAGCATACAGTGTGAGCCAAAAGATGAGGAGGTGGTATCAGGAACAGTGTGGCCAATAGGATGAGGAAGTTATTCTTCCCCTGTACTCAACACTGGTCAGGTCACACCTTGAGTGTGCAGAGTATTCTAGCATTCTGTGTCCAGTTCTGGGCCCCTCAATTGAACAGAGATGTTGAGGTGCTGGAACATGTCCAGAGAAGGGCAACAAGGCTGGTGAGGGGCCTGGAACACAAACCCTATGAGGAGAGGCTGAGGGAGCTGGGGTTGTTTAGCCTGGAGAAGAGGAGGCTCAGGGCTGACCTCATTGCTGTCTACAACTACCTGAAGGGAGGCTGTAGCCAGGTGGGGGTTGGTCTCTTCTGCCAGGCAACCAGCAATAGAACAAGGGGACACAGTCTCAAGTTGTGCCGGGGGAAGTATAGGCTGGATGTTAGGAGGAAGTTCTTCCCAGAGAGAGTGATTGGCATTGGAATGGGCTGCCCAGGGAGGTGGTGGAGTTGCCATCCCTGGGGGTGTTCAAGAAAAGACTGGATGAGGCACTTAGTGCCATGGTCTAGTTGACTGGCTAGGGCTGGGTGCTAGGTTGGCCTGGATGATCTTGGAGGTCTCTTCCAAGCTGGTTGATTCTATGATTCTATGGTAGATCTGCAGTCTGAAGTGAAGGCTCAGTCATCCATTTCTTGTCTTGCTCTTAATGAACGAAGAGCAATACATTTATCAATGACCTTGTCAGGTTGGCAGTGTGAGTTCCACACTTGATGCATTAACATCAGGAGTGAAAAGATCAGTGTTTGATTTAGCAGGGATGTGTGAAAACTATATTCTTTCTCCACTGAAGACAGAGGAAACAATCTGCAGACTGTTCCACTTTATTCTGAAGACCCTGAGCTACCCCTTAGTTGTGTGCTTCTGAGGGATGTTTCAGAGTGGGACACAGAAGCATGGAAAGATATCACAGTGTAACTACAGAACCTTTCTGTTCATTTAGCAGAGTAACCTGGGCTTCCATTTTGTTGCGAGTGACAATGAGTATTGTGCAACAAGAGTTACTCTGTAACCACATACAGCATGTCTGAAAATGAAGCTGGGAAAGAGGAATGGAGCAAATTTGTGGTTTTCCTTTGCACTGAATGAAAGTATCTTTACCACAGACTGTAGGTCTAGGATTATAATCACGTGCTTCGTCATGAGAAGTTAAAACACCAGTGACAGAGTACAACTCTGAATTTCTCCATTTGTAGCAAGAGCAACGTGGTACCTCACAGTGGAGGTGCTCCTCTGAAGATGAAGCACATGCTGTGGTGGAGTTACTTGCACTCCACTGGCATGCTCAGAAAGAAAGACTTTCAATGCATAGCAGCAACAGCAGTGAGTTACCTAGAGCCAGTGGGAGCTGGGTATTTGCTGAATGTATACACAGATTATGTACCAGCAATAGAGCTATCAAGGTACCAAAGCTTGAGCACATGCCCTAAACAAGAAAGCCTCTCTCTTAGTGCCACTGATACTTCCATAAAGTCACTTCTGTTTGAAGGAATCTATTGTGCCAAAGAAGCAGGATCATCAAAAAGAGCATAGCCTGCCCCATGAAGTGAGAAGAAGCAGGTAGAAAAGGAGTTCTTCATTTGAAATGTGTTTCCCCATTCAAAATAAACCTTCACATCATATACATAAAGGCAACTTAGCCTACAGGGGCTACTAGAGCATTAGCTGTGCATGGCTATAAGCAAATAGCATCACAGAAACCTGGCTGGAGGAAGTAAAAACTTATTCCCAGTGAATACGAGAGCATTTCCTTCTCCTTGTGGAGCCAGAACCTAGCTCCTTAACTTAGCAATGACTCCAGCTCCTCTAAGGTGTTTCCACAAGTATTTTTAAACAACCAGTTGTACCATTCTTTTTTCCCCTTGAAAGCACAATCTAGGGGACAGGAGGACATAGCCATTCAGTTTTATTTTGAGAAAAGACTTTTGAGAATAGGAAGGACAAAATGAGAGAAGGTGGTACTGGGGAAGAAAAAAAAAGTCCAAACTTATGCTGTCAGGCATTTCTGGGAAGGAAAAGGGAGGGCAGGTTTTAAAGCCATGCCAATGGCTGGATGTAAAAGATAGTTCTCAAAGGATTCCCTTAATCAGATTCTGCAGAAGATAGGCTGTCTCTGTAATTCACTCCCTGTCTTATGCTAAGGCCATATGCTCTGGTCACATGAAGATTTACAGGCTCATATTTGCTGGCCTCAGAGAATCTAAAAGACTTATGCAAGCAAGTATGTTCTTTGATAACTGAGGCCTCACACAGCCCTGCTTTCTAAAGACTACATCTAACTGGATATATGGCCCCTCTAGGGCTTTGTAAGCCCTTCTGGGGAAGAGAGAAGGGGAGAAAAAGGAGGAGCTGCTGATCATTGCCATATGTCAGAAGCATCCCTGTCTGCTTGTGACAGCTGTGTTGTCACAGAGGCTCAGCTCTGTGTAGCCCCTCTGTTTCCATATCACTCTGTACTGCAGTTACAAAAGAGGAAAATGATGGCCAGTGGAGGGGGAAGGGGTGAGGGAAATCCTCTTAAATAACCACATAGGATGTCTGGGCAGGGATGTGAGCCAGGAGTCCTCAGAAGCAGTAGAATAAGTGTGAGTTTACCAAACAACCCTTTTCTTTCTTTGACCAGTGTTCCTCAGAGACCTCAGCACTCTGTTTCTCAGAGATAATTTTAGCTGCTTGTGGTTGGCCTGTTCCTAGTGTCCCTTTTCCTATCTTTTACACACACTGAACCTTGGGATACTCTCTGTGGGCTGACAAATGACGTGAAAACCTCTAATCTGCAGGTCAAACATAAAAAAACTGAAGTGGAATCAGGAAACTGGAAGCATAATTTGCTTTTTTCCAAATAAGGGAGATACATTCATATTAGAAGTTCTTTGCATACCAAGTCTGTGAGATTTTTTTTAAAGCATATGAGGGGAATGACTTATTCTTGAAAATTTGATGGCAACCACCAAAGATGTTACCATCCCATGGGCACTGCCTGTCCTATGCAGACTGTGACTGCCATGCTTTCATTATTTATTGCCACTGCTCTTCTCTAGGAAAACCAAACCCACATTGTCCCAGACACTGTACTAATATATATCAGGTGGTGTGAGTCCATGGCAAAGGGCACAGAGTACATGTTATAGAGGGTTCAAAATGAACACAGTGGCAATAAAGCTGTGATGCCAGCAGTGAAGGAGCTTGCAGCATGCGACATTCACAGTGCAGATACCACAGCCATGGAGGTCTGAATCTTTACCTGCTTTACACTCCTGTGATGATTTTATGCCAATGCATTATCTTCCACAAAAATTTGCTCAGCAACTTGTGATGGATCTGATGTCCAGAGGCATTACAGGGTATGAAAGGAAAGTAAAAATAGTAGTGTTCCTCCTATTTCCCAGAAATGTGGGCAACAGGCAGCATTTTTTCTTCCCTAAATTTCTTGTGGATTCCCTCATTCCTTCTGTCCATATACAAATCTGTTGAGGATAATCTGCAGTCCCAAAGTGTATGCTCAGAACCACATATGTGTGGGTCTGAGGACAGTAAAAGGGCATATGGATCCTTAAGGGATCTGGAAGAGATGCTGGCTCTGGTCTGTTAGAAAACTGAGTCCAGGGCCTGGAAATCAGATTAGTAACTTTATTTTTAGTTAACAGATTCAAAAAGACTTCAAATCAGGCGAGGAATCCTGGGAAGCTGTTTAGGAGGAGAAAAATGCAGCTATGGCCCTCAAGGACGGAAGAGCACTATTCCTTGAGCTGAGAGAGGGCAGATTTGTGTTATTAACTGGGCAGACAGCCCTGAGTTTGTGCTGGACTCGAAATAAAAGACTGACTGGAATATCTTGGACAAGACTTTCTGTAACACTGTGCTCTAGCTGGCAGGTAGCAGTCAGTTTGCATATAAGAGAGACCCAATGAGCTGCCCACAGCTCTTCCTTGTGCCTGCAGGTATTTCCTAGGTGAGGCTATGCTACACAAGGAGCCATTTTCCACTCTACAGAGACCCAGCCAGGACATTGCAGTCAGCATCTCTGTTAGCAGAGGCTTAGATAGGCTGCTTGCAGTAGGGAGAAGAGCAGCCTTGAGCAGAGAACATGTGGGGGCACAGGGACCATCTTGTATTGTCTTTGGCTTCCCACAGGTTCCTGGGAGCTCTACTCATTGCTGAAGGTCCCCTTTATTGTTTGCAACTTCTTTAACTTTCAGATGGAGAGAGATCCACTCCAAACTGAAGGAGTGAATGGAGAGAGATTCCCACATACACACCATCTACAGGTTTTGCTAACAATCCCTGGGCAGATGAACAGAGTCATGTGAGTTCTTGAAACTCTATCTGCTTTGGAGGACTAGTGGGTGTGGTGCCATGGACATAGCCAGATACATTTGCTGCCCTTCACAGAAAAGCTCACTGTCCTCCAAAGACTGAATATCAACAAAATCCTTCCTGTGGGGACTTCCAGCTCTGCCCGAGCCAGCTGTAAATTCCTTTGAGGCTGCAGCTAAGAAAACTGGAATCCTGGGAGGACCTTGGTACAGTTCCAAAACCATTTCCACTGAACCTTCCCAAAAATACAGTTTCTCTGACCCAAGAATGCGAGGTCTTTAACAATGGCAAAGCTGAAATCCTAGACCATTGGCATTAACCAGTATTATCCTGTTACTTCCTTGCACTCCATTTTGTCTAAGATGAAAATCATTGTCCCCCTGGGAGACAGACTGTCTCTTTGTTCCATTTTTTGTATAGCACCTGGCACAATGGCAGTGCTACACAAAAATGTTTTGAGCACTACCTCCATATAAGCAAATAAAATAAGTAGTGGGACTCCCAGGTCATTTGATGAATTTTTTTTTTGTTAGTTTTTTGTTTGTTTTGGGGGGTTTTGTTTTGGGGTTTTTGTGTTTTTTGGGTTTTTTTTTTAGTAGGTTATTTTGGAGTGCATAATCATAAAGCATCTGAGTTAGTACAGCAAAATTAATGGCTGCTTTAGCCAGGAAATAGGTGAGAAGGGAAGAAAACAGAAACTAGCATATAAATTGTGCTGGTTTAGAGTGGCTGGATCAGGGGATGGCAGAGAGCTCCTCAGGCAGTCCCAACAAAGCTGACAGTTCTTCAAACCCAGAACAGCTGGTAACCCTGACCACAGAACCCACCAGCTGCCTCCTCACCTGTCAGACCTTGGATTTTTGCACTCCATCCTTCACCATCTGTTTCTCCTTTTAAAGGGAGTGGTGCCTACCAGTTGGAATCCTCTGCATGAACCAGTTGAAAGGTTTGGCTCTTCTACCGTGGCAGGTTTCCTGCACATTTTTGGGGGCTTCCTTGCATGATACCATTTCTTTTCCAAACAGTTGCAGACTTTGCCTTTTAAAGGCAGAGGTTCTGAGAGGTTCTGAAGGGATGTAACACCTCTTGGAGTGAATGCATTCCCCCCAGAAGCCTTCCCCATGATGTTGTGTCCCTATATGTCAACAGTCTTCCCTCCAAGGATGGAGAATGCAACGTAAGACTCTCTCCCCTGCCCATAGTGCCTCAAAAGCAGTGAAGTCTTCAGCCAGCAGCCATCCAGGATAGCCTCAAGCATGCCAGGAAAGGCATGTCAAGGGTGGGAAGGAAGAGTGGCTGCACCACATTGTGTTTCAGGCACATTTAGTTGGCACATGTTGCCTAAAAGAATATTGGATGCTGACATACGTACAGGGCAGCTTCTGGCCTACTTGCACTTACACTGATAGCGATAAGTCAAAATGATGCAGCTACAGCCAGCTTCTAGGAGCATTGTTTCTCCATACTGCTTAGTCTGAGCGAAGCAGGGAACCTTAGCTGTACGTCACCCTGCTTGTATACACCAACTTCCCTGCCTCTTCCCACCGACCAAAGTAGGAGAGTGAATATTCCAGTGAAATCTTCCCACCAGGATGAAGACAGAAGACAGATAAAGAACAGCCAAATGGTGTACAGTGCTCACACTCTTGCATCTTAAACTAGCCCCACAGACTGAGATGAATTCGTTTGTGCTCACCTGAACTAGGCACAAGCACTGAAGGGGAAAGCTGTCAGGGCTGTTCACAGCTCTCAGCAGCACTTTGACAAGACTGGTGGGGTTTGGTTCGGGTTTGTTTTTCTTTTCAGAGATGAGAAGTTGGTCAACACCCCTAAACTCACCACCACCCCCAAACAGCTGTTTTGCCAAAGGGTGGAGACACAGACCTCCTGACTGAGGGTGGGGCATTTTGAAGGGGAGGAAAGTGGTGACTTCACTTTTTATTAAGTAAGAGCAGAGCAGAGTGTGCGTCACTGAAAAACAAGACTTTGGGTGGAGGCAAAGGCTCTCTGTAGCATTTTACACATAGAGCCTTCCACTTTGTGGGAAATAAACAGAACAACCAGCCTGAAGAGGGAGTTCAGAAAGTCAGAGATGTAGTAGGTCAGACACCTTATAATTTCGTTTAAGGGGATCGAAGGAGAGCACCATAATTTCGTTTAAGGGGATCGAAGGAGAGCACCAAGGTGAAAGATGAAGGTGGTTTGGGCTAGACTTCAGGAAACACTTGTCCTCTAGCAGGTATAGAGGAGCATGGGAATAGATTAAGTCCATGTGGATGGAATAATAGGGGAATAGATTCATGTTTATTTGAATAAAATTGGAGTGAAAAAGAGGGCTGGATACAACACTGCATCCAGCCCTTGCCCAGGCAGGGACAGCACCAGGGAAAGGACTGCTCTCTGATTATCCTGGGATGCAGTCAGCCTTGGCTAGAGTACCAATACCACCACAGCTCAAAATACCCTGCAGCCTTCTTTTACCTGTGTCATTAGCCTGGTCTCTGTGAGGAGTCTGAAACTGTAGAGGTGTATCTGGCTTGTCCCTTCAGTGGTGCCAACACACCATTTACTGTGCAAATGGAGCAGCTCTGGCAATTTTTTATACCAGTGAAAACTCTTGACCTAGCAGGAGAATTCCTTATAGACAGAATGGAGCTCCTCAAGCAGGATGCAGAGGTCAGCTTCCATAAGAGCAGACAACACTAGGCTCCGTGTACAAATATCACAAAGGATGGTGGCAGAACAGACAAAGGTGGCTTTCATAGGGAGTTAGCCACAAGGGGACTGCTGTTTTTAGGTTGGCAACAGCCTCTTCAACAAGTATCACAAGATTTGGATCTATCCCCCCAAATAATCCTTTCTTTGCAGTTGACTCCTACAGGGCTGTATGGGCAGCTCAGGCCAGAATGTAGTTGCACTCCCTTCTCCCTGGTTCAGTTGGCTTCTGCCAGTCATGACTACTACTGAAAGAGTCTCTCAAGCTGGAGAGCAGTCTGCTGTATTAAAGATTGTACCAGGCTGTTCTCATCGTCATGAGTCAAAAGCAGTCTTGGACTGCAAAGGCAAGTGTAGCAAATATTTTCATACTGTTTATACTGTTCTAAATGCACAGTCTCCAGAGTGGCCATCAGAACAGAAGCTGTTTCACAGACGGTTGTGGGATGGCTGTAAAAAGCCTTCCTAATGGCTCTGGGTAACACTGATGACACAATCACAATGTACCTCTGGCCTGGCTTACAGTGGGGACATAACCAGAACCAATTCTTTCCTCTCCTAGTCCTCCCAGATCAAACTCAGAACACCTTGACACCATCCTTCAGAGATATGACAGTGTGGGGGCACACCTAGCTAGCACAGCTACTGAAGCATAATGCATCAGTGCTGGCATGTGCTTCATTTGTTGGATATTTGCTCAGCTTCTTGCCTGGGCACGTTAGACCTGTCCTGATACCTAAACTATTGTGTTTAGTCTTGGGCTGCCACTCAGATGGGTTATTTTATATCTGATTCCTACACACCTTCACATACTGCAACTACACAGAGTGGGCATGCCTCAGATACCATCGAGTGTTCAAGGACTTTAACTTTTTTCTGTATGTAAACTGATACCTCAGTTCCATGGTACCAAATTCTCAGTGGCTCCTCACGCAGGCATTCCACAGAGACTCAGCCAGTCTCCAAAGAACTCAAGCAATAAGCTGCTTTCCTCACTCCTACCTCAAGTATATGAGAGGGGGGAATTAAAAATTTAAGGAAGCTGTAAATGTACCCTTCCTGCTAGACTGACTGATGGCTACAAAAGCAGTTCAATTTCTAAGAGTCACTGATACATAGAATTTTGTGTTCCCACACCAAACCTGAGAAAAGTGAATTAACTGAGTGTTCACAGAGCTCCACTGCCTTGATTACAAATCAGAAACAGCTTAGGAGAACGGCATTGTTCTGGAGATAAAGAAGAAAAGGACAAAGGAACATCAGCAAAATAACAGACATCCACCAACTCTCACAGTGATACTTGACAAAGTTCTCCCTCGCTGCTTGCTGACATCACTGATAAAGCAGACCACTGCTTCCCCCCCACCTCTAAAAATGCTGCTCTCACACCTGACAGTTTAGAGGCACTGCCACTCACCTGCTGGGTAGCAAAGGCTTTTTTCTTCGAAGCTGGATCTGAACTGGGATGGGACCCCCTGACCAGTCCCTCTGGCTTGCTGCTTCTCATAGTCATTCTGACTCTGGTAGCAGCTCCTCTTAACAATGCCAGCTAAGCATCCCCCATTGCCTGCAGTTCCTCCCAGGCACTCCCAATTCTCAGTGGGTCCTGGCTTTGTATTGCTCAAAGACAGTTTCCTAAACAAACTTTTCTGGCCTTTTGGTTTGCTTATTTTACTTCTCAAGACTACAAACAATTCCATGAAGCTAAGGGTGGTCATCTACTACAGGTACAGCTAGTCCTAGCTTTTCACACTTGCTGAAATTCTGTTATCCTGAAATCCTATTATCCTAATTTTTGTGATGAGATTGTTGCTGTTTTCTTACACAAATCTTACCACATGTGCTGCCACATAAAAGTCAGCATGTATAGGTATTAGGCCTGCCTCTAGGCTCTTTCAGCAACTTTTCTATCTAAATGAAGCCAGCAGAGCAGTCCCTCCCTTCTATCTCTTCATTCTCCTGGGCCTCCTTGTGGGCAGGCCAACAAAATATAAAGGAAAGCATTGTGTCCAAGATCTTAGTTCTTTGTGTCTTGTGGTCAGCTTGAGCAGCTCATCAGGAGTCACCACAAAATAGTAGTTGTCCTATATAAGACAGCCCTCTGCTTGCAACAGTTTAAGATCCTACTGTTAAAGCTGTGCCACAGACAGATGACCTCAGAAAGGGTAACGAGTTTATAACCAATTCCAATGCTTGTCTGCCCCTTCCCTGTTTTCTTAGAGTAGGCAATGTTGGCCTCTCAAACGAGGGAATTAGTAGCACTGTAGACTGGATGTATCACCCCTGCATGCTGAGGGTGACTCACAAAGTCAGTACGGCCCTAGCAGCTAAGAGGCACAATGTGTGGTGTTCTCAGTTACTCTTTTTGGCTACAGCATCATCGTATGCCAGAAAAAGGGCAGTGATGTCATGGCCATAGGTTTAGTGTGCAAGCAACGTATACAAGACTACAAGCTCTCTGTGATCTATTACTGCCACGCTGATGTAAGTTAGGGCATATATACATAATTAGCTGCCAGAGCCAAGAATGAGCCATTTGGAACAGATCGTTTCATTTCAAGTTTTTAACAAGAGTACTACTCAGTCCCAACAGGCTAGTTCGGGAGAGAGGTAGTACCTAGCTCAGCATGAAGCTATATAATTTAGCCAAGACCTCAGCTATGGAGACAAAAGTTTGGAATGTAGAAATGGGCAGACAAGCATGCCTCTGAAATAGCTTACATTTTTCTGACAATTAGCCATTGTTGCAAGTATTTACATTAAAAAGGAGCAAGAAAAAATCTCTGAGGCAAAGAAAGAAATTATTCCCAGTCATTTCCAAGACAATTACTTTGAAGCCTTTCTTAAGCTTCTATTTGAACAAGGCTTTTCTCCATTAGCTTCTGAGTGGAGCTGGGGAGTGTTATTCCTTCCTTTCACAAGTGTATTATGTGTATTTAGTGGTCCCTCAAAAGAGCCAGCACAGGAGGGGACATAGAGGCTAAGCATACAGTGACATTGTAATCGGAGGCCAGCCAGTGGGGTCATGCAGACATGCTTGCTCTAGCCTTAAACTATCTGGTGTGTGTGCTGATAACTGTAGCCATGGAGTTCATGGTACAGCTATTAGCAATTATACTCTCCCAGGGCCCTGGGCAGGTTTCGCAGCCTGCACTGAGCTCTGAGCTGCTACAGCTGCACTGCTGCTAGCACCCAGCTCAGGTAGCCTCAACTTAGCATGGGTGGGACCTACATGAGCTACTGTTTGTCTGCTTTCAGCATGGATGGCTGTGGCAAGGGTGACAGTTCCCTGCTTTATAAAACTCTGCCCTAATATATTGCCAGATGGCTCGTGGGTAGTTCAGGTGACAAGGCCTGCCTGTGTCCCACATTATGGCCTCCTTTCATCATTTGTTAGGCTAAGCCAGGATTGCTCTGCCCAGCAAAACAGGGGAAGCCCTGAGAATTCATAATATGAAATCTTATCTCAAGGGAAAAACAGAGGCTCGTGTGTAGAGGCTTGTTGAATTACACATTCCTGTAATAGTTTCCCAACACTGAGTACCAGAGGGACAGTCACACACTTCACTGCATGTTCCCAACAGGCTCCAGCCTTTATCTGCTGGGCAGGCCCAGACTGAAGTGCTGCCAGCCTCCTTGGAGACCAGCTGTGAGCCCCTTGGTTGCTGCGCCTCTGCAGTGGGCAGTAGCTTGGCAGAAGCTGGTGCAAAGCTGCCTGTCCGATTAAATTTGTTATTTTGCAAAAGGATTTAGCTTTGTTTGCTGGTTATTACTAAAGGAAAAAAATCCTAAGCTGTTGCATTAACCTAGGTTAAACCTTTCACGGGGTGAAAGAATCTGGTTCCTTTTCTTCCAAGTTGTAAACAAGGAGCAGAAACCTAAGAGAGGGCAGAGAAAATAATGACAACTACAAAAAAGGTTTTTGCAATATTATTTTTATTGCATTCTTTCTATTTTCCAATTAAAAAAAAAAAAAGGTCTTGCAATAAAATGCTGCCACATCAGAAGAGTTGCTGAGCATAGCTTCTGAAAATATCTGACAACAGGTCATCAGTCACAGTTTCAGACATACTTTAGCTCCCATATATACCTGCTGTCTCTTCAGGGATGTGCTAGTAAGCCCATCCAGAAGGGCATGTAGAATATAAAGCTGCTAAGAGATGTTAATTTCTTTCATACTGTTTTTTTTCCTGCACAAACAAATCAAAGGAAGCCAAATCCAATAAACCAATTATCCCAGAACAAGGCTCCTATGGACAAGATTTGCATTCCTTTAGGTGAGAGTATGGTTAAAACAGTAAAATGTTTTCTGTGAAGAAAGTTTTAAGCCAGCATAGACTAGTAGGCTGCAAAAGAAGATGATTATAAATGTACAGTTTGAGCACACAGACTAACCTCAAATACTATGGTAGTTGCAAAGCCTGGAAGTGCCTATAGGAAGTGCCCTTACAAGGTTTGCCTCTGAAGTTCTCATTTCCCTTCTAAGAGTCTTGCAATGTAGATAATTTCTTTTACAGGATTACTGCCACAGAATTAAGAAAAAATAGTAATCATACTTAATTTTATCCTTCTACTCAGTGAGTGGACATAGATCTTTTCTAGTACACAAGATTTAGATGATGCTCAGAGTAGAATGGCTAAAACCCCTTTTGAGTTCATGGTGTTCAACAAGATATCATATCTAACTGTTTCAGAAACATCAACAAGTTTGCTTTCACAGCGCTGTGGGGGATATTGTGTATTTCATAGATGAGTGGCCACTTGCTGAAAGTGCAAAGTCAAAAGATTTTGGGTGCCTGATATAGAATATAGAATGGCAAGGACTCAGATTTTCACAGGTTTCAGCATCCTGCAGCACTTTGTATTCAAATCACGGAACACAGATGCAGTTGCAACCTTTTGCAAGTCAGTTGTGGTTCAGCCATTCTGGGAGTGCAGTGGCAGCTTTGGTAGTCTGCACCAGAGTCCAGGTCTCCCCACCCTTGCCCTGCAACAAATCAGCTATGGCAACACACAAACACATGTGCATGCACACTGAGCTGGTTTTGGGCCCGTTCTCCAACTAGGATCAGGGGATCAGTCCATATACTTAGAGAACAGTCTGGGCCTGGAGGGGAGGTCAAGCATCCAGAAAGCAAAGGATAGCTGTGTCACTATCACTTGCAGGAAATCTAGCATGAAGTAACTTGCCCCACATCACACTGGAGATGTGGCAGTGTTGGGTACATCAGCCAGCTCTTCGGGGCATCAGTCCTTTGCTTCTGTCCCATGAAGACTTCTGCTCCTTCTGCAGTCTCCTGCGTCCTCTGGTGACCACCACCATTATGTTCTAGAACAGTAGAGACAAGGGGTACTGCAGAGAGCTATTGGAAGTCTTTCACAGCCATGAGCAGTCCTCAGAGCAGTT
Source organism: Pogoniulus pusillus (assembly GCF_015220805.1). Lineage (NCBI taxonomy): Eukaryota > Metazoa > Chordata > Aves > Piciformes > Lybiidae > Pogoniulus > Pogoniulus pusillus. Next base: position 11,648,570 of record NC_087278.1, read on the forward strand.
CCCTCCTGCCCCTGGAGCAAGGGGTTGTCTGGAGAAAGAGTAGTCTGGTTGCTTTGAAATGGAGACATAACCCCCAGCTGCACTAATGTTACACAGATAACTCCAGTCCCACATTTCCTAATTTTTTACATGCTTGGCTCCATAACCATTACAAAGTTTTTATCCAGGCTTTTTGTGTAAGATATATGTCCTTGTTTAAACTAAGCTGGACTGCAAGAAGAAGGAGTAAGGAAGGTGGTAGCTAGCTGCTCAATACCAAGGAGTAAGACAAATGCTTTCCACAATTTGATAGGCCATGTCCTTAGCCTAGATTTCCTAGTTATTGTATCTGTTGTTAGTCTGCAAGATACTGAAAGGCAAGATTCATACTTGTGTTTTCTGTAATGACCTCTCCATCACAAGTATTTCTGAGTCAGTGATAATAACAGCCATAAAGGTAATAATGCAAATAACAGGAATAATGATAACTGTGAGGTGAGTGGTAGAATTACTCTTGAAACCAGCCTTAAATTTGAACAAAATGTAGTAATACTCTTTCTGGAGAAGCCAGAAACACTCTCCTCTTGCAGGATGAAAGGAGCTGAGGAATGTGCTGGCTGGCACTAAATCCCTGTCCTCTCAGGCCTCTAATGGGTTTCCAGCTCCTGTAGGTTCAAAGAGCAGGCACAGTCTCCAGCAAAAGTACAGCAAATGGAAAACAGATTCTTTGGCTCTCACTAAAATGCCATGAGGTAAGTAACCAAAAGATGGAGAACTCGAAGTCACTTCATTGCAATAGTTTCCTGAGTTGAAGGGAAATTTCCCTCCCTTCACCCCTAAGGCCATAAGAAATCCCTAGCATGGGAGGTGGATGGTGAGAAATCAGTGGCAAAGCCATATTCACACCCTTCTCTTTGGAAGGGCTTGTATTAGAGGACAGAGATGATACCAGACTGCTGGGAACTGTCTCTGTGGTCCAGCTTCTTTACCTTTTTGTTGAGGAGTTATGTAGTGCCTTTGCATAGGCCATCAGAAGGGAACAAAAGCAAGGTCTGGGTATGTGGGAGGTCAGCAACGACAGGGCAGCTTTCTTCACTATAGCAAGTCATCATAAGGGTATATGGCGGTATATATGCAATATAAGGCAGCTGAATAAATAGATGTAAGGGCTGAGAAACCAGCCTTAACTATCCAGCCTGGCAGTGGTGCCACTTGATAGCTCACCCAGAGGAAACAACCACATGCCCTGTGCAGAGGAGGAAAGTTGTGGAGACCAAGTGATGAATATGGAGGAAAAGGATAATCCTTCTGGAGCTGGATGTGTGTAGCACAGGAGGTTAAAACATCAAGAGAGACTAGTGGGTATGAGTGCTCTGAGTTGCATGGTAACCTCTTGTGAAGATCTACATAGGTCATACAAGATTGCTTCCAACAGGGCAGCACTGCCTGAGTGCTTAAGTTTAAAATGAAATTCACAGGTACAGCAGGACAAGATCTAGGACCACGAGAGTCCAGCATTTGTTTTTTTGTCAAATCAGAGCTTCAGTGTAATAAAAACTATGTATTCTAGAGTTAATTAACAGAAGGTAGTATAAGTACATTGCCTATATAAAAACATAAATGCATGGTTCTCTCCTTACACCTGGCTTGAGGAGAAAAATCCCCATGATCAGTAGCACTTGCAGTATTAACACACCATAGCACTGATGCATTGTATGAAAGGCTTCTCTTCCCTCTCTAAGATGAGCTGTTGCTCTACCAGTAGGTTTCTGGTTTGGTGTTGAGTAAACTAGGCCATGCAGGGGAAACTAAATAAGAATGTCTGAAGAGAAAAGCCCTTCAACTGTTTTGCATCACATTTCATTTCCACCTCAGATTACTTTAGATTACACCCTATCATGGATGACAGAGAGAAATAATTAATAAGTCAGAGCATCAGCTGTAATACTGACTTTGTGCACAAACAAGGATGCTTGGTGTCTAGTGACAGTACAATTAGATCACTCAACCCCCTTAGCAACCAGAGGAAAGTCTCCATTAGAACTTACTTATGGCACTGTTCAGTCATACCACTCATGAGTGGGATCTAGCTCAATCCTGCAGTTCCTCAAGTGCTGAGAAAAAACTGTATCCTCACAATCACACAACTGTGACATAGTAATTGCTAAGGATTTCTTTGGTCATCTTATAGTACAAATTGATGCTTCCTCTAGTTTTCCTTACTGTCTACAGAGGAAGAAGGAGTCCATTCTCTCTTTGCCATATGGATGCCTTAATCTAACAGGAGCCAAAAAGAAATTGAACCCTAAAGAGGAATGGTCAGGACAAGCTGAATAAAAGCCCCTCTTATAAAACCTCTGACCTTGACACATGAGGTCATTTTAATCTCTGACCTCCTGCTAACAGACATGGATTTACAGACCTAGAGTTTGGATATGAAATATCTAAATCCAGAGCCAGGGACAATTGGAGAGGGAATATTTTTCATTTGGTCTCATCTTTTCACACCAAGAAGAAGGACTTGCAGCCAAAGTACTCAATCCCACTCTCTATATCATTGATGAAGATACTAAACAGCACTGGTCTCACTATGGACCCCTGAGGGACACCACTTGTCACCTGTCTCCATTCAGACATAAAGCCATTGACCAGTACCTTCTGGATGTGACCATCCATCCAATCCCTTATCCACCAAACAGTCCACCCATCAAATCTGCATCTCCTGCTTAGAGAGAAGGATGTTCTGGGGAATCCTGTCAGAGTGTGGCTGGCAGATCTAGTGAAGTTTTCTGTGCTGCTTAACATTGGTGAGGCTGCACACAACACACTGTCCAGTCTGGAGCTTGTCCATTGCACAAGCATGTGGAGAAACTGAAGAGTGTGCAGCATAAGGCTGCCGTAATGGTGAGGGCCCTGGAGTGCGTGATCAGCAAGGGCATGTTATGGCATCTTGGCTTGCATAGGCAGGTGAAAGGAGGGTTAATCTAATAGCTTACAACCACCTGAAGGGTCATTACAAACCTAAGAGATCCACATTGTCCTCAGTAGCATCAGATGATGCAGGATGGAACCACAGCCACAAATTGTGGCTGGGGACATTAAGCTGGACAGTAAGAAACAATTCCCAATGAGGGTAGTACAGCATCAGAACAGGCAGACCACAGAGGTCATAGAATACCAAATTTAGGCAGTTTTCAAGACCCAGCTACTCAAAGTTAGTGCTGACTTAATGATGTGCTGGCAGTAGTACTTGTGTGAATAAGTGGGTAGACCAGATGACATTTACAGTTGTTTCAACCACAATATCTATTGTTCTGTGGTTCTTTACAGTCACTAGTCAGTGGGCTTGACGAGGTCATTTCCCGAAGTTCGCTGCCCAGATAGATTCATGTCATAGCACAGATTTGCATGACTGCATACCTGATAGCTATTTTTCCTCTAGAATATAGTGAGCAGTGTTACAGTTAGTAATAATAACAGTGCCCAGCAACACAATTCTCATTTCTTTTGCTGGCTGTAAGTTGGCCATTGGTCATGGTTAGGTAGAACTCGAGTTTGTGATGTGCGCTCATTGGGAATAACATTGGAATCAGCTGCACAATCAACTTCTCTCTAATTGAATCTTAGTCAGAGAGTGTCTCACCAGACAGCAATGTGGGATTTTAAAAGCTTACACTTAAGAGAGGTCTTGAGAGCAAGACCTGTTCTTGATGGTCAGAAACACTTTATGGACCTTTTTGCTGGGTCCTGAGAATTTATAAAGACATTTTCAGAGGTATCCAACCATGATAAAAAGACTGTCCCAAAAATCCTGAAGCTAAGAGGCAACTGGCTTCAAATAAGACTTTGTCATCTAAAATATCTGTGGAAGACCATGTTTGTGTCCCAGAGGTATGTACTGTACCTGTGAGACAAGATGCACTTATTCAGACGACAGGAATACAAGAGTCATTCATTTGGTCCAGTGCTTAGAATGCTATTGCCATGTGCTCTTTCTAACAGCCTGGAATCTTTATCACAGTGTAGTGTCCTGTGAGAATCCCAGCTATGTGCTCAGAACAATGAAAACCAGACAAGTACTCCTAATTCTATCAAAAGCCAAGACACAGCTCATGTTTCAGTCAGCTGAAAAGGATGAGTGGTACCAAGAAAAAAAAAAAAAACAAACCCAAAGTGTTGGATTTTGACAAAGGCTGCAATAGTTTTACTCCACTGTTTATGGCTAATGAATCACAAGGACTCAGTGAACCACTGGTTAATTTACAATAATATTTGTGAAACAGAAGAGGGACAGTCTTGTGGTTAAGGCTGGACTGACTTTCAGGATGTCTGGGTCCAATTCCTAGTCTAGAATAGATTTTCCTTTGTAAGCACTGGCAGGCTACTTAATCTCTCATCCTCGGTTCCTTGCCTATAAAGTTTTTCCTTTCTTTGACGTTTTGGCTGCCTGATTTGTTTTAATTTTGAAGTATTTCTGTCATTTCTGACATCCAGGAAAGTACAGAATAACATGTATGATGTAACAAATTGTGCTTTGTGCTGCAAAGATCTCTAAAATGGGCCTCAGGCTGGGTACCTTCACTTCAGCCAGCTAGTAAGCACACATTTGAAGAAACCAGCCTGGACAAAGCTGTAGTTAAGCAGATACAGAGACTACATTCAAAAGTAATGATTTTAAATAAATGAATACTGTTAAATGCCTGCTGCTACTCCTATCACCATTGAAAGCAGGACCAGCACAGACATGTTTACTACCATTTTGTGCAAACCCATTTTAAGTGTTGGCACTTGGTATTTGTATCATCTGAACTGCAGCAAAAAAAAGGGGGAAGAAAAACCACCATCACCAAAAAAAAACAAAAACCAACAATAAACCCCCCCAATATTTCATTTTTTTTCTGGCCACCCACTGTGAAACAAGAATTTTATGTCTGACACATTAAAATATTTACAAGTTGTAATGTTCAAATGCTTATCAGTGATGTCTCCCAAGGCTGATAACTCCAACTTTCAACACAGAAAATTTAAAACTGAGTCTGCTGCTGATTAGACTCCCTTCTAGCCTGAAATTTTCAGAGGTTGACTGAACTGTCAAGAAGAAACAAAAACAAATGTAGACATAATTAGCTCTATCTTACTGCCTAATTTTAGTAGAACTCTGTGATGGTTTGGGTGTTACTTGCCTTCCCCACTTTGGAAAGTCACCCAGACTTAGACTCAGTGGCTCTGGAAATTGACTGGAGCTTTATATTTACAGCTTAGCAAAATATACAAGCAGATATTTACAATAGATACAGAAATATACAAGTTAAAAAGATAATACAGTAACAGAACACCCCTCCCAGTAAACCTGAGTCCCCAGGAGGGGCTCTCAACCACCCTTCCACCTTCCACCCCTCTACCTTACCCTAGACTTTGCCTTATGCTCAAGGTAGTTTGGAGGGTCAGCCAGGGGAGTTAGGAAGCAGATGGATTAGTCACACAGACGGCAGGTTAGGTTAGAGAGAAGTTCATGAAGCCCCAGACAGAATGACTCTCTTATCTATGTTTATGTTCTTGTTCTCATACATCTCAGCAAGCCTATGAGTGAAGTAGACATCACCATTGTTTCCTTTCCACAGCCTATAATCTAATTCTTCTCACCAAAACATTCTATCTAGCTTCAGACTAGCACAAACTCTCTTGGCATCACTAGGTCTAGACTGAGAAAACTAAAATCAAGTGTAAGCATGTAATATTTTATTCACTTGGCTCTTTGGACCCTAGACTTAAAATGCATAGATCCCAGGGTATTAGAATTAAAGTATGTTTTTCTTCTACCAGCAGAGTTTTACAACCTTACAGGCATGTCAAAAGATGACCCTAAAAAAGTAAGACAGATACAGATACAAATACACAAAGGGGATTTTGATTAATAAATAATGCCAGACTCGTGCATGTACCTAGAATCAATGAGTGAAGGTAGATAGCTACAGAAGTGTATACAAAGGTGCTGAAAGAAAAAGACAGACCAAAAAAGGCTTCTGGTTTCCTATCAGAAATGCAATAATCAGGGTAAAATCCATGATGCAGGGCATCTGCAGGGCTAAGCAAGGAAAGACAATGTCCACAGCAACACAGTCAGGTGAACTTACTTTTTCCTCATTGAAAACCATTACTGTGCAAGGCAGGCATCTTTCATTCTTAACTGAGTGAAGCCATAGGTTGGAGTTAACAGACCTGTGTCTGTTTTGGGAAACAGAATGAGCTGGAAAGGTCTTGAATGTACAAAAGGACTCCAAGGCCAGAGCACCAATGGAGCTTTGCCCTCTACAGAACATAATAATGACTGAGTGGGAAATAGCTGCATATGTGTTAGCTCTGCCTGCAACACCGAGAACAGTACTGTGCTGTGCACTTGTTCCAGTGCTGGTCATTATGCCCATCTAACTGCATCTGTTCATTGTGTTCAGCTCTGAATTGCAGCACTGCTACCAAATTCAGGAGTCTGCTTTTCATGTAGCTCTGCCTGTCTAGTCAGAAACTGTACATCCTGAGGGGCAAAGAAGCAAGAACCTAAGGAAGTTTTTCAAAATTAGTGGTAAGAGGTGATGGACTCAGTGAGTTTCTTAAGGCATGGTGCAGGAGGGGTGCTTTGGCCAAGCATGCTGAACTCAGAGAAAAAGCCCAGGGACAGCAGGGCATCTGTAATTTTCCAATATTTACTAATTTGGAGTCCTATCAACTGGCCACTGTTCTATGTCTTATGAGCTGATAAGGACTTTTTCCCCCTCTGAAGTCTCTGAAAGCCATCAATAAGGTAAATATTCCTTGAAAGTGCCATTCTTCTCTTTGTTTAGTTATATTTTGAAATGAAGCTGGTTCTTGGAGCAAAGAATCAATCTGAAGAGAAGCTAAGGCTGTGTAACCCTCCTGCGTGATCTGGGCTGGCAGCAAAATGGTACAGCTCAGTTTCTAAGGCTCTACCAAACACCAGCTGAATCTCTCACCTCAAAATATGGAAAAAGGAGAACTGATGGGCTTACCTGAGAGTTCAGCCTCCCTCCTGCCATGTGGGGAATCTAAAGACCTACCAAAACAGCACAATATAGAAGAAAGGGAAGAAAGTAAAAATAAAGAGAATAATGCACTGCAGAATAATGTTGTGTGTGAGGGCTGGGCTCATCAATTAGCCCTTTTCCATAACACAACTTTTACTGGAAGCCTTCTCAGTTTTTGGTGAAGCTGCTACTAGTGCTGCTGTAGAGACATCTGCTTGCAGTTTCTATTGGCCTGTTCCTGAAGCTGACACAGCTGGGTAGCAAGGTCTGACCCCAGCTTTAGTTGACCACACAGCACATCCAAGCCACTTCTACCGTTCACTTTCAACCCATTAATCATCCCTATATGTTAACTGCAGCTGGCCACCTGCATTGACAGCCACTTCTAATCTTCAGAAACATCTGTGTTTTAACAAGAAGACACACAACTTGAGAGATGCATATGTACTTCATTCTGTCCAAAGAAAATGGTTTTTTAGACAACATGGGCTAATTCATCTTTTAGATTGGATTTTCACTCTTTGAGTACCAGCTATTGCCCAAGATGAGGGTGTTCCAAATCTTCCTGTGCATGTTTAGGTACAGTTAGATACTGCCTTACCCAGTTTATCATGCATAATTAAAAGCTATCATATCTCTCCCCTTTACTTTAGAACCTTTTTATTATTTGAACTAAACTAATGTCACAATAAAACCTAATGTGCCAACTGAACAGACTCAATCCTACCAATTAGTCAGTCTCTTTGAGGTACTTCCTAAGATGGTGAGAGGGGACACTGTATCTACTAGACTTCCATCTCCTCAGCTTTTGGGTTGCCATTCCCTTCAGGCTTCAGCTATTCAGACCACAAATGAAAGCCTGATTCAGTAGTTAAAATCTGGTCATTGCTGGTATTAATTACAATGTCTATAAATTACAGTAAACTCCTTACTGTTAATCTCCATCATGGAAAATAATGACAGTACTTACACTACATGACAGTTAATTACTGGGAAACAGGCAGAGGACATGCAGTGCTTTTCACAAAACTTAAACACAGCCTCTGTGGTGGTAGCAGCCCTCAAAATTCACTCACCTAGGCTGGCTTCAAGCATCCCTATCAGTCCTAGTCTGACAACTCTTGACCACTTAATTTTGTTTGATTCCTCAGATATCCGAATGTCATAGAAGATAAATAGATGCATTAGAGGGCCAGAATGGAGAAGAGCCTCACCCAGCTAATGACCAACCACCAGAAATTAGCTTCTGTCAAAGCAGCATTGTTTTGACTCAGACTCTGAAGTACACTGTGGCAGCCTGGTCAAAGGCAGGTCCTTATCCTGCCTTGAATATAAACATGCATGAGGCTTCTTTTACCACGTGTTTCGGGAAGCATCAACAACTCTTGGCAAGCAAGAGGAAAGAGATGACTGAAAGGCTGCTGGCAGCCTCCTTGAGTTGATGTCATCGTGCAGTATGACTAGACCTCTGGATGCACACACTTAGTCACACATACATAGAGCTACCAGTCACAAAACTTTTGTTATGGCTAAAAAATTAAGTTAGTTAGTTTTGGCTGGAGAGTTCTCCTTCCCTCTCAGGCTTGCTATGGTGCTTTCTGGCTCCAGCTAGCAAGCCAGCTGCTCCCTCAGTTACACCTGACTTCCAAACACCAGGATAAATCTGCCAGGGATCAGCAAAGACAGGGCTAATCCTTAAAGGGAGATAAGCCAGGGGCAAAGGAGCCCTTGCTATTCAGGTCTCAGTTCCACACTGCCAAAGAGAGGCGAGCAGAACAGACCCAGAGGTGATGGCCAGGTCTGACTAAAAGTCCAGGTCAAAATGTAGTATAACGGTGATGAACCAGGTCTGATGTCAAGCCAGGAAGTCAGTCAGTATTTCAAGAGTAGGATCAGATCCATAGTGACAAAAATCAAGCCAGGAAGCCAATGCACATGTTGAGGTCCAGCTCATTGTGCTTCATAGCTAGGCAGGGGCATGGATGTGGATGTACTAGGGGCCAGCACTCCTCTATATAGCTAAGGAGTGAATGATCAGGGCTGAGCTTAAATAGAGCTCCTGGGCCCATGGGTGTGAGCGACAGGTGAAACATCAGGGTCATTAGGGCAAATAATGAGCTCAGAGCTCTGACAAAACCAGAGGCTCCATGTAGTCTAGGATCATTTCGTAGTTACATATTGCCTCCTAGGTGTTGACTCCTTACCCACATGGCAGCTGACATCTCTGCTTCAACATAACCCATCATTTGTCTAATCATATCTCTCTCCTATCTTTCACTGGGATGACTTTCACCCTCCAAATACAGTTGTAGAGATTCCATCAGCTTCACTCTCTACCATTTTCCAGTCTTTCTGAATCACATTAGACTTGGAAATGCTTGGGGTTAGGTTGCTGGTTTGTGTAACTGTGACATGCTTTCTCTTCCTGAATTTATGTCATGCTGCAGTTTCTTACTTTACTATATTACTGTTTCCTTTGTGACCTATGAGGATGTATCAGCTTTTAAACTGAGGGACACAATCAGACTGAAAATTCTAAGCTTCTTTGGAAGTGCCAGAATCAGGAGTGATTGTGCAACTTTAATTGCTTCCCTTATGCTTTTGCATGTATCAGTCCTTGGTTATTAGATTGAGTTCATTTTATTATTAACAAGGCTTTTTCCTCATTTGACACCCAATTCTTCCTGAAAGAGCTGTTAGCTTCTCGTAATCTTTTGTCTGCTAGTCTCACACTGTTTAAATGCTGTCTTGAAGTGAGTTATTCTTTTACCCATGTGCATTTTAGTGGTTCCCACTGCTGAAGTTTCACAAACAATAATCAGTGCACATTCAAAACACTTCTTCCAGTTAAGGGGAGATTATCAGCCCCATTTCAGAGGTACAAATCGAGTTAGTAAGAGATTAAGTTCTAAAGTATATGTTATATTTGAGTGTCTTAAGTGAGATGCCTTAGACCTTGTTTTTTTTTTTTGTTTGTTTGTTTTCTGGCTGTGTAGCACTATTTGGCATTCTATATAATTGTGGAGAACTTTGCACTAACTTTAGCTGCAACCATGACTGCCTGTCACTTGCCTGGGTAAAGATAAGGGCTGTCATGTTGCAGTCTTTCTTGTGTTTTATAGACCTATATACATTTCCCTTGGTTGTGATTAGTTCAATAATTCAAGATTATCCAAAGTATAAAGCAAATGGTATAGGGAGGTAGCTAGTCTTGATTCAAAGACCTCAAGAGATATACCCTCTTAGCTGAGGGAACTGGCATTCTTTAGCCTGGAGAAAAGGAGGCTGAGGGGAGGCTTTATCACTCTCCACAACTACCTGAAAGGAGATTGTAGTTCTCTCTAATAACAAGTGTTAGGACACAAGGAAATGGCCTCAACTTCTTCCAGGGGAGGTTTAGATTGGATGATGGGAGAAACATCTTCATTGAAAGGTTTCTTGAACACTGGAATAGGATCCTCAGGGAGGTGGTTGAATCACCATTCCTGGAGGTGTTTAAGAGACACAGAGATAGGGCACTGAGGGATGTGGTTTAGCACCAGACTTGATAGTGTCAGATAATGGTTGGACTTGATGATCTTAAAGGTGTTTTCTGACCAAAATGATTCTATGATATAGAGCTTGGGCTTGATTTTTAAATGTAATTAATTGCTCTAACTATTAAAGCTTTGTGATAAATTCCTCATCTTAATGCCTACCTTCAACTCACAGATTCTTACTCTACTTTTCTTGACTGGATTAAAAAGTCTTTTTACAGCTGGTATTTACTCCTCAGGAACATATTTGTAACTGTATTCAGTCCAAGATGTCTTTCTTAGGAGTTTACTTCAGAAAAATTGACAAATTTTCCAGTCAATTTCCAGTGTTTCAAATTAAGGTCAAAAGCTGAGAGATAAAACATTAACTCTTACAGAGAAGTGTGATTTAAAGGATTTTCCCAGAATTTCATTTGGACTTTTTGGCACAGCTAGGGACAGAATCCAATTCACTGGGATGCCCTTCAGCTGCCTTAATCATCAAAGTGCCCTTTTTTTTTCTGCTCTCTCTGACTCATAATTTATGCATTTTTCAACGTTTGGAAGAAGTGAAGCAGGGGTTCTGCAAACAACCTCCTCCTTAAGTGCAAATTTAGCACCAGAGCAAGTCTACCTGGCAGACCCTTCTGAAGGGAACCTGTGGCAAAAATAACTCACAGTTACATAATTAAAGACTGATTCATAATGCTTATGTACAAGGAAGGAAATTGATGGTTTGTGTTTCCTAAAATGTGGGGGCTTAACCTTAATAAGGGTCTTTTCACATGGTATATGGACATGGTGATTCCTAGGCTTACCACAAAGCAAATGGAAACAAAATCCTTCTGGCAGCCATGTGTTAGCACACACATGACTCACCAAGGCTGGTACTTTGACCTGCACATTGTGAAGAGCAGGCATGTGTTCACATTCATCACCTGTGGCCATCCAGCTGTCTTTGCAAATATTTTTTTATGAGGAGAGAACTGGTAGCCCTCAGGATGTTTAAAATCCACTCTGGACTCTGAAGGGAAAAGGTCACAGTGGAGACAGGCTTTTCTTCCCCATTTCCTCCAGTTTATCTGTATCTTCATGCTGGATCTGTCCTACCCTGGCTCGTTAGGTAAGTCCCATTCTCCTCACATAGCTGGGTTTAATATCTGTCCTATTCTTGCCCGTCCTAAACATCTTGCCCACCAAGTGTTTGCCACTAGTGCCACTGGCTTTGTTTGACCCCATCCAGTGTCTTTATCTCCAGTTCTCTGTCCATGTTCTCTCCCCTCCCTGCCAATGCTCTCCCCTTCTGCTTGTTCCTTCTCACAGACTCCCTCACCAGTTCCTTGGTTCATTCACAGTGTACCACTATATTTCAGATCCTCTCTCCAGTCCATCCCAGTTCTGTTTCACCTTTATCCCTGTGAGATATCTACCTTCCTTAAGACACTTGTCCATACTTTGCTCTTACTTGATCCATAGCTCCTTGCCCAGCCACTCCTTTACTTCCTCATTGCTACACATCAGATTGCATGTGTTGTCTCTTCATACAGACTTTTTGTCCCACTAGTTGTCAAGTATTCTGCTCTCGGGTCCCATTCTTATTCTTACCCAGCCAGATCTTTACTTACAGTTTCTATCTTCAATCTCAGTGTCATTATATAACTTACCATCACTCCCTGCCCAAATCTAGTATCTTCCCAGAGCTAGTTCATTTTTTTCCTACACTTGAACCATGACTTTTACATGTGGTGCTGTAGCCTTGACACTGGCCCAGCACAGAGAGTGAAGTATGCACAGAGAAAGGGACAGATACACAACAAACATCACCATGCAGTAATACATCCTGCCAGCTTTTAAGGACCATAAACAGGTATCTGACTGTATGACAACTCCTCCCATGCTGTGGATGTAAGGCAGTTTATTTGCCTTTTATTGAAGGTTAGATTATTGCCCCAACTTACCCCCTCTCCCTTTTATGTGGAGTTAGAATGAACAGGAATAATTGCTACATATCAGTTCACAAAAAGTAATTAGCTTCCCTTCATTTGTTTGTTCGTGTTTCCACACCCACAGACTCTCTCATTTCAGTTCAATACCTATAGCACCTGAAACCTGCAATTGCAGGGAAAGATCTTGGTGAGCCTCTGCACTCCAACAACATGCTCAGTACAGACAGACTCTTTGTTAGGCCTGGGGTAGATCTTTGGCAAGACTGTACATAGCAGGTGCAAATTGCAGGTACCTGAAGTTTGACATTTGACCAACTTTTTATAAGGATCAAGAAATCCAAGGACCTCTACACTTCACTGGCCTCTTTTCATAGCTGGAGCTGTCAGTTTTGCCCAGAGCAGTTAATGAATGTTCTTCGTTATGGGCAAGCCAACAACTCATCCTTTGCTTGTATGTGTGAGTATATGTGCAAGAGCATTTGGCCTCCCGGTTTACATGACATTTTCCACAGATTCTTCTTAAGAAAGTCACTCAGGGTGGAAAATTCCATCCTGAATGGGCACCACAATGCAGTTTTTCAGAAAGTAAGCCAGTATCATGCTATGTTATAGGTAGCTTGATCATCACCACTCCTTTGGCAACACTGCAGTGTCATGAAACACCACGACTGGCCACAGAGACCTGATGGTGTGTCTGCATAGAACCTTCTCATAGAATACACTGTGAAACATATGTGACATTCAAAGTGTATGTATTTACACAGTGCAGTCTGCTGGAAACAAAGAACAGTCTGTAATTGCATCCATACAATCTCCAAGAGAAACACTTGTGATCTAAATAATAATAATAACAATAATAATATGCCTGAGCTTGAGACATTTTGCATGTACCCAAGGCCAGAGCTTTTTTCAAGCACACACTTAGTATATATTAATATACTATCCTAGCATAGAACTGGTCTGAGTGATAGGAAACACATGTTCCGTGGTACTTGTGGTTGCACAATGGTATAAAAAGAGTCCTGGCATTCTATAGGTCTCTGGACAATTCTGCTATTGATGTGCTGTGAGTCACTGCAAACAGACCATCGTATGTTTCTGAATCACTTCCTGCACAAGGGGTCCCTCCGTTTCTTCCAGAGATTGTATGCAGAGAAGGAATTCAGTGGGCTAAAGCCCTGGAGACCCATCCTAAATGCTTTCCCTTTCCCTTCCTTTCTGCGCAGCTGAATGACTCAGAGAGGGGATGACACCTTGAACCAATGTCACTATTCCCTTTTTTGGGATGGGAGAACCCTATGGCAGAAGGAAATTTAATTTTCTGTTTTATTTTAAAGAGGTCCCTGTTGTTTCACTTTGGTTTATTTTTAGCCGTTGGCATTTTGAGGTTTGGAGGGTTCTGGAGGGAAGGGGTTTGGAAATTGGAAGCTTTGCTTTGATAAAATAAAGGACGTTTCAGCTATCCTCAATACGATTGCAATGCTTCGTGTCTCTGCCCCAGAACTAATAAGGCCCAGACCACAGAAATGGGCATTAGATACATAAGTACTTCTGAGGGCTAATTAACTTCACAATTGTTCATGCTTATAAGTTGCTGCCTTGAAATTCCTGGAATATTCACATGCGCTTCTCTTAGATCTGCGCTACTGATTTGTTGTTGTTGTTCTGATAACATAAGTGACTTCAGTACTAGAAGGAGATAGGAGGTGGGCCATCAGAATTACCATGTGATTTGGGCTGTCCCAATAGTACTGCTTTTCATAGAAGGAATTGTCAACACACAGTTTAATGTATTTCATGGTGTGTGGGGGGGGTATCTGCATATAAAGGAAATTAAATCTAAAATGCTCTCGCTTTTGTTCGACATTTCCACTAGAAAATGATGTCTTGATGATTGGTTTTTTTTGCAAAAAGATCATAGAATCATAGAATCAAACAGGTTGGAAGAGACCTCCAAGATCATCCAGGCCAACCTAGCACCCAGCCTTAGCCAGTCAACTAGACCATGGCACTAAGTGCCTCATCCAGTCTTCTCTTGAACACCTCCAGGGACGGTGACTCCACCACCTCCCTGGGCAGCCCATTCCAATGCAAATCACTCTCTCTGGCAACAACTTCCTCCTAACATCCAGCCTATACTTTCCCCGGCACAACTTGAGACTGTGTCCCCTTGTTCTCTTGCTGATTGTCTGGGAGAAGAGGCCAACCCCCACCTGGCTACAATGTCCCTTCAGGTAGTTGTAGACAGCAATGAGCTCTGCCCTGAGCCTCCTCTTCTCCAGGCTAAACAACCCCAGCTGCCTCAGCCTCTCCTCATAGGGTTTGTGTTCCAGGCTCTTCACCAGCTTTGTCGCCCTTGTAAATTGCAGGAACCTTGCATTTCAAGTACTTCTTGGGCTATTTTTCCCAAGTTCTACCAGCCTGATATGTGATCTTTTGGCAAATCAGCATTGTGATGAAAGTACAATCGGTTGCTAAGTAATTGCAAAATTATTTTGACTTCAAGAGATGCTTATCCTGAATGCCAGCTGAGGCAGTTCTCTCTCACTAAGCAGCAGTAAACAGTATTCCTGAATGAGCTGTGCCTGTTGTTCAGAAGTCATTTGAAGTTTTGTTTCAAGTAAGCACACTTCTCTGGGGTCTGGATCTTCCCCTGTCCATTGATGCCTAACATGTGCCTGTGATCAAGGCAGCTGCTGCTGTCACTTGCTTTTGGAAAGCATCTTCAAAGTACAACTCTCCATATGCATCTTTGCCAGAAAAAAATAATTATCTAGAATGCCAGTTACATGCATGCAGCAAAGTAACTAATATTGTCTGCTTCTGAGGCACCCTGTCAAGTTTGTGGACCTTCCCAAAATCCCCATCAGTGCAAAAACACCAGTGTAGTTACTGATGATCATAGAACCATAGAATTAGAATCACAGAATGGTTTAGGTTGGAAGGGACCTCAAAGATCATCTAGTTCAAACTCCCAGCCATAGCCAGGGACACCTCCCACTAGAGCAGGTCACTCAAGACCTCATCCAACCTGGCCTTTTCACTTCTGAGTTTGTTCTTATTGTGCCAAAATGCAGCTGCCTTGCCCAGATCTGATCATCCCCCACCTTGAGGCCTCCATAGGCAAAATAACTGACCTTGAGATCTTCATCTCTCCATCACTTCCAAAAACTGCAGAAGTCACCTATGCTTGTAGAACCCAAATGTCCCTTTGTTATGAGAACTTCATGAATTCAAGGCTACCATTTCAAATCTCACCACTGCTTACAATGGTTTTCATTGGTGGTGAGGTTTAGTTTGGGGTTTTTTTTTCCAAATAGATCATCTACTTTTCTTTTGCGTAGGAGTTGGTGGTTCCAGGACCTCAATTTGGTTTACCTCATCTGTTTCTTTGTAGATGCACCAGACTTTGGTGATATCAGTTCCTAACACTGTAAGCATTTGTACATCTTCAGGTTTTTGCTGAAGGAAATCTTTGCAGCTGACTAACCACTCATCTTCTGAACAATCCTTTTATTTAACCATGCTAAATGTAAGTCATAGTTAACCTCCTTACTTTTTTCCCAGTGGGTGGTCTCTTATTTTGATATTGCCTTCTACCAAAGTGTTGTACTCAGTATAAATTTGCACTAGTAATAAATCATCTCATACTGTGCTCAGATTCACAAAACTGTGGTGCTGTTTTAGCCATTAGCTATGCCAGGAAACTAGATCTAGCAAAGACTGATATAATCACCTTATGTCTGTCTAGTAAGGCTGCCTTGGAAATAAATGCCTCATTTCTCCAGCATAAAGGAATTTCTGCCAGACTGTATCAGCTGACCAACTGTTCCCATGCCATGGGAGTTTTGACTTGACTGGCCAGCACTTTCAGTATGTGTAACAAGCCTTAACAGGTTCCCTTTCCCTTGGAAGATATCCTCAAACTCTCTTTCAGTTGTTTTGATCTTCTGCCTCTGTAGGGAGTTATGTCTTTAATGAGATGAAGGGAGTGGCATGTTTTTATTCATGGATGATTTTTTTCCCTTGGTGTGATTATAAACTGTACTTCTTCCAGTTTGCTAATTGCCCAAGAGTTAATCACAACTCTAACAGAAATTAGCTCACCACATTAAGTCCTGATCTTCACCTGTTTATGGTTGATTGCCTATGGTTTTGCCTTCTGAGCTAACATGAGCATTCCTGGCAATACTTCAGCTTGCACCAACAACTGCATTCAAGGCACAGGCATTTCATTGGCTTTCAGCATGATAGTGCTTTAATCCCCTGCAGCACTACTCACCAGTCCCACGGAGAGTCATCTGAGGACACGGTGCTATTGCCCTCTTTGTCCATGCTGGAGATGGTCATGGAAAGTGACAGAAATTACCATGGTCCTTGAAGGTTTCTCCAAATGCCAGCTGCTGTCCTGGCTTGTGGTGTTTGGAGATCTGCGTGCTGCTTTGTGAGGATGGCAGCTCCATGCTCAATGTACCACTCTGCTGCCAGTCTCCTGTCACGTTAAAGTCTACATCCTCTGCAGCATGGTAACTCTGTCTTATATGGGTTTTAGTCTGAATTCGGCAATTTCCTCTGGCTGAGAAATTTTAATGGCATTTCCAAGAAATAACTCTGACTCCTCTAGCAGATTTTGACTGCTTTTTTCAGGTTCCAGCTACGTTTGCTTTCTTCCCAGAGATTCAGTTCCTCACAAGTGAGGAGCTTGGATGTTCAACCTCCTGACAACCACAAAATCTGATATATTTTTGCCTGTAATCTTTCCTAATTTTTTATTGGTTTATGGCATATATTTCACATGTTTCATTTTTGTGTGGAAGTAGGACAAGGGAGGTTATTCTTCCCCACTACTCAGCACTGGTCAGGCCACACCTTGAGTATTGTGTCCAGTTCTGGGCTCCTCAGTTCAAGAGAGATGTTGAGATACTGGAATGTGACCAGAGAAGGGCACCATCCCTGGAGGTGTTCAAGAAAAGGACAGATGAGGCACTTTGTGTCATTGTCTAGTTGACTGGACAGGGCTGGGTGATAGATAGGTTGGACTGGATGATCTTGGAGGTCTCTTCCAACCTGGTTGATTCTATGATTCTGTGATTCACTCCTAGTGAAGCATTTTCTTAGCCTGCTTTACCTATGGGCACCAGGGTGTTGCACAAAATCAATCTCATTCAAAAGCTAGAATTCATCTAATCAAAGGCAGGCAGTGCCCTGTGTATTATGCAGGTGTGTGTATTTGACCTGATCACCAGCTCATCAGTGGGGAGAAATACAGGCTTTACTGGGGAACAGCAGTACATGTCTCAAATAGTTTGGACAATTCAGGAAACTTCAAATTTCTCTCCACTGATTGCAAAGTTTGATGGTGTGAATGTAAAAGTGAGAATCACAGATATCTAGTTACATGAAGGGTATCTCATTAAAGGAATGTGATAAAGGCCTGCTTTACTCAGCCTATCATTCTCAGCCCTGCAGCAGCTAGTAACATGAACCTAGGCACAGGAACGGGATCTGTCTAGACTTTATAAAGGTCTTCAAGCTTTGAGCACGGAAGAAAAGAAGAGAGCAACAGGAGGAGTTTCTCCTGGAAAGGATGCAGTGGCTGGAAGGATGCAGCCACCAGATTCCAGTTTGATGAGTTTCTGTCTCAAAGTACAATCTTTGACATAATTCTGCTTGCTTTAAATATCACTGACATTCTCCTGAGATTCCTCACAGACAAAAAAAGGTGCATAAAATTGCCTCAGCAAAAATCAAAGCAGAGTTTGTGTCATAGCCAGGGGAGGTATAGGCTGGATATTAGGAGGAAGTTCTTCACAGAGAGAGTGATTTGCCATTAGAATGGGCTGCCCAGGGAGGTGGTGGAGTCACCATCCCTGGTGGTGTTCAAGAAAAGCCTGGATGAGGCACTTAGTGCCATGGCCTAGTTGACTGGATAGGGCTGGGTGATAGGTTGGCCTGGATGATCTTGGAGGTCTCTTCCAACCTGGTTGATTCTGTGATTCTAACGGAGGAGAGTGCTGTGCCTTTTCAGGTCTGCAGATGAAAGACACATCTGCTAGATTTTCTAGTTTCATTTTAACTGTGGGAAAAGAGTTGCACAAGAGGTCCCAAGATAGCAAAGGCTGATACACATACAAAACATGCACTGACAAAGGAGACTTGCAGTTGTTCATCCTGTGCTATATACTGACTTGGTTGTACATACAACTTCTGGTGTAGTACTGAGCTCCAACTGGTACACTCTTATCTGCAGGGGTAGTTGCCTCCAGCCTAGTAGTCTGTTGTCAGAGGTGGTGATGTTCCTGTGGTTTGGGAGGGATGTAATGTACAGACAATCTGTGCTTGCATAATGCATTGCAAGAGTGGTTACCACAAGAGCTGTTGCCTTTTAACCTTCCCTGTGAATCTGTGCTGACCAGGGCTACGTGGCCCTCAGCTAGTATGCAGCCTCTGCAAAATAACCTCTTGTTTGCTGTAAGCATCATCCCCATTGATCAGCTTCCAGCTGGCTTATATTGATTTAGCTTAACTCAATGCAAGTGTTTTGCATGTAGAATGGGCTCTGTGAATGTTCCCATGAGGTCTAAATCAGTTCTTCTCTCTCTCTTAGTCTTTAAATCCTATTGTCACTCATCTGTAGCTTTCCTACACTCAGTACATGCCTATTCCTGGGGGGAGAAATTTCCAGGGGCTTAATTTTAAGGAGGAATTCTCACCATGCTGTCTGAGAATGAAGCCTGGTGTAGCCAACTTCAAAGACTAGACAGATTTGTTGTTGAGCTTAAAGGACATCTTCCCCTTGACTGGGATTTGCTATTGTATCTCTTTCACTCTCATCTTCCATTTCAGTGCATGGGAGGGCTCAGGTGCTATCCACACTCTTCCATGTTTGGACCATTTCAAATACACTTATTAGGTGATAGCAAATTCTCAGCTCTGGCTCTTGCCTGCTGAACTTCACTGCGCTAAGGATGTGGTTGATTTGACATAATCTGTGCTTAAAGAACCAGTCGTTTGGCTCTCCTATTTACACAGAGCCCTGGCACTCAGACAGCACAGATCTAAAAGGAGAGTTATTTTTAATTCTAATAAACTAGCACAGAGGGAGAGAGTTCTTTGCTGCCTTCTTTAACTTCACGTCACTATTTTAGTCCTAACAAAGCACTTCACACTACATATAATAACAGGATTAACTATTTTGTGTGTGTGCCTGTTCTTTCTCTGACAGGCATATGTGTTTGTTTATTTTTAGATTATAAAATATAGTTCTTGTGTTCTCTGAAGTACAAATGTAAAATTTAAAACATGTTGAGTCAACCTACTGCTTAATTTATGTTAATTGAACTGTTCAATGGGAAGATGTTCCTGGTTAGGTTGTTTCACTGGGATCTGGATTTTATTCTTGGCTCTTCCAGAGATTGCCTGTTTGATTCATGACAAGTCATTTAATCTCCCAGTGTTTCAGTTCTTCATTCCCAAAATGAAGATCATTCTTCCTCATCTTGTGTCTTTTGGCTGTAAATGCTTGAAGTATGGTGTATTTCGCACAGCATTCAGCATAACATACTCTGAGTTTAATTTATAATTGTATATGTTGATAATAGGCAATATTATCTCTAAGCAAAAAATCACTTCTGCAAGTCCTTCCTAATGCATGGCTTTGCAAACAAATATTCTTTCCACCACATGCAGACAGGCAGTAAGTTAAAACTCTTTGATCATGCCCAAAACTGAGTTTTCTTCAGTGAAAATATGGTGATGTCAGGTGTCCAAACTCTGGGCTTTCATTCTGGAAGTCAAGAACTCATATTCAGAAAAAGCTTAGCTAGAATCATAGAATCATAGAATCAACCAGGTTGGAAGAGACCTCCAAGATCATCCAGTCCAACCTATCCCCCAGCCCTAGCCAATCAACTAGACCATGGCACTAAGTGCCTCATCCAGCCTTTTCTTGAAGACCTCCAGGGACGGTGCCTTCACCACCTCCCTGGGCAGCCCATTTACTGCATCCTCAAACTTCATTTAAGGTAAGGAGTGTGTGAAATCTCTTTGAGAGTTTTACTGCAGATCAGATCTAGGCCTGTGGGTTAGGCAAAACAGAAACTCTGGCTTGAGCGTACTTGGCCTGGCAAAACTCAGTGTCGTGTGAATGGCTGAAGGACCTGCTTGGCAGTGACCAGTGACCAGTTCCTCATATCTTCATTTATCAAACAGTCAGTCTCAGAAGAGGCTACAACAGGCTATCAGGATCTACCCCTGATTAGCTTAGTAACTAATAGAGACCAGTGGAGGTTTTCTATCATAACTTGATGTATACTCATTTGTGCTGACTGTCTTCTCACTACGCTGCATGTATCTGCTTTCCTGTTTCTTCACCAGTTGTGTTTTGTCTGGGTGTTGGCCTTATAGTTTTGTACAATGCCCAGCACGTTGAAGATCTCAGCCCTATGCTGGCAGCACTGGAGTAGCAGTTACCAAAGGAGGTGCCCTCTCTTTTCAGTTAGTGCTTGTTTTAACTGAATTGTTTTCTCAAAGACATTATTTCTCCATTACTTCTCTAGCAACTCAGGCCACATCTGCAGTAAAGAGGGTGAGCAGGAGCTGCTGTGTGATGGGATTATGCTGTTACCTTATCACCCGACGACACACAGAATGCTTTCCAGTGTGATCTACAGTCAGTATAATCCCCCCATTATGAAAAAAACCATGGTATCTGTGAGACTTTCTCCATTCCACAGAATAGTTCAAAGGCCTACAATTTTTCTACTTGCACAAAGTCCCAATGTAGGCACACTTCTACCAGCCCAAAGTTCCTTTCTTCCTTTGACATTATGTGATACCATCTTTTTCAAATGTAACTGAGATGTATTTAACATGAGCTCAGGGTGCCAATCATTCACATAAGAGGTATAAAGTCCCAGTCTGGTACTGCTGCTAACACAAATGCCACATACTGGCAGCAAGGTTCATGCTGCAAGCATGACCCAAAGGGCCAAAGTACCCACGACCTTGTCTGATCATGTCCAGAGAGAAACCAGTGAGAATATCAGTAACACTAAGCTTTCTTAATGGCATCTGGACTCAGCATAAACCTTAGCATTATAAAAATGTAGTGGACTGTTTAAATCTGTCCTGCTCATTGCTGTATATGTTTTCCCAGCAGCATTGTAAGCTGCATGAAGCAACTCTGCTCATGAACGTGATCATGCAATAGACCTCTCCTGCTGGCTACTCCTTGGGAGAAAAATTGTGGCCACCAGCTGACACTACCAAGACAGATCAAACTAATGAGCCTGAAAGAGAGGTCACTGAAGTTCAGAGCTGGTTCAGTTTGCACCTGGGTATTTAATGCTTCACATCTCTGTTTCCCATTAGCAAGCTGTATGTGAAGGAGGGCAGCAGGAACTGAGGATCAGGGTGTCCATGGGCACCTACCTCCTGTAGCACTTACACTGAATTAAAGCAAATAGCCTCTGTGTCACTCCATTTAGCCAGCTCACTTGCAATTCACACCTATCCCATACAGTCGTTTCCATTTTCATTTCTCCCTCCCATTTCACTGAAATATTCTCTCTCATTCTTTCCATAAACTCAGCTGCCTGTCTCCTGTTGAAGTTTTAAGTCAGATGTTATCTTAGCCAGTGATTAATACAGCTCTTGCAAAGGTCAGCTTTGAACCTCATTGCCAAATTCACCCACTTCTTTGGGCAACTCCTCTTGCCTCTTTGCTTTAACTTCATAACCTATTTGCAGTTAAAAATAAGTAAAACTGATGTACTACTCTATATCTTGAAAGCATGATAATTGTAAACTTGCTCCTGGGAGCTAGGAAGTGTTTTGAGGCTGTGCTTGAGAAGAAGGAGCTGTTTAATTCACCTCTTGTGTGGATTGCTTGCAACTCTGAAAATCTGACCTCTGGCTACTCATTTAGTATTGTGAACCACCTAAACACCTCTCTAAACAGCCCAGTCAATCTGAGTGAATTCAATACAATCATTGTCATCTATCAGTGGAGATACAGAAGGATCACTTAAAATTTTATAAACAAAATAAAATGTCCTCATTCTCTCTCAATCCCAAATGAGGGCAGTCTTTTTAAGATTGGACAAGTAGTCTTACCACATTAGTGATTAAAACTGAGATTGTCACAGACTGCATAGCTTAGCTTGCCCTGGTTCTGTCTGGGCCTTTATATGTGCAGTGTCACCAAGGAAGAAGCTCTGCTCTGCATCACCAAATGCAAAGTGACTCATTTGATAGGTAATATTTTAGGGAATTTGATCTTGAAGTCTCTCACATGGAGAATACAGTTAGGAGCAAGCAGATTTTGCCTATGAGTATTTTTGTTTTCTTGTTCCTTTTGAAGTAGCAGAGGAAATGTGGGAATCATTTCTGAATTACTGATGCACCAGAGTGGCAGAAGAAACACAGAAACAGATAAAGACTAACAGCTGGAAGACATTGTGGTACAAGGAAGCAATTAGCTTACGACATAAAAGAAAGAAGTCACGTATAGAAATGATTTGTGTTTCCTAGTATTCCCTTGCCAACCCAGAAACTTTGGGGCAAACAAGGCCCATGGTTTCAGGCCAGTGCTGTTGTCGCTCAGAGATGTGCCACCTTAGAGAGGAAAAATCCCAGGTTTTCCTTAACGGTCTTGTCTTAGACCTGGCAGATATGTGGGAAAAGATAACCTTCCCTTGTAAGAGGGAAGGGGTCAGCTGCTTCCCCTCTTTCTGAGCTTCCCCAGCACTGCTCCAAGTTCCCAGAACAGCCTGCTTCTCCCTGTCACAGGGATGCTTCAAGGTGGCTTCGATCTGCATCTCCACGGGACTTTGTGTCATAAGCTGGGTGACCAACTGCAGCCTCTCAGCTGCTTTCCTACTGTGAGTCAGCCTCAACTTTGTGCACAAAAGCCCATCCTCACAAGATTGCTTGCAAATTGCATCATCAAGTAATAAAACAGTGAAAATACCTCAGGGTGGAGGAGGAATTTGAGATAAACATTCTTTACCAGACATTGCAAAAGAAACCATAGCCTCACTGAGGTGAATGAAGTAACTCCCATGGCCTTCAGTGCAGCCAGGGCTTCAGCCTTTATGTGTGCGATGCCATGCTGCCATAGTGATGAATTCCGGACAGCATTTAGCCACATGAAGTCAGACAGCTGCATGGATGTAATCAAATTTCCTGCCCAGGTTACTGTTTTACCATCCAAAGCCTCGATTTAATCAGTGGTCGTACTCATAGTGGGATTAGTTTCAGGAGGGACCTCATTTACCACACCCAGATTCTGAAAGCTGGTTAATCCTTTCATGGGGCAGGGTTCACATATCATGCCTCATAAACTCCCTGTGTGAGGGTTTAGGGAGTAAGGGCAGGATCTGTCATAAGTCCTCCACAAGCATGTCTTCATGGTAGGCACAGAGATACTCAACCAGATGGCTTCACCCCATTAACTTCTCACAGGTGGAGACCAATGTTCAAAAGTAAGCAGCAGCAGATCCATGTATGATAACTCTTCTCTCTCTCTCCCTAGAAAGGTCTAGGAACAGAACAAATCAAGGTCTCTGCATAAGCACTTTTTTGCCACATTCATCTAACTCTACATTTCCCAGCTCCAAACTGGTGAGCCTACATGAGGATCTCCAAGCAGCATCTCTGTGTGGAGCGGGTGTGCCAGCTTCAGTCCTGCTGAGTACAAAGGGTCACAGCAGCGTTCGTGCTCCTGGGAACCCCTCCCACCGAGAACTATCGCTAGCCCTGTGTGGTGCAGGATCATTTTAAAATAGCTTCCCTTAGAGAGCTCCATGGAAATCCCCTGCCCATCACCCTCTTCACGTGTTTTTTGTTCTGAGAATCAACAGGCCTCAAAGAGCAGGCTCAGAAGAGGCCACATCTGTAGAGAGTTTGCTTTCATCCTCACAAGGGTTCCCAAACAATGCCAGTGCCAGCCGGAGGTTTGCTGAATGGTATGAGAACCAAAGGCTCTCTTTCCTTTCTGTTCATCCATTAAAATCTCGTGAGTCAAAATTAAGAGGACAAGAGTGGGAGATTTTGGAGGCTGTGGTTTCTCACAAATGCCTAAAGCTAAGTACTAATGAGAAAGTTAAAAAAAAAAAGAAGTCTGCAACCCACCACCACAGCAATGCCACAATTAGAGACAAATTCAGTGTGTACTGCTTCACATTTATGATGCAGACAAACTAATTTAGCTAGTTAGGGCTGTCTACAAAGTGCATATGAAATAGTGCTCCATCCTCAAAGTCCAATGTCAGAGATACTTGCTGCCAAAGTCCAAAATACCCAAGCACACAACTTAGACACTTGCTCCTTTCTGAGGATGGAATTAGCTAAGCCATCTCTGCACAGGAAGTTTTGAACATTTTCGCTGTTGTCTCATCCACAACTAGTGGGTGAAAACCCATCAAGTGAGAAGCCCACAGGGATAAATGTATGTAAAATTTCTCTTTGATTTCAGAATTTAAGGGGAAAAAAAAGTTCAAAGCGCAGTTGGCTTCTCTCACTTGAGATGAAGTTTATCTTAGAGGGTTTGGGTAGTCCTAAACAGATTAAGGGATGGTTTACTTTCTTTGAGCAAATATTTTTTGTTGTTTGTCAGTGCAGAGAATTTTCTGTTGTTGTTTAAAAGGAATTCCCAGTCCCCTGAAGTTTGGTCTGTATATTTTGACATCAACCATTTGTACGGCACAGAAGCTCAGCAGAGAAGTTCATCTGCTGCATTTCTGAGATGCTGTTGCTTCCTCTATGAGAAATAAAGCCAGGACCACTCTGAAAGACTGCAGCAATCAGTTTGGCAAAGTAATTTAATGCCATGAAGTCAGATGAGAATTTAAAAGGTAGGATTGCAACAAGTAAACAAGCACTTATCTTTCCAAACCAGTTTCAGACTTTGCCTTCAGGCAAGCACAATGCTCATGTCACGATGGAAGGACAGCACATTCAGTGACAACAGGCAGTGGAGATGAGTGATGTTTCTATTCCTCTTGCCTCACTCTGTGCCTCCAGCTAGAGTGACAGGTGTGAGTTTCCCTGGTGAGCCCAATGTCCTTCTTTCAGGCTCATTCCCACTTACATCCATGCAGGTTTCTACCCGCATTCCAAAATCCTACCTGAATCTCATGACGGCCTCAGTAATGTGCCTGGGAAATAAACAAAAGCCTTTCTGTACTGGGCGGGGACCAGCTCGCTCACATTCATCTCCCTTGTCCCAGAAAAGTGAAGATACTGCCTCACAGATTAAATCAGATCAGGTCTCCACCTCTTTTTCAGTAAAGAGGAAACCTTTTCTCTCTAGGCAAAACAGGAGCAGGTCTCAGAGACCACAGCATCCTTTGCCACTCAAGGCATGACCAAGCTGAAGAAGAAGGTTTATGTATTACTCCAAAAGGAATTTCTCTGCTTCCTGCTGCTTGCCACTACTGGCTGCTGCAGCCATCAGTGTGGGCTCAGCAAAGGAAAAATGCCACTGACTGAGATGGTGGTTGCAAGATGAAAACAGCTGATCCACACAGTGATTTCCTCTGTCTTCCTCTGAATGCATTCACTTCAGGACCCCTTTTCTGGAAAAGACGTAAACAGAAGCTAATCCCAGCTGAAAATAACTGAAAATGTCCTGCAGGGAGCCTGCTCAACTTC
Source organism: Pogoniulus pusillus (assembly GCF_015220805.1). Lineage (NCBI taxonomy): Eukaryota > Metazoa > Chordata > Aves > Piciformes > Lybiidae > Pogoniulus > Pogoniulus pusillus. The sequence goes on from NC_087278.1 coordinate 11,674,706, forward strand.
CCTGCTGGTTTTTAGTCCTAATGGCAGGCCAGGCTGTCGCTCAGCACTGAGGTCACAGACAAGGTTTGAACATAGGATATTTGCACAGGGCACCCGCAGAATTTGTTTCTTCCACTTTGTTGGGATCCCTAATAGCTTTAGGAAACAGATGGCACTGGACTGTGTATAATCTCATGGAATAAGCCTCAAGAGGGAGACAACTGCCCATGTGGTGCCATTTGAGGCACATGCACTTAAAACCTAGATAGGAAATGGGTTTCTCAGTTTGAGCAGTGTCACAGTTTTGGATTTCACAGTATCACAGTATCACAGTATCATCAGGGTTGGAACCCTAACTCAAAGACAAAATCTCTAAGAATGGAACATGGAGAAGTAAAATTCATGTCAGAAACAAAAAACCATCTGGATTACAATTTGAAAGTATTTCATATCCACTTTAAATTTAAGAAAAAAAGAAAGAAAGGAAAGAAAGAGAATTAGTGCTCATTCACAGAATCACTGAAGCATGGCACTTTTAGTTTTGAAATATGAAGTTTGCACTTCAAAGCATCATTCTCTTTCCCATGAAACTGCTGAATTCGGAGACATATTGAGATGGAGCTCTTCTTATAGTTTTTGACTCCTACCAATTATGTGTACTTTGTTCATAAGAAATCTCAAGGGACACAGAGATAATTCAATCATAGGATACAATGCCTGCCTTTCATGTCTTCAGTGTCTCTGACGTGAATCAAAAATCAGCCTGGATAAACACAAAAGCATTTTTTATCTATCTGGAGAAAGAAATTTGAAGCTGTGAAGCACAAGTATGAGGGCATAGGAAGAAAAAGGCTCATACTTGGCCGCACCTGCTGTAGATGCCTACAAAAGATGTCAAAACAACCTTAGGGTTCAGCAGAGCTGTTGCCAGTGTTCAAGTCCATGTGCAGCCCATGGGAAAAGTAGGTTCATAAGGCTTTGGAGACACTCCCCACATTATGTCTCAGAGCACAAAAAGTAGAGGATGGGTATCTCATTGCCTGGCCACATTAGTGAAATGTTTGAATTCTTGTATGAGCCTAAGGGCTCAAAATCCTGAAAATAAGATCTGTAAAATAGGACAAAGTAGGCCCATAGCATAAATATTTCTCATGTGAGGTAGTGCATGACTTTCCAGGCCACTGGACAAAAGAAATGTAGTGTAATTACCTGTGGCTGTAGGCAAAAAATGCACCCACTATGAATTCAGTTTGAAAAAGGGAATCAGTGGAAAATGTCACATGGGAATGGTAAGACATGTAGCTACATGTGATAGAGCATTTGTCTCTACAACTGCATTATAGGTTGGACTGGATGATCTTGGAGGTGTCTTCTAACCTGGTTGATTCTATGATTCTATGATTAAGACACCAATGTGAAGGCATGCAAAGGTAGCACATGATCCAACCTCAGTTATGCTATCAAACTCCTAGCCTCCAGAGTATCCTATGGTGTATGACTGCAGACTTATGCTGGTTTCCATGTTGTGCTTGAGAATTGTGTGAGAGGAAGGTTAGAGTCAGAATGTGCCAGAGATCAGTCTAACAATTTAACAGTATAGGCAACTCAGGGCCATTGTCCTTCCTATGTCATTGTTGTATTCATTAGTGTAGACATACCTTGAGATGCCAGCTGCAGGGTATCAGTTCTCATGTTCCTCATTCTTCTTTGTGTTCTAAGTACCTTATGCTCTGGAGCATTCATCAAGATCACTAGCTGTGCTTTTAAAAAGCTATAATAAAATAGGGATCTTTCCAAAAAGTGCAGCTGTGACTTCCTGCTTCTCTCAGCTATTTCTATAGTTCTGAGTGCTGAAGAATAGCAAGGAAGGAGGCAGTGACCCATTGCCCAGCAGCTTTCAGAAGCCCAGAGGGTATTTCAAATATTCCAGTGGACCATGGTATCCTGTTCCTTGTACTAGGCAGCATCCATGGCTTAGTGATTGTAGTCCTCTTCCTGCAGGCATCTGACATGGCAATGTCAGCCAAGGTTGCACAGGGTCACTGGCACAGTTACAACAGCATGAGGCTTACAATAAAACATTGGAGCCGTTTCTGTGTCAGGTAGTGTATTTCTAGATGAATATAGTAACAAGACTAGGACACCTTCTCATTTTGCTCTGACATAACTGCACCACTCTCAAATGCACTGTAGAAGGCTGTGAAATCATGACTGAGACCTTGGAATCACGTCTGGTTCTCCCAAGCTTTGCAATCCAGGCATACCACTTCATTCAAGAATTCAGCTCAGGAGGAAGAGGAGTCTTATAAGTTTCTTCTTCTCTTTCACTGCATCCCACACAAAAAAAAATATTTAAAGAGTTTTGCAACATAAGGAGTTGCAGTCACTCTCCCAGCAAATAAAGGAAAACAAGAGGCTTCCCTAAAGACAGTGCTGCAAAATACTTGCTAAATGAACACCACACATTAAGAAATTAAAATTGTCTATGTGCTCATAACAACCCTTAAAAGACCTGCCCATGTTTTCAGATGTGGTAATGCAGATTTATTGACTGCTAGATATATGTGTGAATATAAGCTCACACAGGTGCCTATACACACATACTACTGAGCTGAGCATCTGCTTATCTGAATATGTTGGTATAATTCTCACACTTGAAGCTCCAAAGGAATTGGAATAATATCAAATGTTTACACTCCTATCTTCCAAAGGCTGTAGGGGACTACTGGGAACCCAAAAGCATCCTGTTGCTTATAAAGAAGTTAAGTAACACTAGAGCTGGAATTAATGGAAAAGGTTGCATTTCATTCTTAACCTTTTCTACTCATTTTCATGACCTATTCTAACCACAGCAAGTGTTAGGAGCTCTGTAATGTTGGTTTGTGGTTTGTTTGCTCTAGGATGTGGAGACTAAGTCATTTTGCTGTTGTGTTTTCTGAGGTTTTGGGTTGGGTTTTTTTGTTGTATTTTTGCTTTGTTTTTTGGGGTTTGGTTCGGCTTGGGTTTTGTGTTGTGTTTTTTTAAAGTAATGACAAAATCAGAAGATAATTTCTTACAACCTTGAGAGATCCTCACACTGAAGACACTGCTGACTTCAGTTAGTGGCACAAAAAGATCTATGCAATATCTCTATCTAGTTACTCTTTGTGTTCCTTCCTATTTGAAGCTGGAGGTCTCATCTCCAGTGCTAAATTAAATGAAAAATATCTCTCTCTAAAGCTTCTTAAATCTAACTCTTTGCTGTCATTCCTGGTCCTTCCATTGATCTCACAGAAATTCATGCCTGCAGGAGTGAGGTCCCTTTCATATGATTGCATTTTTTCTCTCCCACAAAATCTTGTATTAAGCATTCCCATTCTTGCCAGTTCTTTATGCCACCTCCAAAACTTGCTTGCCAAAACTCTGGCCACAGTGCTTTGCTTCAAGTGTGTTATTTCATTCCCATTTGATTTTATAAGCCTCCCTTGCCTATTACTGAAACTGCTGTGGACTAAATCATCCACCTCATCCACAGCACTGCTTTCATCACCCCAGCTCAGCAGAGCACTGTAAAATTTAACACATCCTAAAATTATATGCTGTCTCTTCTTTTGCTAGAAGGAGCACTGTTGTATTCCAGCTGCCATCCCATCTAACAATCACCATACTGCTTCAAGTCCTGCATTGTGCAAAGTTGTCTTGATTCAGCTGTTATTCAACTCTGCCTGCCACAAATATCCCATTACTTTTCTCATCATAACCCATATCTTATCCTTACTTCAGAGACCCTTGAGGATACCTACTTCTCCTCAGGACCTACTTCAACTATATTGGAACCATAAATCTTCTTCCCCCAGCTAATTATTATTTTCTTCTTTGTGCTATAAATACAATACTGTAATGGATACATATGTGTTTGTTTTAAAGGAATCCATATCACATGTCTTTAATATAGCACAGATGTTAATGCTAGCAACTATTATTGTTCATCATTACTTCTATTTCTTATACTATTTCTAATCTGGAAAGAAGCAGCATGGAAGAACTTGTCTGTCACAGTCATGCGCCACCACAACGCTCTGTGGGGCCACGGCACAAGCCACTGAGTGAGCCATGCTGCATGCAGTTGATGACTACATCAACTCATGAGAAAGTGAATAATAAGGAGTACTACTGCTTCACCTCCATATTTCACTATATGGTCCTGGCTTTGCCATGTCCAGCAGAGTTGGCATGCAACCAATGCTGATTTTCAGCTCAGATCTTCAATTAGATAGTTCCATAAACACAATGACATCATGCCATGACATCATTAGTTTCCTGTAGGTTTGAATCAGCTTGTCTCCTTTTACAGGAAATTATATGTTCACTGCTCATCCAACTTAATTGACACACATAATTTTCAGCATTTACCTTCAAGTGCATGAACAACATTCTCTTAATCCATTAGGTACTCACCTACAACAGATTCTATCATCATATATGCCAATGCAGCTAAATAAACAGAAAAGTCAATTTTAGAGTATAAAATCTTGGAAAATTCACAGTATTCTATCTGGGGTAAGAGTGAAGCAAAGATTATGGTACCTTGTGCTATGCGGGCTTCTGGCCTTATTGAAAACACTAGAGGCAAGGGTACAATTCTGGTGCCAAGAGACCAGAGTTTTAATGTTCCCATCTCCTCAGGTCCTTGCTAATATTATCCATGATGTCATTGCAACCTGTACTATTCATTTTAGCATTGACTGGAAAGTCTTTGCAGATGAAAGAATAATACTGGAAACTGAAAGTACATCATATGAGATGAGATGGATGACGTGAATTAATGCACAAAACTGCACATGGCTGAAGGAAATCAAAAGAGACATTTTGCTTTGTTTATGGACTACAGAACAGTACACAAAATCATAAACCTAAGGTCAGCATCTACCTCCAGGGACTCAGTTTTAATCTAAGATTCCTCCCATCAGATCAATTTTCTCTTTTCTACTGCTCCACAAGTAATAGATACAAAAGCCTTTCATATATCTACAAGAAGTACTGCAAACCTCTTTCTTTGTTGGAAAGGAGGGATAGAGCGTGAAGGGGAAAGTGTCAGAGTTTACAACCACATGTTTTCAAATAAAGGCTAATGTATGCATACCAGCACTCACTTGTACACACCAGTGCCAAAACACGCATTAATGAAAAGTGATCTTTGCAATGACCCTACACACAGGGAGGAGGCCTTAAAATCAAGGGCTAAAACTATATACTTTGGGCCACCAGTGCTGCAAGTTGGAAATAAAATCATGGCTCTCCCTCCACTCAGCTTGTATGAGTTCTTATTCAGGATTCAAACTCATGCTTGACTCTAAATGGACATCTTCATACACCAAGTTCTAGATGCATATGAAAACCCTGCTGTCTCCAGGCTTTTGTGTAACAGTCTCTGGGATCACATTTATAGGATGTTAATTCAAAGGGTTGAGTTATGCGTGTGAATTAACAGCCTGTGTCTCATCTCTGAGCTAGTTGCAGTGCTATGGTCATATCCCAAACCATACAGAGATCATCTCTATACCCATCCTGTCTACACTTCATGCACATTTTAAAAGCATCAAAGTGGTTTTCCTCATTTCCCAAGAACAAAAGAGTCCTTACAACTTAGACACACAGAAAAACAGGGACATATTTCATTGCATGATTTTGGTAAAAACATGCTTTTCTTATTAAAATCTGGTGCTATCATTTGATTATAGGCATCTTATTTTCCAGGAAACCTATGACTAAGCATGTGTAAATACTCAGGGCTTTGCCCTTGTGGCTGCTGTGGCCACCCCCAGAACATCTTACCATGTCTGTGTGTGGATTGTCTCATCGTCCTGTGTATAAAACATTCTCCCCTTCTTCAGCTTCCATGTCCAAATGGGTACTTGCCAAGGATGCTGGCTGGCCACCTTATTAGCCGCAGAAATGGGACTCAAGCCACAACAAGACTGGTGAATGTTCCGAGTATCCCCACAGACTCCAGTGGAGTTCAGCCTACTTCCATCACTCAGCAAGGGCTTCCTACCTCCAGTTATGGACTCTACTTTCTTTAGTCCTGTGAACTGTTGAGAGCTTTCAACTCCATTTAACTTCAGCACAGACTAAAGAAGCTCCATTGTCACTGGATAAACCTATTATAAAATGCACTTTAGTGTATCTGTTGCTCTCTCTCACACAGCAAATTCACTTACACAGAAATCTGATGTAGCAAAAGCAGGCACCTGGCAAACCATGAGCCAGAGTTTTCCTGGAGCTACAGCTTTCCCAGCAAGGCTGAGGGAGCTGGGATTGTTTAGCCTGGAGAAGAGGAGGCTCAGGGGTGACCTTCTTGCTGTCTACAACTACCTGAGGGGTAGTTGTGGCCAGGAGGAGGTTGCTCTCTTCTCTCAGGTGGCCAGAGCCAGAATGAGAGGACACAGCCTCAAGCTGTGCCAGGGGAGATTTAGGCTGGAGGTGAGGAGAAAGTTCTTCACTGAGAGAGTCATTGGACACTGGAATGGGCTGCCCGGGGAGGTGGTGGAGTCGCCGTCCCTGGGGCTGTTCAAGGCAGGATTGGACGTGGCACTTGGTGCCATGGTCTAGCCTTGAGCTCTGTGGTAAAGGGTTGGACTTGATGATCTGTGAGGTCTCTTCCAACCCTGATAATACTGTGATACTGTGATAAACCTATGTTTCACACCAAGCCCCACCTAACATGGCCAGGTCAAGTGACTTGTGACTCCAGCATGCTCTGGTACCAGCTGGTTACCCTTGGTGGGATCAGGCCATGCCCTACCAAGAAAGCTGAGCTCATGTTTCCAAGAATCAAAGAGAAAGGGAGAGGTTTGTGTAGAGAATTGTCACTGCCGGTTATTTCTTCCAGGCTAGCAGCAAACTGGGGTTGTTTATTGAATCCCAAACTTTCTTTGCATGTACACAGGAAAACAGATGCTTCCCACTTCTGGGCCCCACGCTCAAGCCAGGCTCCCTCAGCAAAACCCATGGGTAGGGTACACAAACAGGGCAGCAGAGACATCACTTCCTGCCTCCGGCTGCTTTGAGCTGGTGATCTAACATTATCTATCATGCACACTTCTTTGGCCTCCTTGCCAGGGTGGCAGGCTGGCTCACGGTGTGCAGCTTGCTTTTCCTGTGCAGGAGGAACAGCTGCTGCCTCCGCTCACAAACAGGGAACAGCAGCCAGAGCTTGCAAGCGCTTTGGCTCAAACGGTGTGCATGGGGCATGGATGACAGAACTGGGAAGTGAGACAGGTCTCCCAGAGCCTAAGCAGCTGAGTGCCCTTACTGCTAGGTTACCTTTCACTTTCCAGCTTTAAAGGCCTGATACATCCCATCTGTATAGCCATCTCCAGTAAGCCTCAGGTGCAGTCCTCCATTTGATTCATTTATGCCAGAAGCAAATTAAGTCCCAGGCTCTTACCACCAGCTAGAGAGGTGAAGGGGAAATAGAGCACAAACTTGTGTGCCTCAGCATATGCTTGGCTATGAGGCTTCAGGAGGGTCCCCTATCAGAGTCTCTTGCCTGTTCCTCTGAAACAGTGGGCGCTGGTCCCCTCCTGTGCCAGGACTGTGAGGTACTGCAGCTCTGTGCCCTCCTGTGGTGCAAAGAGGATTCTGCAGCATCCCAGTCATAGAATAGAATGGTTTAGGTTGGAAGTGACCTCAAAGATCATCTAGTTCCAACTCCCTGCCATAGGCAGGGACACCTCCCACTAGAACAGGTCACTTAAGGCCTCATCTAACCTGGCCTTGAAAACCTTCAGGGAGGGAGCAGCCACAACCTTCCTGGGCAACCTGTGCCAGTGTCTCACCACCCTCACTATAAAGAACCCTTTCCTAACATCTAGTTTAAATCTCCTCTCTGCCAGTTTAATCTCATTACTACTTGTCCTGTCATTACAAGACCTGGTCAGAGGCCAGGAGCTACCTGGGACTGGAGGACAGAAATGATTCCCGCTCCTTTCCAGGAGTAAGAATGAGGATACTGCACACTGACTGGAAGTTTAAAGAGAAATTCTAGTTACAAGAGCATATAAACAAATGGCAATCAGGTAAAATAAGTACAACATCCATTAAGCCCAAATTGGCCTTCTAGAACCCTCCACCCCTTCCACTCTCAGTCAGCCTGGGGGTAGGCCGAAACTGCCCTGCCCAGCTGGGACCTACAAGGCCTCAGTGGGCCACAAGACTCAGCTCAATAATTCCCTGCCAGCTTAGGAGCCTTCTCCCACACTAACCATGAGGTAAGGACAGTGCACTGCTCCCAGAGAGAATCATAGAATCAACCAGCTTGGAAGAGACCTCCAAGATCAGCCAGTCCAACCTAGCACCCAGCCCTAGCCAGTCAACCAGACCATGGCACTAAGTGCCTCATCCAGGCTTTGCTTGAACACCCCCAGGGACGGTGCCTCCACCACCTCCCTGGGCAGCCCATTCCAATGCCAATCACTCTCTCTGGCAAGAACTTCCTCCTAACATCCAGCCTATACCTACCCTGGCACAACTTGAGACTGTGTCCCCTTGTTCTGTTGCTGCTTGCCTGGCAGAAGAGGCCACCCCCCACCTGGCTACAACCTCCCTTCAGGTGGTTGTAGACAGCAATGAGGTCACTCCTGAGCCTCCTCTTCTCCAGGCTAAACACCCCCAGCTCACTCAGCCTCTCCTCATAGGGTTTGTGTTCCAGGCCTTTCAAGGCCAAGTGCAGGGTTCTGCACTTTGTCCACAACAACCCCAAGCAGTGCTACAGGCTGGGGACAGAGTGGCTGGAAAGCAGCCAGGAGGAAAGGGACCTGGGGGTACTGATAGATAGTAGGCTGAAGATGAGCCAGAGAAGAACTGAAGGGAAAGGCAGGGAGGAGAAGGGAAGGGGATCAGTTGGACACTGCCTTTTAAGCCGTGATACTGGAAGATAAAATAGAGTTACAATATTACAACATCCAGGGACGAGCAGGTTCATGCCCCTGGGATGGGTGTCCATCCCTAGGGTTTTGTTAAGGGAGACCCAAGATCCCTCAAGCCACCACATACAGCTTCTTGCCTGAAGGTCCTTGCAAGTGGCACTGGTTGTTTGAGAGCACGGTGCACTCACTGTTCCCCTGCCCCAAGCAGCTGAATAGCAAAACATATCAGTGTTCATTACTAATTTGGGTATTTGGAGTGAGCCGCCACAGATGGAGTCTGCAGCACTATTCTATCTTTATCTACAGACAATTGGTAATTAGCACAAGAACAATTTGTTTATCTATTCTCAGCCATAAATAAACAGGAGAGCCATTTGTCTGTCAGCAACTAACTGCCTCCCGTTGCCAGATCTCCAAGTTAACTGCTTAATGAATAGAGATCATCACTTCAGGCATTTAGATAAAGACAAATATGTCTTTTAAAAGGATTCTCCTTAAAGAAAATTAAATATAAATAAAAAAGAACAGGTTATGTACAAAAAGGATAGCATTTAGGTGATAAGAAGGACAAGATGAAGATCCCAGGGATATCAAGCAGAGGTGTAGAAATGGTCCAGCTGTAGGGGAGGTGCAGTATGTATATCTTGGTTACTCCTGGCACGTGTACTTGCTGTCAGTCCAGCTAGTCAGCTCTCAGCCAATCACTCCAAGTGAATCCCTGCATGAGCACCAAACTGAGCAACAGAAGGCAGAGATGATACTTGAGCTTCTTCCAATAAAATCCAACATGTGAAGATACACTTACATGGTTTGGATGGCAGGACCTTGCCTGAGGCAAACACCAAGCAAGCCAAGGAGAAGACACGACACATTTTTCCCTCTTTTTATTGCTGATTCCAGCCCTTCTTCATTTTCTTTTGTTCCCTATTCCTGCCTCTGAAGTTAGAGAAGAGAGGAAGAGGCTTTATGAATAGATGGATTTTGTCAGTTGCACCCAAGTGTTGGCCCCTATTCCTTCTCTCCTTGCCCCTACCACTGCTAGTGGGAGGGAAATGGGAATTGCTGAAGAACTGCTCACACTCACTTTAAATGCTAGAGCTGTCTCTGCAGAAAAAAACAAACAACCCTTGTCTTTCTCACCACTCAGATGTTTTTCAGCATCCTGAAATGCTGACTTAGCCTTGTAGGTGTAGATTTTTTTACACACCTATGAGTGTACACACATACAGGGAAAAGCAATGGGAAAAAAAAATAAAAGGTTTTAGAGGTTACTGTTATCAGGCAGCAAAAGTGGATCAGATCTGAAGAATTTTGCCAGGCTTCCATTTCTAATTGTATGGATTGCAGTGCTTATTGTCCTACTACATGGACAGTCTTTATTTAAGTATATTTAAATCCTCTCATCAACATTCAGAAAGGCGATAATAGATACTAAATAAAAGTGAACTATTTAAAGTACAGTGGCTGAAAAGAAATAGCTAATGAGGAGCTCCTTCTTTTGTCTTTCAGCTCACAACTCCAAATTTCCCTGTAGTGGTCAAGCTGGGACATGCTCATGCTGGAATGGGGAAGGTAAGTAAAAGGAAAAATACGTATAGCTCACTTAAGAGAAATATACATGTGTCACAGCATTCCAGTGATTGGAACACAGAGTGTGGCCAGCCAGCAAAGGGGTTAAACCTCCCCACAGCCTATCTGGGTTGCACTGGCTGTTCCTGTGAGAGAAAAGGCCTTTTTCCACTGTCACGCACTCGGAGACAGACAGTGGTGCTGGGTTAGAGGCTGTCTGGGAAGTGGGAAGGGGGGCTGTGAAGAGTGAGGGGAAAGCTGGCTGGGCTGAAGTCATTAGGCTTGTCATTTATACATTTTCTTCTCTCCTGAAAGTGGTAATGTTGTTTATTCAAGCACCTGTAATGTACAGCTACAGCCTGTAGCTCTCACAATGACGAGCAGTGAGCACATTATGATGACCTTGTACAATAAAATAGGAGCCCTTCAGTTATTTTTTTCCTCCTTCCAAGGAAGAACAAGACCTTACAAAGCAGAGTGGTTGGTTGCCTGCCAAGGAATCCTGAAAAACAGTTCGCTCCCCAGAAGGACCTGTTTGTTTTTCCCAGGCTCTCTGGGATCTTTATTCCCTCAGTGAATTAGCAGCCCCTGTTTCTTGGGGTGACTGGGCTCCTCTTTCAGTGAGGCATCTCCAGCATATTCCAGCTGTACTTTAGCCTACTCTTTCTTGCATATACCTTTAAAAAAAAAATACTCTTTGCTGTCTAAAACTTGACTGGTTTGGAAGCAATAAATTCTAGTACATCATCTCTGAATCTAAATGGATGGTACACAAATGACAGCCCTGTCACAGTGCTTCCCTAGAGCAGGCAGACCTTCTCTCAGCCTCACACTTTGCCTGAAAATTAGATATAGGTATGTCAGACTTAAACTTGGTGCAACTTGTTTGCTTGCTTTCTGGAAACAGAATCTCATTCTGGCTTCCTGGATTGCACATGGAAACTCCCAACGTCGTTGTTCCTTTGGTTGCAAGTTTCCCTGACTGAATGGTAGTTGCTGGAGAGGAAGTGGGTTCAAGTCCCTAGGCTAGTGGTGGAGTTGGCTTTCAGCATCAAAGTACAAACACTTAAATAAGCAGGAAATGTTTGTTGGAACAGTGGTGCTGCACACGTTAAACAGACAGAGATATCATAGAATGAAAGTACATACAGACAACCTAGAGCTGCTTGTAGAGTGAGCCACTGAACGTGTCTCTAGCTAGGATTTCATTAGCAAAATCCAGTCAGCACAAACCAGAAGGAAGAAACCTCTCTCTGAAGAAAGCTTTCGATTTCTCTGAGACCCTGCAATCCTGGGTCTCTAACTGATCTGCAGTTTCACCTGTAGTGCAGGGAGGGCTTTATGTGTGCACAAAGGACCCCCAGTGGCTACAGAAATAAAGGCAGAATCAAAGAAAATCACCCCAGGCTTAGCAGCGTTTCCAGACAAAACTCTCAACATAGCATTTTGCTATTGTCTTCTGCACCAGACACGAGATCTTCTTCCACCTCGCAATTTCCCTCCTGTTTTATTCTTTAATGATGTTGATTTTCGCTCTCACAAGTTACAGGGAAAGAAAGTTTTTGTTCAAACTTCAGGCACAATTGCATGCAGCAGTACACAGAAGGTAAGTAGGAAGTAATTCCAGATGAAGATAGGCTGACAGCCAGAATCTTAGAAAAAAGAATTGGTCTGAGGCCAAGTTTACTTTAGTCCGTTATGAAACTAGGGACTACTAGCAAAGTCTGGATGTGGATTTAGGCACAGAGATTCAAGACTGTTCAGTTCAGGAGATGAGGAAGGCAAAGGAAGGAAGTGCTGTTGATGTTATGGTTTTACTTTGGGCCCTTACCCAGCCACAAGCAGCCTGAAGGAAAGTCAAAACCAGCTAAATTAGCCTTCTTGAATTCCCACTGCATAGGCTAAAATAAACTAAAAAGTAAAGTGTAAATAAAGAACAAATAATTTGGTTTAAGAAACAAGTAACAGGAATTTATATCATGTTGTTTTCATTACAGTAAGTTTCAAGCCCAAGTGGGACTGATAGAAATCACAGAAAATGTGAGGAGAAATACAATAGGTGGAACTGTGGGTATACCACAAAAGAAACACCTATGGGTTAAAAAACACCCTCAAACCTCCAATTAAGTAATTCAGAAGATGAGAATTTCCAGAAGACATAGTGGTAGCTTTAGCCATTGTAATGTAAAAACAGTAAGTGATGAGAGCTAAAGGATTTCTTTGCACTGGCCTTCAGAAGTAGAGATGATAGCAGGAAATATCAGGTCTTTAGCTGTAAAATACACGTAATATGAAAAGAGAAAGGTTTGCTCTTGGTTTAGATCAGTGTAAGAAAGTAAATATTAACAAAGCACCTGCATGGGGTCATGTTTTGTATAAAAGCAGTGACTGAATGAACAAAGGATAAAATAACCAACCTGTTAGCCAAAGTACACATGTGGGTATTAAAAATAGCATTTACTGCAACAAAGGAGGCCAAGATAGCAAGCCATCTATTTGTACCTATAATGGGTGCTTCAAAGGATGAGAGCATCCAGATTACAATCTAATTACCAGCAGGAATTGTGAAGGAAGTACTTATATTTTTCTCTTTATTAATGATAAAATCACATGTAATGGGAGTCACCAAGATTTAGAAGAATGAGCAAAGATGGGAAGTTCAGACACTGTTATTCTTTATTTGTACAGAGGTAATGGCCAGGAGCCAGAAAAATTCTGGACACAGAGAAGGGTGCTTCTCCAAAGAGCTCCACCATCGACTTGCAGGGAGATTCGTGTCATTTCACAGTTTTTCTTCAGTTACTTTACATTACAAACCAGAGGGATTTTAATTACCTGTTGCTTATTGCTGATTCAGAATCGTAAGGTTCTTGGCACTATACATGCTATTTATTATTTTTTTAATAATGTCTAGAAAGAGCATAATTATAGCAGTCAGAGTTTCATTTTCACATATTGTTTGTTTTCACAACATTTTCACACAATTCACTAACCACACTTTTTAATCAGTGGGTTAAACAGGGAATCCCTGAAGCTAAAATGAAAAATAACTGTCCTATTGCCTGTCTTTATCTTGGAAGAGGGACAGTTAGCATTCAAGGTCAGAAGCAAAAGGGGTGGCAGTATGCCACTACTGCTAAAAATGCCCTTGCCAAGTAATAAATGCATGTAAAGTGCAGGTGGAAATGAAGAAAACAAATTTGCAGTAAAATTCATCTTTCAAAATTTCCATTGGGGACTCCAGAAACAGCCCCTCTATTGACTGGAACAGGCATACCAGGAACAGCCTTCACCCACAGAGACAATGGAGTCCCAGACAATCCTCTCATCTAAAACCAGGACATATGCCCCTTAGCTCCTCCCATGACAATCGTTATCCTCCTTCCAATATTTGGAGTCACTTAATATTTTGCTGGCACTGTTAAGACCATAACAAGTGTTCTGCTGGTCCAACACAGTATCTGTACAAAGCATCTGCAGAAACACTGTTTAGGCAGTGGTTTGCAATGGCATCAGCAAAGAAGGACCTTTTTCATGTTGTATTTAGATTGCTCAGGCTCATGGGGTCAACAGCACTCAAGAACTCTTCCAGGGAAGCCACAGTTGTATACTAAGGTGTCCTTCCCTGAGCAGAACAGAACCGCTTCTTACACAGCAGTTCCTAAGAGGTCAAGGCATTTTTGTGATTAGAAGTCTCTGTTGAATAGACTGAGCACTACAGTGAGAAAAGAATAACACTTCTTCCTGACTCCGGATCTCATAATGCCAGAGCCCATGGAAAAGAATAAAGCTCTGAGTGTGTTAATATCTGCCATTTGTGTGCTAACATGACCCTAAAGTGCCCTAGGAACAGAGCCCAGCATTGCAAATCCACTCAAAGATCCTCTTCACCTCTTCCTGATCAGATCATGAGAAGGAAGCTACTGCCAGATCTGCAAAGAGAGGGAAAACAGTATCTGTTCATGGGCTTTATGTATATTTATATGGATTTAATAAATACACATACTGCTACGCTTACTTTATTTTTAGACCTCTCTAATTAGGCCATTTGAAGAGTCACCTCCTGTCCCCTTCTGCCCTATAATTATGAAAACACCTCCCCAGTACAAATCCTGGCTCAGATGAATTTATTACATTGTAGAAGAAAAAGTTGTTGTTCCTAAGAATGTGGTCAGAGTTATTTTCTCTCTTACTGGATGGGAAAGACTTCTCTATTTTTTTTCCCCTGGTATAAATATAGCATAAACTAAACAGAGCCACTCTGTAATGTAAAAATACAGCAAGCTTTTTATCAGGAAGGACAGCTCGTCACCTTGTCTCTCTCAGGACTGGAAATAGAATGTTCCAAAATTGAGAGCTTTGAAAATCCAGTGTGCTAAAGAGGAAAGGAAGGGGAAAGGGCTGCATTGGTTTGTCAAGGAACAAATATTTTCCTTTACAGAGGACAAATAATGACTTGACATGTAACATTCATAACGGAGCAGCCCAATCAGTATACTCCCACTGACTCATGAGTGAGAAGGTACCACCCATCTTGAAAATAGCAAAAGCATCCCCATCTCTTGCACATCAGTCTGGAAGCTTTTGCTGGTAACTGATGCAGGCCTGCCAAGACCTGGGGCTAAGAGAATGTCTTTGTAAGGAAGTTAGCAGCAATTGAATGTTTTAATGCATTAAAAGCAGAGTAACATCTGGAGAACTTCAGTGTGAGGGCAGTAAGGAAATGCAGAATCTCTTGTGTCTTTATTATTTTGGGGTGGGTCAAAGTTAGGACTAACCTGAATATGTGCTGATTGGATCAGGTGTTTTCTGAGAAGGAGGTTATAATTTTAGTTAAAGGAAAGGAGGGACTCAGGAAACACTCTGTGCAGAGACATCCCTGAAGACCCTCTAAAAAAATTGTAAAGTCCCAACAGAAAGGCTAAGGACAAGTTGAAATGGACAAAGAATCACACATTTTGTGTGGCCGTGCCAATTCCTCTGGAGAAGAACACCCAGACTGCATTTTCATAAGCATTTGCTGATGACACCAAGCTGTGTGGTGCAGCAGACATGCTGGAGGGAAGAGATACCATCCAGAGGGACCTGGACAGGCTGGAGAGGTGGGCACAAGTCAATCTCATGAGCTTCAACAAGACCAAGTGTAATGTCCTGCATCTGGGCCGAGGCAATCCCAAGCACAAATCCAGGCTGGGCAGTGACTGGCTGGAGAGCAGCCCTGAGGAGAGGGACTTGGGGGTGCTGGTGAACAAGAAGCTCAACATGAGCCAGCAGTGTGCACGTGCAGCCTGGAAAGCAAACCAGATCCTGGGCTGCATCAGGAGAAGTATGCCAGCAGGTCGAGGGATGTGATTCTCCCTATCTACTGTGCTCTGCTGAGACCTCACCTGGAGTACTGCATCCAGTTCTGGAATCTCCATTACAAGAAGGATGTGGACATGCTGGAGCATATCCAGAGAAGGGCCATAAGGATGCTCAGAAGGCTGGAGCACCTCTCCTATGAGGACAGACTGAAAGAGTTGGGGCTGTTCAGTCTGGAGAAGAGGAGGCTCCCAGGTGACCTTATTGTGACCTTCCAGTATCTGAAGGGGGCCTACAAAAAAAGCTGGGGAGGGACTTTTTAGGCTACCAGGGAGTGACAAAGACTAGGGGAGATGGAGCAAAGCTGAAGGTGGGGAGATTCAGACTGGACATGAGGAGGAAGTTGTTGAGCATGAGAGTGGTGAGAGCCTGAATGAGCTGCCCTAGGAGGTGGTTGAGGCCCCATCCCTGGAAGTGTTTAAGGCCAGGCCATACTGGTCCCTGACTCCATCTGCCAGTTCAGAAGGCCAGTTTCCCTGGAGACAACCTGTTCCACTATTGAAGACAGAGGCAAAGAAGGTGTTAAGTACCTCTACCTTTTCCTCATCTTTTGTTACTTTACTATATTCCCCTCTGCATCTAATAAGGAGTGGAGGTCACCCCTTCTTTTGCCCCTTACCCCTTCTTTTGCCATTAATGTATTTATAGAAACATTTTTTGTTCTCCTTAACAGCAGAGGCCAGCCTAAGTTCCAAATGGACTTTTGCACTTCTAATTTTTTTCCTACAAGACCTAGCAACATCCTTAAACTATTCCTGGGATACCTCCCCTTTTTTCCAAAGGTGATACACTCTCTTTTTTCTCTTTAATTCCTTCAGAAGCTCCTTGACCATCCAGTCTGGCTGTCTCCCTCATTGGATCATCTTCCAGGACAATGGGACACCTTCAAGAGTTCTTTCTTGAAGTAGGTCCAGCTTTCCTGGACCCTTTTGTTTATAAGGGCTGTTTCCCAGGGAACTTTCTGAGTTAGATCCTTAAATAAGCTGAAGTCTGCCCTTCAGAAGTCCAGTGTGGAGGTTGAGAGCTACAAGACAGAGGAAAGAAAAATATCTACCCAGGTCCTTCACTGCAGGAAGCCATGCTCAGGGGTGGCTCAAATGCTGAGAAAATATCCATAGTGGATTTTTAACAAATCCAGGATCCATCTTCCAAAATCTGGTCTTGCAGGAAGGCCTCAAAAGAAGGTCAACAGCAGGGATGGGGCAGAAGTGCTGCTTTGTGATCTGTCCCTCCAACCACCTTCCAGACAAGGGCAGGAAGATCAGTGCCCCTTAGGCATGTTAAGGATGGAAAGAAGTGCCAGGTCTTTTAGCATCAGCCTCTGAGATGCCATCAAAGGGCAAAGGGTCACTCACATCTGTGTGAGTATGCCCCCAGGGATCCAACTAGACTGCTCTCTCCAGTGAAGAAACAGGTAGCATGTTATGACACAGCCAGTGTCTGGATTAGAGAAGAGAGCCAGTAGGGAAGCAGAGACTATTCCAGCAAGCTTTCTTACTCAGAAAAGGCATTTGTCAACATACTGGACTAAACTCTTCACAACAGGTCACTAAAATGCTACAGCAAGCAGCAGCTGATGCCTCCAGAATGAATCTATTGCTGCTCAAACAGTCAGCACAGCTAAGCAAACAGGCCATCAGGGCAAGAGCTGCATTTTTATGCAATGTTTGCACTCCTCTATGCAGCTAATGGGATATTGCACTTACCCTAAGAAGGTTTAAAAAACCCAAAACAACCCAAAACAAAGAGGGAAATGGCTTCTCAATAATCTCTTTACAGCTTCTTTTCTCAGTTTCATGCAGTGGCCAACCTGCCATTTTAGACTACATATTTAGCTCTTATTAGATAAATTGGGAACTGTTTGCTCTAGAATGATTTTCAATAGTCCCTTCTTATATAAATGCCATTTGGCATCACACTACATCCACCCTGGCTTTGGTTATCTCTAGGGTTTTTCCTCCTGTTAGGAGAATGGATGCTTTATTGACACATAAAAGGGTTACAAGGCAGGAGGAAATGAATTATACAAAATTCAAAAGTAGAAAGCTAATAAAATGGTGGACTTGACAGATAAGGCAGAAAAATAAATCTAATTTGACTGCAACTCGAGTGCTTCCTGTTTATGAAGTAATAACTGTGCTCTGGAGTAAACCAGTGTTAACCCAGGGCACGGCTGTTATTTTGTCAGATTTGGCTGCCTCTAACAATTAACAAATGGTGGCTCTGATTTCAGCTTTGGTATAGCGATTATTTTGGTGTCTGGTGGGAAATAAGGCTGTGACCTCCTAAAAGGGGACCACTGTGAAGTGCTGTCTCTGAAAAATCCGTGGGAAGGGCTCTGGCATGGGCTAGGGAAGATGGCAGAACTGTTCCTGAGAATTGTGTGCAATAGTGTAGCACTGTGGGAGTTGTCTCTGCTTTTCATTTCTTACTTTCTGTCCTTGGTGACCACCCTCCCCCCACACCCCACACCCCCTTTATTTACCCAACCAAAAATCCTCTCTCTTCATAAAGAGGAAGTGATGAAGGAGAGGAAGAAATTAACCTTTCCTCTCCACAGCATGATGTGTTTTTGAGAAAAAAATCCTGTTTAACCAGAAGAGCATACAGCTCTTGTCTAGAAAAAAATCCTGTTTAACCAGGAGAGCATACAGCTCTTGTCTAGAAAAAATTCCTGTTTAACCAGGAGAGCATACAGCTCTTGTCTAGAAAAAAATCCTGTTTAACCAGGAGAGCATACAGCTCTTGTCTAGCAACAACAATACAGTCTAATTTCAATCTGAAGAGGGAAGCAGCATCCCTTCTTCTGCTTCTGAGATAGATGTTTGTTGGCTGGGAATGCAAACATCTCAGCTGGGGCCCAGACATCTGCTGCACAAGTGCAGCACTTTGTTTCAGATCCCACAAATTACTTTGTTCCAAGTAGGTCATTAGATAATGGCTTTTGTCTTTTCTCATTGCCAAAGGGGTCCAGGAGAATACATCATAATACCATGCGTTGCCTACCCGCACAGTCCCTCATGCAGTCATCTCATCTGGGTGGGACTCTCCTGCTTGATGTCACTCAGCTCAGCTCACCCCTTATCTATGCTCAATGCATCCTGCATTGTTACCCCAATACTTTGCTAGCCGTGCCAGGATGGAGGTTCTCCCAATGTAAAGTGCTCCCTGGGACATTCCTACAACCTCACCCTGCTCTGCCATGCCAGGAACAGCCAGCATGACACGTAGCCCCCCTCAGACATAGACAAGAACACAGCCCATACAAGGCTTCTTCTCCAGGACAACACGCAATAGTTGCCTTTACATTTCCCCTTTCTGTTTGTTATTTCCCTCATTTTACTTACCCTCCCACCCCACAGATGACTGTCACCTTCCTCTGCTCCTCTTCTCATCAATCCCTATATATCAAGAGCATAGCTGTCAGCAAAGCAAGAGCAGAGGTCTAGGAGTATTTGGCACTCAGCAAAACAAACAGCAAAGATCAGGTCTTTTCTCTTCTTATTCAGGCATCTAGAAATGGTCACAGGTCAAACTAGTTGCACTTTTCACCTTCCCACAATCTGTCCAGTTCTCAAGAGCTTTTCTGCACCAGGATGTGGCTGCATCTTTGGCTCATGTTACAGCTGGCCCTTACACAAAGCTGTCTAACGAAGTCGAACAGGTTAGAAACAAGCTTGCTCTGTTCTTTAGTGAAGATGGCTCCTGCCCTCTCATGGTTGAATGCAGATATGTAAAACCACTTGTTTGTTCTCTGCAAAGAAACGCCAAATACCATTGCACTAGTTTCCTTCAGCTGACTCCACTTAGTCTGGCATCGCCCTCCTTCAACACACATACTGACACAACTGGGACACTCTTATGGGGCAGAGACTGTTGTCATGCATGACTACACTGAGCAAAGCAGCATTGTAATCCCCAATTCTGATCTCAAAGTGTTACCAAACCACAAAGCATAGGTAACACACAAAGTCACTCACTTGCTCACCTTTTTTACACAATGGTGGTCTTTTTTCCCCACCAACTAATCCACTCTCTCTGCATCCATCTGGATTTAAGGAACAAGGCTTGCATGAGTTTCTTTGATGCACCAAATAAGTCCAATAGACTAAAGGTCAGGGTTGATAGTACGAATGAGATGAAGCTGTCCACTATGCTCTTTTTACCTGCTTGTTTAGTTTTCATCTCCCCACATCAGGGAGCTTTTGCAAAGACTTGATTATATCATTAGATCCTCTACTGTTTTGGTCCTTCTTTCAATGTATTTGTTTTTTATAAAATATAGAGCACTTCCCATAACTCAAATTAAACCAGTGAAAAGTCAGCTTCTCATAGAACCCTAGAGTTGTTTCAATTGGAAAAGACCTCCAAGATCATCAAGTCCAACTGTCAACCCAATGCCTCTATGGCCATTAAACCATTTTAAAGTGCCATGTCTACATGTTTTTTAAACACCTCCAGGGGCAATGATTCCACCACCTCCCTGGAAAGCTTATTCCAATGCCTGACTACTCTTTCAATTAAAAAAAAAAAATCTTCCTAGTATATAACCTAAACCTCCCCTGGTACAACTTGAAGTCATTTCTTTCAATCAGTTGGTACTAGGGAGAAGAGACTAACCCCTACCTCACTACAAATTTCAGCTAGTTGTGAAGAGCAAGAAGGGCTCCTCTCAGCCTCTTCTTCTCCAACCTTACTTTCCTCAGCCACTCCTCATGAAACTTATTCTCCAGGCCCTTCATCAGCTTATTTGCCCTTCTCTGGACACACTTCAGCAACTCAATGCCCTTCATGCAGTAAGGGCCCCAAAACTGAACAGAGTATTTGAGGTGTAGTCTCACCAGCATACAAGGGCACAATCACTTCTCCACTCCTGCTGGCTGCACTATTCCTGGTACAGGCCAGGATGTTATTGGTCACCTGAATACACTGCTGTCTCATGTTCAGCCAGCTGTCACCTAGCACCCCCACGTCCTTTTCTGCCAGGCAGCTTTTCAGACAACCTTCCTTGAGCCTGCAGCATTGCATGGGGTTATTGTGACCCAAATGCAGAACCTGTCAATTTGCCTTATTAAACCATGCCACTGGTATGAAGAATAGCAGCAGATTCAATTCAGTCCATGACACAGTGTTTGAATTAAGTAATGACCCTTAAGATTTTTATTTTCTGAAGCATCAGCAATTATTAAGAGCCATCTGGGCAAAGGTCAAGGTCTAGCTTCCCCCCCTGGTGCCAGGTTTACCAGGTCTATGCATGAGAAAGGATTTGCTTTGGGTTGAGTTGATCTGGGGAACTTTGCTAGTCAAATCACGCAATCCCTACCCTGTTGTCAGCTTCATCTGTGCGGGTTTTAACTGACACTGTACTATTCAGGTGTGGGGATGACTTCTGCTCACAAAGTATTCCTGTTATTTTTGCTCTTGTCACTTTTTCACTCTTTTGGTGGTCAAGGTCAAAGTTGAGAACCAGCATGACTTCCGGGACATGGCCAGCATAGTAGCCATGGCAAAAACATATGCCACCACCGAGCCCTTCATTGACTCCAAGTACGACATCCGAATCCAGAAAATCGGCAGCAACTACAAGGCTTACATGTGAGTGTATGGCTGTGTGGGAGTGAAATGGGGGGCAGACAGTGCTGTGGACTGTGATTCAGCCAGTGTCTGCTCTGGATAGGAGTAGGAAGCTGACTTATTTTGCTTGAAGAATAGTCCTGCTGTTCTTCTCCCACCTCTGAACCCAGACACCACATCCACTGATCATCTTCTCCATTCCTCACTGTCCACTCAGTGTTTCTGGAAGGTGAATCTCTCACTACCTGTTTCTGAGATTTGGTCAGTTCCCACAGTACCAACTGTGCTCTGTCATCACCTATAACCTCTCCCTCATATGAGGGTCTCATCTTTCCCAGCAAAACCCTTCAGACACCAGTACCCTGCAGTGGGAACTGAACCCATTTCCTTCACACCTGGGGAAACAATAAAAGAGTTTGAACCAGCTGCAACTCATGAATTCCTGTGGTGTCCAACCCACAGCAACACCCTATCCTCTCCCCAGCTGGAGATCATGGCACTGCAATCACATGGGGACATGAGGAGCACACAGCACTGGGTGTGAATGCCCTCAGACTAGCTAGCATGCTGGGTTTCTGTGGGCAGTTTGCATGTGTGCTTCTCAAACCATATGAAGGAGGGAAAGGAGAAGGACAGACATTTCTGTGGGTGCCCTAAGGTTGCTCCCTGCCCTGTGGGGTAGTGAAGGAGGTGGTATGAAGGAAACCTTAAACATTGGTATGTTTAAAAATCCTAGAAAGCATTCAGCCAAACTTCAGTAATCCTCAAGCTCAATTAAAGATGTAACCACTTCAGTTAGTAAGACACCTGTTTCTTCTTACTGCAAACCAGTAGGTTAGAAAAGCCAAACAGCACAGCTTCTCCAGAAGCCACAAAGTTCTGGACAAGCAAACAGCTCCAGCAGTACATTCTTCAGGTCAACAGATAAATTTCATGTGTTACCTAACAGCCACCACACTGTGAGTTTTGGGTCCAGGTTTGCAAGCCCCAGGCCATAATCGCCTATGTTTCTGGTGAAATGTAGTTAAATAAGATAATCAGATGCACAGAATCACATATTTTCCAATTATAGTTGCCTAAAATTCCTGTTTGGATTCCTAGCACAGAGATATTTATGTAAACTAGATAATGACTGAGTCACATTCCACATAGGAAGGACTTGTGGGACACTCAACTTCTCCATGTGAACTCAGTGAGAGAAAATTTGTTTTAAATCTGATCAAGTCAACAATAGCACAGTTGCCTAATATTATATTAACATCTCAGGGAGTCTGGCTCAAATTGGCCAAAGGAAGGAAGGTTTAAAATATCAATTAAAATTCCCTGTTCCTGCCAACCTACCCAGTCTTGGCTCCAGAGCCTGCTCCCAGCCTGCCTCTAAGTGAAACAAAGGCCCAGTTAGCCTGACCATATCCTCTCCTTGTTTATTATTTGCACTCACCATGCACTCATCCAGATCAGAAATAATACCAGATGAATGAGGAAAGAAAACATCACACCAAGAGCTAATCCCACTTGGGAATAGAGCTGCACAAACAATCGTTTACTAAATGAAAAATGTTTTCACATTGAAACAGTCAGGAATGACAAACACCTTAATGAGAACTGAAGCTTATTAGCAAAGAAAGCAAACAACAAATTTACCCAGTGACTTCAGAACCCAGAAGGTTGGTTTATCTTGAAAGAGCCATTTATGGATGTGACTTTAGGTTTAGAAGCATAGAATCAGTCAGGGTTGGAAGGGACCACAAGGATCACCTAGTTCCAAGCTCCCTGCCATGGGCAGGGACACTCTACCCTAGATCAGGCTGGCCAGAGCCTCATCCAACATCATACAGAATAAAAGGTTATTTCTGTGATATAACTAACTCCCTACTACATTTAAGAATAGAAATAGAAGCACCCAAAATATCAGAGCTCTCACTAATGTCTCAAATAGGAGAACTCAAAATCATTAGTCATGCCTGCAAATCTCAGCCTTAAAAGCAATTGCAGCATCTGCAGTAGCATCATACTAACTGGATTGCTTTGATCTGTGAACTGTGGAATCTATCCACTATTTTTATACATTCACCCACACATATAGACTTTAAAAGCCTCCTTGCTCCTGAGAGAAGGCTGTGTATCAAAATTCTCCAGAATGAGTTTACTTTGCATCAAGCATCTGCCAGAGGGAGGATACTGCAGAGTGACTCATGCATTCCACCCCACCCCAGATGTTCAATGCACTTCCTTCCAGCTCATGACCCAAGGCTTGAGTTCAGTTTCCCATTGACTTTAGTGTAGTAACTCCAGATTTACAGTACTAACAAACACCTACTTAGCCCATGTCTTGGTCCAGTCTCAAAACAGCAGATAAGCAGCATGTGATACATGCCTAAAATTCCACCAAATGTATCTGACTGTCATTGTAATACTGGTGAAGAGAAAACACAAATACTGCTCATGTGGCAGGGGAAATTGGGCCAGAAATTATGCTCCCACTTTCACATCAGCTAGGGGTAAACAGGAGGATTAAGACTCAGGAAATGTTCACTTTGAACGAAGCCAGTTGCTGCTGCCTTTCAGAGGTGGAATATTCCTTACAACTAGCTCTCAGTAAAAGGGTAATAGCCTTTCCTTTCTAGTCCCATGAGTGTGACTTCTGATCTTGTCACCTCAAACACAGTTCACTGTACTCTGCAGGGAAAACAACATCAACTATGTCCAAATTAGAGCTATTTTTACACTGAAGTGGCCAAGCCTAGAAGATGGTGAGTATAGGACACCACCAGATCATGGTCTGGCACACTGGAACAGGCTGCCCAGAGAGGTTGTAGTCTTTTGCTCTGAAGATTTTCAAGCCTCACCTGGATGTGCTCCTGTGCAAACTGATCTAGACAAACCTACTTTAGCAGGGGCATTGGACTAGATGGCCACCAGAGGCCCCTTCCAAACCCTACCACTTTGTGATTCTGCAATTTTGTGCTAGTGTATCCACTTACTCTAAGCAAAGCTGAAGGTGTCTTGGTCTGCCAGAGGGCCCTTTCCTTTAAGATACTGACTGCACACTCTTGTGCCCTCCTGATGTTTAGGGTGATTGGAAACGTGGTTGAAGCAGGGCACCCTTAAGGAAAGAGGTTTGCCTGTGGTCTCTTTTTCCACTTCAGGTTGAATCTGGTGGCACCGTTGATAACTGAACTGCCCAGACATGCTTGAAAGACAGTAGTCTTGACAGAGGCTGTAGTATAAGAATTTGGTGACTCGTTCAAAGGGCTTCATATGAAGTTTTCCCATTTAAAAACAGGAAAGTTCCCTAACAGGAAAGTTACAGATACAAATAAGATACTTATTTTATACCTTATGCCAAATATTGGCTGGAGATGGGTAGGCATAAACAAAACTGCATAGCTGTGACTTGGTTTTCTTAGGGCAAACACAGCTGCTTACATTTGCTATGTCAGGTACATTTCCTAAACACTCAAATCCAATCATCTTGTCACTAATCAGACTCAGGGAGTTCTCATCAGTACTAACGGGATTGTGGATGCCATCTGCCACTGCAGGGCAGTTCTCTGAACCCATGTGTTCAGCAAGAGTGGTTCTTACTATTACAGAACTCAAAATTGTAAACTGAACAAATTCATGTCAAATAAAAAGAGAGGTTTGGGGTAAAACACTGACCTTACAGACCATCAAAGGGCACATAACAGTCAAAGCTTGAGGAGGAATTCATTCCTCTGCTTAGAAAAATAGGGCAGGAAGATGGGTGTTGGGTGAAGGGAACAAAGGAAAAGAGTCAGCTATATAGAAACACAGTTACTTAACACAGTAATTATGCTTCTTTGACCCCTGTTCCCACTCCTACACATACCATTTTAGAAGGGAAATGGAAAAAGGACTTTAGGCTGTCCTTCATCAGACTAAAGGAGAACCTCAGGCAATCAGCTTTGAGAAGTCAGGTTTATTGTCTAGCAGGCTATCAGTATTACCACTGCTTCATATAGTTCTGCAGCTTCAAAGTCTCTTCTCTACATCATGGTGGAAAAACGAAGGAACTGGCAGCAAGGGTTCCTACAACCTGTTGTTGAAGTGTTGGCTCACAAGTTATACAGCCCTCACAAATCTCTACCTAAATCTTCTTCAGCATGGAGACGTTACCTGGATATATGCCAGACATACCTGTTCAGCCCTGTCACAGTAGGCTGTCCAAGGTCTGCCTTGTGCCTAAGGTCAAAAGAAAGATGGTCACCCCTTAGTGGATGATAGTGAAAACCAGGAGTTGTCAGCAACAGCTGGGCTGTTTTTTTAATTAATCATCAGCTGCAGTTAATCAGACACCAATAATTTTGCAAATACAAATTCTCAAAGTCCAGACAGTGTAAGCCATGGGCAGGTCAATGAAAATTCAGCAAAAAGATGGTATATATTCTGTGACACCAGTAAAACTGAAATCAAAGTTAGGGAGACCCAGAATGTAAGAGTTGATAATTGTTTGGTTGCTCAGACAGATGTTTGCCTAGAGAGATGCTCTTCCATGATCGAAGGATACTACAGGGTGACTAGGCCAGAGATACAGAGACATTTCAGCTCTCCTTGACCTAATGTACTTATAGAGTTTGATGTGTGCTCAAGATTCCCTGTCTCACCATTCCATTTTTCATAAGTCTGAACAACACATCCTGTATGAAGTGTTATTCGTGTAAGACATGGAAAGACTTCTGTGGGGAAGATCAGCACCTCATCCCCTCCTGTACAAGCACTGAGTCAAGAATGAGGACTACAGTCTGAGGGAGAATGGGGCAGGAGGGTATTTTCATGTTCAGGTTATGGTTTTGGTTTGTTTTCCTAGGAGGACGTCCATCTCTGGGAACTGGAAGGCAAACACAGGTTCTGCGATGCTCGAACAGATTGCGATGACAGAGAGGTAAGGAAGAGGGTTTGGGGACAGTATTAGCTATTTCTGGGTTAGAAGGGAGGAACCGTATTTCAGACTTTGGTTAACTGAGAGAACTGCTAAGTGAGGTCTCCCAAGAGGCTGGATAAAGAGTTAAATAGACCAAGTGTTTCCATTTAAAAGTACTAAGGGCACAAAGGCAAACTGTCCTATTTTGGAGAACAAGCTAAAAGTACAGATAGAGACCAACACTGCTAAATCATTATATCTTTAGTGAGGGCAACCACTGGAAAAAAGACCAGCATGTGAAGGTCAAGCAGATGAGCGCAAACCATGTAGCTATAAAATCAGAAAGGTCACAGCACAAAATAAGAAGTAACAAAAAGTTATTCTAAGTACATTACTAATGAGAGTCAGACACAGAAAAGTGTTTTTCTTCTGCTCAACAGAGCGGGGTGGGGGTGGGGGGGAAACCTGTCAGATGAAGTGTTGGAAGAACTTTTTTACATTACTCTCCCAAACGTAGACAGTAGACACTTCTAACTAATGTCTTTTCACTACTGAATAGAGCAGAAGGGATTGCCTCATGTCTTTTACATAGTAAAACTTGCAGGTGGTACTTCTGTATATTCAGATCACTGTGATATAGGCTAATCTTGCAACTATGTGAAGTTGTTGAGTCATAGTAACTTACGCTTTGTTGTAACTCCCAAACCCTGTTCTGCAGAACTGCTATCAAGCCACTTCTCTCCATTGTATTTAAGTAGATTCATAGAATCGGTAGATTATGTGTAGACATTCACCCCTAGTGAATCTAAGGATTTTTCAGATTATACCTCCACTTTGTCAGGACCATGATTAATTCTAACTTTCTCCATGTTTGGGTACCATGTTTGAAGGGGGATAGCAAGGACCTAGAGGAAGTCCAAGGGAAAATAAAGGGAGCACTCAGAGACAACAAGATGAACTCATAAGAAAAGAAGAAAAGAACACAACAATGGCATAAATTGGATTTAACTTTTTTCAGTTAGGAGATCACTGACATTTTTCTGGTAGATGTGTAAACTCATCCATAATAAACCTCTACAGTGTAGAGGCTCACTTTTCCTTCACTAGTTATCTACAAGAAGCTGTCCACAAGCTGAACACCACTTCACCTTAAAGATTAAAAACTTAGAGGCTGCTAATTGGGCATTCCTCACTCTTTAATACTGTAAGAACTAAAGGGCTTAAACAGTAGAAGAAAAGATTAATGTGAACATTTCATATATTTGCTAATGGTAAGGATAGCATAGCACAGAAATGAGTTGCCTGGAGATGGGGAATCCCTGTATCCTTCTGACAAAATTTAGAAAGCATCTCCTTTTGGGGGTACAAGAGTTTGAAGATGATCACCTAAGGCCCTTTCTGCACCTTTAGTTTTGTGAAACAGGGAAACATAGCTATTAAGGTCTCTGAGCCTGGCTGCTAAACACAGACCCCTAGAAATATCCTTTAGAAGGAGAGGTACTTTCCAGGATAGTGCCCTTGATGGGGTCATAGCAGTTCATGAGAGGAGCTTGTAGTGCCTCCTGCCTGGCTCACAGGCTCCATAGTTATCCTCCCGCTTTTGCTACTGATCCCTCCTCAGGCACTGTCTTACTCAGCAGAGACTGGGATGAATGTGCATCGTCTCATTAGGCATAATAGAGCACTAGTAGTCATATAAACCATATCCTTGCTTCTTCCCACACACATTGTGTTTGCACAAGTTGATCATTATATAGCCAAGCTATGGGGATTCTGGCTGGCTTCAATGACATAAACTTGTCCAGAACAGCTCTTTTCCCAGTCCCTGTAGGGTCTGCAAAATGTCAGTGTTTTCATGAGACTGTGGCCTTCCCTCCCCTCTCCACATCTTGTCATAGTCCTGCTTACAGATCTGCTGTTCTGAGATGATTATTTTTACTGAAATGGTCAGGACTGCAGTGCAGCTGCACAGGAAATAAAACCAAGCCACCTCCTTCCCTCCTCATTTCCACAGCAGGGGGTATATGGTGCCCCCATAATATGCCTCTTGTCATTCTCTCTCCTCCTCTGACACTAGGATATCTAAGCTCACACCAGTTCACAGTACCATCCTGGGATGGCTAAATAAAAGGGTTGCAGCTTGTAGGTCCCCCTCAAAAATAATAGTGCCTTGTCCATGTGATGCAGCTGCCTGGCTAGGAGCGATGCCCAAGGGATGGAAGGGAGGCAGAAGTCTGTAAAAGGATGTAACCAAAATAATAAACCATAAAAAACAGGAGCTGCAGGGTTACAGATCAGGGAGGAAGTAGCTACCCCTTGCTAAATTCTGCACTCACTTTCCAATCATATTCAAGCCCAAATGCACAGGACATCTTATCAGGAGAAAGCTGCCTGCATAATGGAGGGCTTTCAGGCAAAGCCAATACAAACGCTAAGGGGCCAACACTACTGAGAGATTAAATGAGCTAAATATTTATAGCTTGGCTAAATGACGACCAACAGAAAATCTAATGTAAATAACAAGGAGGAAAAGAAATATTTTAAGGTGGCTTTGAGGGCAGAATTGAAACAATCTGAAAGGAAGGGAAACTTTAGGCAAGATCCTTTTCTTTCCACTCCATCTCCTGTGCAAGACAAAGAGGCAATGACGCAGCAAAGCATATGAGGTACACCTTGTGATGAAAAAAGCTGCTATATCTTTTTATGCTCCTACAGACAGCAGGATGAGTGGCTCTGTTTGGTGGACCACCTAGGAACAGCTAATCCTAGGCCATGCTTCTGTGATTTCTGCAGGTACAGACTCTGGGCAGACGCCTGTGCAGAAATGTTTGGAGGTCTTGACATCTGCGCTGTCAAAGCTGTCCACAGTAAAGATGGAAAAGACTATATCATTGAGGTGAGAGCATGGGGAACTTGAGTACAAGTCGCTGCAAACACACTCCCTCACAGTTCACAGGCACCAATGTGGTTGCTTAGCCCTATGTGCATGGTCCAGCAGTCACTGCTGTTCTGTGCCCACCTGTATGTATTCTCAAAGCTGTGGCCAGTGACATTCAAAAATCTGTTCAGAGTCCCATCTAAACTAGCATATATGCAACAAAGTGTCAGGGTTGAAGAGTCTTCATTTCTCAGTGCAAACTGTGAAAGGAAATCATGGAATCAGAGAATGGCTTCAGTTGGAAGGGTTCTTAAAGATCTCATAGTTTCAACCTTTCTGCCATGGGCAGAGACACCTCCCATTAGAGCAGGTTGCTCAAAGTCTCATCCAGCCTGGTCTTAAAACACTTCCACAACTTCTCTGGGCAAGCCATTCCTGTGTCTCACCACTCTAATAAAGAGCTAATGTCCAATATAAATCTACCCTGCTCTAGTTTGAAACCATTGCCTTTTGTCTTATCACCACAGGCCTTTATAAATAATCCCTCTCCAGCTTTCCTGTGGGCCCCATTCAGGTACTGAAAAGCCACCACAAGGTCTCACTGGAGCCTTGTCTTCTGCAGGCTGAACAGATGCAACTCACTCAGCCTGCCCTCACAGGAGAGGTCTTCATTTGATCAGAGCCATCTGATTAAATGAAGAGCCACAGACTGCTTTGCCACACCAGATTTCCAGCTGATAAATCCCCATTGTACAGAAATTTACTAACATGGGACAGGTTTGAAGCTGCCTTCTTATCAAAGCAGAAAATTGCCTGCAAGTGTTGCAGCCAGAATTCAAAGTTTGGTGTGCCTCAGTGCACAAGTGTCCCAGTACCATCCTTCCTTGGCTAAGCACTTGCAAAGAGAGCATACCTCTCAAAGCAGGAATCAACAGCATCATGAACAAACATGCTCACGATTCTATTACATTCAGCCCAGCCTGAATTCAGGTTCCAGGTGATGCTAGCTGAATCTAATTTAAAAGAGTGAAATAAATTGTGAGAGTGTAGCAAATGAAGTCCATAAGTAACAGGAGCAATTTGATTTAGGGGGGGAAAAATCAAACAGGTGTATTTTCTGCAATCTTTTGCCCAAACAGCACTCACTACAGTAACAGATCAGCAAGATAAAGCACCACAGAGTTATTATGGGCAGTGTGGACTAAAAACTTTTGTGTTCAGAGCTGGACACTGTGGCTTTGAGAGCTAAAGTTCAGTGTGCTCTTTGACAGGCCAGAAGGCAGACGTGGGAGTGGGGTAAATAACACACTCAGGTCACTCTAACAGGGCAGAGAAGAAAAATCTGGCCAGAAAATCAAAGTGGAAATTTAAGAGACGCTCTAGGGGAGAGAAAATCTGGCAAATAAGCAAGTGTCTCTGTCGCTATTTGACTCAAGGAGACACAGCATTTGACCTGCTGTAAACTCCACCAGCACAGGCAAGCTGAGGAAGATGAGCAGAGCCAGCCTACGGCTTCATGCAGGGGTGCTGACACACTGGAAAGCTATGTGTGGGAGAGCAGTCCCACCCGCTGAGGGTTGGTACGCTGATGAGAACCACATGAGCCCTTCAGTGACTGCTCATTCCTGCATTATGTATCTGTTCTCCTGGGAACAGTGACCTGTCAAAGTCCATGTGAGCTAAGTGTGCTTGCCAGTAGTACTGGGGAGCCTCTGTCTTTCCTGAAGTGATGGTTCTGCTTCTCTATGCAATTCATCAGCACCTAGACAAGCGTGTCCCAGAGCAGATCTGTTTCCCTTGCTGTGCACTTATATCTCTATGCACGTGTAGCTGAGAAAGGAAGCACAAGAAAGCAGTCTTGCTGGAGATGACTGCAAGGACATTTGGACTGTCTTTACATGGTCAGATATGAGATGTGGTTTCCATATCCCTGCCTCTATTCCTGCACATAAGCCTATGTACGTGCACATAAGCCTGTGTGCATGCACATATGGCTTACTCTGTGCTTAAGGGTTTTATGCCTCTGTCTGGATATACCTCTGGGTTTCCACATCTGCCCCTGTGTGTGACTAACTGGATGTAAAGCACATCTGCACACTAACAGCCATAATCAGCCTGCACACAGAGGGAAATTCATGCTAATACTATTCTCTCTGAGACTAAAGTAAAAAGCAATGGAACTAATATGACACAAATCAGAACAAACACAATGGCTTCAGATGGGTCATGCTGAATTATCCCAGTGGAGAACCTGACTGAGCAGGCCTGATGTACCAACATCTAAGCAGCATTCAAATGCCAGGCTGGCAGACATTGTTGGGAAAGGAGTAGAGTGGTGCAGCACAGAGAGCAGAACAAAGCCAAACAGGCACCTTTTCTACTTTATGCAGATCTGAGGCAGACGCTGACAAGTAACTAATTGCCTCCAGCCTACTTCCTGGGGTACTTTTCTTGGTCTGAAACTGATCCTTTATTTTGCTTTTTCTTTTGATTCTGGGAGAAAACAAGTTATTTGAGAGTGAGACAGTTGTATTTTCCTTGGTAAGAAGGAGCAGTGTGCTTTGACATTTTACAGGAAAGCACGCCTAAATGCCCTGAACAAATAAGGAATTTGCACAATGCAATTGCAGGCAGGAATTGATTTTCACAGTATACTGCAGTTCTCTAGCAAAGATTGGCAGAGGTAGTGATGGGCAGTTGTATGAATTGAAGTCTGTCACAGTGGTTTGCTGCAAACAGAATCAGATTAAGACAGATGAGTTATCAACACTACACAAGAGTAATCTTGCACCCATGGTATTTGCTGTTACTTGAACTTCACCTTTTTTTTTCCCATGGCAAACAGCAAAACCTAGTAGGTTACTGCTATTCAAAGTGCTAGCACACTTACATAGCATTGTTGTGGCTCATATTAAAAACTAAGAAATCAATAGATATCTTCAGAGTTTTGCTCTATTAAAACAGCTGCAGATTTTAATATTAAATGCTGGTACTTTTTCTCCCCCTCTGCTTCAAAGCAAGTTCAGTACCACTGCTAGCAGCCAGATTCTCAGAAGAGCTCAGCAGTTTGTATGGTTTAATAATCTCTCTTCTTCTTCTTCTTCTTCTTCTTCTTCTTCTTCTTCTTCTTCTTCTTCTTCTTCTTCTTCTTCTTCTTCTTCTTCTTCTTCTTCTTCTTCTTCTTTTTCCTTTATCTAACCCTTTTCCATTGCTCTGCTATGATGACAAATATGAAGCCATTAAAGGGCAAGTAAAATGATCCATGTAATTTATGCTTGCTCCTGGATCAGCTAAGCCCTACCTGCCATACAGCTAAGCTGCATTACAAGACATAATCCTTGCAGCTCTGCAAGCAGCCTTACCCATTCCTGCCTTGCTGCCATATAATTTCCTTTGATATGTCGAACCATTTTGTTCCCTCCTTCCTTCCCAAAAAAATCACCTAACACTCCACTCTCACACATCAGAGCATGGAACAACAAGTTCAGCTTTCAGGCCTCAGTGCCAAACAGGTGCAAGAGGAGGCCTGAGATGGTTTTTTTCCTCATTTTTTTTCTATCTGGGCACCACTTTCTGTTTCCTCCTCGGACACCTTATCAGGCAATAGCAGCTGCATTAGAAGCAGCCGCTGACCTTGGGCAGCTACAAAGGCTGGGCCCATATGTGCTGAGGTCCTCTTGTCTTGCCCAGCTGCTCTCTGCTCTCCGCAGGACGAGACGAGTGCCATCTGTCTATGATTCACATACTCCTCTCAGTAGTTGCATTTATTTCAGAATTCACCTTTGTGTCTATCCAGTTCCAGAGCAATTCGCCTTTCCTGGGGGACAAGGTGACCTCTCATGTTCCTTTTCAGTTCGATGGCAATCGGCTGTGTCATTTTGCCCACGGAAAACACTGCCATTTTCCAATGCATTCCCTTATGCATGTGATTGTTCATTCCCATATTTGCAATCTCCCAGAGCTGACATTCTACAGACAGACTCTACCCAGCAGGATAGCTGGTACTCATCCCGGGTACACCTTCACTGGTGAGACCTGTTCTAGGGTGCATTTCCCCTTTGTTTAATAGAAGAGCATCTTCCCCTTCCTCTC
The DNA here is from genome assembly GCF_015220805.1 of Pogoniulus pusillus. Classification (NCBI taxonomy): domain Eukaryota; kingdom Metazoa; phylum Chordata; class Aves; order Piciformes; family Lybiidae; genus Pogoniulus; species Pogoniulus pusillus. Next base: position 11,707,953 of record NC_087278.1, read on the forward strand.
CAGCCGCTGATGCCACAGCAGTTGGAAAATGAGAGGTCTGTGGTGTTCTGACCAGAGCTGCACCTCAGTTACTGACAGAGGGTGAGGAGGTCTCTAAGCCTGGCTGGCCACCCTCTTAGCAGACTAATGGCATCCTCTAGTGGTCAGATAGAGCTCTGACATGGCGCCTCGCAGTGAGATCAGAGCTCTTTTCCCAACCGTGAACTGAAATTGCTAAATGAAATGAGAATGCTTTTAAGATGGGAGACGAGGGGAGGGAAGCCTGTGCAGGAACCTGCTGAAGGGCTCCTAGGCACCCCTGGCTAGTGAGACACAGACGGGAACTGGTTGTTCCCTGAGACTGCTGGGAACATCACCTTTCCTCACCTCATTTTTCAAAAGAGAAACAGCAAAGTGGGCAGCAAAATGAAAAGCCACTTTGTCTACTTAGCTAAGCTCTACCATCTAATTTTCTGACCTGCTCCTTTCACCTCCTGGCTCAAATAGGTCATGGCTATAAATACCAACTTACTCTTCATGCGAACCCCAGTTAAAACTTCCTTGGCAGCTTCTCCAGAGACACCCATCGAAATTAACCCAAACTCCTGCAAGAAAATACAAGAACACAGACTCAGTGAACTCCTTTCACTGGTTTTCTCTATTTTAAATCTAAAATAAAAGGGTGCAAAACTTTCCATTTCACCCCAAGACAGGACTCCTGCAGCCTTGCCAGGGCAGAGTGCACGTCTGATTGTTGTCTGAGCATTAGTCAGTGCCTCTCTTGAGCAATGCAACCTTTAACTCTGCATTTCCAGAGGGGTTAATGTGTGGTTTAAAAATAAAAGTAAAATAAAACAAACTCTTCCAAACCTGATGTTTGGTACAATTATGTTTACTCCAGCTGAATCTTAACCTCATCATAGTGCAGTCTTCCTGTGGGATTTAGCTAACATTTGCAAAGCATTTGATTTATGATGAACTCTTGAAACTTATGTTTAGGGCTGCTATACAGCTGAAGGTTTGCTGATTTCTTACCATTATTATTGTCAGAACATAATTTCTTACCTCAAAGACCCCTTGATGGTTTCCTTCCCCCATCCACACAGTCTTGCTTCCCAGATTTCCCAGCAGTGGTAGCACTTGCTTGGGAAGAAGTCGTACCACAGTTGTCAAGAAGCAAGCAGAGAATGAGTTTATTTTCCTGCATTGGGTGCTGTTGTTCCAGTGATATCCTATTCATTACACATGTGTGTAGTTTATTTCCCCTTTTGAGGTGCAGTGCTTTGCACTAATTAATACCAAATGTCTCCCAGTTTCATCCAGACCCCATTGCTCACATCTCCTCAGGCTTCCCTTCTCCTGTGTCTCTTTCTGCTGCAAGGTCACCCCCAAACACTGTAAGACAATGCCAGAGAGACCTCATCCATGAAAAGCATCACCCTAGGACATGTGAAGAAGTGAGTTTGTGTTTAATTGATTTTAAAAGCTTCCAGTCACCAGAAGTCTTGGCTTAGTTTCCGAGCTGTGAAGGGAAGGAAGATGGAGAGCAAGGCAAGTACATGCCATTTACAACAACAACTAACAAGCAAAAATGCAAAAATCTCACACCTAGGAACATCAAGCATGTTTCAACATGGAGGGGACTGGTGACAAGGTGTGGACAGTGCTGTGGAGATATAAAGGAGGTTAGTGTGAGAGATGAGTTGAAACAGGCATCTGCCACCATGAAATCTCCTTTGTAACTATTGTTTTTCCCCTCCTTTGGCAGGTGATGGACAGCTCAATGCCCCTTATTGGAGAGCATGTGGAAGAGGATAGACAGCTTATAGCTGATTTGGTTGTTTCCAAGATGACCCAACTTGCCATCACTGCTGGATCTACACCGTCACCACTGAGGCCTTGGGTATGAGCTAAGAGAGACTTTATGGTCAAGTTGTTTTGCTGAACTCTTTTTCCTCTCCCTCTCATCCCTGTGGGTGTCAGTCAAACCTCTCAGAGACCTGAACAGTCATGGACTCTTTGAAGTGTATGTCCCTAAGAAACATTTCTCTCTCTCCCTTTCTCTCCTTCCATGCCACTGTAGCACCACACTTGTAGGTAGTGTTGGCTATGCATCTACACATTCTGGCTTGCTAAATTCATAAATACATATTGAAGATAGTAATTTTTAGAAGTGCTTGTAATGACCAATCTCATTCCTCAGGATAGGTTCCATTTCAGTTTTTGCATCCCTGATTAAAATCCATGTTTCTCAAAATGGATAGGAATCTACACCAACAGTGTTCCATTCCTTACTCCAGCCTTTCTTCTTTGGAGATGACCTGTACTCCTTTCATCAGGAGCCTTAACCAATACAAAGTTCATTAAGAACCTGTCCTTTTTTCATTTAAACTGACCCCATGGTGCTTTTCAAGTACATTCATTTTGAGTATCAAATGCACCTAACCTTATTGTCATATTTACCAGTGGCAGTTCTACATAATTGAAACCCACCAGAATGTAATCTGTGTCTCCGGGTGTATGTGCTACACCTCTTTTGGTATCTAGCAGGAACCAAGCATGAAGGTCAGAGGAAAATAGAAAAGATGGGAGAAGGATAATACTGACTGCAACACAGGAAATCATTTCCATTTCCACTTGAGACAAAAAATAGGAGAAAGCATTTTATGACACTCTGCCCACTTCTGCTAAACCAGATCCCCATCATGATGGGTATACAGGGGTAACTCGAAGTTTTACTTAGAGTGAGTGGGTAAACATTTAACAGACACTAAGAATGTTTTGAGGCAGGGAAAGCAATATGCAAGGGACAGGGTGGAAGATATAACAAGTCATAATGACGTGAGGCTACAGCTACCACAAAGGAAGTCAAATAGGACACTGGGACTGTGATTCAGAAAGTGTTCCTCATCTCTGTAGGTGTTTGCCTCCTGGAACTGCCAAATCAAAGTGCAATAGGCAACAACACCTTGACCTAGCCTTAAGAAGCATCTAGGTACAGAAAAAAAATATGTCCCTTTAAGTTTGACATCCAAGGGACAGGTTCAATATAGAAAAGTAACGTGAGACAAGCAGTTTAAAAAGATGATTTTCATAAAGTGAGAAAATTAACCAACTCTCTAGCATCAAAACTGTGTGAACATTATCTGAGAGACCACTGGTTTATGGAATGCACATATACTTTTCTGATCTGCTCCTGAACCAAGAAACACAAGACGTAAACTTCCAGAGTTAAGTGGCAAAGTGACAGAGGATATTCAATTCAAACAGAACAAAAATACCTTCCAAATTTGGAAATCTGACACTTAAGATCTTTATGCAACATCATACAAGCAATAAAAAGAAATATAAAAAGGATAGAAATTGATTTTGAAGAGAAGATAGAGGGAAGAATGAAGCAAATGGCATCCTGGCCTGTATCAGGAACAGTGTGGCCAGTAGGACAAGGGAGGTTATTCTTCCCCTGTACTCAACACTGGTCAGGCCACACCTTGAGTACTGTGTCCATTTCTGGGCCCCTCAATTCAAGAGAGATGTTGAAGTGATGGAATCTGTCCAGAGAAGGGCAACAAAGATGCTGAGAGGGCTGGAATACAGCCCTGTGAGGAGAGGCTGAGAGAGCTGGGGTGTTTAGCGTGGAGAAGAGGAGGCTCAGGGGTGACCTCGTTGCTGTCTACAACTACCTGAAGGGACATTGTAGCCAGGTGGGGGTTGGTCTCTTCTCCCAGGCAACCAGCAATAGAACAAGGGGACACAGTCTCAAGTTGTGCTGGGGAAGGTCTAGGCTGGATGTTAGGAGGAAGTTCTTGGCAGAGAGAGTGATTGGCATTGGAATGGGCTGCCCAGAGTGGTGGTGGAGTCACTGTCCCTGGAGGCGTTCAGGAGAAGACTGGATGAGGCATTTAGTGCCACGGTCTAGTTAATTGGATAGGGCTGAGTAATAGATTGGACTAGATGATCTTAGAGATCTCTTCCAACCTGTTTTGATTCTCTAAGTCTATGAAATTCTTTGAGCTTATCAGAAGATACAACCCTGATAAAAAATTGGTGGGCTTTATGGATCATCTGAAAGCAAGGGAGAAAGGAAGACAAAAAAGGCAGTGCTGTGATTCTAGTAAATTTGATTACTGAAAATGAGGAACCTCTTAAACTAGATATAGCATTTCCTGGTTGGAAAGAAGAGAGAGGACAAGAACAGTTTTTAAATAAGGAATGACTGATATTTAAATGTGTTTTTAAGCCTCCAGACCCAGATGGCTACATCCAACAAACTGAACTTAGGAAGCGACTAAACTGCCAAGAAAAAATGTGCAATTTCAGTGAAATAGAGGACTGTTGTATGGAAATTACAAAATCTGTATTTAAAAAGTTACAACAGTAATGTAGAAAAATGTAGACAAGCAACTGTGGGCCTTCATGAATTATCTCATAGGGTAACGTGAGAATAATACGGAAGATTAATAACCCACAGAACTACTACTTAGGAGCATCTAGCACTTCTTTTTCCTTCAAAAAAATGTTCCATTCCTTCCCTTTTGATTCTTTCCCCTCATTTCTTTGAGAATTATTTCACAAAGTGGTAGATAACAAGCAATCAGTCAAAAGAATGGAGCTAGATTGTCAAAAAGCCTTAGGCAGGAAAACAGATGATCTATCAAGGAAAGCAAGCAGGCAGCAGCTGAAAGTTTCATTGTGGAACAGAAGCTGTCCTCTGACAAAAACCTAACTATGACAGTCTTTAATTCTTGCAAACAGTTAGTAGAGAGGATACTTAAAGGATACTAAGAATGGCCATGTTGGTAATTGGGTTGGCTGAGCCCAAGACAGGATGTTAAAGGCTTTCACGCATACAACATTAAATCTGGTTTCATGGTTACTTACAGCTGCAGTTGTCCTCTTGCCTCTGCGCCCCAGCTCCATTCTTTCCCTGTAGTTTCCTTTTCAAAGGCATAAGACCTCGGCCTGACCTTCACTCCTTCACCTCTGAGAAGCCTTGGCTTGCTTTAGGCAAAGGCCATAGAGATGAATATGAGATCTAATTCCTGTTCTTTGACTGGTTTAATCAGGATGTCCCAAAGCATTAGGACAGTAAATTTCCACCAACACCAAGGCAGGATTTAGTGCCTCAAGCAATGCATGACTAGAGGTCATGGATGGAAAATTCCCAGATGTTCCTCTCTGTACATTTGCAAGTCTTAGATAAATAGTGTAAAACACAGGCTGGTAACCTTGTTGTATTTATGTTAGTCAGTAAAAACTCATTTCAACACTTCCAACTACGAATCATTTTTTCCCATTTCCAGAATCACTTAGGTCATTCTCCTGACCTTCCAGAAGCCTTGAAGACCCTTTTTATCATTGTATTCTCCACATAAATAACCCAGCAAGTACCAGCCTATCTGCCTCCAGCTTCCCCTGCTTTCATAAACAATTCTGTGCAATAGGTTTACTCAGATCTTTGTTAACTTTGGACCAGCCTTTTGTGCAACAGTTGTGTGTTGCTTAATCTGTTTATTAAAATAGCTGTCAAAAAGAATAAACCATGAGAGAGAAGAAAGTGCATATGGCACCAGCTTATTTGCACTAGCAAGGACCAGGGATGGCAGCGAAGAACATCTGACAGAACTATGTATGTTAAGTCACCACGACAGCAAATGAAACTCTATATAGAAAGCTGAAAGGTAAGCTAAGCTGAGGGTAGAGAGAGGGAGAACATAAACAAGATGTAGACCTTGCCAGTGGCACTAACCATTCCTCCTAAGACCATTGCAGGCAGCCTAATGAAAACCATTGCTCAGCCTATGGCTGTGCTGATGAAAGAAGCAAGAAATCAGGATACAGCAGAAATGAGTTGGCAATGTATACAGAAAACCCAGATACTGCTTTGTCTGGAATAATGTAAGCAGAACTGCCTCTGGCATCTGCAGAAGGAATCACAAAGCTGGGAAAGGGAAGTGGGTGATGAAAAGAGTCAGGGACCTGGAAACATTCCCATGGAGGGACCAAAGGGATTGCATCTTTTGGCTTCAGAATGGAGGTGAAGATTGGAGAGGGCAGTAAAATTTGCAAAATAATGGTCTAGCAAGAGCAAGTTGAGAGAACTATCCTCAAAATTCAGAACAAAGCAATGGCTTTAAGAAATGGAAAAGGCAGTGAGTTTGAGCACTGAGCAAGCCTTGAAGGGTCTGGGTGTAAACATCAAAACAAAATATGTGGAAACGTTGCAAAGGTTTTGTGGAGAAGATAATAAACTTCATGCTTCAGGGCCAAAGCTGGCCCTTGCTTATTAGCAGTCAAGAGATCCCTTAGGGCAAAGAGATGATTGCTCCATCTATGTTTCCATGCTTCATCCCTCCTTCCTTCAACACATCTGGTGCTGGCAACTGCCCAAAATAGGAGATGGGACTAAGAGACCCCCTCAGGCCTTATGCATTCAATATTTCCCGATAGCCTAAAAACATTCTAAACTGTAACTTCATTGTTATTCCCTGTGAGGAAACAACTTCTGTGCACTTTATTACTCAGCTCTCCATTTTAGTCCCATGAGATTTTACCAGCCAGATGCTGCCTCTGTGTGTGTGTGTATTTAAGGAACACTTCATGACTCCACAGTTCCCGTATTACCTCAGGGCTTGTCTTTGGGGACTCTGTATTAACCAGAATGGCTTTTTTCCCTCTAGCCTCCCCAAGTTCAGCCTGCATCAGTGAAATCTCAGACTGGACCTCATCTTGGACAACTGTCCCAACCACGGCCTCCTCCCCAAGGTACAGTTATTTGGGCCCTATGACAGTATCAGCTTTGAGATCTATCAGTTTGGCTTTAAATAAAAGGTTACATTCATGTTCCAATTCACTGACATGCAAATTCAGTGTGCTGTTAAAGCAGCTGCTGTCATATTCTACAGCAGCTCAGAAAGTGGGATGAAAAATCCATACAGGTGCTGCTGATATTGCTGGTAGAACTTGGCTCAAGAAAATGAGGACACTCGAACTGGTATTGCTGCAGGATTCTGGGCACAGAGAGTATTTGTGTTCGCACAAAGCTGTGTGCAAGTGTTAAGAAGAAATGCTGTCAGGGCCAGAACAGACACCAAGATGATCACTGAACCATCTGTCCAGGTGTGCCCCTGTCAGCATGAGCAGGCACTTAGCTCCTCCTGACAGCAGACACAGGTGTGACTCATGTAACTTGGCAGAACAACAGGTTGGGTTTGTTGTCCTGACTTATAGTGAGGTAATGAAACCCATGGGCAGCTACACTGCATCAACCACTCAATTCACATTACCAATTAGACCTTTCTTGCCATCTTTGTTCCTTCCTTTCTCCATTCCAATCTCTTAGCAAATTAACACTGATCTTTAATTACCATTCCCTTGTTGGTCATGGTTTTGCTATATCCAAAATTCCTGATACCAAAACCATCTATTGTAATCTGGGTGTTACATGGCATAACATATGAACCACTGGCCTTACAGAATACCACCTCCCATCTGTCTCCACTGCTCCCCTTCTACTCTTTCTGAAGCTTTTTCTCACATAACCCTTGACCCTTGAGCTGCATCCTGTGGTCTACTGAGGCCTTGTTGGCCTAAGACTGGGAGGGGGGCAGATATGGCCTACTCTCAGGTCTGCTCAAGCTGTGACTGGGTAGGTTTAGACTGGGCAATAGGAAAAGTTTTTCATGGAAAGAGTGGTCAGGCATTGGAATATGCTGCCCACAGAAGTCAAGTCACCAATCCTGGATTGTTTAAAGGTCATTTAGCTATGGTGGTTGGTGATATGGTTTAGGGAGAACCTTGTAAAGTAGGGATATCAGTTGAACTTGGTGATCCTGAGGGTGTTTTCCAACTGGAATGTCTCTGTGATTCTGTGATTCTAGACAGATTTAGTCTGATAGGCTTGACTTAGCTTGCGGATGTATTCATTCTACCTGATTGCCTTTTGCAGTCAGGTACACTAGTAAATACAATCTCTTTTTAAACTTCCAAGCAGTGTGCAGTATCTTCATTCTTACTCTTCTTACAAATAAGAGTCACTTTCGTCATCCAGTCCTGGGTAGCTCATGGCCTCAAGCTCACTTGGCCCTTGACCACCTGTGAAATACAGCCAGTCCTCACAATAATACATGTGACTTTTGTCAGCTTCTCACACTGTTACCTGTCACATCCCATTGTTTTCCACATGCTCTTCAGTTTTCAGAATCTGCTACCAATGCAGCTGAAGCCATCTGCTGATACTGCTGGAACAGATGTATGGGTAGTGCTAGATAGTTGCATGGAGTCACATCAAATTGCTGGGCCTGTGGAGACACTGCTGACCTAAACCAACAGATTCAGCTTTCATTTTCTGCAGAGCTGGTTCTCCAATGACCCTTCCTTTCCAATGCAGGAAGTGCTTGCCAAGGGTAGGAAATGTTAGTTGCATAGAAGAGTAGAGTGCACTGAAATTACTCCCTTTAGGGAAAACTCATTCCTTAGCAAAACTCATTCTTCCATATAGATGCTCCCTGCTTGTTGTCCACCACTTGCACTTCCTCGCGCTTATGTCTATGTATCCCTTTCAGGTGGACCACGCCAGCCCCAGGGATCTCAACCTCCACGGACAAATGCACCCCCACAGCAGCGGCTCTCTCCCCAAGGACAGCAGCCCCAGAGTCCCCAGTCCACTTCACCTCAGCAGCAAAGGTCCCCTGGATCTCCACAGCAAGTCCGATCAGCAACTGGATCCTCTCCAGTCCAAGCTTCCAAGGCAGGCGTTTTCCCTCCACAGCAACCTAGACCTCCTGCTCAAGGCCGAGCTCCTAACCAGCCAAGCCCCACTGAAACACCCAAGCAGCAAGCCACTCCACCCCCACATCTGAAGTAGGTGCTCTGTTAAACTGCTGACATCTGTAGACATGAGAATAAGACTGTCAAAACCCTGAGCTAGCATGAAGAGCATACTACCTCTTATCAGGCAGTAGTCCCCAAGGACAAAGGCCTGGACAGCTGGGGGCAATGTCAGAGGTATACGTGTCTAGGCATCACAGGCCACCACTGACCTGTGGTCAGGAAGAACAAGTTGTACTCTTCCATGTGCTGGTCTACCCCAGGCATAGCAACACAACAACTACCTTCCCAGCAGTGTTTATGCTCCTGCTGTTATCAGCACTTTATTGGCCAGAAAGTTCAAAGGGAGCCATTCCTTCATGTTGTCTGAATGCAAGAGCCACACAAGGTCCATTACCAGGCAATTGTTTGCAGTTGGAAGCAAAACGGAGCAGGGAGGCAATGTGTAGTGAAAGTGACACTACTCATATCTATAACACACCCAGTGGTGACTATGTTTATGCTCTCTTCTGGAGCAGAGCATAATTCAGATCCACCACTGAATTATTGCAGATCTTTTGTAGGAACCTTTTCTGCCACCCTTCATGGAACATATCTGTCTGGCACCATGGCAGGAAAGATTCACAAAATAATGTTTGGTGTTGACACAAGAGCAAATTGGTGTAAGCATTCCAGAACAAAATATAGGGTAGGAATGAGAAGGCAGTTTGTATGCACAAGCAACGTTCTGGAGCAGGCTATCAGTGGTGATGTCTGCATTAGCAAGGCAGGGTACTTAAGGATCAAAATGTTAGTGGTAGGGGTACAGTTGCCACACTACACATATTCCAGGTTCTTTTAATTCAGAGTCTGGTCTTCAGCTGAATGCCTATTACCGACCAGGAGAAACCACTCAAGGACAAAGAATGGTAAAAGGGAAAACTGGGAGATCTACTTCAAAAGCACAGTCCCAGTCTGATCTTTAAATGCTAACAGATACAAACCAAATGGGAGCAGTGTGGCCAAAAGAGCTGCATAACATAGCTGACAGTAAGGGTGGACATGTCAGGGAGGGCAAGGAACTGCACACGTTGCAGGAGACCAGCTTGCTGAACCTCTCCTGCTGTCACATCTGAAAAGACAGGAGCATCACTCATGGTGCTGGTGATGAGAGATAGCCGGCCCTCAGTATGAACCCATTCTTTTATATTAGTAGTGAAATGACTTAACTGTTCCTCACAACAGCATCACCAAATGAGAGTTGCATACTTCTAGTCAGACATTTTCATAAACACTTAATAGTTTGTACTGTGATATTGGAGCCACCTACCCATGTCCGATCTACATTCACCCCCACTGCCTCCCCCCATTCCGAGACATCTTAGCATATGGAGATTCTCCTTCCTAACCTTGCCTTTTATCCTTGAATTTGTTTGTGATGGAACACAAAGCAACAGTAACCAGCTTTGAACTGCCACCTTCTCCTGCTGAGCCTGACCTCTGTTTTCCCTTTCAGCAAATCGCAGTCCCTGACAAACACATTCAGCATATCTGAGTCATCTCAGCGGGGAAATGCCAACGAGGATGAAGCAAAAGCAGAGACCATCCGCAACCTGAGGAAATCATTTGCTAGCCTGTTTTCTGATTAACAGCCCTGCAGCTGGATCTGTGCTTTTGCCAGGCCTCACTCGTCCCATCAACATAACTTATGTCATCCTGGAATACTCCCAGTGGTACCCAGAGATTTATAATTAACACCTGGGTAAAGAGAATTCAGAAAATTATAGTTGTTTTAATAGACAGAAAATATTCTAGTAACAGTCTGAAAACTGACTGTATAAAAGTGGCACTATTTTGTTGGGGTTTGTGCATCATCAGAGTCACATCTATTCAAATGACTGAGTTGTAAAGCAAATTTTACTCTTGCTAACCCCTGTGGAGTCAACAGTTACAACAGTGTAAAATAGAATTCGTTTTGATTTGTAGATGGTCAGTACAACTGCTAACTTCCAGTTACTGATTCCTCATTGAGACTGAGCTAAACAAAATAGAGGTACGTTTCAGAAACACATGTGCAAAGACAGAGTGAAGAATAAGTATTCGTTGACTGACAAAGTGAGCATGTCTGAGCATGGAAACACAGTGAACTCTGGAACTTCACGATACCAACCCTGTAAGAAGTCACTTTTCAGAGCAAAACTACATTCGAATTAAATATAGTACCGGGCATTAGCAAGCACCAAAGATCACATGAGCAGGCCATCCAGATGGACTGCTAGTTTATTCCAGATCACTCTGCTCACAGCAGGTAAAACACCCCATTTCATGCCTTGTATTTACGTCCCATGCACACAATTCCTGAGTTCTGAGAGAAAAATATCATGTTCTAACCCTGTAGCCTTAGCTCAAAAATAACCTGAGAAACGAGCCTTCCACAGGAAAAAAAACTTATTCCCCTGCCCCTGGAAACAGCAGAGTTCATGGTCACAGTTCACACAAATTCCAGATAAAACCTAGCTAAACTCCAAGCACTTTGGTGACTTGATCACATCTGGCTAAGTATGTCCCCCAGGAACATGCTTAATTAATAGCAGAGCTGATGAAGTGCACACAGACTTGTGCGCTGAGTGTTCCATAACACCAAGTGGACAGAGAGATGGAGCAAAATCCTGTCTTCCTTCTAGAACTCCCATGGACTTTCACTGGGGTGAGTGCCAAATGAAGGCAAGCTGGCAAAGCTGCAAAAGAACAACAGAACTACCCTGTACAAATGGGAGACACTAACCGTGGACACTGAACCATGGAAGGGTACATATGGGATTGTCCCAAGCAAGTAATGACCAGTATCAGTCCTCCCCAAGCACCCCCAAGAATTACTATTCCAGAGAAGACAGGGATGGATCTTTGCCACATGTGCTTTTTCTCTAAGCCTGCAACACAGAGTGAAGCTTGCACAGGGGCATGGCAAAACCCAGGAATGACACAAGCTGCATCCACTATTGAAATAATCATCCTGGATATATCAGTCTCTCTGTGGCTATTTCTGCCAGCTGAAAACCTCTGCCTCTTCCACTCTGCTAGTTCTGTTTATAAAACACTTAATGCTGGCACCAGTTCCTATCCCACCTCCTCCACTTCAAGTTTTCTCAAGTACTTCAGTCACAAGCCAAGCATATAGCTTCAAGGCAGACTTTTGGGTTTGTGCTTCCCTTTGCAACTTCACCTTGAAGACACTTAAGAATGCCCAAGGAGGCAGGCAGAGAGGTCAGTAATATTTGAGTCAATAGCACAGATCTCTGCTGTCACTCAGGCAGATCACAGGATCACAGCATGTCAGGGGTGGGAAGAGACCAAAGAGATCACCAAGTCCAACCTCCAACCTCAGATCCACAAAGCAGCAAAAGCAACAGCAGCATCTGCCATCTTAGGTCTCATGGTTCACTGATGGGAATGAAGCCCAGTATAGAATTCCTTCCTGTATAGCACCTGTAATGAGTTTCTAAATCCAATGCAGTCATCTGGGCCTTGTAAGACCTACCCTTGAGCAGGCCATTACACATACAATGGCTTTTGTGACCTGTGCACTTCCAGGCAAGTAACAGCACAGCTTTTCCAGGTTGGAAGGCTCTCAAGAGACTCATCTGGATCAATGATTTATACCTCAAGTTCAGTATTACAGAACCACCTTATTCCCTGATGATTTATCTTCTCTCAGTTCTCTATTGTCCTTCCAGGTCTGCTAAACAGTTTACAATGTAGCATCATAAATACATGACATACAGAAGAAAAACAGCCCCTGCTGTTTTGCAGTCTCCAGAAGCAATAAAAGAGTGACAAACGGCTCTGAGCAAGCACTGTCCCACTGGCAAAAACAAGAGCAGATTAACAGGCTCCACTATATGGAGAGGAGGCAATACAACCCTAGTGGGAGAGGATTTCCTTCTCTAACACTTCCCTCAGCATGGTTTATGCCTTTCTCAACTAAACGGTCACTAGAGATGCATAGACAGAAGTTTACTGCCCGAATCCTCAATTGCTCTAGCCTCTGAATCTTTTTACATCTCTCTTACTAGCACAACCTATAAAAACCCCTAAGTACCTAGTGACTGCTAAGGGAAGGCCCCATAAATCAACCTCGGCTCATCACAGAAACCACACCAGTTGGATCTTTTGCTGATGCTGCATTTGAACACAGCAGGGCTGTTATCCAGTGGACCACAGTAACAGGATAGCAGTGTTGACTCGATATCCAGCAGTGACTTAGATCTCATTTGCCTGTAAGGTCCCAGCTGTCATCTTTCAAGGGACAAGCAAAGAGCATGGCACCTCCTCTCTTCCTAGCTCCAGCTTCCAAAAAAACAAGTAAAAGCAACAGGCACTCTTAGCTGAATTTGGTTACTCTTTTAGTTCCCAAAAAGCATCTTCAGTTCTACCTCCAGAAGTGCTTTAATAAGAACAGATTTTATTCACCAAGTTAAAGTGATGAAGCTCTGTATTGTGTCCTATACATGTTCCACAGTACACGTTGTGGGTAACAGGAGATGTACAAATGCATCACCATCTATTCAAGTTACGACATTTGATGCAGGGTTTCTATTCCAGAGAATAGAAACAAGAGAGTGGGAATACACAGGGCATACTCTTCACTTTTGTGAATGGGGAACTAAGGTATACCAAAGAAGTACTTCAGCCCCTAAATATAATAGCTGGAGTTAGGGACAGTAAAAAGAAACAGAGAAGTTGGTGACTATGTTGCACTGAAATCACAGGGCAGATGTGCCATACATCACACCTTGGGATCCCTCTCACAGCTGTGAAAACTGAGCACCTGGTCAGAGCTTCCATTTTGTCCTGCATGCTTTAATTTTCTTCACATGGAAGCCAGGAAACATGAGTACACTTATGTTTGGATCCAGCCCCAAAAGAATGCTGGGACACACTTAAGACACCCACTCATACCCACCACCTGGAGAGCTAGTTTGCATTCTGCTTTTGGCTGAGAGACACTGTGACTTTCTTCTAATATCTAGATGGTGTTCCAAAATGAATGTCATTATGTTCCCATGCAACTGGAAGTTTTATACAAAGCTAAAATTGAGAAGAGTATCACCCCTGCTCATAACTGCAGCAGTGTTTTCTTCTCTTTCACTTATCACAGGCAGGTATGTAAGACCTTACACCCTGCACCTGACCACATTACTTCATCTAATTGGTTTGGGTTTCACAGGTAAGATGAAACAATGAATAAAAAAGCCAAGAGTTACCTGCTTCAAAACAACTGTTAGAAGCAAGTCTTAGAGAGTGCTACGTAAGAACAGTACAGAGAAGAAGTACAGTACAAAGACAGTAAGCAGATATTTGAAAACTGTTTCCTCTTTTTTCTCTTCTACTGTTACACTCTCAGTCTTGAGACAGTCACTTCATATTTCATATCCCACTTTATGAATAAAGGGAACTCCTCTTTAAGGAACTTAGCAGATCAGGGTAACTCGGGTTCCTCTATCTTTGGCTCACAATACCTTCACTACAACGTGAATGAAAAATGAAGAGGGTTCAGGTCACTTAGCAGTTGACTGCAAAAAAGGTTGTTAATTTCTTCAACAACAAACATTCAAATGATACTGAAAGGAAACTGCTGTCACCAGACTCTACAAATGCACTCAAAGGTGTTTGAATACATCAGGACTCGCACTGGTATGCCCTTGCTGCTAAGTAGAAAAGAAAGAAGCATTGCAAGTTTTGACAGCAAAATATTGTATTTTACTTCCACTGGAGTTAATAGCAGAACTTCCTGACCCTACTGAAGTCAGCTGATTTTATACAAAAGAAGAAGATGAATCACTGAAAAAGCATCTAAGTATTACTGATATAGCTCGCGTTCAACAGGAAATGTCACTGCATTTCCACTGGTGGAATGTCAAGACTTCAGAAAACATTATCAGCAGTCACAACAGCCATCAGTACCATCTGCTTTTGCAGAAACACTGAAATCAACCCATTTTATAAAAGGATCTAAGAAATTTAAAGTTCTAGCAGTTTCGTCATTCTAGTCTTCCTTTCACTGAGCTCCAGCATCAGCCTGCACATCTCATCAAGACACTCTTAACAGTGATCTTGTTAGTCACTCATTTGTTAGTAAGACACTTAAAAGGTGCTCATAACATGCTACAACGCATTTCCTCTTGGCAAGGTGTATTTTGATACCTAAGTAATGGAATTAATACAGCAGTAAAGTGAAAAATCATTCTGCTTCTCCTGCTATGAACCCATTTCCACTGCAACCAGCTGAGCTTATTTAGTTACTTCAATTAGGCAGGAGAAAACATTTATTTCTGCACCACTTTTAGTTCACACACAGCAAAGAGAGCCACGTACTAAAACTCTTTATTTGAAAAATCAACAAGACAAAAAGCTTTGCTGCTAATTCTTTGTAAAACTGCTCTGCTTCTGTTCAGACTTCCGAGTTGCACTGTAGCATGACTTTACTCAGTTGTTGTAAAATGATTTGTGTTCCAGTATTCCCACTGTAAAGAAAGTCCCTTCCCTGTATTATCTGTGTATGAAGTAATAATATAAAAATTCTTTTTACTTAATAAAACATTAAAGAAACATCATCTTTGGAAGTTTCTACTCTCTCATCTACTCTAACAGTAGTAACATCCTGTTCTAAGTGGAACATGGTAGACTTTTTAAAGGTTATTAAGCCAGGTAGCTTTGAAACAACTTTTTTCCTGGCACTTTAATAAAACTCTTCAAATACAGACAAATACACAGTTTGTATTTAAAGTGCTCTTTATCTGATGCAGCAAATATTTGGCTAGCATCCTTCTGGTCTCTAGTGCTTCACAGATGATGCTAACTGGGGTGAGAAGGAAGATATGTGTGCAGAACAAACTGTTCCAAGTTGTAGTTCTGTGCCACTGCCAGTTGCTACAGTACTATCAGAGCATAAAACAAACCCAGCCTTTGTGGTTGAAACATTACAACATTACCATGCACACGTGTTCTTGCCCCAGTCTGAAGAGGCAGATGTTAGTGCCTGGGATTTGCAATCTCCTGCAATTAGAAAGCACGCTCAGGACTAGTAAACTAACTGAAGGACAATCAGTAATCAAATGAATGCACGGCGAATGTCCATGGAGCGGCCCCGGCTAGGCCTGGGTGGAAACCTCTCACTGGGACCAGCTCGTCCTGGAAGTGTAGGGTTAGCTCCAGGTAAGGAACCAATTGGGTCAAAATGTGGTCTGAATGGAGGAAACTGGCCTGGTGCTTCTCCTGGGCCTGGAATGAGCGAGTTAATTGGGTCTCCAACATATGGAAGTGTTGGTCTCTCATCATATTCCCCACCAATGATCATTGGGGGATAGATGGGGTTTGATGGAAATGGGCTGGGAGGAAAAGGATTAGGATAGAATGGGTTGGGATGAAAGGGGATTGGATGAGGTGTAGGGGGCAGAAACATCGTGTGCCTCCATCTCAGAGCCTCCTTCTTCTGTTTTAACTTTTTCTTGTATAGCTGCAAACAAACAGACACACAAAAAAAGAACACATCACATTGTAAAGCTCTGCAAGTGCTTTGAGTTCCAGCTCATGATTGCATTCAGTTCTGCAGCACTTCCCAGACCAGCACTCCTCACCAGACTAGAACCCAGAACAGCAGCTTCCCTGTCAGCCAAAGACCAAACACATCATCTCTGCAAGACCTCTACCCCAGGATTTGGGAACGCACTAACTTGTTGACGCTGTTCTCTTCTACTCTGATCAAAATAAACACACACAGAATCCTACACTTTTCAATTAAAATTTAGCTCAGTGCTACTGCCTCACAAAGTCTGTGTTTTATCCCCAAATTAGCCAATGAAAACTAATCTCAGATTATATTAAAAAAAGCCACCTACTTCTTTCCAGTCTGTGTCACGAGGCCTTGCAACAGGATCTACAATGAGAAGGAATAATTAGAGAGTAATCTATTTATTTAAGGGTTATTTATGCCATTGATGCCCAGAGTTTTGTCAGAACTTGCAGAAGAATCAGGAAATTAAAAACACAACTTTTGTTCAATACATTTTTCATAGACAAAAAAAATACAAAGCTCCAGAACCATTCAATAGGCAATCCACTCTTATACCAATTGCACATAAAGCATCAATCCCAAAACTTACTAAGTGAATGGAGAAATCCCAGAAATACTATCCCCTATCTGACTTCTAATAGAACTTCTCCTTGATCACCTTATTTCTTCAATCTCTTGAGAGATAATAGCAGAAATATCCCTTACCTCCACTTCCTAGTATGTACAGTAGTACACCAAGGCAGCCAGGTAAACAGATGAGAACAAGGGAAATGGATACACCATGGCAAGAACTACATGGCCCATTAGTAATGGCTCAGCAGGCCTTGAGCACAGGCCCTACAAGGAGAGGCTGAGGGAACTGGGATTGGTTAGCCTGGAGAAGAGGAGGCTCAGGGGTGACCTTATTGCTGTCTACAACTACCTGAGGGGAGGTTGTAGCCAGGGGGAGGCTGCTCTCTTCTCTCAGGTGGCCAGCACCACAACAAGAGGACACAGCCTCAAGCTACGCCAGGGGAAATTTAGGCTCGAGGTGAGGAGAAAGTTCTTCACTGAGAGAGTCATTGGACACTGGAATGGGCTGCCCGGGGAGGTGGTGGAGTCGCCGTCCCTGGAGCTGTTCAAGGCAGGATTGGATGTGGCACTTGGTGCCATGGTCTAGCCTTGAGCTCTGTGGTAAAGGGTTGGACTTGATCATCTATGAGGTCTCTTCCAACCTTGGTGATACTGTGATAGCAGAAAGCTTTGTATCCACATGAATGATACCTGATCATCTGTGCTGGTTAATATTACAAATGACTGCACAGCCACACAGCACTTAAAAATCAGAAGCAGTTGTTTTGAGGGGCTTCTTACCCAGATCTGTCAGATCTAATGCCTGTGCTCACATGAGAATGTAAGCAGGGAAAAGATGTATCTCTGTATTACCTCGGAAGTCTCGCAGATACATAAACCTCCACAGAAGCTGGTCATTTGAGGCTGCATAGAGATCGCGGCAAACAGCAGAAAGAGACAGGAGTGAACGAACATCCAGAAGTCTGAAAATCCGAAGCTTCAGCTCAAGAGGAAGAACCACTAACCCAAACACATCTGGCAAGTTCAGAGCTACAAGTTGGAGAAAACAGAAGCTTTAGATCACTCTACTTCTAAAGACCCTAGAAGAAAGGACAGACATTATAATATTTCCTTTAAACCACTTCCCTTGGATGCCTCAGTTACGTGCTTCTCAGAAAGCACTGTGATGTGACTTCTCATAAAAGGGATCTCTTGAAACTATTAAGAGTGAAAAAATCAGGGCAAATGGCATTTCATACTGACCACTTTTAGTCACTGTAAGCCTAAGAAACATTCCACACACCTATGTTTATAGGCTACAGAACAAAGGCACAGGCAAAGAAAAAGAGACCTGCCCAATTTCTTGAGCCCACAAAAACCAACGTTAATTACAGTGCACATGCTTCACATAAAACCTTCCCTCACTGAAGTCTGGAGGAGTTCTATTGAATAGTCTTCAGAATACAGATCTGAGAGCTTTTATGGCAATACCTATATGGAAAGCATGGCTTCCTACTGCTCCACAAACACCAGCTTAGGTTACCTCCTACCATCCTTTCCAAGCCCTCAATGACTGGTTACTGAGAAGATCATTCCTGGGATTACACTTCCAAATACAATGGTATGTAAATTTTTCTGCTCTGACAAAGAAATGGACTAAAACTACAGAACTACAGAATTATTATGGTATGATTCCCTCATCACTAAGTGTAGAAAACAGCTGCTCCAATCTCTTAAGTGAAACTAATAAAAAATTAAATAATCATCTTATTAATATTTTCTAAGATAGAAAAATCACTATATTTAGAATGCATAAATTCCTTTATGCTTACTCTACATACCAATCACTGAACAGCTGTTTCTACAAGACACTAGTTAGGCCTCCTTCTTTCCATCCTCCAAAATGGAAGTACCATCTCTAATTGTAATTATTTTCTCTCACCTTGTCGGGCAGCAGCCAGAAGAGAGTAAACCAGCTGGTCTTTAAAGAGGCGGGATAATTTCTGAAGGTCTTTGTAAACACTTGAAATCTTTTCTATCAAAAGAAAGAGGGGCAAAAGCCTTAATTTCAGATAATAATGTAGAAATTATAAAAGACAAAAAAAATATGGTTTTCTTGTAAACAAAACCGTAACCTGCTTGTAATCTTGATGGGAGCAGCTCTGCAGCTAGAATGTAACAATCATGCAATAAGCAATTCATCAGCAAAGATGTTTCACGGCCAGGCTACACTTTCCTTTGGCATTAAAAAGCGCCATTAAGAGGAATACTGGAGTTCTTAAAAACAAAACCTCTGAAGCTGTCAGGACTTCTATTGTCAGATTTCAAAGGTCCTGTGTAACATGCATCTATGCTGTAAAAGCCTGCAATAGTCATTTTTCTGGTAAGAATCTTTTCCCATTCTGTTCTCTGAAGATAGAAGCCAAAAGACTGATGTTTCATCAGACATTTCAGAGCTCAGCTAATTCTTCAAAATCCTCTTAGACTTATACATCAGTGGCTGGGGCTACCCAGGACACAGTGTGCGACAGAGTCAGCCTTAACTGTCAGAAAAGCAGTTTGCACACTTCAGAGAACAGGAAGCTATCTGTGCTCACAAGGATCCAGAGCTATCAGCCCTCTTCTCCTCTCCTGCCTTAATTTCACCTCTAGTTTTGGCATTCTGGAGAGAGATGAGTGGTCAGAACATGTTTTCTGACAAAAAAGAACACAACAATTACAGTGGCACAAGAAGAGCGTAGGTACCACCAGCCTCTGAAGACCTGAACTGCTAGGCAGAAAGAGGATGTAATCCAGCACAGATGCTCAGGAATTCACACATGTGCTTAGCATCTCACAAGTAAATGGCATTTTGGCCAAAAGATGACTCCAGCTTTGCAAGGCTCTTTCCATATCCAGTTAATTAAATTCAAACAGCCTGAACAGCAAAAGGTGAGGAAATGTCTATACTCTGAATTGCTTTTACCGTAAAGCTATGACTCACCTAAATGGTAACCACAGTGAGCTTTGGCAGGGGAATTTGTTGGGTTTTTCTGTTTTGGTTTTTGCTATTCTTCACTTATTTGGTCCTCTACTGAAGAATATCCTTACCCACTGTGTGTGAATACCTTACTTTTCAGTTTACTGCTATGAATATTATAGCTCAGTCATACCTGGCTCCTGAAAGCAAACGAAGGATGCCGGCAATAGCTGTATCCTCTTTACACCTTTAATCTCTTTGTTTATTTTTAATGTTGCTGCAAACAAACAAAAACAATCCAAGCATTTCAAAATGTAAAACACTGAGAGAGATGACAAAGATCACTTCATTATTACCTTTCAAAGGTGTTTTATTTTTATCCCTTATCATATTCCCTCAAGCAATAGACAACTATTGGGAGTGGCATTTAAAATGGCAGGCAAAAAAGACAGTCTTGGTGCCAGAAACCAAAGCCAAGCATTTCTAAAACAAGTACTCAATAAGCCATTATTATATCCCAGGCATTAAAGAAATATATACTAGAGAAAGCCTCAATAAGCTTATTACATGAACATGACAGGCAATGTAGTTGTTAAACTGTCTAAAACTAACTTTAACCTGGTTAAAACTTCTAATCAGCATGTATACGCATTCCAAGAAAACTTAGGTGCTTGTAACTGTGATTGGCATCATCAGTTATAATTTCTACAAATAAATATCACATTTTAAATCAAAGATCTCTTTAAAATAGGATGAAGTCCAAATTGGTTCTGCAAAAATGTGGAATTTCTTACACATTAAACAAAATACAAAAAAGAAAAAAAGGCCAAAACCAAACAAGAGAGACAAACAACTTCATCAAAAAAAACTAGCAATAACAACAAAAAACCAAACACCAACAAAAAAAACACACCAAAAAAAAAGCAATCACCATGTGATATGGAAGTCATTTCAAAAAATGAGTTCTCTAAATTTTCTAGACTGAATAGTTTAAATAAATTTTGAGACCACAGTTAAAAACTGTTGGTGCGCTGCAAGAAACATCATACATGAAAAGCTACAGAATACATAGTCTGGATATTGCTTATATGTCTTGCAAAGAACATGAGGCAAGACAAAACATTGTTGCTGGAGCAAATCTATCTCTTTTAAAGTTTGCCACTGTATACCAATGCTCCTATGACAAGAGATAAGAAACAGATTTTTAAAACAGTGCAATGAAAAGACCAGATGAAGCTCCTCAGGTTTGATCAGTTATGATCACAGAGATGGGAAGAGTATAAAGAAAGCAAATGCCTAGAGCATTCATGAAGTGGCATCTCTAGCACATAAGCAATCTGGATAATCCAAGTGTCACTCCTAAGAGAGTGCATAAGAGCATATTTAAGTTTCCCTTTGCTAAACAATGCTGGTATTTAGCAATGTGCATGCAGGATAAAAACTTGACTGACTTACCATTAATAGCAACAAGATCTGCTAAAGGCACACAAGTCAAACCAGCAGAACCCTCTTCACAAAGCGGATGTGTGTACTGTAGCTTGTAAACACCATTCCCTCTCCATTTCTCTGGCATAGACACTGTCTTAGCTTCTGTTCCCTAAAAATGTGAAGAGATAACACACTGCCATGTTTTAACAATACACAAAGAATAAGGTATGAAGAAAAGAAGTTAGGAAATGCAAGAATGTTGCTTGCAAATGTCAGTTTATTCCCAGCGTGCATTACAATACAGACAACAACTGCCCAATTATATGCTATTTTTCTCAAGACTAACAGCAATACTAAGGAAAAGTTCGGTATTTTCTTTTGTCCTGTCCCAGTTTCTGGTAGAAAAGGTTTAGTGAGCAGACTCATACCCATTTCTTTGAGAGTTCACTCTCTTATTTACTCCAGCATTCTGACACCTCCTGCATGCATGTTGCATGAAAGACATATTACTGCATCTCACCTGTGAACTTGTGAGGTCTGACAGGGCTTGAAGAATCATAGACTTCTAAAGAGATTTCAAGCCCAGTGGACTAACAGTTTTTCAATTTCAGCATGAAAATGTTCAGATGGAATTTCACAGGGGCACACAACAATCAGACACTCTTTCCCCTTGAATTTGTGCAGCAAACATCTTTCCTGCTTTCAAGCTTACCCACTGACAAAAACAAACCTTCTTTCCAATGGCAACTGTTTTCTTCAGGTAGTATTTTGGGGCACATTCAGCAATGCATAAGTAAACACACAATGGAAATGTGAAAATCTTAGGGGGAAACGTGAATTCTTACATTGTACAGAGGCACTGCCACAGGTGCTCAAGTACAATGCCTCCAAAGGTTAGCGGAACCAAAACCTAACTTAACACAATTGAAGACAATACAGAACTGGGAGCAGTATTTTGCCAGATCTAGGCCTTTGAACAGAATACAACTGAGATGACGCTGATGCTTAAGGCAGTGCTGTAATCTAAGCACATGTACACAAGTTTAACACTAAAAGTGAGAAACAGGTTATCAGCTGGGTCCCAGTGAGGCTGAGGACTGAAAAAAAGCACAAGGACAGCTCTCTTCTATCACACCTAAAAGCTGGTCCAGTCTTGTAGCATTAAGGTTAACTGGTCAGGTCATTTAGAGAAGCAGCCTCTGTTGCTGGCATACAAAACCAAAAGCAGATCCTCAGATGCGTCTTGTATCGTGTATTCTCACAACATTCCACAGCCTTCTCACATTGACCAAAAGGTTTCCTGATCAGTTATACACCTACCTGAGGCACATAGCCTGCCTCCATCATGAGAAGGTGTACAAGAACAATCAAGGCATCAGCAGCACTGGTACACTCAGCAGAAAGGTAGAGCATCTCTAAGGAATGTGGTATTTCACCATCAGCAGCTTCACTGCACAGCATGGGTTCAGAGGGATAGGAACCTGTACCTTGTTCCAAGTCAGCATCTTCTGGGACTAATCCAGAAGGAAATTCTAGGCTGGAGCCTGCCTTCAGAGGGAAAGGAAAACATAATTTTTTTCAGAAAAGTATACCTCTATATACATCAATTATTATTTGCCTGCTTATTCCAGTCCTTGCAGGGCACCAAGCCTGCTCTGCTGGATTCTCATGCAAGTTCTGCATTTTCAAGCACTTTAGCTGGGAGACTAATTATACACAGTCTCTGGGATTTTTTGTATTTAGAACCCTTTTATGTAGGGCTTGCATTATGTTATTTGACTACACATACAACCACCCATCTACACTTTCTTTCACTCCTTTCTATTCTTTTTACCCTATTTTTTATATGTTGAACCAATTTGAAAAGATCTCATAGAAAAGCTGTATTAAGAAATATTGTCAATCTAAAATTCATTCCAAAACAAAAAATTACTTGCTTTGAAAACGTGTTGAAAGACAATTTCCTCTCACCTTCTCAACCTCCTGCCTTTAATAAACAGCATCATACAATAAGATAGACCATGGCAGTAGGTTGTACATGGAGGGCCTCATCTAGGGAGACTCCATCCACCAAAGGACCCAGAAGCTGCAGCTGGCACACACTGTTATCTATCTGTTTACTATTGTATGCACTGTCACATGGAAAACAAATCACTGAGTAATAGCAAAAAATGTGCCTGTAAGCTTCATGAAGCATACACGTCATACAGATGTACACCTACAATGCATTAGCAGAAGCTATCTCAGCAACACAACCTCCATGCACAAGACAAGCAGGTCTCACTCCATGGCATGTTGTCCAAATCACAGGAAATTGTTACAACCCATCAGAAAAGCATTGTGCATTCATTCTTGTAGTGGCATTTCTGATGGGTAGTGCCTCATAAGACTTCTTCAGTACCTACAATTGGCTTCATCAGGAAAATAGCACCGAGGCAGGTAAGAAACAATCCCCTAACTTCCTTAGGGAAAACGTATCTTCCAGAAAAAACATTAACTCTTGCCAACGTGTCAGATCTGAACGAAGTCAAGGTGCCTGAAATAGCTTGCCACAGCCAGCAACGAATGGAGAGATATTTCAAGTAACTGCCTATATATCAGACAAGTAGAAGTAGCCAAATACTCTGAAGAGATTTTCTACAGCAGCTGACACACAAGGTATCTTTATTGCCTTGTGTTTGTCATGGGTCAAGTTCAACCTGCTGCTGATATTCTTCCACCATACCATCACAGCTACAAAATCAAAGTGTTGGCTGATGCAAAGTAACATGGGGCTTGAAATTCAGATTGCAGCATGTGAGGATTTCTGTTCAGTTGCTGCTTCGTTTCCAGGTTTAGGGTGCCGTTTTCCTCTGTTGGGCACGCTGCTTGGGTGGGGGGGACCCCTTTTTATTGCTGGCTTCTGCTGCTTTTGTTTTTTGCTACATTTTTCTGCAAACCAGCTAACTGTACAGCTGTATCATATCCAGTGAACTCTCAACTCAAAGGTGTTTGTTGTGTTACTTTCCTTCCCATCTGTGTGGGTGGAGCAGGGCTTGTGAGAGCAGGCTGTGGTAAACCAGTACAGCGCTGTACAGGACAAGTCACATACTTACTCTCTCATCACTCTTTTGAACTTCCACCTGAACTTTCTGGTTGTCAGGTTGCTCATTCTGCCCTTCTTTTGGACTCTTGGCCTGACTTTTGTTCGGGATCAAGGGGGATGGCTCATGACCATTGTGAAGTGGAGAAGGAGTAGGAGGAGGAAGAGGTAGGTTAGGTTGTCCATCTGCTTCTAGTAACAAACATATCAAATCACCAGAAACAATCCCATATGAAGCCAAGGTCTTCTCATCTTCTGTGAGAGCATCTTTTCTATTCAATGTTATTGAGAACTCAGTATCAGAACTGCAAAATAGAAAAGAAAAAAGTAGTAAACATGTTTGGCTACACTTGGGTACTAACAGAAGTAAAGCTAAGAAATGCACACTGCATACCACAAGAGTACTATGCCACAGGGCTGAATCTTTTCATATACAGTTAATTATTACTGAAAAAGTGAGGAGAAAAATATGGCATGAAACTACTTCCCCTGTGTTTCTCCCCACATACATTTTAGGCAGCTATAGCTGTGTGGTTGGTACACCTTAACTTGCACTAACTACTTATAAAACAGTTATGAAGGCTAGCAAACAAGCACCCTGCACACTAGAGGATATCACACCTAGCAAAACAAGTTTTAACTAACCTACTGGCCAAAATTATTTAAAAACAAGATAGCACTGCAGATTCAACCATCCTGCTGCTCAATTAAGCAAAATATTAGTTTCAAAAGGTCAGCAGCTGCCCTACAGCATGCTAGCTGCAAATAAGGGCAATAAGAAAAGATGCTTTAGAGCAAGCACTTACAAAAAAAGACCAAACAGAAATGTGCTGTTAAAATTGAAGCAGCTCTCCACACAGTTGCTGTGGCAAGACAAGCAGTAACTTTAGACTTCTCCAGGGCCGACTGTTGTGCTGCACTGCTATCAAATGTGAGTTGCACTCATACCTGATTTCGGGTTTGCAGTCACAAACCCATTAAGGCTACATCAAGAAATGAGCCTCTTACGTGGGTGTCTCCTAAACTGATTTTACAGACCTTACTCTCCTGTGAAGACTGCCCTAAATTCTTCATAGATAAAACATTTTAATCCAGAGATTCCCTGAACGACTGCAGAACTGGCAACCTAAAACCATGTTTGTAACACAAAGCCTACACGTAAAATTAAGTCAGCTCTGACTGAGATGCAATCCGCGTTTCACAGCCCAGCGCTTCCCAAAGTTTCACTTCCCCGTTCTGTCGCAAACAAGCCGGGAAGAAAAACCCTCTGAAGACGTCGAGATCTGCCCCCAGCGCTGCCACAAGGCCTGTGGGACGGGGCTGAGCAGCGCCGCCACCACACGGTGCATGAGCTTTAACAACGCGCCCTCGCGAACCGAGAAAAATCTCAGGTCGCCAAGCTTTTAAGCTACCCGGGGCGGAGAACCACTGACCCCACGCCCCACATGGGCCTACCGGCCACCGCGCTTTCGCAGCGTAAGCCTTGCCACGAACGCGGCGAGGCTCTCAGCGCCTTTCGCCCCACGCTGCCCTGTCCCCTGCTCTCAACACCAGCCCTCCGTGCCCTCCGACTCGGCCGGAGCAGCAGCCGCCCCGCGACCCCACGAGTCCCCCAGCACCCGCCGCCCAGCCAGCAGGCGGCAGCACTGTTAAGGCAGGGTAAGGGGGCCCAGGCCGTGCCGCGCCGCTCCGCCCCTCTACCCGCACGGCGCGGTGCAGCCCCGCCGGCCCGAGCGCGCAGCCGCCCCAGCCCCGCACGGTACCTGTACCCCCAGGCGGGCAGCAGGGCCCGGCGCAGCTGCGCGCGCAGCTCCCCCAGAGTCGGCGCCGCCCCCTGCACCTCCAGCGGCGCCGTTCGCTTCTGCAGCCGCACACGGAGCTTCATGGCGGACGCGGCGGCGGCTCTCCGCACCCACCTCGAGACCCCAGCACACCCCACCGGGCGGCGGCGATGGCGGCGGCAGTAGCAGACAGCCGGCGCAAGGGCTGCCGGGGTGTGGCGTTGTTTTGGTTGGCGCGGCACCGCCTCAGCTCTCCCGGCACCGCCCCCGCTCGGCACCGCCTCAGCTCTCCCGGCACCGCCCCCGCTCGGCACCGCCCCCGCTCGGCACCGCCCCCGCTCGGCACCGCCCCCGCTCGGCACCGCCCCCGCTCGGCACCGCCCCCGCTCGGCACCGCCCCCACGCGGCACCGCCCCCACGCGGCACCGCCCCCACGCGGCACCGCCCCCACGCGGCACCGCCCCCACGCGGCACCGCCCCCACGCGGCACCGCCCCCACGCGGCACCGCCCCCACGCGGCACCGCCTCAGCTCTCCCGGCACCGCCCCCACGCGGCCCCGCCCCAGGGCTTGAGGCGCTTCCTGTGCGTGCCGCCTGCCCGCTCGGTGCCTCGGTGTGCTACGCCGTGGCCTGCGTGCCGGCCCTCGAGGGCAGCCTCGCCCTTCTGCCGTCGAGGAATGGCTGTGTGCTCCGGATAGATCACACACGAACATCCAGGTTGGAAAAGCCCCTCAAGGATCAGCAAGTCCAACCCCACTCAACAAGATTCACCGTAAAACACTGCCAGGGGCGGTGACTGAGCCATCACCCTGGGCAGCTCATTCCAGTGCCTGACCATTCTGACAAACTTTCTCTGAACGTCCGATGTAAACCTAACCCAGCTTGGGGCCCATTCCCCCGTGTTCTGTCTCCAGTTACCTGTGAGAAGAGACCAGCAGCAGCCTCTCCCCAGTGTCACTTCAGGTAGTTGTAGACAGCAATAAGGTCTCTGCTCGGCCTCCTCTTTTTCAAACTAACCATCCTCAGCTCCCTCAGTCACTCCTCAAAAGATTTATTCTCTAGGCCAGCTTCATTGGCCCCCCTCTGGACCTGCTCCAGCATCTCCACATCTCTTGTATTGCAGTGCCCAAAAATGAATGTAACACTTAAGGTATGGCCTCACCAAAGCTGAGTACAAGGGGACCTCCCAACATAGTTATCTGTTGTTAACCAATGCTGGGTAGGCACTGCAGCTATGTTAGTAATTTTGCATCCTGGCACAGATAAGTAGTTTTGGCAACTCTGCTTCAAAGCTTTGGAAGCCTTTATGAAGGTCACCTATAGGCAAGCCATGCTTAGGGAAAACTCTGGTAGCCCAGTGCCTTTGCAGAGCCTCTGAAAGACTTGAAGGGTTCCAGACCTACTCACAAATACAGTGTGTGAGGGTAGGGTTGGCCATAGCCTCCTATGAATTCTGTTTGAGGAATTCATTGAGCTAGATCGCCTGCTGCCTCAGGAGTTTGGAAGTGAATAGCATTGCTTTCCACACTGAATGGAGGAAACTATGAAAAGGAACTTATGATATTGGCAGTGGTTGTGGAGAGGTGAGGATCACCTGCCTTTATGTAATTTAGCAAACTCCTGTCTATGTAATCTGTTGGTTTCTTTATGCTTTCCTGCCAAACTATCTCTCCTATGAACCATATCAAATTAACATTCCTTTTCCTTCAGAGGTGATATTCCATAATGAATATCAGTGAATAGGAAGGGTTAAAATCATGAAGCTGTTGAGTCCTTTTTGATTTGGCATTGTTGAGTGAGCTGCAGAAAGCTTACCTGTTCTTGAGCATGCTGCAGAGCGCCTAGAAACAATGGAGCAAGTGAGGCACTGAAATATCCAGTCCCGGTCCTGTGGTAACAGCAGAGATATTTGCGAAATTAAAGTGCTCTTTCTAGACTTCAGGTTGGGTAGATGCTGTATTTGCTGTCATGTTTGAGAACTGTTTATCTTGTGTTTGTTAACTATTGGTGTTTAATTTCTGAATTTTTTCTAAGTGAAAGAAATTCTTCTGTGGGCTGCAATTGGAGAGTTTTGTGTAGGACTAAGGACAGACAAGCACAAAATTCTTTCTCAGAGATGATATTGTATTCTGTTTCAGAGGTTGGTCAGTTTAAGGTAATGTGGTTTATGGCTGTGTCAAACCTACACAAGACGATCATACTGACTTTTTCATCATCAGGAGCTTTCTTAGTTTTTAGGCAGATTTCAGCTATAATCTTTATTGCAAGTTTTATTGAAAGTTTTTGTAGACTGTTCACAAAAGAGAAACCGAATGTGGTATCTACAGACTGCTAAGTAGAGTACTTCACTAGGGTGAGACAGGTACACAAACCGAAACAAAGACGTTTTTCATCTCTGTTCCTTTACTTAAAGTACTTAAATGCACTATCTTTGAGAAGACAAAAGAATTGAGAATTATTTACATAAAGCAATGGGTTGGTGTATGTATCCCCGGTTGCTGAAGATTAGTCAGAGCAATTTGTCTGCCATCTATTGTCAACGACAATACAATTAGCAGCTGCGATTCAGACTATCAGGCAGCTGACAAGTTCCTTCGCCTTAGTTCTGTCTGTCTCAATCATCTGACAAACCTTGTACAATCCGTTTTAGCATCTAACAGATGCTTGAGGCTTTGATGAAACCAAGAATATCAGCCTTGGTGTGCAAAAATGGTTTGAGAAAGTAATATGAAATTATATAATCTTTTATTTCCACAGCAATTCAGTTCATTGTTATTTCAGTTTCACACCTGGCATAGATTTAACATCTAAACAGGAGCATATTAAATACAAAGCACAGCTGTGACTGATATTGCTGCTTTCTGTTCCTCGGTGGAAATGAAATTCAATGAGAATGAAGTATCTCACCTCCATCTATGCTTCCAGCAGTCCTTATAGATTAATATCTAGTAAATATCTTTGTACTTTAATTATAGAAACAACTGTCTTATACTGATTTTTAATTGGCCCTTAATAATCAAGAGAGAAAGTGGAATGTTAACAGGAAAAGCTAACACACTTTTTTTGCAAAAGGTTTAAGATTTGTGTCTCAAGCTTTCTGTTCTGTTCTGTACAATTTACCATTGGTACCTTAAAGTAATAATTTATTTTGAGGTGCTTAAAATACAGAAAATTTAACAGGTGCAAGAGTTAGAATGATCAAGTAAAGGGAGGATTTTCAAAGTTTCTTACAATGTGAGTTATGCTTCTAGAAAATGTGTTTATCTGAAACCACCTTTTTTTGCCTATTATCTTGGGTTAACTTTGTAAGGATTCCTCAGAGAACTGATATCTGTGCAATATTGATAATGCATTTTGCCCATCTTATAGTTGAGACATCCACAGAAGAGCAGCGTTTTATGAGGTACTGGGTAGATTGTGGATTTGCAAACATTTAGAGTCCAACCTGATAATATTAATTCTAGCACAGAGGTAAGACTACCAAGGGGTGGTGAGTTTGGAGTTTTTATGGTGGATGGGAAGGATTCTGGCTGATTGTAGAATAAATTGGCCCAAACAGTATGGTACTTATTAGAAACTCAGGAGTGACCTTTGAGGCTGGAATACTTGGGAAACTAATGAGACCTTTTTGCTACTTATTAATTACCGTGGTTTTGTACATAGGTAGGCAAGGATTACAATCAGACGTGTTAGAAAACTACATGCCACTCCCGTCAGTGGTAAGGGCAGAGTAAAGTTACCACAGATCCCTAATAAATAACTTCCTAATGCATCACCGAGACTGGAAATGTCTTAAGAAATAGTATTGTTATTTCTAAGAAATTGGACAGTGGCTTTCATTGATGTGAAAATCAGTCTGAATGTAAGAACTTTAAACAATGTAATCTGGCTTTTGTATTAGGAAAGTGTAACAGAAATAACTTGTCACATAGTTTGCATATCTGTGTCTTGTGGTTATGTCCTGCCACACAGTGGCTCACAGTCTGATTTTGCACTCTAAGACTTATAGACTGTGCTGCAGGCTTGTGCCAGGACGCCCTTCTCTGTTCCTGTGTGATCACCATGTAGTTCTCATGCGTGCTTTGTAATTTACCCTTGCATTCCCTTTTAGTGGGACCTAAATTAGTCAATCTCATGTGTCAGTGTTTGGATTAAAGCAAAGGTTTGTGTATAAAAGAGAGACAAGGTTTGTAGGGAGGCATACTGTATTTTATTAGAGCAGCTAATTTAGCTGGAAAACCTTTGGTCTCAGAAATCCAGTATATCCTAGGGGTTGTGCATATAAAATAGACCTGCACCTCCTTGGCTGGAAGTGCTCTTTCATACTCACTTTGCAGGAGGTAGGACAGATATTAAAATAAACCTGCCATGTCATGGGCATGGGGAAAGCACAGCGTAGTGGGACAGGACCATTTAGGCTCACCAACAGCTAATGCCTGATGAAGCACTATCCAAGTCATCAGAAATCTGTCTGCTCTCACACCAACTGCTTCATACATATACATATATATATATATATACACACACACATACATAGACATAGATATCTATAGACAAATACCTATATATGTGTATCACCATATATATAAACATTTTCTACAGATTATCATTAAATTATAAATTATTTTTATAGGTATTTATTTCTCTATAAATATCTGAGGAGTGGGTGTCAAGATGAAGCTGATAGTCTCTTTTTGGTGGTGTCCAGTGACAGGACAAGGAACAAGGGGTACAAATCACAAGACAGGAGATTCTGCTTGAACACGAGGAGACACTTTACAGTGAGTGTGATGGAGCACTGGAACAGGCTGCCAAGAGATGCTGTGAAGCCTCCTTGTCTGGAGACTTTCAAAACCTACCTAGATGGATTCCTGTGTGGCCTGCTTTAGGTGATCCTAATTTGGCACAGGGGTTGGACTTGATCTCTGAAGGTCCCTTTCAACCCCTAACATTCTGTGATTCTGTGATAAATGTTGTTAACAGGTCTCTGTGGCAAAGGTGAGAAGATGTTTAATGCATGGTATTCTTTCCTGCTCTGTTGGCTGTCCTTGCGGATTGAGGCTAATCCTGGTCTTAAAGTGAGGATTACCGAGAAGGGTCTGGACTATGGTATGTCTAACATTGCCAGAAGTTAATTTATGATAAATACTCAAGGCACAGAATATAGTTCCCTAATAAAGGTGCAATGTAGTAACAAGCTCCTTAAATATCAAAATAGAATAAATTCCTTTTGTCACATCTCATCAGGAACACCCTTTGTCTCTTCTTTATTTCCTTATTTTTTGTGCACCTCAGGTGTGAATTTATCCTTGCATTGGTGATTGCATTCTTCTACAGTCTAAATGTTTCTACAGTGTTCCTTTTATCTATATTCTTTCTTAGAACCACAATTAGAGGCACATGTGATTGCTTCTTTTCTAAAGGTGTCCAAAACTGATTGAAATAGCAACATTTAATTGATGATAATAAGACATAACTAGGAAAAAACTTACCATTTTGAAACAGCCACAGAGCTGCACACCTTTACTCCCAGTCCTACGTCCCGTGTAGGACAGCATCTGCATGTGTGAAAAAGAGTAACTGTCTGCCATAATTCTGCCCCTTAATCAAGTATCAAGAATTTCCACAATATATTTTCCTTACTTTCACTGTGTCTTACCTCAGACTTACTCATGGGTGTGGAGGCCATGCAGTATAATTTCATGTGTTTACAGAATTAATATTAATAAGAAAGGTTAACAAGGAACAAATTCAACAAGTGCTGGGTCATGCTAAGAATCAGTCATTATTTGTGTACTGAACATTCTGACAAGTAAACAATGGAATTGTGAGATGAAAAGTAGAAGCTCAGAGTTTATGCTTTAAACATGAAAGCAAAGATCAGGTCCACTTATTTTTCTGTGTAAGCATTGTTTCAAAGGCTTTTGAGGAATTGAGAAATGCAGGGCAAACATCAGTCACCCAAAACAGAACTGATCTCTCCATATCTTTTTTATAAACCATACAGGAAAAATCATTCCCCAAGGATCTATTAGTGTTGTAGAAATAACTCAGCCTGTTATTTCTTGCCTTCAGCATGGCTTTCAAGTGCTGAATGAACAGACTTAAGTTTGCACGCCCCTACATTAACAGTTAGAACATACATTAACAGTGCACTTCCCAAGGGTGTCTCTCATATTTGAAGAGCATGGTTCCAGTCATGTCTTCTCCCTTAATGTGAGATTTGAAGGCTGCCACAAGAACCTCAGGAGAAATTCCACATGGGATCACTGGCTGCCTTCACTGACAGTTGTTAAGAGAGCTTTAAGTTATTCCAGTCAGAGCCCAGATTTTGCTTTGGAGGCAAGAACTCCAGGGAATTGTAACTTACCTCTACTTCATAAAAGATGGGGAGAGAAATGGGAAGAAAACCTTTAAAAGTGTTGTCCATAAACCTCAAATAACTTCCTGCACACAAGGAACTAGTACTTCTAATGCATCTATCACATTTTTTTCTGTGAGGAAACATTACATATAGAAGTCATCCTGCTACTTCTTAGCTGCATTTTCCATTCAACTACTGTGATAAAATCCGAGGTAATGGTGATGATCAAGTGTTTTCTAAGGCTTTCTACATGGTCAGTGAAGTGTTACAGAATCAGAACCCTGACAACAGTTCTGAAATATGAAATACAGCTCAGGGACAAGATGATCTTGGTTATTTGATTTGTATGTGAGGCTAATGGAATTTATAAATAGGTGTGTAAGTAATTGGAAGGAGTTTAAGAATTACACATTTTTATGAATTATATTAAAAATGATCAAATTCTTTGGCAATATATTTGGACCTTTGGGTGCCTGACTCCAATCTGCAAGACAGGTGCTTTTCTCTGTTCCCTTGTAGGCAGGAAGATTGGAATGGAACTCCTGAAGCAAGCAGTATTGAAAGAGACCTTTCCAAGCTGGAGTGGGCAGGAGAATTTCTCAGTTGTTACAGTCAGCTATGTAATTTCAAGGTAAGTAAAGGAAATGTATTTCCAAATTTTAGTATGAAACATCTTACTGTATCGTTACTGCATAGTAATAATTATGCAGCCTTTTTCCTTTGTTCATGTAAAATTGTAATGGTCCATCTGACTCAGTTCCCACTGCCCAGATACTGATTTGTTATCTAAGTCCTTCCTTCTGAAGGATCAGCTTGAGTATCTTTTCAGTCGGTTTGTCTCACAGTTTGGGGCAAGGCAGACGTAAACACAGTAGAGGAAGTCGATGTGAAATGGAGACGAATTATTATTATTAACAATCTACTGCTATGAAGCAGTGAATCTGCTACTATTGGGGCAGTGAAAGTAATTTGTGTTTGATGAGAAAAAGATAAGGAAGTGATAATATGAAAATATTTATGCTGATGTGGCAGGAAGATGACTTTTACAAAAGTAAATCAACATTTTGATTGGCCAGGGCTTGCTGAGAAAAGTTATTGTGCAGGGAGCAGCCAGGAGTTTCCTACAATTTCTCCAAATAGGGAGACTAATAAAAAAGGTTTTCCTACAACCTTCAATTGTGTCTTTTAGTTCAAGCTTTTCAAATAGGCTATAAACAGAAAACCAGAAACTTTGGTCTTTTAATATTGCTATCAAGGCAAGCGCTGCTGCTGCTGAGTAGCATTCAATTTCCTTTTACTTAAAAATGACATGGAGCGAGAAATACCAATCTGGGAGACCTCATGTACTTTCTGCTGGATGGGGCCTGCATTCTTTATCTAAACCTAACATTTCCAACAGACTTCACTGTATTATAGCATCCTTGCAACCTTAATCCCTACATCTGAGAGATCTGTGTTTGAATAGTCTGGAGAAGAGGGTGGAGGTGCATGTATCCTGCTGCATGTCTCACGTTATCTGATGAGTGGTGTCAGATTGTTTTTAGAGGTGCACAGTGAAAGGATCGTGGACAACAGAAACATGTCAAGAAAAGTTCAAATTAGAAGTTAGGAAAAAATGCTAGGAAGCATCAGAACAAGGGCCCAGAGAGGTTTGGGACTCTTAATCCCTGGACATGTCCAAAACTCAGATGGGTAGGGCCCCTGAGTTGGCCCAGCTTTGAGAAGGAAGTGGAACAAAAAAAAAATCTCCTGAGGTCTCATTCCAACCTCAATTATTATGTGATCTTCAAAACTCCATTCTCCCTACCATAGCTCTTTAAATTGGCAATCTTCCCGGTGGATAATCTGATTTTGGCTCACTGCAGACAAGATTTCTAAAGGCAACCTTACTTCTGTCCAAGATGTTATTGGAAAATGATGGTAATTTTAACTAAAAGTAACTGGTGCCTTCTGCCCCAGGGAAAGTAGATTAAAGGCAGTTGTTTCAGAGATCTCTGGAAGATATCAGGAAACAATGAAGAACGTATACTATATGATAAGATTACAGCTGATGTGTTTGCAATGACTAGCTCAATTCAACACACCCATTTGCAAGACAGTATCCTGGAGTATCAGAAACATTCGTTTTGGCAGAGAAATCTGCCAGTAAGATTTTGTTGAGGAAAAAAATGGATCCTCTCCAGAACCCTTTGCTGAGACAAGGGAGCAGAGTGGTCAAAGAGAGGCTGATGTTCTTCAGCAAATGTTAGCATTCAGGCAGCCTATATTTATCTACAGATGCAGCATCTGGATTTAACACATTTTATTTCCCCCCATCAAGCACTCTTCATTTTAAGGACACATGTCTTTCTCTCCTAAAATACACAAGAGTCAGTCATTTCTGATAAATTATTTTACTGAATTCTTTTTACTTTGCCTTTTAAAGCAGAAGAGTTTTCAGTGATTGGAACTTCTTCTTACTCTTTTGACATGCAGTTTAATATCCCTCTTTCTGTATTGTGTAGGCTCAGAATTAACTCTGTAGATTTCCCAGAAACTTCTGCCTCGTTTATTCCTGGCACTGGCATTAGTCTGTCAGTGGCACATGCTTCTGCTACAATCAGTGCAGACTGGAGAATGAACACATGGCTGCTGTAAGTAATGTGCGGAGACATGCAGGTGTGTGTGTATAAGTTCTGGGAGAGGAATTGCAAATGAAATTAAGAAATGTACTTGGTAGTTATTATTTTGGGGGTCAGATATGCTGTATTATTTAACAACAATCGATTTGAATAAACTTCTTGACATGGAAACATGTCCTGCCAACTAATGCTATTTTGGTTTAAATTATTCTACCACACAGGCTGTCTCTTTGTGAAGTGTCAAACAGACACCTATTAGTATGCTTGAATTTTCTAGACTGTATATTCCATGATATCACATGAATATTCATGACTACAAAGTTTGCAGTGGTTGTAAATTTTACTTTCTTTGCAGTATAACTGGAAGGTTGACACTATAGTTAATTATCTATTTGCTGCAGTACAGTGCGTATTGTTTTCCAAAGCACTCCTATTAAAAGAAGGCCATTGTCACAATGCCAAGCATTCAGAACTCCAGAAACACTAGAATTCAGGTCACTATGGAAAACAGCCTGTACAGTGTGAGTTTGTCTTTAATAACATGATTGCATGCTGATTTTCCCCCTTTTTTTAGCTCAGTGTTTTTGCTATGGTGTTTTAATACAGTATTCTAGATTTTCTTGAGGTCAGAGAAAAGAATAAAACTTCTGAGATCTCAGAAAAGTTTGCAAGGTGCTAATCTCTACAACTTGCATTAATGTAATAACTGGCAACCACAGTAGGTGTTGCTCTGTTTGCAAGCCAGATAGCACAGCAGGATGCATTACCAGGTGCCAAGTTTCACAGCACATCCTGATTTCAAAGAAACACAGACATGCAGTTCTGCATTCAGTTTCAGTACTGGTGGCTGGAAACTTCAGTTGCTGTGCTCCAAACTTGTCTTGTTCTTTCAGTCATACCAGTATTGTGAGGAAAAGGATACTATGTTCAGCAGGGCAAATCAGCTGTTCCCAAACACAAAGGCACCTCTCCCTCTTGTTGAAGGCTAAGGACATGACCATAATCTGGAGAAACCCCAGATGGACCCCAGATGTATAAAACTCCAAAGTCTTCAAAGGCAGCAAGGGAGTCAAGGAGCTGACATGCAGAATTTGGCAGAGCAGGTCATGGTGGAAGTGGTCAAAGACAGTTTTAGTGGAATATAGGATGTGGAGTGTTTTTCTTGCTTTTTAGGAGCAGAAGAAATAACCTGTGCTGCTCTATTTAATATGATTTTCTTGTGAATGGCTGCCAGTTTAGACAGATGCAGAATATGCTCTACTCTTTATCCCCTCCATTCTCTGGTTCTATATGTTGCTCTCAGCATAGCAGACTAAGAAGACCCAGCTGAAAATGAGCTTTCTAAGGGAGACTACTGACTTCTGCAGTCCCAGCGGCTTTCAGGGACATCTGTCATGAAGGCCTAGAATGGCTTGTGTTACTGTGACATTGGCAGACTTGTCAAATCCTGCACAACTCTGGAAAATTCATATCCTGAAAACTCTAGTTTTGAATGCCAGGCATCTCTTTAATCTACTTCAATATCTTAGACAACCTATTCAACATTCTAGATGATAGCAGCAAAAAGTCCTTTCAAACTTGATTTACAGGTAGTTTCTTAAATTGTTCCCTTAAAGCAGATGCTTCTTTTACTGAGTTTGGGTTTTTTTTTCTTTTCTTTTCTCTGAGCAGGAATGACCATGGAGGAATTACTGTCTCCATCTCAGGACTATTTATTACAATTGTCTTCAAAGTGTCAAGGGATAGCGCAGGCCGCTTGACCACTTTGCTAGACGACTGCCAGCTGAGCATTAATAGTGTAAAAGTTGAGTTAAATGGAGGATCTAGGTATGTACAGCAGATTTTCTAATCACTCTGTGGGAAGTAGCAAGGTTGTAGCATAAAGGCTGCTTTCCAAATTCTGACTTTCAGGTATCCAGTTACAGGATACAACTATTGAAGACTACGTAAACAGACTTTTAAAGGTCTGTTTTCAAAACTAGACTCCTTTGCAGAGTGTGCAGAGTGTGCAGAGTGTGGTTGATCTGCATTGCTCTGTGCATGTGCCAACAAATGAGCTGACTAAACATAGAGCATATTTTAAAATGCCATTTGGGATTATTAAAAAATACAAACTTGCAAATGGATGTTTGCAGATATGAAGGTGGTCTAGACTGATTATGCCTTTTGAGGAGCCAACCTACAATTTCAGAATAAACCTTTCTGTGCTAGTTTGAAGCTAGCTAGAATGTTTTGGTGAGAAGAACTAGATTACAGGCTGTGAAAGGGAAACAGTGATGATGTCTACTTCCCTCATAGGCTTGCTGAGAGGTATAAGAACAGGAATCCAAACATAGATAAGGCACTTCTGCTTGGGGCATTGCCTGAGCTGCACTTCTCTCTAGACTCTCTGCCATCTCTCTGATTAATCCACTTTGCTTCCTAACCTCCTGGCTGAACCTCCATTCTTCCTTGAGACTGGGGTAAGATTGAGAGGGGTGGGAGAAGGTGTAAGGGTGGTTGGGAGACCCTCCTGGGGACTCAGGGTTTCTGGGAGGGGAGTTGTGTTCTTGTATTACCTTTTACCTTACATATTTCTGTATATAAATGTATATACTGTTAATATCTGCTTGTATATTGAACTAAGCTGTAAATATAAGCTGCATTCAAATTTCCAGAGCCAGCTGAGTCTAGTCTGGGTGATTTCCAAAGTGGGGGGGGGGGGGGGGGGCAGAGAGCACCCAAATCATCACACTTTCGAAGGAGAATTTGGAACGATGCTTGTAGTTTTCCTCACTTTGATTTTCTGGATATTTTTTCTTTCTCAAAGACAAAATGTGGCTAACTCAGCATCAACATGTTAGCATGAGCATTCACTACTTTGCAGATTGCCTTTTAAATATCTCTTATGACACTGAGAATTTCTGGCATTTGACTGAGACTCACAAATTAATAAACCCAGTCATTGGCACAGTCTACCAACATTGCTGTAATCAGGTCTCCTTAATATAAATTGCGTTAATGGCCCTGTCTGCCAGATATATATTTCAAAGGTTTCAATCTGTGGTAAAAGGTCATCATGTTTATTTCCTTTCTTCCAGCTGGATCTACAGCTTTCTATCTGGTTATCTTGAGAAGCCCATTCACAGCAAACTGGATCAAAATGTGAGTTTGCAAAGATGGTGTCAGCTAGTGAAGGGAGGAGTTGAAATGCAGCCCTTATATTACTGACTTACCTCTCTTTTCATATAGCTGTGCCAAAACATCAAGTACAAAATCCAGATGATGGACGCACATATAAGACAGCAGAAGGGTGAGTTGATGATAATAGAGTTTAAGTAATCTTCATAGTGCTCAAGTTGTAGCCTTTTTTATTAGGTGCCAAAGCATTCCTATGTTCATGGTACAAAAAAAAACAAAAAAAAAAGAAGAAAACATAGCCATTGCTCTGTACCTTAACCTATTCCAGATCTCTTGCATGTACCTTATATACAGTATCCAGATTTCTTCTGTGTCTGTAGCAGGTCACTTGTAATTTTTCAACCTGTTGTAGCTGACCTGTGTTGTTTACTTTGATTTTTGAGATGAATGGTTTTGTGCCAATTCTTTATGTTTTTGGTACTGTGGACATAAGAAAATCTGAGTTAGCAGCAATCCACTAAACAAATGGGAAACAATGCTGTCAGATCTCATAAATTTAGCACATCTTGAATTGAAATTGAGATCAGTGAGATAACAGGAAGCTGCAGGAGGACAGTATCACTCTAAGCATGTTTCTCCTTACACCAATAACAATTTGGTGTCACTCTTGCAGAGACATGAAAACAATAGATATCTATGTTATATATATATATATATATATATATATATATATATAAGATTTTTAGTTCTATAATAAATACCACAGCCTTTTTTTTACCCCCTTGTTGTTGTTGCTATATTTGTTGGGTTTTTTTCCTAAGAATATTTGTAGTTTTTGCCAATTCAAATTAATGTAATTTGCCTAAGTCATATAATTCAGGTCAGAGAGTTTGTTCCTACTCTCCATATTGCATTGTGGATATTTCTGTTATCTGCTCTGCTATTCAGAAGCAGACTTTTATTTTTCTGAAAGAGCCTATGCCTGCCATGTGCCAAGCAATGGCAAATGTTACCGAAAATCATGGTGATGAAAAACATTTTTTTGTGCAGCACATACCTAAACACTTCAGGCTCAAGAGCACTCCAAACTGTGCTAGTATACTGAAGGAGCTCCTGATCTCTTTGAAATCACCACTTCTCTGTAAACCCATGTTGTTTTTATACAGTATGAACACACCTTACAGTCCCTTAAAAAGTAACAATCAAACTAAACTTGCACGAGTGCCTTGCATGCAAAGTCTTGAATCATATTGTCCAATAAAGTGCCCTCTATTGTTGTGAACAAATATCCCTTGTCTTCAACACTGCTATGTGTAAGAATGTGCTAATGTCATGGTAGTATTTTAGCAGCGTTTCCCTAATCATATAGGACAGTTTAGCTCTCTGGTGCAAACATATAAAAAAAGGGGACTCTGCCCTAGAATCCCCTTTCACCACACAGGAGAGATTTCCAAGGACTGTGTTCAGTTATGAACAACAGGACAATCGGGCCTAAACCAGGAGGAATCGGTGACTTCTGCAGAGGGAATACTCTCACTTCTATCCCTTACAACAAGTTGTGGAGTTTTTGTTTCTTCCTTCTCTCACCATTCTTTTTCAGATTCATAATTTCTACAATGCCTTTGCTTTTAACTAAACAATAACTACTTGTGATATGTTTCTATAATAACAGCTGTTTTGTTTTTATCCATCACTCTTCTAGTCTTAACCCAGATTGATGCCTTTGCACAAATAGACTATTCCCTAGTTAGTTCTCCAGCTGTCTTCAAATCACACATTAACTTGGATTTGAAGGTAATTTATGTTTAATGTCAGTTTGCTTTCTAAGACTTCTCTGGTTCTCTTTTGTGTTGATTCATTTTCTTTCACAATAACCTTATTCAGCTTCTCCAATGTTTCATTAGAAAAGCAATAAGACATTTGGATATTTTGGACAATATATAAACAATTGTTTAATAAATTAATTTCATTTGTTGATTAACCAAAGCTATTATCTAGAATTAAATTATTTCACAGTTGAAATCTTTCAGAGGTGCTTTATAAACAGAAGTGATTTTTAAACACACAGCTCTTCTACCGCTCCTTGATCTTAACTTGTCACCAGTGATACCTAATCCATGATGACTATCAATGTGATTGCAATCCAAAGCATTTGTTTCAAGATGAGTCAGCATCTTTTACATATGCAGGTCACACCCAAAGAAAACTTCTACAGACAGTCCTTGAGCAGCACACAGCAGTTCCTTTCTTATCTGTTTTCACCTTTGTTGACAAAAGATATCTCAGTAACGCTCAGCTTTTCCAGCAGCTTCACCAGCCCTGGCAATTCAGAGCATCCCTGGCAATTCAGAGCATCCCTGTGGCTCTCAGAACTGTCCAGTTAAAAATGATGTGCCAGAACTGTGGTTGAAGCTTTCTCTCTCAGTTATTTTGTTCAAGCAATTTCTACCATGCATAAAAAGCACTCTGCAAGCAGGATATACATAGCTTAAAAGTACTAAGCAATTATTTATCAGCTCCTATAGCTAACTAGGTCTGACAAGCTAAGCTTTAACACACTGACACCCCAATGAGATAGTGGATTAGTCTTTGTAAGTCAGTTCAGGAAGTTAGTTGTCTTCAGTGCTTCTTGGAACAGGCCGGTTCTTGGTGGCTGTGACTTCTAACTCATGACTTTTTTCTTAGGCTTTTAAAACTTTCCATGGCAGTATTTTTCATCTTGAATCTTTCACCTATTAACTCTTATAGTGTCAACAATTACACTGCTTACTGTCTGTTCTTACTTTCCTTGCCTGGAGCCCACATACTTTCTCACATTTGAAGAATTATTTTCTTATTATAACTAAGCCAAGATTCCCTCACCTGTGCAGAATCCAAACTGGGTCTTGAGGACTGGCTGCTGGATCAAAGCTAAGAGCTGGGTGGTTTAAAAGACTTCTTTGTGTCCCTTTCCTAAGAAACTTCCAGTGCTTTTGGGGCATGCCTGAAGACTGTTTTGTCATGTCATCCTTAGAATTAAATCATTGAATGTGCCTTTGCCAGGGAAAGCAAGCTGTGGTCCAGAGTGTGTTTCTCATAGCTGCAGTTCAGAATAATCACTTGAATGCTCCACTGAGACTGTTGAAAGATGGAGGTCAGGTTTTCTCTGCATCTTTCCAAAAGAGCTGAATTTGGTGATTTTTCAGGGCATATTTGCTTACTTTAGTTTTTTCTTTCATGTCAACCTCTTCAGATTAGAAAGAATTCTTTCTGTTCAACCACTGCTAATGCATTCTAACATACAAAAGTGTTTACAACTAGAAATACTTGATAATGATTCTTTGCAGGGCACAGTTTATCCAGTAGGAAACCACACAGACCCTCCCTTTGTGCCAGCTCCATTTGCTCTCCCAAACCAGGATGATTCCATGGTATATCTGGGAGTCTCCAGTTATTTTCTTAAGTCTGCTTCACTGGCTTACTACAGAGCAGGGGCCTTTAGCATCACCATCTCTGAAGAGGTAAGTATAATTTGCATGTAAGAGAATGACAAATCTCAGCATTTGGGAAAGGAGGCTAACACATTATGTTTGACATTTCACACAGATTTAGGCCACATATCTAACACTTGTAGGAAGCATTTGTGACATCCTTTCTTTATATTATCGTTTAAAATAGTCAAAGACTCCCTCAGACTTAAGTCTTAATTTCTTGGCAGCTCTAGGCAAGGAACGATGGATATGAACATCACAGAGGCAATGTACAAGGAGTGGCAGAAAAAAAAAACAACCAAAAAACTATTGTCCCTCCATGGATTTCTCTTAGGAAAGGGCAAGACAGGAAAAAGTGTACTGAAGCCACAGGCTGCTGCATAGAAAGCAATCACAATTGTATTGGCTATGCTGAGAGCAACAATAAACCCTCAGGCTTTACAGAGCAGCCAAGTGGGGCAAGAAGAGGGTACAAGGAAACTAAGCTTTTAGCTGTGGGTGAAGGACATGAAAAACTTCTCTCAGAAATGCTGTTTCCACACTGCCATTACAAGTTTTGCTATCTAAAGCAGTGCTAAGGTCTCTATAAAAATCAGTGACATATATGCAGCTGATAAACATCATCCAGTCTTCAAGAAAAGCCTGGATGAGGCACTTAGTGCCATGGTCTAGTTGAGTGGCTAGGGCTGGGTGCTAGGTTGGACTGGCTGATCTTGGAGGTCTCTTCCAACCTGCTTGATTCTATGATTCTATGATCATCACAGTGGTCAGCAACAGAAGGGCAAATGAGATTTCTGAGCCTTGCCTCTGACAGATTCAGTGTATTCATCTAAGAAAGTCCAAAGGCAGGAAAGAAAGGAGGATGTCACAGCTATTCTTTCAAAGAATAATGCTTGTTCACTGTTGAGTGCTTCAAAACACATTCATGAAAAATCTATCTCTTCTGTTGTAAATAACAGTTTGGGATTCTTAGGAATCAATCTGGGACAAGGAAATATTAGATTATCTAAAATAAAGTCAAATACACATGTTGTGGGTTTTATTCTTTATCCCAAGGAAAGCCTGATGTTCGCACTGATATAACAATCTCATTTATTTCATTTGTTTACAGCTTGCTACTACTTTGAACCTAAATATTGGCTTGTTCAAAGACTTTGTTCCTGAGGTGGGTACTTTTACCTGTACAGACCTTTTAAGAAAAAGCAGTAGTTAATTTTTCTTATGGGTATTACCTATGCACTAGCTGATTTGCAAAAGTATAGAGAAGACAAGGAAGCTGGCTTATGATTCATGCAAAACGGACATAGCTGTTCTTAACTGTATCACACTATTTTTTAGTCATTCTCTATCCCTCTGAATGCTGGTTTTGCTGTCAGCCTCTGAGAGTTATAAAAACCAAATGGCAGACATCCATGAAGTCAGCCTCCTTTTATTCCCAGTGGTAGTGGTGTCTCTACAACTACCGGAAGGGACATTGTAGCCAGGTGGGGGGTGGCCACATCTCCCAGGCAACCACCAATAGACACAGTCTCAAGTTGTGCCAGGGGAAGTATAGGCTGGATGTTAGGAGGAAGTTCTTCACAGAGAGAGTGATTGGCATTGGAATGGGCTGCCCAGGTTGGTGGTGGAGGCACCATCCCTGGAGGTCTTCAAGAAAAGCCTGGATGAGGCACTTAGTGCCATGGTCTAGTTGATTGGACAGGGCTGGGTGCTAGGTTGGACTGGATGATGTTGGAGGTCTCTTCCAACCTGGTTGATTCTATGATCTAT
The DNA here is from genome assembly GCF_015220805.1 of Pogoniulus pusillus. Taxonomy (NCBI): domain Eukaryota; kingdom Metazoa; phylum Chordata; class Aves; order Piciformes; family Lybiidae; genus Pogoniulus; species Pogoniulus pusillus. The sequence continues at coordinate 11,751,460 of NC_087278.1, forward strand.
GATCTAATATTGGTAGCCTGACTTCTCTGTGCAAAGCTACATGATATACAACTGCTGAATATTATATACAATGAGAAGTAACAGTCATGAGTAGATAAATTGTGCTAGTTTGAAGCTAGCTAGAATGTTTTGGTGAGAAGGATTCGATCACAGGCTGTGAAAGGGAAACACTCATAAGCTTGCTGAGATGTATAAGAACAAGAATCCAAACATAGATAAGGCACTACTTCTTTTGCTGGGGAGCTGAGCTGCACTTTTCTCTATCCTATCTGCTGTCCCTCTGATTAATCCATCTGCTTCCTAACCCCCTGGCCAAACCTCCATTCTTCCTTGGGACTGGAGTAAGGTTGAGAGGGATGGGAGAAGGTGGAAAGGCAGTTGGGAGCCCCTCCTGGGGACTCAGGTTTCTGGGAGGGGAGCTGTGTTTCTGTATTACCTTTTACTTGTATATTTCTGTATATAAATATATATACTGTAAATATCTGCTTGTGTGTTCTGCTAAGCTGTAAGTAGAAGCTTCATTCAAATTTCCAGAGCCGGCTGAGTCTAGTCTGGGTGATTTCCAAAGTGGGGGGAGGGAGTCAGGGAAGACCCAAACCATCACATAAATTTATAAATGTCATACAAGAAATTAAGATACAATTAGATGCTTTTAAAATTCCTAATACAGCAGCATTTACTATAAAATGATGAAATTTGAAATCCCTACTTATGAAAGTATGACATTTGCAATCCATGGCATTGCAAACTAAAGCTTTGTTGTCTAGGAGTATTTCTAGTTTTCAAAAGATGAGCTCTTCTAGAAAGGTGTCTCTTTTCCACATTCTTTATATTGTCAGGGTCATTAATTTTCCCTTCCTTCTCTAATATGCAGTGCTAATCCTCTCCTCACAAAATACCTTTTTTTAAGGAACAACCTTTAAGTAATTTCTATATCAGTAGGTTTAAAATTTCATCATTTTTTCTGTGGGCTCTGAAACTAAGAGTATTTTGCAATGCTAATTTTGTCATTTCAGTTGGTGTAATTAAAATGAAGCGTTTTTAACATAGGTTAGTTAACAAGGCTATCAGTATATAACATTCTGTTGTGGTGCAGCCACAGAAAGTGTAGCTTAGGAAAAGCTTAGCATTGCATTCAATTTTTTTCTCCTCTTTGAAATTGCAGATTGCTCTGAGTTACATAATATCATGCCCAGTGCTGCTGAAGCTGATGGCTACATCACCGCCTGCAGTCAGTTTAAATGCAGACAAATGCATCCTACAGATCACTGGCTGTGTAGAAGTGTTTGCTGTTCTGCCAAATTCAACCACCCAGTACATCTTTGCAGGGAATCTAGTAAGTAACGTGAGCTAGATGATAACATTCAGTGCTGGGGCTGAACAAATCACACAGTAATCTTCCAGATCAGTATAAAGTAGCACATACATGTCTGCCACAGACACACATACTCTTCTTTTGCATTTCACAGGGAGCAAACATGCACCACAAACTGTAGAATCTAATAGGAAGTTGCAGAGAGTGACTTATTAAAGTCTTTTTTTCCCATGTGGGAAGTTGAATGATTATTTAAGAATCAAGTGTAATGTATAAAAAAAGTCACTATCTTATGCCCAGTCTTCCCAACTTGTTTGTTATAAAATAGTTCTATGTGACCTTAGACATCTTTTCAGTAGGCTGCAAGTGAACCAGATATGTCTGTCATGCAAGGACTTAAATGATCTTAATGATAAGGAGGCAATCAAGGCAGTATTATCACCACTCATGCAATCTTATTTGCTAGCCGAAAGCAGCAAATTCACAAATTATTTCACTATCTACAAGTATTGGCCAAATAAAAAGTTTAGGCATTGTGTTTCCAATCACAAAAGCAATTGCATTTGTGCCTTTATCTAAGACAGCATCTATCTGTGTATACAGTCACAGAAGACTGTTTTTTTTCTCTCTGCAGACAGCCAGTACCAGAGCCAATTTGACAATAAGCAAACAGAAGTTGATTATCTCATTACTTCTGAAGAGGTAACCAAGCAAAATTCAGAAAGCAACCTTAACAATCACAAGGTTAGGACACAACAGAACTTCATTGTGTCAGCCTAACAATGCTTGCTTCACCATTTAAAGGAAAATTAGTTACCTGATTTCTCACAAGGGCTTTTGTGAAACAAGCTACTTTCAACTGGTTAGCCTAAATCTTGCAGATGAAATAGAGTAACACTGTGAAGTAGCCATGTCTCTTGTGCAGCATGATAGTACCTCTCTCCATAGGTTAAATACCTTTCCAGATGACAATGTTCCATTTATTGGTTATCTAAAAGGCATCTGTTTTAGTCTGCTGGAGAGAGTAAGTTGGAGCATGAAGTCCAGTAGTTTACTTGAAACCCTGTAAAAGTTGCTGTAAAAAGATTGCCATATCTGAGAATCATTAACAGAGCTGCCAGAGCGCAAATGCTGCACTGGATCACTGTAACTATCTCTCTGTGTGCCTTCACATGAGGGGAGGGAAAAAGTGAGATTACAAAGCCCATGCTTCAACAGCAGACACTGTGCCATCAGACAAATGGGACTAGACAGGTGTCTGTAGTTTGAAGCAAAGCTCAGAGCTTTTTAGATTTTGCTTTGTTCTTGCTGGCTTTATGGTTACTTACAGTTACAGGTGTTCTCAGCTGTATTACAGCAGATTTCATTCACACTTCACACTGGGCTAAGTTCACAGTCCCTTTCTTCCTAAATGCACCAGGTGGGTACAAGGACAGGCTTTCAGGCAAGCAGCCCACATCAGTATTTCTTTTTGTTAGCACTGTGCTCCAAGTTGGGGCAGAATTCCAGAATATCAGATATTTTTTAACATCTAACATTTTCATTACATAAAAATGTCAGCAGCCTTTGCTTAATTTTGGTCACTGGACATTTTTAATAGCAAAAGAGGACTTAGAATGATCAAAGCCTGTCAATACAAGTTTAAGAAGTAATGGTGCCACTCACTTAAAGCTATTGCCACAAGAATGTGTTCTTCTGTTCTTCAAATTGCTGGGTTTCCCCAGGATTATATTTGCAGTGATCCGAGGATACACTGCACATATTTCAGTGGAAAAAGTTAGAAAATCATAGTGGTCAGGAATTTATATGAGTTTATTCAAACCATAATGAACATTTGAGCAATATGTAGCTCACCCATTGCAGGAAATGGCAATTCCAGAAAAATCTGATTTCCCAAGTCACAGCCCAGGACTTCATCAGGAGATTAGTATCAGAAAGATCTCAGTGCATCTAGAACTCTGGTCTACCCTGATCTAGGGTAGAGTGTCCCTGCCCATGGCAGGGGGGTTGGAACTAGATGATCCTTCTGGTCCCTTCCAACCCTGACTGATTCCATGATTCTAACTCACTTGTAGTTGTGCAGTTTGAATTAAAAGCTGTTGATAATTAAAGAGTCCTTGGTAAAGTTAATTGTGTTAATCAGCACAAAATGGGTATGAAATTCCACAGATTAATCTTCAAGCAGTGTGCATAACTTGTGCTTTTCCTCAGGCTCCAGTTCTCCCTACTGCACTCCAGTCTTCGCTCCTCTGAGGTATGGTCATGGCTACAGTGCCCAGGAAAGGTAGCTGAGCACTTCAGAGATTAAAGAAATTCATCTGAACTTGTTGCTGGTCTGTCTTGGGGATATCATCTGCCACTACTCTTTGTAAAATACTCTTTGAAATAGTATGTTCTCTGCATTTTGGGGGGATGGGTTTTTTTCGTGTTTGGTTGGTTAATTTTTCCAGTAAGAGGAAATACCTCTTGGAGTAGTGGGGGTCTCAACAGAGACTCAAAATGTTATGGAGGTATTACTGTGTAATATTGCTTGAAATAAAGAGAAATGTCTGCCTGGGTGTGCATGACCTAGCAAGCCATCATAGTTGATTCTGCTCACTTCTGTATCCAACAGCATGATGCAGACATGAGGCCAGCACCTCTTCTAGGTGTTTCTGGCAGCCAGCCTGAATTCACAGCTGGGCAAAGTAGGCATAGCAGTTGGAGGGAGTACAAAGTCAGGCCTAAGCTCAGTTTTAGGAAGTATCTTGAATCACTTCAACCAAATATCATAAACAGAGAAGTCAAAAATATGGAATGAAAGAAACATCCTGGCACTGCTTATAATAATCACAGTAGAATGAGAAATGGTCAGTGAGACTCTGCAGCAGCTCAGCCCAACCTACAACTTCAAGTGACGGGAGGAGGGCACTAATCACAGTGGCATAAGACAGAGCACCAGGGCAGGGCAGTTCTTGCCACACAGAAAACAGTTCACTGCTGAGGACTGAATCCTGGCAGCTGAAATGAGGTTGAAGAGGTATCAATGCTACAGTCAAGGTTTAACCCAGATACCTAATATAAATTAAAAATAAGGTTAAATTTTTTAAAAGCACAACAACAACAAACCAACTTCAAGAGGGACATAGAACTGCTTGAAAGAGTCCAGAGCAGAGCCACAAAGATGATTAAGGGAATGAAATTATTAAGGGAAGGGAATTTTACCAGGAGAGATTGAGGGAGCTGGGGCTCTTTAGCTTGGAGAAAAGGAGACTGAGAGGTGACCTCATCAATGTTTATAAATATGTAGGTGGTGAGTGCCAGGAGGCTGGAGCCAGGCTCTGCCCAGAGATGCCCAATGACAGGACAAGAGGCAGTGAGTTGAAATTGAGGCCTAGGAAGTTTCATGTAAACCTCAGGAGGAATTTTTTAACTGTGAGGGTGACAGAACACTGGAACAAGCTGCCCAGGGAAGTCTCCCTCTTTGGAGATACGCAAACCCTTCTGGCTGCAGTCCTGTGTGATCTGGTATGGGAGTTGGACTAGATGATCTTTTGAGGTCCCTCCCAGCCCCTGACATTCTGTGATTCAATTTAACTTACTATGAGAAAAACTGACACCTTTATTTTGCATTGTTCAGCTGCAATTTAAACCACAAGATTTTTTAAAGATCTTTTTCTCTTCCAAGCTCTGTTCTGAACTTTTTTACATGTCACTCCACTTCTAACCCTTCAATTTCCCTGTCAAGTTGCAATCCTATAGGCATTAACCACCAAGTATGTTTTCCCCCCTCCCAGCGTATGTCACTGGTGGAGAATTTTCTGTCTTATGCTTTATGGAATACAGTGATCCCAGTAATCAATGGTAAGGACTGTGGGCAGTGGGTAGCATTTCTAACTTCATCATTTCCATCTGCATTCATGCTTTGCCTGCTGCCCCAGGCAGAACAAAGTAGAAAACCATCTCAGTGGGATGCATAGAGTGAGGGATGATGAAGAAAGAGATGAAGGTGGAAGGAAGCAAATGAAGGAGTACAGAAGGTGCCTGTGAGGTAAACAGAGGTGAGGAGACCTCTGGGAAAGGAAATGAGCTTTTGATGAGGAGAAAGGGAAGAGACTGAAAGGGAGGGATGCAAAAGTCAGGTGTTTGGAAAAGCAAAAGGGAATAGAGTTGGGGCTTGATCCAGGAAACTAGGCATAGATGTGAATAAGAGAGACTAACAGGACTAGAGGATCGGGTAGAGAAGGAAATGTCAGGAAGATGGAGAATGAGTCAGACTGGGAAACAGCAGAAGCCAGATCTTGTAGAGCAGATCTGTGGAGAGAAGCAAAGGCAGTCAGATTGCAGTGTCAGACAGATAAGAAATTTTAAGAGGTTTGTATGCAACTTTTTCACAGGATTTTTTGCTTCTTAACACATATGAATAGTAACTCCCTTGAGAGGTGACAGGATGCCCCATTAAAGGGAAACTGCAAAACAGACTGAGTTCCTTGAGAAAGATGCTTCTGAAATGAATTTTATTATTACATTCAAATGCAATTTTTTTTGTCCCTTCCAAAGATAAACTAGGAAAAGGATTTCCTCTTAACTTGGCCCATACTATCCTGACTGGACCTGTAATAAAAATGAATCAGGTGAGAAGCCAGATTTCTTGGTAAAGAATATTCCTTCTTGTTCAGTCCTGTGCATTTGTGCAGGCCTGCACATCCTGCCTTAAGTAGTCCTAAATGTTGCTAACAGTAAAGCTCTAGCTCTGCACTAGATACAAAAGCCAAACTCTGGACCAAAAATGAGACCTCCATCATCCCCACCACCCTCACCCCTGACAGCTGTAGGTTATAAAGAGTACCCTAGCCCTTTAGAGTGTGCCAGCATGGGGGCACCATAAGGACAGTTCTGCCATCCCCAGCAAGGCTTAGGAGCAATGAGTTTCTGAGTCCTCACTATTCCAGGAAGGCTCACAGGCAACCTGAGTGTCTCTGTGATGTTCTTTAGCCTTTTGGAGAGTTGCATTAACTTACCTCAGAGCTCATTCCTACTCTAAAGTTAACCGAAGTTCAGAAGCCATAAACCCTTTAGTAGCCCTGCCCTGCTGAAGGGCTTACCATGGGCTAGTCCCACATTACTGACCCTAATTATGTCCATCTGAAATTTCATGTTCTTCCTTCCTCAGGATCATCTGGTGATTTCCACTGATGTTCAATACAAACATGAGGAAAAGAGAGATGAAGACTTTCACAGCCACTCCTTTTAAACATAATGAGAGAAAAATGTAGTCTCTCTTCTGTTGGCTTGTAGGGAGTACATGCTTTAATTGTACAACCTTGGCTCTGCTAACTTTTGATGACAGTTTTAGCTAAACTGCTGGTACTCTGTTAGAAGAACCATAAAGCATGAAAAGAATATGATGAGGATAAGCTGAGGTAGTAAATGTTGGAGGTCTATATGGATGGAAACAGTGGAGCTTTTCAATGATTTGAAGGAATTGCAGAATTTATGCAAAAAAAAATTAAAGGAGAGGTTTCTGTAACTGAGGATGTGATTTTTATTCATCCTCAGTTGCCAGGGACACAAATAATGAAATTATTATTATACCTGTGACTCCCTGCCATGAATGTGAAATCTGTGTAAAGTTTGAGTCTTTGTTGACTGACTGACAAATGTCTCTACCCTTTTCTATTCATGGATTGCACAATGAAGTGACTCAGATTGTCCAGCAAAGTGCTCCATGCCTGGAGGAATTTTCTTGGTTTAAATGCAAGCTAATTGATTAAATCACCTCTTTGACAAGCCCAGTAGTTCTGGTTAACTCAAGTACTGGTCAACTGCATAAGAAAGCAGAAGAAATATAAAGCATTGGCTGCAAGAACTAGATGCTGTGTATTTGCACCATAAATGCACACCATGGTATATATAAATGATAGTAAATGCTATATAATTTCTGTGTTTCTGTATCCTGAGCAATCTGAGAACAGATGGGCCTAAACAGTTGTTTTCCATCTCTTCTTTCCAGCAATGGGACATCCACTTCTTTCTTTCACAATACAGATCTGTCTATGTGTATCAGCACTGTGGCACGAGTGGAACAGAATCTCCACTGGGGTTTCCTCTCAGGTTCATTTGAAAAGTCAGTGCTGAAATGGTATGCTTCAAAGGCAGCACGTCACCCCAAGATCAGCATCCCAGCACGTGAGCACCCCTCCCAGCAGTTTACACTGCCTTCTGCTTATCCCCTAAATTAAAGTAGTGATAGATTTAACCTGGGACACCCAAAATAGTCTGGGACATGATTAGCAGAGAGGCCACTCCCTGTGTGAATGATACTGCTGAAGGCTGTAGCAATTGGCTCTCTTCAGCGTCATAGATCTTTCCTTTAAAAGGAGCAGTTGTGGCTGCAGAGGGTTTTCTTGTGAGCATCCCTAGCCTTGTGATCTGCTACAGCAACAGTCTTCTGTTCAGCCTTTGGAGAAGAGGTATGGTAACAAATATGTTGGGATCTTGTGTTTGCGGAATCTCTACATAGAAATGGGTTCCTCACTATGCAAAGACATTGACTTGCTGGAGTGTGTCCAAAGAAGGGCAACAAAGCTGGTGAAGGATCTAGAGCACAAGTCTTGTGAGGATTGGCTGAGGAAACTGGGGTTGTTTATTCTAGAGATGATGTTGAGGGGAGACCACCACACTATCTGAAAGGAAGCTGTAGTGTGGTGGGGGCTGGTCTCTTCTCCCTAGTAACGGGGATGGGACAAGAGGAAATGTCATCAGGGGAAGTTTACATTGGGTATTAGAAGAACCTTGTGCACTGTAAGAGTGGTCAGGCATTGGAACAGGCTGCCCAGGGTGCTGATGGAGTCACCATCCCTGGAGGTATTCAAGAGATGTGTGAACATGGCACTCTGGGATTAAATGGCCATGGTGGTGTTGGGTTGGTGGTTGGACTTAATGATCTTAAGAGGTCTTTTTCAACCAAAACAAAACAATTTTGAGATTTTAAGTTATAAGAGCTGTGTTGAAGGCACATTTCCTTCCAGTACCTTGTTTTCATTCTACAGAGGAAAATTGTTTTAACATAGATGGAATGTATCCCTTTCCACTTTAAAGATGACTTAGATTAGAGACCTGACTTTTGAATGGCTCTAAGTAACGAAAAGCAGTTCCACACAATCATACTGGGGAAAAGCAACCTTCTATCAATAATAAATATCTGAGATATTTGTCCTGGACATTAAGTTATTGTCCCAGACTGTCAGCATCCACTTGAAATTTTCTGATAGGAGATATTAGTAAAGGCCTCTATGTTACCTCTATTAACTTGTTGTTATAAAATACTTTGAATGCTGAAATCCCTACCTGTAAATGGAGAGCTAGGCTATGGTTCTCCATGGGCAAAAAAGGGAGTTTAATGGGAATGAAAAAGGCAAAAGTATGCACTTGACCATGAAATTTGCAAGAAGATTTTTTTTCATTAATTTAAATGCATTTATTAATACACAAATACATTGTCTACTGGCACAAAACTATTTTCTGCTGTTGACTGCTGTAAGTGAACACAAAGCACTTCTCCAAGTTGTGGCTAAGATCTTAAAAAGTCCTTCCTGAAGTGGAGGTATCTGTCTGTGACTAAATGAGCTCATCAGCTCTTCCAAAGTGCTAAGACCCAGTAACAACTGTTGAATTACCAAGAGACCCTGAGAGCTCTGTATATTTGGGGGAAAATAAGCTACTTATTTCACTAACCAGAGAAAGATAAAATTACAGACTGAAAATGTAGAGCCATTTCCCTTTCAACAGGATTTGTCCAGAAGGATGTAGCCCAAGTGCTTTCTCTACTGCCTGTGACAGCAAATAGCCTGACTTTTCCCCTCTACCCCAAGGAGCTCTGTTTCTCTAACAGGCTGTGCAGAACAGCTCCTCTCTTCCATGGTTGTGGAGCTTTTCACTTTATCCATTCTGGAGGCAAAGCTGGTGTCAGAATGGCCCACTTCAGGAAAAGGGATCACAGCCACCACATGACATAGAATGAACTTCTACTGTCATCTGAAATATTTATTAACAGGTCCTGTGAAAAATAAGGAAGATGGTGAAGATTTGCTGTTATCTCCTCCTCTTAAGTTTGCTCAACGGGCAACTCAACGCCAACCCTGGACTCAGAGTGAGGATCACTCAGAAGGGGTTGGAATATGGTATGTGTGATGTTTTCAGAATCTGGTGGTGGTATTGCATTCAGTTCTTGCATGACAAACATCTTGGGAAAGAACAGCAGTGGAAGGAAATTACCTGATCAAAAGCTATAAAGAAAAGTCACGTGTAAGAGCACAATATAGCAGATCCAGTAAGCTACTTGACAGCACTGTACATCATATTGAGGTTCATTTGATTTCAGATAATGAATCAGTAATTTCAAGTCTTGCCATGACTAGAAGTGAGATCTGGAATAGCACTGGGATCATAAATTAGACAGCCTCTTCTTTCTGACTCTACTCATACCATCTCCTGTGCTAGAAGCATGTAACTATAAACTCCTAGGCAGTATCAGAGGCAACTGAACTGATCACTGTTTTCCTTTAGCCAAGGAGATTGGGCTGGAAATCCTGAAGCAGAATATGGTGAAGGAGCGTTTTCCTGATTTGAGTGGCCATGAGAAATATGGGCTTGGTAATGTCAAATACAACATCTCAGGGTAAGTATTCTCTCCAGGGGCAATTTGTGCTTGACTGCAAGTTGAATCTTCTTTTGTGCTCATCCTGACTTGTAAAATACAAACTTCCACTTATCTTCTCTCCCTCTTATCTTCCTTATCCTCTAGTATACACGTCACTGCTGTTGAATTCCCCAGAGCCTCCATCTCCCTCATACCTGGGGCTGGGATAAAACTGGTGATTGGAAATGCTTCTCTAACCATCGATACGAACTGGAACATAAGGACCTGGATATTGTATGTACAGCCTCATGTGTTCTGGGATGTTTCTTGATGGAAATGCTAAAGATAAAAATGCAAAGTTTAGTTTTTCTTGGAACTTCTTCATGGCAAAGATGCAGTAACCTAGGAGTACAAACTGGTCTTTTCAACACGGCTGCTGGTGGCAGACAACCCCTAGGCCCTCAGCCATGAGCAGTAATAAAGAGCCTATGTTGGAGAAGCCCTTCTGTGAAGAGTAAAGGATTGATGCGGTAGCAGAATGCTGTCATTGCCCACCTTGCCAGCTAAGGACATGTTTACAAAACCTGTAGTATGATAGCTCACAATCCAGTATAATAAACCCTCCAGTGCAGCCACACTGCTAGAAATGCTGTGCCTTCAAGAGATACAGTTCAAAAGCTGATGGAAAATGAACAGGAAATTTAACAAGAAAATGGCAATATTTTTAGTTTAGAGCAATCCCATACTTTTCTAGTCCCAGACTGTTTCAGATGAAAGGAATCCCTTTCCTCTTTGCAGCTCACATTACCTGTATTACTAAACTGACTGAATTACAGCAAGTCCCTGATTTGCACTTGTGGCCTAGAGACCCCCACTTAGGTTCTTCATAGCTCTTTCTCACAACCAAGCTATGAACATGATCCAAAATAGCACAACTTCACATTATTGAGCATGGGCTGCCAAAGACCTAGGAGAAGTGGGGAGGAGGGCACAGAGCCCATTGGGGCACTCCAGGTCCTGACATGGGTTTGCATCGACCTTTCTCATATCTATAGACTAGATCCCAGTGCAGCTCTCTTGCCCTGTCTTGTGTCAGGAATGTGCCAGTTCCTGCTGCTGTGGGCACAGGTCTGGGAGACCAAATAAAACACTTCACAATAGTGAATTATCTGCTTTCCCAAACCCATCATTTCCCAAAACTCCTAGCAAGGAACTCTTGATTCTTTGTAGACATATTAGAATCTATTTTCATTACAAGCAATGAAGTAAAAAGTATTCAGATAAGCAACTTCATCTTTAGTGAACAGAAAAGAGTCTGTTTAAGAATTAACGTTTTGAACATTCATTAAAAGTAAGGGGGTTGTTATTTGTTTTTACTTTGTGCAGCAAAGACACTGGAAGAAGCACAGTTTACATTTCAAAGGTGTTTGTTACTGCAATCTTTTCAACGACCCTGGATAACACAGGTCATACGTCACTATCACTTACCAGCTGCCGGACAACTTCTGGTGAGATAGACATCAAGTTGAATGGAAAAAGTGGGTAAGTGGGTGAGATCTGTATATAATCTGGGAGAAAATAACTGTCAATGAATGACACAGAGATAACTTCTCAAAACAGGACACCTAGCATTGCTTTTAGGCATCTGTAGGCACCACAAATGAAAACCAGTGCCCCGCTCTATTGTCTAAACTAGCCAAATTTGACCTCTTTGTATTTGTGTGCACTGCAACTTGAGGATAAAGTCAGCCTCAAACAATTCCTTCAGCACTCAGGTCTTTCCAAACACTGCTCTAATCTTCAGCTCTAGGTAGAAGTACTTGCACTATGCTTCAAGTGCTCCTAATCACAGTGCTATAAAAACTGAACAGAACCCTGTTGCACTTCTGGTTACAACCCTGTGCAGCATTATTTCACTGTTTTATTGGACTGCTTTCACTGTCTGGATTCAGCTCTGGCTTTGGGTTGGTTGGTTTGTTTGTTTATTACTTGTACTGGAAATTCCTAATGCAGAGACTACTAATGTATTCTGTGTTTATATATATGTGGTGGTAGGAAGATGAAGAATTCCTCATTCCTAAAGTCTAATCTACCACAGATAATTGCTGAGATCCCTAGTGGTAAAATTATCTCTTCTTAAATAGTGTCTCTCTGATAGTTGTTGCATTTCAGAAAGCTCCCTTGTGCATTAGAATATCACACTCAGAGGCCATTAAAGTCATGTTCTGCACAGATATCTCCTTTCCTGTTAATGACTGTAGTACTTGACCCGTGAATTGCTTTATTCCTTGCCTCTAGCTTCCTGCATAACTTCTTTATCAAGTATCTGAAGAAGCCCATTCACAGGAGCTTGGTCACTAATGTAAGCCTTTCAAATTGTGTAGGGGAGGGGTCTGAAGAGTATGATTTTCACAAGTCATTGCTATGAACTTGGCAAAAGAAGAACTGGAAAAGTCATATAGTCCTATTCTGATCTGATCAGCACAGTCAGCATTCTGCCAGCCAGAAACACTTCCAGATAAAGTGCCAAGATCAAGGCCACAACTAGGTTCAACCAAGGCAGCAGCATGGCTGGAAAATGTCATTATTTCCCTATTCCAGTGCAGACTAAGTCTCTCACTGTGTCCCTAAAGGCATCCTGGGTTTGGAGTTATTTTTATACTTAGGGGACAGAACTTGATATGGCCGTGGTTCTGCCCCAGGATTGGTATCTCCCCTTTGAGATCAATGTGAGGTCTGTCACCTTCTTATGCTGTCAAGGCTGTGGGTTTGTCTCCCCCATCTGGCTGCCCTTCACAACGTCTCACTTCGTTGCCTAAAGGCAGTTCTGACATCGGATGTGCTTCCGTTGCAGCAAGTAGGAAAGCTGGGGAACCAGTTAGCTAACGAAAGGCTAAGTCAGGCATTATCAAAAACATTCTGTAACATAAGCAGAAGGATTTGCTAGCACACAGGAAAGAGGTGCTTGCAGGTCCATGCTAATCAGCCCGTAACTTGAACGTGCTTTTACACAGTCATGTCCCAACATCAGATCTGGGATCCAGCTGATTGATGAAGACCTCCAATCACTGAATGGTGAGTCACTAGTGATAGCTTTTTGTTATGCTTTCACCTGTTCTGAGAAACTCTGCAGCTTTCTTAACAGCAGCTGGTCAGCAAAACCTCCAGGAGCAGTATCAGACCTTCTGATCTGTTACCTCATTTATAGGACCAACATAAAATAAAGGATACAAAAGGATATTTCCAAGAAGTCAAGAACTGGGAAGCTATTTTTAACTTTCAGATGGGGCAGTGTGCATTTATGTTGTCTGAAATGCCATTTAGAAGCCACACAGCACTAATGCTAAGGCAGTTTTCCCTTCCTTCTCACACTCCAAGTCCTCCTGCATAGACAGCATTTTACAAGCTGAAGCTTGCTCTCACAGCCTGACTGGAAATTTAAGTAAACCTTGCTTATCTGTCAGACTTGCCAAAGGTAAAATGAAAAGCTTCTTTGTAAAAAAGCTTCTCACTCTAACCATTTTGGGTTAGGTTTGCAGGTGTTTAAGGTACCCAAAGTGTTGGGCAAATACCATGTGCAAAGCACAAGTATCTAACCATATCAGGCTCCAACCTTTCTGGGAAAGTATTTGCAGGCTAGAGTCAATTTAGACGCTTTCAGAACTGCTTGACAAAACATCCAAGCACCTCCTTGTACCCTGGAGCACTGGTATGGCCGTTTCCTTTTGGGCTTTGAGTTCTGATTGGTGGTGTGTGTTTGTTTGAGGGTTGGGTTGGGTTAGATCAGATTTACTTCCCCACAATGAAAAAGACACTAGGCAAATGAAAGAAGGTGCTTTAAAGTAGGTGCCAGTAGAAACATCAAGCCTAGGTCAGAATCCATATTAGGAGGTCCCTGGTTGTGTTATGCCCTATGCTTTGCAATAATCATTCTCTTTCAGGAACTAGTTTTAAGTATATACAAAACCCTTTCTGTGTTCTTTTTAATATTGGTATTTTGCCTTATCTATCACTCTTACAGTCCTGATGCCAATTGATGATTTGGCCAAAGTAGACTATTCCTTGAGTAGCTTTCCAGCAGTGTTACGACCATTCATTAACCTGGACTTAAAGGTAATTGCCTGTAGTGCTATTGGCTGAAATTGCTGTAGGGGTTATTATTTCTACAACAAACATGATTGCTTGAACAGACATTCAGACTTAGTATTTGAGAAGACAGATATATCAGAGCACTGTTGTATTTGTTACTGTAATCATTTTTAACAAGCCTGATGTAAAATTATTTAAAAGCCACATCTTTTTTAATTGCTGTTAAGCTCTAGCAAAGAGAGTAATAAAAGCTGAGTAAGCAAGTTAGAAAAATAAACGGAAGGGAAAGGAGAGGCAAAAGGTATTCAACTTCATCTTCCTCTGGCTGTTGATTAATATCTGAGACTTCTTTGTTCAGGCAGGGGAAGATTTCTATGCACTACACTGACTAGATGAGGCTGCTGTCAGATGAGAGAGCAAAACTATAAAAACAAGAATTAAGTGTCTGGCACTTTGAGTGGGAAGACAGAAGACCCTTAAAAAGCATGGGTGCCTAAGGAGTGCTGCTGAGTTTGAAGACCTGAAAGTTTCTTTCAAATAAGGAAAAAGTCTCTTTGTGCATTGAAACTAAAATCAGATCAGTGTCTAATTCTAGAATAACTCAGTTGTCATTCTGTGTGAGGTGATTTGGTTGAGGGTAAGAGACATCAGGGAAATAAGAGGCAGGAACACAAAGGAGCACTAATTCTGTGTCAATCTGTATAGTAGACCCTGGTCTCAGCATTCCAGCTCTGCAGCTTCTGTCAAGCTCTCCTGGGTATTGTAGCAAATAGATTTAAAGCAAGGATTTGAGGTAGACTAAAGAGGTAATGCCATGGCTGTTTACAAGGCTCTTCCTCACATTGTGTCATAGGGGAAACATATAAGCAAGTGACTGTTACATCCAGCAAGTGAGGATTGAATGGGAAAGTCATGGGCAAAGCAACTCAGCACTTTGTGTTTTGATAGTCTTCAAAAGGCAACACGAAATTTATACAGAGATGGGGAGGAACTGAGAAAGCAAAGACACAAAAAATACATTTCAGATAAAATAGAAAGGGGGAGTTAATCTTAATCTCCAAGTACATTCCTCACTTCAGGTCAGTTTTACCTTTTCATTTCTTTTGGAAGCACCTGAAGTACTAGATCTGCAAGCTTTGACTAATATCATGGGTAGTGCAAGAGATAACATAGATATTTTTAGGATTGTCTGGCATTACCCTCTCATAGACAGTTTTTTGACTGCACAAGTTACCAGCTTGGTTCTGGGCAGAATAAGGTACTGGTTCTGACCTCTGGTTTTATGATCCATCTTGTGATTGAGACCACTGAATAGCTCTAGGTGGCAGTTCTCATATTCAAATTCCTACAGATGGGGAAAGGAGAAAGCTTTTCAATAAGGAGAAGCCTTAGTCATGCTCCTCATGCAATAAGTAGGCCTTTGATTCAGAAGCTTTGTTTTCTGAAGTGGTAAACTGTCTCCAGTAGCTGGTCAGCATCTCAAAATACACATCTCAGATGTTAGCTGTGAAGATGTCAAATCTCTGGAACTTGTGTTGACCACCTGCTTGAAAGCAGCAATGCCTCAGGATATACTGCAATGCCTATGTACTCATTAGTACACCAAATTAATAGCTTGAGCAGGGGAAAATGCAGTAGTATTAATTTTCTGCAGTAATTTTAAAGTCATATTTTGATGCTGGGTTTTTTTGCTTGTTTGTTTTTAATATCTGACAATCATTTTCAGGGGACAGTCTACCCATCTGGGAACCATTCTGGCCCTTCCTATGTGGCAGCTCCCTTTGTTATCCCAGACCAAAGTGATTCCATGCTTTATCTTGCCTTCTCTGAGTATTTCTTTCAAACCTCCTCATTTGCTTACTACACTGCAGGGGCCTTCAACATCACCATTGCAGAGGAGGTGAGTAGGGTGCAGAAGAATGGGGTCAGAGGGGCAAGACATCATGCAAGACAAGGCTTTGACCTGCCAGTCATCAGTACATGGCATAAAAACTGCTAAGTGAAAAGTTGCTAACTGTGAAGTCCTCAGAGAGATCAGAAACACTAGGGTACTGTTATGTTCTGTACAGATGCTTCAAGCCTCAGGCAGGGTGCCTAGTTCCACTGAACAAGGTACCAAATACTGGCAACTTTACTACAAGAAAGGTTTTTGTAGACCTGAGGCATAGACTCTTCTGAGATGGACAAAGGATCCACTCTGCAGAATTTAGCAGCCTCAGCAGCTGTTTCTAAGGAGTCTACAGGATGAAAGTACTGTAGAGACCACAGAAACAGTATCACAGTATCACCAAGGTTGGAAGAGACCTCACAGATCATCAAGTCCAACCCTTTACCACACAGCTCAAGGCTAGACCATGGCACCAAGTGCCACATCCAATCCTGCCTTGAACAGCTCCAGGGGCAGCAACTCCGCCACCTCCCCAGGCAGCCCATTCCAGTATCCAATGACTCTCTCAGTGAAGAACTTTCTCCTCACCTCAAGCCTAAATTTCCCCTGGCGCAGCCTGAGGCTGTGTCCTCTTGTTCTGGTGCTGGCCACCTGAGAGAAGAGAGCAACCTCCTCCTGGCTACAACCTCCCCTCAGGTAGCATATCTCAAAGTACAATGGCTGTGGCTTGGAGGCTAGCAAACTTGCCTAGAATGTCTCCAGAAGGTTCAATAAATCAAAAATTCTATAGATTGCAGCCCTAATTATAATGATACTAAGCATTTGCTTTCCCAGGAAGTATATCTGGAATCAGTTTTAACTATTCTGAGTCCCTTAAGAATATTTCAGAGATGTGCAAAACCAAAGATTCATTGAAATGACAATAATAATGTATTTACAAGGAGAAAAAATAACCATTGATGTCAAATCTGGTAAAATGATTTGTTTTCTCACTTTCTCTCTTTTTTTGTTTGTTTTGTGGTTTTGTTGTGGTTTTTGTTTGTTTGTTTTGGTGGTGGTGTTGGTTTGGTTTGATTTGTTTTGGATGGTCTGTTTTTTCTCCAGACTTGTAGCTATTTTAATATAAGCACAGAGATATTTGGAAGTATCATTCCTGAGGTGAGTATCATTACTTCCACAAACTGACACCCACACCAGGTGGTTTCCTAACACACCTCACTGCTGGTGTGTCCTGAAGGCTTGTAGGGTCAGCAGGACTCTTTCACTATAGAAGTGGGCAAATGTACACCTCATAACAACAAAGTGGGACTTGTTATGTCCCACCCCAAAACGAGCTAGATGATTTGCACTGTTACCAAATTTGGCCCATAGTCTTGCACATCAGTCTTCACTCTGGGCACTGTGCCCCAGCTACAGTTGTTCCCACCAAAAATCAGCTCTAATCAGGAAAAAGCTTCCAGTCATGAGTCCTGCTTTCAGAGACTTGTGGGAGGGCCTCAGCTCAGAAATAACACCTCCTGCCCAAAACTGCCTAATTGTTTTTGCTCCACTGCTGGCCCGTGACTGACTAGCACTCAAACCTAGGGAAGGATTATATAATGGCCACATGCAGGAATCTTAGCTAACAGATGAGCAGGAAATATTACCTCTATGAAACAGACCAGGCAGATTTCCATTTATTTTAGGCATGGAGGATGAATATAACAGGACAGGCTATGTAAGCACCACCAGGTTTTGCACAAAGAATGAGAAGCCAAAAATGAGCATAAGAGACCCCAGGCTATGAATGCCTAGGCTGAATGAACTTGAACTCATGGCTTAAAGAACTTCACATTCTTGTTTGCTTCCCAGGTGTAATTAAGTTCTTCCTTCAGCAATCTAAGAATGCTTCAAGGGCAAAACCTGTAGATTGCTATAGTCATCTTATGATCTTCTCTATAAGATGCCATGATTGTTGATACTAATATTACACCTTCTCTGTTCGAAGTAATGAACTTGGTAGGCCTACTCACTCTTCAGGCAATGGACAGAGGACAGTACAGAGCAAGAACCTATCTCATAAGATCATAGAATCATAGAATCAACCAGGTTGGAAGAGACCTCCAAGATCATCCAGGCCAACCTAGCACCCAGCCCTAGCCAGTCAAATAGACCATGGCACTAAGTGCCTCATCCAGGCTTTTCTTGAACACTTCCAGGGACGGTGACTCCACCACCTCCCTGGGCAGCCCATTCCAATGCCAATCACTCTCTCTGGGAAGAACTTCCTCCTAACATCCAGCCTAGACTTCCCCCAGCACAACTTGAGACTCTGTCCCCTTGTTCTGTTGCTGGTTGCCTGGGAGAAGAGACCAACCCCCACCTGGCTACAGCCTCCCTTCAGGTAGTTGTAGACAGCAATGAGGTCACCCCTGAGCCTCCTCCAGGCTAAATGCCCCCCAGCTCCCTCAGCCTCTTTTCATAGGGTTTGTGTTCCAGACCTTTCACCAGCTTTGTTGCCCTTCTCTGGGCACTTTCCAGCACCTCAACATCTCTCTCAAATTGAGGAGCCCAGAACTGGACACAGATGGATCGATCTCAAAGTGAATGACTCTTGAAATCTTTTATTGTGTGACTTAAATATCATATTCACATTCCATTCCTTTCTTGTGTGAATATAAATGACATTTGTATTTGTATAAATAAATATTTAATATCTCTCAAAGAGATAAAGGAGAAATTCTATTCCTAGAGTGGTAGGAACTTTCCACTGCATTCCCAGTGTACCCAAGACTGGTAAGATATCACCACAGAAAAACTGCTTCCTGCTTGCTTGAAAGAATGTTAACAGCTGCCCATAGCCTAATCTTAAGGAACTGCTTCAGAATGATTGCTTCAAGAACAAGGAAATGCAGTATTCTGATCTGATTTACAAGAAACACATTTTTTCTGTCTGTTGGTCCTGAAACCTTACAGGTAGGGGAATATTCAGTTACACCCTACCCAGTGATGTTGAAGCTAATGGCTACTGAAATACCTATCGTCAGCTTACAGCAAGATTCCTTCACAGTAGAGATTCAGGGCTCCATGGAGGTGTTTGCTGTTCTGCCAGACTCATCCCCCCAGTCCTTGTTCACAATAAACATGGTAAGTACAACAAACAAGGTGACATTAAACTGTTTGTTCATTCCTTCTGGTAAAACTCTGTACAAGAAACAAAGTGCCAAATTTCTAGTACTTAAATGTGCAAATTCATCTCAGTCATAGATGGCCTCACTTAGTCTACAGGACACTTCTATAGCAAAGAACATTTCCCAATAGATGGGCAAAAATGCAGACATATAATTACTCTCTGGAATGACTGTTCTGTAGGCATGAGTTATGCCTCTTGGCAACTTGTTCATTAAACTGAAAATGTCTTTGACTAGGGAAATCTCATTACCCACATTTCAGCTTTTGTCAATGCCACTCAGAGCAGATACTCACTGTATGAAGCCAGGCATGGGCCATGAGCTAGGGAGAAAGTTGCATCTACATGAAACAGCATCTGTATGTAACTTGAAAGATAGTATTCCTGTATTAGTGACAAATATACAGCAAGAATGCTTGAGTTTTTGTCTGGCAACTCATGTTTTCTTTCTTCTACAGGCAGCCAACACCAGCATTGCTCCAAATATATTTGATCAGAAACTGATGGGCTCACTGTGTTTGAACAGGTAACTCAAGGTGGGCTGGAAAGCATTTGCAGCTATTTGGGAATGTTAAGCCTCCCAACATTAGCAGTTTAAGCACACAACAGGATAACAATAACTTAATGAATGTGAGTTTTACTGTATTAGATGTCCTAATCCTCTGTATGGCTGTACTCGACAGCTTAGAGGACTCAGAAAGCTTTTCTGGAACAGCTGCCACAGTCCCCAAGGACTCTGGATTGCTGCAGGGCAGTGGTTTCACCGGACTTCTCTGCTCTTGACATTACTTACCCCTCTGAGCTAGCTAAATTAAGTGTTTAGGGCAGTTATGATGACCATGAATTATTTGAGAGCTTCTCTCATCCCATTCCAGCAGACAGGACAGAAGCACTTTCTAGCACACCTGTGCCACTAGTAAAGTGCAAAGGGGTCCATGACTTAGTAAAGAATCTGGATTTCTGCTGTTCCCCTATGCTGACATTCTTGTAGCAGAGATTCCCCAGCTAAGGCACTGCAGCTCCCAAGGGTCAGAAAGCTGGAAACCATAGACTTGGGAGTTTAGACATCTAACACATCACATTTGTATAGAGAGAAGCTCTGTATACTTGGACTACACAGCTGGGAACTGAGCCATTGGTTTCACAAAAGTCTTTTGGGTTAAGACTATGCAGTTTGTCAGGGCACAGAGATGTGAGGAATTTGATGATAGTGCTGTTAGCATTTTGTGCAGTGACATTGAAAGAGAAAAACCTAGAGTGTGCTGAAAGGTGGGGGGTCGGTACTGTGGAAACTCAGAATCTTGTTTTGAATGCATTTGGATATGTAAGGTGTACTGGATAAATATCTGAATTTGGAAACAGAGGCACTAGCAACACAGCCATCGGCAGCAATACCATACAATGAGCAGAATTTTTGTTCCCACCCAGGTAAAGCTGACATAAAAGCATTATGTAGATGTACCAAAATCCTTGCAAAATATCTGAAAGCCTGCAAGTCCTTCATGCTAGCCCTAGTACAGTAAATTGTCAGTAGGGAAAAGTGTGCTTACACTGCTGGCTACAGCCCTTCTAGCATACTCTTGCATGTGTGCTCAGTTATGCCTTAAGAAAAGCACTTGTTTCTCTATCAGGCTGTATGCATTGTGTAAAATATATTGCTTCCAAAACAAATATGTTTTCTAAGGCCTGGAGCTCCACAGCAGTGACTGCACATGACTAGAATAATATGTGTTTACCCCTTCTAGTGACTCATCTTGATTCACTTCCTTCCCTCAGGCTCCATTTCTCCCTGGCCCACTCCAATGTTGGCTTTTTTGAGGTAAGTGGATAGTCTAAGCATACAGGAAATGCAAACCAGGAATATTAATGATATCAAGGCCATAAACTAAGCAGATAAATTTTATTTGGACTTCTGTATCATTTGCCTTCATTCCTGGGTGGCTCTTTTCCTGTGTTTTGTCAGCCACCTCTCTGCTGTGGCCTTAGAAGTATATCCTTTGGGACAACTTAGTGCTCTGAAAATACAATATTTTGTAGTTTCCCTCACTGATGTATCATATTTCAACAGTAAGCAGAGAAATCCCTTGAACTGTAACAGCAAAATGCACAGCAGCAACCTGAACTGCAGCAGCAGACAAAGCAGTGCACCAAGACATCATGCACAGGACCAAGGCAGAGGCACTCCATGTGGTGCACTGGTTCTCATCACAGATGCTCAGAATTACAGCATGGTATGAGAGCCAAAATACTGGTCTCAGATGTCTAAAATAGTGTAGCTGTAGCCTTGCAGAGTGAAACCCTACCTGTGCAGAGAGTCATTTAATTCTAAGTATCATAAATGAGGTGAGTATAATAAATGAGGTCTAAGTAGCTAAGGTGAAAGGATTAAAACTGTTCTGGTCGATGCTATTGTGATAAATTATATCACAATTAAAGGAAACAGACTGGTTTTAATGTTGCCCAAGCATAGGCAGACTCATTTGCACTTTCACATCTTAATACTTTTGCATCATTCAAAAGACTTAAGATCCAAAGGTCACTTTAGCTTATGACTCTTCAGTGACATATGAAAGCTGGAAGTTGAAGATGAGCCTAGCTCCATCTGGGATGAGGACATAACAGTTTCTGCTGCTATCAGGAAGTGATGGCTAACTTGGTTTTCTTGTTTGTGACAGATCTCACTTCTGGAGAACATCCTGTCTTATATTTTACAGACTGAAGTTATTCCATCAGCTAACGGTAAGGCTGTATTTCAGTGCAGCAGCTGAAAGTTTCCAGCAGAGTGGGCTACTCCAGGAATTCCAACTGACTGCTTAAGATTTCAGTTCCTATTAACTTAAGTGAAAAATGACTATCAGCCAGTAAGCAGTGGAAGGGGGAGACTGATCTGTAAGAGTTGGTGTAACTGCCCTCTCACTGACACTGTTCTGTAAAAAGGGTTCGGAAACTCATAACTCATCTGCCTATGCCTCACTCAAGGTAGCCCTGATGCTTCAGTGTCTTCCTCATCCACATACCTGCCTGAGGCCACAGTGTGTGAAATGTATTCCTCTCTTCCCTCTCATAAATCTTCTTTAAGGCTCTGGAGAGAGACATAGCTTTGTCCCAGTCCTCTGTACTGGGATGAACTTCACCTTCCTTAACTAATGGGAGACAAATGGGGACAAGTTCTAACAATGCTAGAGCTGAATTAATCCCTGGGATCATTAGGGACAAATCACTGAGTATACAGTGTTCATGTAATGAATATGAAATGCTTTGGTTTGCAACACTCTGCCAGGAGAAAAGCATCTGTAAGTCTTCTTTCCTACTTGTAAATGGGCATTGTATCTACCTCTTGGAGCTGCTTGTGAAGACTAAGAAGTTAATTTTTGTAAATGCCCTAAAAATCTCTGCATGAAACAGTGTTATCAAAGAGCAGGTGTTTATTCTTTCCAATGCATATCTAAATCATTATGTTTGTCCTTCTCTTTTTTTTCAGCTAAACTGTCAAAAGGATTCCCTCTTCCCAGCCTGGCCAATATCACCCTCATGAGGCCTCACATTACAAT
The DNA here is from genome assembly GCF_015220805.1 of Pogoniulus pusillus. Classification (NCBI taxonomy): domain Eukaryota; kingdom Metazoa; phylum Chordata; class Aves; order Piciformes; family Lybiidae; genus Pogoniulus; species Pogoniulus pusillus. The sequence goes on from NC_087278.1 coordinate 11,774,092, forward strand.
TGTACAGGTGAGATTTTGACACTCACATCAAAAAGTTATTCCTCCTTTTTTTTCCTAAGCATTTATTCACTTTCTATTTGTACCAGAAACTTTCTGGATTCGTGCAAGTTAAGCAGCAATAAACTTCTTAAAATGGGTTTAAAGTAAGATCTGTAATTATGTTAAAATTTATCCTACTAGAAGCAAGTTTATCTTATTTGCTTTTTAGAAGAAAGGCTCTAACTGCATTAGACTCAGAACCATGGAGGGATCAAATGCACAGCTTGCTCAGCCTTTAAAGTTGCAATGAACTGTGAAAAGAAGCTCATTATTTCCTTCAAGTTTGTCTAGTCAGATCACTGGAATAGGCTGCCCAGGGAGGTGGTATAAGCCCCATCCCTGGATGTTTTTAAGGCCAGGCTGGATGGGGCTCTGAGCAACCTGATCTAGTGTGAGGTACCCCTGCCCATGGCAGGGGGAGTGGAGCTAGATGACCCTTTAGGTCACTTTCAGCCCTGACAATTCTATGATTCTAAAATATAGAAGTCAATTACATTTCTCCACTTAACCAACTTCTTAGTGATTTTCAGCTTTGCATAGACAGTCTCAAATCTTTGTTTGTGATTAGGCACAAAGCACAACTCACAAAAGGAAACACAAAGGAGCTATTTTAATCTTTCATTGCATTCCACATACCTGGCAGCAGCCAGCTAGGCAGTCCCTAGAAAACACAATTGCTTGGAAACTGCTTTCAGTGGCACCAGTTGCCAACAACCTTACAGGCCAATTATAAATGAAGCAGTGGTTCTGTGGGGCCCTTTCCCCACTTTGCTTTCTCTAAATCAATCTTCTCATCAGTAAATAGGAATGAGAGAGGACATAGGAGAATTGCTTAATTCTTTTAACATAAGTGGGATTCCTATTTAAAAGCTAATTCTATAGTGTCCACTTCCAGTCCCATCTTATTGGCTATGGAAGAGGAAGAAAGACAATTCTTCCCACTTACCACAGATGACCATACTAGCCTGTGATGGACTGCTCTCTGAAGACTTATGGCTCTGTATGCACTGAAATAGGAAACAAAAAGCAAACAAAAAACCCCACCAAAACCAACAGAACAAAACCAATCAACTAACCAACCAAACCCACTTTCATTTTATAATTCATAGAACTTCAGTGACTGTTTTTCTCTCCACAGGGGTACATGTTGATTTCTTCTGATATCCACTACAAACACTAAAGAGGAGAACATTTTGTTAAGCATGAACTTCAAATCAGTGTTTCTCTGAAGGCTAAAAGCTCTCTCCTTCTCTGGAAATGTGTATCCTGAATGTTGACAAGGGCAGTGTCATTCTGGCTGGGGACAAGGAACAATGTGGGAGGTATAAAAAGCTGGTGATTCCACCATCAGCTGTGAAATATTAGGCTGTATAAAGGTAGTAACAGGAAGACCCAGAAGAAAACTTATGACATTCTTAATAAATAATGCTTGGCATTATTTATTCTGGAGTTCAATTGATGCAAAAAATGTTTTTTTTAAGATTCATGCCTTTACTGAAATAGTCTTCTCTACACACTTCCAGGAAGGTGCTGCAGTCTCTAAAAAGAAAGAAGAGTAAACTTTCCAAATGCTGCTAGGGCAGGCATGTCTGCTGATCTGTTTCTACTGTACTGACCTTTAAGTAATTTCCTTCTGAACACAATGCACAGAGGACGAAGTGAGTCCTCTCCAGAACCAATCAGACTGCAAACTGTCCCGGTTACTCTAGGAACTAAGATCTTAGCACTGTCTTAACTAAGCTTTAAACATAAATCTTAACAAAGATGCCCTACTACTGACTGGACAGTCACTCTTCCCTATGGGTCTTCAAATCCTTGTGTCTGTCATGTCTCTTCTTTATCATTGTTTAGCTAGGCTAGATGCATTTAACTCCTTGAGTGTTTCTGTGTAAGTCTTACAAGTCTAATCTTTAACAGTATTTCTCTGGATTGAAATACTTACAGTACTTCTTACTTCATTTTGGTATGGTGTGTGTTACAGCCTTTCTTCTTTCCTTTCTCTTCTTTCAACTTTTATTAGCTGGCAAATCTGAACGGAGTTATGCAGAGGGATACACCAGCCCCAGAATGCTTAGGTGGTGTTCTTTGCCCAAGCCTAAACAGCAAACAGGCTCAGGCTTCCCAAACCCGTAGGAACAGAGGAGAGGATGCTGTGTCTTACTATGTTCTGATGCTTTTGAGACCCAAACCCTGGAGCAAAGCCCCATCCATCTGGCCCGTACCATAGCCATCCCTGCATCTCACTCTTCAACAGGAGCCCATTTCAACACAAGATGATACAGCAAAGGGCTGTTTTGCTCATGCTGAGAAAGGAAATTGAGGTGCAAACAACTTTTGCCCAACTGCTGCAGTTGAGCAAAGTCCATCCATCTACCTGCAGCAGAGTGCTACCCAAATACCCTGCAGGCCAGAACTGCCCTGCCCTGCCCCGGGGGGACAGCACACACAGACACACGTCTGCCTTTAGCCACGGGTAGGGGGAAAAACACTTGTTCCTTTTGCAAACACAGATCAAAAGTGCACAGTGTGAGTGAGGAGGGGACCGGGCCAAGCTCCCCCACCCCAGTGCGGTCCCGGCCTGTGCTCGCCTTCACGCCCTCCCCGGACAGGTGCCCGCTGCCTCTCCCGGCCTGCGCCACTAGCTCCGGTGCTGTGCGGATGACCCTGTGGCCATGTAACGAGACCAAACTGGGGTCTGCCCTGCGCTGGGAGCAGGACTCGACGCTGCATTTCTGCCAGGCTGGACCGTCTCCAGGCCTCATGCTGTCGAGTCCGGCTCTTCTCGAGGCAGGGGTGAGGGAGCGACAGGGCAAAAACATGCCGGTTGGCCAAAGAGGGTCTCTGCCCACCCGTGGCGAAGGACGCGAGCGGCCACCCTGCACATGTGCCAGGCAGTCCGGACGCGCGGAACTGGCTACGGCAGCGCCCTGGTAGCGTAAACGCCGCTCCGCGGTAGGACGCCAGGGGGCGACAGTAGCCTCCAACTCCCGCGCCAACTCGCGCCGAAGATGTTTGACCCTAGGCGGTTCCCGTCCGCTCTCTGCGGCGCTGAGGCGTCATGATCCTCGGCGGCCGCCGTCGAGCCGTGCGGTGGAACGGGTGCTGTTCCGCGTTGCCGCGGGGTTGTCGGCCAGGACCGCACTGCCGCCACCATGAGCCGAAGCTACAATGATGAGCTGCAGTACCTGGACAAGATCGACAAGAATTGCTGGCGGATCAAGAAGGGCTTCGTGCCGAATATGCATGTGCGTGGTGGGAAGACTGAGGCCAACCAGGAGCCCCGTGGGGGGTCGGGTGGTGAGGGGTGGCCCATCTGAAGGGGGCAGGAGGGCTGCCCGGCAAGGCGCCGGCGGCAGCCCTGGACAGGTCTGGTGCAGGCCTCCCTGACAGGTCTCCCCGCAGGTGGAAGGCGTTTTCTACGTGAACGACCCTTTGGAGAAGCTGATGTTCGAGGAGCTGCGCAATGCCTGCCGCGGTGGAGGTGCGTCCGGTGGAGGGGAGTGGGTTGGGGTCCATCTGACCCAGAGAGTGTCCCCACACGCTCCTTGGCACAGTCTCGAAGCCCTTACTGAGCGCCCAGGTTCACACCACCCTTTCTGTGGGCCCTGAAGGAATCAGGATGGAGCAGGGGCATCGGGAGCAGACCCAGCTAGTAGGCGTGGAGAAGCAGTGAACAGCACCTCGTTTATTTTCTGCCTTGCCAGCCACTGCGGCCTGGTGACCATGCACAGGGCTGTCGTCTGCAGGTGGATCATGTCCTCTGCCCACATCAGATGGACAGGTACAGCCTTGCCAGTAGCCCTTTGTGCACTCCCTGAATACTTACGCTCAGAGTTTAATAGGGGGTTGTAACCAAGGCTGTTTTGTGCAGCAGTAGGGCACAGGGCTGGATCCAGATCTGATATCTGGGCTGGGATAACACACTTCTGCTGTTACCACAGAAGTGGTTACCACCACAGAAGAAGTTACCACTTCTGTAACACAGAAGTGTTACCCTAACCCAAGGCTCTAAACAGCATAAGGTGGGCTTAAACCTTGTAACTCATAACTAGGTCATGCCAGGCACTTTATATGAAGAATGCCTGCTGATGATGCACTTCTGAGTTGACAGAGTTTTGAGGAACCTCTTCAGAAAGTGCTTCACTGTGGTTACCGTAGTTAATTATCAGATTAATTCTTTTCATTTCCTCTTGCCTTTTCAGGTGCAGGTGGCTTTTTGCCTGCTATGAAACAGATTGGGAATGTGGCTGCATTACCTGGCATTGTGCATGTGAGTAACTGCTCTGAAAATTTGCTCCTCTTCTGTTCCTGTTTACCAGGGATTATTGCCTTACAAATGGGAGCTCTGTTGTGAGAAGGGATATGGACCAGTATTCTTTCTGAGACAGGCTGTGTTAGGAGCCCGTTTCTGATAAAGGAACGTTTGCAAGGGTAGGTGATTAAGGTGTCAGAAAAGGAAATAGCCACTTACAATTAACTGCCTTTCTACTGAAGCTTTTGTAGCATTGCTTTCTGCTGTTTCAGTTTGCTTAAACCACCTTTCCCCCATGGCCCATACAGACTGTTGGTTTTGAGGGAAGTGAGGAGACCACAGGAAGACCTCTTGTCTGCACTTGCATTGCTGCCCTAATGTTGGTAGTGAGCCTTCCTGTGCACTCAAACTCTTATCCCTCGCCTCGTGCGTTTTTGAAAGCAAAGCATCAGGTATGATGATATGTGAGGAAAAGAGCAGGCTGGGGCACTTTTCAAGAACTGCTAAGTATGATGTGGACATAATGTTTTTCTTGTTCAATATTGCATCTAATAAGTGACAAATAACAAATTTTCTTCGTTTCTCTTGGTGACAGAATTTTTGTCTGTAACTAAAGCATTGCATCATGCTGTTAAAATGCCTCAGTGGTCAACCAAAAAAGGGAGTAAGCTAGACTGGTAACCAATTAAAATGAGAATTTTGGCTGCTAGTTCTTAGGAGAGATCATCAATCCATTCAAATCTTCATGTTTTATTTCCAAATAAAAGATTTCGTTGTGATGGGGAGGGGAGGCAGAAGAAGAACATAATCCCACTGCCCAGTATTGTTCTTTTTGACATATGGTGACAGTTTAACACATACTGAAAAGCTCCAGTTTCTGACAGCTTTCCACATGTTTAGGGTTTTAATTTTTGTTGTTTGCTTGAACTGATTGTGGAGTGCTATTAGTGGTGTCCTAATCTAAAATTGCCAGGCTAGATACACTTTGGACTTGTGGATCTGGGTAGAAGCATGCTCTTAATTTCTTCAGAACTAATAAGAAAAGGATCAATAAAAAGAATTCTTGTATAAACTATCTTGTCCTGTCCTCTCAGGATATAATCCTAGAAGAATGACTTCTTTCTGCCTGCAGGGTGCAATCTTTGGTCAAGGTTTGATGACACAGATATGAAGAGAAAATACTGACTGTTTTATGATTCCATTTCATATCACTAAACTCTTCCCTTGTTACATTTACAGTATTTAAATATTGCAGACATCTCTAGATGAAACTTGATAAAGACAAACTCATCTTCACTCTTGGCCTCTGCTTTATGCTACTCATAATTAGCATAAAGTAGTTATCTTGCATCCAAGGAAAACCTAGGTTAGAATTCAGTTTGAGATTGTATTCCTACATTTAAGTGTTTTCAGCATCTGATCTAGTCAGTAGAGCCAAGGGGGCATCTCAGCTGACTAGCCACTAGGTGCTTGCTTCTGCATGAGATATAGAATCATAGAATGGTCTGGATTGGAAGGGACCTCTGAAAGTCATCCAGTCCAACCTCATCTGCAGTAAGCAGGGGCATCCTCAACTAGATCAGGTTGCCCAGAGCCCTGTCAAGCCTCACTTCAAATATCTGCAGGGATGCGTCCCCAGCCACCTCACCAGGTGACCTATTCCAGTGTTCCACTACCTTCATGGTAAGGAATCTGTGCCTAGCGTCCAACCTAAATCTGCTTTTCTCTAGTTTGAAGCCATTGCCCCTTGTCCTGTCACCACAGGCCTTTGTAAACAGTCTCTGCTTTCTGCTCTTTGCTTTCTTTGATTGTCTGTCCTGTAAGTGCAGGAGATTAGATACCTGAATTGATGTATTTACTTCATCTATGTCTGAACATCAATTCTCTTCTAATACATTTGTTTGCAAATGTGACACAAGGCAGAGCATAACCAAGGTGACCCTGTGCAGTGTAGAGGTTCGTAAAACTCTAACATTGCCTTCATTCTCTTTCAGAGATCAATAGGCCTTCCAGATGTCCATTCTGGCTATGGCTTTGCCATTGGCAACATGGCTGCCTTTGATATGAATGATCCTGAAGCAGTGGTTTCACCAGGTAAGGAAGACTGACATAACCAGCACTGAGAAATAGCTGAGATGGCATAAAAATATTTTCTCAAGTGGCAGGTCTTTATATACAGAACCAAAGCAAAAACAGCCCCAATAGAACATGAGAATTATAGGTAGTTAAAATGTGCTTAACTTGTGCACTCAAAATCTTTATGGAGCAGGTGGTTAAACTAAAAATATCTAAACAGTAATGAGAATTGCCCTTGTGGTTTTGGCTTGGGCTTATAATACCTGTCAGCTTTTAAGAGAGAGCAAAAGACTTTGAACTTTGTTTTTACCAGGTTGATAAAAAAACAGTGCCTTCCTTTGAACAATGCTTGAAAACATGCTTTCCACACTTTATTAAAATTCCCACCCTAAAATGTCTTTGTCTTTTTAATGAACACTCAGGTCTTTATTTACTGATGGTCTGGAGATGCTATTGCAGTTGTTGTGACACATGATACTTGCATTTCATGTTTCCTTCTGGCAGTTCCAGTGTTCCTTATTGACTCTCATGCAGCATCTCTTAGTCTGGGATCCCTGCTCTAGCACTAATTAATACCAGAGCCTTCACTAGTAAATGTGGCATGATTTGTCTTTCACATTAGACCATGCCCTGTAGTATTTATTTGATACCTAAGAGTGAAGCTAAACACTAAGCACAGAAGTTTAATATTCCCTGTAAGTATTTATCACTTATCATTATCACTAATTACCATTTATTCCAGTGAAGATTCAAAAGGGACTTTCTCTGTAGAACATCTTGGATCAGGGAGCCATGCTTATACCTAGTACTTTCTTCTGACCTTAGTGTGCTAGTTTGAAACAGGCTAGAATGCTTCGGTGAGAAGAACTAGATTGCAGGCTGTAAAAGGAACACAATGGCGATGTCTACTTCACTCACAGGCTTGCTGAGATGTATAGGAACAAGAAATAAAAATACAGATAACCACTCTCACTTGGGCTGCTGGCTGAGCTGCATCTTACTCTCTAACCTCACCCTTCATTTTGGACTAATCGACTTTGCTTCCTAACCCCCTGGCCGAACCTCTGTTCTTCCTTGGGTCTGGGGTAAGGTTGAGAGGGGTAGGGGAAGGTGAAGGGGTGGTTGGGAGCCCCTCCTGGGGACTCAGGTTTCTGGGAGGGGAGTTGTGTTTCTGTATTACCTTTTACCTTGTATATGTGTGTATTTAACTGTATATACTGTAAATATCTGCTTGTATATTGTGCTAGCTGTAAATATAAGCTTCATTCATATTTCCAGAGCCGGCTGAGTCTAGTCTGGGTGATTTACAAAGTGTCAGGGGCAGGGAACACCCAAACCATCACACTTAGGCAGAAGAAGAATATCCTCTGTATTTTCTGTAGACGGTGTACTTTATAGTTATGTCTCTTTGTCTACTTGCTGGAGCAACCTCGTTAACACAGACCTTTGTAGGCAATTGTATAGCTATGCCTGCAGAGCATAGGCTCAAAACTGAAAAACTGTTTTTTCAAGAGCTTTCATTTTTTTCTCTGCAAGACCACATTTTTGGCTGTCTTGAAATCCATGGCTTGGTGTAAATCTGTTTATAATGACGTTTAATGCACTTCTGTCTTGTGTCAGAAAGAAGGTGTAAGTTTACATGAATTCTCCCTGTCAGCAAAGACACTGATTTAAGATGAGTATTCAGCGAGTGCTCACCAGTAGCACATGCTTTCTTACTAACTCCATGGCTTTCCCCCACATCTAGGTGGTGTCGGATTTGACATCAACTGTGGTGTCCGCTTACTGCGTACAAATTTGGATGAAAGTGACGTGCAGCCTGTGAAGGAGCAGCTTGCCCAGGCTATGTTTGACCACATTCCTGTTGGTGTTGGCTCCAAAGGTGTCATCCCCATGAATGCCAAGTAAGAGAATGGCTTTTTTGTGCACATTACTAGAGAGGACATCACTGGATCTTTATTTTGATGACAGATTCATCAGTGGGGGACTTTAAGAAAGGAAAAATAATTTCAAACCACTTTGCATACTTCCTGTGTAAGTGCTTCACCAGGAGGATTGGCACAGTCATCAGCGCACAAAGTCAACTATTTAAAACCCTGAAATAACCAAAAATTGTTCTGACAGAAAACTTCTTTGAATGTAAAGATATTTTTTTAAAGGGATGAGAGAGAAAATACATTTTCACACAAGGAAGAGGAAAAAGTTATGGTGGCCTATCTAAAGTGAATATATTTGTAGAACTTGATGCTCATGTTGTATTAAGAAACTGGACTTGTTAGGGGACTTGGGGGCTGATCATAAAACCAAGGAATAATTCAGGTTGGATGGTTCCTCTTGGTCATCTTATCCAGCTCCTTACAGATAGTAAGGCTAAGTATGAAGGTAGGTCTAGCAGCAAAGTTAGATCAGGTTCTCATGGCCATGTCCAATGGTATTTTAAGCATATCCAAAGATTACCACCCTAACATAGCTGTGTGATAACTGCAGGGATTTGGAAGAGGCACTAGAGATGGGTGTGGACTGGTCTCTCCGGGAAGGCTATGCCTGGGCAGAGGACAAGGAGCACTGTGAAGAATATGGAAGAATGCTGCAGGCTGACCCAAATAAGGTCTCCTCGAGAGCAAAGAAGAGAGGCCTGCCTCAGGTAATGTTATCTTTCAAGAGTGCTGATTGTTCCCACAGTTCCATTTGTCCATATTCCCATAGCTTTCCCCAGGGCTGCCTTGCTAGCATTGTATGATTGGTGTGTTGTGATTGGCAGCTGGGAACCCTGGGAGCAGGAAATCATTATGCTGAGATCCAGGTTGTGGATGACATTTACAACGAGTACGCTGCCAGGAAGATGGGCATCGACCACAAAGGGCAGGTGTGCGTGATGATCCACAGTGGCAGCAGAGGTCTGGGCCACCAGGTTGCCACAGGTATGATCTGACTGGTGCAGATACCTGGAGTGAAGCAAACTCCTCACTTTGGTGGGCTTGTTGGCATTTCTTGGGGTGTAATTGTTGAGCCTATTCTGAGTTCTCTTGACATGGTTTGCCTTGAGTTTTGTCTACTCGAGCTCACAGCAGTGTAACTTTAAAACCTATGGCTTAATTGTCTTTGTTCATGCAGAGTATTGACCTTGCTTTTATTCATCTGCACTGTGGTAGCTTAAGAGATGGCTGACTTATGCTAGAACATGGGAAATTTCAGTTAGGTGCTAACATTTTCATGTGTTTTTTAACCATTAAAGTGTTCAAATGCTGTAACAGGTTATTTTGAGAGGTTGTAGAACCAGCATCCTTGGAGATACTCAAAACCTAACTGAATCAGACCCTGAGCAACCTAAACACTGCTTTGAGCAAGTGGTAGGATTACACAACTTTCCAAAAGTCCCTTCCAACCCAAATACTATTCTGTGATGAGAGAGTATGCAGATTTTCACTGAATCCTCTGGTAGCAGGCCTGTCTTTATATATATTTGCTTAGGATAGTGAGTCTATAATCTCTGGTGTAACAGAGGCAGGCATTCCTGCAGCAGAAAAAGAAAAGATTGTTCTTGGGTGTAAAAGGGTTTTACATCTGCTTTTCTTGTTTTGAACCCAAATGAGGTGCTCGCATTATTAGAATGTATCACTAGATTGAACTGCTTCTGTCTAAGCACAGAATATTTTTGAGTCTCTCAGAATATTTGAGGCTCTTTTCCTTCTAAAAATAGAATCATAGAATCAACCAGGCTGGAAGAGGCCTCCAAGATCATCCAGTCCAACCTATCCCCCAGCCCCATCCAGTCAACTAGACCATGGCACCAAGTGCCTCATCCAGTCTTTTCTTGAAGACCCCCAGGGACGGCGCTTCCACCACCTCCATAGAATAGTGTTAGGGAATGCTGTTTGCAAACAACTGATGCTCTTCTGCCACTTCTTCACTTCTGCATTTTAGAAGCAGCCATAGGTTTGACCATTGGACAGATGCGTTCAGTTTTGGAACGTAAATTATAGTCCACAGTGGTAATCTCACATGCTGAAACAACATGAAGAACTCACTTAGACTTGCATTTATTTCCCAGATGCTTTGGTGGCTATGGAAAAAGCCATGAAACGGGACAAAATCATCGTGAATGATCGCCAGCTGGCATGTGCCAGGATCGCCTCCGCAGAGGGGCAGGATTATTTGAAGGGAATGGCAGCTGCTGGGAACTACGCGTGGGTCAACCGCTCTTCTATGACTTTTCTCACCAGACAGGTACAAGAGGAGTTGTCTCTGCTGATGTGTTGGTACTCATCTGCTTTATCACAGAACACAGAATTAGCTGCAGTATTTAACATAATTCTCTTCTTTGTGCTGCTTAAGCATTGTTTTCTGGAGAGACTTACATAAAGCTGCAGTCATGCCAATCTCATCTAAAACCTCTCAGCATCACTGGATTTTTGAAAATGCCTGGAACTGGTGGAAGAGGATACAAGAAAATTGTTCTTGTGCTGCTGAAGCCATCTTTTGAAAGTTGCAAGAATTTATCTGGCTAATACCTGATTGAATTCCAGTGTTAAAACTGCCAATGAGCAGATAAACAATCTAGGCTGTCCAGCCCTGTCACATTCAGTACTGTGGTTTGTATTCAATTCTGTCGTGGCTAAGTTAGATTGAAATACCAGTTTAGGTCACTGACTTCATCGGTAAGAAACACTTCTAAGTAGATTTGTTGCTTTTGATTCCTAAAAAGATGTAAATCTTCCACAGGTATGCAACAGTTATCTTCTTGTATTTCAAGTGCTGATTTGCTTTCTTTTTAGGCCTTTGCCAAAGTCTTCAACACCACCCCAGATGACCTTGATATGCATGTTATCTATGATGTGTCTCACAACATTGCCAAAGTGGAGCAGCATGTAGTGGATGGAAAGGAGCGCACTCTGCTAGTGCACAGGAAGGGATCAACCAGGGCCTTCCCTCCACACCATCCTCTTATTGCTGTTGATTATCAAGTAAGTTTACCTGTGTGATAAGGAAGTCAGAAGATATTTCTGGATTAATTGGGCAGTTGTGGGGGTCTCTTAACAGAGAAACAAATCCTGTTCTCTTTATTTTTCTGACTAACAGCCATGGACACCTAGTGGGATGGTGATACTCTGATTTTTGGTGTGTTCAGTGTAGGACACCAAGCTCTCCTTCTGCTCCTCACCCACAGTGGTTCTAAGCCCAAGTGGACTAAGTCCAAGTCTTAAGTGGTTCCACAGTGGTTATAAGTCCTTCTAAGGAAGGAAACATTTCATATTTAGGGCAGGCTTCAGTGTTTGCCTTGTCTGTGTTGGACACATCTTTAGATCTGCTAGTCTGCATCTTTCAGTGCAGTTAGTTCTCTGGAATTCTTGATACCAGGCACCTGAGGCAAACAGGGATTGCTCTGAGGGAATGGGAATGTGGCCTCATTTTCTGGAGATGTGGTTCTTCTCAGACTTTTATTAAGAATGAGTTCTTTAGGCTTTTTCTAGGTGAATTAATTGTCATTTGCATCCACAGCTGACTGGACAGCCTGTTTTGATCGGTGGGACTATGGGCACCTGTAGCTATGTTCTTACAGGCACAGAGCAAGGCATGACTGAGACCTTCGGAACTACCTGCCATGGAGCTGTAAGTCAAAAAGTCATTTCAGGAAGGGATTGTATTTGGACTGTCATCCAGAGGAGAGGGTTGTTCAATGATGTCTAGCATATGATTCATCTGTTAGTTGTACAACTAGAGAGCAGCCTTGCCACAGTAATTCAAGTCCAGGGTTACTGCAGGCTGAAGTCCTCTTTGTCTGTTGCTGAACAGCTTTAACTGCTGCAGAAGATTTAGGGGATGCTCTTTTATATAAGGTGTGGGTCAGGGTGAAGATGTGAAGAATGAGCTCCTTTTACCAAATCTTGCTGTCTTTGAGCTAACAAGAAAGCTTAACTATGCTGAGACTCTCCATCAGTACTTAGAAGATGTTCATTCCTGTGTGAGACAAGAATGATAAATGGCTTTCAGTAAAACTCTTGACTCCTGAACACTGACAAGTGGTTTGAGTAAAAAGACATTTACAAACTTGCACGTTATACACATGGAACTTTCCTTGCCATCATACCATAGCAGATCTTGCAGGAGTCCATCACCTAAAGTCTAAATCAATTTCCTGTTTTCTGGATTACTGTAGTTTGTGCCCTCAGCCATTCTATGATTGCTTTATAATGTAGTAATGTTTTTCTTTAATATAAAAAGTTCTGGTTTTCCAAACAGCTATGAAAAATAGAACTAACAAAACTTCTGTCTAGGGACGTGCCCTGTCTCGAGCCAAATCTCGACGCAACTTGGACTTCCAGGATGTGCTGGACAAGTTGGCTGACATGGGCATTGCTATCCGTGTTGCTTCTCCTAAATTGGTCATGGAAGAAGTGAGTTAAATACTTTAGTATGTGGGAGGGAAAAGGGGGTCTTGCTCTTTGGTTGAATGACCTTCTTTGCAGCGCTAGGTGATCAGTAATGTCCTGTAAATATACAGCCTCGGCAATTCACAGTAGCGCTACCCAGTGCAGCCTTCCCAGTCCCTAAAGTCTTGCTGAAAGGGGACATGTCTGTTTCACAGATTTGGGGAGGGTATGGTTTTCACAGAATCAACCAGGTTGGAAAAGACCTCTGAGATCATCGAGTCCAACCTATCACCTAACTCTTCTAATTAACTAACCCATGGCACTAAGTGCCTCATCCAGCCTCCTCTTAAACACCTCCATTTCCTCTTGTCCTGTTTTTAATTACTTGGGAAAAGAGGCCAATACTAACCTCATTGCTACCTCTTTTTAGGTAGCTCTAGAGAGATAATAGTGAAAATAAAACATAGATGAAAGCTGCATTAACTCTCTCAGCCATGACAGTTTCTAAGCACAGAATAGAAAGTGCTAGAATATAGAATTCCATAGAATATAGAATCAATCAGGTTTGGTGAGGTGATGGAACAGGATTTTTTCTGCTTCTTCCTAGTGATGGGGATCAACCCTGGAAAATCTTTGTGAGCATCACAAAAGTAGTTAGGTTTTATAGGTTCTCTTCTTAAATGATGCTCTCCCAGCTTTAAACGTTTTTTTTACAGTGCAGCTGTCATGTAGATTATTAGCAGTGTATGAGAGATCCACCTCTTTTAAGATAAATTCCTATATTTGCTCTAGAAGAGAACTCTAAATGGCTAGAAAACTTAAAATATTATGACTTCCAGTTCCTCTGTATTAACACAATGTAATGTCCTTTCTGTTCTCAACCTCCCTCATAGAAGGGTGTTAATCATTTGGAACTGTGCATTGTACAGACATGTTGATCCCATTAAAGTCAAGAGCAGCTTCCTTATCAGAATGCTGGAGGGGGAATCTCTGGAGTTAAGCTCTAAGGAGCAGTGAAAATAAATCTTTAAGGGGGAAGTTGGAGTGACTTCCTGCCAAACAGTGAGGTTTGGTGTTCTCACGTGCTGATGGACTATAGGGAAATAGCTAGTATTTTATCTCCAATGCAGTGAATGGTTATTTGGAAAGCTAAGTGTCTCATAGAGTTCTTAGATACATAAGTTGGCAAGATTCTCAATATATTCGCCTGCTTCTGCACCCTCAATTTATGTGATTCTGTTTCTGCAAAGAGAAGAGGGGATATCAAAAGCCTGTATCTAACACCCTATGCCTTTGGGTTGTTTATAGTTTTGTTGTGTTTTTTTTCCTCTCTTCTCCCTCCAGGCACCAGAGTCTTACAAGAATGTGACAGATGTGGTTAACACCTGCCATGCAGCTGGTATCAGCAAGAAAGCCATTAAATTGAGACCTATTGCTGTTATAAAAGGCTAGGAACTGGAAGGCAGCAGAAATGCACCAGCATCTTCAGGCCTTACACAAAACTGACTAGAACCATCATCTTCCCTCACCTCTTGGACTCTGTAGGATGCTCAGATGTCACATCCTTGTTCTGGAAACACAGCTGAGGAAACCCCTGCTTTTAACACCTCATAGGCATAATTAATGCCCCACCACTCCTTGTTGTATGGTGTTATTTTCTTGTGAGGAAAGGGCAAAAGTTAGTAAGTCTTGGTTTTTACATGCAGTTCCTTCCCATTTGTCTGATGATTCCACAGGCAGGACTTGAGGCTTGCTGAGCTGTCACTAATTGCTGTGCTGCAAGACCACCTCCATCAGCAAAGATGAGGTATGAACCAGATCTGCCGTCCCCACACCTGAGTGCCTGGACCTCTTTTGCATATAGAAGTACTCTGATAGGGTATAGTGCTTCTGGGCAAGGAGAGGTGCTCTGTTTGCAGAGACCTTTATGCACAGTCTATAATGCTGTATGTTTTCTGGCAATCAGGTAAAAAATCTGGAGTTGGGAGTAGTGTCCTGCTTGGGTTGAGAGAGACTAGCTAGGCTTGAGGCACAGACCTCCCCTCTTCCCCCATCCTCTCCTGTTTAACACAGCACCTGATATACTTGGCTTAGTTTAGTGCAAGCAGGTGTTCCACAGTCTTGTGGAAATGCTAGTGGGACTGAGTATATTGCCTTGGGAGGTTTTGTTTGCCCAAGAAAAGTTGTGACTTACCTTAAAGATGTACTAATCCAACGTTTCACAAAGTCCTAAGCATGTTCAAGTTGGATTGAGTAATACCTGCTTGCTGTCTTGCAGCTCTCATTTAAGCAGGACCAGTTGCAGGGTCAGGCCCAGTACTATGTGACTTCTGATGTTACTTTTACATACTTTAACCAAGACTAGAGGAGAAGCTGACCATCTCCACCAAATTTCGAGGATTACAAATAAAATGGGAAGATGGACATTGCACTGTGTCTGTCATGTTTATTCTGTGGGTAAAATGTCTGTTGTCCCACCTTTAAGTACGTACCTGAGCTTGAAAACCATCCCATTTTGTCACTTAAGACGATGGATTTTGCAAGGAAGTGTGCAGATGGCATAATTTCTGGTACAAGAGAAGGACAATGCAATGCTGTTGTCTCACCTTGGTTAGAGAATGATAGCTACAATTTGAAGGCCTGCTGGGTTCACCTCACGGATTAGAAGTGGAGCTTGCCTGTAAGCCTGCAATGCGGACACCAGAGGGCAGCGGGAGGAAAACTTCAAAGCAAGAGTGGAGCTCTGCCAGAAACTCGTGTAAAAGGAGCAGGTAATGATTGATGGACTCCAGTGCCTTCTGATGAAACAGCCCTTTAAGTTTAGGATCTTAGCTGAAACCTGTTGATCTCAGGAGGCATAATGGCACTTTACTTGACTTAACTGCTTTGTGCTTTTTGATTTCTTAAGTTCAAATACTGTATTTGCTGCAGGTTCAGAAGCAGCATATGCAGTAATAGTCACTGATCTGAGTCCTTGTGGCTCTGATTTTACAGACAGTTTCTTTTTAAGCCCTGCTTTTTTTCCAATGGAGTTGTTCCAGATTGCCATCTCTGAGGTCTGAGACACGGTTGCTGAATTTAAAACAAGAAACATTTTACTTAGGACTATGAATTAGCCTCCACTGACTGAAACGTTCTGCTGAAATGGGTGTTCCAACAGAAATTTCTGTCTATAAATATTTCAGACTCTGATGTGGAACGCTAGGGAACCCTTACAATATTCATAATTAAAAATCAGCATTCCTCAAAACACAGTTAACTCTTGCTATTGAGAGACAGACATGAGTTTTTCACAACAAGCAGAACCCACGTACAGTGGAAGTGCATTCATGGGTATGCCTTAAGTCATCTAACCATCAGTGTTCATGCATTAGCATGCAAGAAGTGCTATCAGTTCTGGTTTCCTCTTGCAAAGCTAGTATTAAAAGTAAGTTAATATGTTACGCTGTATGGAGAAGAGTGCTGGTTTCCTAACCAGCTAAAAAGTCAGGAGTGAAAAACATAGCTCCCAGCTCTTCAAATTAGAGAAAACACCCAAGTTTAAGCAAATCTGTCCCTTTTCTCCAAATAGCTCTTCTTCCCTTTCCCCTCCTCTTCTGTCTGTTCTCCCCTCTCAGCCAGGCAGAGAAAAAGCCTCCCCACATGTGCAGTGAAGCCTCCTCTGTGAGTCAAGGAACCATGAGCCTGTTATTTGCCTTAAATGCCTGGTGGATTCTAGCTCCAAAAGCACTTTCTAAAGGACATGACATACTTTAGACACAAGTGAAAACAGGATTTTATCTTATGGGAAAGAACAACCCCATGTACCAGTATAGGTTAGGGACTAAGCTGTTGGAGAGCAGTGCAAGGGAAAGAGACCTTGTGGTCCATGAGCCAGCAATGTGCCCTTGTGGCTAAGAAGGCCAATGGCATCCTGGGTTGTATTAGAAGGGTTGTTGAGAGAGGTACTCCTTGCCCTCCACTCTGCCTTGCTGAGGATGCATCTGGAATATTGTGTCCAATTTTGGGCTCCTCAGTTCAAGGAGCTCGGGGAACTGCCTGAAAAAGTCCAGTGTAGAGCCACAAAGATGACTAAGGGAGTGGAACATCTGCCTTATGAGGAAAGCTGAGGAACCTGGGTGTCTTCAGCTTGGAAAAGAGACTGAGAGGCAACTTCATTCATGTTTCTAAAGATGTAATGGATGCTTGTCAGGAGGATGGAGCCAGGCTCCTCTTGGTGATACCTAATGATAGGGCAAGGAGCATCTGATGCCAGTTGGAGATAGGAGGTTCCACATAAACATAAGGAAAAAGTTTTCCACTGTGAGGGTGACAGAGCACTGGAACAGGATACCCAAAGAGGTAGCGGAGTCTCTTTCTCTGGAGACATTCAAAACCTGCTTGGATGCATTGTGTGAGCAGCTCTAAGTGGTCCTGGTCTGGCAGGGGGATTGGACTAGATGATCATTTGAGGACCCTTCCAATCCCTAACATTCTGTGATCTCTGATGGGGGTTTCATGGCACCCTCCTTGTCTCTGCTCACAGGACTTGCTACAGGGCCTGCTGCTGTGCAAGGACAGCAAGCTGGGGCAGTGCTTCATCTCTTGCACCTAACCGAACGCTCCTGGTGCCCTCAGGGGTTTGTGCAGGTGTGGTTCCTGTCACTGTCAGCACAGCATTAAATAGCACACAGAAAAGCATTCAGGTTTATGTCGCTGGTGGGTGCTCTTTCACGAAGTCCTCTAAATGCACCCTCATGCTGCAGAGTGCCACTTGCTGGTGTGAAGTGTGAGGTAGCAGGGACAGCACTGAACTCCTGGGCTGTGCGAGACCCCTCCAGAAGGCAGCTTCCCTGCAGTGTGTTTCATTTGCCATAATAGATGGCAGAACTGGAGTGCAGCTGATGGCCTCCTCTTTGTGCTCCAGGGCCCTCTAACTCTCCTAACTCAGCCTCCTGCAAGGGAAACTGGGACCTAGCAAGATAGGTATTTGCAGTGCTGTTTGCTGTGGCCAGTTGGTGCTGTATGGCACATCCCACTGCTCGGGAGCCTGGTGTCTGCCTGTTTACCACCATCCTAAGGTCTGAGAGGTTTTTTTCTCCTGTCTCTAACTTTCCTCTTCCTGCTTCCTCCTCCGCTGGTGGTCCCAGGCTGGTGTTCTGGGCCAGGAGGAAGGAGTGATCTCTGACATATCCCTGGCGCAGGCACCCCCACCCTCTCCTCCGCTGTCCTTTGTTCCTCTCAAACACAAACACGCTGCACTGGCCTCTTCTCCCTCCCCCCGCCAGTCTTCAAAGCGACCAGGCAAAGCCCCATCCCTCCGGCAGCATGTGCCAACACGCTCCCCTGCCTGCAGAAGGAAGGCTGCGGTGAAGCAGAGAGCCTTGACTCTACCTGACATTTGCTTTGCTCTCTTGAGCCCTGTCCTAGGGCGAGGGATTTTGTTCACCAGCACCTTTGGGTTTCTATCTGGTGACAGAGGTGCATGGTAGAAAAGCAGGAGCTCTGCAGCTGCCCAGCCAGGGCAGCACTGGGCGCAGCTGCTTCATCCTCGGCACTGTGGGAGGGAGCAGAAGATGGTAACCTGGCACCTGCAAAGCGCCAATAATTACGTGGTTTCTGGTGGTAGGGTTTGGTTTAGTTGCAATACATAACGGGAGGATAGGGGTCGTTCGGTGCAGTGAGGTGAGATGGGAGAGGAGAGGGTACAGAAAAGCTCCCAGGCAGATAAACAACTTGTCCTCCTCAGGCACCAACCAAGCAATCCCCAGTCTGAGATGCTGCTGCCCCTGGCTGTTTGTGGTGCAGTGCACATCCCCATCTTGCTGCACCCTTGCTCCCAAATCCCAGGAGATTGCTTTGGCCCACATTGTGTATAAAATTTAGAAACCAAAATAAGCACTAGTCTTAACTGCAGAGATTAAGACTAGGAAAGGGAAACAGAGTCATCTGGCAGCACTTAATCTGACATTTACTAGCTTAGCAGAAGACATGCAGGGGCTGGGCTGCCCTCACATCGTGAGGTGTTTGAATCAGCCTTTCGTGATGGAGTCTGTTACTAAAGAGAGGTGCCAGGGACAGCCTGGATTGCTGCGCTTCCCCCTCCCCCCCCCCCTTCACAGTATCACAGTGTCACCAAGGTTGGAAGAGACCTCACAGATCATCAAGTCCAACCCTTTATCACAGAGCTCAAGGCTAGACCATGGCACCAAGTGCCACGTCCAATCCTGCCTTGAACAGCCCCAGGGATGGCGACTCCACCACCTCCCCGGGCAGCCCATTCCAGTGTCCAATGACTCTCTCAGGGAAGAACTTTCTCCTCACCTCGAGCCTAAATCTCCCCTGGCGCAGCCTGAGGCTGTGTCCTCTCGTTCTGGTGCTGGCCACCTGAGAGAAGAGAGCAACCTCCTCCTGGCCAGAACCTCCCCTCAGGTAGTTGTAGACAGCAATAAGGTCTCCCCTGAGCCTCCTCTTCTCCAGGCTAACCAATCCCAGCTCCCTCAGCCTCTCCTCGTAGGGCTGTGCTCAAGGCCTCTCCCCAGCCTCGTCGCCCTTCTCTGGACACGCTCAAGCATCTCAATGTCCCTCCTAAACTGGGGGGCCCAGAACTGAACACAGTACTCAAGATGAACTACAGACATCACTCTGCTGTCTGCTTAGGCTCAGTTTTGCCCTGCAGGTGAATGGAAGTGGGGAAAACAGTTTCCTCCTTTCTTCCTTCCCTTGCTGAGGCACTGATCCCTTTTTTTCTGTGCAAGCTGTGCCTCATGCTGGAGAGATGAGTTGGGAGCCCAGGCTCTTTCCCTTGCTATTCTTAGCTGCAGTAAGCCTGCACAGTCAAGTAGGTTGGGCTTTCTGCACTTCTCTCTGAAGTGTTATCCCAAAGAACCTGATCCCATGCCAAGTGTCAGGAAGGGAAGAAGAAATAGATGGGGAGGGGGGCCCCCAGGCACCCAAGGGGGGGGAGGGAGGGATGCAACTCCTGCAGGCGAAGATGTGGCAGTGGGTGTGTGCATGATAAGGTCCAAGCCCTGATGTGTTAGAGCAGCACCTTATTACTTGAGTCAATTAAGTGGTAGGAGATTGTCAACCTGAGCACCCTTGTAGGGAAGAGCCACCCAGGGAGAAGAGCAGCCTGCCAGCAGATGTGAATACATACACTTGAGGACAAGACATTAGGGTTTTATGACAAAATCTAAGGGGGAAAGGAGGGAAATGAAAAGCAAGCTAATAGAGCACTTGAAATGATGGAGGAGGATCTGAATCTTTGAACCCTACCTATCCTGCAGTGTATGAGAGATTGCATAGACCTCAGCCTTAATTTCTCTGTGTCAGCACAAGCACCCAAATGTGCTTCTATCCCTAAATTGGTGCTCTTCAGTGCCCATGGCAGAGGGAAGGATATAGACCAGTTACCAAAACCTCCCTAGACCCTTTGGCAAGCACCCCCCTGTGATAAGCAACTATGAACCCTTCAGGTTGCAGCAGTCAGTCTTCAGATACCAGCACTGTGCTTTGCTTCTGTTTTGGTCCTCAGGTAGGTTATAGTAACAAAACCCAACAACATTCCCTAGCTTTGTTTCCAGTTCTAAGCAGAAGGGCGAGGAGGGCTTCCTGGCCTTACTGATAAATCACCTGGTTACAAAGTCTTTGGCTTTCATCCTTAAAAAACAAAAAAGCAAACAGGTTCTTTTGCTTTTGACTGCTGCTTATTATTGCTGGGATATAAATTTGTGGCATTCACACACAAGTTATCAAGCTTTAAAATCATAGGTAGGCTGATCGGCTCTTCCACTGTTGCCCTGCCAAATCCTTAACCACTTCTTGGATGAGGAAGAAGAAAGTACAACTATAAATTATTTCTTTCCCTCGAGGGTATTTGTACTGCAGCTGTTGCTAAAGGGAATTTCTCCATTCACCCCTAACAGTGCTTTGCATCAGTCGGATTCAAAAGGATTGTGATGAGCACTTTCTTCTCTGTTTTGATTTTTTTTTAGTGTTTAGGGTATTTTCTTCTCTATTTTGAGTATTTGTATATTTTGAGTCTAGCCCAGAAAGGGATTTTGTTCACCTCCTTCCTGACATAAGCCTCTGTGTGTCTGCAGGGCTGAACCCATCTGTGGTGAGGAAAGTGAGCTCTAGGGCAGAGGGGAACCTTCTCCACCAGTGGAAACCTCTTTGCCCAGCCCATGATGCACACAGGGCTGTGCTGGCAGGAGGGTAACTTTGGGTGCAGACAGGGCAGCACAGGCAGCACCGTGAGCACTTCTCCCCATGCAGCCCCAGTCGGCACTTCCACGGAACAGAATCGCCCCCACCATGGAAGAGGTCTCAGGCAGGGTTGCAGTGCCCATAGGACAGCCAGCTGGGTCTCAGAGGGACAAGCAGAGAGGGAGACCGTTGCTCACAGGCATGTAGCATGCCAGGATCTATACACTGCACTGGAGAGGGCTTGTCCCTCCTATCCTTCCCTGCCTCAGACACAGGGCTGCGGTCAACAGGAGACATGCAGGCTTCTGGCTGCTCCTGCCAGACCCCTCAAGCTCTTCCTTTAATGGTCAGTGGATGGTACAGAAGTTTTATCTTGATTGAGAAACCTGAAGCTTGTTTGTGAGACAAATATTCGTTTCCTTGTCTCTCGGTCAGGAATTCAAACTATTTGATGATTATCAATAGCAGCCAAGAGCACCATCGCTGCCTTCTCTCCTCCCTGTTCCTCTGGCACAAAGTGAATTCTCTGTCACAGACTCATTCCTGAAAAGTTCAGTGTAAGGCTGAGGCATTTAGATATATCTCCAGAGGCAGCTTTCAGTGCTCTTACCCATCACAGACCTGTCCAGCCTGTGCCAAGTCACTTCATTTTCTTAGATGTCCTGTCCGCAAATGATGATAAAAATCACTTCATTTAGTCTCACTTTTTGTTGGTCTCTTGATTCAGGGATCATCCCCTCTGTGTTCCGAGGATACAGGAGCTAGAGCTGTGTGAAGTGCTTAACACACCTTGCATTCACTGTCTTCATGTGTTCATGTGCTAAGGGACAGTAGCTGAAAGAGCATCTTGGTGCTCAAGGGGATGTTTGGGTCCCAGTGTCTCCAACACAAAGGTGAAGACACAACCTCTCATTCCCCACATACAGAGCCCCACTGAGTGGCTCAATCTCGATGCAGCTGGACTTCCTTTTGCAGGAGGAGATGACAGCATGGGAGCAGGCTAAAGCTGGAAAAGGAGTGAGACATAGATAAGAAGTGCTGGGAGGACGACCTGGGAGACCAGAATTGCTCTCTGCAACCTGAAGTCACCCCATGCAATGCCCAGGAGCTGACCAATCTGCTGAGGAAAGGAAGTGCCCTGCTGAGCATCCAGGCTGTGCTGCTGCCCAAAAAAGAAACAGCCATGAGGAAAGTAGTTCTGCAAAGGACAAATTCGAGCTCATAACTGAGTTAGCCTTAATATTAATGCACATTGCAGAGGCAGGGAAGCCTTCCAGGGATCTTCTCATCATAATTCTACAAGCCTGATTCAGCAGGGACCAGTGTCACTCAGAGCAGGACATTTGTGAAAAGGGGCTAGGGCAGTCCTGTAGAATTTGAATCCTCCTTCACCTAGTCTCTGGACATGTTCTGCATGTGAAGCAAGTTACAAAGTTCTCTGACATCTTCAGTTGTGTAGACAGCCAGCAAATGCTCTGGGAAGGCTTCTCCTGAATGTCCCAGTGTTGCCCCTGTCCCCCTGACCTGTAAGAGTAATGTCTAGTGTGGAGGAGTGGTGGCTGTGCTGGGTGCTGAGGTGCAAAACTGTAATCTGATGCAATAACAAGGCATGCACTGTATAAGAAAATAAGCTGGAGGCAGCTTCTGGACAGCTCCAGTTCCCACTGAAGAAAGGGAGTAAAAGCTGTGCACAAAGCAACCTCAAGCAGAGAGGATTCCACTGGCAGCCCAAACCAGCTTCCTCTGGTTACTCTCCCAGAAGAGGCAGTGTTCCAGGGCAAACTGGGCTGCCCCAGGCTAGGTTTCCTCCAGAAGATTTTGAGTTTGCTGCTGAAGCATATTTTACTCATTTAGACTTCACAACAAATTCATCGGGTCTTTAGCTGGGAAGGTGCAAAGGGAGGGTGGTCTGGGGAAAGGGACAGTGTTCAACTGAAGTTTTCATGCAGCAACATTTAAAGAGCGTGTGTCAACATGCAGGGTTTTGTTTCACTTTACTTTGTGAGAGACTTCAAAAAAAACCTGGAGATCAAACTGAAATGTCACACTTTGGGGAACAAAACACTTAAGAGAGGCCTTTGGATCTAGCAGGAGAACAAAACAAAACAAACCCCTTTGTGGATCAACCAGAAATTATTTTCTTCTTCAGCTACTTGTGTTTGCCAGGGAAATGATAAATTAATGTAGCACCAGAAGGAGTGAGAAGAGCCTCAGGGCCTCCCCAGCCCTGAGTCAGCTGCCATGGAAGGGCAAGAAGCCACACAGGGCCCTTTGCACCAGTTTCCCATTAGCCCTGCCCTTGCTGCCTGCATCCACCTTCCTCCTGGTATGGGGCACAGCCCAGCCTTCATGGCAGCACCCTGGATGAAAGGCTGGATTCCATTTGGGTTGTGTTCAACCCACTTTTCACAAAGTCCAGCAGAGCCACCTTCCTCCTCTCCATATATGGTGACTCAGCCAAAGAATTCTAATCTCCGTGGTCTGTCTGCAGTTGTAAAATACAATACCAATGGAGTTGGGCTTGTTTATCCTGAAGCCATGAAACCGTTGTCAGAAGAAACTGATACACACTACTGAGAGGGGGGGGGAAAGTGCTGCTGCTGGGGAGGATTTGACTTGAGACACCACTTCAAATGGAAATTTCCCTGTTTGAAGTGGCTATGTTTTTCATCTCTGCACCTTTCATTTCTTTCACTGCAGGAGCATGCACTTGCAGGGTCTGTTTGCAAAAGGATTAGCTCCTCTTGTCTGCAGGTTTCTACTACCGGGCTGCAGGTGCCCTCACCACTCATGGGAGCCCTGGAGAAACAGTGTCTTGAGGTGAAAGGCACTCAGGTAGCCCAGTTTGGGAAGCACCTCAGCCCCTGCCCTGTTGCCCCACATCTGCAAGCCAGGAGGCCTCCACATCTGACCAGCACTGGACAGTGGGGATCTGCTCAAGTAAACACTGAGTGTATCCTAGGTACTCCAAATCCAAATTCAGCTTCCCTTTCCTTTAAAGACATCTGAAGCCTAAAGGAAGCAGATCAAACACGTGAATGTGAACTGAGATTAATTATACATTTGCAACTGGAGGGGGGAGGGAAGGATTAATGTTTGTCTGCATTAACCATGCCCGTGGGGGGGGTCTCTTTGTCTTTGCATGCAACGATACTTCATGAGATACTAGGTCTGATTCCACCAGATCTCTGGAAAAGCCTTAGAGGCTTGGGAAGCTCTGCAAATGCGTTTCAGCAGGAGGCAGACAAGGAGAAGGGAAGTGTCGGCACTGCCTCCTCAGAGCACTGGAGCAGCCTTTGTTGAATGGCTGGAGGCTGCTTCTTGGCTCCTGAATTTCAAACAGACGTAATTATCATTTGGATAGGGTTCAAGACTTGGAGGGACTTGCCAGATCTTTCATGAGGGGGGGGGTGAGTTTGTCCCACTGAATCTAGGATAAAAAAAAAACAAGAAAGAAAGGAGGGATGTGATTTAACCATGTAGGTATTGTCCCACATGCATAATGGATTGGGCAGCATATACACCTAGTGCTGTCCTATAACCTGGCTTACACACACTTCCCCTTTGGAGCACCTGCAGTGTAACATTTTGATGTGCATTACCTGGCTGAAACAAAGAGGACGTTTCTCTACCAAGCCTATTCTCCAAAGAGTTCCATCCCAAATAATATCAGGGGAAAACAAAATACATCTGATCCTCCAAGGACCTCACTGACTCTCCAAAGCCTTTAAGCTTTTTCATAGAATCATAGAATCATAGAATCAACCAGGTTGGAAGAGACCTCCAAGATCATCCAGTCCAACCTATCACCCAGCCCTAGCCAATCAACTAGACCATGGCACTAAGTGCCTCATCCAGGCTTTTCTTGAAGACCCCCAGGGACGGTGCCTCCACTACCTCCCTGGGCAGCCCATTCCAATGGGAAATCACTCTCTCTGTGAAGAACTTCTTCCTAATATCCAGCCTATACCTCCCCTGGCACAACTTGAGACTGTGTCCCCTTGTTCTATTGCTGGTTGCCTGGGAGAAGAGGCCACCCCCCACCTGGCTACAATGTCCCTTCAGGTAGTTGTAGACAGTAATAAGATCACCCCTGAGCCTCCTCTTCTCCTTCTTCAGTCTGCCTTGCTTCTTGGGGAAAAAAAAAGCAACCTGAAACTGTAAATGTGCTCTTAGTGCAACATTCCCACTATGACCATGTGGGTGAAACCTTGGGATCGTTTCCCAACATGTCCCCAGGCATCTCTTCTAACTCAGACTAAACTCTTCTTTAGCAGTTGTTCCTGTCCAGTTACTCTCTGCAAATGTGTGGCCCAGGTGGTGTGCCACACTGTCTGTGTTGCAGCAATCCTCACTCTGCTAGACCCTCTCCCACCCAGCCACAGCTTCTGATGCCCACCACTTCAGATACTCAATAACTTTATTGCACCCAACAAGGCCTACAGGGATGATTAGGGGATGATTAAGGGACTGGAGCATTGCCTTATGAGGAGAGGCTGATGGATCTGGGGCTTTTTAGTCTGGAGAAGAGAAGACTTACAGGGGATTTAATAAATGTTTATAAATATCTGAGGGCTGAGGGGCAGGAGGGAAGGGACAGGCTCCACTCAACCTGCTCCCTGTGATAAGACAAGGGACAGTGGATACAAACTGCAGCACAAGAGGTTCCACCTCAACACAAAAGGAACTTCTTTACTGCAAGGATCACAGAACACTGGAACAGGCTCCCTAGGGAGGTTGTGGAGTCTCCTTCTCTGGAGACTTTCCAGGCCTGTCTGGATGCATTCCTCTGTGACCTGAGCTAGACTGTGTGGTCCTGCTCTGGCAGGGGAGCTGGACTTGATGATCTCTTTGGGTCCCTTCCAACCCCTAACATCCTGTGATCCTGTGATTATTAGGTGATGAAACGACCTAAACTGTGACTTTTTCACTGAAGACACGAAAGTGAAATGTGCTCTTTTAGACAATGACCTCACTACAACTCCAGGAAAGTTTGCAGAAAATAACCAATGCTATGACAGATTTGCCCCAAAAAAAAATGTTTTCATGATCAAATACAATGTTGTTGTTTTCTTGAATCATAAAGCCAACCTATTTAATTTCTCCCTGAAAACACTGTCCTCTGCTACTACAGTGTAATTCAGCAATTGCATGGTGATGGCATTGCTCCTGGTTTTCTTGCCCTTTCAATGCTAACTCCCCCAGCATACACAGATACAACTTACTGCCCTCGTGAAACTTGCTCTTAGTACAAATTGAACCAGCTGTTAACTGAATAAGCTTCTCAGACAGAGTACTATAAACAACATTTAATAACCGTATGCTTTATGGGCTTGTTAATGTAAATGGAACTCTTGAAGCTTTCATAGTGCTGCAAAAGGCAAAGCTGTGGAGCATGCTGCACATAAAGAGGCAAATGCCTCACATTTGTACATTCTGTCACGCTGTAGGTACTCAGCTTTCATCTGTCTTAACAGGAACCTCGGGATGTGCCAATGCTACTTTGGCCCTGCAAACCAGAGGCACAGCATCACCCAGATGTTGGGAGCGTATTGCTGTGGCCGAGGCGCTGAGGGAGGCAGCAGTGGAGCTGGGCAGGGCTTTTCATGGCTTTTGCCTGGCTTCAGAAATGGTTTGCATCAGTCAGTAGCTGGGTGCCAGTGGAATCACTGGCATGACAGACTGGCAGAAAGATTCCTTCGTCCCTGCCACCAGTGTGCCCAGGTGGCCAAGAGAGCCAGTGGCATCCTGGCCTGCATCAGGAATGGTGTGGTCAGCAGGAGCAGGGAGGTCATTCTGCCCCTGTACTCTGCACTGGTTAGACCACACCTTGAGTACTGTGTTCAGTTCTGGGGCCCCCCAGTTTAGGAGGGACATTGAGATGCTTGAGCGTGTCCAGAGAAGGGCGACGAGGCTGGTGAGAGGCCTTGAGCACAGCCCTATGAGGAGAGGCTGAGGGAGCTGGGATTGGTTAGCCTGGAGAAGAGGAGGCTCAGGGGTGACCTTATTGCTGTCTACAACTACCTGAGGGGTGGTTGTAGCCAGGAGGAGGTTGCTCTCTTCTCTCAGGTGGCCAGCACCAGAACAAGAGGACACAGCCTCAGGCTGCGCCAGGGGAGATTTAGGCTGGAGGTGAGGAGAAAGTTCTTCACTGAGAGAGTCATTGGACACTGGAATGGGCTGCCCGGGGAGGTGGTGGAGTCGCCGCCCCTGGAGCTGTTCAAGGCAGGATTGGACGTGGCACTTGGTGCCATGGTCTAGCCTTGAGCTCTGTGGTAAAGGGTTGGACTTGATGAACTATGAGGTCTCTTCCAACCTTGGTGATACTGTGATATGGGAATAGCACAGCATAACGTAGAATAGAGCAGAATACAGCCCAATCCAGAGATGCAGCTGCAGTACCAGAGCTGGGTAACATGCAAGGCCAGATTTATCTGTTAGCACAGGGGATGCAGGTGCTTGCACCCACACAGGGAACAAGCAGCCCAGTGAGCTCACAGCAGTGTCACGGCTCCAACCAGACACTGGTAAAGACATAGAGGGGCAGCTCAGTGATATCCTCCACAGAGATGGGGCAAGCTCTGCTGATGTTCCCAGCACACAGGCAAGAGGAGGGCCATGCTGTTGTTGAAACAGAGGGAAAACCCGGGCTGAGTTTATCCCTCGGCTCCTGACAGCAGGTTGGCTGAGCACTGCAATCATCTCCTCCCCTCTGCATCTAGAGCACAGTCTGCTCACAGCTGCTCAGCACTTTGATAAGAAATATGCTTGGAGGCATTTTGCAATAAAAAGCAAGAAAAGACAAACACAAAGTGATGGCAGGCAGATAAGTTTGGGCAGACAGAGGGATCTCAGCCATTTTTGCACAGTGGCTGGTGGTAAAATCACATTGCTGCCTTCTTTTTGGATGGGGGCTGGGATTTTTAAATTTTGCTTATTAAGCAGATCCTTCTCTACCTTCTGTCCAGCTGCTGCAAGGCATGCCCAGCTACATAGTGTGACCAGCAGAGAAATGTTAGCAAGAAAGAATGATAAATCAGGCTGGTTCACAAAGTCAGTGCCTTCCCTTTTCCCTGTGGTGCCCCGCTCAGCATCCCCATGGTTTCCAGCAGCACTTGTGACTCCCAGCTTGGAGGATTGGGAAGAAGGAAGGCAGTGGTGCAGCTCCTCATCTAAGGGAGACCTTCTGTGCTTGTCTTTTGCCTAGAGTCCTCATCCTAGGTTTCATCATGGTGCTGGGTTACTCTTATTCTCATCACTATTCAATTTTGCTCCTTCAGAATTAAGACCCCCTCCTTGTAGTTCGGTCCTAGCCTGCC
Organism: Pogoniulus pusillus; assembly: GCF_015220805.1. Classification (NCBI taxonomy): domain Eukaryota; kingdom Metazoa; phylum Chordata; class Aves; order Piciformes; family Lybiidae; genus Pogoniulus; species Pogoniulus pusillus. The sequence goes on from NC_087278.1 coordinate 11,802,339, forward strand.
CCACCTCTCATGTCTGCTTCTTGACAGAGGTAGCAGATGCAGCCGAACATGGCCAAGCTTGCAAGTAGCGCCTGAAGCCAACAAAACCTCAAGAGGCAAAGCTGAGACCTCTTTAGAGAAGCACTTCTGGGCTGAAACTGTAAAGCTAGGCCCTGGCAGGGGGAAGGGAGGTGGGGGATGGGGCAGGACCACTCCTCTTTCCTAGTGTAGGAGGATAAGTATGTCAGGGGAAGGAGGAAAACAATTAAACTGGTGGGAAACAACTGCACTGGCTGGTGGCAAGGCCAGGATGGAAGTCATCCCTCTCCCCAGCCCTTCCTATGATTCCCTCCAAGTCCTGCTCCGTAAGAGTTTCTGCTCTGCAAAATCTCTCAGCGTTTTTATATCTCCACAAGGTTTGCCTGCAAATATATTATCTTTATGTCTTTGAGGTGTTTGGTTGTTGTTCGTTTGGGTTGCTTTGGTTTGTTTTTTTCAGGAGCTAATCCTCCCCAAAGGTGCTGTATCTAATTCGTTCCTCTTTCCCTTGCTTCAGCCACGCAGCTGATGTGGTATCAAGCAGTGTGCCACACTTCAAACCCATTTTGTTTTCTTCCTCCCTTCTGTCATCCTTCTTCCTTTCCCCATGCATAAACATCACCCATACTCCTCTGTTTGTATGGCTGCTTTATTTCATTTATACATGGCACAGTTTATTATCAGTTTCATTCATTAAGCACCAGTGAGCTTTATCACCTCCCCACGAGTGTTCCCCTGGGATAAACCCTCTGCAGCTGAGCCTGAGAGTTTTTTGTGCTTCTTAAATTTAAAAAGCTACATCTAGAGAACAGCCTAATTATAGCATAATGCTGGCAGTAAAGTAGACACATAAAAAGATGGGAAAATTCCATTTATTTGTAACTACTTGTTCTCTTTGTGATCTCAGTGCAGATGGAAGAGATTGGTTAGTATGCAGTGCCAAAAGCTGACAGCCCTGGAATACAAAAATCTGCCTTATATGCCCAGAACCACACCACATTAAATAAAATAATGGGGACAAGCAAGGTGTTTTGTGAGCAGCACAGCAAACATAGCTTGGCTTGAATTTGTGTTGTATGCTCCCAGGCTTCATTGCCCACTACCATCCCCACATTTTCAACTCATCAACCTTTCACAGTCTATTCATTTAGCTTCCCCCTCCCAAATCCAAAGCTCCTTCAGAATACTCGTGTTTTCCTCCCCTGACCCCAGCATAACAGCAGAGAGGTAGTATGTTACATCAGTGCAAAGCACATAAGCGTGCTGATAGCTGGCTGCTGCCCATAGGCTGGATAGCTGTCAAGCTGAAAAGACAATTTCCATTATCTTTGCCCTTTGTAGGGACTCTAGTTTGTCATGTCTTTCTACTCTGATGCTACCAGCATTCATAAACTGTGTAGGAACTTCACGCCTTTGAGACCTCTGTCTCCAGTCATATCCGAGGAGAGCTGAAGGGTCTCCATAATTTTCCAGGAAGAAACTGTCAGAGAGATGTATGGAATCCTGAACTTCTTTTAGCCTGGCTAAAAAACATGATCCATACCAATATTTATTTTTTCATAGATCCATGGTGTGCTAGTTTGAAGCAGGCTAGAATGTTTTGGTGAGAAAAAGTAGATCATAGGCTGTGAAAGGAAAACAATGGTGATGTCTCCTTCCCTCAGAGTCTTGCTGAACAAGAAGAAAGTAAACATTAGATAACACTCTCACCATTTTTGTTGCACTCTCGGGCTGGGCTTTGACTGAGCTGCATCTCCCTAACCTCACCTGCCACTCACTTTTGCTTCTTAACCTCTTGGCTGAACCTCTATTCTTCCTTAGGACTGGGGTAAGGTTGAGAGGGGCAGGGGGAAGGTGCAAGGGTGGTTGAGAGCCCCTCCTGGGGACTCAGGTTTCTGGGAGGGGAGTTGTGTTTCTGTATTTTTTTTACCTTGTATATTTCTGTCTATAACTGTATATATTGTAAATAGCTGCTTGTACATTGTGCTAGCTGTAAATATAAAGCTTCATTTATATTCCCAGAGCCGGCTGAGACTAGTCTGGGTACCTTCTAAAGTGTGTGGGGGGTGGGGTACACCCAAACCATCACACATGGTAACATAAGCTTTACTCTTAGTGCTTCAGTAAATGCAGAATCATTCCTAAATGACAGTGAGTCCCACATCATTTGCTCTTAAACCTTTTGGAGCAGAGTGAAGGAGTTCAAACTGACATACAGGCTTGCTGGCTGCTCTCCACCCCTGTAACACACATTTTTACAGGTTTTGGCCCCCTCAGACATAGCTAGAGACAGTGGTGGTAATGTCAGACTCTTCAGCCACCCAGCTTCGCAGGTGGATGTTTTGACCTTGCAAATTCCCCTCAGTTTACGTGAACACATTAAATTACGACTGGAAGTGGCTAAAGGGCAGATGCACTGGCTGTTTTCTTGTGTCTGCCCCAGAGGCTGAGGTCTCCAGCAACTGAGTGGCACAGGAACCAGACCCAGCATGAAGTACCACAGTTCATTGTCCAGAGCTGGCCTCCTAACCTCTGACCAACCCCTACTTTGAAAAAAAAGAGAAATTTAGCTTGCACTTTGAGGCTTTCTTCCCATGGGGATTGGCTGAAAACCAGTCCAAGGTTCAGAAGCTTCTGGAGACAGGACGTCTCACAGAGCACAGGTTAAGCTTTATTTCCTCTGGAAAGGAGACAGAAAAAAACCCTTACAGGCTTTGTCTTGGATTTGCAAGGTGCAAGTCTGCATGAAGCTCCTGGTCTCCCCAGGAAAAGCACAGTGACAGAGCTCTGCTCCAGGGCTGGACCGTGGGTACCCTGGCATTTCCACCTCATACCCATGCAGCTGCTGTGTTGCTTAGGAAAAATCATTCTTGTCTAAGCTGTGACAAATACATTTAAATCAACTAAACCAGCCTCTTCCTGTGCTTTTCCTCTGAAGAGTACCAAATAAACCCAGCCTCTGCACACACTCATTCTATCCATTCCTGACTTGAGTTTTCATTGCTGCTGCTCACTTCATTTTTCAACTGCAGTTTGCAACCGGGCAAAGGATTTTCATCCCAAGGCTGCGTGTGCCTCATTGCCAGGCTAGAGCTCTGAATCTCACCACCAGCCCTGGCCTGTGAACCATCCACACCCTTCATATACTTAAGCAGCTGCCACACTGCATGCTGAGGCTGTGGAAGGACAAGTCCTAACAGGCTGATAACCAAGCACAGGTGTGACACCAGGTGACTTTCATACAGGGCTTTATCCAATCAGGAAAGCTCAATTGGCTTCAGTGACAGACTTGCTCCTTTAAAGCCCTTGTGGTAAGCTTCTCTGTCTTTTTATCAGACCTACATTTTGGCTTGGCTTTCTAAATGAGAATTTTTTGAGTGATACCAGAGCTCAAGGCTATTGAAGTATGAATGCTGGAACAGGCCCCACTGAATCCCACTCTCAGAGAGCTGTAACTCCCATCTTACTGCCCATCTCTCTTTCCAGAGTGAGGCTACAGCTCTCTTCCCATTCTGCCATCATCTGCCTGTCCAGAACCTTGCTGCCATCCAAGCACAGCTGGCTGATGGATCCTCAACCTACCAGGTAACTGTATCTGCTCCATGAGAGTCAGAGGAATAATCATGCAATGTGAACATGAATGGGTAGGGGAAAGGATGTTCTGATGACATAAAGAGGTGGCCCTTTGTGCTAGTTTGAAGCCAGCTAGAGTGTTGTGGTGAGAAAAATTAGACTACAGACTGTGAAAGTGAAACAATGGTGATGTCTACTTCACTTATAGGCTTGCTGAGATGTATAAGAACAAGAACACAAACCTAGATAAGGGAGATGCTCTCTGTCTGGGCCATAGGCTGCATTTCTCTCTCTAACCTAACTTGCCATCTCTCTGATTAATCCATCTGCTTCCTAACACCCCTAGCCAACCCTCCAATCTTCCCTGGGCACAAGGTAATGTCTGGGGTAAGGTAGAGAGGGGTGGGAGAAGGTGGAAGGGTGGTTGGGAGCCCCTCCTGGGGACTCAGGTTTCTGGGAAGGGAGTTGTGTTTCTGTATTACCTTTTACCTTGTATATTTCTGTCTATAACTGTATATACTGTAAATATGTGCTTGTATATTGTGCCAGCTGTAAATATAAGCTTCATTCAATTTCCAGAGCTGGCTGAGTCTAGTCTGGGTGATTTCTGAAGTGGGGGGGGGACACACATGTAACATCCAAACCATCACATCCTTTTACTCCAGAAAACACTACCAGCTTCTTCCACAGCACACTAAATTAACATACTGGTCTCTATTGATTTCCCAGGGTCTTGACTCAGGGTGGCTGAGTCATAACATTTTCAGCCAGCTCTGGGACATCTTCTGAGCAGTGCCACCTTGTCAGACTGCTGTAAGTTCTAAACAAATGAACTTGTCAGTCTGTGTTCACCACACCAGCATCCTAGACCTATCTTTGTATTTGCTCCACAATTGACTATCTGGAGATCCGCTGAGATATAGAAAGACAGATCTATCTCTAGAAACACTTCCCCTCTTTTAGTTTGTTCTTCTAGCAAGGACAACTTCCTTTGCTCTGGAAGTGGACACATTCACAGTGCTGTGGAAAGAAATGTACAAAAATCATGTGGGAAGTAAATGAGTAAGCATTTATAGCAGATTTTTATCTACAAGCACACCTTCAAGCTGATGGAGGATGTTGCTCATCCTGTGTTCACACACAGGCTTTCAAACCTCGTGGAAGAGCTGGGTACAGCTGCTCCCCATTTGTCTAGAAGAAATTTACCTCTTACTATGTAGCCATTTACCTGCACTTTGAGGCTTACTAGTGCTGAACATCTGCTGAAGATATGTGTACTTCCAATTCATTTTGGAGGCACTTAGGGCTCTGATCAGCTATTGTGATTGACCTCAGCTAACTTCAGCAGGGCTCTCCTACTAGTGCCGCTTGAGAGTCTCTCTTCAAAATACTTTGAACTTTGTTTTGTCTCTTTCCCAGGTCTGCTGGTAGCAAATGTTCTCAAAGATTCTTTATTTTTGTGTGGACTTTCCCTGTTCATTTATTCCAGTGACAAAAATTTGCCCTGATTGATCATGTGAACATGACTTTTTTTCTATAATGCCTCCTCATTTTCTTTGGCCACGTTATTGACACTGGGTAATACAACATGAAAGGAGTGTGGATGGTCTTTTACAAAGAAATCTGCTAACTAGCTATTAGAGGATTAAAAGAAATCTCACAGCCAGGGTTACACATCTGCAAAATGCTGATCATATCAAGGAGCAAATGGATTTGTAATTTACTGGGAGAAGAGGGAAGACTTTAGATGTGTGCTTTTTTTCACATTTGATAGAAAGATTGAAGTGTCTGCTCCTGGTGTGCAGCAGTTTGACAAAACTTTAGCATGGCTGCCTGCAGATATCAGTGTTCACCTTTCTTGTAAATAGTAATTGCATCTCATGGAGAGAATTCTTCTGGTCAACATTCTTATTAAAACTTTAATTCTCATGGTCACAAGTTGGGATCATTGCCTGCTTTCAGTCTGATAATGATACACATTAGAAGTTTTGAAGAAAACTTTTGTCTAGACAGAAACAGCTTAAGAAAGCTTTTGAAATGTAGCATTCACTATAAACCTTTCCTGATGCCTGTAGGAAGCACTAATCCATAGTTCATAGCATCATAGAATCGGTCCAGGTTGGAAGGGACCACAAGGACCATCTAGTTCCAGCCACCCTGCCATGGGCAGGGACACCCTACCCTAGATCAGGCTGCCCACAGCCTCATCCAGCCTGGCCTTAAACACCTCCAGGGACAGGGCCTCAACCACCTCCCTGGGCAACCCATTCCAGGCTCTCACCACTCTCATGCTGAACAACTTCCTCCTCATGTCCACTCTGAACCTACTGATCTCCAGCTTTGCTCCATTCCCCCTAGCCCTGTCATTACCTGATAGCCTAAAAAGTTCCTCCCCAGCTCTTTTGTAGGCCCTCTTCAGATACTGAAAGGCCCCAATAAGGTCACCTGGGAGCCTCCTCTTCTCCAGACTGAACAGCCCCAACTCTTTCAGTCTGTCCTCATAGCAGAGCTGCTTGCAGCCCTCTGATCGTCCTCATGGTCCTTCTCTGGACATGCTCCAGCATCTCCACATCCTTCTTGTAATGGGGGCTCCAGGTGTGGTCTCAGTAGAGCAGAGGGGGAGATTCACCTCCCTTGACCTGCTGGCCACACTTCTCTTAATTTCAGAAATCTTGAGCTGTTTTCTACTTCCTTGTGTTAAAAGTGTGCAAGAGGTTTGCATGACAACAGTGTGAGAACTAAAAATGTCCAGCTTTCCTAAGGAGAGTGGTTCAACAACGGACAGATTTGTCCCATATTAGGAATATCTTTTTATTCCAGAAAATTATTTTCTTTCAAAATTAAGTTAAGCTGCACATGACACTCTGGGGTTTGTATCTTCAGCACTGAGGTTGGGTTTGGAGGTATTTTAAGGCCACCTCTGAAGCTGTTAAAGATGTATAATACAAAAGAAAAGTAGCTATAGATTTATTAAAATGTAGACTTTTAACCAGTCTCCTCCATTTGAAATCCAGAGGCCTTTTCTAGAATATTATTTCACAAAGCTGATGTTTGGTAACAATTGTAGAGTATTAGGATATGCAAGAGCCAAACCAATCTCATCTAGACATGCAGCAGATCATCCTGAATCTCACATGGGCACAGACAGCCTGCAGTGGCAATGGCCAAACACAGGTCCAGGGTGTGATGCTTTCCACTCAGACTCCTATTGAGGAACACCTCACATGAGACAGAAATGAAACAGAGCAGAATCACAACCTAGCTCACTTCTCCAGCCAGCCTAAGTAGCTGATCATGGAGAAGGTGGTACACTGCATCATCTCTCTAGGATTTCACAGTCAGAGGATTATGATGACTCCTGGATATATCTCTGTATGAGTCAGGCCTCTGCCATGACCATCTAAGAGAAACATTTATCTGGGGCATATCTGATGTGTCCTGCCCAGGAAGTAACAGTCATTCTGGTAGCTTTTATTTATGGTTGTTCAGTCTGATTTGGCTATTTATTGTTATGATATGTATATATGCTGCCCCTCATTTCCAATGTGCTTTACAAACAAGTGTATGTTTCACAGAATCCATCTCATCTACTCAGAGGTTGTGTATGTTTTTCATAGATAACAGAGATTTGATCTCTGCTTTGAAGGGGAAGTACAGTTCAGGCTTACTGACAGTTACCAGCAGAACTACCATATTTCCAGAAATCTCAAAAATGAGGCAGAGAGAGAGAAGGCAGAAAGAGAGAGGCTGAATCTCTTGTCAGAGACTAAAAAGGGAAGGGAAAACAAACAAACAAAAAACCCCACACTTGCCAGGGGAAGTATAGGCTGGATGCTAGGAGGGAGTTCTTCACAAAGACAGTGATTTGCCACTGGAATGGGCTGCCCAGGGAGGTGGTGGAGTCGCCATCCCTGGAGGTGTTCAAGAAAAGCCTGGATGAGGCACTTAGTGCCATGGTCTAGTTGACTGGCTAGGGCTGGGTGCTAGGTTGGACTGGATGATCTTGGGGGTCTCTTCCAAGCTCATTGATTTTTATGATTCTGTGAAACAAAACACTCAAAATAGTGGACCCTAATCAGCCATTCAGATCACTAGCTTGCCCTCCTTCCCTTTCTTCAATAACAAATGCAAACAACTGAGAAATAAGAGCTTTGGCTCTGGATATGAACTGCCCATGTAACCAGACGTCCACCCTTTTGGTCCGAGATGCAGACCCTGCAAAAGTAGCAGCTCTCAGAAAAGCAAAACAGTCAATAGAAAAGGAAGCAGCCCACCACAAAAAGAATAAAGAATGAAGTCTAAGACTGCCATGGACACAACAGCTTCAAGTGTACAAATGTTCAGAGGAGCCTGCTAGAAATCAGTAGAGTATTTCTATATCCAGTAATTTTGACTAGACTCCCACAGCGCAAAGCTGCTCCTTATCCAGACTTAAAGATCTAGATTAAAAGTGTACTTTTGCAGATAAAAGTTCACATTTACTTTCTATCCATTTTCTTAATTCTTTCCTGCAAACACTCCTGTCTCATTAGCTACCAACTTAAAGTGGAAAAAAAAACAAAACCAAAATCTCACAGCCAGGATTAATTTGTTGTTTTATTGAAAGGAAATTTATGGGCACATTTTGAGGTATTTGATCAACATTTGTTCTTATTTAGACACAAGTATTTTTTCAGGTGTTCAGTCAGCACGATATGGAGGAAAGACAGAAAGACACAAACCTGTTTCATCAACACAAAGCCAAGAAATCAAAAGTTTGAGAGGTTTATGAGAAGCATATGAGTAAAACAGAGTTCACCCCATATTCAGAATGGCATTTAAGCACACAGCTAAATGTTATCAAAATCTGGCCTTGGAGAAAGGAAGACTTTCAAGCAATTTGAAGATGAGATTTCATTTTAAGTAGATAAGGTCTAAATTAAAAGTACTCTATAGATTCTGAGAGATTAATTTTAAATGGTATATTCTTTCAAATAGTAATAAAGTCATCTAAACAAAAGGACAAATACATTTTCATGCAGATGTAAACCGATATATTCAACGATTCAATGTTACCCTCTTTGCACACACTGGTGTCTAACCACTACAGGAATGCATTTCCAAGCATATAATCTTTGACCTGCCAAATAGTTATATTTATAGTTTTCCCCATAAACTGTTTCCAGTAAAGCAAAAAGGCAGGCAACTTTTTGTTTGTTTGTTTTTCTTCTTTTCAATCTCATAAGTGGAGATTTGCTTCTGAGGGTGCAGTTTTACAGAACTGTTTCACTCTTCCTGGCAATGATCAGAATGGAAGTGTCAGGTTTTCTTTTCCTAAACATTACCTTTGAAAAATAACCAAACAGTCAGTGTCCAATACATGAGGTTTTTTTTCTTTCCATTCAGAAGATGCTGTAAAAGAAATTCATTCTCAAATATAGCAAGATCTACAACTTTTTTTTGTCTTTTCATAAATGTAAGCATTTATGTGAATTTTCTAAACAATTTAGGGAGAGACATTTTGTCTAAATCTTACCTTTCCTAGTCCAAGTGTTTGCAACTCAGTGCACCTCAGGTTAGCAGCCAGAGGAAAAATAAAACAGACAATAAGACTTACAGGAGGAAGAAGGAGAAAGGGGAGGGGTACTTCCCAAAACGGATGCATCCGATTTTGATGTCTCAAGTGAAAGGCAGCAGAAAATAGACAAACAGAGTAAAAGCTGAATGAAAAGTAGAATGTAAATGTCGTTTCAGGTTTAACAATCCAAAGGAAGCGTAGCAACACAGCTGAAGTCACCTGAGAGAGATCTGTTTGCTTACAAAGCATCTTTAGGTTTTGCACAGACAATATTTGAAGCCCTTTGAAGACTGAAAATATTTTTTTTTCCCCTAGCTCTTTCCTTTTCCTGGTATTCATTTTCATCTGTAGAAACCCCCCCAGGGTTTGAGATTTGTTTTCAGCTGCACTTGAAGCTTTCTGTCTCCAGAGAGGTCATTACCTAGCTGCCCGTCTCCTCAAATTCACTGTACGGGGATGAAGCTGAAGAGGTTTTAGACTCTCCATCACTGTTGCACTCCCGCAGGGGATCAGGACTGCAGGTTTCCGGGACTTCCTTGGCAGAGACTGTTTCCTTGCTGCTAGACCCTAAGGGACGACAGTCCAGCAAGCTCTGCAGGTGTTTGATGTAGCTTATTGCGGCTCTCAGGGTCTCCACTTTGCTGAGGCGCTTGTCAGCGAATTCCTTGGGCAGGTGCTCTCTGAGGCGTGTGTAGCCCTCGTTCACACAGCGCACCCGCTGCCTTTCTCTCTCGTTCCTCTTTCGGATGAAGGCAGGCTCAAAGGAACAGTCATAAACGCCCACATAGCCAGGGAACGGGATGTAGGAGATGCGACCTGTACGCCCACCGTAGGCTTGCTCCCAGTAAGAAGGGTCCAGAGGGAAGGGAACCCCAAACGGCTCTCTCAGGGGGATCCCGTGGGGATGCATGTGGTTGTTCGGCAGGGATACAGCTCCTGGAAATGCAATCCTGTTCAACAGTCCATCATCATCTTTATTGCTCTCCATGCTTCTCCTTTTTCTCACGGGTGGAATATCAGTTCCTGAATTTGGCTTCCAAATCTTCTATCAGTCCAAGCAAGGAGGAAACATTTGTTGCAGCTACTCTGCCCCGCAGGCTGCAATTTCCTCCTGTGGCGTATAAAAATTCAGATCTCAAAGCACTGCTAATGACTTAGGAGGTCCACTCCGTGCTTGGAAATCAGCTCTAAGCCTTCTTGTTTTTATAGATGCAGGATGTCAGCTAATTTACAGACAGGTTTCGAGGACCATCACTCCACACTTTAAACCCTTCTTTTCCTCTGATCTTCATATTTCAAAAGGTAATAAGAGGGTTCTCGTGTATTCCTTTCCTCCCTGCTTGAAATTATGACCATAAGAGTTAAAGCCAAACATAAATAATCTTCCAGGCTCTAAACACTTCTCATGTATTGTAATCCACGATATCGTTTGATATAATTGTCTCCAACAGATGGGTAATTTGCAAAGTTTACAGGGATCTTCAAAGTTTTGGCAGAACTCCTCCCTTTCAGGAACCAAGGATCTTCTGTCATCTGAAAACTACCCAAAGGCTTTTCACAATGAAATCCAAAAAAACAACTGCTAGCTTTGTTGTTTCGGCTGCTCTGGTCTAACTGAAACGGCTTACAAGCAGTTTGCAAAACTTACATGGCACGTCTGGAGCTTTCTGGGGAAGCTGAGAAATCTTCAAAGCAAAGAGTGCTCTCTTGTGGTTGCGAGTCATGTCAGATCAAGAACGAGCATATGAAGGAACCAGCTTTTTTCGCCTGAAGAGAGGCTTTTGCAACAAGTGTGAGTTTCACAAACTGAACAGGGGCAGTTTGCAAAAATCTTCAACATTCTGCATGTTTCTGTTCACGGCAGGAACGTTCTGGTTAGCTTCACGGGCACCTGCCTCAGGGAAACAGACAAACAAATAAACAAGGGAGATGCCCTGACTGCCCCCTGTGTAGCTATTACTAGATGTTTACATAGGTATTGGCTTACCTGGTGGACCCCACACACTGCCTTAATTGGTAAGCTAAAAATCCCTCTTCGCTGGGCCAGATTGCTGCTGCCTCCTCCAGTTTGCCTGCAGCTTGACAAGGAGAAGTGGGCAAAAGACAAGGACTTCTGGCAGTAAAAGGGCATAATGTTCTCATCCACGCCCTTCCTCTAAGATATCTTGTGTTAGGATCATCTTCTGCAGCAACTGAAGGACCTTTGACTTTTCTCACATTGTTGTTCAAGAGCAACATAGTTATAATATTTTTTTTTTCCAAAAGCACATCTTCACAGTTAACTGAATTTTGGTTTGGCTTGGTTTGGTTATTTTTTTAATGTTAACAGTTTGGGGAATTGACCATTTTGGTATGGGAGAGCCGTGGGAAGGGACAGACGTGAAAAGGTACAGCCCTGTAGGCTCTGTTAAAACTGCTCTGTTGCTCAAAGTGAAAGTTTCCACCCTGCTCAGCCTTTCATGCCAAACTGCCGTAGAAGCGTGAGTAACTGAAACAACATCCTCCACTCCGAGAAGCACATCTGTCTCTGCTGAGTCAGAAACCAGCAGCAATGATGTCAGTGTGCATTTTCAAGTCAGCCTTTGTATCTTTGCTGGCCTATTCTGTAGCTTCAAAAAACAACGGTAATCTTCAAAGTAGGATGAACATACAGGCAGAATGTTCCAGACAGACATGGGTGAGAACAGCCCTGGACTCTGATCTATGCCAGGGACAGGAGCAGCACCAAAACAGCTCAGAAGACAGGGCATATATCCATCTACTTTTGCCTCTGTTGCTAACATTGGGTAGCAAGAGCTGATGTTTAAAGCTGAAAGGTTTGTGGTCTACCTGGACTTCAGCAAAGCCTTTGACACCGTCTGCCACAACAAGCTCCTGGCAAAGCTGGCAGCTCGTAGCTTGGACAAGTTCACTCAGAAATGGGTCAAGAACCAGATGGAGGGTCAGGCCCAGAGAGTGGTGGTGAATGGTGCCACATCCACTTGACAGCTGTCACTAATGGTGTCCACCAGGGATCAGTGCTGGGCCTGATCCTGTTCGATATCTTTATTGATGATCTGGACCAAGGGATTGAGTCCAGCATCAGTAAGTTTGCAGATGACACCAAGCTAGGAGCAGGTGTTGATCTGTTGGAGGGTAGGAGTGCCTGCAGAGGGACCTTGCCAGGCTGGATGGGTGGGCAGAGGCCAATGGGATGAGATTTAACAAGGCCAAGTGCAGGGTTCTGTACTTTGGCCACAACAACCCCAAGCAGCACCACAGGCTGGGGACAGAGTGGCTGGAGAGCAGCCAGGCAGAGAGGGACCTGAAGGTACTGGTAGATAGTAGCTGAAGATGAGCCAGCAGTGTGCCCAGGTGGCCAGGAGAGCCAATGGCATCCTAGCCTGCATCAGGAATAGTGTGACCAGTAGGACAAGGGAGGTTATTGTTCCCCTGTACTCAACACTGGTCAGGCCACACCTCGAGTCCAGTTCTGGGCCACTCAATTCAAGAGAGATGTTGAGGTGCTGGAATGTGTCCAGAGAAGGGCAACAAAGCTGGTGAAGGGGCTGAAGCACAGCCCTGTGAGGAGAGGCTGAGGGAGCTGGGGGTGTTTAGCCTGGAGAAGAAGAGGCTCAGGGCTGACCTCATTGCTGTCTACAGCTACCTGAAGGGAGGTTGTAGCCAGGTGGGGGTTGGTCTCTTCTGCCAAGCAACCAGCAACAGAACAAGAGGACACAGTCTCAAGTTGTGCTGGAGGAGGGATAGGCTGGATGTTAGGAGGAAGTTGTTGCCAGAGAGAGTGATTGGCATTGGAATGGGCTGCCCAGGGAGGTGGTGGAGTCACCATCCCTGGAGGTGTTAAAGAAAAGACTGGCTGGGGCACATAGTGCCATGGTCTAGTTGACTGGATATGGCTGGGGGATAGGTTGGACTGGATGACCTTGGAGGTCTCTTCCAACCTGGTTGATTCTATGATTACCTAGGAGTTAGCTAATGTATTTCATGAAGGGTTGAGATCTCTTTCAGCCACAATTAAATGTCTTTCTGAAATATGTGCCGTAGATCAGATGGCTTCCATCACACCATATGGGTGTGAGGCAAGAAGCACTGGGGAACATCCCAGGCATGTATGACTCGTTTCAGATGAAATAATCAAGAGAGTCTTTCTGCCTTTTAACAAATCTTTGGAAGGAGTTGAACATTATGTGCTTTTCAGTATCACTTCCACTATAAACCTCTGCCCAGTAGAAATGTTTCTGAAATGAATGCTTAAATGAAAATAACTCTTGCACTGTACCACAGAGGTACATTTTCTTAAAACAAAGAGTTGGCATTTAAGCAAATACTTGAGGAAGGAAAAGGACATTTGATCTGTGTCATCGTTAGGTTTAAATCCCTGCTCTCGGGCAGCGTTCCTTAAAGGAAATGGAAGCATGCCCCCTGGGGGGGCCATCTCAGGTGCTGGAATGCTTCACAGCTCTCCGTGGCCTTGCCAGAAGCCTAGCCATGTTCAAAAGGCAGGGTTACATTTCAGTTCTGTCATGCAAATGTACTATTCCCTGCCTCTTTCTTATGTTTACTGTAAATGCAGGTCACTAGCACTTCCCAGGGTGTCAGAGCTGCACGTGTGCTAATCAAGCATCTGCTCTTCCTACAGAAAAGATTCCTGTTGTTAATCCTTTAGAGAAGTACATGAACAAAACCGGCAGGTAAATATTTTTTTTGTTAAGTCAAATGATTGAATCTGATCTCCTATCAAGTGGACTCTGCAGTCAGGCTTTGCTTGTGTGCAAGAGAAATAAGAAAATATGCCAGGAGGTTTTCACTGAACAGCTGTCGGTGAAAGGTTGTGGCCAGAGTAACGACATCAAACCCATGTGGTTAAAGTCGTCCTCCCTTTATTGCAGTGATACAGTGTCTTTTATGCCAAACTTAGAAGAGGCATATTCAGATAGCTTAATTAAGAGTGGTACATGTGGAAGGCAGTGATAGGTTAAGGCTTAAACAAACATGTATGGGGCCAGCCTCCTGCGGTCAGCAGATCCTGCCCCCTTGCAGCTGGATGCGGGGGCTGTTTCATTGCCTTAGTTCCTGCCTCTGAGATGAGCTCCAAGGACACTCTTCGCAGCATAGGTTGCTCATGTTTATCAAATCATGTCCTCTGTCACCAAGAAAAGCTTCCACAAAGAACCTATCTTGTTGACAGTCTAATGTCATTTGCTTTGAAAAGGATTTGCCCCAGAGCAGGGAGCCAGCACAAGGCCAGTGAATCCCACTGAACATCCTCACTGAGAGCATGACCAGGCTTAAAGCAAGGTATTAATTTCCATACAGACTTCTGCAGAAAGCAGGCCCTTTTAAACATGTCTGCACAAGCATACTCAGTGAAAGTAGCAAGACTGGCCTACCAATGGGAAAGGCTAACACATTCTTTTTGATGTTAAGAGTACATGGATAATGTTACTCTTCTAAGACAAGTGTTTGATTTTCTTCCTTACACTGTTTCTCCAGTTAACTCTTCTTTTGCACCTTTTTGCCTCAATGATGCTTCGCCGTCAGAATGTAATATCCTCCATGCTGATATGAAGCAAGGTGGCCTGGTTTGCTTTCCAGGGGATACAAATCAGGTGTTACTGACTGCTTTACAATGGCAGAAGTTGTACTGTTTCTATTTATATTCTGTGTTTTGCTTTGGTTTGCTTGGGTAGGTTTGGGCTGATTCTATTGTTCTTAAATACAAAGTTTAAATGGGGACATTGGAGGATTCCTTACATACTCCATTGACCATGGCATTTGAACAAGTTCTCTTCTTTCTCTACTTTATATCTCACGATATGCACTTAATTACCGAGCCAAAATGAACAGAAAACATTTCCAACACACCTAAAAATAACACATTGAGGCATCTTCCTTCCAGATATAACCTAGTTGTGATTTTATTTGCATACATCCTAATATATACCTGAAAGGACTTAATTGTTGTATAAAAGAACCTTCAACTCATTCACACTTCCACAAGAATCATGAATGATACTACTGACATTACAGTGATTACTTTGAAGGAACAGACTTTCCTTGGCATCATGTCCCTTTGCATTTGAAAAGAAATTGATTAGTGGAAATACAGTAGCAGAAACACAGGAACATGCAAATCCACCTAATATCCTGACAGATGATGTCTCAGCTATTTCACCTGTCAACACATTACTGAGAAGGAAGAAAAGGAAAACACACCAAGAGTTTAAAAAGAGACTCTCACAACTTTGTGGTTTGGTTATATTTTATTGTAATTATAACTTCTAATATTTATTATACATATTGTAGTTTGTCTGGGCAGCTGTATTTTATTTGCAGATATAAACCTGTGAAATTAACAGTTCCTCTTGTTAACTGCATATAACAGAGTTACAGTAATAACTGCAATTTATGCTGGGATCCAGAAATGCAAGATCAAATAGTTTCGCATCTCTCTAAACCTCTTTACCCTTAAGCATGGGACATCTCTTTCCAGCTCTATAGCTACAAGTGAGAGCTGCACCGCACCTACCCAGGTTTCATACTGTGATTGTCAACAAAATACAAGCCTGCCAAATGCTGACAGGCCAATAAAAGGTATTGAGAAGTTTAGATTTTTTTATGTTAAAATGGTTGGCTTCATCCACTGCTTCCTGTGTAACCCTCATTCAGTGTAATTCTGCTTACTCTAAGAAAGAACCCAAGAGGGCACGTCTGCAATAACAGAAGAGAACTGATCGTATTGAGAAGTGGTCATGGCCCTGTAGGGACTTCTGCTCACACAATAGGGGAGGACTGAAGAAGTGTGCTTACTGCATTTCTTTCCTCCATGGTTTCACAAGTCTCCCTTATCTTTCAGTATGTCTCTAGGATCTGAAGATGACTTGAAAAATAGCTCTGCAATTTGTTCCTCACACAGCAAGTACTGTTATAAATGTCAATAAACTAAGCTTTCAGGGGACATAGTGCAGTTGTCTTATCAAAACACTTCACATATAATAAAAGTGTTTGATATATAAAAGAGTATCTTCCCTCGCAGAAGAAAGAGTTCTCCAATGTGTTTTATCACAATACTTTGGGCATGCGGAATACATCTCTGTAGGCATAGATTAATTTCTCATTCAGTGACACTTCATATTATCACTGGCTTCCTTTGATACTTGTGCTTTAAACTGGTAGTTAAGATATCACTCGTTCGAGGGAGTAACGTGACTACAAAAAAGCTGGAATCTCAGAGGACACATGTTTGACAGTAGGAAAAAACACTCTTATCTGTGTATGACTACATCCAATCTGGCTCGTAGGCTCAAAGTATTACTTTCAGCTCAGATTGTTGAAATAGCGCGAGGATTTCAGTGCCAGGGCAGTTCTGTGGTGGAATTACGCTATCATAATTGGCATTAAGACAAGCTGAGAGCTTGGGATAGCCTAGCATTTCGGGGCAGAACTGGGATGTAGAGTGTAACTGCAAAGTTGTAAGGATGGCAACTGGAACTGGAAGGCCTCCAGCCATCTCCTATGTTTTAGGGAATGCAAAGAGACTTTTGGGGTTGTAACCGTTTGCTGGAGTTGGTAAGAAAGATATGAAGTATTAGCACCAACCACGTGAATACATGGCACTACACATAAAAATGAAAGAGAACCATATGAATACATGATACTACACACACAAAAATGAAGCACAGGTAAACCCTTCAGTCAAGCTTAGCACTCCCTAAAAACCTGTGGACCTGATGAGCTCTTTCTTGACTTGACAAAATAATGCTTGTAGGCCAATTCAGACACACTTATTCATGGTTAGAGTAAGGATTATCTGGCTTAGTGGAGAATAGGAGAGGTTGTGGGATATGTGATAATGAGGTCATTCTCTTGGTCACAAATGACAGGGACCTGGATTTATTTCACCTATATGCAGCCCTTTAGAAGTTACATATTTAGACTAAACTAATTATGTGGGTCCCAGTTACAGGCCATAGACAAAGAGAAACCGCTCCAAAGGGAATTCTCACACTCAGGCACCTATCTCAGGATTTCTCTTTCAGCTACAGAGCAAGCCTGAAGAACTAGCTTTCTGTCTGGGTTTCTGACAGCTAAAGCTAAATGAGGAGAGCATGTTTCCATACCTAGAACTGATGGGTTTGCACTGAATGTGAAATGATCCTTCCAGATCCTTCATTTAGGCTCTTGAGATCAAAAGGTAGTGGGCAGAAATATACCATTAAGCTTCCTCCTGTGCAGACATCGTATCGAGGGATGTCTCATTTAATGAAGCATGGTTTAAGTGTCAGGCATGATCAAATTACAGAAGCACATTGTGGTATTTCAGGAAACAGCTGTTCACCTCAGCACTTAAAGAACTTGTAGATTGATTTGAGCAGCTAATGTGATGAACATCCACATCACAGACAAAAGAAGCTACAAAACTGCTCACACACATCAAGAGATTCTTTTGCAATGCATCCCTTGCCAGAATTACACATACAAGCCATACATCACAGGTAATTGAACAAGTCAACGTCCAGAAGGTAGATGAGCACATACGCTCCCATGGTACTGGAGGACATGAAACACAACCCTCTTAAGGGCAGCACATGTAAGGGTGTAATGAAAAGGCAGTGAGATAGCTAAGCTTATCACATGGAAAACCTTAGCAAGCATCGCACCCTTCTGGAAGAGGCAGCATGTGAACCACAGACAAGAGCTTTTGGTCAGCCGACCAAGCCAGGGCTGCCGCCGTAGGGCTGGAGTGACAACGGAGCTCTCAGGCCCGCTCCCTCACCCCAGCAGCACCAACGACGCTGGAAATAAGTCGGGTAGGTGGCAGTGAAAACATCTGAAATGCTGCCGAGGTTCTTCGAAGGTGGGCCGGCCCTAGCCTCCAGCACGGCGGCGGATACCGAGCCCTGCAGCGGCTGCCTGAGAGGCTTGGCTGTGGCGGGCAGGTGGCTGCCAGGCAGCCAGAGATGTCTTGGCCTGACATGGAACCGGGAAGGGTCCTCCATCAGAACCGCCAGGCGGGCCTCTCCGCGTCAGCGTGGCCTGCCTCGGCACTCAGAGCAGGGCCCGACACGGACACAGCCGGCGGCAGCACCAGGCGGGAAAGTGGCCAAGCCCCGGGGCGGTGGCGCCGTTTCCTGGATGTGGCGCACGGCAGCGGAAGCGGCCCCCGTCCCCCTCCTGCCACCGCTGCCGCCATCACCGCCACCGCCTCCCTCTCCCGCCTCCTCCTCCGCCCTCTCCCGCCCGCGGCCGGACCCGCGCCTCCCGGGGTCCCGCCCATGAGGCGGTGGCAGCGGCAGTGCTGGTGGTGGTTGTGGCTGGGCTGTGGCTAGGGGCAGGCGCCTGCCCAAGGGGCGGCGGCGGACTAGAGCTGAGGGCCCTGATGCGGCTGCGGCCGTGGACCGCTCCGCCGGCGGGAGAGGCCCCGCCCCGGCGCCGGGCCCATGCACCCCAGGTAAGCGCCCTCGCGTCTGCCGGGGCCGGGAGACCCGGGAGGTGGGCAGAACTGCGGCCAGGCGGAGCGAGGGACGGCCACCTCGGGCCTTGCGACGGCGGCTGGTACCCCGGCCGAGTGGGCAAGGGGCGAGCAGGGGTCGGGGTCCGTGAAGCGTTCAGCGGCTCCCCGCAGGCCCCGAGGCTTGGCCCCGGTGCTTCGCTACCCGTTAGTCCCGGAGCGGGGGTGGTGGATCTCTCCTCCGGGTACCGCCACTCAACAGCCGTTCGGACCGGGCCGGGATATCCGCTGCCCGGCCGTGTAAGCCAGACCCCTCGGCACCGTCCCTGCAAAGCTCTGGAGGCGAGCGGGGCGACTGACAAGAGTAGGAGAGGACTTCATGCGAAAACTGGGCAGAAGCAAGATGAAAGTCGGCGGCACAGACCTTAGGGCTAACTTGCGAGGGTTTTGTGTATTCGGCCTTTATTTCAGGGTAAATGGTAGCTTTCCTTACTGGAGTGGCAATCCAAGCTCCTGCTCTCTCTCACTACTGCAGAGATCAGGCCTGCTGCTTACAAAGGGCTTATAAGAGGCCTGGATCAGCGTGGAGGTCTTGTTGGTCTTGTTGCCGTGATTGTGACCACTGTGGGCACAGCGGGTGTTTTGGTCCCTCGAACTGCTGATAAGAGCTGAGGTGCGGGAAGGAGTTGCGTGGTGGCAGAGCTTGCGAAGTTGTTGACATGCTGGCGCTTACAGCTCTTTGACATCCTCATCCCCGTGGACTGGTTCAGGCTGCAAGGACAGTTTGAGACCCCAGATTATGGATGTGCCCTGAGCTGGTGCGATTTCTCTTAGGGCTGGGGATTTGGGTTGCTCACTGGTGCTGTGCACCTACTTGTGTAGCTTGGGAAGTGCAGGTTCTCAAGAGGCACTAATTGCTCACTGTGAAATAACATGTTGTCCACAGGGATAGTTTTTAATGTCACAGGAGCAAGTGCCATGTCTGCAAAACCAGACTGAAACAGCCTGTTAAAACTATACAGTGGCTGTTTTGCAGGAGTGACACTTGTCACTATTGGTCTGGTTCAAACTGTTAGTGAATTAGAGGTTTTGTGTCCATTACCAGTTTTAAGTGATCCTTCTCCCTCCTCTCCCCTGACTTTGGTTTTTGAACATGAGTATTGTGTCCAGAAGTCATGAAATATAAATTAGATGTTGTTGTCTGAGTAATCGTAACATTCAGTTTGCAAATTGATCGGCATTCACAATACTTTAATCACAGTGGCTTTGACTACAAGGAGTGAGGCTTTGGGTTTTGAACATCAAGTTATAAACGATCTGATTTGTCTTTTTGAACTAGCTTTTTGATCCTGGTTATTGGTATTTAATATCAGTATGTATTAATCATGATGTAATCACTATGAGTGGCTGATATGCTTTATGCTTAGCTTTCTAAGGTAGAGTTTTTACTTGTCAATATCTGAATTTGAGTTTGTTTGCTCGGTCCTTTTTTGCCACATTATGGTCAGTAATCTGGAATACTCTTGCTTCTGTTTCTTTTTCCCTTCCTTTCTCTGTTCCCTGGCCCCAGAATGAATGAAATGAACTTGAGTCCTGTAGGGATGGACCAGCTGACCTCATCCTCTGTAAGCAATGCCCTGCCGGTCTCAGGGAGTCACTTGGGATTGGCAGCGTCACCCACTCACAACGCCATACCAGCACCAGGTAAAGGGGAAAGCTCCCACAAAGAGTACTTCATTGTGTATTACTGTCTTAGGAGCATTTGTAACTGGGTAGCGGTGTTTGCTGTCATAGCAAGTCATGATTTAGCAGGTAATGAAGTGATGTAGAACTGGGGAAGGGTAGACCACAAACCATTGCTTGTGTGGGCAAAGCAAAAATGATGTGTGTTTACTAGGCTTATGCCTTAATGGGAGTCTCATTTTGTTCTAATGGGGTGGTTTGCACTGTGGGTGGATGGGTGAGTGGTAGCAGAATCTTTTGAAATATGAAAGGTAGCTGCAAATCTGTCTCCATCCATGTGTATCTTCACTCAGGTGAAAACAATGATTTTTTCACCTGTAAAGCAAAACTCTTTTCATAGCTCCTTTTCTCAGTAGACTTCACAGAAAAGTCCATTACAGTTGGGAAGTACAAACAGGCCCTACGTAATGTGCCTGAAAAGCTCTAGCCACATTCAAGCTTGTCTCTCAGTACTGGGATAACTGTGATCCTTTCTTTGAAGTTTGTCACTTTACTGTGACAGTACCACATGGTACATCCATAAGGAGCTCCAGAGGAATTAGTAACGCCTTTGTTACCTTGCACGTTCATAAGCTCAAGTAGTTACATTTAATTTAAACAAGTATTTTATTTTGCAGGCTTGCCTGTTGCAATTCCAAACTTGGGCCCCTCCTTGAGTTCTTTGCCCTCTGCTCTGTCTCTGATGCTCCCAATGGGTATTGGGGATCGAGGAGTGATGTGTGGTATACCAGAGAGAAACTACACCCTACCTCCACCACCATACCCTCACCTGGAGAGCAGCTATTTCAGACACATTCTACCTGGTAAGTGGTCTGAAGCTGATGGATAGGACCAGAGAGAGACATTATTTTAAGAGCCACCTGCTTATACCATGAGGCAAGCAAGTTCTGTGATTCTAGGACCAATTGTTTTGTAGAGCTGTGAATTCCCTGAGTTTTTCTGGAGTCTCTTGTGCCATTTACACATCTTTATTTTCCAGTTTCTGTTGCTATACTCATGTGTGAAGAGAATTGCAGGATGTTTTCTACTTAAGCCAAACATCTGATCTCTCCTCCTCTTAGTTTGTTTTAAGATTAACAGAAAACAAAGCTTGCCTGGCTTTTATCTCAAATGGCTTGTAATCTGAAAGTGACTTCTTTTTTTCCTTTTTTATTTTCTCCTGTAGTCTGAAGCAGTACTGAATATGTGCATAATAGTAGGTTGCCGTAGTTCAAAGCTCAAAAGAACAAGCCATCAGCTGAGGAGTTTGGGTTCTTTCCCACCCATATAGCCCATGGCATAGTTTTTTGTTCAAGGTGGATTTCCAAAGGCCTAACATACTGATTTCTATCTTGATTTCTCTTTCATGTATTTTAGAGTATAAATGTGTACGTTTACATGCTAATATATGAAGACACAGAAATTCCAGCTTTAAATATAGTCCTCAGAGCTTAGATTGACATGGTAGGAGGAATTAGATTCAGGGTCAGCAGTGAGCAGTGCTGTTTCAAAAAGGGTTAGAAACAGAATTACAGCACCCCAGATCTCATCCAACTACCTGTGGACTAGTGGCTGAACTTTGCCAACTACATAGGAGTTCTTACTGCATTCCATGCCTGCCCGTTTTGTGGGCATAGAGCAGAGGAGGAAACACTGCATTTGTGAACCCAAAGTATTTGCCATTCTTCTGAAATTGAACAACTTATGCAGAAATGTGGGGTTGCTTTGTTTCTAGTCACAGAATCACAGAATGGTAGGGGTTGGAAGGGACCTCTAAAGATCGTTGAGTCCAACCCCACTGCCAGAGCAGGATCACTTAAAGCAGATCACATAGGAACACACCAAGACTCTGATGTTTAGTCTGGAATTTCATAGGGGTTCATCCATCTATCATTTTACTACCTTCAAGGATCCTCTTTGTTCAGGCGACAAGGCAGCATTGTATGCAGAAGATGCAGCTGCTTAAATTCAGTTGCCTGTTTCTTTGCATAGCCATTTTTAGTGGGATTTTGCTGCAGAAAGAGTATCCATGCACGAGTCCTTGTAAAAAAGCACATGTTTAAATTAAAAACCTTTACAGAATGAATTGTTTGTAGGGGTCAAGGCCAAAAAGAAACATTCTGAGCCAGATCTTGCAGAATCTGCAAAGTCTATCTGGAAGTCCTGTTTACTTGAATGTGCTGATGGGTTTCTGCTGAAGATTTTGTAATATTTTTGCAGCTTTGTTCAATAAGAGAAGTTGATAGCATGTAAATACAGGTTAGTGTTTCTTTATATATTAATTTCCAAGGTTGTTCATGTGGAGCAGCTTTCCAGAACTAGCAGAAAAGATGTTTGTGTTTCTGATTTAAATTTAACTGAGCTGTTGTTTTAGAAGTACCATACTTTTTATGTAAGGCAAGAGAGCAGATGACTCATGATACTTTCAAAAGGTCTCATCTTAGTCCTTCAGAACTGCAGTTCATGATCTCCAAGGTGGACAGTTGTGTCATTTAGTACTAAAGTAAGTAATAGTCATTGTTAAATCTTAAATACCTGAGAACTGGAGGACTGTTTCTACTTCTCCTAGCAAAGACTATCAAATGTTAGATTCCACTAGTAGTCCTTCATCCTTTGTGAGCTATTTCTTGAGAATGGAAAATACCTAAAATATAATTCAGTCTTTGTAGTGGAGAGCCTAGGTTAAATGCTGCTGGAAACTTGGCTGTTCAGGGCATGACAAAGAACTGGAGACTTGCTTTGTTGGTTGAAAGCTATTTGTTATCAAATGGTACTTTGACATGAGCATTAAAGTTAGTGGATTTTAATTGTAATGTAAAGATTGCTTCTTCAAGGATTTAGGTCTTAATATACTGTGCTGCAATGATGGGGTATTTTTGTTTGAAAACTGATGTCATCTCACTCTTCTGTCCTTCTCCCTCTTATTCTGCCAGGTATCTTGTCTTACTTGGCTGACAGACCTCCTCCTCAGTACATCCATCCCAACACTATGAATGTTGATAGCAATCCAGCATTGTCAGTCTCCAGCAATCCGTCAGCCCTAGATCCCTACCAGTCCAGTGGAACTGTAGGGCTGGAAGCAGGGATTGTCTCCATGGACTCTCGCACAGTGAACACACATGGCACTCAAAATCTGCATCCTAGTGACAGCCATGAGGTAGCTCTGGATACTACAATCACTATGGAGAGTGTTTCAAGGGTAACCAGCCCCATCTCTACTGATGGAATGACAGAGGAGCTTACAATGGATGATGTAGCTGGTGATCATTCACAGATCCCCAGTGGCTCCCGGAGCCACGAGCCTTTAGCCGTAGACGCAGTAGGGAGTAATTTGACGTCGGACGCTGTGGGACACGGCAGTGTCATTCCCATTCATGGTAGCACTTTGGAACTTCCTGTTGTCATGGAGCCCGACCACATTGCCGGGCGTGTGACAGGAATATCGGACAGCACACTAAATGACTCCATTCATACTGTGGCCATGAGCACCAACTCCGTGAGCGTGGCACTCTCTACCTCACACAACCTGGCTTCCCTGGACTCGGTAGCCTTGCACGAAGTGGGCCTCAGCCTTGAGCCGGTGGCAGTGTCTTCCATAAATCAGGAAGTAGCCATGGGGCCAAGTCACGTGGATGTGTCTGCAGACAATCTTGCCTTCGTACCATCCTCTCTGCAAATGGAAGATTCCAACTCGAACAAAGAGAACATGGCAACCTTATTTACCATATGTAAGTGAGCATTTCCTGCTTTGTCTGGATTTGTTATGTAGCTGTGGGATGACAGAACTCTTGCTGCTAGTCTTGTAGATTTCTGGTGAAAGGAACTTAGTTGTTTAGCAAGTCCATGAAAGATAGGCTATATCTGCAGTGGCAGATTAACCATGCTGAAATGGCACTAATTGGAAGTAGACATAATAGGGTGTTTTAGTGTCATTCTTCGATTCCATCTCCTGTGCTGCCTTGTGGTTCTGTATGAGCCTCTCACCTTTTGCAGATGTGCTGATTTTATCCTTTGCAAGGATTTTTAAAGTCACATCACAAATGCCTCTTTTTGCTCATTTCATCAAATGGATATAATTTTTGAGTATGATATCATGTGATTTTTGCAAACTGTAAAGAATCCTATTAAAATGTTCTCATTGAGACCTGCTGGAAAAGGCACTAGAGAGGAAGGGAAACTTCGAATATTTCTAGTTGTTCTGAGGACTTCAGTCCAGATGGTAGTTACTCCTCCAGTAAGACAGGAGGACTGGACATTGAACTTTCTTAATCTTGTCATCATTCAGGGAGTGATGTTCAAGGATGTGAAGTTCTCATTTTCTGAGACAGAGGTTGAATGCAGAATGCCTTACAGTGTAAGGCTGGCTTACAATTTGGGTTTTACTTGTTGTGGTAGCATTGCTGAGCCCTGCTATTGCATAATATCTGGCCCAGTAGCTGTCAGAACCTTTTAATAAGCTTTGCCTGCAGAACATTTTTTGAAGCAATAGAAAGAAATAATGCCTTGTTTAGCAGTGGGAGAGGTGTAGTTCAGTGTAAAGTGTCCACTCATGCATTCAAATTGGAACTTTTATTCTATGACATAAAACCAATTGGTGGATGTAGAACTGTGATGATTTTACAACTCCGTGAGGAGTAGCTTCACAGTTGATGCACTAAGAGGTTCTTAGAAACATCTATAGAATGTTGAACAAATTATGATAAAAATACTATGATATCCAACTTATTCATCTACATGAGATTTGATGTGCCAGCTTACTGTCACTACACTGAAATAGTTCTGAGCTGTTTCCCCTGTGATGCTCCCCATTAGTAGGGTGTAATAATGGCTTTTGCATGCCCAGTTCTTTCATGTGATTTGCAAAACAAATCTTTAACTTGGGGAGGGTTAACTTTTAACTTTCCATTGTGGCTTTTAAACTTCTGAGTAAAACATGAATTTGTGTCCAGACAGGTTAAAGCAAGGAGGAGGAGCTGTTTTAGAAATTCTTGGGAGTTTTTCCTCACTGAAAAAGCAGGAATCAGGGCCATTTTCTGAAGCCTTTTACATTGTTCATAACCAGGAGTTTAAAAAATATGCTGTTTCTGCAGCCCTAAATGTTTTGTGTGTGCTCTTCTTTGCTTACAGTTCCGGGTACTCAAATCAGAGAAGTAATTACTGGGTTGATTTGGGGGTTTTGTTTGGTTTGGTTGCTTTGGTTTCTTTTATTTGTTTTGGGGCTTTGTTTGGTTTGGTTGATCGGGTTTTGGTTTTGTTCAGTTGTTTGGGTTTTTTTGGTGGTGGCTTTGTTTTTGTTGTTTTTTGGTTTTCACTATTTGACAAGGATAGTAATGGAAAGGAAATGATATCTTTCACTTCCTGTAGGATGAAGGGCTTTGTTTTATTTTCAGCTTCTTGAAAATGTAGGAATTCTGAAACCTTTCCAAGCAGAAGAGCCACATGACTTGAACTTGCTTTTCTTTCTCTTTGCCTCTTTTTAGGGTTAGTCCACAGACTAGTGTCTGCTAGACAGTGCTTAAAACCACATGTTCCAAATGGTATTTCTCTGACTGTCATTGCTGTGATCTTCCATGTCATCTGTGTACATGAAATAATGCTTACATAGGCTCTTCCTAATAATTTTCTGAGTACCTTCCTATCTGCAATTGTGTAGTTGCTCCAACTGTACTTTGTATGAGGTCACATTCTGGTATCCTGATGTATAAAGGGAGTCCCCTAGAAATCTGTCTAAACAAGTGATAGTGGAGCTGCTGTTTATGCCACGTTCTGTATTTTATTCCAGAGCTGGGCCATCAAGAAGCCAAGGAAGGTCTTTGTGGAGATCTTGCTTAATTAGCTGAGCATAATTCTTCAGAAGAATGATTTAAGAGGAGGGTGGTTGCTGAGTAGATGCCAGTTGCTCCATTTTTAAAGAATTAAAATGAGACAGTTTTTCTAGATGAGATCATTTTTTGCTGTTCTTTCTCCCAGATGTACTAGACCAAAGACTTTCAGAGGTTTATTTTCAGCAGTACCTATGCTAAATGACAGGTCAGTGAAATAATGCTACTAATTATTGGATTTTTTTGTTTTGTTCTATTGTCTGGCATCCTATAGATGTATGCTATATGTAGTGATTGCAGTTGGCCCTTCAGAAGCAGCAGTGAGGTCAGGCTTTTGCCGCTGTGAAGATCTGCACATGTCTGAAGTTAAATGAAGATAAGGGGATTTATAGATTCAAACTGGAAATTTTTTAGAAGACCTTATTGTCCCTTTCTGTGAAGATTCTTGAAGTTCTAAGTGCAAGAAAACTCTTTGGTTCCTGGTAGATTTCAAAAGCATAACCAAACCAAAAGCATAATTGCTAAATTTCAAAAGTATACCAAAATATTTGGTATGGCTTGGATTTTTCTGCCAGTGAAGGTCATTTCACTTATGATCAGAGAGAAAATGGCTCTTTCATCATCAGCATTACTACCAGTCTCTGGGGAAACTGCAATATGTTTTGCAGTAGTTTTGATGAACTCTGTCCCAGTGTTTGTTTGCCCCTGCAGAGATAATGCAGAGTGTTGGCGATTAATTTACCTATCAGGAAGGCAGGTGGAGATCCTAGCGTTTGATCTGAATTGTATAGAAACAGTGAGATGTACATTAATGCCCCCCTGACCGTGATAATGTGATTCATTTTCATTTCCTGAATCAAAGCTGGTACAGCAGCCAAGTTAAACTGGATACAAGCAGCCTTCCGCGGGAGCTCGACTGAAGTGCTTTGGTAGAGATCTGGCTGCAACATTGGGGCTGTTGCATATTTTGAATCCCTGTTGTTGCTTCCTCTGTCTCCAGGGTGCACACTATGTGACAAGGCATATCCATCAGACTGCCCAGATCATGGGCCTGTCACCTTTGTCCCTGACACCCCAATAGAGAGCAGAGCCAGGCTTTCTCTGCCTAAGCAGCTCATGCTCCGACAGTCTATCATGGGAGCCGAAGCAGGTAAGAAGCAGATGACTCTATATTTCCGTACAGTGATTTAAAATGTGCTCAACAACCTGAAGTCCAAAACCACGGAGATTTAAATGTGGTAAAGGGATAGTGCAACAGAGAGGTGGTTCCCTCTTCTGTAATCACTCTGGCTTACAGAGTGCAAGAGCTTCTTATCCTCTGGTTACTGCTGTTACTAGACAGACCCTGAGAGTGCTGCCACAGAGTATTACTGAACTGGTGTTGATTTTTACCATGTGCTAAACAGCTGAGATACAGTTTTGATAAGAGAACTTTACAGCAATTGCAGTCTGGGGGAAGACTACAGTTAGAAATAATGGAGAAGATTTCTGTCTGCTCATTCATCAGCTTCATTTGCTACCAGTGGGTCTTCTGGATGCTAATTGGAGTATTGATCCTGAGTGCCTCTTTTTTCCCCCCTCTCGATTTACATTTGGCATGTAGACTGTGACCTTGTCATTGGATGTGGACCTTGTTACAATGTTTCACGCCACTGTCATCTGGAAATTGAAGAGTACAGTGCAATACCTTAAGGATCTGAAGGCTAGAGAAGAATGTGATTATTGGCTTGCTTTGTGATGCTGCTTGTTGAGAGTAGATTACATCTGTTCTTTTCAAGCTGCAGTAGTTCCCAGTTTATTCCTTACAGCTATTCAGTGTATCCATGTACACCTCTGTGTGTGTATATATATAAATGTTTAATAATAAATAATATACATGCAGGAATCCCTCTGCCCATGACAGAAATACAGCTGCCTCTGGGGAGAAATGCAGAAGCTGTTTAACAATGCCCAGCAACAATTCTGGAAATTCCTGGGGATTAGGTAGGCAAAATGTAGTTACTGAAACTAAGTATTTTCTGCTTCTGCAGAAAGTGCGTGCCACGAAAATTTTAACTGGTACAGGTGGCTACCTTGCATTATAGCTCACTGAAAAGTAAATTACCTGCTTCTGACAAACAAATATTTGTAATTGCAACAAAGCGGCTCCCAAACAGCGTCATGTGGTGGTGGTGGTTCTTGTCTCTGCCTTAGATGTGTTTTATTGTGAAGTAGAAGCTTTGATGATCTTATGGCTAGATATCACCCATGGAGCGTTATCTCGTAAACCTCCTACTTTTTGTTATGTATGATTAGTTAATTAATTGATTTCTGCAGATTTTGGTCTTCTGCTGATAGGTGTGTGGGCACGAGAAACCATTCCTGTAAGGACTTGTTTTGGACCTTTGATTGGGCAGCAGAGCCATTCTCTGGAAGTGGCTGACTGGACAGACAAAGCAGCTAGTCACATCTGGAAGGTCAGTGGATATTATGGCTCGCAGTGTCTACAATGAAATCATCACTCTTCAATGCACTCAGTGATTGATAAACTTACAGCTCTGTCTTTGCTGTCATGTTAAATCTAATTGATGCCATGTGGAACAGGTTTCGGGAATCTCACTCCATCAGTGGGCTCTGGATCCTCAAGGGTCCTTGGTTTCCCTTAAAATGAAGTTGTTTTACTACCCTATGTGGATTTAAACCATTTCTGCATAGGCCTTCAACATAACAAGCCTCTGAGTAGAGGAAGGGCACACAGTACAACACATGCCCACATTTGTTCATGTGGAGTGCTCACTGATGAGTCTTCTGTTAAGTGTTTCCTACCTAGGCACTGAACATTTAAAATAGCTCTAGCATTGGGCACACTGCAAATAACTCAGGATATCAAACTTGCAATATTGGAAGAGAAATGTCAGTGACTGGTTTTAAGTTCTGTATCTGGTGAAAGCCACAGCACAACACATCATCCTTGCCAAAAGGCACAGTTAATGCGGTTTGTTTAAATATCAGCATAGCAAACCTCTGTACCGTAGAATCATAGAATTTAATTGGAAGAGACCTCTAAGATCATCAAAGCCAACTGTTAACCTAGTGCTACCAAGTCATAGAATCACAGACTGGCCTAGGTTGGAAGGCACCTTAGCGAGCATCTACTCCAACCTCTCTGCTGTGGGCAGGGACACCTCTCAACCAGATTTGGCTGCTCAGGGCCTCATCTGACCTGACTTGAATACCTCCAGGGAGGATGCATCCACAATTTCCCTGAGCAACCTATTGCAGAATCTCACTACCCTTCTGCTGAAGAACTTCTTAAGGTCCAGTTTAAACCTTCTCTCTTTCAGCTTAACAGCATTCCCTCTTGTCCTATTGCTAGACACCCTTATGGAAAGTCCCTCTTCTGCTTACTTGTAGGATCCCTTCAGGTATTGGAAGGCAGCTATAGAGTCACCCCAGAAGCTTCTCTTCTCTAGGTTGAACAATCCCAGCTTCTTCAGCCTATCCTCATAGCAGAGCTGTTCCAGAGCAGGGCCACAAAGATGATCCAAGGGCTGACTTGCTCCAACAGCTCTGTGTCCCTACTAAACTCTGTCATCACTAAATTATGTCACTCAGCACATTACACATCTTTTAAATACTTCCAGGGATGGTCACTTCACTGCTTCCTGGACAGCCTGTTCCAATGCTTGACAACCCTTTCAGTGAAGAAAGTTTTGCTTATATCCAACCTAAACGTCCCCTGGTACAACTTGAGGCCATTTCTTCTTGTCCTGTTACTGTTACTAAGCAGAAGAGACTGATACCCACCTTGCTGTAACCTCCTTTCAGGTAGTTATAGAGAACCTCATTTTTTCCAGGCTGAGTTTCCTCTGCCACTCTATTTTAAGATTTGTACTCTAGACCCTCCACTAGCTTTGTTGCCTTTCTCTGGAAAACAATCCAGCACCTCAGTATTCTTCTTGTAGTGAGGGGAAATATGTAAGTACCACCATGTAGTATAGTGATAGTCAATCCTGAAGTACAGTGAGCTTCCTTAATGCATATTCTTGTAAAGGGCTATATATGGTTTCCAGTATTTGTATAGAGCTACAGCAGAGGTTGTGTATACATTACTAGGCAGCTGTTGTTTGTTTGGTTTGTATCATTGTTTATTGAAAGTTCCCCCAGGTGATGAATGATTTGTTTTAGGAAAGCTGCTTTAAAGCTTTCTTTTTCACATCATTTCATGTTCAGAAAGTTAAATTGGTCTATATAAATAAAACATGTGCTGTTTGCCCAGATATTATTCACAAGACTTGGCTTGTAAGAAAAGCAGCCAAATGCATTTCTGCTGGGAGCTAAAGGTGAAGTGTGGGAAAGATGTTGATGAACAGTTTCTCTAGGCTTCTGGGTAGCAGAGACTTCAGGATTTCTACGTGAAGGGGAAGGTGAGGAGTAAGAACAGGGCTGTGGTCTTGGCAATAGAAATGGAGTCCTCCTGGCTTGTTCTAGAAACACATCCTCCCTTAAAGAAATAAGCTGGCTTTCTTTTTTTTGTTGCTGTGCTTTGTCCTAAGACTGTGTTTGTTTTTCCTGGTAGATCTATCACAATGGTGTCCTGGAGTTCTGCATCATTACAACTGATGAAAACGAATGTAACTGGATGATGTTTGTACGCAAA
This sequence comes from Pogoniulus pusillus, assembly GCF_015220805.1. Lineage (NCBI taxonomy): Eukaryota > Metazoa > Chordata > Aves > Piciformes > Lybiidae > Pogoniulus > Pogoniulus pusillus. The sequence continues at coordinate 11,833,121 of NC_087278.1, forward strand.
GCCAGGTGAGAACCACCTGTATTGAGTTAAGTAGCTTGAAGTCTGAGCTGCAGGCTCCTAGGAGGCTGTGCTGGAGAATGTACACTGCTGCACTGACTGCACAGATGGGTAACGACCTCAGGACTAAAGGGTGCTCAGGAGTTATTTAGACATCTTGGACTGGTGGGGAGAATGAAACAGAGCACCCAGTGCAGAATGTTTAGGAGAACCAGTATGCATGCTGTAGTAAGACAGCCCCAAGCCTGACAGCATCTTTGGTTTTCTTGATCTAAAGCTTTAAACCAGATTAGTTTTATATAAGCTTACTGTTTATTAGCTTGTTATTGCCTTCCCTCCATCCTGTTCCTTTTGAATGCATTAATAATGATGATGTTGATTGTCTTTTTAATTTTAATACTTTTTAACAAAGTGTCCCTGTGTTATTTTGGGCAAGTTCCAAGCTCTTACAGCTGACTGTAACTGGAGCCTGCAGTGAAAAATATCCAGACTGGCTTCAGAATTGCTCCATACATGGTCCACTGAGAAAGCTTAACCTTTCCTATAGCTCTGTAACACAAATTAGGTTTCCCCTGCAGAGCATTTCAGTGCTCCCCTATGCAAGAGTGAATACAGTAATGCTTGATCTCCTACTGAAGTGGGGCAGAGCTTTTGCTGGTTTCAGATCCTGGAAACAAACATGTAAGATACAGCTTCAGAAGGTGAATTATCACATTCTGAAAATGCTTTTCAAGAGTTATTTTTGAAGATAATTTCACTTTAAGACTGTAATGGTATTTATTTCTCCCGTATGTCCTCTATTTCTTAAGAAGGTTTAATATGAAAAATGTATGTGTAGTTTCTTAAGAGAAATTCTCAGCCCACTTCAATGCCTATTGATAGTTTTCTCAGCAAGATACCACAGTAGTGAGAAAAATGTATTGTTCAGTGGAGCAGATGGGTTCTTCAAGGTCCAGTTTTCCTTTACTTTCCTTTAACAAAGCACAGAACTGACAGACACAAACATTTTTATGTGCTGACAAGCACTGAGCTTCTCTCATTAACTATTTATAGGAGTTAATTTCTGCTATTTTCAAAGCCTTTCTTTCTGGAGGGATTTTAACTCTCATTATTGCTACAGGAACCGGGAAGAGCAGAACCTGGTAGCTTACCCTCATGATGGAAAAATCTACTTTTGCACCTCTCGGGACATCCCACCTGAACATGAGCTTCTCTTTTATTACAGTCGTGACTATGCACGACAGCTTGGTAAGTGTGTGTGTGTGTGTTCATCTTTGTTGGCTTTGCAGGGAGTAGTACTTAGTTGGAATTCCATTTCAGTGCCATCTCTGGGCACTGTGACTTGGGAGTGCATCACGTGCTTTCTCAGCTCCTGGTGGTGCACATCACAGTTTCCTCTTAATGTTTCAAGACTACAGTAGTGCTTGTTGTTTGAAAGAAAGATTTCACTGTCTAGTTCCACTGATCAGGAGTAGAAGATGGCAGTTTCATAGAAAAAGGGTTGTTTTCCTTCTCTCCATCCATCTGGTGCTAAGGCAGCTTTGCTATGGAAGATGTTCCTATCTTCGCCCACCTTTGGCTGTCAGAATTTTAAGTTTGGTAGAGCTGTGTTTAAAACCATTACAAGGTTAGTTCTGCCCTCAACATTGAACTGGCTTACCTTTGAAGCTGAAAAGGAAGCACCAGAGCTGAAAGGGTGAAAGTCTCTCTGCATCTGCCTTTGCTACCAAAGACAGTGTTAATGTGGATCATGATCATGCTCTGTTGGGCATTGCTGTGCCTCATTAAAAGTGATGCTTTTGTGCCAAAGGTGTCCCCGAACATCCAGATGTACACATCTGCCACTGCGGAAAGGAGTGTGCCTCCTATGCTGACTTCAAGGCCCATCTGAGCAGCCATATTCATAACCACCTCCCCAGCCAGGGGCACAGCAGCAGCCATGGGCCAGGCCACAGCAAGGAAAGGAAGTGGAAGTGCTCCATGTGCCCCCAGGCTTTCATCTCCCCTTCCAAGCTCCATGTTCACTTCATGGGGCATATGGGCATGAAGCCACACAAGTGTGATTTCTGCAGCAAAGCTTTCAGTGATCCTAGCAACCTACGGACACACCTCAAGATCCACACAGGTAAGGGTTGAGCACTTTATAGAAGTGCCTGTGCTAGAAAAACATTGGGGCAGGACCTGTTCTGATTCCTTGGCCAGTTGGCAGGGCATAGCTTGTGTCCCTAAATGTAAACTCTTAGAATTGTAGAACGTTTTGAGCTGAAAGGGACCTTTAAAAATCATCCTTGGGCAGGGACATCTTTCACTAGACGAGGTTATTCAAAGCCCTGTCCAATCTGACATCAAATTCTTCCAGCCATGGGGCATCCACAACTTCTCTGGGCAGCCTGTTTCAGTGTCTTACCACCCTTACTGTAAAAACACCTTCTTTGTGTCCAGTCTAAATCTGACCATAGGAATGATTTGTAGTCCGTGCTGACCCTAGCTAGTGTGGAGGCGCTGCCTGAGAGGATGCTAGTTGGTGTGGGATAGGACTGTGCTGTGTTCAGTGGTGTGGGTGCTCACAGAACAGTACAGAGACCTGTGTTCTGACTTACTGTGCCGTGTCCAAAAGAATATTTGATGAGTTGAAGTTGATTACAGTTAGGAAGACGTGTTAATCTTTGTCTGGGAGACAGAAAATGATCCAGTGCTAGCAGCTATGGTAAAAAAAGGTTCCATTGGTTTTGAGAGCTTCTAATGTAGGCAGTTGTCCACTTAAATACATGGCTGAGATACTTCCCTGCCTTCATACTTGAATTGTTTTCCATCTGAAGGAAATGGGACAAGACTGAAATTGACGACTGTGTGATCAGACTGATGTGGGTTTCTGTCACACATCTGAACATGCCATTGCCTTCTGTGGGCATTTGGCTATCATTAGAAGCTTTGAGGAATAAAGGGAGAAGTTCTAGCCAATCAATGAAAGTGACCTTTTTAGGGAAACCGCAATAGTGAAAGATTTTTCAACTGTGTAAGAGGAGAGAAAACCAGAAAAGGTATGGATTCAACCAAGAGTGAGGACAGGATGGGGAACATCTCCAATAAGGTTGAAATAGCTATTGGGAATCACAGAATGCAAATGTCAAAGCTGGAAAGGGAATAAAACTGGGAATTCAGTGCACTTGAGTCAAACCAAGAAAGCTGTGGGCTCAGCAGTGATGAGTTTTAATAAACTATGAAGTACAAATGTAGTATATAAGACCACAAAATGCTCTCTGATGCAAGTGGTAGTCCATTTTAGACTGAATTTAGTGGTGTGCAGGGACCCTGAACCATATCTGGCAAAGAATAATGGAAGAACTACAGGTAAGTGAAAAAATGGGCCAAAACATAGAAGCTGTCAAAAAGCCAGTGAGCTTTTTACCTGTGTGTGTGTTAGATAAGAGAAGTTGTTTTTCTAAACAAAGGTAGTGCAGTGATCAAGTGTGGTTGGGCTCCAGGAAGGCATCAGATACAGTTCCTGTGGGAAATGAGCGGAGGTGGAGCTGTGCTAATGTACAGTAGCTAGATGGCTACCATGGTTACTATTAAAAAGGAAGATAAAATTGTTTTTATTCAAGAATTCCTCTTGGATAAGCCTGGTCTTATTGTTTGCCTGAATCTCTCTGCTGGAAAATTTCCAAGTCTGCTGGTGCTGTTTTCATACGCAGAACAGGGAGGCACAGTGGGTGTAGACAAGAAGCAGAAAGTCTTATCTTCCAGGGAAGGCCGACTGACCACAAACACTGGAGGAAGAGGAATGAAAGGTGTTGTTTAGAAGGCAAAATACAGAACTGAGCAACACACAAAGGAATCAGTGGTTAAAAATAGTTGTATGAAGTAGATTTTTTTGCTTGGGGGCACAGGGTAGAGGATGAAAAGCTTTGGGAACAATGAGATTAAGTCGATGCAAAAGCATAGCTAAAAGTAGACTATTAACTAGGTAGGTCTTTATGCTGAGTCTAGAGGAACTGCAGGAGGAATACTCTGTTCAGTTTTGGGCCCCTCACTACAAGAAGGACATTGCTGTGCTGGAGCATGTTCAGAGAAGGGCAAAGCTGGTGAAAGGCCTAGAGAACAAGACTTAGGAGAATAGCTGGGGGAACTGGGATTGTTTAGCCTAGAGAAGAGAAGGCCGAGGGGAGACCTCATTCCTCTCTACAGCTACCTGAAAGGAAGTTGTAGCAAGGTGGGGTTAGTCGTTCTCTCTAGTACCAGGTGATGGCATGAAACAGCCTGAAATTGTGCCAGGGGAGGTTTAGGTTGGATATTAGGAAACCATCTTTCCTGCAGGAGTGGTCAGGCATTGGAATAAGTTATTCAGGGGGGTGGTGGAGTCACCATCCCTGGAGGTGTTGATGAAACACATGGCTGTGATTTAAGGGCCATGGCGGTGTTAGGTTGCTGGTTGGACTCAATGATTGTAGAGGTCTTTTCCAACCAGACCGATTCTGTGATTCCTGTTCAGAGAGCAGGCAGAATGTTACTTTTCAGAAGCGGTCAGGCTCGAGTCCCTGCTGTCGTTTTTGGAGCACTGCCTGTCAGCTTGTGGGTGTCCGTTTGCACCCTAGGTCAGAAGAACTACCGCTGCAGCCTGTGTGACAAGTCGTTCACGCAGAAGGCTCACCTGGAGTCGCACATGGTCATCCACACCGGCGAGAAGAATCTCAAGTGCGATTACTGCGAGAAGCTCTTCATGCGGAGGCAGGACCTCAAGCAGCACGTGCTCACACACACGCAGTAAGTGAGCTCACGGCACCTGCTGGGCTGGCCAGCGCTGTAAATAATGGAGCTGTACAACCCGGGGGGGAAGCTCCAGTTTGCAAACAGTTTGGCCTTGGCCATGGGAGTAGAGGGTCATTCCCCAAAATGAGAGAGAAGTCAGTCTGGACAAATTCCTGGCTGAAGTTGCCCTGTTCTAGCAATTGCCCTGGCAACATTTTAATGGCACCATAAATTTTGGGTGTGCACCTTGCCTTGTGAAATGGCATTCTGGAGTGTTCATCACATCATTTTGGAGAGGGGGTTATTCTCTGCTGAGAATTGTTTAGATGTCCCAGTGTGACTGTGAAGAATCATAAATTCCTCAATGCTGTTCTCACCAAGGAGCTTGTTAATGAAGTCTCCCTCCTCTCAGTTTGTGCCAGAGGAAAGGTGCAGCTGTTCCCAGATCTTTCCTTTCTGTTGGTCTCGTTCATGCACTTGAGTAACCTGCTTTTCCTGCAGGGAGATGCCCATGGTTAGGGCAGATCCTCACTCCTAGGTCCTCCAGTTACCTACAGGTCTTGCCCAGGCCCGCAGCTAGGTCCAGTTTTAACTTTTGCGCTGAGAATCTCTCCATCCTGTTTTAATTTCTCCTAATCTGAGGCCTTCCCATAAATGCTGCTTGCCCAAAGCTACTCCCTCTGCCTATTTTCTTTTCAGCATCTGGTTCTTGTACTGACTTGAAATCAATTGCTGCTTCTGTCATGCTGCCTAGGAGACACCATTGTGCAGCTAGCATGAGCAGGAGAGGTAGACAGACAGAAAGACTTGCGCTGCTGCTTGTTCTTACAGCCCGAGGCAGAAGCACTACTGCTGTGAGGCATTTTGCAGTCAGCTACAGAATGACTGCTGCAGTCTGGCAAGCTTCTGCTTAGCTTTCACAGAGGGTTGTTAACACTTAGCTTTCTGTTCTGCATTGATTTTTCTTTCCCCACCCCCATTTATGCCAGGTGGAAAGAGGGGTTCTGAGATTTCCACCATGGCAACATCTCTGCCCTTGCCAAAACATGGAGCTTAACCAGAGCTTGGTATTTCTTATTTTAAATAAACCCTGACCAAACCAACCCCTTGATAAATTAAGGAAGAAAGAATTTCTACATCAGAACAGTTGCAAGCTAATGGTTAAGCCAAAGAGCTAGGCTTTTGCCAGTGATGCTGGGGAGGGGGAAGTGGGACTTTGTGTACACACTGTATGAAAGAAAACTGATCAGTAGTTGCACTTCAGTGATGTAACAGTGCTCTTGTTTCTGGTCTGCTTCTCCTCTGTCGCCATCACTCCACTACTTCATAGGGGATCAGCAGCCTTAAGGCAGGAGCAAACTAACTTTTTCATGTCTTGCAGAGAACGGCAGATCAAATGCCCCAAGTGTGACAAGCTGTTTCTGAGGACAAACCATTTGAAGAAGCATCTCAATTCACATGAAGGAAAGAGGGACTATGTCTGTGAAAAATGCTCCAAGGCTTATCTAACCAAATACCACCTCACTCGCCATTTAAAAATATGTAAAGGCCCCACATCCAGCCTGTCAGCCCCAGAGGAGGAAGAGGAAGAGGATTCAGAGGAGGAATTAATAGATTCAGTGAGGACTGAAGACTGTAGGATTAACAATGGAGTCTATTCAACAGGTGATGCCCTCTCTGGCCACAAATGAAGAGCGAGGAAATTTTCTTGGATGTTACAACTGGGGAAGGGAAAAAACAACTTTTCCTTGTTTTCTCAGTCAACAGCTTATGACAAACATGGAATTGTCTTCTGTTTGGTCTCCACACCACCATCGCTTAGTAAACTCTGTAGCCAAAACACTGAATGAGAACAGCTCCTGGATGCACAAGCGAGGAGCTACTAAGAAGGAAATACGAGGCAAGGAGATTTTTTCCACACACGCTGTGCATATGTGGTTTCCAAATCACTCGGATGAATCCATCCTCTGCTGGGATATATGTCACACCTTGCATAGACCTTTAAGAGCCACAAACCAGAGATGTAGTCAAGTGACAGCAGTGACCTGTAAGCCAACTGTCTTTAACTGCCAAAGCCAAGACAGTAAGTAAAGCAAACAGAATAAAACCAGGGGTGGCAGTTGATGAATCTTTCTTTCTAACTGAAAGATGTAGTTGGCACAAAGTCTGTCACTGGCCAGGGGGCTGTCTAGTAAGAGCTGTGGTTAAAAAAAGCCAGTGAAATGGCTATTTGCAGCCAAAGCAATTACCCAACTATGTAACATCAACATGCTGGCTTTTGGGGAACAGTTACTGCCTCTTTTCAATCTAGTTCCCTAGAACATGAAGGCAGGTGAAGAGGTAAAGACTGTACAGACTCAGTAAGGCAGAGGCTTACAGATGATCAGCGTTTACAGTATCTGTGACTTCTTGTGCTGTAAACCTTTTACCACCTAGAGTGACAGGAGGGTTTGCTGCTAATACTATTTATGGAATGAAGCTGTATTTCATTCTGTTGTTAAAAAAAAATAAAAATGTGGCTCTTTTCCAGTGTTCTTTTTAAATATTTACACATTCTGGGAAACAAAAAGGTTTCCTATTTCTGATAATGTTACCTAACACCACTTTTCCAAGCTTTCCTGGGACAAGGTATGGGTAGGAGCACCTGCAGGAACAAGGGCAGCTAAGAACTTGCCTTTAAATCTTGTAGAGTTGCTGCATGGCTCCTTGGGCTGTGCTGAAAATAAGCTGAGCTCTGTGACACGGTAGGTGAAGGTTCCCTTGTGAAAGAGGCTCCAGTTTCTGCTTTAAATGGCCCAAGTTGTGCTGTGCATTCATTTCCTGGAGAGCTTCTTGAGACTTGAAAATGCATAATGCTTGCCCTCTGACATCACAGTATGTGAATAAATAAGCTCCAGAAAGAATGGTTTGTTTAAGCATGTTTTAGTCAAGGGAAAGACGTGTTGCTTGCAGTAACAAAAAGCAACCTTTTGAGCTACGGTGCCAGTGACATCAGAAATTACTACTCTCAAAGAACTTAACACAAACCATTTATTTCCAATGACAGCTTTGAAAAACCAGCAGCTTTTCATCAGAGAGCACTTCAACAAAGGTGACTCTGGTACTTTCACCCTCTTAAGCTTCCAAAAGCAGATGTTCATTTGCTGTTGACACACTAGTCACTATTGCTTGGCAGAGAAAGGATTGAAGCAGGAATCCCAACAAATCCTGCAAAGCCATGTTAAACACCTGTCACCAGACAAGAAACAGCTGAATTTGATTTAGAAGCAGCCACTTCAAGGCATGAGAACAAAATCTACAGCTCCACCTTTTCCCTATCTGCAGTTGGTACTGATAAAATTCATCTGCTTTATCCCAGAGTGAGATGATAGCTACTAGCTACAGCGAGCTAGGGTGGAAAGCAGGGTCAAGATCTTGCTAACAGCATGCACTGACATGAGAGCTGCTTTGGTATCCAGGGTATTTTAGCAGCAGCAGCACTTAAACAGATCTTAGAGTGTGCGTAGAGGGAAGCACTTCACCAGAGGTTAAGAGTATCATCATTTAACTTCTGGCCTGGGGTAAGGCACTTGGATGTTCATTCTAAATGTGAGGAAATTGAGTCACATTCCTCAACTAGGTTCCGAATGCTGTAAATAAGGTGTTTTAAATCAGAATGTCTGAGAGTTTCAGGCAGAAATGCCTGGGAGGAGTTAAGAATGTGAGTACCTAGCACAGACAACTTTCATCAGTGACAGTGACCAGCTGAGATCCCTACCCTTGTTTTGTGTCCTGTCAGCCTCTCATCCTCTCCTGAATAATAGCTCCTTATTTAAGTTCAAATTCTTACATATATTACAGTTGGAGCACCAGAGAAAAATCCAATACACAGGCAACATCAGCAAGCTTCAGATGCTGTGGAACCAGGGAAAACAAAAAAAAATCTTGATGAGATAGAGCTGGGATACCTCTGGCTTTATATTGGTGACCTGAGGTGTTAAAAATGCAGTCCATAATTCTACTTGTGGACTCCACCTTACTGCCCAAGAAATACCCCAAGACGACTTAAAAAGGTTACATAAAACAACTTTCACAATCTTAGAAATCTGTAACAAGGATGAATTACCTGGTTTCAGTTGTCATGTCATTCAGGTTTTGTGTATTTCTTACACAACTGCTGTCTCAGGTGTTTATGCCCTTTGCAGTATGCCACAAACTTATGGCATGAGTCTAGTGACTCTTTCATGTATCAGCTTTACATGTAGTAGCCTCTGCTTCAGAGATCAAAGAATCATAAAATCATAGAATGGTCTGGGTTGGAAGGGACCTCCAAAGGTCAACTAGTCCAACCCCTCTGCAGTAAGCAGGGGCACCCTCAAGTAGATCAGGTTGCTCAGAGCCATTCTGACCTATTGCAACATCATCATCATCATCTCAGGCAGAAGCAAGTGATTTAGTATTTCAAAGCCAGTAATAAAGGCAGGAACTCAGAAAGTGCTGACTTTGAATTTAACTACATCACCATGTTTCTTTGTCCAAGATGAAGCAGCCTGCTGATTGCAAGACACAGGTAATTTCTGTGAGTTCTCCCCAAACAGATCTGTAGAATACTCTTCAGTTGTAGTCCCATTGATTACTTTGATTTTATTGGTATTTGGTCCATCACGATTCCATTGCTGACTCTGAGTCGTTGCTGTTACTGCCAGCCGTGGAGCCGCGGGCCGCAGAGCTGGCACTAGCCACAGCAAGTCTCTCTCTGTTTCCAAAAACTTCATTCACTGCAACACAGATAAGGGATTGCTTTCATGTTACTCTCACAGAGACAAGAGTATAGATAGCATGGTGAGCACCACAGAATGGAACAGAAATCATAACCTGGTGGATTTTCAAAGCATTGCCTTTTACCTAGAGCAGGGAATTGAAGCTTACATGTCATGAACAGTCTCATGCCTATGATACTTAAATTACAAGTCTTGTTATTCTCCCCCAGAACATCTCTAGAGGTTTTCTTGTGTGTAAAGCACTGTGAAATGGATGTGTTTTGTAGACGAAAACATTAAGTGTAAATAATTTATTTCTGTGTTTAGTCTCTCTGGTTTCCACCAAGCTCTTAAAAGCTTCATGCCATTTAGCCACATGTAGCTACGACAGCTGATCAAAACAAGTCCTTTATAATGTGATACTTGATTACACCAGAAACATTAAGAAAAACATAGGCATTATACAGAACTCATGTACTGCATTTCACTACAAGAAAACAAATCGTGTGGCAAACACAGTTTTTCAATTTAGTGGGAAAAAAAAATCACATTTTTGAAGCTGAAATTGTGAACACATGCAGGCTTGGGGATTGGAAAACATTAACCTCCCAGAGCCACAACACATCACAGAATATAGAAATAAACACTGGGGGCAAGAGGAAAAGCACAAGGCTCAAAGAAATAAGAATGTTACCTGCAGAAATCTTGCTTATATCCCAAACACGCAGCCCTTCTCTCTCCCCTCCGAAGGCAAAAACAAAAGGGAAGTCAGGGCAGCAAGCTGCACAGAAGAGAACACCCTGGAAGGTGTGAGGAAAAAAAGAATTAAAATAGCCTAAAAGGAATTTGTCACCTGGAAATACTTTGACCATGCAAGTTTCAACAAATGTAAGCTGAGTTTCCTGACACTTAATTTGTAAAGACACAAAATTAGAGTAAAGAGCTGCTTAATTACAAAGAGTAAATCGCATCTTCATCTTGAACCTGGCAGACACACCTCAGAGCACCCATAGATGCACTCAGAATATTGTGTCTGATATTCAGGTCTGAGGCTCTGAAGCAGTCTGCCAAGTGCACGTTGAACACTGCAGTGTAAGGAGAATGATTTACCCAGCATACACAGATGCAGTTACTTTTTTCCTGAAAGATGTTAAGTTAGGTAAAACAAGATTTAGACAAAAAAAAGGACAAAAAAAAACATAGTTTATATATATGCCCTCTTGGAATCTAGAAATTAATATTACTCTACCATTTTCATATCCCTGGTATGGATTAAACTTGGTCTGTCCCCCAGGATATCCCAAATTTTCACGTATTTGTCAGCAGATGATGTCACGAGGCACCCTTTGACCTGGCTGCTCAGCTGTAGCCCTGAAAAATTGTTTCAAAGAGACAGATTTTGAAATGAAGTCACAAGAACAACCCAAATACTCTTCTCACACCAAGCTCTGCTCCAGCACAAAGGAGCAAACCACTAATGAAACGTTCATGCAGCCACTGCTCCTTGTAGAGAGCAAACTGACTTCACCTGAGCCGATTTTGCCTCTCATTTTAACAAACTAACAACGCAAAGATGCTGTTGCTCTGCTTCTTAAATCACATAATCTGGCTTCTCCTGGCAGTTCTCTCCATTTGCCAAAGATCATCTCTTTTGCTATTCAAGACCACATAGTATATCCATATGATTTCACTTTAGACTCCTAATCAGCTGCTTCAAGTTGTTTTTCAGAAGCTCCTACACTGATTAATTAATAATAAAGTAGCCCAAAGGAAGCAGTGTGAAAACCCTCCCATGTGCCATATTTAAATAACCTCTGGAGCCAATGACAGCATGTAAACATTGTTCATATTCCTGGATCAGATTCCATAGGCTTTTTTCTTCCTCACCCAAACAAACATGGAGAGAGTGTCCCAAGTGGATAGATCTGTTCTGATGTGCTTATTCATAGCATTCATGGAGAAAAGTTCACTTGTCAGAATGCTTTGCTTGCAGTGGTTTCTCAGCAGAGATCTGTTCCATGCACTGGCTACTCATAATTAATAGGCACAACTCTGACTGGTTAAACAAGGAATCACTATCACCTCAGTCATATCAGTTAAAGACACCTTCCAGATGTGCCTCACCACTGGGGACAAACACAACACGCACAGAACTTACCTGACACCTCTTTATCGTGAGCTTTCAGAGTGAAGAGCGGCTTATCAGAACGAGCATCCAGACAGTACACAAAGCCATCCTCTGTGCTTGCCTAAGGAAACCACAGCAGTTTAAAACCAACCAACCAGAGCCGCTCACCTAGAAAAGAGCTCCTAGGAAATAACACCACCTTCTGCTAGATCCCTAGATTTGGGACAGGCTTACACTACTTCTTGGTAGGGTGTGTACACAGGTCTGCATCCCCCAAGTCAGGCTCCACCTAGCTGGTGCCTGAGCTCTCCTACATACCTGACCTCTGCTTACATGGAAGTCTTAATCCTATAAAATTTCTGAAATTGTATTTTGAAGATGGTTGCAGCTAAGCTTGGCTCTTAAGTTAGGCAATGAAGTACAGAGCCTTTAGACTCTCGTCAGGCCAAAGTCTTTGGAGCCATCCAGTGGCTACTTAATAGCTCTGACCAAAGTCTAAAGCCATGATTATACTGAGAGAGAGCTACACTGTGAACCCAGCAGAACTGAGCAACTGATCTTGTAGGCTGTAAACAGAAAGTAACAGAGAATCAGACAGATGTTGAGACAAAAGACATTTGTTTCTAAAATTATGATATAAATTTTATTATAAAAATCTCAACAAAAGTGAGGTATTTTCACTCTGTACCAGCTGGGAGGGCAGTGCTCTCTAGTGCTGATTTGAAACACTGAACTAATAACTCTAACGTTCTCTGACTCACTGTGAGGGTGGTGATGTCACCAGAGAAGCTGTGAGGCTCCCATCACTGGAAGTGTTCATGAGCAGGTTGGATGGGGCTTTGAACAACCTGATCTAGTGGAAGGTGTCCCTGTCTGTGGCACAGGAGGTTGGAACTAAACCATCTTTATAAGGGTCCCTTCCAACTGAAACCATTCTCTGAGTCTTTGATTTAGGATCTTACTTCTAATTAGCTACTTCTCAGCCTCAGTTGCCTCCTTACATGAAATACAACAGCAACTGTGCAAAGGAAGACACATCCCTGCCACGGAGCACTGTAACAACACAGCAAAGATCTCTGGAATGAAACAGCACCAGCATCAATTGCTTTTCCACTGTTGTGATTAAGATATCAAATAAGTCTGAAAGCCTACCTAAAACCATCCTACTACACACTGCTTTTTTAAAGTAAGCAACACCAGCAGCCCAACTGTCCATCAGCACTACTCTATGAATGAGAAGCAATAAAAGCACAAAACTACCTGCTGAACTGTGATGGTTGGAGTGTTCCCCACCCCCCCACACTTTGGAAATGACCCACACTAGACTCAGCCAGCTCTAGAAATTGAATGAAGCTTATTATTTACAGCTTAGCACAATATACAAGCAGATATTTACAGTATATACAGAAATATATAAGGTAAAAGGTAATACAGAATCACAACTCCCCTCCCAGAAACCTGAGTCCCCAGGAGGGGCTCCCAACTGCCCCTTCACCTTCCCCCTGCCCCTCTCAACCTTACCCCAGTCCCAAGGAAGAATGGAGGTTCAGCCAGGGGGTTAGGAAGCAAAGTAGATTAGTCAAAAAAAATAGAGGTTGAGGTTAGAGAGAGATGCAGCTCAGAGCTCCCCAGCAGGAGAAGAGAGTTATCTATGTTTGGATTCTTGTTCTTATACATCTCAGCAAGCCTATGAGTGAAGTAGACATCGCCATTGTTTTCCTTCCACAGCCTGTAATCTAATCCTTCTCACCAAAACATTCTAGCCGGCTTCAAACTAGCACATAAATGAAATGTCAACACCCCAAGAACAGAAGAGCATGTACTCACCAAGAAATGACAAGGTGAAAAATGGTTCCAAGTCACTCTTTCAACCTGACCACTGAACCGCCATATTCGATGGTTATCCTGTGGGCTTCTGCAGTCATACAGCACAGCTGATCTAAGGGAGAAAAGAGACAGGAAATTAAAAACAAACAACACCACAAAAAAAAAAACACCAAAAACCCAACCAAAACCCAAACCAAGAAACAGAAAGAACACTTTATGAAGTTTGTTTTGCCACTGGCATTTACAGAAGGTCCATGTAAAGAACAATTCAAAAATGAAAATAGAAAGAACTTCACTAATTAGGTCTTCCAGCTCAGTAACAGATGAGAAATTCTCAGATAAGCATAAGCATTTCCCATATGCTTCCAAGTTTCATCTTGTTACAAACACCCATTCTATTGAAATTAAAGAAAGACAGCTTCAATTTACTCAATACTGAAGATATTTATCTAATGTGAGATCATAATTATGCAAATATATCACTTAATTACGATCAGACATGAGTAAAGTGATGACTGTTCCAAAAGTAATGTATGAAGAAATCAGTTTGTGACACATACATAAACATTTCCAAATATGCTTTAAGAAAAAGCTGGAGATGAGTAGGTTCAGACTGGATGGGAGGAGGAAGTTGTTCACCATGAGAGTGGTGAGAGCCTGGAATGGGTTGCCCAGGGAGGTGGTTGAGGCCCCATCCCTGGAGGTGTTTAAGGCCAAGCTGGCTGAGGCTCTGGCCAGCCTGATCTAGGGTAGGGTGTCCCTGGCCATGGCAGGGGGGTTGGAACTAGATGATCTTTGTGGTCTCTCCCAACCCCGTCTGATTCTGTGATTCTATGATTCTATTAAAAAACCCAAACTCTTTGTAAGTGCCTAGGAAAATGCTACTCCAAAAAGGAGAAAAAGCAGATGAGAGTTACTGGGCCCTCTGGGATTCTTTGCAGGCTTGTGCTCAACCCAGTGGCAACAGAATCTGTCCCAGCCCAAAAAACTCCCAGATGCAATGCAAGAAAGAAGGATGACATCACTGCCACAATGTCTCACTGCAATCAACATCCACAGTGTAACCCACTCCCACTCTATCCTACAATTAAAGCCAAAGAAAGATGATCTAGATGACTCAGTTCTTTTACTGGGCATCTTACACCAGCAGCTTTAGTGCATGTGCAATTTTTAATGGTCTAATTTCTAGCTTATGGAGGCATCTGCCAAGAGTCACTGAATAGCCTGTGGTTCCATAAGGCTTTACAGGAAGAATCCACAAAGGCAGGCTGTGAGTTTACAGATGTTGCACTGGTTTATAGGTGTCCATGGTATTAAAGGGCTCAAGCAGCTGCCTCAGTGTTTGGATTTTTTCCTTCATTTTACTGAAGGAAGTCAAGAGGGACTAAAGTGAACAGAAGCAGGTTCTTAATAACAATAAAAGCTTTTTTTTTCTCCAATACTTTCACTTATGCAGATGTAGAAAAGCCTAATGGAAGCTAGAGAAACAAAAAAGGCCTGGCTCAAGATTGACAATTCTATAAATATTTTAACACACAAGGTCAAAGTCTTGGAAGTAGAATACTAATTAAAAAAAAAACTAAGAAAATCATGATTACAGAACAAAATTATGAAGTTACCCCTATGAGATAGGAGAACAGAAGGGTTTTTGGCTGGCAGGGTTTGTAAGAACTGGCAGTTACAGAATCAGTCCAAGTGTGCAGACACAAACCATTTCACAGCATCTCCAGGTCACAATCACAGGAGATGACCTGATCCAGAAAATGTCACAAGGTCAAAGAAGAAATAAGCTCAGTTTGGAGCAGACACCTGGCAGAGAAAATGTCAGTCCAGATGGTTAGAGCTCTGGCTAGTCCTGAGAAATTGGTAAGGAAAACACTATTTTGGCCACATACAAACCTGACTACCTTGATGGAAAAAAAAAAAACAACAAAAAAAACCCAAACCATTATCCAAATTTGGCACAGTTAGACACAAATAAAGAAGAAAAGATGAGGTAATATGGGATTAATTGAAGACTAATACCCTCCCTGTGTGCAACAGCTGAAAATATTACCATGACATACCTATCATAAGATCCAGAAATGAGGGTCTGAGTTTCAAATGGATGAAACTGCAGTGTCTGGACCTAGATAACAGAAGATTTTATTGTTTCAGATAAGCATTGAGACAAAAGGCACACATACACAAACTCTCTGGGAACAAAGAGAGCACACTCCCTCCTCCTCAAAGCCACCACATTTCCCCCCAAGCCCTCTCCTATTAAGCTTGTTGCTACTCAGATTTCTCATAAAACAGTGCAAGAAATTTTGATTTCAAACACCCCTACCCACTGGAAACATGATCTTTTCCAATATAATCTAACTGAATAGAACCACATGTCCCCTTTCTGCCCTAGATACTACAAAAATAATCTGAAGGGGGTAAAAGAATAGCTGCTTCCAGGAGAAAAATGCAGATGTTAGCAAAAAATAAACATCAGTCAAGGGCAGTGACTCTGTTAACAGCAAAATAATGTTACAGCTATTAGTAACTATAGTTTTAATTCATTTTTCAAATATCCATCACTGCAGCTTTTTAGTATCATTTATTTCTTACCTAGAACAAACAGTAAGTGATACTCAAGCTACAGAGTTTGACCTGTGCTCACAGATCTGTTTCTGGTAGCTTATACCAGCAGTATTAGATTCCCACCTATCAGGGCTTTCACACAAAAGGCACTGCACAAACTGCTGTGATTTTTTTGGCAAAGTTTCTAAAGGATAAGTTAAATAACATTTTTAAAACGTTGTATTTATTGCAGTGTTGTTTGCAAAGCAACTAATTCATCAATTAAAAGAATTCTGCAGTTACTGGAGATAAAATCACAGGACTGTTGTTCCAAGGCTTCACTACTAAACAGCAAATGAAAAACTGCAGTTATTTTTCATCTGTACTTTACAGCAGAACAAATGCCCCAAGTATTACAAACCTTGTCTGTGTGTAGCATCAGGCTGGCTGCTGGCTTACCCACAGACATGTCCCACAAAATCACAGTATTGTCAGCAGATGCACTTGCTAAAACGTTCCTGGTCATGAATAGAAAAAAAAGAAAAGAAGTTTTTAAAGTCTTTATATAAACAAATATGCAGAATACATTCAGAGCCTGATTCTCAGATCAACACCACTCTGGTCTATTGACTGTATCTCTAAAGCCTGAAGGTAATTCTAAGTTACAAGACTGCAAACAGAAAATACTTCTAAATAACAACACTGACAGGGTTTTGTTTTTAACCCCCTGATACCACTTAAAAGTATCAGTTACTGGAAGATTTCTCAAAGAAAATGATGCAAAAAAGGCTTTTAAGCACTTTCCTTCCTTTAATGTTAAGTTCTTCACAGAGAGAGTGATTTGCCATTGGAATGGGCTGCCCAGGGAGGTGGTGGAGTCACTGTCTCTGGTGGTGTTCAAGCAAAGACTGGATGAGGCACTTAGTGCCATGGTCTAGTTGACTGGATAGGGCTGGGGAATAGGTTGGAGTGGATGATTTTGGAGGTCTCTTCCAACCTGGCTGACTCTATAGCTCTATGCAACACAGTTCTGTTTGCATATATGGAGAGCCAAGAGCCAGACAAACCTGTTTTTAAAACACTTTGCTCTCTTAATATCTGAGTGTTTATGTAACTGCTGAAGACCCAACACTGTGTATCCCTATGGAATGCTGAAAGGAACCACTAGCACTGTAGTTTACAGGCCCCAGGTTTCAACTTCATTTTGATCAACTGTCCTAAGAGCAATAAACACACAGTTTAGAGGTTAAATCAGAACCCCCCCAAAACATTCCCAAAGGCCTGTCAGACATGCAGTACAATCAATATCACTGCTCCACTGCTCTTAAAACCAGACTTATTACTTCAACATGTTGCTTCTGATTGAAACTGCTTTCCCCTTACCTTTTTCTTTTTATATTAACCAAGTGTTTCTGACTGAAAGAGCTGACATTCTCCTGGAAACACATTCTCCCAAACAATGTCATGAAGGAAAGTTAAGAAAATGCATAGTGAAGGCTATGAGAACATTTTACAGTAACACCATTATGACCTACAGGCAGGAAGTTATTTATGGAGAGCTGTCACAGCATGTCTTGCTTAAAAGAACCCCAATCAAACAACAACAAAACATTTAAACATAAGCTGCTCTGAGGATTTCCTTCTTTTGCCCCTAAGCTTCCCAGTTCAAGGCTACTTTTATTTCCTGGAAGATCAACCAGTATCAGTAAGCTCGTAACTCAGACATCACAGAATTATGCATTCCAGACACTTAACTCCTGTAGGCATAATTTCTGTGACTTGTCTCTACAGTATCACCAGATAACCATTTCTAGGTATGCAAAAGCTACTCTTTTTTTAAGACTGATGGAATGGTCACTGGCACTCTGTTCATATGTCACAGGATCACAGCATGTTAGAGGTTGGAATGGACCCAAGGAGACCATTGAGTCCAACCTCTCTGCCAGAGCAGGACCACACAATCTAGCTCAGGTCACAGACGAATGCATCCAGATAGGCCTTGAAAGTCTCCAGAGAAGGAGGTTCCACAACCTCTCTGGGAAGCCTATTCCAGTGCTCTGGCACCCTTACAGTAAAGAAGTTCCCCCTTGTGTTGAGGTGGAACCTCTTGTGCTGCAGCTTGTACCCATTGTTCCTTGTCCTACCACAGGGAGCAAGTGAGCAGAGCCTGTCCCTGCCCTCCTGACACTCAGCCCTCAGATATAATTTATAATATATGTGTTTAAGAACACACAGCCCACTGTAAATTAAAGAGGGCCATTAAAGTACATTTACTGCATGTCTGTGTGGGTGCTTTCTCAGCACCTAGACAACAAAGCATTACAAATGAAGGCTTATACCTGCTCATCAGGAGTATGCAGAGGTGACCCATGTACTTTCACAGACATTTACATTTGCAGGAAAAGAAAAGTACAGATCAGTCTGTGTCTGACTGGAAGAGTTTCAAGGCTCATGCTCAAGATCCTCTGACACCTGAACTGTTAACAACCACCTAAGCAATAAAACCCAGCAGTATCTTTAATTTGAACAGCACATTCTCTTTGACCTCTCCCCCAAGATGGGCAAGCTTTGTATTGCCTCAACAGCAGCACTTTGTTACTAGTACACTCAGGCAACAGCAAGTCCTCTCCAATGACCCAAAGGTCAGAGGCATTTCTACACATGTGCTATGAGGACTCATCCATTCTCCTTGC
This sequence comes from Pogoniulus pusillus, assembly GCF_015220805.1. NCBI lineage: Eukaryota > Metazoa > Chordata > Aves > Piciformes > Lybiidae > Pogoniulus > Pogoniulus pusillus. The sequence goes on from NC_087278.1 coordinate 11,851,804, forward strand.
TGTTCACAGATCTGGGGCAAAAGCCATAGGGAAAAAAATAGCACAGCAAGGACTTCCTTCTAGAAATCTAATTCTGTCTGTTGAAATGGTGCTTCAGGTCCCTGGTAGACTGGCACAGATCAGGGCAGCCCTTTGCATCTCCAATTTGTGCATCTGAGTTCAATGTAGCAACTTCATCAAGTACCTTAGACCTACCTTAGCCCTGCCCTCATCTGGACAACCTGCAAATAAAAAGTGATAAGCAATATCTGGCTTTGGAAAAAAAAAAAAATAACCAAGACTAACAGTTAAAAAAACAAAAAAGGAGGGTTAATTTGAGAATTGCTTCATTCCAGCACTGCTTTCAAATCCAGTGTTCCACCACATAAAGATTTTGTGAGAAAAATGTATGCCTAATTAAGGATGCAAATTTGTAACATCCACTGTGATTCATGTATTCTTTTACCTGCTTTGCTTGTTCCACGAAAGATCAAGTACAGCATCAGTATGTCCTTTTAGGGTGCCCTCTGAAGATAAACTCTGTGTGTGCAGACACAACATAAACAGGCTTTAAAATTACAGCTCCAATGGAAATCAAGCATTACAAGACACCCATATGAATTCCTAATGCCTTCACAAACTTCATGCTTTTAATTATTCTCACTTGCTTCCTCAAGGCTTCTGACAGAACTGTCTTTGCAGCTCTTGCACCTCACCTCCTGCCCCAGGTCTTAGACTGCTTTATTCGGAGCTGGTGGCCTTACAGAACTGGGTTACTACCTTGACAGCCAAGGTGCAGCTTCTTCAGCTCTTTCTAAACACTCTCAGCAATTTCCTCTCTCTCTCAACTCCCAACTAACTAAGCTTTAGGGCTTTGTAACTGCCAGCTCCCACAAATTCTAATTTAAAAGGTTCAGCAACTGGAAACCATTCACAAGCCCACCTCATCCTTCTAAGGAAATCTTCAAAATCACAGTGGTTCTTCAGCTAACACTGCAGTGCTCCTTCATTTGGCAAGCCAAGATTAGCTAGACACCCAGCATTCACCTTCCCTATTTACTCTAGGAAGTCTTTTAGCACTTCCTGAAGTTGTGATGTTATCTTTTATACTTTACATCCCAAAGAATTTGGACAAATTATAACACCACATTCAGGTACCCACAGCGAGGGTCAGATTCAGCTCACATAACTTTGCAACCAATCTGAACCTCAGACTTCCTTTTTGGTAGTTAAGACTTTTGTTCTGCAGTCCCCTAAAAGAAACTCAGCAATTCTCTGACTTCACCTTAGGCAATCTTGATGACTAGCTTAAGATACACTTACATTTTATATAGCTAAAGCTAACAGAGGTGAAACCTGAGTAACTGTATTTTATTGCTGCCAACTTTGTCCCTTGTTGCTCAGTGCCTTTTCAACTCTGAGTGACTGGAAAACACCAATCCTCACCTACTGCACACAACCATGCTACTATCTTCTGTAACCTGTCAAAACACCATCTTTTAACCTGACAGAATCCAACCAGATTATCTGGGATTTCCCTTTGTAGGAAAAAAGAGTAGTAACACTACACTTACTCTATCTTTCCAACTAGATAAGCCAATTTGCAATACTTACTTTCTTTCCTTTCTTCTTTGCCTTTTTGTCTTTCTTGCTTCCAAGAGAAAAGACTGGCTCTAAGGATTCTACGACATCAAGGTCCCAAACGTCAATAACTGGTGTCATGTTACCCACCGCAACGTAATTTCCTACAAGCAGAAACCCAAATGCAACCACATTAAAGTGACAAAAGAATATATTTGGTAATTCAGCTCTTGCTTATTTCTTTGATTAAGTAAAACTTATACTGAAGTCCCAGAATCTTCTGTTTGAGATCTGATGTTTCTAACTGACAAGGAGCAACTGTAAAATATCAGCTGACAGAAGATGTTGCCAGAAAACCACTTTCTTGCTCTCCAATACTTCTTCAGTACCAGTAACTGTTCAAAGAAGCTGTATAAAATTGCATGTTTTGTTTGGGTTTTTTAAGGGAAAAAAATTATTTATGCTATGGTTAAAAAAAATCTGTTCACCACAGAAAAATGGCTACTAAATACAGAAATAGATATACTTTGTTCCATGTTTTACAGTTAATCAACTGCATTGGCCAAAAGGAGTTTGAACAAAAGCAACCTTTTATTTGCAAATGGAAAATACAGCAGATTAGAGAAGAGCTTGCTCTGGTTTGTTAACTGGAAATAACTGAACTCTGTGTAATAAAGCCAGTGTTTTAGTCAAATCACTTGGTATGGCCTCATCAATAAGATGACTATTACCAAACCATAAAAAACTAATATTAAGGGTTTTTTTCATCTTAATATCTTGGTTTAAGTTCTGTTTGTGACACTGGAGGAAAATATTTAGTGAAAACATTACATTTATACACTTTTCAAGGAAAAAACTATTTAACTGGACATTTCCTTTGTAATTTACCTTGTGATTCATCAGGACTGGGATCAAAATTCAACCACTCCAGACTTAGAGGATAAGCAGGCAAGATAATGTCATGATGTACATAAAATGAGTCTTCTTCATGGTTATATACTGAAAAAGAATTAAAGATTCACAAAACATCAGTGAAGAGTGAAAGTAACTATAAACACTCCACTTCTACAAAGGGCAAATGTGGTAAACACTGAATTGTCAAGGAGATACAGGAAGTAAATTTGCAGTGTGTTCAAAGTTTCAGTATAAAGGCCAGAGCCTCTAAGTACTAATGTTATGCAACAAACAACATTCTCCTGTGTACTGTATGAACTGACAAGTTCAGCACAGCTCACACACCTTATTCCTAGCATTATACACTACTTTGCTTGTAAGATCACTTCAAAAGAGATGCTTTGTAATCCACTACTGTCTACACCAGAATATCATCACAAAAGAGAGAAAGAAAATAAACACATCCAGATTAAATCAAAGAGGAAATGGACTAAAACATAAACAGTTTTCAGATTAGAGGAAGTTGAAGAAGGTCAGTAGAAGCTTCCTTCAGCAGGTTGTAACAGATACAGAGAGAGTTTTGGTAGAGCAACCAGCTATACAACACAGCATTCCATTTAGACATATATTTCCCTCCTTATAATAATTTACTAACTGGACAGCAGAAAAAGCCCATTAATGGGAATGTTCAGATACTAACTAAAGTTTTCAGTTAACTAAGTAGTCTTGGTAGTCAATTAAGAAAGGGCTATCCAATGTTACTAACTGCAGAAGCCTGTACTACTGTTTTATTAGGTCTTATTGGGAAAACACCTCCTGACTCAGAAAATGCCAGATGCTGCTATTTGAAGAGATGCTTTCAAATACTTTGGTCTTGTTGTTTTCTTAAAACAAAACACTTTGCTAGCAGAAACATGCACCACAGCAGAAGTAGCCAAGAACATTCCCCTAAAGAAGCACCATAAGAAAATATGGCAGCTTCAGCATACTCAGCAGCAGTCCCTGCTGCAACGGAAGAAGCCTTCACATGGTAAAACTAAAGCCACCACCAGAACAAGTGGCAGTCAGATCTTACTAAGCACCATCTCTTCTAAAACTGATAGAAGTGCCAATTCTTCTGCTCCTAGCAGTAGAAAGCACATTTAAAGAAGCAGGAGAAAGCTGAAGGAAAAAACAAACTCAAACCAACAAACCTCTAGAGGAAGCTTACATGATATGAAAAGCAAGACTCTTTGGAAATATTGTTTTGTGTTCAGAGAATGAAAATGCCATTGTTCAGAGAATGAAAATGCCAGAGTGCTTTCTAAGTGTCATTAGAAATCAAACAAAGAAATGCTGTGCATCCTGGAAAATAAGCACACTATCCCCTAAATAACAGTAACTCCGTGTGATGTACTGCAGCTCTGGTAAGTGGCTAAAGCGTTGTCACATAGGAAAGAGAACAAAACCTGAAATAGGGCAAATGGGGAGAAAAAACCCTTCCAAACCCCCTTCTACACAGATGTATGGAACACATTGTAGGCAAGGCACATTCCCTATATTCAGCATAAGAAACAAATCCTGTGTTACTTACCATGGACCTCCAAACTACAGTAATCCTTATCAACTCTGCCGCAAAGGACAAGATTGTCACTGGGCTTAATCAAAAAGTCCTCCTGTTCATATTGATCCTGAACAGCAAAAAGGAGAGTAGATGCCAGATGTTAAGCAAAGCACATAAACCCACAAAACTACACATTCTAAAGGTTGAATCAGTAATAATTTTTATCATAACTGAAAAGAAAACCTAACACCCTGATGCCCATCTGCCTGAAGATATCTTAGAGTGATAAACAGAGAAAGGCAGATCAAATCATGGAGAGACTGAATAGTTATTATACAGACTGACAGACTGTTTAGTGGATCTAGGTGGGTTTAGAGAGACCATTTAACTACCAAATATTAAACTGTATTTTGAGGCCACCAAGATGCAGCTGAAAAGAAAATCACCACCAGAAGCCCACATATACAGCTCATTTCCCTTGCGCTCTCATGCCTTGAGCATTTACACAGCGTAACAACGTTTTACACAGTAAGCACTCTGCAACTGCTCCTCACATCCAGGAAGCAATTCCAAGAGCATTAAAGCACTGTCTACTTTCTGGAAAATATTTTCAGCAAACTACTGCCTGCAGCTAGGCAGAAGAGCTGTGCCAGAACAGATTCTAATTTCCATTGTTACTGAGCAACGGCAGGCAGTTGGGGACTTTATCTTAGTGGACAACTATGAACTGTACATAAAAGCCAATAGCCTCAGAGAGCGCCATCCTTCTTCAGACTTCTTGCAAGTGTTGTATTTCTTTCTTTATTCACTTCAAGCATATTTTCACTATTTGAATTCCATCTAGTATGGCAATTCTTTGAACTAATCAATGTTACACAACGCATAGTCTTCAACAGTAAGAATAGTAAATACCAGAAGACGACATAAGACACACGCTAAAGGACTAAACCAGATTCTACTTCAGAATCTGTGGAAAGGACTTGATTGTAGGAATAAAAGCCTGAGGAAAAGGTGTTCACTTTTTCACTGTCTGGAAGAAAGTTAGCTTTTCTGACAGAAAATAAATGCAGCTCATATTCTCTCCAAATTCCCATGTGAATACCTCTTTGACTATAAAATTAATTTTTAAAGCATTTCTGTCCTCTACTGGTACACAGGAGCAAGAAATATCATCAACCAGTCAGTGGAACACAGAGAAACCACACAGTACCCTAAATTGCACAGAGCAATTGAAATTGTTTTAAAGGTAAGACATATGGCTTCCTCCTTGAGTTTTGTTACAGCATGTGAAGTCACCACGACAAAGCCTTGACACAGATCATACACATCTGGCAACATTCCCTGACGTGCAAACTAAATGTTCTAGTAGAAACCTGCAGCTACTCTTCTTTCAATCTCACTAGCTTTGTAAAGAATCCAAAATGTTATAGAAAGGACACTGAGAAATCTCAGAATTTTTATGTTTTGAAGAGGTCTCAAAAATTCACCTGCTCCATCATCCTGCCCCAGATGATCGCAGTCTCTCCTGGCTGCTCTCCAGATTAAGTAATCTCTTATGATGAAACCTCATCTTGTAGCTTGTTTCTGGAATCTCTCTATGTAAATTAAATCAGTCACAAGTTGCAGTCTATCCATCTGAACTAAAGGATGGGATATTCTCTGGAATATCTCCCTATCTTTTCTAAGGAGGCACCCAATATTCTAGCCAGTACTGCTGACACAGTTAAGTTCATGTCAGACTGCAGGCAGAGACTTCTTTGCCCCCCGCAGAGCTCTTACAAAGCCTGTTCCTGTAAAGATATTCCCCACCTGATACTTGATAGAAACTGATACAGGCAGAAGCAGTCATTTACACCACATGCTGTACATATATGCTAAACAGGGACATATTTCTTCATCCCATATCCCTAATTTGACAGGTAGCTTGAGTTCATCAGTGTTCTAATTTGGCTTGTCAGTGGCCTGAGGTTTATTATTTCTCCAAGTATTATTTGTGTCCTACTAGGTAGGTGACAAATCACTCCACATACAGAAGCACATGACTTCTTAAGTCATTTCACCTTAACAGCTGACTTACATGTGAAAAGCACATATAGAGGGGACTGTACAAAGCCGCCACGAGAGTTTCCTCTGATCAAAAGTCTGGCAAAGCTCTGGAAAAGGCCTGTAAGTACTTACAGCACCTAAGGCAGTATGGAAAGCATAACTGTTTTATAAGTTTATGTAGTTTAAAATGCTTAGCATTTTTATAGTACTTACAGTGGTTTTCAGAGTGATGTATGGATCATCCTCATTACTCCCATATACTGCCAGAGCAGCCAAAGAGTCTCCCAGTTTTAGATCACCTAGATGGGAATTTCAGAACATTTTTATACCTGTTAATGACAGCTGACATTAGAAACTCCTGTACCAATACCTGTATTACCTGAATTGCAACATAGAAGGTGCAAACTCCAAGTTGCAAACACAAGAACCCAAATAAGAATCACAGAATCAATCAGGTTGGAAGAGACCTCCAAGATCATCCAGTCCAACCTATCCCCCAGCCCTATCCAATCAACTAGACCATGGCACTAAGCTAAACTCCTTTGTGCTTTCTGGGACTTCTGCTGCTCTACTCCAGCACTACTGCAGGGGGAGTGACAATCTTGCCTACATACTCCCGGTTCTAGTGTTAGTGAGGGGGACACCAAATTGTTTCACCGACCAAATGACTTCCCCCAAGTGAGACAAGCAAGTAATTAAAACTGTGAAGTTGTAGCATTTAAAACATAGCACTGTGTAGTTTTAGGATACCTTAGCATCCAAAGTAAAGTGAGAAGTGCAAAGGTTCTTCACTCACACTGCCTACCTGTTATTTAATTTTTTCTTACCTGTGCATTCCTCTTCATCGTAGTTTTCCAAATCATATTCATCGAGTTCATGATCAGGCTGGCCCTCATTTTTATGAGAAGACTTAGCTGTGCCAGGGATGGCTTCATTTGTGCCACATGCCACCTGGCCTTCATTACTACCATCATCATCATCCCTGCTTAAAGAAACACATTGCTGAGAAACTGTGATAGAACACTTTCAGGTAATTGCTTGGGGGCTGCTACCAGCACTTCAGCACACAATCCATGCTGGCCACATGGGTTTCATATTTTTTGCCAATAACCTGGAAGTCCATTCACTCCTTTCCTATCTTTTCTCTAAATACAAGGCACCATTATTCTTAGGCTTCCAGAGAAATATCTTCCTCGAAAGCTTTCAAGACAAAAAGTGGTACAAACTGCTCAAGAGAGCTAAATTGTGTATCTAAATCCCTCTTCTCTTATCCTTCTCTGTGTGGCTACAACACTCTCACCCTCACTTCTGTGTATGTGCCCATTCCTTCTTTTTTTGCCATCTACAAGCCCTGTCATGTATGATGAAACTTGCATTTCTTCAATACTTTAAAGACCTCATTTCTCATACTTTCCATACTTACATTAGAAGAAAAAAACAACAACATAAAAATCATTAGGTATTATGGAATACTCCCTTTTTTTCTAGACTTGTTTTCTAAATCCTATGCACCTGTAATTCTTTTTGTAAGCTTATTTACCTTTTTACTAAAAGCAAAGAATCAAAACTTAACAGAACTACACAACTAAGGACTCTGAATGCTGAATGGAGACTTGTGATATCTTCACTTTCCTACCTGAATCATAAGTCATGTTGTGCCTTTTTTGCCAAAGCATAAATACCAAATCATTCTGAGTTCTGCTATGGCCTCCAGACTAATTTAGATTGTAATGCCTCACCCTTAGCATCCACTTTTTCACTCCGGGGGACTTCCACCTTGCTTTGTCACATCTCCAAAGTACCCATGGTTACAAACCCAGCTTCTCTCCAAACAAGAAGAGCAATTCCACAGAGGACCATGCCCAAACATGTCCCTGTGGACTTCACCCGAAACGTTCAGCTTTTCAGAGGACATTTGGTTTACAGCTGAGGAACCGCATGGGAAGATAACCCATGTCATCGCACTCACTAAGAAGGCAGGATATACTCCATCCAACTTTCCTCCCTTCACTCTCTGGAGAAACGACCCTCCCGGGCCGTCAGGCTCAGCTGACACAGTCGTTCCAGCTGAGCCTCGTGCCATTTGGTGCCGATCTCCATTGCTGCTCCCCAGGCCAAGCCTTCAGCGAGCTCCACTCGACTGTGAGGTGAGCCGGTGCCCCAGCAGACCCGGGGCGCCTGCTCCCCTCCACAACTTTTGTCAGTGGCGAGGCCCGGGAGATTCCAGCCCCGTTTCCAGCAGGGCCCAGGAAACGCAACGCGACGCGACACGACACGACACGACACGACCTGTCCGCAGCCCGACCACGCCCGGCTCGCTCCCTCAGCTCACCCCTGCCTGTCCTGGGCCTCCCCGATGAGACGATTCAGCTCCTCTTCGCTGAGCTGCACCTGCGGGAGGGCACAAACAGGGGTGAGAGTGGGCAGCGGGTGGAAGGGGTCCCTCGGCCCGGCCTTGGGGACCCTCCCTCACCTTGTCCGGCGTTTCCTTGGCGACGCCGCAGCGCACCCAGGCGGCGCACGTCACCGGGCAGCTCATGGCGGCGGCGGTGGCGGCACGGAGCGGCGCGGCGGCAGCACGTGCGGGCGGCGCCGGCGCACACCGAGTGACGCACAGCAGCGTACGCGGTCTGGAACGAAGAGACCACGGAAGGGGAGGGAATATTCTTGTGCCGTCATCTTTGAGCGCCGGGAAATGACGCCAGATCGTGGGGCGGGGCCACAAAGGAAGGGGCGGGGCCACACGGGAAGGGGCGGGGCCACACGGGAAGGGGCGGGTGTCTCCCAGCGGGGCGGGGCCACACGGGAAGGGGCGGGGCCACATGGGAAGGGGCGGGTGTCTCAGCGGGGCGGGGCCACACGGGAAGGGGCGGGTGTCTCTCAGCGGGGCGGGGCCAGGGCGCTGGGCGCGGCAGGGGCCGAGCCTGCGCGGCCGCTCAGGAGTGCGGGGGCTGGGCAGCAGCGGTTGTGCCCGAGGGTCTCCGTCCGTGGTCTGCGCTGGTTGTTGCCGGCTTGATTTTTTCTTTTGCCGGCAGCAGCAGTTGCTCTGGTTTTCATTACATTAGCTGCAGGGGCGCGCTTAGTTGGTACTCTTAGTTAGCCTAGCCTGTTATGCTAGGAGTCATAGAACTGTTTTGGTCGGAAGAACCTTTTAAGACCTCCAGGTTGAACTGTCAACCCAGCGCTGCCAGGTCATCGTTACACGTGTCCCTCAGTACCACATCTGGTCTCTTCTCACAGATAATTTGAGACAGAACAAGGAGGGATGGCCTCAAGCTGTGGCTGAGTAGACTTAGATTGGACATTAGGAAAAAGTGTTTCAGAGAGTGGTCAGGCACTTGGCGTGAGCTGCCCAGGGAGGTGCTTGAGCCACCCACCCTGGGTGTGTTTAAGGATCGTTTGGATAATATTAAAGGATATGGTTTAAGGTGAATCTTGTAGAGTAGGGTTATAGATTGGACTTGGTGATCCTGAAGGTCTTTTCCAACCTGGATGTTTCTGTGATCTATGCATCTTTTAAATGTCTCCAGGGATGGCATCTTAACTTCCCTGGGCAGCCTGTTCCAGTGTTTGATAACTGTTTGGGAGAAGAAATGTTTCCTATAACCTAATCTAGACCTCGTTTGGTGCAACTTAAGTCTGTTTTCCCTGGTCCTGTTGCCTGTTAGTTGAGAGAAGAAAATTACACCTGCCTCGCTGCGACTTCTTTTCAGGTAGTTGTAGAGAGCAACAAGGTCTCCCCTGAGTCTCCTTTAGTTCAGGCTAAACAACCCCCTCTAGACTCAGCTGCTCCTCATAAGCTTTGTGCTCTAAGCCCTCCACTTGGTAGCTCTACCATCTTTAGCTGAGGCTGGGACCAGCTCCCAAGACCCATTTAATACCAGAAACTAGCACTCTGCCATGTACTAGGTCCTTCTGGGTGCTCAGACGAAGAAGCATGCAGCCTCATCTCCACACACTTTAAATCCTCTGCTTCCTGCACTGGATCATGACTTCCCCTGTTTTCAGGGAGAGACCTGTCCTGATGACATTTGCTTCCATTTTGATTCTGAAATATCCCAGCAGAAATCCACCAAAATTAAAGGTTTGGAAAAACCTTTTTGTTACCAATCCCTTAACATTTAGCCAATGAATAGAGTCAATGGTTAGAGGGAGTTGTGAAGGCCTGGCATCATCCTGCTTTTTATCCTCCCAAATGTCAGCATCCCATGCTAGCTAACTCACTAAATCAGGGAAAACAGACACAATGTCAGCTGGTGTATACAGGAAGGTAGCCCCTAGCTAGCACGCAGAATTCACTACTGTTTCCATCACTGAAATCTTAATTCAGCAGACAACTGAAAATTACATGGCTGTGGAGCTGAGGTTAGGGGAAGGAGCATTTCTCATGGTAAAGCTCATGCACTTGGCAGCTGAACTTCAGCTGGGCAACTAGACTGATGACATTATTTCATCCACATGTCACCAAACAGCACCACTGTGGCATTTTCCTTGTTTGTGTCCTGATTCTTCTGTGGTTCTGGCATGAGAGAGAAATAAATATCTCTGAAAATATTACTCCCCCTTCACTAGCCTGCTCACTTCACCCACTGGCTGTCTTAATGTAGAGACAAACCAACCCGTGCAAACACGTATTTCTAGTTACTGCTGCCAGTACCCTGTAGCACAGACATCCTAGTTCTACCTGGGGTCTAGATAATTACCAGTCTTGCATAGTGATATCTTTGCCTTTTTGCTTTGCTGGTCACCTTCTCTTGCAGCACAGAAGGAATACTTCTTGTCCTCCCACACACAAGTTGGCTACAGTTTGACTGTCACTCTTGCTCCAGATTCTGAGGGAAGTTGTGTGAGAGCAGATGCGATCCCCAAAGGATAGCCAGAGGGAAGAGTTATGCAGCAAAGAAGAAGAAAGCAAGGTTACTTTCCAGTGACTGTTGTTCCTGCATTTGGTTTTGGTTTGGTTGTGGGGGGGGGAAGGTGTATGTGTGTGTAGGTTTGTTTGGGATCTTTTCTTTTCTTTTCTTTTCTTTTCTTTTCTTTTCTTTTCTTTTCTTTTCTTTTCTTTTCTTTTCTTTTCTTTTCTTTTCTTTTCTTTTCTTTTCTTTTCTTTTCTTTTCTTTTCTTTTCTTTTCTTTTCTTTTCTTTTCTTTTCTCTTCTCTTCTTTTCTTTTCTTTTCTTTTCTTTTCTCTTCTTTTCTCTTCTTTTCTTTTCTTTTCTTTTCCCTTCTCTTCTTTTCTTTTCTCTTCTTTTCTTTTCCCTTCTCTTCTCTTCTCTTCTTTTCTTTTCCCTTCTCTTCTGTTCTTTTCTCTTCTTTTGTTTTCCCTTCTCTTCTCTTCTTTTCTCTTCTTTTCTTTTCCCTTCTCTTCTTTTCCCTTCTCTTCTTTTCCCTTCTCTTCTTTTCCCTTCTCTTCTTTTCCCTTCTCTTCTCTTCTCTTCTCTTCTCTTCTCTTCTCTTCTCTTCTCTTCTCTTCTCTTCTCTTCTCTTCTCTTCTCTTCTCTTCTCTTCTCTTCTCTTCTCTTCTCTTCTCTTCTCTTCTCTTCTCTTCTCTTCTCTTCTCTTCTCTTCTTTTTCTTTTTCTTTTTTCTTTTCTTTTCTTCATTTACAGCGTGGAGGTTTCCCAACAAATGCTTGATGCAGGCTTGTTTTTAACCGAAGCAATACCCAGAGGGGGCACACGTGCTCTACCTTCCCTCCCAACATGTACATAATCACAAAATAGCAGTGTACTAGGGTGAGACTTCCCAGCAGAAGTACCAAAGAGACTTGGAGAAGGAGAAAGCAAGGAAAATAGCTAGGAACTGCATGGATGGATATTACAGCTCAGAGAACTGCAGTTATTAGTAATAATTTTTCTTCTAAGAGCCTGTCCATAAACGCTGGATGATTCCAGTGCATCATCACAGACTTGTTAGGGATGTGGAGCTGGGTCTTGGGGTCTTCTTAAGAAGATCTGCTCCATTAAATATATTATTGTTCCACAATGTTTTAGCAGTCACAGAGGTGGAGCTGAAGGAGTGCTGTCCCAGGCATGAAGCTCCCTGAAGGCACCTGAGATAGTAACTGAGACCCAGTGCAGTGCAGCCCACTCACCCCAAGGAACCAGAAAGGATGACTCATAGGCTATAGCACATCAGTAAAAAAACAGTCTTATTGGTATTTAATGTCCAAAGATGACTCAGACTCAGAGGTGTGAGGTTTAGGAAAGAAAGCAGATAATTCTTTCTTTGGATGGAATTCTGACACAGCCATTGGAGGAATTTGGGGATGATCCTGAAGAGCTGTCCTAGTCAGGAAAGAGGCTGTGTACTGACAGAAGTCTTTCTGAATCTCTGCTAGCTGAAAGAAATGGCTGAGAAGAAAGATACAAACAGCAGGAGACAAGGGCTCAAATGCCTGTCCCAGGGAAGGAGCAAGGTCCAAGTTCATTTCATGTGGAAATAAAAGTTTTCTGACCAGAAGATTTGTCATCAAACACTCTCATGCCACAGTCTGTCCTGGATTGGCCTTGGACCTTTCCCAAATGTGAGCCTTCCTCCTACCCCCATCATCAGAGATCAGTTAGACACAGCAGTATTTCTCTACCAGAGCTGGTTTGTACCTGGAACATTTCTTAGACCCATTTCTTATCCTCTGATGATCTTTTCATCCCAGTGGGCCCCCAGTAGCAATTTTCGTTGGTTCAGTTTAGTCACCTCTTCTGGTGGCAGAAATTTCTGCCTGTTTGAAGTGAAAAGCACTAAAACATTTTCCCTCTTTCTGGATTCACATCTGACCCGTTCCAACCTACCATTTTTCACCTGAGGATGCAAGTGCCAGATGGTACTCATCACCAGGAAGTGTGTGCCTGCACGTTTTTCAAGGTGTTGTCATGAACACTCAGAAAGGTTCAGGTGGATTGAGCTTCCTAGCAAGAAGGGCAAACTTTTGTTCTGCCATGAATTTACCAGTCATAGAATCATAGGATCATAGAATCAACCAGGTTGGAAGAGACCTCCAAGATCATCCAGTCCAACCTAGCACCCAGCCCTATCTACTCAACTAGACCATGGCACCAAGTGCCTCATCCAGTCTTTTCTTGAAGACCTCCAGGGACCGCGACTTCTCCCAAGAGAAGGTCCAGCTTCTTTTTTAGAGGCTATATCAAGGTGCCCAGAGAGCTAGGTACTGCTCTGTACACGAAGGGTGGAAGGGAAAAGAGAGCTGTTTGATGAAGGAGTCAAAGCAGCTGGTGACAGCAGGGTCTCACAACACTCTTCAAAAACCTGAGGAGCTCCAATTGTCCGAAGCTGTGAAGGGACCTTGGTATGCCCTGAATCACAAAACTGTCAAAGGCACTGCAAACATTATTAGTGTGACAGCTGGAGGGTACTACAAGGCCATGAAAAGGTTCTTCTTGCAAATCGTGTAGGCTGTAAGCAAGAAAACAAAGGGAGTTGTATGTGTTTTGTGAGAAGTTATGCTGTAGGCTTATGGCTGTGGTACAGTTGAACTCTTCAGATGAGGAGAGGGGAAAGGGGTTGATAGGCTGGCGTGTGTCACTCTCAAAAGAAAAAGAATGTTTTCTCAAATGAGCTGCAAAATATTAGTGTTGCAGTCCCAGAAATGCTGAACAGCTAAAACCAAAGCCACAACATCAAGAAATCCTCTCACTGAGGAAAAGGAGTACTTAAGAGTGGCTTTGAAACACCAAGGGCAGCCTTAAAAGTCGTCAAGGTTGCCTTTTGATTCTCTATTTGTATTCCCTGTGTGTTTCTGTGAAATACAGAGCATGAATAGTGGGAGGAAACCAAAGGAAGATCAGATCTCAGTAGGGCAGCATCTTGTCAAGGGAGCCTGCATATCCTGTTTGCACACAGCAGCATAGCCTGGAGGGAAGAACTCTTGAACCAATAGCCAGGCATAAAGTTAACTTTTCAGGTAGTTGAAATAAGGCTGCTTTGGTTTCCTCTCATCCATGATCTCCTTAAGGAGCTCTCTGGGAGATCACCAACCTGCTCACTTTAAAAGATGATAAAAGATTTTTGTGCTAAGGCTTTATCCTCCCAGAGCTGAAGTATTGCTTTTGGTGCTCTTTGCTTAACTTTATGCAGTAAACTAAGACCATCACTTGTCTTTTAACTGTGTCTAGTAATACATGTGATCTTAACGTGAACCAGCTCAACATTCAGCCCTTGGAATGTAGTGACTATGTTACCAGGGCAGAGAGGCATATTTATGGAGCATTTACTTACCCAAAGGGTGTGCTGAGAGTTTGGGAGTGAGGACCCCATCATCTCTGCAATGACTGCTGTCAGTGCTGGAACCAGCACAAAGGAAGGGAAAGAAATACTGCGAGTGTCCTCTCAGCACGCTGGAGAAAAGGTGGCTGGATGTGGAGAACAGACACGTTTGCATCCAGTAGGGAAAAACAACTTTAAATGCATTGGTAGAAATCCAGGAGTAGAGAGTGGAGAGGAAAAGAGGCATGCAGGAGAGGAAGAACCAAGATGCACGTGAAAGAAGGGCGCAGTCAAGGCCCTAGCAAGCCCCTCTTGGCCAGCTTACACAGGGAAAATGAAGGGTAGAATGATACAAGATGCTAAGGATTTGCCAGTGCAGGCAGTAAACATATGGACATGGGAAGAAACACAGCTATGAGCACAGCACGGGCTGGGCCTCGGCCGTGCTGTGTGAGCTCTGCTCCTTAACGCCTGTTCTGGTAGCAGGCAGGGAGCAGGAGCTGTGTGCTTTGTAGCCAGGTGGGGTTGGTCTCTTCTCCCAGGCAGCCAGCAACAGAACAAGGGGACACAGTCTCAAGTTGTGCCAGGGCAAGTACAGGCTGGATGTTAGGAGGAATTCTTGCCAGAGAGAGTGATTGGCATTGGAATGGGCTGGCCAGGGAGGTGGTGGAGGCACCGTCCCTGGAGGTCTTCAAGAAAAGCCTGGATGAGGCACTTAGTGCCATGGTCTAGTTGACTGCCTAGGGCTGGTGCTAGGTTGGACTGGATGACCTTGGAGGTCTCTTCCAACCTGGTTGATTCTCTGATTCTACGACCTCCGTCTCCAGGCTTTGCCAACCACAGCTATGGGTGTACGCTTGGTGAGCGTTGGGAGGAGCAGCACATGTGTGTGTGGCAGGCTACATCACACCTCTGAGAGCACCTTCAGCACCATGGGAGTGATGGGTGACATTAGGGACAGTATTTGGTGGCACATCTTTATTTCCCCCATGTCCAACCATACTCCTCAATACTGGTTGTTTCAAGTATTCCTTATTCCAGGAGAAGAATCCAAGTTCTTGCACAAGCTACCAGGCTTCTAGAGCAGAGGGGCTAACAAGCTCTAGGACTGTAGCAAGGCAGGAGGGTTGTGCTGGGGCTGCCAGCCTACTAGCCTGTGAGGACACATGCATAGACTCTCAGCCATCATCTCATTAGCAAAGCTGAGAGGCAGCCAGCCCACACACCTACTCTGGACAATGTTTTCCTTGAAACATCTAATAGATGAAATGAAAGCTACTGCAGAAATGTTCATTGGAGTGCAGAGCTCTACTGACACAGGAAGCTCTGCTTGATACTGCTCACCTAGAAATACACCTATATAAGCCACTCTGCAAAATAGAAATCCTTTGTTTCTGAGTGGTTTAGATGTTATTTTCTAGTCAAACTAAGATACCAATGACCTTTCTTATGTTACATAGATGCCTCCACTACTGATTCCATCAGCAGACCTACAGTAAACACTTGTCACAGTGCTTTTCCCTCAGGACAAAAGATGCAGCTCCTGTACCTGAGCTCTAGTATGTAGCAGTGGCAGGGTAGACACTACTGCCCATTTTTGTACTGTAGAGGACAAAACACAGAAGTGGCCAAGGCTGTCCTAAACCTTAATCAGCTCAGGGAACATGTGCCATAGCCCTCAGTCTCTACCTAGTAAGACCATCCATAAGGCCCCAAAGAATGTGAACCAAATGTAGCAAAAGCATAGAGTTTACAAAGAACCCAGAGGAGTGGTGTTAACACTTCAAGATGAACTTCCCTGCTTTTCTCAGTGAAAAGCTAACTCAGGTGCCTAGAAATAATGTTTTCAAGTTGTTCTGGTATCACTGGTCGAAAAAGGAGACAGATCAAGCCCAGTTTCTTAGCCCTGAAACTTGATTTGTTTTTCTCTAGTTACTGGGGAGGCAAGCAAGAGAATCTCCATGTCTACTCTAAGGTTCCCTACGAGCTGCATTTCAAAGTCTGCTCCCAGGCAGCCAAGCTTACAGAACCCGAAGGCACCTGACAGCCATGAACCTGGATTGTTGTGAGTGGTGTCTCTCCCACAGCTCACAATACCAGCCATAACTGAAAGGCTATTACCACCTTTTGCCTCCTGGACCAACCTGGTTTTTAGTACTCTGGTACATTGTGAAGAAAGGACTTAAGTCCAAATCCACTAAAACATACAGGGCAGAGAATTTAAAATACTTTAAAACAACAACAACAACAAAAAAGTTTAAAAAAGCTAAAGCAGCCTTATTTCTACACTCATGCCAAAGTTCTGACTTCTTGAGATACCCATTTACAACTCCTTTGTATGGAGTTGCAGCAACGCTGTGCAATGAAGTAAGCCTTCAGCCTTTTGGGTCTGTGCATCCAGTCTGGCTATGATGTATTTGCAGATGCTTAATTTTAACCATCACAGAGCTCCGTTCCTGACTCTTAGGTGCCCTTTTTTTGCTAGATCAGAACTCAGAGGAGAGTTTTTGAGAACAGACTTCACGCCACCTCTTCACAAACACATCAAGCATACTGACAGCAATGTATGGGACAGAACAGCACCAAGACCTCCATACATAAAAACCTGAACGTCTGCAGTTTCTGTGAGGTGGTTCTCGGGGGAAGCCCAGTCCTGTTGCTGTCCGAAGCACACCAAGAAACACCTGAAGAGAAGAAACAACAAAAACACAACAGCCAGAAACACCTGAAGAGAAGAAACAACAAAAACACAACAGCCATTTCCTAGGCTAGAAAACAATGGAATTTTTATTGAACAGAGATGGCTCATAAACACGCTCAAAGGAGTTCCACCTGCTGTTCAGCAATATTCATTGCCATCTGATAATAACCTATGGGGGCAGCTGTATAAAATAGGAATAAAATACCAAATTGCTATATTCATTAATAACTTTGCCTTCCAAATACAGAACCATATGTTATTTGAAAGTCTGAAAATAGACCACAATTGTTAGCATTTAAACCAAACCTTTATGATAACAAATATACAAAAAAAGGCAGTCAATATATTAAACATTTAAATCGATAGCATACATTTCTCAGAGGTAAACATTGAGCAAAGCCACCAATGATGTTCAAGAAATCAGCTAAAAGTTTCAAGGTCAAGCTCCAAGCACTGTTGCTTTCCTAAAGCCATAGTGGTATTACACTTTTATCTAGCCCCTACATTGAAAACTATGCAGCATGAACATTTCAAAACATAACATTGGCTACCTGGCAGGAAATTGGAAGTGCTTTAAAGTCCTCGCTGTACGTACACTGAAGCATCTGCAGAAACAGATGGCAGCAGAAGTGAAGCACTTTGTTCTGCAAGGTTGGGATTTCAGTTCTGTTACAGACGAGGGCAACAGCATCCTCATACCAAACAACGAATTCCAGCACTGACGACAGAAAAGTATTGGCCTGACAAACTGCATGAAGAAACAGCCTTGCAACTTGTGTTCAACAGAATGAGACTTGCATACCTGCCTGTTTTCTGCAAGCCTGTGCTATTCCTACTGCACAGAAAGAGTCTCCTTCGGTAGCTGATCTATTGCCTGAGTTGGAAAGCTCGAGATACATACCTAGGCTCCAAAATAATGTGACGTTTTCTATCAATGAGAACATGTCTTTATGCCAACAGCTAATAAAAGTTCATATTGCAATATTGCTCACAAATGTACAATTTGCACAAAACATGGCTCTTCAACATGAATATTTTGCAAGCTACTATATATATATATATATATATATTTATGTATAATTTATTTTCTTGAGGAATTATATGCCAGAGTGCATGCAAAGAATTTCAAAGCAGTAACACAACAGGAGCAATCACTTGTTTACAGGTTACTGAAACCATTCAATACAGAAACACTGGGATATTAGATAAGACAGACAGATAGGTAGATGTATATACACACTGCTTTTTTGTAGACCTTCCCACGTTACACTAGAAATGTGGGTTACTTACAAGCTCAGACCTCTCTGAAAGACTGATATCAATAGGGCTCTAACTCTCCATACTCTTTGACTGTAAAACACTTCTGTTGGAGGTGACAGGAAAGGAGGCACTTGTCCTTTAGGCAGGGATGGAGGCAAGCACTCTTCTCCATAGCCAGCATGTTCCAATTCCTGTTCCTTCACTTCTAAGCAGTGGGTGGTGAGCATCTATCCATCCTGTGTTTTGGCTGGTCCCAAGCAGGCTCCTGCTGCCTTTACAGTTGGAAACCCAAGACTGGAGAAGCCAGATCTCCTAAAGAGCAGTGCACAGCACTGCCAGCGTTCTAGTCAGATATGTACATGGAATGAGACGTATCCTCTGGTTGCAAATTTACATAGAGTATATACAAATAAAGCTATTCTATCAAGGTGCAAGTTTATTATCCTCTGGTGTGTTCCAGCAAAGATTTCTTTAAAACCTTTATACAGCCACACCAGAAGAGTTTACACAAAGTGGACATTCTGTCATAGTCCATTCCATAGGCTTCTTCTGCAAACTCCGTAATGGAAAATTCTGCACTTCCCCCTGTGCACAGGACTGGATTTGGTAGGCTGCTTTCATGTCTAATGTAATTCCCTTGACTTCAGTACATTTTAAACCAGGGTGAACTGGCACCATGTGGTTTTTTTTTCCAGGAACATATCATTCTCTATGAAATGAGGCAGGACAGGTAGCTGGACATCAGGGTGTGGGTTGCAGCGCTTGTGCCCAGTCCAGCTTTCCTGGCTTGTGATGGGACTGTGGTATGTGAAGCTAACGGAGTGTGGCTCTGTGTGCATGTTTGGAAGTCCTTGGCACTATCTTACACTAGCTGATGGCAGGCAATGCCCTGAAAAATTAAAACAAAACAACAAAAAAGGGCAATGTAATTGACTAAACAGCAAACATCAGACTGATCCACTGAGCAGATGGATGTGGAATGCAACTTGTCTAAAATTAGAATGGTTGCTGTTTTCTTAGGCAGGCCTAAATTCACAAAAGACTTTCCCACCCCTTACAGGCCTCTTCTGCAGCATGTAAATATATGATGCTTCTAATAAAGTAATTGGAAAGGCAAAGGCTGTGATTGGCAAGCAGAAGGAAAGCCTGCCCTCTCCCATTTCCCTTCAGCAAAACCCTCAGCATTGTGCAACTCGCTCATGTAACCTAAGTATATGTTTATGATCCCTGCTGAAGTAGGGCTGCTCTATGCAATGGCAGCAGGATTTGGTGTTCAGCCTTTATGTTGTACCAACCACAACTGTGCAGATGACTGGATGGGAATTTCTATCTGCTGCACTCTTAAAAAAACATACAGCCTTACAGGAACTCCCATTTAAGATTCCCACTGACTTCACAACAGAGAGAAAGAGAGAGAGCAGGCTTTAACAAGTGCATGTTCTGCACAACTGGAGACAAGTTTCTCAAAAACCTTTCTCCAATATCATTTTCCTCCATTTTGTAACTTGATTATAAGGAAGCATTCAGAGCAGAGGCTTTGCACATGTCCTCTCAAGCCACGGGAACATTTTGCACTAGAGACAAAGATCTGATTCATTTTTTTTCAGAACCATACAACAATAAAATCCAACATCTTGGCTCCATGTGCTTCCTGCCTTCGTACAGTTAACAAAATGCCATCTAGCAATGACAAATTAATCATAATGGCATTGGAGATCTCAAAAGGATCAGCATCAGGCAGAATGGGATTTAAGAGAATCTAAGGTGCACTCAGAGAAGATGTTTTCAGCGCTTCCCCAATGCTTATGCTGAAGACCTGATTATGTGATAGAACCTGCAAAGGCTTCTGACCTTACTGACAATACATTGTATTCAAAGGGAGATTATGTTCATTTAAAAAACAGCAATTAAAGAAAAAAAAAAAAAGTCAAAAGTAGTTAAATACAAACACACATTTAAAAACAATGTTCAAGTTGTGGACAGAGTGGACAGAAGTTGCTGCTTTAAATGACGTCTGAGCTCCGCTGTTTTTAATACATTCCCTTCTGCATCATTTCAGAATACCCTTGGTTAGTGTCTTTAGTGGAATGGTTTGCTCTGGAACATTAACAGCATGAAACAGGCAATTTTCAGAAGTCTCTAAGTGACCTGGGAGACCGATGTCTTTGAATGAGCTATGGCTATCTGTCTTTCTGAGGGAAAATAATTGGTTCCAGAGACATTTGTATTTCTTAGCTGTGCTCGCTCTCTGTTGAAAAAAAGACATCTGCCATCCTATTGTGTATACCCTGACTCTCTGCTGGTTTATTTTTATCCATCATAAACGGATCAGCAAAGGGGAAGAAAGTTTAACCTGTGTTTGTTAATTGTAGATGACCTCAAACATGCCTGTGAAGCCACAAACCAGTATTTAAGCTACATCTGTGGGATAGAAGACAGTATGTCTGCGTTTGTGGACAAGCACTGTTGAGTTGTGTGATCTTTCATTTGCTTCTCAATAAAAAGTGAAATGAAACCTATCCATAAAGCCTCAACAATGGATGGCAGCAAAGAAATCTACTCTGCTAGGAAATGGACAATGGGATGAGATTTAACAAGGCCAAGGGCAGGGTTCTGCACTTTGGCCACAACAACTCCAAGCAGCTCTACAGGCTGGGGACAGAGTGGCTGCAAAGCAGCCAGGAAGAAAGGGACTTGGGGGTACTGGTAGATAGTACTTGAAGATGAGCCAGCAGTGTGCCCAGGTGGCCAAGAGAGCCAGTGGCATCCTGGCCTGGATCAGGAACAGTGTGGCCAGTAGGACAAGGGAGGTTATTCTGCCCCTGTACTCAGCACTGGTCAGGCCACACCTTGAGTGCTGTGTCCAGTTCTGGGCTCCTCAATTCAAGAGAGATGTTGAGGTGCTGGAATGTGTCCAGAGAAGGGCAACAAGGCTGGTGAGGGGCCTGGAACACAAACCCTATGATGAGGGAGCTGGGGTTGTTTAGCCTGGACAAGAGGAGGCTCAGGGGGGACCTCATTGCTGTCTACAACTACCTGAAGGGAGGCTGTAGCCAAGTGGGGGTTGGTCTCTTCTCCCAGGCAACCAGCAACACAACAAGGGGACACAGTCTCAAGCTGTGCCAGGGGAAGTATAGGCTGGATGTTAGGAGGAAGTTCTTGACAGAGAGAGTGATTGGCATTGGAATGGGCTGCCCAGGAAGGTGGTGAAGTCACCATCCCTGGAGGTGCTCAAGAGAAGACTGGATGAGGCACTTAGTGCCATGGTCTGGTTGACTGGCTAGGGCTGGGTGCTAGGTTGGACTGGATGATCTTGGAGGTCTCTTCCATCCTGGTTGATTCTATGATTCTATGAAAAAAACAAATAATCCAACAACTCGAATGAATAACAATCACAACCAATGCAAAGAAAAACATAACCACTCCTGGATTTGTCTTACACCAATTAGGAGTCTGCCTAAATCAAGATCAAATTGGCAAAAAAGAAGAAATCAAGATTAATTCAGTGGCTCTGCACTGTTCTAGAAACCATCTTATTTCTAGCACATCTTTTCCTCCTGTTTTCATTTTTCTTTTCTCACTTTCAATTCAAAGCCATCTCAGGGACAGGTTGGAGTGGGTGTGAAGAGGGAGGAAGTAAGCAAACTGTTGTCCCACAGACAGTGCTAGCTTTTCTGCCTTTTCAGGATGCTGGCATTGAAAACAACAGCTGAATGGGGAAATCCCAACAATAAGCATAAAGATACAGAAACAGCCTTTCAGAAGTGGATGACACACAGCTAAAGATCAAGATTACACTTTCTAATTACAGTTATGCATTTGGTTTGGAAAGTATGAGATGTGCAGTACTTCAAAGGTGACACAGCATGAAAGGGAGATGGAAAACAGACCTAATCCACAGCCTAGAAAAATCAATGGAAAGGCTTCCAGCAGTTTTAATGGGCCAGATTTCATTGTGCTTTCATGTTTGATTTGTGAATATTACAGTAGAATCTTAACTTCTGTTTTTCCTACAATGTTCATATATCCTTCATTTAACATGTAAATTACTTCTTGAACCTTCTATCAAATATTTATAAATGCTAAACTAGGTACAAAGTGAAACCCATTTGGGAAAGTGGAGCAGAGGGAAGTTTAGCTGCACTAATGGGTATTGCATTAATGCTTAGCATCAAGGAAGGCCGACTGCCATTAACAAGAAATCTCATTACAAACATGATTTCACGCCTCATAACATATCCTGTAGATCTGTTTACTGTCCACCTCTACCCCTCAAACATAGAAACACACAAAGATAACTACAGACAGAAAATCTAAACCATTCCATATGCTTAACCTTTTCTTCCCAGTTAAAAAAACCCAAACACAACACTAAAACCCAAAGAAGAAAAGAATGCAGAGCTCAGGTGACATACAATGAGCTGGTTTATAATGCTACAGAAGTGTCCTGAATGACTTAAGATGCTTCTCAGAGTTGAACCTCATGAAAAAGCCACTCTAACCAATGCACAAATAGCACTACATCACTTTCAGATGAGTAGGACTGAAGGACACTCAAGTAGTCCACCTGTTACTAAGGGTGGGGGGATGTGATTATGGTGCATGGCAGAATCTTGTATTTCCTGTGGAATTTTTTTTTCCTGCTGCTCTTCATTATGATGGGATTAAAACTACAAGATAAAGATCCCTCTGCTGTGTGGTAGTTGGCAGCGTGAAGAGTGACTGGGGAAAAAAATACTGACCTTATCTTGTGCCTGTGAAAAGCAGAGATTAATTATTCAACCTTCCTCATCGTGCTGAAGAGATCAGTAGAATGGATGTCCTGCACTGCAGAGAGTGGGACTTGCTTATTTATTGCATATGTAATGTTCAGGCACCTCTATTCCCCACTGGTACACCAATACTCAAGAGAGGGGGACAGGAAGCAACATAGTGGTTGGAAGGTCCTGATGGGACTTAAATAGGTCAAGTTTTTCTAGTATTAATTGGAGTTTAGCCAGGAACATGAGGTCAAAAGCCTCTGGATACTTCTCTTTAGTCTTTGTATTCTTCAGTGGATAAACATAAACTCGTGTCTCAAGGAAGATCACATGTTGTACCACATCCCCAAATGGCACAAGTAGTCACTGCAAGGCAAAAATCAGTTCCCCACATATTGAACTGACTGTCCCAAATCTGTGTCTCAGTGGTCTACCCAGGCTTGAGCAGGCAAAGCAGGGTACTTGATCAAGTCGAATGCTTAGATGCTGGGCAAGCAGCTTTCACTCTAATGAGACTCCAAGGGGCTTCCTATGCTCCTGCCTACCTTCTGCCCCTGTGAGGCACAGCCAGTGCTCAGATGCAGGAGAGTTTTGACCTTGCTCAGGAGCAATTCTCAGCTCACAGATGTGCTGTGAGCTCTCTAAAAGCTAAGCAGAAGAGAGAAGCAAACTTTGGAAAGGCTCATTTGAAGGCCTCTCATGCAGTCAGCTATAGGATAGTCAATTTATCCACTGCTGGGTAGGGGAAAGGGTAAAGCTGGACTCTCTTGAACCTGTGCCTTGAACTCAAGACCAAATGTTCTCAGTCATGTTAATCCACCCCTGCCAGAACATAGGAGGCTTTAACCTTAAGGCTGTAACCTTAATTAATTAAAATGACCTCCAAACACATTGGCTTTTTCTTAAGTGGCTCTCTTTTTTGTGTGTGTCTGAGCATCTCCATTTTCTAATGTGGCTTATTTTAAACCATGAATTATTTCTGACTATTTCAGAAAGGTTTTTTTTCCCCTTGTCTTTGTTTGCTTTAGAAAGGCAGTAAGAAACAAGATTGCCTCTCACTGCGCTAGGCAAAGCTGAGTAATGGAAGTTTTAATGAAAACACAGCAGCAGAGATGATGGGAAGTGGAAAGACCAAAGTTAACCACACACAAAGGAGTTCAGGCAAATTCCCTCTTGCAGCTGCAGCTGAGGAGATATTTGTAAGCACAAAGGAAAGTTATCAATTGCTAGAGCTCCATGGCCATATCTGAGCAGTGGGACTGAGCAAACTCTCTGTGTGAGCACAGAGGAGACCAGAGCCAAATGGGCTGTTTAGGGATGGAAAGGAAGAGGTTGGAGATGGGTCTGCTTTGTTCATTCCTACTGCCCTGTTTTCTGCCCTCTTCTCCCTTTGAGTTCATAGAGACTCTGAGCCAGAGCAAAAAATGAAACAAGAAATAGTGAACACTTGAATCCAAGACATTCAAATTTTTGTACCTAATCCTCTTTCCTTACTGAGACCTCTTCATTAGCATCCCATCCAACATGGACAGAAAACTCTATCTCATCTAGGCATACCTGTTATTCACAGTGCCATCACCTCTGCAGCATGAAAAACTAAAGCTGCAAGCCCAAAAGAGGATGAAAAGTGCCTCTCCAAATGAAGAACACTGGAAATGCTGCTTTGGTACATCACATACAACCAGGTGGCAAGATTTATCCATCTAAACAACACAGCTTGCAAAACACAAGAAGTCTGTAGAATCTAACCTACCCAGCCATTGCAACCTCTTGTAAGATGCTGCCTTGTCTCCTGGGTGTTTCAGTGACAAGCATTCCAAGGGAGGCACAGAAAGTATTGTCTACCAGGCATACTGACTACAACTACATCTGAGCCCTCTGCACATGCCTAAGATAAATACATCCATGGCCACTCCATGCAAGAAACCTTATATCAAGCTGAAAGAATGACAGTGAAATGGCAGCAAGAAGGAACTGAGTATCTTCCTCCTATCTACATTGAGCTTGCTTCCCAGTTTCTTAGGCTCGCTGAAGACAGCTGAGAAATGCCCATTAGCTTCTGCAGGTTTCCAAATTTTCCTTCTGCTTTGGGCACCACAGCTGTAGTGTTTGCAGCTCTGAGCTCACAGAGCGTGGACTCACAGCTGAAGACTCAGCTTCATTTTTTTTGCCCTTGGAGGCCAGTACTAAATGGCAGATCAGGTGCAATGGTGCTGAAATAGGATAATCTGGTCAGAGCAGGTGGCCTCAGTTTTCACCCACTGATAATAACAGGCCTTACACCTCGAAACAAAAACCAGGTTAAAAAATAACAAAACAGTATTTTTGTTATAACTGCATGGAAGATGTGACTGGAAGCACTGCAAGTCAGAGATATAAATGTTGTGCTTATAGGCAGTCATCTAAAATCAGTGATGTTCTTGTCTGTGGGGCTTCAGCTATTGAGTGCTATTTTAAGGCTAGCTTTCTGCAAGCTACTTTATTAAATATTAGTAAAAATCCTAAGAAGCTTTTTAAATGCTTACAGATTTCAACATCTCTGGGCCAGAGGATGAAAGCAACATCAGACCCTTCATTTCTGTAAAGCGCTTGCAGAGCCTCACATGAAAGACACTTTGTCAAACAAACTAACTTCAAGTCTCTGACTTTAGGTAACTTGTTCACCAGGAAAAAAAAAGTCCACTGACTTCAGAGGCAAGCTTTTGTAAATGCAGGCTTCAGGATGTCACCTTTCAGCAGTATTTTTAAGACAAAGCCAGCTCCTGAGGGATACTGGATTCCTGCAACCAACTTTGACAATGTCTGCAGATTCTCATCTTCTCCTAGGGTTTAACTCATAAACAGGAGTACTAGGCATAGCTTTCTCTCCAGGATGGCCTGAAGTTTGTCTTGAGTATGTGGATGTGTGGACTGTATTCTTCTGGAACATAAAAGAATCAGTTAAACAGGGTCCTGCACGCCTGAGTCCCCACAGATTCAGTTCTGATTTTAGACTGGTATGGGGGTGGGGGGTGAAGAAGAGATGCCTCTCACCACACCATCTCAGAGCACTCGATTTCAGTACAAACTGAGCATTTCCCTTTTTCTTTTAATCATCAAAGATCAGCACATTGTGCTGTGCTCTGAAACAAAACCAGTTATTTCCTAAAGCCTCCAGCACAACACTAACTGCAGCCCATCCAGGACTTGTGCAACATTTGGTATGAAGCCAGTGGCTATTTAATACGAAAAGGCTCAGTGTCAAAAGCAGCATGTGGAGGATTCAGCCAGCAGCTCTCATTAGCACCAACAGAAGCCTGGCTACTAAGCCTTCGCATCTCTTTAAAGATGTTGTCTCTGTCTTTAATAGACATTTGCACAAATCTACTCCGAAGCTCAGACCAAGCGTGCAAAAATTTAGCTGGGCAAAAAGAGTTGTAGCCATTGGAAAGCTGGTCCTTTGCCAGGATGGAGAGCATCTGTCCACCAGCTGTGTTTAGAGGACAGCAGGCACAAGGAATGGATCAGGAGAAAATCTCAGGAACAAGTAGAGAGTGCTGCAATTTGTTGTGAAAAGAATACCAGCCTTCCTCTGTGATGTCCAAAACCTTTGCCCTTCTACATTCCCCATGTTTTTCTCTTCCCAGCTCTCAAGCCATTATTGGAAAATTGCCCATTCAACAGAGACAGAGACCAGTTCTGGGCTTGGGAAGTGATCCAGCAGAGCTCTAGAGTAAAAAAACAACTGGGAAGTGAGGAAACTGGCAGCACACAAGACAAAGTGGAAATGTGAGGAAATTCTGGAGGACCTTACAGCAAGGCAGAAGGAAAGATCTACTTTGAGGCAGGAGCAAGATGCCTGTAAGTCTCAAGCTGCACCAGGGCAGGTTCAGGCTGGATGTTAGGAAGAAGTTCTTCACAGCAAGAGTGATTGCCCATTGGAACAGGCTGCCCGAGGAGGCAGTGGAGTCACCATCCCTGGAGGTGTTTAAAAGGAGGCTGGATAAGGCACTTAGTGCCATGGTTTAGTTAATTAGAAGGTGTTTGGTTGGACTCGATGAACTCAAAGGTCTTTTCCAACCTGGTTAATTCTGTGATTCTGTGAAACATTACAGCAGTGGAGTACTATAAAAGGCAAATGGAAAGGGACTTAAGCAGCCCTTTACTTATTACAAGGTGGAAAAAAGTTTTGTTTCTCCTCTTTTTTTAAGACAATCACAATTTTTTTCTAAGGATGTTACTTCTTTCCCCCCATTTTGCTTTGCTCAGATGCAGCATTTTTCTTCAGAATTATTGCAACTCACACAAAGACTAAACAAGCAGACAGCTTTTCATTTTCTAAGATGATAACACCATCTCTCCCTGAAAAATGCTAATAAAATGCTCTGCTGGAAAGAGCCTTCTCTGATAGGGATGGTATTCATGGGCACCCACTGAAACTCACACTGCTTTTTAGATTAAATTGACAACAGAACTCTCCCCCCCCCATAAGTCCCAGATTAATGGAGAGAAGAATCCATGCATGAAGCCATTTATGATATAGCTTGGAGATTATGAAACTGGCTAGAAGACAGGATCAGAATTGCAATTGCTCTTGATGAAGTGGGGAAATTGCCCCAACTAAAGTAGAACAAATTTAATAAAGACAAGTTGTCTTACATTTTGGAAGGTAAACAAATGCCCAAATGAAAATAGAAACTCTTGGGAAAGAAGCAGTGAATAACCCAGGAATTATTAACAGAAGACAGACTAGATCAAAGTCAGCCATGGGATATATGTTCTGATAAACTTTACATAAACCACAGGAGACAGCTACTCTGCTTTGCTTGTTGCTATATAAAACCCCTGCTGGAGAACTGTACTTTGGAGAAACCTAGGAGTTATGAGGAGAATGATGGCAAAATTCAGAGATACAGACAGTACTAGCAAAGGAAAGACCACTAGTGAGGGAAGTAGGATAGTTCCTACAGAATAATGTAGTAAGAAGATCTTGCAAGATGATCTGTTCTTAAAGGAAAACTGGCTCCATTTGCAGTAAAGGAATTCCAAATAGCTTCAGGAAAACCTGCTGATTGTGAGGGTGGTGATCATGGAGCTCCATCAGTGGATGATTCAAGAGCCTGCAAGTTGCACATTGTCTGGCTTGGTTGGGCTAGACCTCATCTCACCTCAGAGCAGGAGAGATGGACTAAAATCACAGTTGTCAAACTGGTCTGCGGATCACATCCAGCAGAAATTAACGTCAGGGTTAGGCAGGGGCTGGCTCTTCTGCTGGCAAGAGATGGGGATTGTAGGACAAAAAAATAATTGAAAGTCATGACTTGTTACTTTTTTTTAAAGTTCCTTTCAGCTGTACATCTGTGACTTTGGGATTGCCAGTGTTTTGACAGGCAAAAGTGATTCCCCTACAAATCAGTAGCCACAATCCCTTCCTGCAACTGCTCTGAACGATACGTTTTTGGGGCTTGTTCTCTCCTACTATTTGCTAGGCACCAGCAAAGCAAATCTTGCAGCAGCAGTGCATGCCATGCTTTCTGTTGTGCTCAGCCATCCAGATTTACAAGCCCCTGCGAAGGGACACAAGTATGTGTGGGCCAACACAGCACTGCTGGCAGACTCGTGCAGTGTCTGGTGGCAGTTGCACTAGAGCCTTTGGCTTGTGCTTGCCTTTGAATGGCCATGCATTGTGACCACTCAGTTCACAGTGAGCCACCAAAGGACATACTAAGCCTTTTGTCTCTGATTAACATTACCACAGATACACTCGTAATCATAAGAGGATCAACTAGCACAGTCATCAGTGTTTCCTTCCTAATGAGTCTCTAATGCTCAAAGCATGTTACCTTCCTGGGGCAGTCTGTGCCAACAGAACACTACTATCACCCCCTTATTTTGAGTTAGAAACAGAAGAGCAACACCTGTGGTTATCATTATAACATTAGATGCCAGAGTGCCAATTCACAGGTATACCTGTGGGTATATATCCCAGGAAAGGCTAGGATATGCCTGTGAAAATATGCTCATGAAGCTCTTAATGATGTTGGGCACTACACATGTACCCAAGGGAAGAATCTGAATACCCTGATTGAAAAACTTTGCTGCTTCAAGCCATGAAGCTGCAAGGTGAGACCTATCTAGTTAACACTGGCATGGAAGGATGTGTTTGCTTGGATGAGGAGGCCAAATGACAACAAGTACCTCTGTGTGTTACTGTTGCATCAACCGTGGTATCTCTTCTCTAAGATTGCAGCATTCACTCAGACATGTTCCAGACAACATCTCCTGAGAACATCTACTATACAGGAAAGTCCAACTGACTGATGTGTGACATCAGGGGCAGAAACTGTAGAGACTAAAAGACCAAGCACACAGGAGGATTTACAGCTCAGTCACAAAACAGCTTCCTATCATGTTGATAACTAGAGCCAAAACTCTACGCATGCCAAAACCTATCAACATGGAAGAGTGCTCAATGTAGATACTTCAACAAAAGAACAAAGGGTTAATGTGCACTGCCAAAATAAAGCTTCTCAGGTCTGTGAACTGGACACAATTTCTGAATGGCAAGCTAGAAAATAAATACATTAATGTCACTTTGCTACAGGGAAGGCAACATCTTTGCCTACTTCTTGCTGTGGTTTTCAGAGACAGAGCATCGGCAATGTTGTGGCAAGTAGCAGATTCGTCTTGCTAACAATATGCTGCAAAATAAATGAAGCTTGGACATTAAATCAACACCCCTTGCCCCACCCCATCCAAACCCTGCATTGCAGATAACCTGTACATTCTCAGGATACAATGAGAAATCATTCTAAGTACACATTTAATTATAATTCAAAAACCTCTAACCGGGACACAACCTCTGGCCAGTAGCAAAGCATCGATACGTTACTGAAGTCACGACCTGTTACCATCCCTCGCTGTAACAAACAGAAATCAGCATCTTGAGAAGGGTCTCCAGGGGTCTCACACCACAAGCAATGGCACCAAATGAAAAAAAGGATGCTCGTTTCACAGATGAAGTTTGACCAGAAGTAACATTGCATTTGTCTTGGGGGAAGGAAGCACAAACGTAACATTTCACAGGTACAGTTACCATGCAAATGCATGTGGAGTTTGTCATCGCTCTTAACCCCAAATCATAAGTAGCATGCAGTTCTCCTGCCCCCCCACCCTGTACACTAGAGATAGTCTGGGTAATGTACCTCTTTGGTGTAACCATAGCCTGTTAGGCCAGATTATACCACTCTAGGAAAGAATACAAGCAAAACTGATCAAATGTACATTTACACAATGAACATTTTACCATTTAAAAAACCAAAACGTGTTACATAGATTCTCAAACACAGCTCTGTCCAAAATTAAATCTGAAGCTTAAGAAATAGTTTTTTAAACTACAAGGCCACCCCATTATTTGTTTATGAACAATTTAAAAAGTACCCACCCCTAAAAATCTGCCAGTATATTTCTTCAGCTGTAGCAGTCTTACCCACTCTCTAATACAGTTGATCTTTGCTTGACAGCAATAGCAGTTGTCACAGTTCTTAAATGCATGAGATAACGGACTCTGGGATAGATACAGTTCTTAAACGTGTCACACTGGAACAAATCCACCTTAAATAATTCATTGGTCAATTCAGGTGTTCAGTGGCACCACCACTCAGGCAGGGAAAGGATTCTGCTGTTCACTGGTGTGAGTTCCAGCTTTTGTTGGCATCGGGCTGCACCATCGCACGTGTGCTCAGCATCTGAGTACAGCAGTGATTCGCTGGATACTCCTGTACCCAAGCTGCTCGAAAACACAGAGAAGTTTTGTCTTCTGCATTCCCTCATCCAGGAAGGGCCACAGCCCCAGCAGAGCATCTCTGGCCAACAGTGAACTACGTGGATGCAAAGTAGAATAGTTTAATTATTTTTTGTGGTTGTTTAAGCAACTGCAACAGCAGACTTCACTTGCAGAGTCTTGATGAGAGGATTACTGTCTTCCTCAGCTTTACACAATGGAGCCCTTTGAAGAAGACAAATGAATCGACTGAATCCTCGTGGCCAACGTCCTCTGTAAGTCCTGTAGTACATTTTGACCAGAAGTTTCTCCGTTCTTGTCGTACAACAGCTGTTTGAAAGCTTCGTTTTCAATGAGGACCATCATGTTTTTCAGGAAGTAGCCTTCACAATAGGACGATAGTTCTGTGACTCCGAGAAACTGCAAGAAGTGAAATCAGAGTAAGATAATCATCCCAGCAAATACACTAAGAGCTGCACACAAACAAATACACAAGTTAAGCCTTGAAGACAGGTACAGGAATGCTGATGGATACATAAGCAGGGAGGGGAAGGAGTTAATCAAACAGTCCTTAAAGCTGATGATCCTGGTAACAATTTCATGTTATAAGGCCCTAGATGTTAAGGAAACAAACTTCCAGGGCCTGAGGCTTTGCTCCCATGGAAATTGATGGGAGTTTTACCATAGAGTTCACCAGAGCTATGATTCATGCTAGAAGTTACAGCCTAAAGCTACAGCTTTGGGGAAATGTACTACAAACCACGAATGCCAGTCTTGGTGAGGACGCAACACACGACTGCAGAAATCTGTCATGCAAAGTCTCATGGTTTGAGCAATCTTTGGAGGAGAAAGGGAGGCTTGGAGACACTGACAGCCTCAAACACATGCTCTACCTTATGCTGGACACTGTGTCAGGGTCTGAACTCTGAGTAAAGGAGGAACCTTTGGCTGTGAGGTGCAGCCTGAATGGCCAGAACTGCTGTGCCATTGCATAGCTTTGGTTCCAGATTGGAATGACTATAAAGCAGTGTTGCTGACCACCACTTTATCACATTCAGAACTCAGAATGAAAATTGCTGAAGAAGAAAAAAAAACCCAAAACCCAAACAGATAAGGGCTAAGGAGGACCTGTCTTCACAAGGAAAATGAATTAATTTAACTTGATAATGTGATTTCAAGCCATGCAAGTTTTCATCAAAGGATGAATGCATTCTTTTGTCCCTAGGTGTGACAGTGTATGTGTGAATCTATATTCTTCTCTGAAACACCAGCCATCCCAATTCATTACTTCAATATACTCACTAGACTGAGAAATAATGTACTTTCCTTTCCCAGATTTCTTCTAAGGCCCAAACTGCCATCTCTGCAAGTGCCAAGTGTTTTAGGCATGCATTTGAAACTGCAAATTATTTTTGTTGAGAGTTGGAGAGCATTTATGTAAAACACAACTGGTATCTAGAGGTAACTCAGCAATTGCCATTACAAATTCAGTTTGTCCAGCTAATTTATTTCTGGAAGTAAAGAACAGTGACAAAGGCTTGGAAAAAGGAAACTCTTAAAGTGGTACTAACGAAACCACTGCCTTCGTACATGCTGGGCTCAGTGGCATTGAGTATCTTCTTAAGTGATCTGGATGATGGTAGCAAATGTACTTTGATAAAGTTTGCAGATGATACCCGTGGGGAAATAAGACACCCTGCAGAAATGCTTGAATAGATTGGAAGAGTGGGCTAACAAGAACCTTATCAAGGTCAGCACAGACAGGTGTAAGGTATTACATCTTACTTGGGAAAGCTAATCCAGGAGTGCAGCACTGGCTAAGATCCACCTGGTTGGAGAGTAGCTCTGTGTAAAGGGACGTGGTGGTCCCATGGGGCAGCAAGCTCAGTACAAGTGAGTGGTGTGCTGCTGTACCAAAGAAAGCCAATGTGATGCTAGGTTGCACCAACAAGGGCTTCACTGTTGGAGATAAAGAAGTCATTAGCCCACTCTGCTTGGTGCTTGTCAGGCCACATCTGAAACACTGTGTTCAGTTTTGGTTCCCACTATACAAAAAAGATGTGGACAGGCTGGAAGAGGTTCAGAGAATAGCCACAAAGATGAACAGAGGACTGTGAAGCGGCATGTGAGGAAAGGCTGAGAGAACTGGGTGTGCTAGTTTGAAGCAGGCTAGAATGTTTTGGTGAGAAGAACTAGATTACAGGCTGTGGAAAGAAAACAATGGTGATGTCTGCTTCCCTCATAAGCTTGCTGAGATGTATAGGAACAAGAAATAAAAACACAGATAACCACTCTCACTTGGGCTGCTGGCTGAGCTGCATCTTACTCTCTAACCTCACCCTCCACTTTGTACTAATCCAGTTTGCTTCCTAACCCCATGGCCGAAACTCCATTCTTCCTTGGGTCTGGGGTAAGGTTGAGAGGGGTCGGGGGAAGGTGAAGGGGTGGTTGAGAGCCCCTCCTGGGGACTCAGGTTTCTGGGAGGGGAGTTGTGTTTCTGTATTACCTTTTTACCTTGTCTATTTCTGTCTATAACTGTATATACTGTAAATATCTGCTTGTATATTGTGCTAAGCTGTAAACGTAAGCTTCATTCAATTTCCAGAGCCAGCTGAGTCTAGTCTGGGTGGTTTCTAAAGTGTGGGGGGGCAGGGAACACCCAAACCATCACACTGGGTTTGTTCAGCCTTAAGAAATGAAGGCCTAGGGGCCATGTCAGTGTTTAAGGGGTGGCCACTAAAAAGATGAAGAGTCCCTTTTTGCAAGGAGTTACATGGCAAAGACGAGGGCCAATGGGTACAAGATTATTTTGGGCAGGTTTCAGCTGGATGCAAGAGAATTTTTCACAATGAGAACAATGAGCCATTGGAAGCATCTCCCCAGAGAGCTGGTGGATTCCCCAACATAGGACACTTTTAAGATTCAGCTGGACAGGGTGGTGAGCCATCTTGTCCAGACTCTGCTTTTGCCCCAAGAAACACTGGATCAGATGGTCCTTGAGGCCATTTCTAATCTGATACTATGCAATTCTATGTTGCAGCTTTAAGAATGGAAACGCCATAAGAATGCCATGGATGATTTTAATACTCTCAATGTGACCAAGCCACACTGTTTTATCTTCCTATCAGTACTCCATCTCTTTAACTCAGGGTCTGAATCTCTTGTTCCTGTAGCCCCTTTTACACAGCTCATCATTCTGCTAAACATTGTCACCACAGACAAATCCCCAAATCTGTGCTCGATTCCTGCTATTCTTCCACCAAATCTTATCTTTCTCTCAATTGCAATGACAGACTTCTCTCCATGTTCTCTGGGCCGACCTGCTCATGCACCCCCATCAAGAAAGGCAGGTTTCATTGCCCAAGTTCTTGCAGGTGACATTCCAAAGAAGCAAGGCCTAGAAATGGTAGCTCCAACAAGAGTAAATTACTCAAAACCCGCTCTTGGCTGATGTGGTGGTTCCTGGCTTCAGTGCCTGCTCACCTTGTTCCCAGCATCACTGTGGTCTAACACAACCTTCTTCTACATTTCAGAGAGCAATGTGGAGAGGTCTCAGACAGTTGGCTGGCAAGCTGAGCTTGAACTGCTCTTGAACTCCTCTGGTTCGTCCTGTCCATCTGTCCTCTTCCACCACCTACCATTACCTTGTATTTACATAACAAATGAATGAAGCTACTACTCTGTGACAGGACCATTCTGGGTAGAATGACCCTGTGCTCAGATTAATCACCAGCACATTACATAGACTGGGCTCAAAGAGACTTCTCTGCTGTGCAGACAGCATGATGAAGAAGTATCTGAACTACCTTAAATGTGCAAGTTCAGATCCTGGAAACCTGCTAGCTCTAGCAGTATGAAGCTTGGCCCTGGTAGTTTACTGAAAGTAGGATAAACTCGCCCAGGCAGAGCTTAACCAGTTCCACAAGTGAGACTTCATTCACAGCTGTCTTGGCTACCTCTGCAAGGCACTACCCATGCCCGTAAAACATGACTCTGGCCATAAAATTTTCTCTAGCACACTACTCCCAGTGCCGTTGGGAATTGCAAGCACAAAAAACTTGCAGGCAAGGTTTTAGCCAGGAGCTAGACTTAGCCACAGGGCTTGTTTAGTTCCAGCATCAGGACTGTATAAGTCCCTCAAGTCTAAAGCTCCCTGTAAGAACTTCCTTTGGTCAGGATGTAAATAACAGCCACGTTTCACAATTCAAAAACCTGCATGTGATTTTAGAACAAAATGATTCTCTTTACTGTTAGTAGCAGTAATACAAATGGAGAGGTCCCCACATGAGCTAGAAGATAAACATTTTTCAAGCAATTCCTGCATTGTTTGTTTTTTTTTCCTGTTACAATAAATGGACCTGCAGATACACCTCATTTCTTATTCAGTTTATAGGTGGAACTTTATGCTATTTCAAATATTGATTCCATTTTATCTGTACATCAACACCTACCATTACTACTCTCTGTAGGAAATACATGATGGCAATGGAGGTCAGATCTGCAGGGGTTTGGAGCAATCTGTTCAATCAAACCTCTGTGTCATGTTGCACCATTTTATCTTCGGTATAAACCACATAAGTTATAGCAAGCAGTAATCTAAGCAATGCTTTAAGAATACTTCACTTCAACTATTTGTACATCATTTCCATCTTCCAGCTAGAAGTCTAACTACTAAACACACAAGATGAGGTGAAAAACTGAAACTAATCAATGTGGCAACTACCTCCATCAAAGAGAGAAAATAGGTTTTCTAGGTCAAAAAATGCCACGCTTTAATGACTTAGGCCCCCTCAGAAGCTAAGTAAATAATTTGATTCCAATAAGCAGCTGTGAATCTCTCCTCTCAAAGACAAAACTCTCATTACCAACCTTGCACAGCTTGAAAGTGCTGCACTTTGACAATGTGGTCCTTTTAAATATCGACAAGCTGTCAGCAGCATTGCGTATAACACCCCGGCGAGTTTCAGGTAGGAGGAAACAGGAAATTGTGATGGGAAAATGCAGTTTGGAAGATTGAAATAGAGAGGTCTTCTCCAGTGAGGCAACTCCCGTTGAGGGAATCAATCAGCAGCTTCAGTTGCCATGATAAGGGACAGGTCTGCCACATGGTGATACACTCAAATTGAGTTGGAAACGCTTAGAGAAAGGGGCGAGCGGTTGCTCTTGCAGTGTATGATTTAGGACTGTCACTATACCCAGTATCTATCAGCCACTCAGCCCCAGCAAATGACAAGTCTGGAGCAAATCACAAACCCCCACTGCTTAGCATATAGCTGACCCAGGAGTATGACGACAGACACGTAGCACAAAAGCTCATGTGGCTATTTTTACCTTGGCATGATTATAAATATCCACGCAGTTTTCTGTGTTGATGCTTTTTGCGCAAATGATCTCACAGTGTCGTTGTAAAGCTTCGAGCTGGAAAAATTTAGCAGCAGAAAGAAGCTGGAAGGAAAAAAAAAAAAAAAAGGGCAAGGAAAAAATTAGTCAAAACTGCTGAGTGACACAGAATCGAAGGTTGCTTCTTTAACGTTTCATTCTATTTTTCTCTCTGCCCTTGCTTCAGTTGGCATCAAAGTCCTTACAGTCGGAATGACATGGATGCTTCACTTTTTCAACCCTTTGTGATTCCCTCTAGATCCCTCTGGGAACCTGAACATGGAAAGCCCACCACAGCCTGCTCAGATCTACGTGGTGCCTTTGGAATGGAGACAAAAGAGTGTGCATGAGAGAGAAAAAAAGAAATGACAGCTTGGAGTCTTTGTTGATTCTGCAAATGTGATTCTGGAAGGAGGGGTCTGTGACTACATGCCAGGAAAAAACAGGGTTCTATTCATCCATTCCCCAAGCTCTGGCTGAAACAGAGCACCTGGCCTGGATGTGGGGATGCCAAGAGAAGGGCTAGGGCCAGGACCAGAAGTATAGAAGAATTAAAGGCAGATGATGATAATCACCCTGGACAGTCTTAAAAATCTAGAGAGGCAATAAACCTCAAATCTGTTACCTCAGCAGGCTCAAGGAAATGGAGTCAAATCTCTAGATCCACTTTGCTCTAGCTTCTAAGTAAGGTCAGGTCTGGGCCACTGAAGCACTGTTTAGCTCCACATTACTCCAAGGTGTGGGTGAACAGCTGGACGCAATGCAAGGATGGGGACTAGCCTGGTGTGCGACACTGCCTAGTTAACATTCATTCTAGCTTCGTGGGTCTGTAGAGCTGCACTACCACAGTCCTCCTGCCATCAGAACTCAAGATAACCTCCCTCTTTGGATGCCACAGTAGCATCCACCCTGTGGAACTACTACATGGACTGGTGATGCCTTGGAATCTCTGCACACCACTGTACACTGTGGGCACAACCTGAAGCCTGTGGGGTGACAATAGCTTAAATTTTGCGTTCTCCAACTCATTTCAGTACTGTCAAGATGTTCTTCTTTTGCCTTCTTTTGGTCCTTTTACAGCAAGGAAAGAGAATTTTATTTTCTGTCTCTCCATGGGACATTGTCTCTGGGTCCCTACTCTGGCTTAGGAAGCAGGATGGGGTTCTTCATTGCTGTTCAGGTGTTTAGACATTTATACAGCCCTTATCATCCATGTTTGCATGACAAAAAACTATCCTGTGAATCCCAAAAAAGGTTTTCATGCTGCTAGTCAGGAGCACTGTGAAAACAAAACCCTGAAATGTCCATGCCATTATTCTGACTTCTCCTATGCAGTCCACGCAAGCCTTGCTTTAATCCCACAAATAAATCCAAGTGCTGGAAATCTGCAGTGCTGATGTGATAGCAGCCAGCTGGCCCCAATTATGAATTGCAGCAAAGATTTCTGTGGACTATTTCTGGTGCTTCTTGTTATCATATGTAATAAGGCAAGTTGCTAAATGTAGTTCTGGAAGATAAAGCCAAATCCTATTCCAGCTGCCTCTGTGGCTTGAGCAGTCATGTGATGGTTTGTAATTACTTTAAACTGAGAGGAACTGGAGCCAGATCTGTTATCAACAGATCAATCAATCAGTCATACATTCTTGAGTCACAGAAGTTTTGAGATGTCACAAAAGTAGAACAAGCAGCCAGCTGAACTTCAGCAGAAGCTTTTCAACAGTCTAGGTGATAATACACCTCTATAAAGCTGTTGCACTGCCTAGTTTATGCCTCCTTATTTCAGACAGGTTTAGGAATTCATGAGCTTCTTTCAAAACTACAAGGAAAATGGAGAATCCTAGAGCTTTTCCTATAAAGATCACAAAGTCAGCAGGGGTGTGAACTACCTGCATCAGAGAGGGCTAATTTCAGACCTGATTAGCTCCATCCTCTGACTCCTGACAGGGCTGGCACACATGTCCCTGTGTTCATCAGAAGAGATTCACCCTGGCCACTTGTACTCCAAGGAAAGAGTAGCTGCCAATCTCTGGTTAGCCACACTTTTGGTAAAAGCCAAGACTCACATGTATGCATCAGACAGCAGTGTCATAGGGACAGGCTAAGAGATGCAGGCAACAATAAAATACCATGACTGCATGATATCTGT
The DNA here is from genome assembly GCF_015220805.1 of Pogoniulus pusillus. Classification (NCBI taxonomy): domain Eukaryota; kingdom Metazoa; phylum Chordata; class Aves; order Piciformes; family Lybiidae; genus Pogoniulus; species Pogoniulus pusillus. Next base: position 11,890,076 of record NC_087278.1, read on the forward strand.
ACACTGCTCATTAGCAGCTATTGAAGTAGCTCTGACTTTAGGCTTTGCTACCCTGTATTACTTCTGACTGCTATAATTTGACGACTGTTAACAGGAAAACTCCCTGAATGATTACTAGGAATTTGCTCAAATATCTCTTAGTTCTCTTTAGCTGGAGTCATTTGGCTTATCAGAGCTGGCGATGACAGCAGACAGTCTTAGGAAGAAGATGACAACATCCATACAGGTTATGGATGTGAGGCTACACTTGAAGGCTTAATCAGCTCTGTGTGGCTTGGTTTGGCTTTTACAAACAGGCACAAGGCCACTGGGTGTTCTACAAGCAGTGAGAAAGAGGCAAAGTCTCTGTATCTCAGGGAGCCAACTTGAGGTTTTAGTTAGAAAATTTGACAGTCATGTGCTTGAAATTGAACTGAACTGTGACTCCAGTGGGATTTTCCCATACTTAAAGCCTGGTACATGCCTAAGAATTCTTCTAAGCAAGAAACTGAATTGGATGCTTCTATGCTGCTGAGAGGGATACGGACAGGTAAGCCTGAGCTAATAAACCAAAAGTAAGAGTGCATCAAAGAGAAGCGGAGGGTCCCAGCTGGAACAGGGGACCTCACCTGCCAGGTTGAATTGCTGTCCAAAAGGCTTTTCCTTGGAAGAGTCTCTCAAAGCATTTAGCTAGATATTTTTATTTCAGATACTTCTTTTGCTTAACAATCATAATTTTTCTACTCTTTCTTCTTTCACAGTCAACTTCACACTGGCCAAAGTTACCTTAACAGGTGACAGGACAAGAAGGGAACTGCAGGACTCTGGACAGCCTGGGCAAGGCACTGCTGGCTCTTACAGGAGTGCTTATGCCATGCCCAATGGCCACATGCCCTTGGGTAAATGGTACACAGTTCCCTTAGCCTTGCTCCCACTGCAATTAAGATAAATGTCTCTTACCTCCATGATTTCATTATTTTTAATCAGGAGTGACTCTGCACCTCCATAATACAGATACTGCATAACCAGCTGCAAAAAAACCAGAATCAGTGTTAATAAAAATCAATCCAAGACATCAGGGAACAGGGGTGATGTAAAAGACAATACCTGAGGCTCTTCAACACCACCACATGCTTGTAGATAAAACTGGCCTAAACCTCCCTATTTCAAGCTATCTTTTGTTATTCTCCCTCTGCACAGTTCAATGTTTCCTTCTCGCAGGTAGCCTTAACATCCCAGCCCTCACCAGCTACATTATCTGGACTTCCTGGTGAGCTCCACGTAGTTTGCAGGAAGCTTATTAATTCATTCTGAATTTTCAATGTATTTCTTGGTATGTTCAGTATCATCAGTTCAAGAAAATATAGCCTATATAATGAATATTCCCTTATCCCTTCCCTGGTAATGGCACCCCCATCTTCACCCAGCTCTGTGTGGGCATGCAGGGATGACTGAAGAGTGGGAGAAGCTTTGCACAAGCCAGCTAAGATCCCTCTGCAGTGAGCTTCCAGCTAGCCTAAAGCTATTGTAGGCACCTGGAAATTATCTGCAGCCATAACTGTCAACACATGAAACTGTCTGAGCTCTGACTCAAATAAAGGGAAGCATATACACACATATGCTATAGATACAGACAGCAAGAACTTGTATTTTCATAGCAAACGTTTGACTGTGCAGCATTGGTAAGGGAAGAAACAAATTTGGTCTCTTCCAAGCCTGTCAATTAAATATAGAAAGAGAGAACAAGGTTAAAAAGAATCAGGTGCACCGCTTTGTCTGCACAGCCCATGTAAGTGAAATGAAAGGCATGACACTTGCAATCAATAGCACTCTGCAGATTAGTGTATGAATGGAGATGAAGCCTGTGCTCATGAAATCACTCTTCTGAGCTGGATGTTTGTCAAATACATGCATACTGATCTGGACAGGGCACATATGATGTTTGTATTACAGGTTCCATTTCAATTCAGTGCAAGAGCTGACTTTACCTGAAAGATGGGGTACTTCACATAGTTGATCTCAATACAAGTACTATCGGACGAAGGCTTGCTAGACAGCAGTGCTTTAAACCTACATAAAAAAGGAGTGACATTAAAATACCAGCACAATTATCTGTGAGAACAAGCACAGCAAAGTGCAAGGACAGCATCAGCTGATGCAAGAAAAGCAAGAAATAAATGGATTTGTCATTGAAAAACATCAAGATTTAGACAATGACATAAACCAAAGTTCCAAGCAAAAAGAAAGAAGCTTCTCTTTTAGGAGATTTCAGGTTGAAGCTTTGGAAAAATACATCTAATCTCAGGAGACTGAAATGTACATGGGAAACATGGAAGAGTTGGGGCTGTTTGGTCTGGAAAAGAGGAGGCTCCCAGGTGACCTTATTGGGGCCTTTCAGGGTCTGAAAGGGGTCTACAAAAATACTGAGGAGGAACTTTTCAGGATCTCAGGGAGTGACAGGACTAGGGGGAATGGAGTGAAACGGGAGATGGGTAGGTTCAGGCTGGACATGAGGAGGAAGTTCTTCACCATGAGAGTGGTGAGAACCTGGAATGGGTTACCCAGGGAGGTGGTTGAGGCCCTATTTCTGGAGATGTTTAAGGCCAGGCTGGATGAGGCTGTGGCCACCCTGATCTAGGGTAGGGTGTCCCTGCCCATGGCAGGGGGGTTGGAACTAGATGATCCTTGTGGTCCTTTCCAACCCTGACTGATTCTATGAGTCTATGAAACTCAAAATCTGTAACAATGCGTACTACAACAGCAAAATAGTGTGTGTTTGTTTTCCTCTTGGCACCAATGCAATCTCTTAGGAAGATGTGCAACATTTAAAAACTGCACACCTCACTTTTGAAGGAGATAAATTTTGGTCTGAGTCCATCATGTTGCTTTAAAAAGTGTTTTGGAACATAATACTAACTACACTAAGACTTCTCATGCTTCTATGCAAGCTCAATAAAATTGTCTAAGAAGAGGCAGGAGTGAAAAAGTGATTTTTCATAATCTCTGATTATGAAAACCTGAAATTCAGAAACAAGTTTCAGGAAAAAAAGCATCAATTTAAGATTCCTAACTGCAGATTTGTGTGAGATGGATGTAGGTGAAACAATCTGTTCCTCAAAATCAGATATTCCCATTTTGTGAGAAGGTGAAAATGGGAAATGTGCTGTCAGAAACATCTGCTCTTATACTTTCTTTTTGGTAATTCACCTGACCTTCTAGTGGTACTACAAAGCTTGGCTTACCTACTAGGACCATCAGATCCCATTTTCCATATCACAACTGCTTCTTGTTAATTAAAATATGCATAACAACCGATTTGCTCTTACTAATGTCAAATTCTATTGCGAACGCCATTTAGTAGGTTTAAAGCTGGAGTGTGGAATGTGTTTGTACCTCCACCAATATGCTCTAAACCAAAATAACCATTCCTTAATTGAAGGCAGGGTCAGATACTGCAGCTGCTCTATGCAAATCTCTTTGTGCTGTGGGTTGGCAGCACATCTACCATTAATTCCCATTTCATTTAAACTACATAAACTCAGTGGCTTATCCTTACCACATCTTGAAAAAAGCTCTTATGGAGGGCCATCAAAATTGGATTAAAAAGATACCTTTAATTATAAAGCTGCAGAGATACAGATTTTGTGAGCAACTTTAAGGTTGAGTTGAGCTGGGTAACCCAAGGCCAGCCTTCTGAGCAAAGTGAACAGACTATGAATACTTCCTTTGGATATGGTAGGATATGCTTCATCGTTACTTAATTCAATCTCACAAGCATCAAATGTCACCAAAGAACTGTGTGCTAGCTGTTTTTTTCCTGGACACTGCCTACACCAATGCAAGGCAGGATTTAGCCACTCACAAGATAAATCATTTTTAAGAATCAAAATATTAAGACTCCTCTATGATTAACAGCTGGATGTAGCAAAGAACTCCATACAAATGTGCCTCCCTCAGTGGAATGAAGTCAGAGGCATGGCCCGAAGCACGGATTGTTTACTGGGTGGGAAACTAGCATTGGGAACTTGCTCAATGTCCTGCAGATCAACCAGAAACAAGCTGTTGAGATGTTTGGCTTTGGAAAAATCTCAAGACTGGGCCACTAGCCATCAAAGAATCTCAACATCAGCAAACGAAGAGAAAAAAAGGCAAATTCTGCTTTTATTAAAAATGTCTTTATACTTTACCTTGGTGATGCAGTAAATAGCAACACTCTGTGTGCATAAAATGGCCTTCCTTCCACCAGAAATGTAACATCTGACATCTCTTTGTTGTTAAGAAAATGGGGATCTAGAATCATAAGAAGAAGAGGGAGAAAAAAATAAAATCACTTTAGTTTGGAAGAGGTCCTGAACATAGAGAATACTTCACTGTTTTGATAAAAGAAGACAATAGTGCAAAAGGATATTATTTTTAATGAGCAAAGCTCATAAAGCTGTTTTGGACAGCCTGAGACAGAAGCCCCCCAGGCAGCTAGATGGAGTTCAGACAAAGGGAATTCAAAGCTTTGAAGTTCGTGATGACCTTTGCTGACATGGCAGGCAGCTGTCCCTGCTGTGTGGATCTGGCACAGCCCCCCAGTTCTGCTACCCAAAGCAAACTGCAGCTGAACAGATGCATAAATTTATACCCTATAACACACCTCCTTCCTATGTGTGGAAGTCTTCATGCCAAGGGGAAGAGGGTGCTGGAAAAGCACTCAGGTCTTCTCTTGGTGACATTAAAGTAACCTGAGATCTGTTGGCAGGGCTGGAAGTGCTGTGCCACCGCGGCATCGCCGGCAGCCAGGCAGAGAGGTTTGAGATGCGGACAGACGTTTGGCTTTGAGCCCCAGGCTCAGATCCCAGCCTAATTAGCAACAGAGACAAATCTTTGCAGATTTGCAGTCCTACTCTAACGCCACTGATGATCCTCCTTTTTCTAGCTCTGCCTTTCAATTTCAGGTCTTTCTCTGACTGGTGCTCAAGCACCCAGATGTGATGCAGGCTTCCCACAGCTCTCCACGGAAAACCAACAAATACCTTCAAGCTACACTTACCTAGGCGAGAGGTCTGCTTGCGCTTAATTTCAACGAGCTTTGGAATAGGGTAGGGTCCGTAGCAGTGAGTGAAAATGACAGAGAGCTGCTGGCTGATCACTTCATTCTAAACAAAAGAAAACAAATATATGCATGTAAGCTAAGTATGCAAAGTAAGATCAGTATGCAAAGGAGATGCTAGGTTAATTCTCAAGAGTTGCCTGTTTTGAAGCTGAAGAATGTGATTGCTGGAGCTTTATTAAAAAACAGAGCTTGGGATTATCAGTATTTACTAGAAACCACAATTCTCATTTACTTGATTGCTCTGTCTCCTGTAGGAATTGGTTGAAATGAAAAGTCCTCTCCTTGGACCAGAGGTCTTCTTTTCCTAACAAACTCCACAGTCCCTGCCTCTTCCACAGAAAGAAAGCTCCTTTACAATAGTGATGTAATTTCATCTGCAGACTTACCATACTGGAAAATTACTTTTTGTTGCTCTTTATAAAACGAGCATTGCTCACGTTTTAGAAACCCAGAGCTATCAAACAGATACAGCTGTGCAGCCTGCATACATTTCTCAGCAGAACAGTCTCAGGGACAAACACTCCCTTGCAGAGTGACTGACACACCACAGTCTGCCACTAACTCTCCCTTTTCAATCACAAGCATTTCATTAATGTGCTCTTATATTGCTGACAACAGTCTGGACACCACTGTTCTAAGAAAGCCACCAAACTTTTACAGAACCAGGTCTGATCTTTGGCCTTACCCATTTCTGCCCAGACTGCAGGCAAGACATCTGGAGGATGCTTTGCTAAGTACCTGAACAACTTCAGTATTTGTATGCCTAAGCTGTGAGGATAGTGAAATGGATTTAGTGCTTAAACTACCTAAGTCACAGCCAAAAGCAAGACTTAGGAGCTTTTGCAAATTTTATCTCGCTCTCTGCTGGTAACCAGAGCAGGTCTAGCAAGTTCAGTGGTGCCACAGGACTAATTCATGATGACATGTTTTAACTACCGTGTTGGCTGGCAGCTCCCTTTCACACCACATAAATGTGAAAAGGCAAGGCACTTAGATATGAGAGGGCCCAAGGACAAAGAAATAAGCAGGTAAGGGAGAAAAATCATCTTAATATAAAAAAAAATTGAGTTTAGATGTCCAAAAAGCCCCAAACATCCAGGCTTATGGAGCAGAAATTGAAGCTTTCCCATCTCTGAGATTATTTCAGCTCAGTTCTACTAGCAGTGTTCCTTAAATCCTATGAGGGATGAGGAGGAGTGGCAGAGATGCTGTAATGACTTCCTTACTGTACCTAATCAAATGGGGTGGGAAAGGGTAGAGCAGAGTGCCTCAAAGGCATACGCTGATGTCAAAGGAAATTACACATGCTCACCCACAGGCAGGAGTTGGTTCCTATCACTACGTCAGATGCAGCACTGAAACAAATGCTAAGATAAGAGAAATACTGATACTAAGAGGCACCATTTAGCACGGTGCAGGGACCAGTCCTCAGAGAGGGGCTCACTGCTGTGGCTCTGAGACAGGGAAGACGTTTCGCACCAGGGGCATCTCTCTTCTACATTTTCCAGTCAGAGCTCTGTAAAGTACTTCACAAAGGGAGTGAATCACAGAGTAAAGAGAAAAGGAAGATTTAAGACCAGATTTAAAGAAGGAAGTGACTCAGCTGCTGGGAGGGCTGGGGGAGAGAGCTCTAGACAGACAGGGCAGAAAGAGCAATTGCTTCTCTGCTCGGAAGGGCTGTGCCGAATCACCGCTGCTGACTGAGTCAGCCAGGGAGGAGTGCGTCTGGGGATACGCTGAATACCAGCAGGGCAGCTCCCACTTGGATCCAGCAGATGCTAAGAAGTCAGTGAATACAACAGAGGATGAGGATAACTCCGTGGTTCAGAGCACAGGAAAGCTTCTGGAGAAGACAGGCGAGACACAATGGGAAGAGCAACGTTCACTTTTACCTGCAGTGAAGGAAAGCAGAGTAGCTGCACTAAAAGGGATGGCTTAGGACAGCTCCCTCTCCAATCTGCCAGGGTGTAGAGGTCCTGTCTATACGGCTGAGGTTTTAGTGGCTCTGTAAACTCACCAGTCCCAGACACAACTGTGCCTGGGCAACAGCTTTTTGAAAACACACATAACATCAATAAAGACAACATATCTCCTTCTGGGGTGCCTGTGGGAATGCACTGGTCTGGGTATTGACCTCCCAGCACCTCGTTAGGAGTTGGAGGTCTGACCCACCAGTCCAAGCTATGCCATTGTGTACTGGGACATCCAGGTGCACAGAGACTGGGAAAAAAACATCCAAACCCAGCCACACAGGTGGGAGACATGAACTGGTTGCACATGCGGACAAGGAAGCCTGCCTGCACAGGCAAGATGCTTCCAGCTCCCTGGGTCACCAATGGGGTATGAACCCTGTGGTGTGGAGATGCAAGCCTGTTATAAAGCCACTTCGCCACTGACTGCTCACAAGCCAGTGAAAAACCTGGTGTGAACTTAGCTCTAATTAGCTCGAGATGTGATATGTTTACATGAGAGACACAGACCAAAGATAGGACAAAGAGAAAAGAGACTTTTGGATCAAAGAAAGCAGAGCCATCAGACAGTGGCTTGATCCATTGCAGAGCTTCAGATCTCCAATGCAGGACACTGATACGATTTGGCACAGAGGAGGCTGGAGACCTTTTGACTTCCAATGATAACATGAAATACCTAAAAAGGTGAGCCTCTGAAAGGCCAAAATACGTGCTTGGCTAGAAAGCTGAGGCATGTGCTCAGTTAGAGTTATTCCTAACAAACAGCAAGGTCTCTCCTCAAGACATGGGAAGGGCAGTGGTGAGTTATTACAGCGCGGTAATAAGCTCACTTCCCACATCACCCTGCACACAGCCAAGCTCACAGGGCTGTGGACCTCATCTGCTCCTCACAAAGCCTCTACTGGCTTTTACCAATAAACTAGGCAGATAAAGGCAGCACAGAGGAGAGAGAAAAGAGATGCTTCATCTGCAACTGGATGACTAGCAAAGAAAGTGTCTTTTTAAAGCCAAATATTCCTCTTGAAGTTGGTTGGGCTCGGCTGGGCTGTCTGTGAAGCAACTGTGAACAACTGCAAAAGTCCATGACTTGGAAGACAGAAGGACTTGTCCAGCCTATTCAACCTTGTCTTTCACACACTGCCCCCACTGGGAAGTTCAGAAGCTGCCCTGGCTACCACTACCATCCCATTTAAGCACTAAGCTGGTTATTTTTTTCCCATTTATCCTATCACCCTACTAACTGACTATGAAAGAACAGCTGTAAGAGCTTGCTACAGCAGTTGTGGGCAGCAATATTAACACGAGAGGAGCAAACCAAAAATTTCTTTGCTGTAGTTTGATGAATGATGGAAAACATTGTGCCAGGATGTGCGAGGCTGAGATCTGGAGTAAGGCCAGTTTCCTTTCAGACATGGGCGTTCGTTTGCAGTGAAAGCAGCCAATGTGCCTCTTCAACTGTAGGAGGGGGAAGAAAGCTTGGCATAGGCTATAATAAAAATATTTACCTAGCCATGGGGTAGTTTACAGATAGACAAGAAGGAACAGAGAACAACAGTGAATCTTCTGAGGGAGACAGTGCTTCCAGCAGAGAGTTGGTTGGTGATCAAGCAATGCTGCTTTGTAGATACAAGTGGCGCCCTGACTTAAAAGCATTTTTCAGCAGAGATCTAAAGGAATTCCCCACTCCTGGTGAAAACACTTGAACTGTGAGGGGAATTCATGTGTTCTTTTGAAGCAAAGCTGAAGGTTTTCAAGTTGCTGGAGAAGAAATGACTAGTAGATTGATCTGAAGAGGTGAAGGCCTGGGTTGGGAGTGCAGAGGTGTTGTTACCCGAATGCCTGTCTGACGAAAAGCTGTGGTGGTAGTCACGAAAGGCTTAGGCACGTACCCCAGTAGAACTTGCTTCATTCCAACTTACCTAGTCAAGCCAGCCTAGCCATTTCAGGGTATGGTCCTACAAGGTACTGGACACAACTAGGAAACACACTTTTCTCCAGTACCTGGGGATGCTCTCTTCTCTCAGGTGGCCAGTGCCAGAACGAGAGGACACAGCCTTAGGCTGCGCCAGGGGAGATTTAGGCTCGAGGTGAGGAGAAAGTTCTTCACTGAGAGAGTCACTGGACACTGGAATGGGCTGCCTGGGGAGGTGGTGGAGTCGCCGTCCCTGGGGCACTTTAAGGCAAGGTTGGACGTGGCACTTGGTTCCATGGTCTAGCCTTGAGCTGTGTGGTAAAGGGTTGGACTCGATGATCTGTGAGGTCTCTTCCAACCCTGATGATACTATGATACTATGATACTATGATGACATGTGCCATCTTGGTGGCTGCATTCCAAACTCTTAAGGGAAAAACTTGGGTTGGATTCAGCAGTTAGGCTAAAGCATTGCTTTTCACTGACCACACTTTACTTCAGATGCCTTTTCTTCACAGGCTTCCCCATTCCTACACCACATCTCTCTAGACAGCTGAAGCCCCTTTGCTTGGTTCTCCTTACTGACCTATAGATGTCCCATCACCTCCACATGGCTGCCCTCTACAGTAGTAAGGAATTAGGCTGCTTTTCATTGCTTCTGAAATCCCAAAAAGTACTTTGGGTTTTTCCTTCTATTGATATCACCCTCACCAGCCCAGCCCCATTAATGCCTGTTTAACCAAAGCATGCCAGGCACTCTGCCACATTTGTCTACCACAAAGCTCCAAAACCAAAAGCTCACTGTGTAACACAGAAAAATCACACTCTTCTGGGCTCAACATCTGCCTGTTATTGCACATTTCTTCCCCCCCAGGCAGAGAAGCCATGCTGCCAAGGGAACAGGGGTGCTGGAAAAGGTATCTTTCTCTCCCTGATCCTGAGGATGCTGGAACTGGCCTTGCTAAATGCAGAGCAGCAGAGTGCTGCTTCTAGTCACTGATTGAACATGTGGCCTTTGGCAGCTCTTCCAGCAGTGGTGGACTCATCTCACTGGGGACTCATCCATGAACTTTCTTCCACGACATGCTGGGATGCCATTGAATTATTCCTCTGTTAATACTTCCCTCTTCTCAGAAAGAGTCAATAAAAAGTAACAAAGAAAGCTTTTTGCAGCACTCAAAACTCTATGAGACTTTTGTTGCCATCTCTCTGAACCTTTTCCATCCTTGCCTAGGTGTTTCCGCTATAGGCCCATAGCATAACTCACTTTCACCAGCTACCTCAGTACTGATTAAATGCCACTTTAGAGGGTCACTCCTAAATGATTGAACAGCATAAACATAATTAATATTAGTCACCAGCTGCAAAAGTAGGGAAGCCCTAGAGGTTGGAGATACAGTTAGGGGTAGTGATCTACGTAACAAAATAGGTTTTGTTAGTGCTAGGCTGAAGTCTTTCCACTGCAAATACAAACGGAAAAGAATTAATCACAGGTAAGGCACAAATGGACCCTTCAGTTAGCTTCTGGGAAAGTTGCCAAGGCTCCCTTTCAAAGGGCTCTTTATACCACAGCTGTGCATTGTATGTAAAAAGCTCAGATCCCCGGGCACAGTCTAATCCCTGGGTGAGAGCCCAGAAAAGGGCAGGTGTCACATCCATGGCATTTATTTATTGTAAATGAAGGAATGGCTCCTGCCTCTGGCAGGAAAACATTTTAGAAGGCAGACAGAGGTTGGGAGGGAAAAAAAAAAAAATCAAACCTGTTAGTACAAAGCTGAATCTGCATTAGGAAAGCACAAGACAGGGTTAACAGTCTCTTATTAACATGCTGCTCAGTACCTGGTGTTCCCATCTCACATGGAGAATGCACGATGTACATGTGTGGATAACTTGCCTCCTGGTTACTCTGAACTGTTTAGACACAGAAGTACTACAAATGACAACAGGCAATGTTACAGATAGCTGCAATTACTTGAGAACAGTGAAACCTGCCTTACGAAATCACTCAAAGTCCCAGCCAAAAGATAAATCACTGGGCACAGGCTGGGCCCTAGCTGACACACAGAAAGGGATTGGTCACTCCATGGAACCTGGAAGTGGTCACTTAAGCATCCCAGAGCTTTTCAGGGTTACTTGTGGTGCTGGTTTTGGTGTCCCTGTCTCCTCTACAAAAAGCCCACATTTTTCTTCAGTTAAAGTATTGAAGCCAACAGGCAAAACATTCCATTTTCAGGTATTTCATTTTCAACACATGAAAAATATTACGTGGAGAATTTTCTAATGAAACCTGTCATTATAGTAAACCCCTCCATTTACTGTTGAAAACAGTTTAACAAGAAAGCAAAATTCCACCCTGCCATAAGCCATCTCCAGGCAAGAGAAACATCCACAGTACTCTCCCAAGACAGGGCTTTCCTTTAGGAAAGGGTTCACCTCTCCCCACTACCTTAATCCCTTCCTGCAGAACAAGGCAGTCTCCCTTCATAGAGCAAAACACAGGGTCACTCAAACCCATCTTAAACATGGATTTCAGCCCATCACAAAACAAGGCACAAGAAGGGACATTTTCTAGCTCTTACATCTTCCAGTGCCACTTTCTAGGTCGTGTGCAGGTGTCAAGGGAAAGCTGATGTTTGCTGACCACTGTGTCTGGACTTTGTAGAACAGATACACAAGCTGAATCTGTTGACACTCTCTGAAGAACCTCTCCTGACATTTGTGGCAGTGGAATTTAAATCCAGAAAGACAACAGCAATATAGAAACAGGATGATCATCTCAGTCTTCGGCTTCTGAACGTTTTGCTGCAACAGAGCAGGTGTTTCAGCCCTTCCTGCTGCTTTCTATTTGTTGGAGAGGTCATTATTTTTCAGTAGTTACTGCATCTGTGACAGAGGCTACATTCTGCTATTCCTGAAAAGAAAAACCCCTAACTTTACTTTCTAAGAGATTTTTCATTTCAAGTTACTGCTGAAGAAGTACTTTAGCCTTTAAACTATATAGGCTATGTTTCTCAAGATGCCCATACACCTGAATACTTGTGGCATTTTAAAAGCTGGTTATTGTTTTGAATTGTTATTTGTTCTCAGTAATGGTCAGTGCCAGACTAAGAAGAGCCTGCGTACTTCTGTAGGTTTCTTCAGCTGCCTATAGGTGCATTTGTAGAGGTTGGGAAACTGTAGGAATTCTAAATTCTGAGGAAGCATCTTTGCAAAGTAGTCTTCTGCATCTTTCAGCAAGTCTGGCTGCATAGTGTAATCAGCACCTTGCTAATAGCATGAATTATACAATAAATGACCTTGTCACTGATCGAGCTTGATGGGAAGGATGGAGAGAAAGCTGCAGAGCTCAGCTGAGAGATGCCTCCCATGACTTCTCAAGCTGATGTTGTCTTGGGCAGTGAACTAGCAGGAACAGTCATAGTCTTAAGCCAATTTTTCCTGGAGTCAAGCACCTCCAGTGTCAGACAGAGGTGCTTTCAGATAATGCCTCAGAATGTGTGTGTGCACCTCACATGAGGTCTAACACATGCACTTCAGCAATGCATGCCCAGAAATAACCTGCAGTAATGGCAAGTAGCAGCTCTTTGTCCATACTATGGGCTGGGGAAGGAAGCTGTAAGAGAGAGGAAAATTGTATTTTTTTCTCAAAAAAACTAGGCCAAGGACAATCTGATGTAAAAAGGCAGAAAAAGCAATGGATGAAACCACTTCATAACCTAGTATTACCAGCAATGCTTCTGGCTCATCTGCATGGATGATATTGGGTGGTTTTAATGGTAGTTCAATCTCATGCTAAACTCTAAAGTAGAAATATAAACCCAACCTCCTCCAAAGGACAGATGTGTTTAAATTCTCTCTTTTTCAGGTTGTGGGAATGCCAAGATCAAACTGAAACAGCTCCAGGACTTTCATAGATACAGGACAAAGAAGTATCCCACATGTTAAGCATGTTATCCTCAAGAGAACCTCTTTTCAAACCCTGAAGGGCTGACCTGTGAATACTACCTCAGGCACTACAAGCTCACAAATCTGGGTGAAGCCTTCATGTAGTTCTTTTCAAATCTCTATTTGGAGACATCTAATCTCCAAGTCATGGTCAGCCCTCAAGCACATGCAGTCCTCATGCAACTACAGTCCCCTCACCATAGAGGCAGAGGGCAATCCAGCTCAGAGCCAAGCTCAGACAAAGCAAAGGTCAAACTCATCTGGAGGCAAAAGGGAGCTTCCAGTGAGATGTATGGGGGTTTCCCCAGGCCACAGAGAGTAGAACACAGATTGTGACAGGCAGAAATTTGCCTGCATATTCCTATCCTCCTTTTGTAACAAGATGTCCTGTGTCATCTTAGCTTTGAGAGACTCAACTCTGTTCTATGCCACAGCTAAAGCCTAGCTCAGGGCTAATCATTCTCAGAAGCATCTCTTTGGCTTTTGTCTCATGCAGCTCTCTGCAAACCGCTTCTAGCAGGCTATGTGTGTGTGCTTGTCTGCCATTGAGATTCAATCTATCCCTAAATGGCAGCACATCTCTTCTTTGTCTTGTGGCCCAAATCCACCACCACATCATTTTCATGTTTAGTGTTGGAGCTTTCCCAGTTTGAGTTCTGCCTGGTCTTAGCGAGGTACTTTAACTAGAGCTCTCCATCTCCTTTCAACTGATGCTGCTTTCTCTGGAGTACCTCTTCTCTGGCCTTTGGTTTGGTAATGACCCAAGCTCACTGCATGACAGCAGCTCCTCTGTGAGAGCAGTAAGTACAGAGCAATTGTCTGTCTGCTCTCACAGCTCTGCCTTGCCAGCATGGAAATGCTGCCACTTCTCCACTCCATCCAATTGTGAACGGTGCAGCTGATAAAGATATTAAAAGGCATGAAAGGAAATGAAAGTGCTCTGTCCCTCTGCAAGCCACCAGGAGCTGGGTATCAAGCCTTCATTTGTGCTTTTGGAAGTCTTCCTTCAGGGCTTTAGTGCAGCAGCGAACAACCAATGTGCAATCTACTCACTGCTCTTCCCCACTTACAGTGCTTGAGGAGAGGCAATAAAACTAGGGACTTCAGCTCAGTTCTGCCATATTTTGTTGCCATTCTGTGTTCTAGCGCCAGGACCTCTGCACGTTTATTTTTCTTTCTATTTCTGCTGTCAGCATCCCAGCACATAAATGGGAACAGAATGCCACCCTGCAGGACACCAGCATCACAGTGCTGGCAGGTGGCAGAGCTACCACATAAACCCTCCCATCCAGACCCTCTAGGAATAAACACTTCAAAACACATCTCCAAGACACAGGAGATACCTTATGTCTGATGCTGCTCTTGTAGGTATTGGTCTTCTCATTTTAGTAGTATCTGGCCTCTCTGTGTGGCCTGGGAACCTACGAAAACATTTTGTCCCACAGTGCAGAATAAGAGGCAGGGACAGAAGGCACACTTCTTATTTTGAGACCTGCCCTATATTTCTTTGTGACTTTTGAAGATCCTCTCTGGCCAAGTCATTCAAATTACAAATTGCTGCCTGACTTTTCCAGGTTGTCATCAGCTTCCGAGGTTGAGACTGCTGCTTTATGAGACACTGACAATCTCCCTGTTTAATTACCTCAGTTTCCCTGTTCATTAAGGGAAGATAAGACTTTCCATGCCTCAAGTCATTAATATTTCTAAATTGTTCTGAGATTATGGGATAGTCTGAACTATTTATAGGAATGCACAATGCTACTTCTATTAGGTGCAAGCTGCCACACAATTAAAATATACTGAGCATCACAATATGTAGTGAATGTGGCGTCATGTTTTACATCATCAAGTTGCTTATTTTGTTCTTTTTGCCCTGAAAAGCTCATTAGGGAAATGTACTGGGCCAGGCTGTGAAGTTTAGCAAATTGTAATCTCTCAAAGTTCTCAGACCACAGGGAAATGGATGTCCTTGTGTGGGCACATCAAGCTCCTCTCTGCACAGCTCTACAGAAGGCAGAGCTTTACAGTTTGCTGTCAAAAGAGGGATGTGAACTGCAGCTACAGTCCTTCTGCACTTCTTAAGAGGAGATTTCTGTTTGGTGGCTATACAGTCCTTCCAGAGATGGGGAAGAGAAGATCCTCTGAATATCAGCTTTACTCATCTGCCTTCTATGAAGTGACCAGGAAGAATTTTTATTGGCTTCTCAATTCAAGAGAGATGTTGAGGTGCTAGAACAGCTCCAGAGAAGGGCAACAAGGCTGGTGAAGGGCCTGGAACACAAACCCTATGAGGAGAGGCTGAGGGAGCTGGGGTTGTTTAGCCTGGAGAAGAGGAGGCTCAGGGGTGACCTCATTGCTGTCTACAACTACCTGAAGGGAGGCTGTAGCCAGGTGGGGGTTGGTCTCTTCTGCCAGACAACCAGCAATAGAACAAGGGGACACAGTCTCAAGTTGTGCTGGGGGAAGTATAGGCTGGATGTTAGGAGGAAGTTGTTGCCAGAGAGAGTGATTGGCATTGGAATGGGCTGCCCAGGGAGGTGGTGGATTCACCATCCCTGGGGGTGTTCAAGCAAAGCCTGGATGAGGCACTTGGTGCCATGGTCTAGTTGACTGGCTAGGGCTGGGTGCTAGGTTGGCCTGGATGATCTTGGAGGTCTCTTCCAACCTGGTTGATTCTATCATTCTATGATTCTTCCAAAGGGCTGCATAGAGTCTGTCCTCATTTCTGTCTGGGAGAGCTCAGTGAGAGGCCATTTGGACAAGACTGCTGCAGTAATTCATGCCATTTGCAGACAACTTGTAATGATTCATTATTTGTCCAAGAATACGAAGCAGTGCATGTTTGTGAATATGCATGCTCCTGAAGAGTGAAGACAGGCAGCTCCCCTAGGCCCAAAGGCAGGAATAAAGATCAACACAGATTTCTTCTTTTTCATGTAGGGGGTTTTGTGATACTTCAGTTGCTTGACCCCTCTACTTTAAGTGAATCTAAAGCAGAAGATAGGAGTCTTCTTTGTTTTGAGGTCTCCTACAACAGTTATGGAAGATTCAATGTAACATGTCCCAAAGGTATAATCCTATGTAAGTAACTTATTCTAATAATGATCCTAGCCTTTGTTTCAGGCACCAAGGAGAAGAGCAGTTAAAGCCATCTCTCATCCTAGATTACAAGGCCTAAATCTCCATTAAGTTTTCAAGGCGATTAGTTTTACATCAGCTTTCAAACCAAGCAGCACCTTGCTGGTATTAACCCAAGCGAGTTTTGAAGAAGAATTCTACAAAGCCTAGCATTTGGGATGATTTCCTAAAAGCTGTCTCATATATTCCCCATAAATATCCAAACAATACAAACTAATTCCTAAGAAAAGTCTTGTGGCAGGGAAAATCAGAGCAATTGCTGGAACAAATGAGACTGTGGGACAAACCCTCTTTTGGACACAAGAAAAATACATGTAAGCTTTCACTACCTCTGGAACCCCTTTGTATTGAGTGCTTGTAGCAAGACCTCATTCCTTTTCTCATTATTTAGGCTATTGCTGCAGGTGCTAAAAAATCCTGTTTATCTGCTGCTAGACAGAGTTGGGTGAGAAATGTTGCTTACTTCCCCATTAAACAATTAGATGACCATACTAACCTGTACTGTGGTACATCAGAAAAAGAACAGCAATAAAACCCTTTTTATGTTTTTCATCACTAAAATGATTTTCTGGTAACAACAAAGTTGGCTGGGTACTCCTTGGGAACCACTGACTGCCAGGAGGACCAGTAGAGAAGAGACTGTCAGTTATACTGAGTTTTAGAAGAGAAAGAATCCATCCTTCAGTATTTTTTTTTCCTCTCCTTGCCTGCCTGTCTTTTGCTATTATACTGGTGCCTCCCTCAAACAGTTTTGTTAGTCTGATTTTTCTGGCTGAGAAAATGTCATCTGAAAGAACAAATCTGGGGAGGCTGCAAGTACAAACACTCATATGGAAGATTAAAAAAAAATATTCTGTTCTATGCTTGTAGAAACCAGTCTCCCCACAAGTTTAAGAGTCCTAAAACCACATTAAGGGAAGAAAAAGTCATATGAGATGTTAAAGAAATCCAAAGCAAACATGAAAATGAGCATTATTGTACAGTCCTCTAAAACAAGCTGGGTGAAGCTCCTCCTTGGGTTGGTTTGGTTGACATCTCTTGCCATGCTGCACTGACCCTTTTAACTTTAATTTCACCACTATGCATCAGCTTCTATCGTCTCTCCAGCTTATCAGTAAGAATCAGTACCAAGTTGTTCTAGCAGGGCAAGAACATTATCGCAATCTTTATGTCTTATGGGACGGGAATGAGACTAATTTCTTTTAAAGGCACAATTTATCCTACCTTGCTGGCTTTCAGTATCTCAAACATCAGAGGCAACCCTTGTGTGATGAGCTCCTCTGTGTACTCTTCTTCCTGGATGGACTTGAATTCCTTTAGCAAGCACTGGATGAGGGGTCGTCTGTGCTGCTGGAAGGATGTGCGCAGGGACTCCAGCCATGTGTGCAGTGTCCAGGGAACACCTGGAGATGAAGGACAGAGCTCATTCCCAGTGTCAGAGAAGCATGTGCCCTTCTGCTTTTTAACCTTTACTTATGCTAAGATTTTAAACAAAAGCTGCCAAATACCCCTAGAAACCGAATTCCTGCATATCCCTAATTGAGAAGGCTGGTGGTTATCAGGACATCCTAGACCTAATGCAGAGAGGCTTTCCTCCAAAAGCTAAGAGAAGACTGTGGTCTCTATGTCATCTAGCTTTCAGCTTCTCTGCTGAGACTACCAATTTGTGGTAATTGCTGTGGTGCTCTGTGATGCAAAAGCCTTTTGGAAACTAGATTTACACTGGCTCATTTGTTTGAATGTATCCCTGGAGAGCCATTAAATGGTGAGAAAAAACTCATTCTGGTCACTACCCACCTGGATTCAAGAATGGTGGTCTTCAGATCAAAACTTTTGTTAGCACTACCCCATGTCCTTTCCTGATCATTACTGTTTTCCCTAAATAGCACTGGGCAAGTTAAGCAGATTTGCCTTTTCAAGTACTGTGTCATGACAGAACCACTCTCCAGGAACTTAAAAGGAACTGCTCCCATGCACCGAGCGAGAAAGCACATGGAGCTAATGTACCTCTGCAGGTATTAGGCTGGATGTGACCTAGTTTCTGATCTTGCAGAATGGAGTGGGAGGAAACACAAGGCTAGTGCTTGGCTGCAAAAGGTTTTTCCTTCCAATTCAGCAAATATCCAGCACCTAAGGAGCAGTCCTATCACTTGGTCATTGCCAGGCCTTTGTCTGCTCAGCCCACCCAACAAGCCACCACTCAGACCACCACACACCCTGATCCACAGCACATGTCCCCAGAGCTGAAG
The DNA here is from genome assembly GCF_015220805.1 of Pogoniulus pusillus. Taxonomy (NCBI): domain Eukaryota; kingdom Metazoa; phylum Chordata; class Aves; order Piciformes; family Lybiidae; genus Pogoniulus; species Pogoniulus pusillus. The sequence continues at coordinate 11,908,370 of NC_087278.1, forward strand.
CACCACATCAACCAGGGGTATTTCGAGCAATTTGGTCTCTTGCTCTAAATGCAGATCAATGGGGATGGTAAATATGCAGTCCAGACTGATTCCCCTCCATGTTACTCAACCACCCTCCGCACAGACAGATGTGACTTCCCAGCAGGCTGGTATGAAATCCAAGCCCCATGTTGGGAGATTTGGCACACTGAGAAGCCAGCTCTTTGATCTTGCCCTCAGAGGCTCACAAACCCTGGAAAATGTTGGAAAAAATACGTGTTAATGGCAGATTGCTTTATGGCAGAGTGCAAAAGAGTAATTGTTTGAGGTGGCCCATGGCTGCCAAACACTGCCAGATAACAGTGAAGATGGCTATTCATGGAAACCAGTCTGTCCTGTAGAAAGGTGCCAGTGGTCCCTGAACAAAGCACTCTGCAGAGCCAAAAGGGGCTGGGAATGTGCCTGGTTCCTCATCACTTTCTGCTTCCATAAGAGCTGAGAAAGCTGCAGCTGTGTTTGGTTTAAGCAACAACCCATCAAAACAGATGCATTTCTTACACTGGTCCCTTCCTGGAAGGAGAGGAGAGAGGGCATCAGGACTGACCTATGCTCCGTATGTCAATGGTCACATCCACGTAGCCATGCTCAGCACTGTGGTACATGGCCTCCTTCAGGGCCTTCAGCTTGGCCTTGCTGTTGCGGCTGGCACAGAGCGGAGCTGCCGCTGAGTCAGGCAAGTCTGTGCCCTCGGCCAGGATCTCCTCCAGCGACAGAATATCGCTCTTCTCCTTCTCCGGCTGAGCAAGCAGCTTACGGAAGACATTCCTGTCAATCACAGTGTCACAGAGCGAGAGGGAGAGGGAAAGAGAGGGCAGGAGAACAGAGTCAGTGGCTTGGCTTTCTGTGCACCCAAGATACTTGCTGCAATGTGGCAAATTAGGACAACTATCCAGGAAATGAATGGCAGGACCAGCTGAGAGCAGTCCTGAGGCGAGTATCACTCCTTTCTATCCCACCTGCACTGGCCGGGACACCTCTGCAAGACTTTGCTGTCATGCCAGGGACCATATAGATGTTACACAAACAGCAGCACCTCTTGGGAGGAGAGATCCATGAGCTAAATGTGACCCAGGACTTCTCCCCAGGATCAGGGAAGCTCTCTGACTTCTCTGGAAGTCTGGACAAGCTCTCAAGACTTTCACTATGTAGGCCACTTGAGAAGGGAGCTGCCTGGAGCTACCAAAAGCATCACCATTCAATTAACACTCAAAGCAGTCTGGGAAAGCTGGAGCAGCTAGACATTCAACAAGGACAGTCAAGGCAGGTTCAAGCACATCTGAGACTACTCTGCAAAGTCACTTATCTGGTTGGGCCATCAAATGGCAAAGTCCAATCTCAGAGACTTGGTGCCCTCATGTTCATACCAGTGTAAACTCATTGAGCTCAACAGTCATTCTTGGTTTCACGGCTGTGAGAAGAGAAATCAGGATGGCCTCCATCCCACCTCTCTCATACTCAAATATCCTCCTTTCATCTGCTTAGAGCCTGGCATGGAATAGGACTGGGGCATGGCATATCCCAAAGAAATTTGTGGAAGAGAGGGAAGGAGGAAGGGGGGTGTGTGACAGGTGTACAAATAGGAACTTAAGAGCCTGCAACATGCACAGCCAAGCTAAGGAGAGCCCCAGGTCCCTCTCGAGCACACAGCTCTTACTCACGCTGGCTGGCAGCAAGGCTGCAGCAGGGCACGCGAGACACCAATAACCAAACTCTGCCCCAGGGATCCCTCGCGGGCTCCAGGTGGGCAGCGCTGTGTGAACCCGCCCTGACATGCCACTAGCATGTTGTTAGACTGACAGCTTGTCTCTAAGCAAACAGACGGTAGGTACTGTCTCTAACCTGTATCTATGTTCCTCGGGATGGCTACAATCAAAAAAGTAGGAACGTGAAGATCACAATACTAATCCATCACACTGCAGTCAACTCCTGAGCGTTGCAAGATCATGCATGTCAGGTGCTCAGCTCACTACTCCCAGTGTAAATTTGTAGCATACATACAACACTAAGACACGCAGGACTTTACAGTAAACACAGATGCAGAAACTCAACTCAACAAAAATTAAGGCTGCAGCAATACAGACACGATTCACTCAGACTTGAGAAAGGTATCAAGATATTCAGAAGGAATGTCTTGGGCATTCCTTTCCACCTTCACATCAGCTGCCACTGAACAAACACTGCATTGCAATACACCACAAGGAATCCCCTTCTCTTCACTTTGATATCAGATGTCAGAAAGATGCTTTTACCACCAACTGGCTAAATTCACATGCTAGCATAAAGCCTTACATCTCTGCTCAGTTGGAGGCATGTTCAATTGTTCATGCACAACTTTCACTCATCTGCTCAAATCAGATGCCCAGTAAGCACCTGAAAGACGCCACTAAACTTGTTCCCACTCTACCTGTGTCCATGTGCAGCAGCCTGACTGAAAGAGTTCATGTCACCTTGTGGAGTCATAGAAATGCCATTCCTGTACATTGTTCCTATCAGGGGGTCAGCTCCTCGCTCCAACAGCAGACTGACAAGTTCAAAATTTCCTGCAAGTCAAGAGATACATTCTTTTAAATGACTTCCAAAGGGATGACTTCTTTAAAAATGCTGTATTTGCAGTGAGAGAGAAAAAGTCCTTACCAGCAGCTGCTGCCAACTGTAAAGGGGTTTCAGAGTAATTTTCCTCTCCATGCTCCAAGGAACCTTCAACCTTTGCTCCAGCATCCAGCAACAGCTAGAAAGAAAATTCACCATTTAGAGCAACTGGAGGTATCATAGTCTCCAGAGCTCATGAACAGTGATAAATGAGAGTCTAATGCTTCTTATCTGTAAACCAGATATGATGGAGACAAGTGACATGCAAATTCTGTCCATTGTTTTGGAGAGGCAACTTGATTGCTTTTTTAGCTCATTTTACACTGCCAGACACCAGGAACACTGGTGTCCAACTTGAGAGCCAAAAAACCATAACTCAGTATTTCTCAACAGGAAATGGGGTAAGGTCCAGTGCTAGGAAGTAATGCACTAAATTAAGATGTAAGTACTGAAAATCAGCCCTACAAGCATCCTTCCTTCATGGTCTTCTAGAAGCCCAGCACCATCCTAAAATGGATCAGATTCCAATTGCCTCCATCTTTTGTATAAAGACACGGCCCAAAGAAAGGCTACTGTTAAAAACCAATTGCTGCAATGAGTTCAAAAGCTGTGATCTCCATCAGAGATGCTTCCACAGAAATAACAATGCCAGAAACAAAAGTGGCCAAGGAGAGCAGGATAGAGTCTGTGCTCCAGCCCTCTCTTGGCCATTTCTGCCTTGAGACCTTCACAGTTTTGGTGCTTCATTAAGTGTGCCACAAACACAGCTCTTTTGAAGAATAAACCTTCTCAACTTTTTGAGATATCAAAGCACAGAACCAGTATATCCCACACAACACCTCGATGGAGTAAGGAGAGTGCTTCTCCCCTCTGGAGCAGCACAAGGGCTGTTGTTCACCTTTCCCCCACCAAGGCAGCGGTTTTGTGTTTGCTAGAATATCATAGCATAAGAAAGTGTAATGAATGAATAAACAAACACACAAAACAAGTGGTCAGGAAGGAGCACAAGGAGTTGTCAGACTTTCTTTGGTGCAACTTTGCTTTTAAATTGTCCTACTTAAACCTCATATTGGTTAAGGTTTGGACACTGTATTTGCTATATAATAAGTCTATTATATATCAGTACACTCTGGAAGAAGCAGAAGTAACCAATATGAGTATGACAGGAGGGTACTGGTTTGAGATGGATGTAACTAGAACTGAAGAGGAGAAACAAAAGAATGAGATGCAGGTAGGGAAATACAATAATACCTGAACTACAGGAATATGTCCATGCAACACAGCAAATGTCAGAGCTGTCCAATGGCGGGTCTCGGGGTGGACGGATGGGTATTTATGAGCAGTACTGACAACCTACAAACAAATTAAAGTTATTTTTTTTAAAAAAAGCTAGAAAGTAATAAAATTCAACCTGCCTGAAAACCAGGCATGTGGGGGAGCGAGTGAAATAGAAAACCTGGGAGAGTTGCTTTATCAAATGATTTGCTTTGGTTTTTTTTCTGCAAAGATTTTCTCAGTATTAAAACTTTCCACGCTGATTTGACAGCCTGAATAGAACTCATACCAAATGAAGTCTTTTTACCAACTACTGTAGCTCCATCTAAACCACTGGCCACCAGATACTTTTGCACAAGGTCAAAACATCCACAGCTAGTTACAGCAGCACACACCAGGGAAGCAGGAACGTATCAGGACACTTACAACTAAGGACTGCTCCTACTGATTTCTCTAAATCATGTACCAACGAGCCCTGGATCCTGGGATAGTTCCTGGCCCCAAGAGCAATAAATAATTTTTTTTTCTGCATAAATATCATTTTTGTCACTGTTGTCATTAAAGACACATCATGAGCCCTAATCTGGAGTTCAGAGGTGTGCTTCCAGTCTCCTCGCTCACCAAAGGAAAAAAGACAGCTGAGGAGTGACAGGGCAGAGTGGCACTTCAGAAACATTTAAGAGAACTCCTTTTTACTGCCTGCTCCTGTCTGAACTGAGTTAAAAGAGTAGGATGGTGACAGTTAAAAGAGATGCAAAATGTATCCTTAAAAAACAAAACAGTATTTCTCACACTGCTCCTTCCTTTTTCTATGCCTTAGTGCCTGGTACCTCTAATGTAGACATTGGGAAAGATGAATAACCACTCTTTGCTTCAGCTTCCTGTCTTCATGATGGGGGTATTAATATTGATGAGAGTCACAGAGATGGCAAAATCTAATGAACACTTGCAATCCGTGACTGCACACTCAGATGGAGTGTGACACCAAAATTCAAAATCTTATTATTGTTCTTCAGAGGAAGACTAAAATCAGAGTAAAAGATGCACCAGCTCTCTGTCTCATCAAGCAGCTGTGCTTTCACTACCTTGTCTGAAGTACTTTTATCCTTGTAGGGGAGCAGGGCCAATTATTAAATGCTCAGTTGCATTAGCAGGTCGCATTTCCAAGCACCACATGCAGCCTTTTGCTAGAAGCACATGACCAGACCCTCAGTCCCACCGATAGGGATGAGGGCAAAATCTGAAGAGACCATGCAGATCCCACAGCTCACCAGAAGAGCAGATCTGCACCAGCACCTGGCTGTTATCACCCAGATTTGCTAAAGAGAGCTCAAAGTGCAGCAGGAGGAGTGTGCTGGCCTCTGAGCAAAGGCACAGGGCTTCTTGGGGTATGGATTTGATCAGAGGGAAGAAGATCGACGGAGCAGCTTGAGGCTTGCGGTTAAGGCTAAGGAGCAAGAGCAGTGGAGGGTGAGGATGGGCAGGATCACAGTTCACTCCATCCAGCCTCTCCACAAGCACAGATTCCCACCACTGCTCAGGACAGCTCATGGCAAGCAGTAGAGAAAATTAAGTCATTTTAACTCCTTTGCTCCTTTTTTGTTTGGTTAAGAGTTCTTTCCAGTTGACACGGTGATTGCAAAAGACCTGCAGTTTGCTGGGCCTTTAAAACCTCAGTTGAGATTTGTTCAGCAAATGTAGAGTCAGTAGATTCTCTATCCACTGACTCTACAGTGAATTGCAACTTTTCTGTACATCTGGAAATGAGTCCATTTTTGCTAAAGCTGGGCAATCAAAAAGGGAGGCACCCAGCATTTGAGGCTACTTTTGGAAGCATACATATATATAACTGATTTGCAAAGTGAAAGGAGGAAAATTATGCAGGCACCTGACAGAGTATTTATTTTTGTTCATGGTTGATTTGCCTTTTTTTTTTTTGCTGTAATTGCCCAATTTGCACAGTTGGTTGTGGCGTGCACAAATCATCTTATAATTGCACACCATAATTATTCACAGTTCTTGTCCCACAGTGTTTTCATTTGATTTTAGAGCAAACACTCTATAGAAATGAATCGTGGAGGTCTATATTCCTCACTGGAGCTGTTCTCTCAGATGTCAGCAGTTTTGGGAAGACCAAACAGTTTAAATGTGCATTTGGTTCAAGTCTGGAAGATTACTGGAGCAACTGGGAGGAGTGCTCCTAATGAACATTGCTCCCAGAAACCAAATAATCCCATCTCACCTCTGCAGCACAGACAGGGTTAAAGAGAAGATCAGTCTCCATGCCCATCCACTCTTTGAGAGTGCTAACAAGGCTTTGAGTATTCGATTACTGTCAGCTCTTGAGGGTGATGTGCTAGCATTTGGGGAACTGAAATCATCAGCTGATTTCATAAATCACAAGACAGCAATCAGATAGTAACAACTATCAGTCTCTTACAGGTGACTTCAATTTCTTCTTTTAAATTAGATTTTTCAGAAGTGCAAAACGTCTGGCTGAAAGCACTGACTACTATTTATCAGCTTGCTCAAGTCCAAACAGAACAGATGGAACACAGATAAGTGAAGCAGACAGCTTAATTTACTCATGACCTCAACAAATTGCAACTGGAATCATTAATAAATAATTCTTCCATTGATTTTCAAACAGCTCTTTAAAAATGTACATACCTGCATTGCACAGAGTCAGGCCACAATCTGTTCGGTGGACACATTGTGTAAGTTTGTGAGATGCATTCGTCAAAGACATTTACATTCTGGAAGCTTCAAGCTTCTTATCCAACAGTTCTTAGCCCAAGGCACTTTGTAAAACAATACAGTGTCATCTACACTGCATTTGTGTGTTGGGGATGCTTAGCTGGAACATCCCAATGAATAGGAATGTTTGAACTTTATCAAGTTATTAGATGGGTATTTCTTTTACCCTCCTCATTTTAACTCAGCTGAGACTCATAGAGTCCTTCCAATATAATGAGAGCTGTGCTCCGTGCTAGTGCTAATGCCTGTACTCATTTGCAGTGTGCAAACACAACTAAATCAATATTACCTGTCTGGTAAGTCCGATGACTTGAATCCCTCTGTGTGGTGAATCCCAATGTTAACCTAATGCAGTTTGATTTCCCTATTAATTTCCAGTGGTACTATTCAAGACAAAGTTATTTTCTATTTAATTCTTGGGGTCATCCGCTGCAGTTCCAGGGGACAGTTTAAGATGTGAACAAATAACAGAACAAAAGATACAACCAACAAAAAGTCCTCACCTCAGCATTCAGATCTGCTCCAGCATCTAGCAGCATCTGCACCATAGCCTCATCACCCCTGACACAAGCATACATCAGTGGAGTCATGCCCTAGTCATTTTTTGGAGTTAAAAAACAAAGGAATTGACAAAATTTAACACAGAACTCTCTTTGACTTTGCTCAAACAATTACATTTATGCATACATCACCAGGACTAACAGTATGTATTTAACACCATCCGTTACCTTTGTTACATTTGTGCCCCTCAGACTAGCAGAAGCCAACCATTTTAATTTTTGTTTTTCCAAAACCTCCATTTTTCTTGTCACTCATTTTGATATTTTTTTCCTCATGGTATCCTCAGCATCCTCCTCATGGTGAGTGAAACTAGGCTTGTCAGCCCCCCCTCTGTCTTCATATGCTAAATGAAGCATCTTTGCTTTGGGCCCCAGCAGAGAAATATTGTCAAAGGGATCCTATTTCCATGAGTATTTTAAAAACACAGTCACTCAACTCCATTTTCTATGATCACAGTTTCATAAAATCTAACTTCTTCGTTACTGAAAGAGCTTTTAAACACATCCCAAGCTCCTCTTAGCATAAGCTAGATTCGAGCACGGCTTTTTCAATACGGGTACCATAAAAAGTTGGACTATAAGAAAGCACCCCAGAAAACACAGATTTAATCTTAAATGAAATGCCAGACAGCACTATTGCAAGTTGTCGCTGGCTTCAGGAAAACATGGCCCTGTTTGGAGGAAAAGTAGATTAAGTGACCCTTCACTACAGCAGCACGACAATGCAATTTGTATTAATCTGAAATACCTGCTGTGGCAGATCACCATTTCCCTTAAGAGAAGTATTACTGTGGCTGCGTTAATGAGTCTGGATGAAACAGTGAAAAGGAAAATCATTACATCTACCATAAATGTTAACAGAAAAAGCTGCTTATTAAATACAGTAGGGAGTGTTGATCAACAGCCACCAGTTGTTTTGCAGTAAATCTACACTGCAGCGTGCAGCCACCTCTGATGCATGTTTATGGCCTACCTCGAGGTCCCCTGGTAAACTTGCTGTCAGATGGTAGCCCATTTGCTGTTTAATCTGAGTGCTGCCTTGAAGTGAAGTTCTTTTCAAAGGAACTGGAGGTGCCCAGCATGGCAACACAAAGCCATGGTACTGCTCTTTCCAGCCAGAGCCCGGTACCGCTCTTGCAGCTGAACTGGCCCTGAAGACAGTGGGTGCTTATGCTTGGAAGGGCTGCTCTTGCAGTGAGAATGTAAATTAAGATTTGGCTCTCAAAGGTGCTTAGATCCCCTCTGAAATACACTGAGCATTTCACAGTGTACTTAGTGGAGATACAGAGTAAGGAATTAGGCATTTGGAGCCTCATGTCACCATTAAGAAAAAAGAAGTTCACCCTAGGCAAGGAGAGCTCTTGGGTGACTTGAAATTACTTGCAAAGAGAATTTGAAGGTACTTCAGCCACAGCCAGTGGCAAAACTTTTCCTTTGGCAGTCAACAAACACCACAGGTACAAACAGGACCATGAGAATTACAAAAAGTTTTGCCTGAGCCTTGAAATGCAGGGGCAGTATGGAACCTTAAAATTAAATACATGTTCCTTCAATTGTTTTAGGGGGGTTTTGGTTTGTTGTTGGGTCTTTTTTCCATCAATTTCTATAAAAATATAATTGATAACTAAATCAAGTGTTTAGAATGAGGGGGTCTAATCAGATCTGAAGAATTTGAAAGCCCAGTGCTGGGGATACCTGCTACAAGACACAACACCTGGGCTGCTGCAGTGAAGAACCCTAGAGTGGCTCCTGGATCACAGGATCTGTCTGGGGACCACAGAGTCCACAGGGACTGCACCACATTTTGGCCCTGCTGAAGCTGAAGGAGGACTTATCACTGACTAAAAGGGGCCCAGAACATCATGCTGGAGTACTGGTGTTTCATGAAGTTTCTAACCTCTCCTTCCCAGTGCCCCTCAGACTTGCTCTCTGCAGCTCAGCCTTACGCTGTAGCATCACTCAGATCCTCTCCCTTTGCACATGGGTGGAACAGATATTTAATGAGTCCACTGTTACTGTTCCACACACACATAGAAGAACAGAGTAACAATGTGTACAATTGACTCAAAGGGCATTTGACTTTTGGCAAAATAAAAAATTACCCTCTTTCTTTTGGCCTTGTATCACTTAGGGCTCTGTCCCTCAAGATGTAGGAGATTTGACCCAGTAAAGCATTTAAGCACAGGCTTAACTTTCACTCAAACAGGATGTAAGTATATGTTCAGAGTTAAGCATGTGATTAAGTACTTTGATGAATCAAGCCAGAATGCCCCCAGGTTTCAGCCTGAAGGACAGAGGAAATATAATGTGAAACATTTCCAAATTCAGACTAACTTAATAATAATATTTCTTTAAAAACTAACATGTATAAACCTTGAAATGAGCAGTCTGATACTATTTTTTGGAGGGAGAGTACTGCTGTCTTCTAAAGCCTTTCTCAAATGAATCAGCAATACTGAGTCAGGCTGAATGAAGCTACTGAACAGCAACACAGCTCACATTCCCAGAAAAGCCTTTTGTGTAGAAGACTTAAATCTATTTAACAGTCCAGTTCCTGTCCTAAGTGACCATCTCAGTGGTGACAGACACCTGCCTTCTGCTAAAGAGGATGTCTCAGCTCTGGGAATGTGCAGGGCACCAGAAAATTCAAGGGCCTCTATTCCAAAAGGAAATTGACATTATTTCCCCCTGGAAATGGAGAACCACCTTGGTGAGCATCACGTCACAGTCTGTGAAGGCATGTGCACAAGGCAGGTTTTATCCCAGACACTAACTCCAGAAGAACAGAGGCTTGTCAACTGGTGGATGTTGGCCACAATGGAGGGATAACACTGTAGGTCAGTTCAGTTTGGGCCAAACTCAATTAGAGAGTGCCATCACTTAATCCTTAACTGCTAGGTGTTGAGTGGTGCACATGAAATGCACTGCAAATCTCAGGGCAGTGTTTAGTGGAAGGATGTTCAACTTGCAAAGTCCTGCTCCACATCATTCTCCATAACACTGAAGCAGTTTTAAGTATTCAGATCAGCTCTGAGCCCTCTTGGGATCTTCTTTTGGCTTCACTCAAACCAGTTCACTGCTAAGAAAATTTCAGAGGAGATGCATTTGCTCTCATGCTGAGTTACCAACGAACCAATATGGCTCAGAAAGACCAAACATAATGCAGATGTAGGGAAAGCATTTGGGTCCTCTGCATGTTTATCTGAAAGCTGGGGCTTGGTTTCTGTGATAAGCAGACAAAATTCTCACATTTCACAGTTGCTTCTTTATACTTCTCTCTCATTACCTGTTCACTCATGCTGTTAATCCCATCCGGCCCCAGCAAGGATATGGCTTGTTTAACCAGATCTGTTCGGCCGCAGTTGAGCATGCGGAAACCCAGGTCCTGCTTGAACTTTGCTTCAGTGGCAACTGCATCCAGCTTCCGAGATGCACAAAAACAGTCATCAATTCTGTGGATGCGAGAAACAGACTCCCTTAGAGGACAATCAGGACGGACCTTGCCCTGGCTACTTTGCCCTGTCTTTGAAGGATGTAGCCCATGCACGCAGTCATTCTCCTTTGACCTGTATGTCCAAAGGAAATGCTGAATGAGAAGTGCTAATGAAAGCTAATGGAGACTGCCCTTGGTCTATCTGTCACAGGAGAAGTTACACATGTTACAAAACCCTAGGCAAAAAAGCACAGCTTTCATTTGATTTCATTTTCTGTTTTAAGCAATGCACAACACATTCTCACCACAAATATTCTCTCTACATGACAATCTGGTCCCTCGATCTACGAGAAGTTTCCTTGGATTCATTAAGCTTGTAATTTGCATCAAATGGATGCACAACCATTGACAATATAACAAAGAGAAAATAACGTCATTCCAAACATCTTAAAGGATCTTACCAGCACAGCCCCACTAACAGGGAAGCCTTTTGTCACACAAGAAGTGCAAGCTGCAGAATTCCAGACTGGCTGAGGTTAGAATGGACCTCTGAAGGTCCAACCTTCCTGCTCAGGAAGGAATACCTGTAGATCAGGGCACCATGCAAACAGGGGGAAGGCAATCTTGCCAGGTAATTGTCAGAAAATAACACAAATCCTCACTGGCTATTGAGATGTCATTCTTTTAAAGTCTTGTTCGAAAGATCTCAAACTGTAAACTCCTCAAGAGATTCATTTTAACTGGAAGAAAGGCTAGGAGTTTAGTCTAGACATGAATTTACATCTTTGAGAAAGCCAGGCAACTCAAATCTCATGTTTATCCAACCTTGTTTCATCTTCCTAAGAGATAGTTTTGCTTCGCTTTCATGCTGAGTAGTGTCTGGGGCAGAGGGTGGAGTCCAAATCCACAATACTTTCGGTGTGAACTTGGCTAAAGGACTGTTTGGAAAAACACCACGTTCATTCTGCAAAAATGCCAGGCCAGAAAGTGAGGGGCTAGTCACAAATTCAACACAAAACAAAGATCAAAAGTTAAGAAGTCAAGTATACAGCAACTGTTTGTTTTCTATTTCATATGTAAAAACATGCAGGAAGCCAAAAGGGAAAAAAAAAAATATAAACAGCACATCACTATCATTTCAATGTCTTCAATGTCTTCTTCAAAGTGCTTTATCAGAGCTTTATAAAATATAGAACACTGATTAATATTTAACAGCCATACGCAACAACTATGCTGCTTATGCAGTGGTAGGTAGCAACAGCTACCACTCTTCCTCTTTCAAAGAGGAAAAAAAAATGAGAGGGAAAACACAAAGTATTTTGATCAAAGCTTCTGCAGGACTTAGTACCAAAACAAGCATCTCAGCTTAAGCTTGCTCTCTGCCATGCCAGGCCATGACCAGTCTGAAAGACAACAAAGTCTGATTCCATTCTATATGCTCAGTTTGGGGTTTGACTGCTAACTAGTTGTCCTAAGAATGCAAACAAGGTACACTTGGGGATCATTATTCAGGGGAACAAGGGCCATGCTTCGTCACAAGAGTATACTGCAAGATTAATGCACTACACTTAGTCACAACAAATATATTGTAACAGCAGTAATAGATTCTGCACCAGTACCATCCCCGCAGCAGAGATGAAGAAAGCAAAGCGTAGCAAGGCTGAGTTTTCTGCAGTAGTTTCTGAGAGAGTTTAACAAAAAAGCAGAACCAGCAGAGATATGCAGAGATATGCAGGGCTGAGCTCTATGACACCAAGATCTATGGGAGCAACTGAAGCTTAACATGTTCACACCATATGGCACACTTCTGACAAGAGCTACAGCAACATTTGGTACTTGTTACCCCCATAGCAGGAGATGCTAGAGATCATCTGTGTCCTCCTTTAGTGCATGGCAATGACAAAGCGTGCTCGGAAGTCAATGGTGGAAGTTTTGCTGCATGTAGGGAAGGTTTGGACCAAGCAACTACAGCTGGCCATTCCCAGATGACTCTCACTGGAAATGAGGTGGTTCCTCAGCAAAATGCAGTTATGGAAAGATCCAGACATCCTCAGAGGACTGCAGAGGTGTCTGCCACTATGAATCACTGCCTGCGTTAAGTCACTGCTTCATCATTTGTACTGAGGTATATAACATACACTGAGAATAAAATGGGTCAAACTCGGTGCTGGCAGGAACAGGCAGAGCTTCACTGACGTTAGAGCCCGGCTTGGTGCATGCAAAATGATAGCTGATGATCTCTTTTTAAGAAGACAGATTATGACCTGGGTTGCACACCTACACAAGAGAGGGAGGAGGAACAAGGACATACTGAACCTAGTGTATGGGCTGCCCAGGTCTCTGCTCTGGCGTGGGTTTAGAACTTAGTTATTTATCCTTAGGATGGTTCTGTTTCCCCTAAAAGCACTTCACCTACTCACCACAGTCAAGGAAGAAGACTCATTAATTACTGCTGGGTAACAGTAAATTAGTACTCCCCAACTACATAGGGGATAAGGTCCAAGGGCTCCAAGATGCTACAGCTGTAGAAACACTGGAACAACAACAGGGATGTAGAGGAGTGCTGGGCTGCTAGGACACTGGCACTGATGAAATGTGATTGAGACCAAGATCACAAAGCAAGAAACCACTACTTAGTACACTACCAGTGACCTACCAGTTTATTGTACCTCATGAAGGACTCATGGTGAAATACAGCCCAGAATTATGAGATAAAACAATATGACACAGGTTATTGCTGGTGCCACCATTGTCTCATGTTGACTAATAAAAGGGATAGTGATCAAACTGGTGAGTTTAATAAAATGAGAGTATGCTTCAAGGGAAAGGAGCAGAGCATGCTTCAGAAAAGAAAGCATAGCAACATCAAACTGGTGAGTTTAATAAAATGAGAGTATTCTGCAAGGGAAAGGAGCAGAGCATGCTTCAGAAAAGAAAGCATAGCAACATCAAACTGGTGAGTTTAATAAAATGAGAGTATGCTGCAAGGGAAAGGAGCAGAGCATGCTTCAGAAAAGAAAGCATAGCAACATCTCCAAAAGCCAGAGAGATGAATGAGTTAAAAGGGAGATTTAACATGTACAGATGAAAAGCAGTGAAGAGACAGATCAAAAATGACCAGGAACTGCAAGTACAGAATAGGAGAACACAACATCACTTTTAATGCTGGAGAAAGCCGATTGGGAAGACAGTACAGCAGACAGCATGAGCAGCTGCATTTTAAAATGGACACCAAAAAATTAACAAACCACCCCAAATCTGACAAGAATCAACCCTAAGCCACTACAACACTGCACTTGCTCACAAGTCCTCTTTCCTAGCATCGACTGAATAATGGTGATTTCACCAGGAGCTGGAGGTCTCTGCACACTATATATACACTGTATAAGGGGATGTTGCTCCGTTCGGAATCACAAACATTAAAGGATGAAAGACAAGAAGGAAGGAAACAGGCACCAGGTTTGATTCTCTCAAGACTTCTTACTGTAACAAATACACTGACAAGCTACAAAGAGGTGGGAAAGGACAGGAGGAATCTTGGCACAACAGGCTGACGAGGAATGGTTCAGTCAGCTAAACTGTGCCTGCAAAGCAAGGGAAGCAAGCTTGCAAACAGAGCTGGAAACCTCCCCAGCTACAGTCAGCCAACGACCCTTTTGTCAAAAACTCTTTGTGACCTTTCCAAGTGCACAAGAGGCTGACACCAGCCATATAGTGGTACATCCCCTCCAAGGCCACCATGGTTGCTGCCAGCACTCACTTGGGTTGCTCTTTCCCCAATCTGTCACCCCATGGAAAAGTTTTTTTTTACTCAAAGTGGCTGTGGAGGCTGACAGGAGGAGCAGACAACCATGGAAGGGAAAATCCTCTTCTGCCCTTCTCAGGGACAGTCTCAGGATGACAGTACATCACCACTCTGGATGCTGTCTGGCTCAGGTGAACTTTAAGGTCCTACAGAGGCAATACAGTCACAAAGGTAGGACTCAACAGCATACATTGAGGGCAATATCCTCTCTTAACAGACTGAGCCCACTCTGGACTTACCTAGTTAGCAACCTGTGAGGCTGGACAGGCTCCCTGACACCAGCACCACTGCACACACATATACTCTCAGAGCTGACAAGCAATACGCTTGAATTAGTAACACACAGGGATCATAGTCCTTGTGCTCCACAGCAAATCCACAGTCACAGAGCTTGTTAACTCCCTAGCTGGTACCTCCTCGCCTTGAATCATACAAACAACTGCTTTTATAAGGAAAAATTGAAATGGGTGAAATCTTAAGTTGTTTTACATTTCTGGCAAAGCTGTGACCACACTTTTTAACTTATAATGCAATGCAATTTACTACAAATCCTCTTTTAATGCCTCACACATACTGCTTCTACAGCAGTTATCTTCAAGATCATTTCAGTGTTGTCACTGCACATAATTAACTTTACTGTGCCTTTATATGGGGAATGCCATGGTAACAATAATTACTGCAAATGGTCACTGTCAAAAGCTTCATGGTCTCCATGACACTGTGGTACTACAAAATACTCAAACCTCGAAAAGGAGTCAAAGATAATCTTCTTCATTTATAATGGGACAGCAAAATATCATTATCTTTTCCCAGATTCACATTAAAAAAACATACTGCAGCACTTTTTACAGCAACAATTTATATGCAAGGGTTTTTGGGTTTGGGGGCTTGGGTTTTTTTTTTTCCACTCAGACTGGCTAAGATAGGGTCTGTGTGGATCTTTAGGAAGTTACTCATGGATGGAATACATTGGGGAAAACAGATGATTCAAAGGCAAAGTGTTTCCATCGTAACTGGTAGACACAGCAGCTCTCTTCTTACATAGCTTTTAAATTATTTGTTCTTTGGGAGGGGATTATTGCTATAGTCACTAACAGACAAATGCTCTGCAAATGGTACTAAAAAAGAAGTAGGAACATCTTAATGGTATTCTAGGCTACATGTGCTGGCATAGCATGCTAATAGTCAATTTAAAACAAGTGGAGTGCAGGCCAGGATGAGTAGGAGGACAAATGCAATTTCCCACAGCTGATGAGACCAGATCATTGTCCTGATAGCCAAGCACCAAAACCTTGTTTGTCCACTTGGGACTTGATTGCCAGTCCTTTCAATTAAAAGAAAGATAATCTATTAATTAAGTCCATCTTTTTAGCTCTGTAAAGCTTATTCAATAAGTTTCTGTCCTAAATATAAATGAGGTCTTGAGTCAGAAATTATAGTTCAGCTGGCTGCAAATCTGGAAGGAGTCATATTTTAGCCAGCAATATATACAGGCATTTGCAATGCTGAGTTTCATGGGGTCAGAGATCAGTTTTGATCTGGCTATGCACAGCCCACAGCACAAAAGGGTCCTGTTCCCTGCCTGGGGCTCTTCAGTGAGACTACAGACACAAATGGCAATAGCAGGGGTGGCAGACAATTTGGTTTACATTTCTGGACACTCTTATTTCCCATATAGTGCTTTAAAATGGACCATAATGCTGCTATTAATAGGACTGCAATATAAATACAATACTGATACAATTATTTGCATTTTCAGTTTTGGAGAGAGGGATACACAAGCACAAAAATGTTGATCAAAGTGATATAGAGTGCTAGTTTTTAACACAGACATAAAATATCTCCATTTACTTTAAGCAGGAGCTAAGTAGAAACAAGAAAATAAAAACAGTCCAGATATTTACTAGCCAATTCCTTACTTCTGTCAAAGGCCTGAGAATAAATTGGTTGCAGGTACTGGAAAATATATTAAAAGTGATGCAACTATCAAATCATGACCCAAATCTGTATTTCAAAGCACTCTTATTACTACAGTCCTCTGTACTGAACTGCAAAGCATTTGACACTGTCTCCCACAGCATCTTCCTGAAGAAACTGGCTGCACATGCCTTGAATGGGTGGACAAAAAAAACTCTGACTGGATGGTCAAGCCCAAACAGTAGCATGGAATGAAATGAGAGGAATCAACATCCCTGGAGCTGTTCAAACAACATGTAGACATGGACATTTCAGGGCATGTTTCAATGGCCATGGTGGTGTTAGGTCAGTGGTTGGACTTGATGACCTTAAGATTTTTTTTCCAACTGAAACAATTTTATTATTCCAGGGTTCTATATAAGGCTAGGAACCATATGCAAAATGGAATCTGACTTCAAAGTTTCAACAAAGCCAACATACTACAGGAAAATCTGGGTACAGATTCATCTTTTGTATAAATAGATAGCACAAGCTCTTCACTGATCACTGGAAGATGAAAGTTATATATATTCTGATTATAATCAGGAACATGTATAGAGACAGAGCATATGAAATAGTAATGAACTTGCTTGCAATGGGGAAAAAAACCCCACCAAACAAGAAGGCTGGATTCTAAAGCCTGTAAAAACAATAGTGTGCTCTGCTCAAAAAGTGAAGGAGAATATGAGGACATGTTTCCCAAATTACTCCACTATCTTTTTTATTACTGTTGTCTTCAAGCAGCCAGGTCCACTACCTTTTATGTAATAAAATCTCCTTCATCCACTGGCATCATCTGCCTCCAGGGACCGCTGGATTTTATCAAGTAGCTTGTTTGTTAACACTTGCTCCGTTGGCATTTTTGTGTCTAATTACTGAAATAGCCAGGGCTGGTGTTAAAGGATTAGGGAAAATTTGTGGGAAGAACAAGGACATTCAAGGAGCTAGGCAAACACAAACCATTCCTACTTAAAAGCAATCTAATTAAGGAGTAGAATTTCTTGGCCATTTTCTACTCACTCTCTCTCTCTCTCTCCATAAACCCAGCCCCTTACACTGCATTTTAACAGAGCACAGACCAGTGCAAATCTTCTTCTGCCTTCGAATCTCTGTTTATTAAAATCTATTTATATTTCCATGCTCTAGTACCAGCACAGGATTTCCATAAATAAAACATTACATGCAACTCTTCCTCTTTCACTTTCAAGTTAGAATTGCGTATGTGTGGCACAGCAAATGGCACAGAGTGCTCTCAAAAAACACAATAACACGTCTTCCTTTGACACATTGCTGGGTTTCTCCCTCTCCACCATCTTAAGAAAACACTCCAGAGTGAGTGAAGGATGCTCTCATGTTAAATAAGCCTCACTCTCGAGGTTGATAATCCTATTTTTCTAGAACACCTTCATTAAGAGGGATGGTCTCAAACAAAAGGAGACTCAGGTATTCTCAGGCCAAGGCTAATTGGAAATTAGGGTTGATTTTCAATTAAAGACAGGTTTTCAAAGGCACTCACAAACCCACAGACCTTTCTGGATCAGAGATGTAAATTCAACTTGGAGCCCTGGGTGAGGCTGAGATGGTAAAGGGGCCACCTAATAGTAGGGAGACCTAATAGCAGCCTTCCAGTCCTTGGAAGAGGGCCTACAAGAAGGATGAAGAGAGACTGTTAAAAAGCCCTGTGGTGATAGGACAAGGGGCAATGGCTTCAAACTAGAGAAAAGCAGATTTAGGTTGGATGTTAGGAACAGGTTCCTTACCATGAAGGTAGTGGAACACTGGAACAGGTGGCCCACAGAGGTGGTTGAGCTCCATCCCTGGAGATATTTGAAGTGAGGCTTGACAGGGCTCTGGGCAACCTGATCTAGTCGAGGGTGCCACTGCTTACTGCAGAGGGGGTTGGACTGGATGATCTTGAACATCCCTTCCACTCCAGACCATTCTATGATTCTATAGGAGCACATGGGTCTAGACCAACTCAATAAATCCAGTCCTATGCTAAAGCAAGATTTGGAACCATCTACACTTTCATTCTGGACTTAGTTATAACTTCTTAATATTCACTTATTCCTGTGCTCATGCCACCCTTGCAACTGTGCATTTTTCCTTCTGCAGCATTTATTCCTGATGTACAGAGAAATGTCACATGTTGCTCAGCTGAAAAAGCCACTCTCTTCTAGCCTTCCTCTATGAGAACATTCTGTCAAGACTCAGACCACTTCAGTTTATTTCTCTCTGCTTGCTCCAATGTGAATATTTCCTTGACACAGACACAGGATTCACTTCCAGCCACTTTCATGTAGATTCATAGATTTCACAACCATTTCCCCAGTTCCACTGGAAGCACCTCTCTCAGTGCATCCCAAAAACCACACTTCTGTGGTTTACAGTCACTCTGGGACGAAATACTACTGCACTACATCTTTTCCATCACCTTTGCAATACTCAACCACAGAATCACAGAATCAACCAGTTTAGAAGAGACCTTCAAGATTATCCAGTCCAACCTAGCACCCAGCCCTGTCCAATCAACTAGACCATGGCACTAAATGCCTCATCCAGGCTTTTCTTGAACACCTACAGGGACGGCGACTCCACCACCTCCCTGGGCAGCCCATTCCAATGCCAATCACTCTCTCTGGGAAGAACTTCCTCCTAACATCCAGCCTATACCTTCCTTGGCACAACTTGAGACTGTGTCCCCTTGTTCTGTTTCTGGTTGCCTGGCAGAAGAGACCAACTCCCAGTGTAGTTTATTTTATACTGCATATATAGTGTGTAAGTTACATGTACACTGCAGCATCCATTTTTCTAATTAATCTCCCTGTGTTTGCCTTCCACTTCTGGAAAACTGTATTTCATTCCATTGCTTTTGTCCCAGTCCTCAAGGTCATCCACTTTTCCTGGATGATTTCCCAAACTTCCTCTATCAGGACAATGCCACTCAGCATTGTGGCATCAGCGAATTTTAACTTCATGAGTGCAGCTGCTATCATTTGAGCCAGAATCCTTTCTGAATAGTGAAAAAAAGACTTGTTCTTAAGAATGAAAGCCAAAGATCTCTCCACTGCACCCAACCCAGCCTTTGTCACCTTCCTTGAAGCTGGCCCCTGCTCACTTCCCAATTACTTTCCTAAATCCCATCTTCTCTCTTAACTAATAGCTGCGTGGACTGCATCAAATCATTCACTCAAGTCTCAAATAGATGAAATCTACTGAATTTCCTTGGGGTAGAAAATCAGTTATCTTATCAAGAAGTTATTAGATTAGTCTGGCAAGATCTATCTTTAGAAAATCTGTGTCACATTTTATCCCATTTTTCCCTCAACAACATGTCTTTAATCAGTCTTTGCCTGAAAAAACATTCAAAGGCCTTGCACTAACAGCCTGGAATTTTCCTTGGATCATTTTTCATCCTTTTCAAATGCTGGGTATTACTATTATTAATCCTTAGAGTTATGGCATCACTCCAGGCTTTGTTAAAAATATTTCCCTCTGATTTTGTGAGGCAGCTTTCTCTCATTGCTGGGATAGAGGTTATCTGGTCACCAAATTTGAGTGCATTAAGCTGCATAATTTGCTCTCATTTTTCTTACTGTTTTTCCCATTTCTGTAACCTTGTTTCTGTTATTTATTTTTTGTCCCTCCCCCTGGATTTTCTTTCCCAAATAAAAAAAAAAAAAAAAAAAGGGAAAATACTCTGTTAAGTTCTCAGGTGATTTTTCTTGGCACTGATGCACAACTCTCACAAGTGCTGCCTCAAGGCCAATATTTACTGATACTAATTTCCCCTTTGCATCCCAGGAAGAGATGAGAATAATACGCACACCTGTGGTCAGGAGCAGAGATAGGACCCAAACTCACAGCTAGGCAGAGAAGGAAAGGGATATTGCTGTGCTCACTGTCTGTGAGCCCAGCACTACTCTCAAGGAGTGTAGTTAGTCACAATTGTTAAATGCTGTTGAAAGTGGATAATCAAACAACTAAAGGGAATCAAGTTATGGCTCTCCATCTCTGCGCAGGCACACGTCCTGTCATGATGGTCCCTGTTCTTTCCAGCTCTGCCTTGACCAGCAGTGACACTGCCACCTCCAACTACATTTCACTTCAGCAGAAAGGTTAACATGCAAATCACACTGCCTGTCCTTGCCTTCCAGCATCCCTCCAGGGCCTGAAAACAAGAATTGTGATGCTTCTCATGGACTTCTTGGTGGTACCAGGGCCTCAGTGGTCTCCATGGGCTGTATGTCAGTATGGGATGGGGCAAAAGCAAAACAGACCCCTGCAGGACTCCACCCATAAGGAATCTAACAGCAAAAATGCCATTTTCCATTGCCTGCCCTTGGGTACAGCTGCCAAAACTTACTTCAGGCCTTTTACAGAATTGTCCTGGGCTTCTCCTGCTACAATGTGGTACCTGCCCCCAGCATGTGACCATGGTGGGTGCCAGTGAATGCCCCAGGGACCAATCATGCTCTCTATTGCACAAGGCACAAGTCTTTTCATCTATGGATAAGAAGAGCTCACTCCTCAAGACAACTAAACTCTGCTTCTCCTCCAAATCTCAGTCGGTGACTTTGTGGCATGCTAGACTAAGGAGCGTGAGAGGACGACCAGACAGACATGACTGCAGAGCCACATGAAGCTGTCCAGGCTCAGAGGTAACAACTACTGAGAATCTTGGTGCCACAGAGACAGGCTCGGTGTTCATTCAGACACCTGAAAAAACCCTTGAGGTGCTCTAGGACAGTAACCCTGCAGAGTATTTCTTTCCCAGCCCAGCTGGGAATCAGATGGCCAGATATTCAGGGTTCAGGAGCCAGAACTCCACCTTCAGATGGTGCAATCTAAGATCTCCTGAAATGCCTCCTCCTGCATCACTAGAAGTACCAGGAGTGAAATGTCCACTTGATTCCCTTCAGCAGAGCACAGAATCTTTCTCAGGGGCAAGGAGGACTTTTGCCAGGCCCAGAAAACATGCAGGGAAAGCAGCTTTCTCAGAGAAACCAGGTAAAGGATGACCTGGAATCAAAGAGGTCTGAGATGATGCTGAGAATAGAAGAAAAACACTTCAAAATAACAGATGGCAATTGGGACTGTCCTTTCTGGAGGAGAACCGCACTCAAATCTCTAAGACTGTGGATTTTTGTCCATTTTTGCTGTGTCTGTGTCAGAACAAACATATCCACACACATACCAGACTACATGCTTCTGTTAATCTATGACTGGCCAGGAAACAGCTCTTTATCCAGTCAGATGCAAAAGTGACCCAATAACAGTCCCCTGCATGACATTACTAACTCTCTCAGGTCAGTTTGTTCCAGCATCTTTACATCCTCCAGGATTGCAATAACATATTGCAACCAGAGATGAAGCCACTGACGCCGATAAAAAGCACATCAGCCTTTGTGCTGGGCAATACAGGATGCCCCTCCCTTGCTCTGTTCCTCTGCTGTCAGCCTCCAGTCCCCAATCATTCTTGTGCAATCCTCCCCAGCATGTCTAACACATTGGGGTTTCTGTTTTAAACAAATGCCCCACAGAATAGAGGAAGGAAAGACACACAGAGAAGTTGCGTTTAAAGCGGAGCAAGTGGAAAGGTACCCCCGGCAGATGTGATAATGAGGAGTAGCCATAACCAGGCATCTGTTGG
This sequence comes from Pogoniulus pusillus, assembly GCF_015220805.1. NCBI lineage: Eukaryota > Metazoa > Chordata > Aves > Piciformes > Lybiidae > Pogoniulus > Pogoniulus pusillus. Next base: position 11,930,437 of record NC_087278.1, read on the forward strand.
TAGCCAGCCAGACCAAGCACAGACTGAGAAGTGACACTATCCTAGAGCAGCAGAAAGACAGGCCAGTTTCTAACACTGTGCTCTTTTTTGGCAACAAACTACCTTCATCCCTGATGCTTTTGTTAGTAAAAGGTCTAGAGCAGGGAGCAGAAAACCTGCCTTCACCAAATTTATGTCAGAGAGCAAATTTGCACACAGTTCTCTCATGACTATATCTAGCTGCCTGAGATGGACCAACAGGGCCTGGGTAGAGTCAAAGTTTTATTTAAATCTAGCCTCTCACTGTCACAAAAGACTATTTTGGACATAACTTTGGCTTCCGCCTCAGTTAGCTGCTGTGCATCCAGCAGTCAACCCATCTGTGAAGCCTACCTCCTTGTGAAAGGTGAAGACAACTGGTCTATCTAAAGCTTCCATTCCTGGAGGAAAGAGAACATTTACATCCCTGCTCGTCTCCCAAGGCTGGGGAAAGGGAAGAAACCTTCTGGCATGTCTGCTGTTATAAGATGAAAAGAGAGCAGGAAAGATACAGGCAGTTTCTGGTTGATTCCAGCTTCCCTCGCTCCTCTAGTCAGAACAAGAGTTCGACTTTCAGGAGATGAAAACACTGAAAGAAATTAAGGTGATAAGATTTTTTAAAGAAGGCTCAAAAGATGGGAGAAAGAGAAGTACTGGAATGAAAGGCAAGAATTACAAAGCCAGATCAAGAACCTCACTGCTGGAGTACGTCACCGTGCTGGGAATGTCAAATAAATCTGCTGGGAGACCTCCATGCTGTAGTTCAGATAAGAAATAGAACATTTGTTTTTCATCCAAACCGATCTTGAACTTAGAGATCCTGCCAATCTCCCCTTCTCCCTGCATGTGTGTTTTTCCAGTGTGGAAGCTGATTTTATGTATTTTCAGTGATAGGTTGCAAATCAACTCTGTGGAACGATGCAATGTCACGTAGGACCATTGGAACATTTGGGTTCAAGTCTCTATTTCAGGGGCTAAGGAAGACTGCTAATAAAAAGCTAGAAATTGAACCAGTTTCAAGGTTCTACTTATAAAGCCTTTTCTGTAGAAGTCACAAAACATATCAAGCTAATTGCACTTAAAATCCTGCATCTGTCATTCATCACACAGCTTATTTGAAAAGCCATCTTCTGCAAAGTTGTTGCATTTCCCCCCTCTTTCAGTGTTTGCATTCATGGAATTGATGGTTGCTCAAGAATTGATAGTTGCTCAGGAATTGATAGCTGGAAACCCTCCCTCTCCAACAGGAAGGCATGAAAGGCTGGCACTTGGCCTAGTGGAAATGAGAAGTGCTGAGGGTCTGCACTGAATGCAAATTAAAAACTACAAGCTACAAGTTTCAAATTAATATCCTGATGTCTCATGTTATTCTTCAGATAAGGTCAGTCCTTCCTTTGATCTCAGGATTACAGGCAGCCAGGGTTACATTTCCACGTTTCTTACTGAAAGAACCTACTGTGCTATGCCTGCATTAGGTACAGACCTTAAAATAAAATCCACACTAACTGGACGCTCATTTGCAGACTTCTGCCAGCCCAGAAGAGTGAATGTCATTCTGGGACATCACTGGGGGTATCAAATCCTTGCAAATTAAGGGTACACTGCAAAGTCTGGTCTCTATAAAACACAGAATTTGTCTCAGGAATTATTATTCTCTTCACTACCACCTAATTAATCTCAGGCTATGCTCTTCAAGCTCATTCCCACTTGCAAGACCAGCAAGGCAACAGCAATCATTTCTACTCTCCATGAAATTGTCTCTTGATGGTAACTTTAATTACTGATTTGTTCTTCAAAATGGACATATTCTTCTGCAGCATAATACAGCACTCCTCAATTTCAGATGATTTTGTATGTCCTAGAAAACTGTCTAAGCATTGATGATATTTAAATACATGCACACAGAGAGACAAAATAGAACTTTCAGAGTTACGGGAGGTTTCATTATCAGGTATTAAACCACATCTATCATTCATAATTTTTAAGACAGAGGATGTAGAGTAGAAACATTACTGCCTTACTTGCAATCCCACCTAAATACTGGAAGAGGTGTTAAATTAATTGTGCCTTTACAAAACCAAGTGCTAGGTCTTCAGGAGGGGCACAGTACCTGTAAGTTCTGACATTTCAGTAGTGATGCAGAACGCTGCACTTCTGGAAACGAGGGCCAAGATGGTCACACCCAAGGAGAAGCAATTACAGCCAAGATTTGAAATCTGAAACGCTCAAGACTTCACTTTTCAGATTCAGGATCTTTTTTTTTTTTCCAATTAAATATTGAAGAGCTGTGACTATAAAAAACTTAGGCAGATCTCAAAGTAAAGTATCATACTCTCTGGTGAAAGAGCACGTCAAGGCCAGAGTCAACAGAAGGCAGCTGATTCAGTGCAGGTTGTCACAGCTAATTACATAGATGACCCCTTTGCTTTCTGTGTTGCAGGAAAGCATGTACCTACTGCTGTATGAAGAGCCAGACTTCTGAAAACTGGGGTTTATGTACAAATTTGTGCAGCAACAGCAGTGAGTAATTTCTGCTTTGGCAGATTCAGGATGCCTTTTCATATGAAAATCAAACCCGAACATACTCTTGACTTCAGAACAACCCTAGATCACGCTTTAATACATATACCTAACAAAGCAAAACAGACACTAAAAACATATCCTGGCAATAAATACTCTAAGCCTTCATTAGAAAACAAAAAGGCCGCATCCAATGCACGAAAAAGTCAAATTATCTAAGCTGACATTTACAACTAATTCGAGCTGACATTAGCATGAGAAACACGATTTTACTGCACAAGGTATTCTTATCTGTAAGTTTCAATGTGCCCTTTAAGCAGTAATGTTGAAAACAAAGCCCTGAGAAATATCTGCAGCCTTGCCAATTACATTTCAGCATTTTATAGCACAGCAACGTGAAGCAGAAAATTAGCAGATCTCAGCCCATCATTAGCAAACAGAATCTAACAGTAACAGGGAAAAAAAAGCAGGATATAACCTCTGTTGAGCAGATTAGGGGCTCAATCCAGCTGTGAGATATTCAGACACCCATTACCATGCAACCAGCTTATGCACGGATGTCAGCAAATACCAGGAGCTGACTTTGCAACGCACACAGTGCCGAGCCCGAGCATCCATGCACCTCTCAAGGCAAGCAGAGAGCCCTCTGCCTGCCTGCTGGTTTGCTGTCGCTAGGAAAGAGAGACACATTTCGCAACAAAAGCAGCTGATTTCTTTTTCCTGTGGACTTACTTTAACTGTCGAGGTTCGCAGTCCACTCCCGGCAGTAAGAGCCTCGCTGCCTGCCGTACGTCATCGCTGTCCACCGAGAAGCTGCGGCGGTGCCCCGCATGAGCCACGGCGACCCGTATCCATTCCATCAAGGGAGGGAGCACGATGAACGGCCTGGGGGAGCACAGACATGACGCTGAGTGCCACAGTACCAGCTACCAGCAAAACAACAGGTATACAGAGCGGGGAAGGCGGGGGGAGAGGGATGTGCATGTGTCTGTATGTGTAAGAATAGATAGAAAGGGAAAGGCACAAGCGCAATGAAAGCAAAGGAGGGCAAACTGGCTCAGCAGATTTCAAGCAGGTCTAAATCAAGATGTCTCACTTTGGGTCTGGAGCAACATTATTTGAAGAGATTTATTAGCCAGCTCATTTATGGGGCTCCTCTGAGGTCAGTGCACCCACTTGGCTAGCCTTTCCTCCTCCCCCATTATCTTTCCCATAGTATATCCCAAAAAGAGGACAGAAGCTTGGCACAGAACTATGTCCTGCACAGGGCTAGGTACAGTGCCTTGCCACTCTGCAATATGGACAGGAGAATGAACCAGGACAAAGGGAGGGGATGCCCCCCCAATTCCAGGATGCTCCCCCCAATCCAGGATGCCAGGGATACAGAGGTGAGTCTCTAGCACCTCCTGCCAATGCAAAGTGTGCCCCATGCTCAGTGCTGAATGTGGGTGAGACTTTGCTCAAACGTAGGGGTCTACTGTGGATGTTCCGAGCAGCAAAAGCAGACTAATTCGTTTCATTTTTAGCAGTATCAAACTAGCACACCTTTGAGTATCAGCTGTTCTGCTGCTTGAACAGAAGCACACAAAAACAACCTTTGAATTGCACGGTGGGACTCTGAGCCACAGCCCCCACTGGAGCATGTACACTACTGGAGATATGGTCCTTCACTCCACAAGACCTGGATAGCTCTATGTCTTAGCAGGAGTGTTCATGCCTTATGTGAAGAACACAACATACAATTTTGTCCCCATCTATGCTAAAAATCATTTGGGGACTGAGAGAAACATCCCAAACCTTAAATGAGAACCACAACTTCTAGCCCTAGTTCTGAGTTTAAAAATAACTACCATAGTTGAACATCTTGGAAGGTCACAAGGTGGACAAAATTCCCAGAGCAACACAGGCTGCAGCATCTGCCCTCCCATTCCTAATGGGTTTTTATACCCACTTGATCACCTAGCTGGGGTCTTCAAAACAGGTGTCTCCTCTGTGGCTGTAGAGGAGACAAAGTCTGCATAGGGAAGAGGTGAGGAAAGGTAGAAGAAATCCCTCTTTGTAAAAATGTACTATAAAATTCTGAAAACTTTAAAAAATAATAAATCTGTCCAAGAGGTACTTGAAAACTATGCAAAAGTCCTGGTTTTAGTCAGAACTGATTAAAGCTAGACACAGTGAAACTGTTTCGTTCATACTGTGGATGTTAACAGAGATTGCTATAATAAAGAAGAAAAGAGACAAAACTTGTCAATGACTACTGCCTGTGGTTAATCTGCTCTTACCTTCTTCTCCTGAACCTTTTTCTTTTATCTCAGTTCCTATATGGTTCCATTTTCCTTCCTCTGGTATTCTCATATTCCCTCTGTTTATTAGGTCAGTATATCACTGAAGCCCTGGAAACGTTCCTTTTAGGGCAACATCATCCCCCACTTTTGCTCCCTTCACTTCTTACCCTTTGATACCCCATTCCTTGACTTCTGTTGCCCCTTTACTTGAAAGGGCAAAAAAAAAAAGTCTGGATTAGTGCCCAGCAAGCAAATACTTTACATTTTAAATATCTACCTTTACCCCCAAAAGGCTCTAGCCTGAGGGGAGGAGAAGTAAAAATATATTGATTCTAGAATATCTTTTCCCTCTTTAGAATTCTTCATGCCATTTATTTCTCTTTTGAAGACCTGATTTTACACAGCTTTGATATTAATATTCTTGAGGTAGGATGAGGTATTTCATGAGCATCGAAGGACAGAGAAGCCCTGAGGCCACTAACTTTCCCTAGGATGCCAGGTTCCCAAATCTCACAGGCCCTTAAATGAACAACCTCCTTCTGAAATACAACATCTTTGACTGGTCACTTTCATCATTATTCTATTCAAACACATCTCTGGCACCTCTAGACCAGGCTGCCTTTGTTTCCAAGGATTTTTGCTTTCCCCAGGCTGAATGCAGCCACATAAGAAAGCAGGTAAAAGCACTTCCCTTCCCCCCCATTTCCTAAGGAAAGAGTTCTATTTGTTGTGAAGGTGACAGTAGTCAGGAGACAGAACAGGAGAAGCAAGGGTGTATCTGTTCTGGAAGGTGACCTGGTTCCCAGTTCTCCTCTGACATGCAGCCTCAGAGCAGAAGGGACTCTCTGACCTCGGCTTAAGTAGCCAGGGACAAGCGATCAGTGGGAGTTGTTTCACCACTTGCTGAGCACAGAGTTGCCAAGCACACTGGAAGTGTGAAAATGCATCTAGTTACCCACAAAACTTGGTGATAGGAAGACAATTAAAAGGAAACTCAGTTCAAGGTTATGGTTTACATGAATGAACACAGTGTGGATCAGAGAACTGAAGAGAAGGTTGTAGGGAGACAACTTCTAACATCTGCTGGGTGAGTAGAAGAGCAGAGGACTAACGCCTGAACAGGAGTCTTCATGCTTTCCTCTCCTCTCTCATGTAGGTCAGAAACTCACCCAGCACAAAATAAAATTATTTGCAGGAACTGTGATAACTGCACTATAAAATTGCCTTTATTATTTTTCTCCCCCTGGTCTTGCAATCTTCAACAGAGAAAGAGAAACAAACAGCTATTTTGGTGCAGTAAATCCTGAAAAGGAAGAGAATCAGTGTGTTGGCAGAAGTGGTGGGATTTTCTCTAAAGGCCAATTTCAGTCCATGAGGACACAGAGTTCACTCCTTCTGAGGCAAAACACACCCCACCACTATTTAAGCCTGCCTGGGAGTTTACATTCTGAGAAAAGAACCAAATAGGGCTGAGTGCAGTGGGTTAAAAATACACTTCAGGAGTCTGTGCACCACGTGAAGGAGAGTTTTTTAACAAAGAAATGGCGTTTATGTGACAAAGGAGAAAGAGGAACACAAAGTTATAGGGGGGTGATAAAACAACGTGACATCAGCAGGGCATATTGCACTTTTCAAATGACCCCATGCAAAACCAGGTTAGGTGAACGCATCACATCATTGGCATACCTATTTCACTGAGTCATCTGAGCTGTACAAAGGCAGATATCACCAGGAGAGTTTGGTACTTTTGTGTTCTAGAGCAGCCACAGAGCAGGTAAGGCACCTAAGTTAAGTGCTTTGGAAACTCACACTTTAATTAATCTAAGCACCATAGGAACGCACTGGGTTTGACTGCTTCAAGAACGTGAAAAGTCAGGAGTAGCTTGATTGCTGCAGAAGCATCTCACCAGGGTGCAGGTCAGTGAGTGCTCTGACCTCCTCCATCCCATCTCTGTACCTGTGCTTAACTTGAAACATATGCTCTCATCCTCTTTAATTTACTGCAGTTCAAAGTTAAGCATAAGCTTAAGTAATGTCCCAAAAAAAGGACTTTTTTTGGCACAGGTTCATATTTTCTTTAGCTGCCATCCAAGGGGAAAAACATGCCAGGTCAGGATGCAGGGAGAGGTCTACACAAAGCAATCCCCATCTCACACAAAAGGGCTGGGAGGTGGGTGATGGATAAGAGAGGCCAAAAAAAAAACCAGATCCCGAAGGGTTGAGCCTTTCTGGGTACTGTCCCCCAGTCCTTGGCAAGAGGACTCCTGCTGGGAGTATGCCATCCCAGGGTCCCTGCTTGAACAGAAAAGGGAACGACAGCCTCACAAACTATCACATCCTCCAGTTCCTTCCTCTACAGGACATCTTTCCCTTCCCTCCTGCTGTCCCATGCCTCTCTCAAAGCTACTCTGGGACAGCTCAAGCCAGCACCACCCTGTAAAGGAACATCACTCACCTTTCTCTCCTGTCTTGGCTATCACACATCCTTCTCTGCATCGTCTTCAGACATGGCAACTTCCTGTCAGCACATGCCCATACCTCTCCTTGGCCCCTTCACTCAAGAGCAGGGCCAACAACCTCTCTGTGCCCAACTAGACATCAAACTTACCTTGGTATTTTGCAGGGCTGATGACTCTGGGGCAGTTCAAATTACAAAAACAGTACATCAGAAAAGTGGGTGTTATGGGGAAGAACCTAAACATAAACTGTAACTCTGATCACACCAACCACAGGAGGGAAAAATATAAGGAAAAACCTTTTCTCTGAAATGGGCTGCCCAGAGAAGTTGTGGAGTCTCCTCCTATGGAGACATTAAAAATCTGCCTGGATGCATTTCTGTATCACCTACTCTAGGTGATCCTGCTCTGGCATGGGATTTAGACTAGATGATCTTTCAGGGTCTCTTCCAATCCCTAATGTTCAGTGATTCTGTTAGTATTATTATGGTTAGTAATATACATGTGTATAAACAGGAGGAACTGTTGGATGAAGAGCTTGAGAATGTGCACTGTAACATGTAATAGGATGCTTTGCTATTTTTGCATGGGTCTGTGAGACTGATGAAGCTGCTTCCTGGATATATGAGCTGCAAAGCACTGAGGCCAGGTCTTAAAATTCTCAGCTCCCAGCAACCCTTTCCCTGGTTTTCCTCCGAACTTACAACCTTTGTAGGGTACAGACTCCCTGCTGCCCCCTGACTTCACAGTCCACTCTGCTGCCCAGCACTTCAAAAGCAGGGCTATCATGCATTCTTGCCTCTTCTTGACTTCCCAGCAAGCTAAGCAGTTCTTCCTCATCTCAGTTGCTCTCTGTCCCTTTCAGGGACATACTTTTTAGGCAGGACCTTCTTGCCAGGAAAGCAGTGTCCCTTCTCACTCCTTCCAGTTCCCACTATGGGCAATTCCTTCCTATCTCCCCACCATCAGGTAACTCCCTTTTCATTTTTGCCAGACAATGAAAGTCCCAAATGAGGGACAATTGCCTGTCACCTTTTCCAGCATGCAGATTTAAAACCCTTTCCTGATGGCACACTTCAATCACCATTGAATGCTCCCCATCTTTGTGCAGTCAGCCTCCACCACCACAGCTCACAAACAAGCAACCAGCCCCCTTGCTTACAGCAGTGCCTGCAGCATGCTCTGGGCCCAGGAGGTCAACAGATTTCCCCAGATAATCAAAGGAAAAATCACTCCTTCAAAAGCAGGACAGCAGCCTCTCTATTTACAAGGACACATCACATTGCTCTTCTTCACACACTGTGCCTTTGCCCCACCACAGGCACACATTTACTGCATGTATTAAATTAACTGGTATGAAGAGGACTAACTTGGTGGTCTTCATCACAGTGGGAAGAAGTTCCTAAAGGCTAATCCTATTTGGATGCAAACTCCCACAGAAACCTCACATTGGAACTTCCTTAGTTTCACCAGCTGCGAAGTAGACAGAGCTGTAGAGACCTGACCCTTCTTTAATTTAAACACTTTCTGCATGGATCAATTATTACAATTGCTTTGGATGACTTCTCTTTGCAGGATCCTTTGACTACTGAGGAGGGTGATGCTGTGGTAGGTGATTAATTTCTTCACTTGCTCAAGTTTCTTCACTTCAGTCAAGAGGACTGCAATCCTGTGGCACACTCAGGCTGCTTCTGTTTAAAATGGCAAAAGCAACCAAGTATGAATTAAGAGTGCCTTTGAGAAGCATAAGGCTGTACAAGTCTATCTAGACAAAGGTAGGGAGGTGTTTCTGCTTGCAGATATGAGTCAGCAACTTTATCATTATGAAAGTTTTTCCCCTTTTTTGGCTTGTTGTTTATGTTTCCATGAGTGGTTTTGGGAAGAAAACTCCCATATATTAACCAAAAAGCATCCTCAGTTCTGATAGTTTTCGTTTAGGATGTATGATGAAGCCACATATGCTAAGCTAATCCATTTCTAGCATTACTGAAGCACAGAAAACCATTTTCCTCCAATGTTTAGGATACCTTTCAGGTGGGTTTCTGGGCTGCAAAACTCAGATTTTGTATTTACATCATAAGCTGTTTGGCTTCAGAGGGAGCAAATACTTTCTGATGCCTTCAGAAAGATGCCAGCCCCAATCCTGCCTGAGACCCAGTGGAGCACCACACTAGTCCACACAGCTGTCCCATGCTAGGCAGATAATTCAACATTGCACAAGGCCAGCTAAGGTTGCCCAAGCAGAGTCTCTGAGAAAGCAGACTGTGCAATTTTGTTCTGGCTGAAGGATCAATTGTCCTTTCTGTCACATAGCCAAGGTGGCATGAAGGGTTAACCTTTATGCTTTCATATACCAACACTGGTGCTCCAGAGTCTGCACAGGGGTATCTGCAACTCACAGCTTTTAAACTCAAATCCAGCGTCTGAGCATGCTGACTGCTGACCTCATTACCTCTCCAGCATTAGAAGCATTAATGGCCAAGACTTGAAACACCACCGAGTTGAAGTGATGACTTGGATGGCAACTGCAACGAGGAAACATTTCACAGGCAGTTTTGACATCAGATTTGACACGACTGGCTGTGGCAGGGATCCCTGAGGAGCTGCCAGTGTTGGGGTCCCAGCACAGAACACGCTGTTCTTGCAGCCTTGCACGCACTGTTCTCCATTTATAAGACTCCTATAGCCATCCCATGGACAACGTAAGGCTAGCTTGATAAATTAGGTGTAGAATAGAGCCCCAGCCCAGCAAGGATATACTGCCTGACAGCTGAGCCACGAGTGTGCTGAATTATTTCTTGTTACATGTGCAATCTCACACTCTGCAGGCAGCTGCCAATACTATTTCTGAAGGGATTTTTTAGAAGTGGGAAATTTTGTATTTGGGACTCAAATGTAAAGAATTTATGTAAGGATACAGTGGCTTTCCAGTGGCTCCCAGTCAACTTTGTGTTAACTTGGAGTTCACTGAGGCCATGATTTTACCATGTGAAGTTTTCAGTTAAATAGTGGATAAAAATATATAGGGTTATACAGGGCTCTGCCATACCAGCACATCAAGTATGTGTAAGCCCTTCTTCAGACATACCTTGCAAGGTTCACTTGGGTTTCATAGCAGGACTTCCACATTCCTAGTGCTAGCACTTTGCCTGCTCTTTATCAGCATTCTTCATCATTCCCTCCACTCTGCTGGCCCTTTCTGGAGACTGCCTTACTCATAGAGTTTGTAACACATAATAACACATTTCCCTAGTTATTTTCCTGCTGAAACTGTTCTATGGGTACTGGTCTATAGTACCTAGGTGCTATAGGTACCTATGAGTACAGGTCTATAGTACCTGTACTATAGACATGCTTGTGCCAGTTACAAAGGTGCTTTGAAAGAGTCAAGTTTATTGTATAGTATTGGAATACTCCTCTCATTAAGGAGGCTGCATCACACTAATTAGCCAGGTATACTAGTAGCTCTGAAGCATGAAACGAAACTCAGATGATAACCAAAGCCCACAACTACAGGCTACATGTGAGCACTTGAAGGGGACACTCATGTATGTTTGTCCACACATGTTCAAGGCAGGCAGAAAAATAAAACACAAGCAATAGTAGCTCATGGGAGTTTCCTAAGGGATTGCTCCACACACAAGGAAAAGTAGCAAAGGAAAAGTGAAAAGCAGCAAAGGAAAAGTGAAAAGCAGCAAAGGAAAAGTGAAAAGCAGGCTAAAACCAGACACATATCCATCAATTCAATTAAGACTCAAGGGGAAAAGATAAAGGCTGCTGGGTGGCACAGGGAGTTAATGCTCCTCCAAGACGAAGCAGCAGAGGAAGCATTGGAGAAGTAACTTTGCTGCTTGTGAGCAGAATTAATGGGTGCTTCTGGACAGGCTGAGCTGCTGCCTCTCAATGACTTGTTAATGGGGAACATGAAGAGTTAGGAAGTAATGAGGACTTTGTCAATACAGCTGTGGATAAAAGTGGGTAAGGAACCACTTAAGACAAAAAACATCACAGAAATCTGCAACTACAGATTCTGTGCTTTCCGGTGCTTAAGAAATTACTTGCAATAATTTTGGAAGTGTTTTAGAGGCTGAGAAGCAAAACAGAACCACAGGACAGATCCTTTCATTAAACCAGAAGCAGTAACCAAGTAAGAAATCTTGGCAGCAGTGGCCTCATCTACAGTTGTTTTTTTTTTTTCCAATTCCCAAGAGAGAATAAACCGAAATGATCCACAGCCACTACTCAGGGAGAGGCACTGGAGGAGAGATACTTTGACAGCAACACCCAGCACACAATGAATGTCTCCAACATGTCCTGGATGGGTGCATTAAGGAAAGACTCCATAAACAGGTTCAACCCTGCCTCCTCCACCTCCAAATACACCAAAATAGTTGTCTTCGTGGCACCCAGCGCTGTGTGATAACCCAGCCCAGCGGCACTGGCTAGTGTTGGGGTCAGTAATACAGCAAAAAAGTCAGAGGGTTTCTCCCAAAATGACCAGCTTGAAAGAAAGTATGAATTTGGTGTGGTTGTACATCCATCTTACAATTGGGATTGTTGGCTTTTAGTAAGTGAGAAATAGTTTCCAGTTTTTCTGAGCAATCCTGGCCACTTTCCACCTCCTCCCCATGAAAGCAGCCCCCCCAGCGAGAGCTTTGCTATATATTTTTTCCCTTGTGCTTTTTCTAAAGGCAAACACTATTAAAAGCACACCACATTCTCATTTCTTCACCTCCAGGAAGAGCAAGCACTGAGAAACACTCCCTAGAAATGAAGCACCGGATTTATTCAAAGGTAAACATCCCATTTAACGAGTCCCCCAGGACTGGGAGGGAGGTACTGCTTTCTAGGCTGGAAAGTGCTAAGCCAAGCAGGACCGCCACTGTACCAGCTTCCCTCCCACATCCAGTCTCCCCAGAAAGATGTGCAGAGTCCATGAAGCTCCCTAACTCAACCTGGCTCAGTGCCAAAACCCAGGTGGATTGAAGATGGCTGAGAAAGATGGAAGCAGCTCTTGCAGGGCGGCCAAGCCTTGCAAGAGCAAGGGGAGCTCTCTGGCCACATCCTGCTACCCTTTCCAACCTAGGAATGCATGACTAGGGAGGAGGGGCCAAGACAGTAGCCAACTTGGTTTCACACAGAATCGTAGAATCTTTTCAGTGGGAAAAGGGCTTTTAGATCTACAAGTCCAACCATTATGTCACTCTACCAAGGCTGGTGCTAAACCTTGTCCCTTAGAACCATTTGTGTGCTAACAAAGCACAATTCTGCTTCATGGAAATACTGCCTACAGCCAGATCCACACAGTCCTGGATTCTCTGCACCAACAGAGACACTGAGAGGCCAAAGATGGGGAAAGATGTCTGGCTCTCCTTGCTTCCTTCTGGGCTTCTTTCAGTATAAAGGCAAAGACCACAGCTGGACAAGAAGAGACGAAATACAGCACACAGATAACGCACAAAGCTTAAAACTATTTGGCATCTAAAATGCCATGTGTAACAAATCCACTTCCCCACAACGCATGAAAACCTGCCACGGAAACTGAAACCACCAGAGTAAGTCATGGACCACAAAGCATGCTTCCATGTTGAAAGAAAAGGGCTTCTCAGAACACTAAGAAGTCAGTTTCACCAGGCAGCACAGGATGGTTTTGTCCAGTTAACGAAACTCCAGACTACAAGCCCGTGGAAATATCCAGGCTCACGCTTAACCCTGCATTGCTCCCACTCCAGCACTAACACATATTTGATTAGGCAAAAGGAGGAGCATCTGCTCTTTCCAAAAGTGACCACAAGCTCTTGGCAGTAACACCAAGTACTTGCTCTGGCCCTAACCGCACACCACAGTTGTTAAACTGCCCTGCCAAAAGAAGACGTCTTGCCAGAAAGAGTATTCAAAAGAAAGCAAAGAAGAACAATTCTTTAAGTAATCAGCGTTTCAAGTGCTCTAACAAAGAGGCAGCCTCAGAGAAAGGAAAATCTATTAAATCAAATGCTAGAAGTGATTTTTCAGATATTCCTGTCCTTTTCATTTTCCACACGCAAGTCTGCAGAAATCTTTATACTCTCACTGGTCCCACATTTGGGGACTACAGATCAGGAGAGAGCATTTTCCAATTCTGTTTATTTTTTTGGCACATAAAGCACTCTTGGACCTGAGTTAGGCCTTCCACAATAACACGGCTGTGTGATGGTTTGGGTGTACCCTGCCCCCCCACACTTTAGACATCACCATTGTTTTTCTTTCACAGCCTATGATCTACTTTTTCTCACCAAAACATTCTACCCTGGTTCAAACTAGCACAGGCTGGATGGGAAATAATTAAATTTAAAATAATTTAGGAAAATTGGGAGAGTCCTCTATTACTGTGAACAGAATCTAGCATGCCAGTGGCCAGCAGAGTAACAGCACAGTGCTAAGCCATTCCTCTGAGATAACCCTCATCACCAGAAGAAATACATACAGAATGCCAGCACATCAACCACAGCCACTCATGGAAAACAAATACATCAACACAGTGAACACACCACAGAAAAAAAGCCCTTACATCAAACTGTCTTAACAAACATCAAGCCCTAATTGAATCATCCATGGTCTAGTTGAATGGATAGGGCTGGGTGATTAGTTGGACTGGATGATCTTGGAGATCTCTTCCAACCTGGTTGATTCTATGATTCTAAAATGAGAGAATTCTTTCTTCTTGTGATTTCCCTTTTGGTTTTTTTGGAAACAATAGAGCAAAAAGTGACACACACGCTCACAGAGTGACCCAAACTTGGAAAGAAACAAAATGCCATCCAAAGGCAAATGGCAACGTTCCCAGTAACATCACTAATGCCAGAGCTTCATCTTGTTTGCTTTTCTGTGAATCAGTATAGAAGCACTGCAATGGAGATATCCTATTATACACAATTTAAGGGAACATATATGACGTGATTCGCAAATGTTGCCTTTGAGATGCAGAACTCCTAACAAAACAACAACCACATGCACAGGTGAGGATCAGAGCCTGGCTCTCATGTACAGCACAGTGTTTACACAGGCATGTAAACACGGAACCCAGCTTGAAAAGCAGCTTGCATTTGCCACACTGTGAATACTTCTCACAAAAATGAACACCCAGCACTTTCCAAGCACCAGTCACTCCTCTCTCTCCATAATGAGGAAGCCTAGTTTGAGGCTGGTGAGAAGCACAGCAGGGAAACAGCACAGCGTGCCTCAGCATGCAAGTAGAAGCTCATGTTACTAGAGAGTTTGCTGGGCTTTGACAAGAGATGGCTTTATCACCCTGGCAAGCAAGCTGTCCTGTGAATTTTCTGCAGTGCCTTGGTGCAAAGCTGCCCTATGCTGGGCACCCTGTCCACCTGCCAGCAGTCAGTAATTGCCATCACCAGCTTCAGTTATCAACTCCTTCTCATCTTACATCAGATCCTGAGTCAGGATGGGATCTCAGAGATGTCTCTCCTGCCCAGGACAATGAAAACAGCAGCACATGTGAAGCCTGCCAGCTTCCAGGCCAAGGCAGCCCCCCCATGGTTACTCCTATGCCAGGGTACTAGGCACGGCTGGAGCCCAGCATCTTTAATGACCTCTCCTTTTTACACACTACTCTATTCATTTTCCACTTCCCCAATCACAGCTGTTGAACCCTATTAGCACATAGAAAAAAAAACACATTTAAACCCAAACCTGCTAGGCCAGAAATAGAAGTTCTCATTTTCTTTTCCAAAACATGGAATAGCTGAGCAACAACGAAAGGAAAAGGAAATCTCTCCCAAGTGCACATCTGGAACCAATTTGCTGTATGTAGCCACTGGGTGTCACTTTTGATATATACTGGGTTAGCCACGCAGTACTTCAGTGAGAGAAAGGGATTTCAAAGAGGTGATCCTAAACCAAAGCAGACTGCTCTGCAGCCTCTCAGGCACAAGCTGTAATTAGCAATTAGCCAGCCAGGCTGATGTATTCACAAACACCTTTGCCGTGGCACTAAGCACCAGGTAGTGGCTCTTACCTCTCAGTCTGCAGTGTAACTTTTGATGGCTCCACATTAGGGTTTTCCCACTCCATCTGTGGACAGTGCATGAAGTAGCAGAGGGTGTACAGAGCCTCTGGCTCCCAGTAGAGTGATCCCTGTTTCTGGTGCATTGGTGTCCCATTCCCGTGCTGCTTGGCATTGAGGGGCTGGAGGTGGTGCATCGCTCGAGACACCAGGTCACCTGGAAAAGGCAAAGGTTGGGTAAATGCCAGGCTTTTCAGCTGCCTCCCCTGTGAGTTTTCAAACTGGAAAGCACATTGGGTTGGTTCTCCCTTCCATTTAACCACACATATGCAAGCAGTAGACAGCATTCTGGACCTGCCTGGTGGTGTGTGTGGTGTGGTGTCACACAAACAGGCTGAGACAAGCTCTCAAAGGCCTACAGAAACACTTCTGCAAATACAGAGTGCAGGCAGTGTCAGGCTCACCCATCTCAGCAGCACCAAAAGAACTGGTAGATCAGGGTCACAGCTACATACAGGTAGCCTTAGGAGGCTGCCAAAGTTCCAGAGGCCACAAAAAAGTTACCTGTGGGGGTGAAGCAAAAAGGCTCAAAAGCTTCATGCTCCTGGTTAGAGAGCGGCAGGGAAACCAAGCCCTTTGCAGCAAGGAAGAAGGCAGTCAGATAATGCACTAAGCACCATGAAAGTGTGCAAAAAGGCATGTGGGGGGAAAAAATGCTAAAATATTATCATCAGAAATATGTCACCAACATTACAATTTGTAATCCCAGGCTAGGCATGGAAAAATTCATGCTAGGAGAAGAGCAAAACCTGTAGGCTCACCCAGCCCCTCAGGTGCAGAAAATGGCCCAAGAGAATGAAGCTAATCATCTCCAGCACACCAATATGGTTTTGGGTGCTTCCTTGTAGGGTAGGTATGGCAAACCAGCCTCAGTATATGGACCAGGGTCAGCAAATCCAGCAAGAGATATGAGCAGGGAAATATAAGTGCAAGAAGCAGTGAGTCTCTTAACATAGTATTGATTGTAACTAATTAACTGAAGTATGTCCCTTGAGACATCAATTTTACATTTGTTGATGAGTGACCACTCTACAAAAGGCAGGGAAACAATTGTGGTTATAAACTGCTTGTTCTCACACGTTCAAATCACTCTGAGAGCACTTTGGGGAGAAATCTCAGATCAAATCAGATGGTTTGTTTTAAATGAAAATCTGATCAAGAGCCCTCTGGGTCACTCTTAAGCTATACAAAAGTGAGTGATAGGGAAAGGAGGACATAATTTTCCAGAGTTAAGAAGTCGTCACACACTTTCTGTTATTTGCTTTACCCAAGTGACCACCGAGTACTGAAACTTGGAAGGAAAAGTTGGAAATGCAGACCAAAGTAGGAATATAAAACAAAATCTAGGCTGAACAATGAGCTCCTAGGCAAACTCAAAGGAGAACCATTTTGACTGTGTGCACGGCAGAGCTACAGAGGTTTTTTGCCAAGTCCCACCCCTGTGAACACATCATCTCTCTCCAGCCTGACTTGCACAGAAAATGCTACTGCTGCTGTTGCAATAATGTGCAATAGGGAGAAGAGAAACAGCTTGCTGAAAAACACTCAGCTCAGTCCTCCAGAAACCATGAAGAGAAGAAAACCACTGGCATGAGAAAAGTTCCGAGTCCATGATTTCAGGGTTTGACATATTTTTTTGCTGCAATATTCCTCCAATTCAAAGCTTTCATTTAAACATAGTTTCTTTCTTTTCCCTCTGCCAGGAAATTGTCATGATAGGAGCAATCTTGCAGCCCTGCATGCTCATAATTTCCAGGAGAGAACTTATGCATGTGGAAAGCCTGCAGGATCAGATCTGCAGGAGAAACAGATGTGCCTCTGAGACGACTTCCTAGTCCTGCACAAAATGATCTGCAGGCAACCAGAAGCAGCAGAGTTTTGCACCCCCTTCACTCAACCCACTCTATCCCAGCAGACATGAATTGCCAAGCCTAGCACAGACCAATTTAACTTCTAGCAACCTTGCAGACAGTAAAAGTAAATCGTTCTCTTCTCCTCCAAAAGGCAAAAAAAGTGAAAGTGCTGGCTGCAACATCCAGCTTTAGCAATAATAGCAAAAGCAGAGAAAAAGGAGCTGCCCTGAATTTGGGCTTTCCAGACCCAAGCCACTATAGCAGTAAAGAATGTGGTTAAAGTTAAGCACATGACCAGTCTCATTTTGGTGGATTGAGATAGCAGGCACCAATAAATGCCTATGACTTCTGTACCAAACAATGAATAAGGATGCAATTTAGGCCCAGATTAAGGCTGCAGCATTATTTCATCTCCATTCCTCTCTGAGTGCTGGGGCAATGCAACTTAAATGACACATGCAGCACCAGATGAAGCTGCACAGTAAGGAGGAAAAGCAGCAACAAGAATGATGTAGGCTGGGTGGGCAGCTCAGAATTGCTGCTGATGCAAGGCTGGAGGAACCTGAGCCTCACTGAAATCAGTGGCAAAACTCCTATCCATTTCAGTCTGACCAGGAGTTCATATTTCTATTGTGAATTTCCTTCTTAAGAAACACAAACCAATTCATGCTATTAAAACTCAATTAATGCTTTTTATGCTTAAGCCCCGTTTAATTACAATATACAAAACCCCCAATGGGCTTAGATCTTGCTTCTTTGTCTTTGCTATATCATCTCTAGTACATTTCAAGTGATTTCTACATTAACAATTGTTATAACATTCCCACATAAGAGACAACTCAAGGCTTAAATAACCTATACCTGTAAAGCCCTGATCTTCACAGAGGACAGTAAGTAAGCATAAAAACCTGCATTACAATCCAGTACCAAACAAGCAGAATACTAACAGGAATTGCTGCTCTCTATTTTATTCCACAGTGTGACCTCAGACAAGCCACTGTATGCAGTGGTGCCCTTCTCCTCCTCCAGGCACATCCAGTTATGGTGCAAATCATAGAATCATAGAATCAACCAGGTTGGAAGAGACCTCCAAGATCATCCAGTCCAACCTATCACCCAGCCCTAACCAATCAACTAGACCATGGCACTAAGTGCCTCATCCAGTCTTTTCTTGAAGACCCCCAGGGACGGTGACTCCACCACCTCCCTGGGCAGCCCATTCCAATGCCAATCACTCTCTCTGCCAACAACTTCCTCCTAACATCCAGCCTAGACTTCCCCCAGCACAACTTGAGACTGTGTCCCCTTGTTCTGTTGCTGGCTGCCTGGGAGAAGAGACCAACCCCCACCTGGCTACAATGCCCCTTCAGGTAGTTGTAGACAGTAATGAGATCAGCCCTGAGCCTCCTCTTCTCCAGGCTAAACACCCCCAGCTCCCTCAGCCTCTCCTCATAGGGTCTGTGCTCCAGGCCCCTCACCAGCCTTGTTGCCCTTCTCTGGACACGTTCCCACACCTCAACATCTTTCTTGAATTGAGGAGCCCAGAACTGGACACAGCACTCAAGGTGTGGCCTGACCAGTGCTGAGTACAGGTGAAGAATAACCTCCCTTGTCCTACTGCCCACACTCTTCCTGATGCAGGCCAGGATGCCATTGGCTCTCTTGGCCACCTGGGCACACTGCTGGCTCATCTTCAGCCTACTATCTATCAGTACCCCCAGGTCCCTTTCCTCCTGGCTGCTCTCCAGCCAGAGGCTGTGCCTTAGCCTATCTGTGCTGCAGGATCAGTGCCAGGAAGGGACGAGGGAGCTAAGAGGCGCACGCACAGGCCGCCTGGTAGCACTTACTCACGCTCTGCAAAATGTAGCGTACGGCAACATCTGGCTCGAGATGCATGTGTGTTCTTTCAATCCCTACCACATTTTGCTGCTTCTGTGCTTCCTTGCATATGTGCTTCTGGCTTCAAAATTTCTTTCAATGAATCAGTTATGTAGAGCGTGAGCCATCTCTGCTCTCCAGAGCCATGTTCAGCTATGGCAACACTCTACAAGTCGACACCTACTCACACCACTGATGTCTTCTGCCTAATTTTTGGCCCTGAGAACATCTCTCAGATGTATCAGTTTCTGACATATCATTTAAAAAACAAACAAACAAGAATCCCAGCAGCTGAGCTGATCTTGCAACTCCATAGGCATTGATCCTGGGGCTGTGGCATCACGACACAAGGGGCTCGGCACAGATCCCCTGTCTCGCAATCATTCTCACCCTGATATAACCCTACAGATCATCTGAGGAACAGACCCAGGAGCTGATCTGCCTGGCAAAAGACTGCCAATTTTATTTTGGTTTTAATCAAAACCAAACAAACAATTACACAATTCAGACATGTAAGCCAAGACAGACCATGCACAAACTGCTCTGCTGGCAGAGCCAGGGAAAGGAAGACATCAAGTCGTGTAAGGTAGACAAAAAGCCTACTCAAACACAGCAAGATGGGGGGGGGGACACTTCAGGACATTTTTGTTGCCAAAAATGGGAAGTCAGAACTGGAAGATAGGTTCCCAGAGGGCAAAGGTGGTGGCAAGCCACAGGCCGGCACTACCTTGCAGCCCTGGATGAGGGTGGGAGAGTTTTAGCAATGTGGCTCCATGCTGGACCTTGTCAGCCCAGAGAAGAAATGCTGTGCCTTGCATGCTGGCTAAAATGAAAGACCTGTGAAACCAAACTGCTCTGCACAGAGAGCTGTCACAGTAGCTGCCAAGATTTCATCCTTTCTATAACTAAAGCAAGACTCACCCATCACTGCTGCTGCCAGTTTGCCACGGTTTCTGAACACAAGGTCCACACACATTTGATTTAAAGCTTGAAAATATTATGTAATGTGTGTTGTGACATGGGTCTGGTTTAAGGCAGTACTGAATATTTAAAGAACAGCCTCACTGACTTTAAGCCAAATATGTGATGTGACAGGGAAAGTTAAGCTGCTTCAGTCTATATATGGAGGTGGTATAAAACACACAGCGCACCAATGAATGGCTCAAACCCTCTTCACAGTGACCAGTTGTGCTAGTTTGAAGCTAGCTAGAATGTTTTGGTGAGAAGGATTAGATCACAGGCTGTGAAAGAGAAACAAATGGTGATGTCTACTTCACTCATAGGCTTGCTGAGAGGTATAAGAGCAAGAATCCAAACATAGATAAGGGAATTAGAGTACAGCCTGGGTTTGTAGCTGCATTTCTCTCTAACCTCACCCTCCGTCTCTCTGATTAATCCACCTGCTTCCTAACCCCCCTGGCCAACCCTCCAATCTTCCCTAGGGTACAAGGCAACATCTGGGGTTAAGGTAGGGGAGTGGAAGAAGGTGGAGGGGCAGTTGGGAGCCCCTCCTGGGGACTCAGATTTCTGGGAGGGCAATTGTGGTTTTGCATTACCTTTTACTTTGTATATTGCTGTATATCCTGTAAATATCTGCTTGTATATTGAGCTAAGCTGTAAATACAAACTTCATTCAAATCTCCAGAGCTGGCTGAGTCTAGTCTGGGTGACTTCCAAAGTGTGTGGGGGGGAGCAGGTAACACCCAAACCACCACATCAGTGAAGCCTTTTTCCTAACTGTGTGGCTTTGGTAAAAGCTAGCCACACTGCTTTTACTCCTCTAGAGCCCAACATATAAAAAAGAAAACATTTATTTCCTATTTTGTAACAAAAGGGGGAGGGAGGACGTGGGGGAAAGGAAAAGTGAAAAGAGAATTAAGTAAGAGGAAATTGTATATGCCCAATGCCCCACTTCTGAGAAGCTTCCTGCAGCATTTTAAGGTCTGTTATGACAGACTTAATCTTGCAGTCATTCCTGCCTAGGAGAAGCTCACTGCTTTCAGAGGGATCAATGTACATAGCTTAAAGCATTCAGCTAGGTGTGCTGCACAACCATTCACCCTGAGGTGAATGATGCTGGACTGGTACTTACATGGACACTCCCTGCAGGCCTTGAGATTTTCTTCTTCCAAAATATGTCCTAAATCTGCAAGCACAACTTAACAATGCTATTTTTGCAGACTAGAAACAAGTCACAGTTCTCTAGCCTGTGTCTTTGCTTCAAAGCCCATAGGAGAGAGAAGGATCTCTGTTTCTGCAGCTGCCTTCTTCCATTGTGATGTCCCATTAGGGCACTGTGTGAAGCAACAGCAAGCCACATTTCTAGCATGACAGCATCCTGCAGGCAGTAGCCATCAGTTTGAGAACACTGGGCTGATCATCCTTCAGCTGTACATGACTTCAATGTGTGTAGCCTGCTCATAGGAATCACGACCTGCAGTAGGGTATGTTGACAACAACGATATTACTGCTTTGCTGTGCTGCCTGGGTGAACATTTTCTCCTGAAAAAAAGGGGATCAGACACATAGACTGGAACTGTGTCCATTTTTCAGAGCCCTCTATATCTTCCTTTGTTCTGTCCACAGGATGAAAAAGATGAGTACTGTTCAGAGAGGTGCACTCTAGAGGCCAACATCATGCCATGGGCTGTAGTTTGCCCCCTTATTTGCCTTTCTTGACCTGGACCTTAGTATCTATGGTTGTGCCCACAACAAGCTCAAGACAGACTGTGTTGGAAACACAAATTATAACCATGATAATAAACTATGGCCTATTCAATTAGACTGATATCTGATAGCCATGATCATCCTTCATCTTTCCCTTTCTACCGCCCTGCTGCTTCTGGTTTCTGCACAAAAATGATGTATTGCTACAGCTCACATGTGCATGAATACAAGTAGTGGAACTGTGTCTTCTGTACCACAGCAGACTGCTTCCAGCCATGCACTAACTCAGCTGCCTAAGCCATCTCTTCATTTCAGCCGTGCAGTTCCTCCATGCTTCCTCTGCCTCTGGTGTTGCATCAATCTCTACATTTCACAAGTCAACTGAGAAAAAAAAAGAACTGCTTGAGTGAAACCCTTCCTCAGATAATTTACTGGAGGTCTTTCTATCATTAACTCAAGACAACCCATCTACACCAGGAAAGTGCAGAGAGCCAGGGTGGGTGCACTTATAAAAGTGCTTAGTAGGTGTTTCATTGTGCACATGCTCTTAGCAAAGTATCTCCAAGCACACAGCCATGCTATTCTTGGCACACAGTGTATTCCAGGTTCAAGAGCCAGCTGCCTCAGGCTGTGGGTACATTTGGGGAGCCATAACCCACAGTCAGTAGAGCATCCTACGTGCAAGATTCACTGTCAAGCTCACACCTCCTCATCTCTGCCGTCTCTGCTTGCCCATGTCATGACCTTCCATGAACTTGCTACCCTATGCAACCTTTTCTTTTCCTAACAGCCACTCAACTCTTCCACAGAAGAGCCAACAAGGGAGCTGAGGTTCTAAAACCTGAATTCAGCACCAAAAGACAGGACTGGGATGCAAGCAGCCCATTTCCTGATGGTGGCTTCCCTGTGGCCTGCCACAGATCATTTACCTATTATTCATCACACCATCACAAGAAGCTTCTATTTATATCACAGAGCAAGCATTTGCATGCAATTTAGTGTTTGCAAAGCTTCTGAAAACTGATCAATTAGACAGTGGATACATCCCATAAAAAGCCACAATAATAATTCGACCTTCTGAAGTTTACATACCTATTATCACAACACTATTACCTTCAAAATCTCCAATCCAGTGTGGCAAGCATAATGTTTGTGTCTGATTCCCCTTAAACCATGTCAGCTCCCAACAAAACAAGCTTTGACCCGGGTGAGCTATTCTTCTGCTGACCTGGTGTGAAGCCTTCCATCTGCAGATTGCCACTGTCTTGTGGACAACTCTTCTGAGATTTAATTTGGTTTTACGTATATCCATGTCCTTGAGCACTGAATTTAAGAGCCTCCTCTGGCTGAGTAGGCCAGCTGAAGAGCGCCCACTGTGGCCTGAACTCTGCAAAGCATGGACAGGGAAATGCTGTTTTAACCCAGACATGTTGTGATGCACATGAGTTCAGGAGTAAAGTATGTGCAGGAGTTCTGAGCCAATATGTTGGTGCACTGGGGAAGGGTGGTGTAGGGTTGAAGTTCCAGCATCTCCTACCTACCAAGATGATACCTTTTGCCAGTAACCATCAAACCAGAGTGGGCTTAAACACACAAGGTAGAAGCCCTGGAGGAACAAAACCACCTGCATGAATACAGACTTTAGACTGGGCTCCCCGGAAAGCGATGGAGTTGTTTGTCCCAGTTTGCCATCTAGTAACACTTCGTGGCCTTCACCCCAAGGCAGGGAGGAAGAAATATTTCTTGGTGCAAGAATTGGTACCCAATGTGCCTTAAAGCTCTGCTTTTCCTTGTCACCACCTACATGCAATGCACAAAAAAGAACCCTCCTTGATTCACCAAAACATGGAAGTTACAAGCCTCATTCCTTCTGCACCTGGTCCCCATGCCAGCAGCTGTATTTTCAGATGGATGATGAATGGGGGTGTTGGAGTACTAAGCAGATAAACAGAACACAAATGTTTGTGGATTGCAAACATGCACATAAAGAAGTTAGGAAAAATATTCAAAAGTCAAAATGCAGTACCATGGGATCTCTACAGTATTCCTCTCTTTTTCTATTCAGCCTGCTTATTTTTCCCTGTCTGAAGGGGAAGGAAATAAAACAGAACTAGAAATCCAGAAGGATTCCCAAAACTTTCTGTAAAAAAACCCCACTGATCTATTCCTCTTCTCCTCTACATCTGGTTTGGAAATATGAGAAACTTCAGGAATAAATGGAAAAAAATAAAATAAAAACAATAACCATGTGAAATATTTTCTGTAACACTCAACAATGAAATACTGTCAGGCTACTGTTTAAAATCCTATTATTTTTTGCTGTGCTTCAGTTCTTCCCAATGTTCTCTATACAATAAGCATTTCAAATGAAATCACATTATTTTAAAACACACAGTAGTAGGCAATTACAATTTCTGAATACTAAATGCCAATAGAACATAGGCCAGATTTATGATTGTACCTTAACTTTGTGCATTGTTCATTATATTTTAATGAATAAGGTTTCACGTTAATTTTTCAAGCCTCTTCCTTGGAATCATGCATTAGCACTCTAACTGCATTGCAGAATTAGGTCTCTATTTACATTCCTCTTTCCAAGTCCTGGAGAATAAATCCTCCTTTAATTTTTCCTCCAAATCGGCAACATCACCTCTTTTCAGCAGAGCATCCCAGGGCCAGTCGTGCTACCTCACCCTGCCACCACTAGGCTGGGCAGTACCATCTCAGTGATCACCAGTGCCCACTGCCTGCTAAGCCTGGGAGATGAGAGCAGAATCATCAGGCAAGCAGGGTTTGGGAGGGAATGGAGCAGCATCTGTGAGTCTGGTTGCACCTGCCCAGCTACAAGGACCCCTCAATGGCAGCCTCCATCCTACCTTCCCTCAATTTTCTCTCTCCTCTGCCATCCTTCAGGGCCATGTGGAAAAGATTGTTTAGATGAGCCACAATGCTGACAGCATGCAGGAGAAAACAAAGGCAGATGCCAAGTAAGAGCCACCACATGTAAGGCAAGGTGAGGGTACCACAGGATGCAAGGCTTTTCACCTCGTGAACCTGTTTTCCACCTAGGACAGACTGTGAAGAAACTATGATTTGATCTCATATAGAGGTTCTGGGCAGTCCCTATTTGCCAGCTGTTGTCTGCCAGGGGTCAGATTTGATTTCCTGGTCTCAAAGCTTCCAGCTGGCCACATCACTGCACACTGGGTAGAATCAAGAGCAGGGGAAGACTTTCCTTGCTAATTTCAGTGATTCTGCCTACTTGCAATATTTTAATTATTGATGTCAATAAACTACAAGAGACCTCATTCAATGAGAATTGCTTTTCCCCTCTTTTTATTTTTTGTCTCTCTGAGGTAAAATTAAAATACTCTTATGGCAAGACCATTGTTTTTTGTGCTCTTTTGAAAATAACAGAAATGAAGTCCTGGCTCCTGGGATATTGCAAGCCAGTGGAACATTGTGAACACATGCCTGAGGACTGCTCACTCTATCGGTTCAGCAGGTCAAGCTTCTGTCCTTCCCACTCACTCCCCATGTCCAGAGAGTCTCCCCTAGAATCTTTATTCATCCCTACAAGAGCAGGACTACATACATTTTGTGTACCTAACCCTTCCATCAAGTCCTATTTGCTCCATGTCAGAGCTTGCCATATCCTCTTTCCTTTCTACACCACCACTTCTAAAGCTCTCCATCCTCCTCACACTACCAGGGCAATAATAAATCCTCCTTTACCTACTTCATCTCCCTACCAATGCACTCTGATCCCCAGGTGTTCCCCCCTGGCTTTTCCCTGCTCAGTGTTTCAGCCCCCACACTGTGGTTTCCCCGTCCCCTTCGATATCAGAGGCTTTATTCTAACCTCTGGGTCACAGACCTCTCCCAGTGTCAGAGACAGAAACACAGGCACTGAAAAAAGTGCAAACCCCCCTTGAGCTCCCCATCCCTCCATTTTCTTTGCAGTTTATGATTTTCCCCCAAATTCATATGTTTTTGCCCACCAACATGTGTCCAAGTGTCACAGCTCCGTTTTGAGCTCTGAACCAACACTGCTCCAAAGCATTAAGCCTTGCAAGCTTTGCCAGTTACCACTCCTCCTACCACCTCTTCCCCAACATGCATCTGCTTGTAGCAACTATGGAGGTATGCTCCACAGTTGTCCAGAGGGCTTTCTGGAGAGCTACCAGTGTGCTCTAAGTGCCAACCTCTCTGACAGCTGCTTCAAACTCCCACTGATGTGCTCTTTTCTTCAATGTGGCCACCCTGAAGACTGTTTTTCAGTCAACAAATACAGAGAAAGCAAATTCTGCCAACCATTTGCATCTAAGGTAGGACTACTTAGACGTGACAGATTTCTGGTAATCAAAATTACAAAGGGATGGGAGGGGGTAATGAAGGACTGTGGCTTTTTGGGTTGGGTACAGAGGTGAAAAAAACAATCCACTCCTGAAATAGCCACAGATTACCTATTTAATAAAACACAACTATATGTACTTTGAGAAAGGGAGTTGTATCATGCATAATTAAAGTGGCATACAGGCAGTATTGTTGTTGTGTTTTGTGTGCATCAAATAAGCAAGCATAAATTACTTAATATGAATAACACCAACCACCTGATTGCAGAGACACGGCAACAATTCACACTAAGGCATGCAAGTGCTCTTGGCTTGCTGACATTTCACCAGAGCAGTGAAAAATTAGCAGTCTGAAAACAGACATTCCTATTCTGGCTTCTAGACAAATATCCATGGTTACATCTACAGGGCTCATGAACAGCACATAAACTGAGTCTGGGTGCTATGACGGAGCTAGAGAGGAGACTCCCATTGCTGCAGAAAATGCCACCAAAATGAACATGAGATACCTGTACATGTTCTTTAGGAGTGGTATCAGTAAGCTAGGCAGCCTATATCTTCACAGGCTTCAGTCTTTGCAATTTCTATCCAAAATTTCCTAATAGAACTCAGGAAAAACAAAACAAAACAAAACTACTTGTGACAGACCTCAGAGAAAAGAAAGTATCAACAACTTTTTTTGTCTGTTTCCATTTTTCCACTCATAGCTTCATATCCCTAACTCTACCATAAATGCATGATAGGAAGCTTTCTTTTGGTAATTTTATCTCTACATGTCATGAGGATTCACATGGCATCTGCATCCTACAGTTTGCTTGTGCTGGAACCAAAGCTTTCAGATTCTGATAGATACCACAGATTCACAGACTTCTCAAAAAGTGTTTTGATCAACTATAAATAATTCATCCTCCAGCCATAAACTTCTCATGTGTAGGTTTCAGTTGTAATTCTTCTTTCTGCCACAACTGGAGAAGAAAAGGTAGAGTGAAGGACCACCTGCAACAGTGGTTGAACTAAGCTCTGATGTAAATTTGACAGCGTTTCCTTCATTTATTGCAACCTTCAGGTTTTTTGCCTGCCCATCTACAGAGAATCATCCCAGTGAAATGAGACAGGACAGTAATACCACAGGCATTTACAAGTCTAAGAGCATCTCACAGCCTGGCCAAATGCAACACAGGGAGAATGAATTAAAGCACCTCCCGTGTTTAGGGGTGAGAGCAGTGTATGCAAATAAATCATAGGCATTGCATTGAGACTGCATGAGACTTCTTTCCTAGAATTTCAGCTTTGCAACATAACAGATAGATCTGAGCCAGTGTTTGCTTCAAAGCTACACATGCCCTCTCATCTCCTCTTTGCAACACCAGCCAACGCAAGCAGCTTTACATTACTCTGAGGAAAGAAACCAAAACGTTTTCAACAGCCTTGTACTTACTGAGTTCAGCAATGCTCCCCACACGTGTAGCAAGCAAAGACTGCTCGATGGTCCTCAGCTCTGACTGGCTGAACATCTGAACTTCCCCAGGCTTGTTTGACCTTTGCTGTTCTTTGTGAAGGTTCAAGCTGTCCGGCAGGCAGAGAACACCTACAGTGGATAGAAACAAAAGGAGAAGTCCAGTATAATTTCAGCCAGTACAGAGGACTTTACTACCACCACCACACTGTTACATGGACAAAGCCTGTCTGTGTAGAGTTCAAAGACAATCAATACCTACGACTCAATACCACAGGTGACTCAAGCTCTCAGCACTGGCCCTTGTTAGCTCTTATGAATATCACAGTATCACCAAGGTTGGAAGAGACCTCATAGATCATCAAGTCCAACCCTTTACCACAGAGCTCAAGGCTAGACTATGGCACCAAGTGCCACGTCCAATCTTGCCTTGAACAGCTCCAGGGATGGCGACTCCACAACCTCCCCAGGCATCCTCAAGTCCCTTAGAGAAAATTCTTACAGAAAAACCTAGAGAACTACCTGGGGAGGAGGTCAAGAGAGTTCCAAAGATGCCTCCTAGGAGCTACTCCAAACCCACACAAATTTGTTAGAAACAGTATCTCAGTAACAGAATTCTTAAAGATTGGCTTTAAAATTATACATAAGACATAAAAGTCCTGTAAGAGGAATTCCAACATCAACTGTCAAAATCACAGACAGTGTCAAGATACCCCCAGAGTCACTGACAGTCTTTTTGAGCTTCTTTTGTGAATACAACTCCAAGCATTTGAACTGCTTGGGCCTCAGAAGCCCATTATGCAGAAGCCCTTACAGCTGTGAATTTTTGTGGGGCACGACATAAGGAAAGCCACATAATTTACACACACATTCATCCAGGCACAAAAGTCACTTTCTGCCATGGCATGTAACCCCCAGGCGCAGATAGAGAGCAGAGGCAGAGACTTATTAATCAAAATCACTGTCACACATGAGGAAAAAACCCCACAAAACCAGAATGAGCAAAGGTTACGTTATCATCCCAAAGTAACAGGATGCATAGAAGTGATTGGAAAGCAAGCTCTTCTCCATCCCACAGCACCACCTCCCCAATTCTGATGGAAGACGCACAAGTGGAGACTCTCTGCAAGCAGTGCAATTGTATCTCTTCATGATGACCTAATTTCATCTTATCTCCAATTGTGTCATATGCAACAGTTACCTTTGGAAACAAGACAGAGCAGGAAGTGTACTTTTTTTCCCATTAGTTTTTACTCTTTTTTCCTGAACAGAGTTTCAGCCCCTCTATAGGCCAAGCAGACTTTGTAAAATGTGTTAAGGAAAAGGTACATATTTAATGTTTTTCCTTCAGAGCAAGAATCATAGAATCAACCAACCTCCAAGATCATCCAGTCCAACCTATCCCCCAGCCCTATCCAGTCATCTAGACCATGGCACCAACTGCCTCATCCAGTCTTTTCCTGAAGAACTCACAGAGTTTCCCAGCTCAGTAAATATAAAGCATCTGGCTCTACTGATCAATGATTCTACCAACACATGTAACAGAGTGGCCACCTTAATCCATGCTTATTTCAGTTAGGAAACAGCGCACAAATGTCACTGCACTGGAGCACTGCAAGACCAGGTAACACATCTGAGAGGGGATGCTTTTCAGCCATCTAGGTAGCTCCACCAAATTGCTTTGGATTCCCTCCTCACAACCATTTCCTTCCTGAAAACAGCTCAGTCCAGTGTGCATTTGTAGCACAAACCTAAAACATCCTTCCTGGGAAGAGAAAGATGACACAGGTTCAGTGAACACACCCCAAAAAAAGAAATGGAAATACATTAGGAAATGCAGGATCAATGGCTTTGTGCAGCACAGCAAGGACACAGCAACCTCAATGGGGATTACCCTTCACGTGCAGTAACAGCACAAGGAAAAAATCCCTAAAAGCCTGATTGAATGCTGGAGATACAGAGGCAGGAACAGCCTTCCTCTCATCCCTGGGGTTTTAACAACCACAGTAAACCCATATGCATGTGTGGAAGTTCACAAGAGAGGAACAAGAGTCTCCTGGAGAGAAAGACCAGGACACCTGACACAGCAACAGGGAAGACAGAATGAAAAGCAGAGGTAAAGGACAAAAAGCAACAAGAGTTTGTCGAGCAAACTCTCTCCTGCTATCACCCAGTGGCTGACTCACAAAACACTTGGCGCAATGACCGACATTCATACTCTGGGGATGTACAGAGGATGAGAAGCACAACACCTGCACTTAAAATGCAGCCTTACTGGCATACTTTAGTAAGTATTCTCTCCTGGAAATTTTTTTTTTTTTTTTTTTTTTTAATTTAGATTACTCTTTATCATTTTAGTGGATAGAAATTAAAGCAAAATTGGAGGAGTCTTCCCAGCAGAAAACAGATGTGTAATTGATCTAACACTCAAAGAGATTTCTAAAAACAAGAAATAGAGCACAAACAGCTTTATGGGCTCTTGAAAAAAAATAATATCCAATGAGAAAACGTTTTTGAGTGAACACACACCTTAAGGGTAGGGGGAAAAGTTGTTTTAAGGTATCTTCACAAATAAGATTCAAACTGTATGAAACCATAATATGTACAGGAGTGAAGAAAGCAGTGGGACACAGACATTTCACCCTCTACTTTGTCTAGGACTCTAAGCCTCATCCTTACAAACAGCCCTGAGGATTAATTACTCTGCTCTTCAGTGAGGGGAGTATATTCTTAGGACAAAAAGTGCAAGTGAGAGGCAAAATGTGCCGTTGTTCAAAACCATTGCAAATGACAGTGTATATCATGCCAAAGGGTTTTACTTGGGTTGCAGATTAGTAAAGGCATGCAACAGCCAAGCATCTGATACTTTTATGCCATCTTCAAAACTAGAATTGACCATAGTGGGTGACCAGTGGGGCAACAGGAGTTGTTTGCTGGACCAGATGTGGTTTTCACCAGCATGGAAGAGAAAGGGAATTCTAGTGCTTGGGCATGCAACTCTGCCAAGTTTCTAGCTTCAAGTGTTATCCCCAAAAAATATTTCCAAGAAAAAGTTAATAAAATGCTTTTTAGAAGAAAAATCCAATCTCTTTTTATCAGAATTATTTACACTGGTAAAGCTCTAACTGCCTGATAGAAGAATATGGCAGGGTCTTGCTCCCCAGCAAGACAAGAGCATGCCAAGTCAAGAGAGGGGGGGGAAAAGGCAAAACTTTGTCATTATGAGTATCTTTTCTTTAGAATTAGAAACATTTACATAGCTACCACCTGCTTTCACAGGCTACAGTTCAACTTCCTTATTTTAATTCTCTGCTGCCTGGTATTATCCACTTGCTTTTTCAGCCATAGCTTTAGCCATACTGTGTTGTACTCGACAAAACAGGTGAGGGTCTCAAGTTTCCAAAGGCCTGAAACCCAGAATTTTTTCCTCCCCTTGCTTTTCTGGCTGTTGCTGCTGCTACTATCATTCCACACACACAAAAAAAATCTGTGCAGTATGCCCAGAAACAAACAGCAGAAGCTGCCTTTTCTCTCAACCAGCAGTGTTCAGTGTCCTTTCTTTCTGTGCAGTTTAGTCAGCCCTGTGTGTTTCTTTGCCCATTATTTTATCTCTCTTCTTCCCTCCAGTTCAGTAGAGCGGAAATTAAGCAGTCAGTTGTTCCATGATGAATACGGGGACAGACTCCACTTGATATGCCCCTGGCTGCTCTGTGCCATCCAGCAATGTACAACAGCCATACGTTGCTTCTATACTCCTGAGAAGCAATGGAGCACAAAGAGACAACCAAAGCACTCAAGTAGATTTGGATTCTGTCACCTCTTTCAATGTTTCTCCTCATCTGTACCCTCCCTGGGACAGGGATCTGTCTGGGATTTATCCAGAATGGGCCATACCCACAACTATTTTATTCATGTTGCCCTTGGCCTCAGCATACCCAGCAGCCTGTAGATGAAAGGCTGAAGAGGAATGCAGAGAATACATTTTAAAATCAGTAGGATGCAAACAAACAAAACCACCACTCAACTACAAGTCCCAAAAGCCCTCACTCCCAAACCACTGGAGAAAAAAACAACATCATAGGGAAAATCGAATATGCAACAAATACACTTCACACTTTTTCTGCCCTCTGGGCTCAGCTGAAACACAAGCCAGAGCTCAATCCCCAAGGATTTAAAAATCCCAAACTAAAAAAGTACTGAGCAAAATGAAGACCTGGAGATACCCAAAATTGTACAAGAAGCAGATATTTTAATACTTGATGCAAACTCATCCAAAGCCAGGGGTACCTATTATATCTGTTCTGGTTTTGATCGTGTTCATTTCCACCTCTGCACCACTGTCCAATGCAAAGCAGATTTTGGCACAAATATACATGCATTCCTGAACACTCACTCCAGAGTTTGCCACAGAGCTGCCAGTGCTGTTCCTGTTTCATGACAAAAATATGTGTGCATCATGGAAACATCCCAAACTTAGAACAATGCAACAGCCCCAGCAGAACTTAGAGCAACCCCAACACCAGATGCAGTAGTGGTTGTGTGACTCTTCAGCTTTCAGAGCAGAAATACACTTTGTAGCCAAAATCTCACCTAAATACAGAGGAAACATTAAAAAAAAAAATATAAGGTCATTCCACTCTTCCTCTCTCCAGACGGATATCTGCACTGACATGTTGCAAAACACTCAGTTCTTGAAGTACTGGCGCTTACAGTGCCAGTGCTCCTGGATGAGGAGTCAGACTTCACTTTCTCCCAGGCACAGGAGGCTGCTGGCTTTCCATGGACCATACATTGCTTTTGTCACTGCACAGCTACCTGCATTGTGCAAAGGCAGGTCAAAGGCCAAACACCAGCAAATAAGCAGTACTTACATATATCACCACAAATGACTACACAACAGGGAAAGCAATAAATCTACAAGTCTGTTTGTCAGGAATGAGCAGCAAAGTTTGGGGCAAAGCTGTGTGGAATCCTCAAACATTCCATAATTCAGTTCCAAACTAGCTTTGCCACCTCAAGTACCACTTTCCAACCTAATGTCCATCTCAGGAGAAAGAGAGTAAAAGAAACAGAATCTGAACTTGTGGTTCCAGTACTGCAAGTCTGAAGATACTACTCTACCCTTTTTCTTCTCATCTACTGTAAACATGCTTCAGTACCACCATACCTATCCTGTATTCAATGCTTTTATTTGTATTACAAGGAGCTTGAAGACATTTAATCAAGCTATTTCTTCAGCACACAGCAAATTTACCAAGACCAAATAATAACCCAATGATCACTGACTTCAATTTTTTATATCCTTATGCAGAGTGACAGAGACCAAGGCAAGCAAGGAGGCGCCTGCACTGCCCACATTCATGGGTCTGCACTATCTAATGCCATCCATATTGCAAATTTTTTGCCTCCTCCCTCTCCCTTAGTACTAAAATCTCATGGTATAAACCAAAAGAAATTTCTAATTATATTAAATTAATAATTATATTAAATTAATAAAAATGCCCATTGGAAATGGATTCATGCTGAGGCATCTAACAGAAACCCAGCTGTAAGGACTATGAAGTCCTGGCTCACTGGAGAGGTCCCTGAAGACTGGAAGCTGGCCAATGTGATTCCCATACACAAGAAGGGTCGTAAGGAGGAGCCAGAAAACTACAGACCTGTGAGCCTGACCTCAGTGCCAGGCAAGGTCATGGAACAGGTCATCTTGGGTGCCATCACAAAGCACCTACAGGATAGCCAAGGGATCAGGCCCAGCCAGCATGGGTTTAGGAAGGGCAGGTCCTGCCTCACCAACCTGATCTCCTTTTATGATCAGGTTACCCGCCTGGTGAATGTGGGGAAGGCTGTGGATGTAGTCTACTTGGACTTCAGCAAAGCCTTTGACACTGTCTGCCACAAGAAGCTCCTAGCCAAGCTGGCAGCTCATGGTTTGGACAGATTCACTCTGTGCTGGATCAAGAACTGGCTGGATGGCAGAGCTCAGAGAGTGGTGGTGAATGGTGCCACGTCCAGTTGGCAGCCAGTCACAAGTGGTGTTCCCCAAGGATCAGTGCTGGGCCCAGTCCTGTTCAATATCTTTATTGATGATCTGGACGAGGGCATTGAGTCCAGCATCAGTAAGTTTGCAGATGACACCAAGCTAGGAGCAGGTGTTGATCTGTTGGAAGGTAGGAGAGCCCTGCAGAGGGACCTGGACAGGCTGGATGGGTGGGCAGAGGCCAGTGAGATGAGATTTAACAAGGCCAAGTGCAGGGTTCTGCACTTTGGCCACAATAACCCCAAGCAGCGCTATAGGCTGGGGACTGAGTGGCTGGAGAGCAGCCAGGAGGAAAGGGACCTGGGGGTACTGATAGATAGTAAGCTGAAGATGAGCCAGCAGTGTGCCCAGGTGGCCAAGAGAGCCAATGGCATCCTGGCCTGCATCAGGAATAGTGTGGCCAGCAGGACAAGGGAGGTTATTCTTCCCCTGTACTCAGCACTGGTCAGGCCACACCTTGAGTACTGTGTCCAGTTCTGGGCCCCTCAATTCAAGAAAGATGTTGGGGTACTGGAACATGTCCAGAGAAGGGCAACGAAGCTGGTGAGGGGCCTGGAACACAAATCCTATGAGGAGAGGTTGAGAGAACTGGGCCTGTTTAGCCTGGAGGAGAGGAGGCTCAGAGGTGATCTTATTACTGTCTACAACTACCTGAAGGGACATTGTAGCCAGGTGGGGGTTGGCCTCTTCTCCCAGGTAACCAGCAATAGAACAAGGGGACACAGTCTCAAGTTGTGCCAGGGTAGGTATAGGCTGGATGTTAGGAAGAAGTTTTTCACAGAGAGAGTGATTTCCCATTGGAATGGGCTGCCCAGGGAGGTGGTGGAGGCACCGTCCCTGGGGGTCTTCAAGAAAAGACTGGATGAGGCACTCAGTGCCATGGTCTAGTTGACTGGCTAGGGCTGGGTGATAGGTTGGACTGGATGATCTTTGAGGTCTCTTCCAACCTGGTTGATTCTATGATTCTATGATTCTATGATTCTTCACATTTCACCATTCATTCCTTTGTAAACCATGCCAGATTTCTTTATATAGATTAATTTAGAGCCTGAACAGACTCACAAAGGTTTTGTTGCTCTCTTATTTTTCTCTAATTAAATGCTCCTACTTTCTAAATAAAATAATTCAAAGTATCTTTGACTTTGACCTCCCTCTTTATCCATTGCATCTTAAGCAAATGTGCATTTCTGGAAAACAGCTTATACTCTCACTGCATGTATCAGCTGGATCCTCTTACAGAAATTAACTGTGCAGGTCTGAAATCAGGCAAACTGCTGTAAAAAGATGAGCCTGAAAATAGTAGTTAACCCTGAAGAGTTCTCAAAACATATTGTTGCATGTTACATGACTCAAGTAAATGCTGACCTCACCTAGGAGAACTATGCTTAAGAGTAGAAAAATCACTCAATTGCCATCATTGTTGACTTTTCTTAACACAGGAACAGGACTGGAAGGTCTTTGAATTCAGACCCCAGTGAAGTTCAAGGGCTCACAAAATATCCAATTAAAAAAGTGTTTCCTTTTCTTCCACAAGTTCATGTACCAAAATATTTCCCAGCACTAGAGAGCATTCTTGAGATCTCAAACATGAAGGCCTACAGGAAAGAAATAAAATGGAAAAGGTTTTGCAATTGCAAAGGTACCCATCAATACACTTCACTGGGTGCAATCCCCACATGGCTGATACACCAACAAGAACTCTCCTGACCACACATTTTTGCAGTTGAGGGAACCACGAAGGTGTAAGAATGAGTCACTGTCCAGGTACCAAGCAGATTTTGAAGCAGTGTGGGAATAGCAGCACCATTAGCTCAGCATCACGACATCAACACACAGGAGCTGGTGAATACAAAATGATACAAACCACCGAGCAGAAGTTCAGCTTTGGAAAGAAACACTCTATGCTCTGTTGTTTGAAACAACCTGTCAACCTGCCAGCCAGGGCAGACTGAAAACACCTTAGTCTCTCCTTACAGAAATGAGGTAACAAAAAAACCTTGAAGTTCACCATGGAATGATTTCAGTTAGAAGTGACCCTTAAGATCAAGTCCAATCATTAGCTAAGTCTACCAAGTCTGGGTGCTAAACCATGTCCCTCAGCAATACATCTATGAGTCCAGGGATTGTGATTCAACCACCTCCCTCGGGAGCCTATTCCAGTGTTTGAGAATCCTTTCTGTGAAAAAAAATTCATCTACTATGCAATCTAAACCTCCCCTGCTGCACCTTGAGACCATTTCCTCTTGCCCTATCATTTCTTACTAGGGAGAACAGACCAACACCCACCTCACTACAACCTCCTTTCAGGTAGTTGCAGAGAGCAATGAGGCTCCCCAGTCTCCTCTTCTCCAGTCTGAACAATCCCAGTTCCCTCAGCCATTCCTCACAAGACATGTTCTCCAGACCCCTCACCAGCTTTGCTGCCCTCCTTCGGACCTGCTCCAGCACCTCAGTGTCTTTCTTGTAGTGAGTGGCCCAAAACTGAACGCATCACTCAAGGTGTAGTCTCTGCAGTGCCGAGTACAGGGGGACAGTTGCTTCTCTAGCCCTACTGGCCACGCTATTCCCAATACAGGACAGGACACTGTTGGCCACCTTGGTCTGACAGGCTCATGTTCAGCTGGCTCGTGATCAGCATACCCCAGGTCTTTTTCTGCTGGGCAGCTTTCCAGCCACTCTTCCCAAGCCTGTGTTGTTGCATGGGGTTGTTGTGAAATGGGTGCAAGACCAAGCACTTGGCATTGCTGAAGCTCATATAATTGGCCTCAGTTTATCAATACAGCCTGTCCAGGTCCCTCTGCAGAGCATTCCTATTTCCCATTGGAATGGGCTGCCCAGGGGGGGGTGGGGTGTGTGTGTATGTGTGGAGTCACCGTCCCTGGAGGTTTTCAAGAAAAGCCTGGATGAGGCATTTGGTACCATGGTCTAGTTGACTGGCTAGGGCTGGGTGCTAGGTTGGACTGGATGATCTTGGAGGTCTCTTCCAATCTGGTTGATTCTATGATTCTATAAATACTTCATCCTGGCTTAGTGTCATCTGCAAAGTTATTGAGGGTGCAATCATAGAATGGTTTAGGTCAGAAGGGACCTCAAAGATCATCCAGTTCCATCTCCCCGCCATAGGCAGGGACATCTCCCACTAGAACAGGTTGCTCAAGGCCTCATCCAACCTGGCCTTGAAAACCTCTAGTGAGGGAGCATCCACAACCTTCCTGGGCAACCACACATCCAGATCACTGATAAAAGCTATTAAACTTGAACTGGCCCCAGTATCAAGTCCTGGGAAACGCCACTAGTGTCTGGCCACCAACGGATTCATCTCTGTCTGTTTTACCACTCTTGGCCCCTAGCCATGCAGCCAGTTTTTTACCTAGGGAAGTATCCCCATATCCAAGGTGTGAGGAGCCATTTTCTCGAGGAGGTTGTGGTGGGAGACACTATAAAATGCATTAGTAAAGTCCTGGTAAACAACATCCACAGCCTTTCCCCCATCCACTAAGCAGGTAGTCATATCAGCCAGCTTTCAGTGAACAGAAGACCTGGAAATCACTCAAGGCAAGGAGAGTGAAGTGACTTCTTTCCACACATTCCAGCATGATTAAGTAACAGGGAGTGGCTTTACACTGGGAAAATGGAAAAACACTTGGGAAAGCACGGTGGTGATATAAAGTACCCAGAATGGGAATCTTAAGAATAGCCAGATAAGCCCAAATGAGGACAGGTTGCAAAGGAAAAGGAATCTTATGCAAGAGCCTTAAGAGGCAACAGTACCTTTTCTGTCCTTAACTGCTGCTACCCAAAGACATTAATAAGCATTACCAGCATTACACTTAGCATTGAGACACTGGTGTGAAGCAAGTATGGTAATATTTATGTCGAATTTACTGACAAGGTAAAAGTAAAGTATTAAAGAGCTTGGTAACTAATTCAAGGTGAAATAGAAAGTGTTAGAAAAATCCAGAAAAAGAGCCTCTAGTTATGCCATTTAACCACAAGAGATCACCCTTTCTCTCCTGGAAAAATAATCAATAGACCAGCAAATGAGTAATGCTTAAAAATAAAATAACTGAGAGTCTAAAGTCAAAATCTGTCCAAAATGATCAACAGCAGCTATCATTGATAAATGACAAATAGAACTCACAAACTCTGCAGATTCTGGATTTTCATCAGCAGGAGCTTCAGTTCCAGAACAAGTGCAAAGATTGATCCTCTGAGCTCCCAAGGGCAATTCTTTTCATTTCATCTGGCCAGGTTCAGAGGATTTGTCTGAATAGTTTTGTCTCTGGCTTCTTGTAGCTGGATTTTTTCACAACTGCATATCTGCACATCAGTTTTTTCCAAAGGCATGTGATAGATTTCAGGGCAGTAACCCAGCTCAGATGGATTTTACTTCATCAAAAGCAAGAGTGCAAGAGTGGATGATCACCATCCACAGCAGAGTACCTTTGTGAGATATGACAGCATATATTAAAGGAAGATGAAACAGTAGAATTATTACAACACAGAACTCTGACATCTTTTCTTGTAAGGAGTTTCTTAGCACAACACATTCCACTTAATTGGAATGTCCTCCTTATTAGGATCCTTCTAAAGGCAATCACCTTAGCCTAATGATAATAAGTGGCAATCGCTGCTGCTTAAAATGGCATAGAAGTAACAACAATTCAACTAAATTAGGATATATTCTGCTAGCACCAGGCAGTTAAGTGGTGCACAACCAAGTGGAACACAGGATGGATTTCATTGCTTAGGCAATATATTACACAACCAAGAGTCAAAATACTAGATCCCATTAAATACAGAAACGAAGCTCCCAAATCACTAGCTACAGCATAACATTTATTTTTATTAGGATACAGACAAAACAAAATCTTGGTTCTTCCAAAATCAATTGCAACACTTCAAGATCCTCAAAATCACCACCAAAAAACCCAAACCATAAACCGACCAAGATCCAAAAGCCAGTCCAAAAGCAAAAGTAAAACTGAAAATGAAATGGAGATCTATCTTCTCATATTTATCCCAAAGACTCTCTCAAAGTTCCCTATACTGATGTTTGTAGTACTGCCATTGGGTAGGCAGCAGCAAATGCTGCTTACTGGTGTGCATCCATAGGATGGACAAACAGCTTGTGCTGATGGCATGGTGAGCTGCAGCAGATGTACCAGCTCTATTCCCCTCCCTTTCCAAAATGAGAGAGCTGATGTGCATCTCCTGCCTTCATTTACCTGTGATTTTCACCACTGCTCTCTGTTGGTCACAAAGGGGCACTTTGTCAACTTCACAACAGGAAAACTGCACAACAGCACACTGTGCTCAGCGGTGCTGCTCCACTGTCACAATGACCATAAAACTTTCTGTGGAGTTGTGATTTTCTTGGCAGAGAGATGTTAAGGCTGACACAGCGCATTTATTTCAGGCCGATTAGCCATCAGTTCAAGATTACCCTGATCTAAGCTATGCTGCCCTGCAACTCGTGCTGTGGAGGAAAAAGGTTTCTTCTTACACTCTTTGACAGGAGGCATCCAGAGACAGAAAACAGAATTAATAAGTGCCAGTATCACCTTCCTTCTCTAATGCATGCAGATAAATATAACACATATAGCCCTCAATGCTCTGATACAAGCAAGAAGTTGAGAGGTCACAAAGAATTTGATGGAAGGGAAGGGTATGGTAAATGTGGTTGGCAGTGTTTGCTATTGAGGAGATCAGAGAAATGTGGATGTGACGGTACCCAGTGTTACTGTGAGATATCCCTTACAGCTACTGTAAGAGGTATATGTACATATATCATCTCAAGTGCTTGAGATGGCCAACATATACTCACAGGAGAAACAATATGTAATGGTACAGACATGGATTCTGGATATGCACAGGAGTATGCCATACAAAAATGGGTTTGGCTAAAACCAGACACAATCCCCTACTAGACAAAGTTCCCAGAAGGTCTAAGCCTTTGAGTCACAGAAAATGACAAAGAACACAATAATAGGTTTTATTTTATGGAAGAAGGCCTGTCAGCTGATGGCAAGAGGATTTAGTGATTCATAGCTTAATATGCTTCCCCATAGCCTGTAATTTCCTTCATTCATTACTGCCCACCCCTCAAAATGCCCAGACACGACAGACAACTTCCCCTTCAGCAACCATGACGTGGGCATGGCCCAAAAGTCCCACAGTGCTGATGCAGAATCTCTCCTAACCCATTCCAGCCTCCTGGAGTATCTGATAAACAAAACACTGGCGTCTAATTAAGCACAGCATACAAGCAGTGAGTTTCTCGTGTTGATAACACTTTGGACTTTTTGAGAAGAGAGGCTATTTCCATTGCAAATTAATTACCCCATGCAAGCACATAACCCCCATTTCTGTGAGACCTGTTATCCAAACAGGCTCTTTTACCACGTACTGCAGCTATAGTAAAGCAGTTCGAGATGCTTAATCCAAAAGAGCATTTCCCCCTCTACTTTCTCTGTGTGTCACCATTCCTTTGGCATAGGCACTGTGCCTTGGAGGAGTGGACACACAATTTCAAGAACACTGATGAGCTTACATTCCTAAGCAGTTGCACTGAATACCAGACAAGAATGTTTTGGATACCTTAAAAAAAACCTCCTCCCTTCACTTCAGCATTTGCAAAGATTAGTACACTTTTTACAAGAGAAGGAATTATTTGCCAAAAATCCTCCTATCACTTTGGAACACCACCACCTTGAAGAAAACTTTATGTATAATACATAGGAGAGCAGACAGTGTAGAGACTAAGCATGGGGCATTCCCATCACAGTTAACCAACTGCACCCTCTTCCCCATTTGCATTTCACAGGAGGACATCGGAGCAACACCTGGCACCAAGACTGAGGGAGCAGGACCTGTAGTCTGTAGAGCAACCAATAACTTGCTGTTGGGAGCCAGCAACGTATGCAAATAAGCTTATGCAAACCATACGTACAGGAGTAAGGGTGGTTTGCAATTCAAACTGGCGAAAAAAATGATGGTACAAAAGTGGAGTGACTGGTTGGTGGGAGAGTAACATCCCTTTCTGCAGGGCTGGGTGCTTGCTGTTTG